>NW_027223760.1:26567500-28967500 GCF_028538775.1 Myotis yumanensis | reverse complement strand
GGACCCTCAGGGGGTGTCCGACTGACGGTTTAGGCCCTATCCCACAGCCTGCAAATCGGGCTTAAACCGGTAGTCGGACATCCCTCTCGCAATCCGGGACCACTGGCTCCTAACTGCTTGTGTGACTTCCTCATAACCCCTAACCACTCTTCATGCCTGCCTGATCGCCCCTACCCCCTCTGCCTGCTTGCCTGATCACCCCTAACCCCCTGCTTGCCTGCCTGATCGCCCCTAACCCCTCTGCCTGCTTGCCTGATTGTCCCTAACCGCCTCTGCCTCAGCCTCTGCCACCATGGCTTTGTCCAGAAGGACGCCTGGAATGACATCCAGAAGGTCATTCAGCTGTCCAATCTATTAGCATATTATGCTTTTATTATTATAGATGATTGGCCTTGATTTCAGTTTCTGGTAACTCACAATAGACTTTTAAAAGTTACTATCTTTTCATCATGATCACATCTACAAGTGAACCTATTTTCCAAGCAAATTATCTGGATCTCTTCAGCAATTCATCTTCACTCAACTGATCAGGCAAACTAAACCTGTGCAGTAATTGTAGTTAACCAAGGGACCAGTTCAACTGGATTTCAATTTGATGTGCTTTAACTAAGTAAATAATCTGAGATGTCTGGGAGATGCACAAGGCATATTTCAAGAGCTTGTAAATTACTATGGTCCTATTTGGCATGAATTGTCTCTTGTCAGAGGAAATCAATTTGAAGATCTTTTTTTTTAATACTGTTCTTCCTGTGCCTTATATTTTAAAACAATCTTTGGACTTATTTATATTATTGCCAGCCTATGGAAGCACATTGTGGCAGAAAGATAATGACTTGATATCAAATGACTAGGGTTGTAGTCCTGCCTAATCTTCTAATTTCAAGCCAAGTTCATAATTTCTGTGAATCCAGTTTTCTCATCAGTAAAATGAGAGAACTGAATAAGAGAACCGCTACACTTCTTTTCACCTGCAGTATACTCTGCCATTTTTTAATCTGCTTGTTTAAAATGTGTAAGTGGATCTAGAGGTGAAATAGATTCTGAAGTTCATATTATTGTTTATACACTCCATTCTTATGTCCTCTCTAAGTTGAATCAGGAAATGACACCATTGTTGTCATATTAGAGACCAGAACCATAGATCCAGCCCATTTTCACACAAATAGCTCTTTGGAAATTAAAGAAATACCAAAGTGCAAATATTTGCTGCTGAGCTTGAGAGAGAGAGAGAGAGAGAGAGAGAGAGAGAGAGAGAGAGAGAATCTAAATCAAAGTATGGGAAATCTACGTAGACAATAAGAAAAAAAATCAGTTTTATGTGGAGCATGAGACATTATATTAGACGTACATGATCAACATTAGCATGTTCTCAGTATAAGTATTATTCTGTCAGTCGCTATAAGAGGTAGATGCATGATTTTGAAAGTTAATTCTAAGATCTACCACCCCCAAAGGCTACTCACTACTACTCCCTTGTCCCAACATCCTCTTGCCACTTGACCTGATCGTCCCATTATCAGAACAATTTAATTGAGTTTAGGGAGAGGATTTTTTTTCTTCCAGAAAACTACTGTTTAATCATGTACAACCATGGAGCATGAACTCCAACTACACTCTGGGAGAGAACATTTTCTGCCTCTACCAGCAATTCTTTTTGGCCCAGCATGGAAACTTCATTCATTTTGTAAATATTGAAGAAAATAGCTTCCCTCCTTCTTTGTGTCTCCTCAATCATTTCTCCACAAAAGAAATGAATTAGAGAAGAAACTTCACTTAAAAGGAAGGGAAACCCATTGAAGCCTGAAACAGCTGCAAATGTGTTTACTTCAAACAGAGATATAGAAGGTACACAACCAGGACATTTATGTAGTTAAGTTTCCATGGTTTAAACACCAGCCGCCCAACAGCATAATTCAAATTCAAGGCACACGGTATGTCAACTGTAAGTGGTTGTATAAAATACTAACTCCCCTGCTAGCTCTTTAGTCCAGAAATCACTGTGTAAATCACAAGTGTCCATTGTCATCGTGACCAGTCATGTCATTGTCTTCAAAATCTGTTACTGACTGGTCACCACACAACTGTAATTCAATTCACATACAGACAACAGAGCATGCAGTTGTGTTGTCTTCTTGTTCCCTGCAATAAACCCATATGGCATTAGACAAAACTGGATAATTGAAAGAAGGAATAAGTCAACAAAGGTAAAAGTTCAGCAAAGAAATGACCAGGAATGATGCTAGAAGTGGTGCTAGAATCCTATGTAAACGAGGTTATAGAAGATATAGCTGACTGTGGGAATGTTGACTGTGCTGCCATGGGGGGCGGGGCAGGGGACTCAGTGAAGGGCAACTTCTAGTCATGAAGGAGGAAAAGGGTTGTGATCAAAAGGATGATGATGTCCCAGAGGAAGTGACACCAGTGAAAAACTTCACATTAAAAGATCTCTCAGACGTATTTCACCACATTGAAAGCATAAGGAATAAAATGTTAGATGCTGATACAAACTTAGAATGGAGTATGACAATTTGCCAAGGCATAAAAAAGATACTCTCTCTAAATTGTAAGTTTTATGATGAAAAGAAAAAAGCAAGCACTGTTCAAATTACTCTTGATAAAATTTTTTACAAAGAAATAAAACACTTTAATTTTCAAGGTTTTTAATATTTTAAGTTACAGTGTTCTAAATATATATATATATATGTAGTATAATACATAAATAAAAATGAACACTTTAAATCATTTATAATTAAATGTATAATTTAATGTAGCAATATAATTATATTATAATTATGTAATTGTAATGACACATTGTTAAATTATGTTTTAAAATTAATACAAATTCTACAGTTTTATAAAGTTATAAAAATTGAGTACATATTTGTTAAGTGAATTGTTTTACAATGTTTCCATTTCCCTACACTTTTATAATTGAGAGTTTTTAATGTTTTGACAGACATTAGTTAAGGTTAAGAACAATTGTGATTTTTCTCATTGACTATGATCCTGCACTACCGGGCAACATGAGGTTGCTTATATTTAAAGTTGTAATCAGCTGCCTCACCCCTTCCTATTCTTTAGTCCTGATTCCTTCAAGCAACTATATTTATCTCTTCTAGCTGTGCTTTGTGATTTTTGTCTCCATTTTAAAATAATATGCTATAATTGTCTTTTCTTGACTCATTTCAATACCTTTTCTTATTTTTTACTCCTTTTACTTGGATTCTTTCTATGGCAGTATAGTATTTTATTGCTGCATAATATTCTATTGACTAAATAGAATACAATTTGTTTATCCATTCTACTATTGATGGGCAGTTGGGTATTTACCTGTTTTTGCCTGTATCAGCAAAGCTGCGAAGAACACCCTTGTATATGTCTTTTGGGGACATTGATACCTGAAAAGTAACATCAATAGAGGGCTTTAGAGTGAGTTTGCCTCTTCATGTTTTCCTACTTTTTCCGGTTCATGAAGATGCTCACCTTGAATTTGAGCATGCATATATTTTTATTAGTTTTTTTAACATATCTATCATTGCAATAAATTATAAATGTAGAGGAAAGCAATTTCCTTGTTAACAATGTGTGCCATTTTAAAATGTGTCTGTCATCTTTGCAGACACACAAACACACACATAGACACACACACACACTCAAAGAACTGATCTTTTAAATTCAGTACTTTTGCATTAATACATATTTGGGGCTGCTATCTAAGCACACACTTACCATTGAGCCTTCAGTGAATACACAGGCAAAGTGCTGTTAGTGGAGTTTTTGGTCTTAAAAAGTTGTGTTGAATTTTAATACTTAAGCATAATTTCTCTTTAGTACAATACATATTGATCTTTATTTTACCCAATATCATATTTCACAAAAGCTATTAGCTAATTGCATCAACAGTGTAAATAAGAATATGAGGTGTAATCTATTCTAAAAATGTGACAAGCCATTTTCAAGCTCTTTCGGAAACTAATTTTGCACAGATGTTTGCATACAATGTGTTTATTTAAATGGTGCTTATTTAATTCATGGAGGAAAATATATTCAATTACCCTCCATTTTGAATAGCTATGCATTCCCCAGGATAACCCCATATATTTTAGAGATTTTTACTGAACGTGTCTAACTTGAAAAGCAGTAGCTTAACTTAAAAGGCACTAGTTTGGGGAAAGAGAACAAATTTTAATGTTAGATAAATCTGAGATCTAAAATTCACTCTATTATTTTCTAATTGTGTGAAAAGAGGCAAAATAAACTTCTCCAAACTTTAGATTTTATTTTTTTGTTAAGTGGAGATGATGATGAATATTTAATTTCTAGTTCTTTGAATGGTTTAATCGGAATAATGAATATAGACTTCATAAGATGGGACTGGTACAGAGTTGATGTCCAATATGTGTTAGTTTCAGTGTCTATTTATCCCACATCTGTGAGACTTTATCCTAAAATGTAAATGTGACAATTATATGCTTCTTCCTCCAGTTATTCTTAATGAGTAAGATTATGCTTACCAACTCTTATACTATTTCATTGCAGAACAACAAAAGCTGGATCAAAAATAGATCTTACTTCTTTATGTGTGCGTATGTGTTTCCATTTCTTATTGCAGCTTTGAAGAAAGGGGGGTATTTTAAAGATAAGAGCTTGTGGGAAACAATGTCATTATTTTTTATTCTGAAAGATGGCCCAGGAAGTTCTGCTCTACTTACATAGGCTCTATAGATAGATGAAGCCATAATGAACTTTTGTTCTAAGGAGATATTTTATACCTCTAACATATTCAATACAACAAATGCCAAATGGAATTAAGGAGATGGAACAAAGCTCAGTACATTTGTTTCCAATCTCAACTCACCTTTGTGGTGCATGAGGACAGAACCTGAGGTGTTCTGCCAAAAGGTTTCCTTCTTTTATTCCCATGAACACCAGTGTGCTGCGCATATCAGTGCTTCTCTGTGAGCAGGTCATTCATTCATTTTGCAAATACAAACCAGGTAAAGAATGCTTGAGCAGGAAATGTGGAGTGTATTACATGATGCTAATTATTTAGTGAGGAGGTTGCAAAAAATGTCCTATAGGAAAACACACACACACACGCATGCATGCACGCACGCACGCACGCACTTGATGCAAGAAGGCCTAGATTCAAATCACATCTTCAACTCTTTCTACTCATCTAACCATGAACAAGTTAATATTTCCAAAATTCAGCTTCATCAGAAATACATATTTTTTGGCTAACACTATGTGCTACATTGATATTACATGCCGAATCATTTACCGTAGCTTACCCTCCCTTCCTGCTTGTGTGGGTCATGCTATGCATCCTAAAGAAAACTCTCAGGCAGTTTCTGTGATAGATGGAAGAATTCAAGTTTTAAAATACCAGTGATAGGTTTTTATACACACACACGACTCCTGCCACTAATATTTGTTATCCACAATCAAATTACTAGGGAATAGTAAATTAAATATGGAATGAAATAGTGCAATCGAAGTAATTTAATTTTTGAATTGGTTTAACCTCCTTGATTTTCATTTTCAAGGAAGTTAGGAAACCCTCAGAAATTTGAGGATGAAGTAACTATGCAAGTCAATAAATGTTTGTTAAGCATCATTATGTCTTGTGCTGTGTTAGGTACTGATGATGTAGATATAAATAAAGCACCACCCCAAACTGTACCTCTTGAATACTGCTGATGAAAATACAAAATGACACAGCCACTTTGGAAAACAGTCAGGCAGTTCCTCAAATTGTTAAACATAGAGTTATTATTATGATCTAATAATCCTATGGCTAGATATATACCCAAGAAAAATGAAAATCTATGTCCAAACAAAAACAAGTACATGAATATTCATTGAAGCATTACTCATCACAGCCAAATGTAAAGCAATCCAAATGTCCATCACCTGTTAAGTCAATAAATAAAATGCTATATCCTTACACTCTCTCTAAAGATCAATGGGGGGGGGGGGGGCGGCGGGAATCCCTGGGTCAGGATTTTTTTTAAAAAATGAAAACTAGAAAGAAATCAGAATAAACCTCAGTCAGAAAAGGGCAGGGGATAGGGACTTGTTTTAGTCTGACAGGCTCATGAGAACATACCCTGTGGAGATTTGGCGCCAACGTCCACCAGAGGAGCCTCTGATCTACATGATGGAATCTGATCTTGACACTGAGGACAGCTGTTGTTCTGACCTCAGCTTTGCTACTAACTACCTGTGTGATGGTAGGCAAATTAACCCCTTGGTACAGTAGCTTTTCTCCTTTGTTAATTAAAGGTCTTGAACTAGAAGATCTTTCAGATTTTCTTAGATCCCAAACTAGTATTTTCTTCGTGATGTTACAGTCAACTTATGAATTCCTCTTACATGTTTTAGAGTATAAAATGGGAGTTAGTTAAGAGTCGGGGGTTTAGAATCAGATGTTGATGGGAGGGAATGCCTACCCTATCACTGACTAGGAAGCTGTGCCTTGAGGACATTCTTTTTTTTTTTTTTAATATATTTTATTGATTTTTTACAGAGAGGAAGGGAGAGAGATAGAGAGTTAGAAACATCGATGAGACAGAAACATCGATCAACTGCCTCCTGCACACCCCCTACTGGGGATGTGCCCACAACTCAGGTACATGCCCTTGACCGGAATCGAACCTGGGACCTTTCAGTCTGCAGGCCGACGCTCTATCCACTGAGCCAAACCGGTTTCGGCAATGAGGACATTCTTTATAAGCCTCATTTAGCTCATCTATAGAAGAAGAAAAGAGGTTGATTTGAGGATTTTTGAATGACACTCCATAGGAAAAAGCACCTGGACCACCCTATGTTTTCAATAAATGAATGCTATTATTATAATTGATCTAGACCAGTGATGGAGAACCTTTTGAGCTCGGCATGTCAGCATTTTGAAAAACCCCCTAACTTAACTCTGGTGCCATGTCACATATAGAAATTTTTTGATATTTGCAACCATAGTAAAACAAAGACTTATATTTTTGATATTTATTTTATATATTTAAATGCCATTTAACAAAGAAAAATCAACCAAAAAAATGAGTTCACGTGTCACCTCTGACACACGTGTCATAGGTTCGCCATCACTGATCTAGACTAAATGTATTCATTTTATATAAAGTAGCTTGCTTAGCATCTTTGGGTATTACATTCCTCCTGAATGCAAAGTTTCCATGTGATACATTATAATGTTGTATTTCCCTAATATGCTACATGTCTGTCTCTAGCATATGATGACCAGAATCTCTGAATAAATTAATGATTGTCTCCTCTCTGTGACATTCTCAAGAAGACATCTATATGGACAATGTGGAAAGATCATGGCTGAAGTAGGATAAAGGGAGAGAGGAGATAGTGCGTTATGTAAATAAGACTAGTCTAGGAGTTAGAAGGTTTTTTCAAAAGGCAAAGAAAAAGATAGTACAACAAGGAAAACTGTAAATTTGAATTTTTGTGTTTTCCAAGTTTTTTACTGAGACCAAGTAATAGTTTTAGGATAGGAAAAACGACAGAACTTATATAAGGAATAATGTGCCATGTATGAAAACAGTGCTTTAGAAATTCAGAATAGCTCTTGAAGAGAGGAAAGCAGAAGTTGAGTGGATGTCTAAAATTGGCCTGAGGCACACACACGTAGATGCTTTAATATATATTTCATGGAAAAAGCATATCTCTACATCTTTTTACAGCTGAGCATCGGTTTGTATTCATTAAACATAGACACATACACAAACTCTCATCTGTTTCATCTATATACACAGGCATGCAAACACCAACACCCCTCTCAGAGGAAGCAGTTACACCTGCCAAAACTGATTCTTCAGTTTTAATGAAAAGAAGAGAGTGGCTTTTCTCACAATAATCTTATAAACCTTTGTTTCAACCTTTCTTTTAAACCCTCTGCTAATATTGATTAGAACTTTAGTAGTCTTCCATACCACAGTGAGGAGAAGGGTGACTGGGGGTGTCTTAGCCAAGAGAAGACAGAAAGAATTAACAAACTGTCCAAAGGACAGCATAGTGTTTTCCCTTTAAGGCAAGAAAAAGAAATATCAAAAGGACAAACTTATGCTTCAGCGTCTGAGATCAGCCAAAATGGTTTTAGCTCTCGAAACTAGAGCTATGGAGCAGCGAGTCCTCCAGGCACTGAGTTAATGATGTGGCTGATTGCTTCTCTGCACAGTCATTATGACTGATGCTGGGCACGTTGCTTAACCTCTTTGGTCCCAGTTTCCTCATCTGTAAAATGAGGACATTGGAATAGATAACTTCTGAAGTCCCTTCCAGCGCTAACATTTTATGATTTAGTGTCTGACTGGCAACACAGCCTCTTTAAGTGCTACTGTGCCCAGCCGGGCATGACATAAAACACTACCGTGCAGGGTGCCAGCTTGTGCTCACGATTGAAAGCAAAAAGAGCTAGCTTTAGGCAAAGCGATGAAGTATTCCAAGTTTTATTGAATCTTCTTTAAGTTTTGTTTAAACCTGACTCTCACACCCTTTTGGATTCCCTTTCGGGCAACAAGGGTTTCCTTGCATTTCATCATTACCCTGTCTTCATACTTCACGTTCAAAAGCGTATTGGGCATTGAGAAACGTGGAGCCAAATTCATTTGGTTATTGATAATCTCTCTAAGGTATGGGTGGCTGAAGGTTATTTGGGGAAAAAAATGCTCAAAGGTAGATGGTGACACCAACTCTTAGTGCAAACAGCAGTTATAGAATCCAAGGGAAGAGCCAGGGTAATCAGGTTCAGAAACCCAAGCACGATATTGGCAACAAATTTGAAAACTCACCTAAGAGGACTGGGTAAGCTTGGTTAACCCGAATGAATGGAAACCTTGATCCTCAGACACATTCTCATGCAATCCAGAAGAATATCAAAGCATGTTGTCAGAAAAGGCGAAAAAAACCCAAGCTTAGTTAGTTTGGGGCCAAAAAAGGTTGGAATAATTGTAGCTGCCCAGTCAAGAGGGTATGTAGGCATATAACCTGATAGAACTCTTCCCACTGCTCCTAAAACCTTACCACACCGTCCTCTAAGGTTGACTCCTGAGGGAAAACTGACCACTTGGTCTAGAGTCCCTGAAAGCTAGCTGTGTTTTTCTGAACAATTGTCCAATCTTCCTTTCATTTGCTAGGGAGGGAGGGACTCTCTGAAGGACCCTGAGCTGTGAGCTGGTGGGGAGAGATGGAGAAGCATGTGTCCAGCAGTTATGTGGTCCAGGCTTCTAAGCAGGACACTGAACTTGGAGCTTTCTTTCTGAGTACTGGTCTGTCTCCACACCAGGGTCACTTTCCTGTACCTCTTCCGGTTCCCCTCCACTTTGTAACCACCCATGGTCAAGCACATGATCATGTTCCTAAAAGTTCAAGTGACTTTTAGTTACTGTCACCACAGATCTTCTATCATCTCTAGAGCATTTAGTATCAGGTCTTCAGGAGAGGAAATAGCTGCAAAGGCTCCCAGGAAATTCAGGTAAGAGGCAAAGCGAAAAGAATAGGAAAGAGCTGTGAGATCTTAGTGCTAGGCTGCAGTAGGTAACAGGTGAACCAAAATTAGAACATCGCCTCAAAATAAGTATTAGTGCATATATATAAATACATCGCCTCAAAATAAGTATTAGTGCATATATATAAATACAAAGAAAATGTTGATTGATAGAATTTAAAGATAATACAGGCAATAATAAAGAAAAGAGATATTTAAATCCTGACATTACTATGAAAGGGTAATAGTAATTTCAAAATTTTACATAAATTAATTTTGCATGTACCTAATTGTTACATAGATTAATATTGTATGGTAACTATTCTATCATTCTAGTAATAGACAATGGTTTATTTTGTTTTATATGATTACAACATTAAATCCTGGTCAATATGCTATGATTCTAATTCTTTGTAGTTCAGTTATGGAGAGAATATAGTTATCTGTTCATAACTAAAAAAGAAATTAGAGAGAAGAGTGAATAATGAAACTATTATGTTTATAGATTCAGTCTTAAAGGTACATGAATATTGGTCTCTTTAAGTTCTCCATTTAGTCCCTGGCTGGTGTGGCTCTGTTGGTTGGAGCATCATCCTGTGCACCCAAGTGTCATGGGTTTGATTCCTAGTCAGGGCACATACTCAGGTTGCAGGTTTGATCCCCAGTCAAGGTGGGTACAGGAGGCAACTGATAGATCTTTCTTAAAAAAATATCCATTTAGAGAAAAAGATAGAATGACTGCTTTTCCCCTTGGGTGGTGGGGCAGGAGGCCAATAAAATTTCAGAGGTCATTGAACATTAAGAAAAAAAACCCCAAAATAAAAAAAGCTACTGCCTTATCCATTTAAAAAATATTAGAAATATGCTATTCTTATATGACCTGGGATGTAACTCAGCAGCCCAAATTTTGTTCTTTAATTATTCCCTTCGTACAGACATGGCTGGGAAGAGAACCAACAATCCAATCCTTTTATTTCTATATCCACCGGCTGGAATAAACTCAGGTTGAGTATTTTTAAAATATCACAACCAATTTTGCTTGACTCTTCAAAGCTTTTATATTAAATACAGAATTCAAGAGTCCCTTATAAAATTATCAAGGGGCCTTTTAAGAAATTCAGATGAAATATTTTATTAATTTTAACTCCAATTCACTCTTTATATTAAGCCAAGTGTAGAAACCTGGACTGTTTTCCAAGTGTCCATGGCTTTTCAATAACTAGCTGCTGGAGGTAATGGCAGCATGTCCAGATGTGCTGGGTTGTAGCAGAAAGAGAGTCATGGCACGTTTAACTTGACTAATGCAGGCACCAATCAGAACATCGCACTTTACAGTGAAGCACAGAACAAGTCACACAGTCTCCTACTACTTCCGATGGCAGGGGCCACAGGAACAATCAATGAGAGTTTATGGGAATGCCAAGGGAATAGCATAAAAGTGAAAGCATTTTAAGAGTATAAAAAGTTGTTTTCAGACTTTAACAATTTGTATTATATCTTCATATTTTTGCCATTTCCATATACCACCTATAATAATTTTACTTAAATGTCTTTAAATAGAGTTATTTAAATAAGTTTTACAAATAACCTCTTTCTGAGTTAATACATGTGCAAATTTGAGTTTTTTTGTAGTTATTTTTCTATACCTATGCATCCATATCCATACATATATAATCACCTTACATAGCCTTGATAACAATGCTTTGCTTGCCTATATCCACTCCACTTCCCATCAAGAGGTTGAATCTAAAATCTGTTTCTCTATCCTTTGAATCTGGACAAGCCCTTGGACTCACTGTGGCCAATAAAATGTGGTAGAAGCAATGTTATGCCATTCTGATGTAAGGCCTTAACAGATTTTGTGTATTTCTGCTTTTTCCTGGGACTCCTGCTCCACCATGGGATACTTTGCTGAGTTATGCCTGATTGACACAACTAGCTATACCTTTTGTAGTCTTCCTTCTTCAATGGAATAAATCCAGGGGTCAGGAAGTGTGGAACCTTGGTGGAAACAGTAAATAGCATTTATTTTTCTTTTATTTCTGGGTCATATTTTTTTGCAACAAGCACACCTAGTTCCCACATCTTGGTTTCTAACACCATTCTCTAATAAAAGGAACCAGAGCTTCAGAGAGAATTGGCTGATTCTAGTGCTGGAGACGGAAATATACAAGATGAGCCTGGAGCATTTTGTAGCACAGGGAAGTAAGGAAGTGCTACTAGCAAAAACAAAAACTCATAGGAATCAATCCTGGGGACATGTCAACTTGACACAGGAGACAACCACAAGAGCTCCCAACAATCAAAGCTGGGACAGTTTGAACAAATATTAAACAAAGCAGCATTAGATTATAATACAAAGTATAAAATATCCCAAATGTATAATGATATAAATAAATAATTGAATATGTCAAAAAATGTGGGAGAAGAGACAAATTCATGCAGAAAATTTTCAATAATATTAGATACTCCTCCGTAAGGAAGAGGAGACATAATGCCCCACTCCTTAAATGTGGGTTGCACATAATAACTTACTTCAGTAGATTACAGTATGGAAAGGGAGGGAAGAACTTGCGAAGAAATTTGACAGTCACTACTTTAGCCAGGTATCAGCTCCACATCAACAGTCATAAATCACCAGGGTAGTATGTATCCTTGATGTGATGTAATGAAAACAGTGCTTTATTTCTATGACCTTCCTTCCCCCAAACCATAACACCAGTCTAAGAAAAACATCCAACAAATTACAATAGAATGTCATTCTGTCTTATACTAGACCAGCAAGCACTCCTCAAAACTAACAAGGTCATTAAACGCAAGAAGGTCTGAAAAACTGTCACAGCCAAGAGGAGCTTAGGACACATGGAATGTGGTATCCTGGATGGATCCTGGAAGAGATAACGGGCATCAGGTAAACACAAAGGAAATATGAATAAAATATGGATTTTAGTTAATCCTATTATATTGGTATCGCTTCATTAACTGTAACATATATATACCATGCTAATGCAAATTTTTAATAATATGGAAAACTGTGTGTTGGATGAAAGACTTAATATGGGAACTCTTAGTTACTATCTGCTCAATTTTCTGTAAATGTAAAACTGTTTGAAAAACTATCGTCTATTAAAAACTAGGAGCAGATGGATGTGTAAGAAGCTCCCACCAAATGGGTAGGGAGTTTACCCTGACTTCTCTCCACTGTCTCAGAGAGTAAACCCAACCCAGCCCTCAAATCCGGAAGTGGACATCAGAGCAAAGAGAACTTATGGAGAAGTCTCCTAGTCTGGCTCAAAGATAATGAAAGAGGTATTCTAACATTCAGATACAATGGAGGAAAAATTCCCCTTTTCTTTCTTTCTTATTTATCTATCTATGTATTTGTATGTTTGTTTGTTTGTTTATTTATTTATTTATTTATTTATTATTTATTTTTGCAACTTAGCTCCCAAACAATGTTATAACAGTAGCAGAGGTAATGGGAACCCACAGAAGCTTAAAACTTTGAAAGAAAGAAAACTTTCTCTCCTATCAGATAGCTGTGGTCCCAAAGGGGAAGGGGGAAACTCTTTTTAATTCTCCGTGTCTCTGTCCTTTGGCCTCTTGACGCCAGACACAGGCATAGTCCAAGGAAGAACACAGCACAACAGGGTATAGAAAGCCTGCCTTCCACAATGGAGCAGCTAAGGGAAAGTATGGAGGAGATCACAGAGGGGGGAGGAACATGGGAATGAGACCTCCTACAGTCCTTCATGAACTCCTGGGCTCATCCCCAACCTGAGCATGTGTGAGTATGATCCTAAACAGCATATATAGACTCTGAAAAAAGGACTGTGCGGTGGGCCACCATTCAAGTCACGGACCAGCCACTGGGTGGTGCATCTATGTGGCATAGATCCTAATAGGACTGCTAAGGTTTTAAAAACTGAACTGACATTGGAATCCTAAACCACAGATGGTTGGTCAGGACTTACAGCCTGAACCCAACCAGGATGATTGCCTGCCTAAAAATATAATTAATATTCCCTACAGAAATTAAACAAAAGTAATCCCATAACATAATATTCAAAATGTCCAGGATACAATTCAAAAGTACTCAACCTATGTGGAGCAAGGAAAATCTAAACTTGCATAAGAAAGAACAATCAGACTTAAACATTGAGATGGCCCAGATGTATAATTTTCTATCTAACAATAACCAAATGGAAATTTTAGAACTGAAAAATATAATAACCAAAAAAGAAAAAAATCAATCTTAATGGATGAGCTCAATAGCAGAATGGGGAAGACAGAGCAAAGAGTCAGTGAGTTTGAAAATAAATAAGTAGAAATTTTCCAATATGAACATGAAGTTTAAATTGATAGAGAAAATTAAACAGAGTCTCAGTGACATGTGAGAAAAATATCAAAATGTCTAATAGCCAAAACCGGTTTGGCTCAGTGGATAGAGTGTCGGCCTGCGGACTGAAAGGTCCCAGGTTCGATTCCGGTCAAGGGCATGTACCTGGGTTGCGGGCACATCCCCAGTAGGAGATGTGCAGGAGGCAGCTGATCGATGTTTCTCTCTTCGATGTTTCTAACTCTCTATCTCTCTCCCTTCCTCTCTGTAAAAAATCAATAAAATACATTTAAAAAAATGTCTAATAGTTATGCTATTAGTGCCTGAGAAGGAAAAGAGAAAGAATGAAGTGAAAAAAATTTAAACTTCTCCAATTTGGCAAAAAACAAACAAATAAACCACCACAATCCTATAGACTTAAGAAGTTCATCAAATCTCAAAAAATATAAACCTCCTATAATCCATATCTATCTATTATCTATCTATCTATCTATCTATCTATCTATCTATCTATCTATTTATCTATCTATCTATTTAATCTATCTATCTATCATCTATCTATATATAATTAAACTGCTTACAACCAGTGATAAAGAGAAAAATCTTAAAAACACCCAGGGAAAATGATGCCTACTTTTATTGGAATAATGATTCAAATGACTGTGGATGTCTTGTCAAAAATCAGGGGGCCAGAAAAATGAGCAACAACATTTCTAAAATGTTAAATGAAAAGAAGAATAATGCAGAATTTTATATCTAGCCAAAATATTCTTCAGGAATGAAAATGAAATAAAATATTCTAAGATGAAGGAAAACTAAGAGGATTTGTTGATAGCAGACATGTTATAACAGAATCATAAAGAAATTCTTAAAACAGAAGAGAAATTATGTGGAAAGGAAACCTAAAACATCAGGAATGAAGGACTAGCAAATAAACAGTAAATGTCAGGGTGAATATAAAAGATTCTTCTCCCATTTAGCTGTATAAAATATCTTTTGACAATTGAAATAAAATTATAACACTGTCTGATGAGGTTTTCTTGTATGTGGATGTAATGTATAGACAACAACTACCTAAAGGGGGAGGGGGGGTAAAGGGCTTTACATGGTGGTAAAATTCTACTTGAAATAGTAAAAGCATCAGTAAAATGTACTAAAATACCTAGAGAAGTTATAAAAATTGTACAAAAGGAAATTCAACTTAAAATCACCACGGTACTTCTGTCAACTTGTTAAATGGATAAAATAAAATAATTGACAATACCAAGGCTTACAAGGAGGAGGAACAACTGGAACACTGCTGGGGAGCATAAAAATGGACCAGCCACTCTGGAAAAACATTTTGGCAGCTTTTTTTTTTTTTTTTTAATAAAGGTAAACACTCACCATGTGAACCAACAATTTCATTCTTAGATGTTCACACTAAAAAAAATGAAAACTTATATTCACATTACTGTACACAAAAGTTTATAGCAGCCAAAATGGCCTTCAGTGGGCAAAGGGATAAACAAATTGTAGGACATTCATACACTGGAATATTACTCAGCAATAAAAAGCAATGAGTTTGTGATACTTGCAACATCTTGGAAGAATCTCAATGGCATTCTGCTGACCAAAAGAGTCTATTCTCAAAAAGTTACATTCTATTTACATAACATTCTTGTAAAGACAAAACTACAGATCAGATCAGCAGTTGACAGGGTTAGGGGCATGTGACTGGAAACAGAAAGCGAGAGGGAGTCTTCTAGGGTGACAGAACTATTCTGTATCTGGACGGTGGTGGTAGCCATGCACATTTCTACATGTGTTACAAGTCAGAGAACTGTATACACACAAGTTAATTTTCTTGTATGTTAATATATGAAGTACACCTTTAAAAAGGCATTCACAGAGGTAAAAACAAGATCAGTATTAGAGGACACTAGAGAAATCCGTCCCTCTGTGGGCACCTAAAGTCATCATACCTGCTGTCAAATGTCTTTTGAGTTTGAGAGATTAGAGAGAGCAACGCAACTGTGCAGAATTCACAGAATATTCTTCACCCATAGGATAACTTAATACATGGAAATATCTCCAGGCCAGGTGGCATTCATGTCAAATGTTTTGAAGAAACCCCTTGAAGGAAAAACTGGCTCCTATTCTCAGGAGTTTCTCGGTCGCAATCTGTTTCACCTCTGAATTTCCAGCTAGAGAGCACCTACGGCATTTTTCATTTTCTGGAAGTTTATTAACAATGATAAGCACTTATAAGGGTGAAATATAAATTAATAATATTGGAGTCCAAAAAATAAAGGATATATTTAGATTTTCCCTACAGTATTCAGTGAATGCTTGTTCATAAAGGTTATCCTGAGATAGTTCTTTCTGATGTTCTGTGGAGGGGTGAGGCAAAGACTAGTTTTACAATGAGAACCACGGATGTCTGGGATGGCAATCTCTTGGCCCATATACAAACTATCAGGCAGGGCATGACTAGAAAGCACCTGGCATACACAGGTAATTGACATACAAATAATAGGAGGAAAAGAGAAAGGCATTCTAGGTAAAATAGAATTGAGAAATTGATTAAAATTTTTGAAAACATTCCTTCTGATTGTCCCTTATATTCATATGTATTTCCTTCAGTGGGGAGAGGAAATGAAAAGAATAAATTTCAGATAACTTTTATTTAAGTAAATGCTTTTGCAGCTCTTGTTGTATAATTATCCAGCAGGGTTATTGAAGTAACTTGCAAGGATCAGCTCCAATCTCCATTGTTAACAAAGGCTGACATTTTCATAACTCTCTTTCCTGTTCTCTTTGACACTGTTATGAAAATTCTGACATGACCCACCTGGAAGAAAATGGATTACTCAGACTTCAATAAAAGTCATTTTCCAACGTGATTGATTTTCTTCATTTGGTTGAGGATTATGGGCTAACATGATAACTGTTTCTCTACCAAATGTCAGAATTTGAGAAATAATTGGATCAGACAACTTCAGTGCATTATTTCAGAAATGAGATACAAAGTTTCCAGGTATGGAAGTGAGAGCCAATGGGAATGGGAAGGGAGGAATTTTCACAATCCAATCTAAAGAAAATGGCTTTCCTAAACAAAGGACCCTGCATAAAAATTGACTGATCATAGACCAAGAGTTATCTGTTCCAGCTGCAAAGATGGACACTACATATACCTAACTCAAGTTAATTCTCTCAGGAATTAATTATAAGGGTGTTAGGTGTAAAAGAACTGAAGCACCAACTCATTGCAACACTTAGATCAGTGGTTCTCAACCTTCCTAATGCCGCGACCCTTTAATACAGTTTCTCATGTTGTGGTGACCCCCAACCATAAAATTATTTTTGTTGCTACTTCATAACTGTAATTTTGCTACTGTTATGAATAGTAATGTAAATATCTGATATGCAGGATGTATTTTCATTGTTACAAATTGAACATAATTAAAGAACAGTGATTAATCACAAAAACAATATATAATTATATATGTGTTTTCCAATGGTCTTAGGCGACCCCTGTGAGAGGGTCATTCGACCCCCAAAGGGGTCGCGACCTACAGGTTGAAAACCCCTAACTTAGATGAACTGTTATCAAGTACTAATTGAGCAGGTGACAGTCCCTTTGCTGGGTGAGAACTCAACATGGCAGAAAGAGTTCCTCCCTTTATGGGATTATGTTCTATTGGGAAACAGATATTAATGAAATAATTGTCTGGGAGTTTTCTACAGGAGCAACTAAATCAAACATGGAGATTAGAGAAAGCCTTTTGAAGACATGATACTGAGATTGAAATCTGAAGAATGATTATGAGTTACCTGGGCTGGGTTAGATGTCTCTTCAATGAGATATTGCAACCTACCCATCTCATTACCGTGCCCTTTGCTTAATTCCATTGCTTCTGTTTGAAATGAGCACATAGTGACACAGTTGAAGATGTAGAAAAGTAGATGACAGGATTCGAAGGCACTAAACAAGACCTGAGGCCCTAAAAATGAACTCTATTTCCTGATGAATAATTTGGGAGTTTTGCCTGGCTGGCATGGCTCAGTGGTTGAGTGTCGACCTATGAACCAGGAGGTCATGGTTCGATTCCCAGTCAGGGCACATGCCCAGGTTTTGGGCTCAATCCCCAATGTGGGGTGTGCAGGAGGCAGCCAATCAATGATTATCTCTCATCATTGATGTTTCTATCTCTCTCCCTCTCCCTTCCTCTCTGAAATCAATAAAAAATTTAAAAAAGTAATTTGGGAGTTTTAAAAATAATTATGCTTCATAAGTGAATCATTAAAAACCAAATTCCTAGACTATAAATAATAATAATTGGCACACATATGATGGTTACTTTCTAAGGGCATTATAGCTATCAATTAAATGCATTCTTATAATCACTTGTGAGGTAGACACTAGCATTACCCACAGTATGTAGATGAGGAAAATTAGGCACAGAGAGGTTAAGAAAATCCTTTAAGAATACACAGCAAGTAGGTGGTGAGGCAGGATTCACATCTAAGGTCCATTTTCTTAGCTTTTCACTCTCTTCAATCATTTATCAACAAGTTGAAAATAAGATCTTATAAATACAGAACATAAGACAGTTGTCAGGGAGAATTTAGGGAGATATGGGGAAATAGAATGCAAGGAAGCAGAAGAAACCATTAATAGGGAGATGATCCAATCCTGATAGAGATGAGAAGGTTCAATAAAAACTCCACAGTATTTCTTTATAAAACAATGTGCTGTCCCTAACATGTTTTCACTTATATTAACAGATATAATTTCGACTAGGTACAGACTGGTGGTATAATGTAAAATATTTTGGAGTAAAACAAATCCTATAAATAAAATTTGAAGCTATGGCCCTACCTCCAGAAAAATTGAACATACATACTTTTACATCAAGTTTTGAATATTTCCAGTCCTACTGGAAGTCACCAATGAAGCTGACCATCCCAGGGACCCTTCTTTTGTTGTTACTAGCGTAACTAAGTTGAGATGATTTTATCAAAATGCTAAAGCCAGAAAAAGAATCTGCCAGCTGGGGCTCCAGTGGCGCAATCGGTTAGCGCGCGGTACTTATAAGAATCTGCCAGCAGTATTTAGAGTTTACCACAAGCAAATTAATGAGAAAGTTCTAAAAATTCCAATGATCATTCTGACTGGTGTGGCTTAGTTATTTGGGCAACATCCCAGGCACCCAAATGTTGCCAGTTCTATTTCAGGTCAGGGCACATGCCCAGGTTGCTGGCTCAATCTCCAGGAGGGGGCATGCAGGAGACAGCTGATCTATGTCTCACTCTCACATCCATGTTTCTCTCTCTCTCTCTCTCTCTCTCTCTCTCTCTCTCTCTCTCTCTCTCTCTTCACTTTTCCCTTCTGTCTTTCTCCCTCTCCCTTCTTGTGTCTCTAAATAAATAAATAAATAAATAAATAAATAAAAATTCCAATGACCATGGTAGTGATAGAGAAGAAGGATAAATCACCGCGATACTAGTGAATATCTGTTCTCTTGTGTAGCCCTCACTCCTGTCACCTATCAGCAGAGGGCCAGGTTATTGTAGTCTTCTTTTTATTTGTTTTCTGGGGTAGGAAGTAGAATTTATATTTAACAACATTGCTATTGGTTGTCATAAAATCTTAGGGACCTTGCAACTTTTATGGTGAGTTCCAGGAGAAAGAGAAAGCGGAATGACTTTCACAGAAGAAAGAAGGGGACAGAAATTAAATGCCAGCTGGGGGTGGAGTCTGCCCGATGTGAGTGCCCCAGTAGGTGTTCATAGTGGTAGTGACTTCAGGGCGCCTCTGGGAAGACAGAACCCTGGGCACTAGTAGTCCTAGGCCTGGACAATTTTTACATCCCAGTATGTCCCTAAATAGAGAGTTTCCAAAGTAATGACCGTGAACCTTAGAAAATATGTTCTTCAAACGCCACCAATGTGGACTTAAATATGAAAGGACCTTCTGAAATATTTTGTTCAAAACAAGGTGTCAAGCTCTAACAGTGTTTCTCAGTGGTTAGAGTGTTGGCCCACACATCAAAAGATCTTGGATTTGATTCCTGGTCAAGGGCACATACTTGGGTTATAGGTTCGATCACGACCCCCATTGGGTCACTTGCAGAAAGCAACCAATTGATGCATCTCTGACATCAATGTTTCTCTCTCTGTCTCCCCTTCCCTACCTCCTTTCCACTCTCTCTCAAATCAATGGAAAAAATATCCTTGGGTAAGGGTTACAAACAAGATATTGAAACCTTTGTATGATTGGAAATTGGAGAGATGACCCTATAAATTACTTCCACTAAATTTCCAGATTGGGCCTTAAATTCAAATTAAGTCTATGAAGAAAAAAAGTAACATTTTTGGTATTTTATTTTTCACCTTTTATTGTAAAAGGAATATTTATTTTATGCAAGAGGGAGGGCATTTTACATTTGATGATTTGATATTATATGGAATACTTGAATAGACTTTAGAGACCAATCAAGTAAACCAGATACTAAGGTGAATACAACCATTGAAGAAAAAACTCTCTTACCTCTATCCTCACCTCAAAAACACCCACTTAGCCCTCACGTAACCCCCACTAGCAGTAGGAAGGTGGCACAAAAGCATTCCATGTTCTAGTAGAAGCTGGATTATGGGAAAGGAACTAACGAGGGTGGGTCTTTCTATTTTCTAGTTTCCAAACTTAATTCTAACTGACAGACAGGCCTGGAGCTTGAAATGAAAATGGCATTAGATTGATATCGTCCCATTGGTTTAATTTTCATTTGGTTGTCTTTGCCCAAAGAGATATATCAGAAAAATATATTGCTATAAGAAATGTCCAAGATTTCTCTGCCTATGTTTTCTTCTAGGATTTTTATAGTTTCAAGTAGAACAATTAAGTTTTTAATCCATTTTGAATTCATTCTTTTGGATCAGTAGATGAATGGATTAAAAAAAAGCTGTGGTACATTTACATAATGGAATACTACTCAGCCATAAAAATAAGGAAATCTTACTTTTTTTCGACAACATGGACCTGGAGAGTATTACACTAAGTAAGATAAGCCAGTCAGAGAAAGACAAATACTATGTGTTTTCACTTATATGTGGAATCTAATAAACAAAATAAGCTAATAAACAAAATACAACTGATTCATAGCTGTCAGAGTGCAGGGGTTGGGGGGGGCGGGGATGAAAACCGTGAAGGAATCAAACAAACAAACCACCAAACAAATATACGTCATAGATAGGCAACAGTATGGTGATTACCAGAGAGAAATAGGGGTAGGGATAAGTAAAAAGGGGGTAAAGGGGGGATAAATGGTGATGGAAGGAGACTTGACTTGGGGTAGTGAATACACAATACAATTTACAGATGATGTATTATAGAATTGTATACTTCAAACCTATATAATTGTATTAATCAATATAACCCCAATAAATTCAATTTTAAAAAAGAAAATAGCATTAGAGAAACCACCCTGATTGCCAGACATGGTCTGATGCCCCTTTGGCATCATCTGCTTTGATTCCCTTCCATTTCTCTGCATCTGCTGCTGTTTTGTCCTCAGGGCTCCCGCAGGGCCGTCCTGGTTAGCATGCCAGCACTCCCGCTGACCAGGCATCCTGGAATGAAGTCCAGGTTAATGTTTCTGTGATTCTGGTTGTTTTCCTTTATTGATGTTTCCTTTTCCCTTTATCCTACCTCCAAACTAATTTTCATTCTATTTGAAAACAACCCAAAATGATAAATTCTTTTGTGCTTTTCTGCAGTGGTAGGATTTAATTAGGTTTTCCTGACTCAGTTCAATTACTGACTCAAATAAGTCAAATCCTTGAACGTGAAGGACAGACAACAGGTAACATAGTGAATAAGAAGGCTTGAACACTAGGAAATTCTGCTGCAAACCATTCTTACCCATATGTCTCCTTCCTTCTTTCCTTCCTTCCTTCCTTCCTTCCTTCCTTCCTTCCTTCCTTCTTTCCTTCCTTCCTTCCTTCCTTCCTTCCTTCCTTCCTTCCTTCCTTCCTTGTTCTGGCAAAATATTTCCAGAATTACATCGGGTAACATTAGGATACAGAAATATTGCAAATAGAAATAACATCAAAAGGAATTAATTAATATTCTAACTCACAGGGAAATACAATAGTGTAAACCTCTTTGCAACTTGATCTATGAAGAGACTTCCGTTCTCACCTCAAAAATACCCACTACTCGGTTCTTCTTTCTACTAACTGAAGGAGAGTTAAAAGGAAAAGCCAAGTGCACTGTGTATCTACTGAAGTGTAACAAGCTAGCTGTGCTACTTTGTTGGGGGGAAGCTCTCTTACTGGTTTTTCCTGGGCTCATCACATGGCCCCAGCCTGGGGCTGCAGGATCCAAGACTGCCTCACTCCTGGGCCTGGGCTTTGGTGCTGCCTGTCAGCTTAGCTCTCTTTCTACATGGCTTTTCATCATTCACGGACTAGGTGAACTTATTATTATTATGTTGGAATCATTGGAGGGGTCAGAGATGAAACCTATACATCCTTTCAAGGCCACAGAGACACCCACAACCTCATTCTATTGGTCAAGGAAGTCTTCAGGCCAGCCCACATTCAAGGAGTAGGGAAATAGAGTTGCAATAAATGTGTGATTATACTTGATTTGCCATATTGAACAAATGAAAACTTATATCAAAATGATGTATGTCTATATCACATATTAGACATTTTGAAGACAAGGGATATATATTCTATTTATTTTCATATTCCAAGCTCAGACTGCTGGCCCCTTATAAATCCCATTATCTGTCTGTTGAACAACTATTGATGGACTATGGATTGAAAAAATATAACAAAATAAAATAATGCCAACAATTCCTTATGATTACCTGTAACTTAGGGCTTTTGTGGTTGTTTGTGTGAGGTCACTTAGGCAGACTTAGAAGAATTTAATCTCAAGTCCTTTTGTGGGGAGGAACAGAGTTAGTTTGAAAAAAATGGTGTGGGGTATTTTAGAAAGGGAGTATGCCATGTATACAAGTAAAAAAGGGGGAAAAGACAAGTTACGTGTGATGTGCTATCAGCATATTGTTGAATGACTAACAGACTAGAGCAGTGGTTCTCAACCTTCTGGCCCTTTAAATACAGTTCCTCATGTTGTGACCCAACCATAAAATTATTTTCGTTGCTACTTCATAACTGTAATGTTGCTACTGTTATGAATCGTAATGTAAATATCTGATATGCAGGATGGTCTTAGGCGACCCCTATGAAAGGGTCGTTCGACCGCCAAAGGGGTCGTGACCCACAGGTTGAGAACCTCTGGACTAGAGAGTTGTTGAGCTGAGAAGTGGGAACCAGTGGGGTTTTTAAAAGACAAGACCCGTAATGTCATATCCAAAGTGATAGGCTTAAGGGAGAGGTAAAGAGAAACTAGACTTTCAAAAAGTGGCTCAACACTTCCCTAGTGTGAGTCTTTACTTTCAAACACTGATCCTTTCCCTCAAAGGAAAGTCATCATCAAGTGCTAAACGTAAAGGGGCTACCTGCAATACTAAGGAGTCGGTGTAAAGGGCAAAATAATGATAGAATGTGCATCAGGCTTGAACTCTAAAACTCTAGGCTCAAACCTAAAGAACCTCTCGGAGCGCCTCTAATTTTGGCCCCTCCCATTCTCCAACACCCTCCGCCTGTCTGACCACTGCTATTTGTGCCACCTGGGGTGATTCTTCTCTGAGATTTTCCTGTTGGCATCCACTGATCTTGCACCTTGCTGCCGATGAAACATCATTCATTGACTGTATTCGCTACCCCTAACCAGATGATATATTCCTTAAGGACAGAAAGGTCAGGTCATCTTGACCTTCTTCCTTTCTCCCCCTCCCCTCCGCATCCCTGTACTAAGTGGTTATGTAACAGATACTCGGTGTATATTAAACACCTGAGGAGTTTGCCAAACAGGCATGGCTCCTCCCTCCATGGAGCTTACAATCTGGGTTGGGGAGGGGGACACACAAACGAAACTAGTAAAGAAGTAAGTTACACATCTCAACAAGTGTTATGAGTGGAAATAACAAGGTGCTGTGAATCAATACATAGGAGAGAGGGAGACACACTAGACCAGGTGGGCAAGGAAGAATTTTTTGATGAAGTTATATTTCAGATGTAATAAAAATAAAATAAAAAGGATCTAGCTCAATGAACAGTGGTAGAAGAATAGTGTAGACACAAGCAGCAGCATGGGGTCAAATGCATATGATGAAGAAAAAAGAAAGAGTCTGACAACCTATAAAATAGAAGAATTTCAAGTTCTTGGCTTCTGAGACGGACTCCCTGGAGTCAGATCCTGGCCTTGCCCTTTGCTAGCAGTGTGGCCCCAGCTGTGTCTTAACAGTAATTGCCTTACAGGGTATTAGGAGGATTGATATGAAAATGCTTAGCACATTGGCAGAGCACTCTATAAAGGCTTTATCAGTCCTAGTGCAGAAAACTGGGATGGCTGACCCAGTCACTCCACAAATATGTGTTGAGAATCGACTACAGGCTGACCTGCCGTGATGCTCCTGACATCACCTGGGTCACTGGCCCTGCATCTCTGGCACTAACCTCTTTTTCCATCCAGGAGAGCGACATCACTTCGAATGTCTGGCATTTTTGGAAAGAGTTCCCTCACAGAGCTGTTTGGGTTCCTAATGATAAAAGCCTACATTTTCCATTTATACCACAGTCCTCTTTCCCAGGTCATGGAGCTCTATAGGTGGCGCTTGGATGCAGCGAGGAGAGGAGGGGTGGGTCCGTGGGTGGTCACGAGGTCTCATACTGCTCCAGAACCACGCACTGCTCCTGTTTACGCTCCGTTGCTAGCCTGCACCTTTATCCTCATGCACAGTTTCCCCCAGCTTGCCTTTTAACCCTCCAGTCCTCTCCTTGTGGCTCAGAAATCTCGGCCAGACCTCAGGCACACAAGCCTCGAGTCTTCCTCATCTGGTCCCAGGATTGTCTTCTGTGCCCTGGATAGGAGCTCACCCCCACCCCTCACCTGCAGTATGGGAGCAGGAGGGTCAGTGCTCCTGAGGTGATCCTCCACCAAAGGTGGGCAGGAGCCAACAGACTCAGGCTTCCTGCCCTCTCCCACCCTTCCTTTGTTTTGACTGCTCTCCTAGGCCCGTGGTCGGCAAACTGCGGCTCACGAGCCACATGCGGCTCTTTGGCCTCTTGAGTGTGGCTCTTCCTAAGCCTTAGGAGTACCCTAATTAAGTTAATAACAATGTACCTACCTATATAGTTTAAGTTTAAAAAATTTGGCTCTCAAAAGAAATTTCAATCGTTGTACTGTTGTATTTGGCTCTGTTGACTAATGAGTTTGCCGACCACTGTCCTAGGCAGTTCACAAATTTCCCACAAAAGCCCTAGGAGAAACAGCAATAAAAATGCTGATATTGGTTTTCTCACTTCCCTGACTTGTCAGAACAATTGCTTCCTGTGATAGCCTCTCACGTTACTACTTACTCTCCAGCCCCCAGATAATGGTCACCTCTGCACCTCACAGTACCTCTTTTCCTTTCTTTCTTCTTAAAAATACAAATGTTATGTAATTCAAGAAACTCTTCTGAGAGCCATTTGGAAATTTCAAAACAAGTAAAAGAGTATTGTAATATGTATGTTTTATTCTGTCTCCAAATATATACACATCCTATATAATAAAGGGTAATATGTAAATAGACCAACAGCAGCACAACCGAACAACCAACCAAAGTGTAATATGCTAATGATACGCTAAGGCTGCTCAACTGCTCACTATGACGTGCACTGACCACCAGGGGGCAGATGCTCCAACCAGTAGGTTAGCTTGCTGGTGGGGTTTGGCTGATAGGGGACTGAGTGAGATGGGCTGGACATGTCCTGGAGCCCTCCCAAGGTCCCTCCCTGGCCTGATGGTGCACCAGTGGGGTCTCTCAGCCTGGCCTGCACCCTCTCGCAATCCGGGATCCCTTGGGGGATGTCGGAGAGCCAGTTTCAGCCCGATCCCGCAAGCCATTCCCTTGGGAGGGTGCCAGACACACGGCTCATGGCTGGAGAATGCTGCTGTGGCAGTGTGAGCCTCTCCTGATCGGGACTGATTGGGCAGGAGCCTGCAGCAGGCACAGTGGGGCCGGGATGAGCGGGAGTGGCAGGCGGGTTCTGGCCCGATCCCTGTAGGCTACCCAGAGAGATCCCACCTGTGCATGAATTCATGCCCTGGGCCTCTAGTATATCCATATCCATATATACATATGCATGCAGGCGTGCGCGCGCGCACACACACACACACACATGCACATACACACACACATTCTTCCTCCATGATTCCTTATATTTAAAGATAAGGGTCAGCCTGGCCAGTGTGGCTCAGTGGATGAGCATCAACCTATGAACCAGGAGGACACACTCGGGTTGCAGGCTTGATCCCTAGTGTGGGGGGTGCAGGAGGCAGCCAATCAATGATTATTTTTTCATTATTGATGTTTATATCTCTCTCTCCCTCTCCTTCTTTGAATCAATAAAAATATCTTTAAAAAATAATAAAATAAAGAGTCAAAAAGAAATGTTGGAGAGGATGTAGAGAAAAGGGAAACCATGTGCACTGTATGTAGGATTGCAAATTCATGTAGCCACTGTGGAAAAAAGTATGAAGTTTCATCAAAAAATTAAAAATAGAATTACCATATGACTCATCAATCCCACTTCTGGGTATTTATCCAAGGACATTCAAAACACTAATTCAAAAAGAGATATGCATCCCTACATTCATTGCAGCACTATTTACAATAGGCAAGACATGGAAGCAACCTAAGTGTCCATTGATAGATGAGTGCCTAAAGAAGATGTGGTAAGTATTTACAATAGAATATGACTCAGTCATAAAAAAGGAATACAATCTTGCCATTTGTGACAACATAGATCTAGGGGATCCATGCTAAATGAAATAAGTCAGACAGAGAAAGACAAATACCACGATTTCACTTACATGTGGAATCCAAAGAACAAACTAAAGTAAAAGCAAACTCACAGATACAGAGAACAAACTGATGGTTGCCAAATGGGAGGGGGAATTGAGGCACTGGGTGAAAAGGGTGAAGGGATTAAGATGCACAAATTGGCAGTTACAAAACAGTCATGGGGATGTAAAGTACAGCATAGGGAATATAGTCAATAATATTGTAATAACTAAGTGTGGTGCCAGGGAGGGTCACTTCATCTTACCTAATAATAGGCAAACATGCAAATTGACCATACCTTTGCTACGCCCAACAGCCAATCAGATGAGTATGAAAATTAACCAAACAAAGATGGCGGTTAATTTGCATATGTAGGTACCCAGTGGCAATCAGAGCTGAGGGGTTCCCTGCCCAGGCCTAATGCATCAGCCACAGGGGTTAGGCCTGGGCAGGGGTGGAGCCAGTGATCACAGGGAGCAGGGGTGAATCCGGCGATGGTGGGGAGCTGGGGGTCCCCTGCCCAGGCCTAACGCCTTGGTCAGAGGCATTAGGCCTGGGCAGTGGCAGAGCTAGCGATGGCAGGAAGCATGGGAGAGAGCCAGCGATGGTGGGGAGCAGGGGCAGAGCCAGCGATCACAGGGAGCAGGGGCAGATCCGACGATTGCGGGAGCTGGGGGTCCCCTGCCCAGGCCTAAGGACTCAGCCAGAGGCATTAGGCCTGGGCAGGGGCCGAGCCAGCAATTGGTGTGAACTACAGAGGAAACACCTTTTCTGGCTGCTCATTGGCTAAGCTCCCTGTATGCCACTGGTAATATTCTTAGTAACTTGGGTAATAAGAATCCAATAAGGTGATCTAGGATTTTTAACCACACTCCTGGAGAAAAAAAGGAAAGTCCGCTGCTGGAGGGCTAAGAAATGTCATATCCTGCCCTAGATGGGTTTGCTCAGTGGATAATGCCTCGGCCTGTCCACTGCAGGGTCCGGGTTCAATTCTGTCTGAGGGCATGTACCTAGGTTGCAGGCTCATCCCTGGCCGGGGCCCAGGTCAGGGCTCATGCAGGAGGCAACCAATCAAAGTGTTCCTCTTTGTCTTTCCCTTTCTCTTCCACATTCTCTAAAAATCAATAGAAACATATCCTCAGGTGAGGATAAAAAAAGAAAGAAAGAAAGCAAGAAAGGTCATATCCTATGAAAGACACATCTTGAAAATGCCTAAAGAAAGGTGTCATTTTTTCATGGTGAAGGGACTGGAGTCCATGTTGATGAAAACACCTTGGTGTCTGCGTTGACTGGCAGTGGCTGCAACAGCGGGGTAATGGGGCTGGTGCCTTCCCCTGATCAGCCCGGTCGCCTCCTACAAACGGAGGCCAGACTGTGGCTTAGGCCGCTCCCCAAGGGGAGCAGGGAGCGGACCTAAGCTGTGAGTAGGACATCCCTGAGGGCTCCCAGTATGTGATAGGGGCAGGCTGGGCTAAGGGACCCCCCCCCCCCCCGCCCTCCAGTGCACAAGTTTTTGTGCACTGGGCCTCTAGCAAGTAATATAAATGTCTCACTACTATGCTGTCCACATGAAAGTAATATAATATTAAATTTCAACTATAATTGTAACATTAAAAATTAATAAAAATAAAATCTTTAAAAAAAGAAGTTAAGCCCTAACCGGTTTGGCTCAGTGGACAGAGCGTCAGTCAGCCTGCAGACTGAAAGGTCCCAGGTTCAATTCTGGTCAAGGGCATGTACCTTGGTTGCGGGGTGTGCAGGAGGCAGCTGATCGATGTTTCTCTCTCATCGATGTTTCTAACTCTCTATCCTTCTCCCTTCTTCTCTGTAAAAAATCAATAAAATGTATTTTTTTAAAAAGGAGTTAATTTTTTTTTAAAGTTTGAGAATACTAACAATTACAAATTTTAGAAGTAAAAGCAGGTAACTCTCTCTTTCTCTCTCTGTAGCACTAACTATATTGGGTGCACACATGGAAAAAGGAGAACAGCAACCCAAGGTTATATAAAGCATGAGTGTTCCTGATATACCACCTGAGAATCCAGTGCTAACTCTACTGCCTTTTGCTTAGACAGTATTTTTGAAAAACATTACAGGCCTCACTCCTCTGCACCTAATACTACTTTCCCCCCTTCATTTCTTTTTAAAAATGTAAATATTATGCAATTCTAGGAGCGATTATAAGTCATTTGTAAAACTCAAAATAAAGTTACTTAAGTCAGCTATATACAGAGTCAACTAATTTTCAGCACTTCCTGAAATGTGTGCGATTTCAAATAATCTGCATTTTTGTTTCCATCAGCATATTTATAAATACATGTTTAAGGTTAAATACATTCACCACATTAAAAACATAAACTGCTATTGCTCACTATTGCTCCATATCTTCATCTGTTCTCTTGTTCCAAGACCTGCTCTCTGATTTATCAGAGGAGATATAATGTTAATAAAATGGAAAGGTGAATAAAAAGCAAGTAATAGAAATATATAGTGTGTGATTTTATTTTGGTGAAAAAAAGGGATACATTTATGTATGTGTCATTCATCTGATGCTCAGAGGGAGATTTATTCACCTAACTCTGAGAAGAAGAAAAGGAGAAGGAGGGGAAAGAGTAGCAGAAGCAGGAAGAAGAGGAGGACGATGAAAGGGAAGCAGAGGGAAGATTCAGAAGGGTATACACTAAGGTGCTAACATTGAGCATGCATTTTGATTATTTTTATGGTTTTTATTATCTATACTTATTACTTTTCTACAATGTCTATGTATAGCACATATGTATATATATAAAACAGCTTGAAGAAAGCACTAATTTAAGTATTGTTCGAGGCAACTATTTTGCTCTTCTGAAAAGAAAAGAAATATATAGTGTGCTGCCAAGATAAATCAACTCAGATGATGACAAGAGGCTTCAAGTTTGCCTGGAGTTTCCAAGTTCATGAATGTTAAGTGGTCTCTAAATTTGGAAACCTGTTTTTCCCATCGCTAACACTAAGTCCTCTGTACTATCATACACAAAGCATTGGTTACCCTAAATAAACACTACAAAAATAACCTCCTTTCCTTATGATCATGTTGTTTCAGATGCCCACAGCCAATGGTCTCCCCTGCTTCGGGGGCCAGAACGCTCCTTGCTGCTCTTCATTTCACTCTTATCGCTCCAATTCTTTATTAAATTTGGTAAATGCTAAAAATAACAGGCAGTTTATTAAAGGATGGTAAGCAAATAATATGCATATCTTACAACCCCAATCAAACTGTCTCCAATATGTCCATTGAGTTAGTTTTCCTTCTTCATAAGTATCCTTCCTTTAAAGTATACATTAACAATTAATAAAATGTTATTGCAGAGAATACTTCCTTTAAAAAAAGAAAAGATAATTGAGATGTAAGAGCATGTCATCATTAATGGAATGACAGATATAGACTAGGATATGTTTCCCAGGTGGATTGCCAGCAGTCTTTGCCTTTGCAGCTTCTCTAGGTCACTTACCTTGAAGACTCCCCTCCTAAACCTTCACTAACCTACTACACTGTGCAGAAGGCCTTTTATAGGGTATAAAAAGTGTTACTCTTTATTTTCATACAAAGCAAATGGCTTCTGTGGTGGATTTTAGTGGAAGTAGGCAGACCCAATAGTTTGTTGTGAAAAAGATTTCCAGAAATAAAGGGGTGAAGAGTAAAGGTTACATACATTTCTCTCTCTCTCTCTCTCTCTCTCTCTCTCTCTCTCTCTCTCTCTCTCCTCCCCTCTTTCTCTCCCTTTCAATAGCGAACATACTTTTTTCCCCGCAATTGAGAGGAGTCAGTCAGACAGCTGAGTTTCCTGGGAATGATGAGTGTGTGGGCATTCAGACTCTTCTATTTATAATGGCTGAGAACCTTGCCAGACTGCTGTAATGTATTGATAACTCAGAGAAGCAATGAAACTCTGTACGATTTCATTTGCTTAATGGCTTACAGATTAATTGAGTTCCATACAGCCCTGAATGTGGCACAGATCTCCTTATAACATATTGTACTACGTTGTAAAACAGTACAAATGATTCTTATATAAAGAGAGCATTGTTTTTCTTTTTTTTAATTAACTAGTTCCAAATGATCCATCACATCATTTTCATATGTAGGCATTTTAGGCTGAAAGAAATTAAATTATATTATCCCTCTAACTTCAATGAAAAGCAGGATTCCACCTTATTGAACCCACCAGTGACATACCCCAAAGCACAGAGGGTTGACTTGTAAGAGTGACTTTTTAAAAATAGGAGCAGTATGCAACTGTACTTCAATTTTTAAAAAGAGTTGTTTTTGTTATTCTTTTCTTTAACTAAGAATGAGGAAAAATGTTCTTTGACTCATTTTTGGTCCTTAGAAAAGTTTCATTTCTCTTTGAGGTGCACATTCAATGAATGCTGAAAGAATTGAAGGCAAAAGATTTTGTCAAGAAACTTTCTCCCCTATCTAGCAAGACCTATGTTGAATAAACACTTTTCAAAGACTTGTTTATTAAATAAGAAATGTGACTAATTCACACACTTCTATCACTTAGAAAACAAAATCAATGGAAGTCATAAGGGCTGTCAACATTTAGAGAAGCAAGCAATTCACACAGGTAACAGGAGACAAGGGATTGTCACTGAGAGGAAATAAAATGTGCTTTGGGTGACGAGCTCCATTCGTATACATGGAGGGAAAGAGTATGTTATGATGGAAGTGAGGTAAGGGGTATCAGGGAATGGCTGGTGTCAAGGAGGAAACCAGCTCCGCTTGGAACAGCCCTTTCATGTGAAAGAAAGATGGTGACTTTGGAAAGTGCGGGGAACTGGGTTGGGGACGGATACAGAAGCTGGTAAGGTAGCAAATAGGAGAAATCCTCCTTTCTCATTGGAGGAGTTTTGATTTGATCCTTTAAGTGCTGAGAAGTTAACTTTTCTGAAAAATAAAGATTGTCATCTCCATAATGGAAGGGGAGAATTCAGATATGAAATATAGGGAAAGGAAGGGAAAGACAGCTATTTATGATTTTTCTCTACTGTTTTATGAAGATGAAAGTGATAAACATTGAAATGAAAACTATAGTCACAGCAGCAATAGAACCATGAATCACTAGAGAGGGAGGAGTCAGAATGATCTATACCTGCCTTTGACAACAGTTGAGGTTTTTACAGCACTAAGTGTGCTTTTGGCAGTAGAAACAATGCAGAAGGAAAGAATTCAGGGGGGAAAAAAAGATGATCAAAGAAAGAAATCCTCAAAGCATGGAATATACTTTCATTTCTTTTCCTGTTATAAATAGCTGCAAAGATGAGGAAAAATATTTTCTATTTACAGTAGCCTGTCAATTTCAAATCAATCAATTTAAATTAATTTAAAGACTAATTAATTAAATGTGTCTATGTTTAATTAATGTAAGTCGGCTTATCTTATCTCCCCAGTTCCCTAGTCTACTAGTCCTTACTTGACCTCTGGTTTGGACACTTCAACCTAAACTTGCTGCTAACATGTTTCCAGATTAGACACTTCCCTTACTCTACATGGTTACCCACCAGTGTTTCCAATTACACCAGGGATTTTTCTACCCCTTCGACTTTTCTGGCACCTGCTCTGCTACTCTTCATTTTCTTTCTTTCTTTCTTTCTTTCTTTCTTTCTTTCTTTCTTTCTTTCTTTCTTTCTTTCTTTCTTTCTTTCTTTCTCTCTCTCTCTCTCTCTCTCTCTCTCTCTCTCTCTCTCTCTCTCTTTCTTTCTTTCTTTCTTTCTTTCTTCTTCTTCTTCTTCTTCTTCTTCTTCTTCTTCTTCTTCTTCTCTCTCTCTCTCTCTCTCTCTCTCTCTCTCTCTCTCTCTCTCTCTCTCCCACATAGTACATTATAAATACTTTACTATTCTCATAATTTTAATATTATACAGCTAAAAAAATTCCTCCAAAAGATGTATCTTTTCATTTCCAACTTCAGCATTTTTCTCCTCTTAGATCTAATTAACAATTAAGCTTTTTTTTGAATTGAGAATATGAAAACAATCTGTGTGTGCTTTATTATGCACTCATCTTCACTGAAGTAAATGTCTCCAGCTATCCTTTCAATTCTCAAAAAATTAATGTTTTTCACTTCTCTGGGCTGAATTTCCTCCCCTAAATGCCGGGCATAATCATTTCTTGCCTTTCCTGAGGTTTTATGCACCACAGATATTCCATCTGCTTTTTAGGTTCCTATTTACCTGTGGGAAAAACACACATCATTTAATGAGGGAAAACATTTGTCCAATGAATCAGTGGCATTTTAAATGTTTGATTTCTATTTTCCAAATTCCTATTAGGGATTCTTATTCAGGATGGTTGACTAACTATCCATGACTCCCTCTCCTCCTTCTTCAAAGCTCATTAAAATATGAGAAAATGAAAACACACACACACACACACACACACACACACACACGACACAACTTTGCATCACTAAATCCATACCACTGCCCAAAATGTATGATATATTATCAGAACATACAGGAATTTATTAACAGCAGAAAACAGATTGTTTATGAAACCCAACCGAGCTTAGGCTCTTGCAATTCATGGGAAGCAAAACAAACAAACAAAACCCCCCACCAAATATAAGTTTACTCAGCAAGATTTTCATAGTTTCCCTGTTCCAAAGGCAGTTGGAATTAGGTGTAGGGTCAGCTCTGTCAGGTGATTAACAGGTTAATTAAATCAAGAGCTGTGGAACAGTGGGATCAGTCTCTCAAGGAAGAATTTTCTTGGATGCTGAAACTAAGTAAATAACACTCTAAGTAAAATGGAGGTTCTGTCCTAGGAGACTGTCTGCAAGGACAGTAAGTCAAGAAAAAGCTCCAATAGTGGACAAAACACTGTTGTGCCCATACATTCCCCTCTCCTTCTAAGGAAAACCCAGACACACACCTTCTCCCCATTTTCACCACCTCTCATGCCCTTGCTCTCAGCCAGGGTCCTTTATAACCAGGATCAGCATGCACTGTGGGAGGAAAAGCTGACTTGACCTCTGGTTTGGAGCCACCTCAGCCTAACATGTTGCTAAGTCTGGGCTGCCAGTTACAATTAGGAACAAACTCAAACCTCAAACAATTGAGGGAAAATGAAGGCAAGAAAGAGAGAAAACAAGTTGGATAAAAAACCCCCAAAAGGAACCCAACGTAATAAAAGAAACAGAAGATAGCATCCAATATAGAAGGTTTAATAACCTCAGAGGCTCTACAGAGTAGCACACTTCCAAAACAAGAACTGGATATGAGGAAGTGAAAGTAACCACATAAATTGAGTTCTTAAGAATTAAGTGAAAACAAAAAAGAAAACTCTCAACTTAGGTGTTACAGAAGTAGAACAAGGCCCAGCTGCAGAACGGCATTTGCCTTAAAGACTACACAGAAGCACATCTCAACATTAAAGTCAAAGATAAAAATTATGAATGGGAGGTGGAATTATGAGAATGCAATTAGGAAACCTGGAAAGTAGATCCAGGAAATCAAATAATCATTCCAGAAGAAAAGAATGGACAGAATGACTAAAAATAGAAGAACATGTATCTTCCAGAGAAGATAGGTGGTGCAATAGCAGTATTGTCTACAAGTGACCCTGGATATTATTGGAGGTTCCCTGGACAAACTGTGCTCTTTTACTTCTCTGGGGAGTGTTGCTCCAAGCTTGGCTTCCATCGCCAGGAGGATTGCAAAATCTCATGGTCCCAAGGTCTCCAGGTACCAAGCAGCTGGTTTCCCAGACAACTCTTCTAAATAGCTACCCAGCGTCAAGAAATATTTGCCACTCGAGCCCCCCCCCCGCCCCCCCCCCCCCCCCACACACACACTGGAATCTTTTGTCTTGCTTCCAACATAACAAAGCAGATACAGAGGGAAAGTGACCTTTAACAATAGCTCAGACTCACACTGGGGGCCAGAGGTACCCAGGTCTCAGGTCATTCCTCCGTGGGTTATGGGGGAATGGGAAACCTGGGGCCTTTGCTTCTCTTTCAGTTGATCCTACACCTCTGAGTTGTCCTTTCCTCAATAGGTCATGGATGGATTACTTTAGAGAGCCAGCTAGTCTTGAATTTAATGGATTCCAAATATGTTTCCAACAATAGTTAAAGAGGAGTTTGATAGGCCAATTTAAAATCATTTGGAAGAAAAAATGTAAGTAAATAAGGGGAACTTTTGTTTAAACATAATGTGTCCTGTAGAGAACACTGTGCCTTCCTACCCAGATCCCTCCTGAAGGACAGATTCCTCCTGCTGCTTAGCGTTCTGCCAGCAAATAGCCCTCAGTGGCCTGTCCTCTCCAGGCATGTCCCTCCACTGAAGAAAGCCATTTTACTCAGTTTGTGTCCCTTCTAAGAGGCTGCCCGCATCCAGTCACTGATTGATGCAGGAGTATAACAACTCGGCCATCTCACCCCAACTTGGGACTCTCTGAAGGGCTGTCCTTTTTTCAGAGCTCCCGGTGGGTCACCTGTAGCTTTCTTGTGATATCTGAAGCCCATTTTCTTCCTCTGCCCATTCTTGCAGCATTCTCTTCCCTATAGGTGCTGATCCCTAGAACCTCACTCATAAACTTCCCACCTACTATTCTCCATCTAAGAGCCTATTTCCAGAGAACCAGACCTGCCCTATCAGATGTAGATATCACAATATGCAAAACACAGCACGTTAAACATGGTGATACCAGAATGTCAATAGACAGCTAAATCAGGAAGAAAATAGAAAGATTAGAAAGAGATACAAACAAAGATATAGTGATTTGTTATGTCATAACATTTTTTAACTTAGCCAGAAAATGGCGAAATTTAAAATAAATGATTGAAGACAATGGTTGTTTATACACCAAAGGAAAATCTAATGTAATCAATTCTCTACTTTATATAAACCATAAAAATAAATTGCCCATAAATTAAAGATGTAGAAGTAAAAAAGTATGAAAGCACCTGGAATTAAGAATCAGACAATATTTTATGATCTTGGATGGAAAAGGGGTGTTAGAAGAAGGTTTCCCAAACAAAACACAGAATTCAAAGGTCATTTAAAATTTTTAATTTATTTTTTACCTTAATATTTTGGAATAATTTCAGACATATACAAAGTTCTAAAATTAATACAAAGTATTACCATATATGCTTCTCCAAACGTAAAAAAATAAAACTGTAATATTTAGTGGGTTTGGTTTCACACAGCTATGATTAGCAATTGTGAAATTACTTTATTTATATTCTAGGGCTGAGTAAATATATAAATATATTGTTAATAATGAGAGTTAATTTTCTGACAGTCAGAGAAAATTTATGGTCATACATAGATAACCGCCCAGGCCTGGATTTATCCAGAGGGCTAAATTCTTCAAAATTGGGTTTCGTTCTAATTCTGTTACCTTCATTTCATTTACCCCTACCTTTCCCCAATGTCAATTATTTAACACAACTAATTTAAATGTGTTTGGGAGATTAAATTTTCCCTTGGAAAATTCCCTTTGTTAGAGATTCAAAAGAATCTCTAATAGTTGAAATTAAATACAAAGTAAAAGAGTGAAGTAAAATATTCTAGACAGTGTTCATGAGAGATATTAGGAAAAACTGCCTTTTCTAATCCTACTTACATAGCCCATAATAAAAATCACCAGCTTTGCCTTTAATAACATATTGACTAATAATTTCTTCATCTCTATTAATTTTCCCTCTACAAACCCATAACCCAGACTTCAGCTAAAGAGGTCGGGTCCTACAGCCATGTTGCTACCATTGGATTTCATGTTTCTATCTTTTCAGGCCCGGGATGGTTCAAATAAGATCCTCCTTTGTGAGAATTTAAATTAAAGACCAAGAAACTAAGAGTTAGATTGCGGTGATTGCTGGAGACAGGACTTGGAGGTATGCATTTTGGAGCTTGGAGGCCATTCAGGTGTGTGTGCACTATTGAGGTTGGCAATGACACTTCTCAGTACAGAGGACAAAAATGACACAGGAGATCATGCATTTCCAAAAAGAGTAATAGCTAGAAAGTATGTTTACCTATTACTTTGTCATGTCTAGGAAGATCTAACTAATCTATAAGTCCAATTAGACACCCTTTATTCTTTAATATGCAATGTCTTCCTTGCTTAATCCACCTTGAGTGGGATTTTGTTTCTTTCAATTGAGCAATTTTCTGACAAAACATTGACTCACTGTTCAAATTGCAATGGGATAATGAAAGAAGTCATTGCTACGTGAATCTTTAGTAAATACTGCTTTGTGACATTCTATTGTGCTTTTAGCCTGAAGAGTCATATTTTATTAGCAATGCTCATTTAAACCATTTTATGAAAAAATTTAAAGCAAATAGTCTCTAAAGATAAATTAGAAAACTTCTGAAAGAAATGCTTTAGACTACGTATAAAATTATATGCAATACATATAATTATGTATTGGTTGATGTAAATAAAATTATAATATACAAACATAATAAATTATTATATTGAAGGTAAAATAAAAAGAATGGTGCCTCTGTACTGATGTTTTCTCTATAACTCATTGAGATATTTATTTCTTGATGTGTACTCTATGTGGATAAAGATACTTTTAAACTTTAGCCCAGATGTTTTTGGTACTTTGTTTTACTTTAATACATTTTTATTGATTTCAGAGAGGAAGAGAGAGGGAAAGAGACATAGAAACATCAGTGATGAGAGAGAATCATTAATTGGCTGCCTCCTGCACTCCCTTTACTGGGGATCGAGCCCTACAACCCAGGCATGTGCCCTGACCAGGAATCGAACTGTGACCTCCTGGTTCATAGGTTGACTTTCAACCACTTCGCCACACCGGCCGGGCTAGCCCAGATGTTTTTTAATAAAGAAAGGATATAAGGATGAGTGTTTCAAAAACTTGGAAATTAAAAATGTTGATTAAATATGGTCTTTAGGGGACCTAGCATATCTGAATTTAAAAAATTGTTTTTGATATGATTTTCTAATGCATGCTGATGACCTTGAATCAACGGGCTGAGAAACACTAAGCTGAATCTAGTTTTATGTAAAAGAAATTATTAGTAATCATCATCATATTAAAAGTTACTCTTTACAGAATTCAAAGGAAAAAATCCCCACCCCACTTTTCCTTTTTAATTTTAGCATACCTTGAAAATGTTCTGCATTTCCTGATCAAAAGCATTTTAAGCAAAACTAGTCACTGATATATTTGAGGAACCAAAATATAACAAGTATCAAATAATTAAGGACAAAGCTTAATAGGATTGGGGCATTGGTGAGTTATTTCTCTCAAGAGTCATATTGGAAGATCTAAAGCATGTTGACAGTAACAATCTATTAATTTTCCTCTTAGGCTACCTTATTTGTTCTCCTTAGTGTTCATCAAATGCAAAGCCATCTACCAAACACTTGGCTCTAAATATTCACTAATCAATACACAATTCTCCCTGGCTGAAGCCAGGATGAAAATCCAAGAAATTTACCACTATCTTTGCCCTTACTCCATTCTTCACATTATCTGAACTCTCTCCTGGTATGACCCGGCTAAGTACTTAGTGATAACTTTTTGAAAAAGAAACAAACACAATTCCATATAAAATTATCTTCTCAAAATGTTTCACAAGAAAAGTTCATTTCCATTATGGCCAATCTATAAAGTTAATACAATAACGAATTCAGATGAGTAATGAAACTAATATATATTATGCAATTACACTGATTTTTTTGGCTAGATATTTATGTTTTTATAACAAAAAATTAACAAGTTCTTTCTTATTCTCATTTTACAGATGAGGAAACTAAAGTTCCAAGAAATTAAATATTTCCCAAAGTAACATGATTAGATACTAAATGATTAACCCAGGATTTTAATACAAGCCTTTAAAACATTAACCATCCACTTTTGCTCTATTCATGAAATAATATAAAAGTATGCTCCTTTAAGTATTTGGCCAGCCATATTTGTCTCAGATGGTCTATCAATTGTCATGAAAGTAGTAAAGAAGGGAAAAAAATTAAAAATATATCTATATTTATTTTACAGACTTGAAATGTAAGTTTAATTATAACTGTATAAAATATTCTTCTTAATGATAATATTATTAAAGGTTGTTCATATTAGAATGACAGGCTTGGTTGTCAATTTGTCTGAAGTTTATCTTCCCTAAAATAGGATCATGTCACTTTCATGCTAATTTTTACATGCTGAATTTATTGAACTAACTGAACTGTTGCTTTGATTTTTGTGCTACCTCATGTCCATAGCTCACAAAAATGTATTAGTGTTTCAGAAATACTTTAGTAAAACATAAAATTAGTGATGAAAGGCATAACGTGAATTATAAAACTCAGAAAAATGTCTCAAATTAAATCAAGCAAGAGTTTGCTATGAAAAAAGAAAATCTGTTAATTCAAGGACAAATTAACATAAAAGCACAAATATTTGCACACATACCTAACACAGAAAATTGCAATTAGGACATCGTATAATAAATATCTGAACATTGGCTGCTATTAGACTGGGGAGCCGGTTGAACATTGGCAGAGAGCCAATGCAGTCTGCATAATTTTAAAAAATGGGATACCCTAAAGGATTTCTTTTCCTGAATTTGTGGGAAAATACATTCCAGTTTTTTAAAAATTTAATTCAAAAGATAAACACAGAGTAGAAATTAAAACTATAGTTTTATCACTCAAAATTATAGTTCAGTGAGTTAAAACTAGTACAAATCACAGTATGGCAAGATATTTGCAAAGTCATGTAGAAAATTAAGAATTAATGTTCTGTTTAAAGAGAAAACAGAGGAAGTTAGTGAGAAAATTTGTTCTGGTTATCACATAGTGGTAACAACAAGCAATATAGAAGAGCAATTGTCATCCCATGGTCACTCCACCAGATGTTTTGGTCCATAGCTGTGTAAAACCCCTAAACAGAATATGACTCTGCTCTTAGAACACATGTGTTACTTGTGCCAAGGAGAAAGTCTTGGTAAGCATTTGTTTGATCTGTTACTAAAAACCCAAACCACCAAGGAAAAAGTATTTCATTTAGTTTACATGTATTTTGGGTGCTGAAATTTAGCTGGAAAAGAAGGCATTAGTATCAGTAGTAAGAGAGAATCAAATCAACAATACGTGTACCAAGAAAGGCCATCTCTCTGAATAGAAGGTATTGACAATGAGCACCAATCCGCAGTGTTTTAGTCACAGAAAATGGTTTCTAATCAAAATTAGATTTCTGGATCATGATTCAGTAGTAAAAGACATAGAAAATCTGTTAAAAATGTTCAAAGCTTACTTCTGGGTCTCCATCTTTTCAGAATTCTGAGTGAAAAAGTGGGCAGATGCCAACCTAATTTCTCTCACAAAGGCTAGTGCACGTCAAAGTTAAAGAAATCTCACCCATATTTAAATAATGAAATATGAGATAAAACTATTCCTTAATGAATAATCCTAATATTGTAAGGTTAAATCTCTCTATGATTTTATGTGGCTTGCCGAGGTAGCCTAGACTGGACATAGATCAGTGATATACTCAGCATGTTGCAGAGTCCAAATCTATTGTTTAAGGATCCCAATATCATTCTTAATATTAGGGATAAAGTAATAACATATCTTAAGAAAAACATCTGTTGAGGGTGTCTTAATCATAGTTCTCCAGAGAAACAGAACCAACAGGAGATATCTATTTATCTATCATCTGTTTATCTATCTATCTATCATCTATCTATCTATCTATCTATCTATCATCATCTATTTATCTATCTATCTAGGTATCTATTGGGAGAAATTGTTTCATTACAAGGAATTGATTCACATGAGTATGGAGGCTGAGAAGTCCCCCCATCTGCTGTCTGCAAGTCTGGAAGCTGAAGACCCAAGAAATCCAGTGGTGTAATTCAGTCTAAGTCTGAAGCCCTGAGAACCAGGGGAGGTGACGGTATAAATTCCAGTCTGAGGGCAGAAGAACACAAGATGAGATGTCTCAGCTCAAACAGTGACACAGCAGAAGGAGGCAATTCCTCCTTCCTCTGCCTTTTGATGAAGGCCATCAATAAATTGGATGATGCCCACCCACACTGGGGAGGGCCATCTACTTTACTGAGCCCACCAATCCAGATGCTAACCTCATCCAGAAACACCTTCACAGATGCATCAAGAAATAATTTGGGCACTTCTGGTCCCATCAAGTTGACACCTAAAATTAACCATCACAGAGGATAAATAACTAGAGTGCTAAAAATGTTATATTTTCCTACCCCTTTATTATTTTCTTCACTTACTAAAGAAAGAAATTGGTGAGAAATTATTAGGTGTATTTTAAAATCACATCCAAGTGATACAGACGGTGAGAAATCCTGTTGAGTGGTGAATCCTTCTAAAGAGTGGACTGTGAATCCATTTACCATTATCCTTGGAGTTAATTAGTCAATCTAGCAGTTTTTGACTGAAACATACACAGTACCAACATTGGCGTCCAGGGAGGAGTGCTAAAAGGAACTGCTGATTCCATTTAAATCAACCAGCCAGAACTATCTGGCGGAACCGCCACATTCTGGCTGCCTTTCCCAATTATCTACAATTGTAAATTCAGACTTTTTTTATGTAAAGGAAGTAAGTATAAGCAATGCAAGTAGAATCTGATTCACTGCTCAGATTCTCACCAAAACAGAAGACACATTCATTATTCTGTTCATTCTCAGAAAACAGTTATAACTATTAAAAATACACACTTGTATTTTCATTCTAAATTTAGTAATATTGAACTGTAACATTTTTAAGTATACCTAAAACTGATGGTCAGTGTGTATACAGAACACACCACAATGGTCTGATGAGACCAAGGCTTTGAGGGCATGGATGGAGAACGTGAGCTCTCTGTATTCTGCCGTGTAATTCTCTGCCTCCTCCTTTCTTCTCTAGCCCTAGAGAGCATGGACTGTAGGACAGAATCCCTGTAGCTGATCATGCATTCACTTTGTCATTTTATATCGACCAATTCAGAAGGGAGACTGTTGTTGCTTCAGAGCCTCCACCTGTAAATGAGTGATGCCTTCCTAAAAAGGGCTTTAGAAGGCTATGTCAAAAGTGCAAAAATTATGCAAAGCATATTATGATAAAGAAGTAATGTAAATGACAAAACAAGCCAGCATATTTTCACTGGAAGTGTTCTCATACAACATCTATTGATTATTTATTTACTTTTGATAGAGGGCCAAAGGGTTTAATCTCTTACTCTGGAATACAGTGAAATAAAGGCAAATCATAGAATATAATTTGGTGTTTTCATCTGCCTCAAAATTTAATGCTTACTCTACCTTACTCGATAAGCTTTGAGTGTGTTTGTTTTCATCTAAATTGCTCTTCAAAGGTACAAAGATATTTTCCTGCAGATGCTGTGCAAATTGACTTAATGTAGTACTAATCACATTGTAAATACATGGGACTAACTCTCCATCAAAAATCCTATTGAATGTTTTGTACTGCAAAGAAGTCTTAGGTAATGGGAACAATCATGACACCTATTTGAATTATGACTTTGATCTTCATATATTGGTACAGTCTGTATTCAAAGCATCTGCTGAGATTTTTTACTCTCTCTTTTTATTTTTTACAGTTTGTTGTGTTGTTCTTTAGTCAAATGACTACTATTTCTTGACCACGAAATTATAACCAAGTTAATACTGAGAGCACTAGGTTAGGAGTTAGGAGACATGTTCTTGCTGAGCTCTACCACCCACTAGCTGCCTAACCACCAACAAGCCCAATTACTTCTTCTCTTTCAATTTTTATTGAATTTATTAGGGTGACATTACTCTCTCTTTGTAGGACAACAGCTCCCTGCAAAGTTTCTGGAGCCCCAAGGAGGAGTTTCACATTTTCCACAGACACATCGCTGCTGCTATGTCAGCCCACCAGACACCATGGCTGCCACTACTACCCATGGCCCTGGTCCCAAATGACTGGACATTTGAATCACCTGAGAGGTTTTACAAATCTCGATGTTCAGGTTGCACCTATTATCAATATCAATCAAATCACAATGTCAAGGGGGTAAAAACCAGGCTGGACACTTCTATAAAGATCCCAGGTGATTCAAAGAGCAGCAAACTTTGGGACCCACTGCCCTGTTCCCAGGAGCTGTCAGGGTGTCTGAGCCACATGTGAGGAAATGGAGTAGATTTGTTCCCCCTACTTTTTCTATTATAATCTGGGTCCATCAGTTAGTTCTTCCTTGGCCCTCAGCCCCACACACGTCTTTTATATTCTCCTTTATTCTGCCAAACTCTTTTCCTGGACTCCTTTGCTAACTGGGTTTTGATTAAATTCTGCCAATGGGAGGCACTGGCAGCCAATTGGAAGCCGATAGAAAAAGAAAACTCATTTTTTTCCTGCTTCTGGCTCAGGCAGCTGCAGTGATATCAGCAGGGAGTCTGCCAGCAGCTTAGGGGGAGCTGCAGCTCCTGGCTCCTCACTCCCTGGTTGCAGTAGCTATGAGGCTTCCCTATGGATCCTGGGCAATGCCACCCTGCTCCCCAGCCTAAGCAGTTGTAGCATCTTCTTGCATTTACTTGCGTGGCCTTCTCCTTTTGAGTCCTCCTCTTTTCCAACAATTTAGAAACATTTAGCTACCTTATATCCTTCTGAAACACCTAGAGTGGTTTCTTCTTCCCTCCCACACATACACACTTTTGGTATTGAGGCCTAATTAAAAAATAGCATTTTAAGATATTTAAAGTATACATCATGGTGATTTTTAAACTTAAAAAAAATTTTTTTTCAATTACATTTTACTTTCAGCATTATTTTGTACTAGAGGCCCAGTGCATGAAATTCATGCACGGGTAGGGTCCCTAGTAGCTGCCGGCAGCCAGCCAGGGCTTTCCTTCGTTCTGCGCTGCCCCTTGGTGGTCAGTGTACATCATAGCGAGCAATCGAACTCCCAGTCAGTCGAACTCCCTAGGGGACACTTTGCATATTAGGCTTTTATATATATAGCTTGGTTTTAGGTGCATAGCACAGTGGCCAGAGAACCACACACCCCATAAAGTGATCTCCCCGATACCTCCAGCACCTTTCTGGCACCACACATAGCCATGGCAACAGTACTGACTATATTCTCTATGCTGTACTTGACATCCCTGTGACTCTTCTGTAACTATCAATTAGTATTTCTTAATCCCTCACCACTGGCAATCAGCAGTCCACTCTCTGTGTCTATGAACCTGTGTCCATTTTATTTGTTTATTTTGTTCATTAGATTCCACATTTAAGTGAAATCATATGGTATTTGTTTTTCTCCGACTGACTAATTTCACTGAGCATCATACCCTCTAAATCCATCCATATTATGGCATATGCGGAGATTTCATTCTTTTTTTCTGTGATATTCCATTGTATGTATGTACCACAGCTTTGTTTATCCACTCATCTGTTGATGGGTTGCTTCTATATCTTGGCTGTTGATATACATTGTGAAAGGATTCCTCCCATCTAGTTAATTAACACATCCATCACCTCACATATTTATCTACGGTGTGTGCGTGTGTGAGAACATCAAGTTCTACTCTTATAAAAGGTCTTTTGGTAAATTAGAAAAACGTACTTCTTCTGGGAAGATTCATTAGAAGAAGAAGAAAACTCTACTCTTCAGGTGGATACAACCCATAGGCACAGCCTTGAGACATATCCTCTTCATGGGAAGGAAGCGTCAACCCTCCTCTAGTAGGTCACAGAGCACACGGAGGCAAATGGAACAGTTCCTGTGCCCTCTCCCCCCCACCTCCAGGCACCTTCATACTTCACATGGTATCCGGGCACTGAGCAAAGAGCATAAAATCCTGAATCAGGCTGGGGGAATTTAAAGCAGAGGAATGTACACACGTGACAGAAACATCTTAAGGATAAAAAGAGAAGGTGTGTCCACTGAAAAATAATGCAAGGAACATTGAATGTGGTCGGGAGGAAAACAACGCCATGACAGGCTGTGGATACCACATGGGAGTTCAGGGAGGAGAGGCCCTACAGCAGTGATTCTGCTACAATGATGAATACATTCGATGTTATTAAACTGCTAAATTATCTCTCAGATGGTTCAGTCGTTTCCATTTCTCTCTGGTTCAGGTTATGACACCTACGAAAACCTCACTATAAAAACCTAGTAGGAGCATATTTAAATTGTAAACAGAGCATCCAAAAGGATATCACTTTCTAACCCAAAGCTGTAGACTGAACTCAGTTTCTGTGAATCTCATAGGCTCAAATCTCTGATGCTGCAAAGTAAATTTTATCACCTTTTTCACAATCTTAAAAAAAAAATGTATCGTTGATCTAGCATTCACTCACTTCAATATATTCTATGTATTTCCAGTTAACCTTGTTCACATTCCCTTTTTCTATATGCTCATAAATTAAATATGCATATGTTCTTTAAAAAGACACTTAAAATAATTTTTCTAGGAAATTATATTGTATGCCATGTCATGCTTCTTTCATTCCTGCTACCTTCTTAACCATTAAAAAGATACTAAGAGCCTTATTGGCTAGCATTAATTTGGAGCACTTTACAAAAGGAAACAAATAGGAATAGTCTGTATACTTAGTACATACTAACCTTTTATTTTTGAAATAGAAATTATTTTTATTTCCTGATTATAAAAGTAATACATGCTCATGATAAAATTTCAGGTAATTTAAGAATGTTTTATATTATAAAGAAACTTGACTGGGACCTAGAAACAAGGGAATAAAAATATTCTCAAATGAAAAATTAATTAATTATATACAAATAGCTAGTTAATTTTGTATAACAACAAGGAATGAAAGCATATGAGGAACAGTGCTGATTTCTTTTTGTTTTTAGAGTATCTAACAGTTTATAAACACTTTTCTATACTTAAACATAGGTAGTTGTGTGTTACTGCTCCTGTTACTATATTCTGAGTGCTTATTCCTGCTACTAAATTGTGAATTAATCTGCTTCTGGCCTGAGATTTCTGGAACATAGTATTATGATCTGACAGAACAAGGTTACTTATAACATGTTTGATGGCAGCCTTTTCAAGAGAAAGTTACTACAATCCATCCTCATTCTTCTCCCCCCGCCCCCCCCCGGCCCTGCCCCTGGCTGAACTTTCCATTTGTATTATTTCCTAGGGCTGCCATAACAAATGAGCACAGACAGACTGGGTGCCTTAAAATAACAGAAATGTATTTTCTCACACTTCTGCAGCCTAGAAATCTGAAAATCAGTGTGTCAGCAGGGCCACCTCCTCTGAAGGATCCGAGGCAGAAAGCTGTTCCATGTCTCTCTCCTAGCTTCTTGTGGTTGCCAGCAATCCTTAGCACCTCTTGGTTTGTAGCTGCATCACTCCAATTTCTGCCTCCATCTTCCCCTGGCATTCGCTCTACACCTGAGCATCTCCATCTCCCTCTGCTTATAGGAAACCCAGTCATTGGATTGGGCCTTCCTTAATCCAGTGTGGTCCATCTTGACTTGATTGCATTTGCAAAGATTTTCCAAATAAGGTCATATTCACAGGTATGATGGGGGTGAGGTGGGGAGAGGTAGGACTTCAACATATTTCCTTGGAAGATACAATTCAACCCACATTGTACTGTGATGCCTGCTATTTTTATGGCTTCCTTCTAGAATATTTCTTGACTAATACCTCTCCGTATTTTATTTTACTGCATATTGAATTAGAAATAGACATGTATCAGTTTTAGAGAGAGAGTCAAAGACTAAGAAGAATGTGTGAAGAACAGACATATCCCCATCTTAGCATAATTCTCCACTGTGTTCCCTGGACAGTGGAGCTCTGGGCACCTGTTTAACTGGGTATCTCCTGAGCATTCCACGGCCTGGAAGCATGGTCCCCTGTGCCCAGAAGCCTGCTTCCCTTGGTGCTAGCATCTCTGGTGAGGTAAGTGCCTGACATCTCAAACCAAGATGAATAAACCTGGCAAATATTAGGCACTCAATAAATACATATTAAATAAATGAACAAATAAATGAATGCTCTAAAATATAACCAAAAAAAGTACCTGACCTTAGATGTGTCCAGATAAAACTGGGCATCACTGGAACAAAGAATATTCCAGGTTAGCAAAAGTGAGATGTTTCCCTTAACCCAGTGGGAACACTCTAGAACAGGGATGGCGAACCTTTTGAGCTCGGTGTGTCAGCATTTTGTAAAACCCTAACTTAACTCTGGTGCTGTGTCACATATAGAAATTTTTTGATATTTGCAACCATAGTAAAACAAAGATTTATATTTTTGATATTTATTTTACATATTTAAATGCCATTTAACAAAGAAAAATCAACCAAAAAAATGAGTTTGCGTGTCACCTCTGACACGCGTGTCATAGGTTCGCCATCACTGTTCTAGAATAAGAAGTAATCCTAACAGTTGGAGGACATTCTAATTGGGATGTTGATCAAGCATGATAAGTAGAAAGCAATAAAATGAAAATGAATTTTTGTTCTCCACTATCTTTTTCCAGTGAATTAATTTACTCTAAGTCACAATGCTCAGTGTCTACTTGCTAATGAGAAAGCCTGGTCTTCTGCTTTGTCAGCACCTTGAACCTGACCAACTCAAATAGTACTGCCCTCCCCGGGCCCTTCCTTTCCCAGCTCCACCTTTTTCTTCTTGCAAATCAGGACTTTTGGTCCAATTTGTATTGCATTGAGGGAGGGAGTACACCTTTCTTGATGAGGAGAGTGGTTAATGCTGAGCCCACCTGCTATTTAAATCTTCCTTCTTGGGATACTTCCCTCTGGTGACATCTCAAACCAAGATTACTAAAAACCTGGCAAAGATTAGGCATTCAATAAATACATATTAAATGAATGAATAAATAAATGAATGCTTTAAAATATAACCAAAAAGTGCTCCCCTCCCTTCACTGCACTTCTCCAGTTGGGCTGTGTTCACCTTCCTTATGAGGCAGCAGCTCCCAACTTAGATTCCTGTTTTCTCCGGGATTAATTCCACACAGAACTCCCTATTGAAATTCCCACCACTATTCCAGACCTTGTAAGAGGCGAGGTTTAAAAGCATTCCAAGTCAGCTCATTCCTTTGACTCTGGACCTTGGGAAACTTCATGAGAAAAAAACTCAGGCATTCTTTAAGATGCTGATTGAGTATTTGGTGACAGTACTGTTTCCACGGATTCCAAATCAATATCAATCTCTCTCTCAATGCTTTGGGCCAATAGCTACTGTCTCTCTACTTAAGATAACTCACAGCCCTGACTTGTGTCAGACAGTTATCCACTGAGCGTTCTAACTACAGGGAATGGTTTCTTGAGGCCGCCTGTCACTCAGCTTGACAATAGAAGGGAGAGGCTGGAACTGTGTGGCCAGCAACTGATCTTCACATATCTGCCATTTAGCCTCTCACTTCTCAGCCTGTTTCTAGCTTCCTTGTGAATTTGAGACTCCCTCACTTTCTTCAGACACTTCCTGAGAAATGGCTGCCCAGCAGTCTGGCACATTACTTTGAAATTCCACATCTTTGGGGCCCAGTTGATCCCACTGAAGCTTGGAAACAAAGAATCCAACTGTGTGAACATTACATCAGTAACTGAGAATCTCCTTTTATTTCAAAAGTGCATAGTAATTTAGTAATTGGTAAATGGTTATAGGCAGTTTTCCCTCTTTTTTTATGTTTAGAGTAGTAATTAAATAAAAAGGGGAATTAACTTCTAACATGGTTACGCTAAGCTTTGGCATGGCCATGACACCATGTCTTGATGACTGTGCAAAATAATTATGTGGTCTCTGGGGAAATAGCCTGTGGAGTGTTCATAGCCCATCTAAATCCGTAAAATGAAACTAAAAATAATGACCAAACTTCCGAACTAATTTTTAGCTCTGAACTCAGCCAATCTACTAATTCAAATAAGTGAGTAAAATGAGGCATTGGCAGCGTTGCATATAGCACCACATGATGGTAAAATGTAATTCAGGTTACAACTTGCTTTCCTCAGTCCTCCAGTGTCTTCCACCTGCACCCAGTGGAATCCTGGGTCCTTACCATAATCCACGAGGCTCTAGTGTGAGCGGGCCTCTGCCTGTATTCAGACTTTTTTTTCCTCCTTCTTTCACCTTAAATCACTACCTTCCAGATACCCTAGCTTTGTATACGCCTCTTTAGCTTGTTGCATTTTATAATGCCTCTATCCCAGTGGATCTCACCCGGAAGTAATTTTGCAAGTCTGAAGACATTTTGGTTGTAACACATGGGGTGGGAGGTGCCATCAGCATCTACTGGGCAGAGGCTAGCCTCACATCCTAAAATCACAGACCAACTGCCATAACAGATTATTGGTTGCCCTTAAATATCAGTAGAGCCAAGGTGGACAAAGCCTGCTCTGGCTGCCTGTCTACCCACAAGTATCCCCATGGCTCTCCTTCTCATTCCAGCTTCAGTTCAAAGCTTTGGTGAAGCCCTAACCGGTATGGCTCAGTGGATAGAGTGTCGGCCTGCAGACTCAAGGGTCCTGGGTTCGATTCCGGTCAAGGGCATGTACCTTGGTTGCAGGCACATACCGAGTAGGGAGTATGCAGGAGGCAGCTGATCAATGTTTCTCTCTCATCGATGTTTCTAACTCTCTATCCCTCTCCCTTCCTCTCTGTAAAAAATCAACAAAATATATTTTTAAAAAAAGCTTTGGTGAAATGTTCTTCCAACATGTAAGCTAACTCAGCTCAGATTGCACCCCACCCCCTGCTAGGTCATCACTGTAAATTGCTTATTATGAACTTCGTTTTATTGTCTCATTCTCACATAATCTGTAGTTCTAGCAGGAGATTCCTTGTCCTTCACTTTCACTGCAGTATACTTACATCTGAGCAGCACGGGACACATAGTTATATGCATTAGCATGTGTTGCATTAATGAGACAGAAAGAAAGGCACATGCATTAGTAAGTAGCTTAAATATATTTTTTTCTGAAACACTTTGCTGGGTCAAAATAAAAGGGGGGTGAGAATTTAGGCATTGACTTGCAAAAAACAGCAGGGGTTTTCAGAATCAATGGATTAACAGAATAAGATTTCCAGAGGCATCACAGATATTTTAAAGGCCAGGTAAATCAGAAGAGCATTGGAACATAACACACACTAATTTTACAGTGAACATAACATGGTCACACAATGGCAACTCACACTTCCATAGAAACAACTCAGCCCTGCAGTGAACGAGTTGTTGAATGAGTGGCAACGAGGGGAAAGGCCACTAGGTCCCTCATGAGGACAGAAAGGGAACCACTGCAGGAGCTGAGATGATTACTTTTATTTTACCTTGGAATTTAGTCAGTCCATTTCCTACCCATTTATGTCAAGTCAGCTGTCTGTGGGTGCCAGCTTTCTCAAAGCACACCGATGAATGGTGCCTTCTGGCTCGGTGTCTGAGGAGTAGGGATGGCATCCTATTCCCTGATGGTCTGATGGCTCAGCCTTCAACCTCTGTTGATCATTCAGCACAGGAAAGACAACGGCATCCCCCGTGCAACTGGAATGCAGTTGAAATTTGCTTATTATTCCTTATCCACTCAGGTCTGACTTTTAGGGTAGCAGGATTTCCCCATTTCCCTTGGCACGCAGGGGTGTGGGTTAGAGGTGGGGATAAGCCACCAGGAGTGGAGACATGAAGTCTGTATCTCATGGAAGTACCCTGATCCACCCCAGTTTTACTTTTAGTCAAGGGGCAGGTGCGCTACAGATCTATGATGGGAGTCGGGGACCCTCTCAAAAGTAAACTTAGAAGAATGTTTAGGTGCCTTTATGTTTAATTCTGAGGATAGTCTCCGCTGCTGTACTGAAAGTTCTAGCACCTCCTCTCTTTGGGCGTTCTACACTCTGGGAATATTCCCTATTTGGTGGCATAGCAGTCAATTAGAAAATTAGTATAAACTGGGGCCCATTTCAACGAACTTGGTAGAATCTGCTAACACATTATCCACATGTTTTCTCTTCAGAAAGTACAAAAATTTAGTGAAAGAGCTTATGACTCACCCACAATCACATGGAATCTTTGGGTTAATGAGAAACTATTCCTGAACATCCTGTTCGTGTGCTTAGAGAAAACATGAAGTGAAGAAAAGAGAAGAAATCGGCTGCTGTCTCCTTAGGGCAGTGGTTCTCAACCTTCCTAATGCCGTGACCCTTTAATACAGTTCCTCATGTTGTGGTGACCCCCAGCCATAAAATTATTTTCGTTGCTACTTCATAACTGTAATTTTGCTACTGTTATGAATCATAATGTAAATATCTGATATGCAGGATGTATTTAGGCAACCCCTGTGAAAGGGTCGTTCGACCCCCAAAGGGGTCGCGACTCACAGTTTGAGAACCGCTGCCGTAGGGCAAGAGTTGCATCCAGCGAAATAAACAGGTACACCCCAGCCCATAGTTGCTCCTTCTAAATATTTTGCTTTTCAAAAGAAAGGAACCTATTTGTTGACGCCTCCTATGATTAGAGTTCACAGAAAGGTGTTAGGAGAAATGTGGGAAAGAGGACTGCTTTGGAAGGGAATGGTGACGGAAGCATGGTAAGGCACAGCAAAGGGAAAGGTATGGATTTTTCACAACTAAATTCAGATGGCAGAGTCTGAAACTAAGAGAAATAAAAGATGACCAATGTGAGGTGCTCACCTCCTGCTTTCTCCTCCCACGTTCCTCTGTCACACTTAGGAAAGGGGCTGAGGTGTTATCTCCCCCGCTCTGTTTGAAACTTGTGACAGATGAGGAGGGATGGCAGTGATCAGAATATTGCCAAGTCAACGTATAGTAAGTGGCAAACACTTATACTACAGAAAAACGCTGGAACTTCTGCATCTACCCAGACAAGGGTTTATTTATATTAACTGTGCCTTTTGCTTTACTTCACATAGACCAGTGGTCGGCAAACCGCGGCTCGCGAGCCACATGCGGCTCTTTGGCCCCTTGAGTGTGGCTCTTCCACAAAATACCACGTGCGGGCGCGCACGTATAGTGTGATTGAAACTTTGTGGCCCATGCGCAGAAGTCGGTTTTCGGAAAGGAGATAGATGAAACAAGTATACAAGACGAGTGTGGATGGGAGAGTTGGAAGGGGTCGACCTCAGCGAACGTACCTCTATCAGATTGAGGACGTTTTTAGCAAAGGCCAGCTTAGGAGTACCCTAATTAAGTTAATAACAATGTACCTACCTATATAGTTTAAGTTTAAAAATTTTGGCTCTCAAAAGAAATTTCAATTGTTGTACTGTTGATATTTGGCTCTGTTGACTAATGAGTTTGCCGACCACTGACATAGACATATGCAATATCTGTGCAAAATTATCCCATACCTGGGATGGGGGAAATGGAAGTGAAAATATTTTGTTACTTGGCAATCCTGACCTCCAGAAATCAAGTGAAGTTTCTTTGGGCATTAGACGTGCTGCTCTGCGACAAAGGTTTTATAAATAGCCAGATTCATATAGTGACTCACCCTTGACCTCCAACTTCACGTCAAAAATAAACCATTGGTTTCAATAAGAAAATGTGTGAGTGGATCATTGTCTCCTTCTTTGAGGCTGCAAATCTGATAGAAACTGATACAAATTCTGATTGTGTGTATTTACATTGCTATGGATGATAGAAAAAGAAAAACCAAGGACTGCTAAGGCTGGATTTCACATCAAAAAGAATAGGAGGTCCAAACATGCTCCTTGTCTCTAAGAGCACATGGGGACCACATCCACATCTACACTAATAAAAGAGAAACATGGTAATTGGCGTACGACCGCTACCCTTCCGATTGGCTAATCAGCGTATCCTTATGCAAATTAACTGTCAGCCAAGATGGCGGCCGGCAGCCAGGCAGCTGGAAGCTAACAGGAGGCTTGCTTCAGTGACTGCTGACTCCAACGTTCCCCGCCTCACTAGCTGGCCTCTGAGCTTCAGTTGGAAACATAGTAACATTTACAGAAGATAAACAAAACTCCAGAAACCTCCTGTCAGTCAGCCGGGATCTCAGAGCTGGAGTCGCAACATTGTTTCGAATACAGAAAACAAAGGCCAGAAACCTGCTTTCAGCCGAGCCTCAGAGAGAAAGCCGGCTCTCAGCTCCAGTGACAGCCATAGAAGGTAAATAAATGCCAGAATTTAAAAAAAAGAAAAAAAGGAGAGGTCTGGAGCTTCAGTCGCCCGCCAGCCTGAAAACGACCCTCAGCCCCTCAGCCAGCCTGGCCAGGCACCCCAGTGGGGACCCCCAGCCTGATCCAGGACACCCTTCAGGGCAAACCAGCCAGCCCCCACCCTGAAGCAACAAGATGGCGGCTAATTTGCATACTGAAGGCAGGCGGCAGCAGGCAAGGCTGTCTGCGGTCTGGGACCCGGATCTGTGACCCTGCCGGGCGGGATCAGCGGAGCCTCGAGGCCTCCTGGCACGGGATCAGCGTGACAGGGGGCAACGCCCAAACGCCCTGATTGCCCTGCGGCTCTGTGTGTGACAGGGGGCAGCGCCCCAACCCCCCCCCCCCCCACGGGCCCTGCTCTATGTGAGACGGGGTAGAGCCATACCTCCCCATCAGCCCTGTCCTGAGTGTGACAGTGGCGGCGCCCCAACCCCTTGATCGGCCCTGCTCTGTGGGTGATAGAGGGCGGTATCCCAACCCCCTGATTGCCCTGCGGCTCTGTGTGTGACAGTGGCGGTGCCCCAACCCCCCCACGGGCCCTGCTCTATGTGAGACGGGGTAGAGCCATACCTCCCCATCGGCCCTGCCCTGAGTGTGACAGGGTGTGGTGCCTCAACTACCCCCCCCCCCCCACGGGCCCTGCTCTGTATGTGACAGGGGGCAGTGCCCCAGCTCCCCTATTGGCCCTACTCTGTGCATGACAGGGGGGAGCTCCCAAAACCCCTGATGGGCCCTGCTCTGTGCATGACAAGGGGGACCTCCCCAAATCCCTGATGGGCCCTGCTCTGTGTGTGACAGGGTACGGAGCCCCAACCCCCAATGGGTCCTGCTCTGTGCATGGCAGGGGGTGGCGCCGCAACTTCCCTATCGACCCTACCTTGAGTGTGACAGAGAGCGGTGCCCCAACCCCCCAATCAGCCCTACCCTGAGCGTGACTAGGGGTGGCATCGCAACCTCCCCATCCGCCCTGCTCTGTGCATGACAGGGGGCGGCGCCCCAACTCCCCAATCAGCCCTGCTCTGAGCCCGACCAGGGGCTGCACCTAGGGATTGGGCCTGCCCTCTGCCACCTGGGAGCAGGCCTAAGCCAGCAGGTCGTTATCTCCGGAGGGGTCCCAGACTGCGAGAGGGCACAGGCAGGGCTGAGGGACCCCCTCTCCCCCCGAGTGCACAAATTTTTGTGCACCGGGCCTCTAGTCTATATTATAAAAGGCCTGTGACCATAACACCATAAAGCTGGAACAACCAAACAACCGGTCACCAGGAGGTGCATGGAGTACCTCTCGGTCTCCCCCCTCCGTCCACAGGCTCCTATTACAGCAAGGCTGGCAGCCAGCGGGCGGGCGGGGCAGCAATGCGGGTGCAGCAAGGCAGGCACGGGTGGGTGGGGGCGCGTGATTTCATGCACTGGGCCTCTAATATATATATATATATATATATATATATATATATATATATATATATATATGAATGAATGAAAAGGCCACTGTGTTTTAAGAACTATGGCTAGTAAAGAAGAGATTCAACAACCAAGTTTCAGGTTATGTGAAAATAATAAAAAGTATGGTGAGTAATTCTTTGTGAAAACTCTATCAGCAGTGCTAGGCACCTGTCAGAGGAAGGACAGATGAGGACATACATCAACCCAGTGAGAGTGAGCCTGTCTCCTTGATGAAGAGGAAGTGTCTCCCAACCTCGCATTCATGCTGCTTGAGAGCACAGCAAATAAATATGTTCATGTTCTTTGATGTTCACATTTGTAACTCTGTGATTCCACTTGGACCTTGGGACAGATGGCCGTGAAGCTATCCTAGGCATTCATAGGGATCCCTTTGAGAGCCTGGCATAGCTTCCCAGAAAAACAGCTCTCTTTTTCATAGATGTATAAGGGTAGCCTGTATTCTGAAATGTGAGAGGTATTTAAAACCCTCGCTATATTTTCCCCCATCATCCTAATCCTGAGAAGCTTTAAAATACCTGTAGTCAACTCCCTCTGTACAGGTTTTCTGAAGATTCTTAATATTAGCATTAATTAAGCTAGAACAATATTGAGCCTAGCACCTTGTTAGCTAGCTAGCTGATAGCAGGGCTTTGCTATTTCATGATTTTATTTTATTTTATTTTATTTTTCTGACTAATTCCTTGTCATATAGCAAAAGGTGATAAGCATAGACACTTTCCAATTCAGAGTTAAGGAAGGGAGGAAGGAGTAGAAAAAATTCTGCTCATCAGGTTGTGATTGCAATGGTAGCAATCCAAAGCATTTAAACATAAAGGTCTTGATGACAATTCAAAATATTTTGTTTTTCTGGGTGTGCTTTCGAGTGAGTTTTATGGTTCTGTGTCTTCTCTGAATGTATTCCCACTTCAGTTGCCATATCAAACTCATCTTTTCCTTGGCGACCTCAATCCTGCAGTAGTGAGGCCAATCTGGACTGGTTTTTCTCTAGGTCTAGGACACAATTGTCAGCCTGGCATCTCTCTACACCACATCACGGTTACAGCTCTTATTTCCCGAATTACACATCTCCCTTGTCCATGGTTTATGTTCATGGCTCCCTGGGAAAGGGTACTTCGGAAATGCACTTTTTGAGACGTTGTTAATTGACTAATAGCTTGACTAAGGATAGAATTTTAGTTGGATTAATTTGTCCTTTACATTCGCAAATAATGTTTCTCTGTAGTCAAATGTCTAGTGCTGAGGAAAATTTGATTTTATTTTTATTCTCATTGCTTTCTACAAAACAACTTTTTATTTCCCCTCTTCATTGAAAACTTTCATAATCTCATCCTTTTAAAAAATTATAATAATGTGTGTTGGTATGAGTCTTTTTTACTGACATAAGCTCGGACACTTGGTAGGCATTTCTATTTTATTTACTTCTTTATTTACTCGATCGTGGAAGGCATTTTAAGTCAGCAAACTGTAATTTTCCATTTTTTTGTACTTCTCTTGAATTATCATTGGTAATTTGCTGCCCTCTGTGTTCTCTGTTCTTGTCAACAGAAACTTCCAAAATTGGATATTTAGACTTCATTGCTGATTCTCTAAACTTATTGTCTTACCTTTCCTATTATCTATCTTTTTTATTTTTGTTTTTATTGTTCTGGTAGATTTCTGAAACTTCATTTTCCAAAATTTCTATTAGCATTTTCATTGCTGATCTTATATTTTTAATTTCTAAGATTTTTGGAAGAGAAGAGGGCTGTTTCCTATTATTTTCTGAATATCCTGGTTTGTAATTTAGTTCTTTTTGTGGAATAATTAATATGAATATTAATTATGGAAGTATTTATCTTTTCTCTCTCTTCCTTTGTGTGTATGTGTGTGTGAATTTTTGTCTATTCTTTCATTATTTTTTCCTCCTGCTTCCTTTTTCCTGCTTTTGTTTGTTATTATGGGTTTCTTTTGACTACCTTATGATTTGTAACTATGCATTTTTATTTAAGAGTAAAATATCAGAAAGCTATTTGAAAGCAGGTTTTTTTCAATGCTTGGTTTTATTGCAGGATCATCTGATGGGTCAATTCATTGGGTAATTTCCAATTGACAAATTTATTAGTACTGTTATCTTAACCTGATAATTTCCCCATAAAGAAAACAATCAAGCTTTAGCTCAGTTGGCTCAGTGGATAGAGGGTTGGCCTGTGGACCAAAGGGTCCTGGGTTTGATTCTGGTCACGGGTATGTACCTCGGTTGCAGGCTCCTCCTGGCACGGGCCCTGGTTGGGGTGCGTGCAGGAGGCAACCAATCAATGTGTTTCTCTCTGTCTTTCCCTCTCTCTAAAAAAAAAAAAATGGAAAAATATCCTTGGGTGAGGATTAAAAACAAACAAAACACCCAATTTCTTACTTGGAAGGAATAAGCTCAGCTACTAGAATTTTCTTGAATACAAGTAGGAGACAGGAATGGGGTATTTATTGTCTAAGAAGGAGATTTTCATTATATCCCTCCTTTTTTCAGTATGTTATTTATGTGTCACATGTGTTTGGTAACCACAAATCCAGTTCTCTCTCATTAATTTTTATTTTCCAGTGGTTTGAGAATTGAGTCATTGCCAAGGTGAAATTTTTATGCAAATATTCAACCAATTCTATTGTCTCAATCCCCATCCTGCACTCTTACTCTTACATTGAAACAAGTTTTAGGATTCCCTAAGTTTTTTTTGGATTCTATGGTACAAATCAGCATGATTCTTGTTCTGAGTTATCCTCTTATAAAAAAAATGTATCTCTCTCTTCCCCTCTCCTTTTCCTTTATCTGTCTGTCTGCTCATCCATCCATCCATCCATCCACCCATCATGGCAGTAGTTTGTTATTGGGTTATTTGGTTAGGGAGCTAATAACTTGCTCTCCTTTTTCTTGCCTGAGTACTAAACCACTTCCAGAATAAGACAAAGGAAGGAGGAATAACATTTTGAAATGTTAGTGATGATATTAAACAGTGTTTCTTTTATCTACAAGAAAGGAGGCTTTCTAAATCTTAGAATGAAAAGAGTTAACTACCTAGCAGTGCTGGAGAGGAGCAGGCCTCCATCTCTGACAGAGAGCCACTCCTAGGTATCCAAGACATAATGCGCATTACCTGAAGTCTGCTGATTCCTTAGAGAAAAAGGAATCTGATGACCACCCATGCCCACTTTCTCCTTCCCATCTCACCAATGAGATACAGCAGTCCACCTTCTCTTGGGCAGGTATATTCCCCAGCGTGTGTTCCTTTAACTCATTGGCCTAACCATTAAAGCTGTTGTCAGTTAGGAATTATGTGCTACCTGCCTCTTGGGAAGAGATTAGTTGTCCATCAAAATAATTCTTCACGATGCCACACTGCCTTTAACAACTGCTTGTTTGGATTTCTTCTTGGATATGGGTCAGAAGAGTGCATTAATTAAACCGCCTCCAAGGCCACTCTGTACTCAAGGCTGAAAAGTCACTCTTTATTCTATTTCCCTTCTCCAATTATGTCCAGCCACTTTTTCAAAGGTCCTCAAAGAGACCAAATGACATCATAAATATATTTCAATAATAAACTACATAAAGACACTGTAATATTAAAATTACAGCAACACGGAGATGCTTCAGATATGAAAATAAAATCTGCCACCATCAAATGCCCTGGCAGAAAAGAGATCCAACTATTTAATCCCCTTGTAAGTCAAAGCCCAAAGATCAAAAGACTTGTTGATCCAAAATGCATTATGTTGTCCTTAAGTGTTAATAGTCCAAAGAAATTTAAGACTACCCCAATTTCTATGTCTCTTTGATTTGAAAGCTTACTTGTATTTGTCTAAATACAACTACTTTTTCTCAGTGCTAGTGAATAAAAGCAGAGTCTGAGTCAGATTGGGTTCAGATACTGTGGGCATTACTTGATAGCTGAGCTATCATGGACAAGTTATTAAAGCTTTTTGTCTCTCAAATATCCAATCTATAGAATAAAAATTATAACAATATCCACTTCATGAAGTTGATGAGTTTTACATAAAGTCATATATGTAATGTCCTTAAAAGAATGCCTGGCGTACAATCAATCTTGCATATGGTTTTTTATATACTTTCTTCAGTGGCTTTAGCCAGTACTGTCTTCTATAGGAATGACTAGGACTCCTTTGAGCCCTTGGAAGTTAAATTAATCAGTTCCAAGCCTCTGAGGTTGCTCATTTTTAGAATCCATATCATTAACAGGACATTTAAAAGTATGATGACAGCGACTCCATACCCAACAAATAATATAAAATCTTCAGGGCCTAAAAGAGTTATCACAGGCAAAATTACATTCCCAGAGTCCATATTTGGAGCTGGCCAAAGGTCAGAGTACTAACTCAATGGTAACTGATTGAGAAAACATAAATAGAGAAAATCTTTCTTTAGCCTTGCCATCATTCAACTAATTCAGAATCCATGAACTATGAATTTAAAATGTCCATCAAGATGTTCATTTGGGTATTTTCATTTTCAGTAAATGATGGGGGTATGGGAGACTTGGCATTTGTGCAACAGCAGCTCTGCTTATCGGATATATTGAACTTGATACCGTTTTTAATTTTCCAGGATCTTCACAACTTAATTTCCTTTTCCACTTTGAATCCCTTATGTTCATGTATATAGAACAAAAGTGAATGTGAGAGCAAGAGAGAGAGAGACAGAGACACTAACTATTGCCAGCTACTACCTCCAAACGCACTAGATAACTCCAGCTTTCCGAGGGCTGTTATGAGGGGGAAAAGAGATTATGCTAACGCAACACGCTGCACATGGAAGGGCACCCTAAGAATGGGAATAAATTCCACTAACATTTTAAAAAATCTTTTCACAGAACCTAACATTTGGTTTTGTGGATTATGTTTTATTTTAGTTTGTTTTCTCTTTCTCTAATTTATGGTCTTACATTTATTACTTTTTCCTCTTATTCCCATTGGCTAAATTCTATTTTATCTTTATCTAACTCACTGAATTGGACATTTAACTCATTAATTTTATGATTTCCTTTATTCTAGAACCTCTTTTAAAAATTGCTTTAGCTGTGTCCTACAAATCTGGATATGCAGGATTTTTATTGTAACTTAGTTAAAAATTATCAAGTCACCATGCTAATGTGTTCCTTGACCATGAATTTCTTAGAAAACTATATTAAATTTTTAATTCTGTGAAAAGTTTTAATTCCTCTTTCATTTTTTAAAAAAAATTGTATGATAGTAAGAAAGTGGGTTCTGTATAATTCTAATTCTTTAATTCTTATTGAGATTTTTTAATAGCTACCATTATAACTACACCTTTCATTGGGTTCAGGGGTACTCTCTGCCACTTGTTCCTCTGCATTTAGAAATGGGAATGGGTCCATGCTGTAGCTAGCTCCTAAAAAATTGCATCTTTCTTGCTGGTTTCCCTTCACTCTGACAACAATTCACTTAATAGTTCCTTTACTCAACCCTGTTCAATTAACCCATTTGAATGTGTCCCGCTAGGGTCATGACTGATATAGTTCTATACAGGTCTATTCAATTAACATTGTTCATTGTATTGCTAATTGTATTGTTACATTATTTTTATACCATTCCTTTATTTTGGAAGAAGATCAAGTATTAGGATCAATGTCCTAAATGGTAGACATACTAATTACAGATTAAATTCCTATCCTAATTCCTTAGAGAACTGTTACTTTTCTTATTACGTAGCCATTCACTTTATAACTCAATGACTTTTGTTGTTCTTTCACATTATAAATTCTTACTTTTTGAGGCCTAATTTACATACAATGCACCCTTTATATGGTATTAATCCATATGATATATGGTGTTTCAATGAGTGCATTGTCATGTAAACATCATCACAATCAAAATGTGTGAAAGTTTCATTGCCCCCCTAATTCCCTTACTCTTTTATAAGTTTCTCTCATCTCTGGTCCTTAGCAACTACTGATAACTGGTTTTCCCTTATAGTTTGACTTTTTTAGAATGTTACATAAATGGAGACACATATTTCCTTTTAAATTTAGAGTCTCAATTTAACTTAATGCATTTGAGATTCATCCATGCTGTTGCAGGTACCAACAGTTTGTGCCTTATTGTTGCTGAGTAATATCCATTATATTTATATTTATTAGAATTATGAATTTACTTATTGATGGATATTTGGATCATTTATAGGTTTTGTTGATTATGAAAAAAAGCCATTATAAATAGTTGCTATTGCTCTTGGGTATTTACCTTAGAGTAGAATTGCTGGGTTGTAAGGTAAGCATATGTAAACAATTTCAAAATGGCTATACCATTTTGCATTCCAACCAGTAATATTTCTTTGATTACTTCTGAGTAATTTACTCAGATATATAATTTACTCATTTTTGCATTATGTATTATCTATTATTATCAAATTCATTGAGGTTGTTAATTTCAAAAATATTTGAAAAGAGTATTATCCAGATCTCAGAATTGATTTGGGATAACATAACACTCTAAGCAGCCAGTACCACAAATGTGGCATAGAAACCTATTTGCCACCTCTGTGCATTTGTAAGGCACAAAGAATCGTGTCCTGAAAAAGTGATATCAAGGTCCATGGCTCACTTCCTGGCAGAATCTTACCACTTTTCAGACTTTGTCCAATCATCTTTCAGACAGGACACACATATCAGAATTATATACATGACAGAGGGAGAGATGTAAGAGGTCACCTAATGCACTTCAGGAAAAAAGAAACGACCCAGCCAAATTCATACATCCAGTTAGTGGTAGCACATGGGCAAAGGCCCAGTTTGATATTAGGTAAAACATGTGAAGTGTTTCAGTAGATGCGAAGTTCCATAGGATCTGGACATCTGAAGACAAAGGGATCAATTCTTATTCAGTTTTCTGCCTTCTTCCCTTTTCCTTATCCATGATCTAATCCCAGGCTTCTCATTAACATGGATGGTTAGGATCTAATTACACTTGTTATGGTATTAAACCAGATAAAGTTATTGTAAATGTTTCTTGCTGGTTTTACATTTTAAAGATTATAAATCTAAATCCTGTTACACTCCAATAACGAATGCCTATTTATATGGACTTCAATGCCACATTAATCTGGACTACATTCATTTGTAACATAATTTGGGATGAGCTGGGCTGGAGTTCACTTGTAGTCTATTTGTGAAAAATGTATTTCTGAGCAATTGAATGGTATACACAAACTTCAGGAAGTGTGTTTAACCATTTTGAGAGAAGAAATTATTTTCAGTCTCCATAGGGCATCTGTGTTTCAAGAGTTCACATGCTAATTATAAGTCTTTGTCTTTTCAGTAAAGGGAATCATGGATATTCACTAGGCAAAGCTTTGTTAGACTAGTTCAGACTTCATGGTAGCAGAACCTTATTTAAAAATGTCAAAAATTACCCTAGCCTGTTTGGCTCAGTGGATAGAGCATCTGCCTATGGACTGAAGGGTCCCAGGTTCAATTCCGGCCAAGGACACATACCTGGGTTGTGGGCTCGATCCCCAGTAAGGGGCGTGCAGGAGGCAGCTGATCAATGATTCTCTCTCTTCATTGATGTTTCTATCTCTCTCTCCCTCTTCCTTCCTCTCCGAAATAAATAAATATATATTTTTTTAATCTCAAAAATTAAGACATTACAAATTCAGAACCCACTCCACTATTTCATTTAATTGGAAAGAATCAAGAGGTTTGGGCTAAAGTTTTGAAAAATTATATTGTGAATTCATTCACAGTGTTAAAAATTTTAAAAGTAGTAATATAAATAGGTGATTATGTCTTTAAGAAGCTAGTTTAGAAAAAGAACAGATGAAGTCAAGTCTAACCCTGTGAATTGTAGAAAGCATGAACCTTGAGAGTTATCCAATTGCTAACTTCATAGTCTCTTTCCCTTTCCTATGGAACCAGCTACCACTGTTGGTTCCTCAAAACTCCTTTCATGTGCCAACTTCTCTAGGAAAACTTCCCTGACTCGAGTTCTCAATTAGATACCATTATTCTGTTCTCCCCAAATATTTGCATAATCTCTATCACAGCACTTCTCACATGGCACTGCAATACAATAGCTGGTTCACATATTCAGACACCACATACCTAGTCCTTCCGAATTAAGATCATTACACCTTAACTTGCTTGAAGATAGAAACCATGTATTTGCTCCATATTCTGACCCAAACATAATCTGGCACAGAGTAGGCATTTCATAAAATGTAGGGCACATAAGTAGCTAAAATTTACAGCTCTGTGCCCAAGAAATAGATTGTAATTCTAGAAATTCTCCAAATACTGAACACATTTTATCAGTACCATTTTTGTTATTTATACACTTTATTTTATAAGGAGGATTTTCAGAGGAACAAAAAAAACTTATTCTCAAAAGTCACTTTTTAACTTTTAGGCATTTTGTGCCAATGCCTTTAGTGTTTTTCTAAAACTTAGCTGAAAACTTTACAATCTTTATACAATTAAGCAGTTCTAACCCTTGGAATAGGGAGAGGAGATTATATAAAAATAAGAAGGAAGAGAAGAAAGTCAATTAGGAAGAAGGGAAAAAAAAGCAGATATATAAAGCATTCTTCAAGAAACTGAGGAGAATTCATATCAACACCCTTTTATAAGTGCATACTATGAACTATACACTATACTTGATAGCAAGTTGAATTTTATACAGAACCTGAATTCAAAGAGTTAGAGTTCTACTTGAGAATAAAAGACAAAAAGGATTTTATTTCTATTAACATGTTACTAAGGCCTAGGGAGGAAAGAAAGCTACAGGAAATTCACTTCTGTAGCCATTGTACTCCTAGCTTCACAGACAATTAATCATAGGAAGGTCATTGCTATTATTCCTGTTCTACCACTTAATAGGTATATAGCACAAGGAAAGTTACTTAACTATGCTGACTTTCAGCAGCAATACCACCATGCAGAATGGTTATGAAGTTTAAATATTGAGCATAAAAGTATATAAAAATGCCTGGTAGATGGTAGGTACTCCATTTAAGTTTTTAGATAGCGTAGTGTTGTTCTTTCTCTTTTATTCTGGATAATAATAGACTTCATATTATTAGAAACATTCAAACATTTTAAGAATTAAAATATTATTTTTATGTTCTTACATAATAAAAAGACAGTTTTGGCCGTGCCTGACACGTATCACCAACTCCATGAAACAACAGGACTAAGTGGATAGAGCTGCCTTTGGGGCAGAAAAGCTGGGATGGGACAATGGCTGCTCTCCAGGTCCAGCTCACAGATGTCTGTGGTGCCTTGTTTCATGATGGGGGTATCAGTGATTGTCTCCTCTCTGTTCAGTGTTGTAATACCATAACTGATACATCTGTGACACACAGGATTCCTGAAAACAATTGCTAACATTAAAATTCAGATGGCTCTTTGTTCCTAATGGTGTGACTGCTCTTCTCATTGCTTACTTCACTGAGAAGATAGATAGGAGAAAACAAGGGGAGGAAAGGACCTGCCTCCAAATTCTACCCGAAGTAAACTAGGCAAACCTAACGCCCAGAGGAATTTCTCTCCCACCCGAGGGGAGCAATGCCAGAGATGTGTGGGTAAATGAGAAAAGAGGGTCAAGATTCAAGCGGCTACTTAACTCTAGGCTGAGATTTCTCATGTCCACTTACATATGTGTACCAGTGAACACATGCATGTGTGTATATCCCATAGAGACCCTAGCAAACACACATGTCTATAAACTTACTAACATCTGCATGCATGTGTGAATTTATATGTGAATGAGCAAGCAGGAGTTGTGGTAGGGAAGCAAGAGGGTGAGGGTGATAGAAGAATGGGCATCAAGGCAGATGACAGACGGAGAAAGGATGTGTGAGTGGGCTCCACAGAGACCAAAGGATGCTAGTGTGCAATACGTTTCAGCTTAGAACGTGAACACAACCAGTTGTAGGAACCAGAGGAGTCACACCTCTTTTCATGAGTGAAGACTAAATTTATCTGTGCTACTTGGAGTCATCACATGCAGTCATGTTCGGCCTTCCCAGGTGCTGACTGATACTGAGACATTTAATTTTAAAAGACTACATCTGGTGATTATCTATTTTCCTAAGAAAATGAAGAAATCCTTCTGTTCCATAGAAGATGATTCTTCTGTGCCTAATAACAAATGCATTTAGCCTTGAAATGGCAAGATCTTAAAAGCAATAATCACATCCATCTTCCAAGTGCTTCTTTGCCTCTGGTCACCGGTTAGGCTGAAGTATCACTTGACATTCCACTCCACATCTCTGCATATCATGTCACTGGGATGTAAATGCCCCATTTGAAACAAATCAGGCGTTAGTATCTGCCAATGGAAAGTTCACTAGAATTCCATCTATGCTTCTCTACCACCTTGCCATTTGGGGGGAATTTCTGTACAGTGACTATTTTGTGAGTCGTGGAATTGAATGATTTAAGCTATATAGAACAGAATCTCGTTCAAATAGCTGATATGTTGCTGGAGCGGTCTGGACGCCCTCTAAATCAGCATGCTTTCAGGGCTTTGCTTAAGATAAATTCAGTGGCCTGCTAACCCAGGGAGCTATGCCAAGTGGTCTGGGCTCATGAGAACTGCCCCTGCCCATGTGGAGAATTTTTCAACCAGCTGTGCTGTTACACAGAGGTGGAAGAGCTGGCACTGTGTGATGAATTGCCCTCATCTCTGAGGCTGGCCTCATGCATCCCCAAGACTCTGGTTCTAGGAGTTGGCGAAGGGAAGGCATGGAGAGTTCAGATTTTCCATCTGCTTCCTACCCTCCGGGGCCTGAGATGACTGTACCAGTGATGGCTTCTTTAACACACTTGATCCTTCCAGACACTGGCATCGGCAGAATTCCAGAGTAAGTAACATTTAATAGGTGCAAACAATATGCTAGGTAAGGTGCTAGCCACTTCACCTACAGCATGTCACTGAGCTCTAACAATCACTCTAACAAACTGGCAGTCTGATCTTCATTTTACATCTGAGCAAACTGAGGCTCAGAAAGGCTAAATAATAGATAAAACCCATCTTGCTTGTAAGTGGCAGGACCGGGATGGATTCAAACCGGGTCAAGATGACCATAAACTTATGGGAGTTAAGCATGCCTGGCCTTGACCTGTCAGTTCACGTGAAATGAAGTTTGAGCGCAGCCACACAACAGCAAGCTGCCCTGCTCTCCAGCCCGGGAACCATCTCAAGGGCAAGTCTGGGAGGAGGCAGTTTCAGAGTAAACACAGGGCATCTATCCCCCGGCAGATGGCTGCCTCTCTGAAAATTCCTTCCAAGGATGTAACTCTGCACAGAGGGATGTAGATTTTCATCAGGCAGAAAAAGTCACGGCATAATCTGAGGAGGTGTCTGTTCTCTGGCAAATCTCTCTTCTCACCAAGTTTAGTCCCAGAGGCTGCAGATGAAGGTGAGAAAAATGCTCTCTCATTTCTTTCCTCAGGACGATCGAGGGCCAACTTCCAGGCTTGAAGGCAAGGCAGTGTTTCTCTGCAGCCCCACTCCTGCCTCTGCAATCCCAGTGTGTCTGTTTAACACATATTTCTTTCTCCTAAGTAGTATAATTTAAGAAGAGAGCAAGCATGCCATTTCTGAAGCCAGAATGGCACTTTCAGAAGTAATACTATTTTAAGGATGCAATATTTTTAACATAGGGTGTCAGAAATTAACCGAAGCTCAGTTGAGAGGGGGCATTCAGATGCTACTTTGTGCTTCGGTAATGGTGACACTGGAAACCTTCCGTTTTTTTGTGTGTTGTTTTTTTACTTCTCTCACTGGCATATGGAATGCTGCCTTCACTGAGTCCCTTTCTCCACAGTAGATGTAAAACACAGTCTGGGCTCCTATCTGCCCTGGTCACAGTGGTCAATTGTATGTCTCTACATAGACCGGTGACCAGGGACACAAGCTTTTCCCAGGCATGAGGATGGGTATGTAGCAGACCGCACATCGCGTCACATGAAACCGCCCTGTAATCAACAATAACATGGTGTCAAGGTAGCTAGGCAGAGGTGAAGGAGGACTGTCAGGGCAGGATTTCAGCATAAAAGCATCTGGCTATTATAGGACCTTGATTTCTACAATAATATAACCAGAAAAACATGGACAAAAACACACTTCAAGAATGATAAAAACTAAATAAAAATGCAAAAAAAAGGAGAACATTGTTTTCTTTTCTACATTTGTCTTTTAGATCGAAGAATAGATTGAAAATGCTAGAAGGTATCTTTGAAATAATGCATTTCAACTACCAGAGGATGGGGTTGGAACTTCCTTCCTTCCAATTTAGTATAAAAGCTTTGAGGGGAAGAATTATATTAGCTTCTTTTTATATCTTTGGCAGTACCTAGCATGTTTCTTGTACATGATGAGCATTAAAAATACTTATTGAATTTATTGAATTAAATTGCCTCAAGTCACACAGAACAAAACAAGCTGATGCTGGAGTCCAGATTTTTTGATAACTAGTATTGTGCTTTTTCTCATTACTCTATAGAATCACAACCAAAAGAATTTTTAAAACATATACCTACAGCCCTAGCTAGTTTGGTTCAGTGGATAGAGCATTGGCCTGTGGACTGAAGGGTCCTGGGTTCGATTCCAGTCAAGGGCATATGCAGGGTTTTGGGCTCGATCCCCAGTTGGGGGTGTGCAGGAGATAGCCAATCAATGATTCTCTTTCATCATTGATGTTTCTATTCCTCTCTCCCTCCCCTTCCTCTCTGAAATCAATAAAATATATATTTTTTTAAAAGTATACCTACATATTAAACATACTATGCAAATTTCAAAATTTCAAAAGATATCTTCTGATCATGGTGGTTTCATTTCTGCTTCCTCAACTTCAGCATATGCTAAACTGCTCCTTCCTATTACAATTTGTCAAAAAAGTCAGAATTCTTTGTACTACTGAGCCTTCATGTGTCACCTCATAGCCAATACTTGGCCATTTAATCTCCAGAATTTTCAGAATACCATAGAAGCTTAAAGTAAGCACCATGAACAAATAAAACAGTAATGTGGAAAAAATGAAAACAGAAACTAAATAAAAATGCAAAAAAAGGAGAACATTGTTTTCTTTTCTACATTTGTCTTTTAGATCGAAGAATAGATTGAAAATGAGATAAGAGAGATAAGAGAAAGGAAGCTTTTACAGAGAAGGAAAAGCAACAGCATCAAACTAGTAAGCGAGATAGACATTGGCAAGTGAGATGAAGCTACAGAGTTGATGAGGAAAATGCCAGATGTTTTGAAGAGGGGGGTAAATAGAGAAAAATGTGTAGAGGGGTTAGAACCTCAATAATAAAGTACATTAGACTTGGTCTTAGGAATCATTCAATTGAGCACCTTTAAACTTTATTTGAGGACACCGAGAATAAGGACATAAATCAGAGAGACAGTCAGTTTAGAATTAGGACTGGAATTATGTGTGTGTAAGCACAGATTTGCTGTGCTCTTACCTGAAAGGGGTTGGCAACTCAAGGGCAGGTTTATGCAACAAATTGATAGAGATGTTTAGGCTCAGGAGAGAAGGACAAATAGTGGGAGTGATTGACTTTGCGTCTTTATTTTACTTACTTTTTATTTATTTACTAATTCATTCATTTGCATTTTTTACTTTTGAAAGGAGAACCTGTTGTTTAGTGAGAGAGACAGCAGGAAAGAATACATACAACAGAGGTAGCTAAGGGCTGCAGATTTTTTTTAATAGTTCTTTAACCAGCCTCTAATTTTTCAGACTTTCCTTAAACTAAAAACTTTTCTGAGATGACCACATGATATTGGTAAGTGAATGTGGCACCAGGGCCCACTACCTTCCTGGCCAATCACCCCGTTTTCTAGGAGTTGAGATGACAAAAGCTAAAAGCAAAGTATTTCATGCCTGTGAACAAATTGGATTACTGTCTGGAAAATCAGTGACTGAGTCCCATCTTTAAGAGATTCTAAGATCTTCTACTGCGAACGAAAGTAACACTGATACTTGATGCGTCCAGTTATCAACTGTGTATACTTGCATGGAGGTCTTTGCATTCTCATGCATGTCCAGGTGCTGGTAAGAGTTATAGATAAGTTATAAAGTTTTTAATTGGCTATTTGATGCTAAAAATTTTATTGATGGCCTTCAGATAAGGCAGTATGACTGGCATCTGTAGAGCTACTAAAAGTACACAGTTAGAAAAATCTAGACTGGAATCTACCACTTTATTATTCACATTTCTTATCTATAGTATGAGGATAATAAAAATATCTATCTCGCCCTAGCTGGTTTGGCTCGGTGGATAGAGCGTCAGCCTGCAGACTGAAGGGTCCCAGGTTCGATTCCAGTCAAGGGCATGTACCTTGGTTGCAGTCATATCCCCAGTAGGGGGTGTGCAGGAGGCAGCTGATCGATGTTTCTCTCTCATCGATGTTTCTAACTCTCTATCTCTCTCCCTTCTTCTCTGTAAAAAATCAATAAAATATATATTTTTAAAAATATCTATCTCAAAGACTTTAGGGGGAAATTAAATAATATTACATATACAAGCTACTATCCTAGTATGGGTTCATAATATATAATCTGATTGCTGTTACCATTATTATTATTTTAAATTTGGACATATGTTTGTGTTTTGTACACAATTTTAAAAAGGATTAGAAAAAGGAGACAAAGATAATTACCACATAGAGACCCACTAGGAATCATATAAACTATTATGCAGCATCTCATTTAATCACCTCAAAGTGTATTAGGTAGGTATTATCATTCCTATTTAACAGATGCAGAATTCAGGTTCCAAATGTTATATTTAACTAGCCATAAAGTCACACAGCTTATAAGTGGCAGATACAGGGTTGGAAACCAAATCTGTACCAGTTTTTAATAAATCACATGAATCATGCCTCTCATTTGGAAATTTGTGGGAGTGAAAGTAGAAGCAGGTTCATATGTGCCGGTAGTGATGTAACATCTTTGTTAAGCATCTACTTTAGTTGCTGGGAATAGTACCAAAAAGTCCCTTAAGCAATATCTCGATCTCCAGCCCCTTTATCCTTATAGTCTGGGAAATGAACGTCATCCTTGAACCGCCTCAGCGAGACCCTCTCCTTCCTGGAAAGAGGAAGGTACTGACACAAGCCCAGGCAAATGGAAACTGTCACCTGCACAGCCAAAGCAGCCTGTCAGCCAGCCAGCGTCAGTCAGAAGCTGATTGCACAGCTGACATCTGTATCTCATATTAATCACAGTCTCCAACTTGGCCAGAGACACAAAAGCACAGATAAGGAAGCAGCAATAACCCAGCTCCTCTGTGGTTCTTCCATCTATCTATCTATCAGAAGTGCATCAGTATGAGGATGACTGAACTGATAGAGACAAGGTCATCAGCAGAAGAGCCAAGGATATCTTGATCCATGTTGATGGGCTCAACCTTCTTGTTCATGGCAGTGCTTTTGTGATTTCATGCATGTGTGTCCTTAAAAGCCACATATGTGTTGTGCTCGTGCAATATCGACTGCCCAGGTGAGCAGTTCCATCATGCTTTCTTGGGGCTCCTCAAGTTGGATATTGAGTCTTGAAGATGTTAATAACAAAGGACAGCCAAGTGGAAAACTGACTGCTTTCAACAAAAAAAAATGTATTAGTGGTCTTCCCCATTTCATTTTTGTCATTCTTGATCCTAGATAGAGTTTCTGTCCTGAGCATTTCTTTATATCCTACCCTAAAGAAAGCACCAAAAGGCGCCTTTAACTATCTTCCTTCAGTCTGGAGGTTCCATTAAGCTCTAAATTTCCATATCCTTTCTTCCTCCTCCTAGGCTCTATCTCATCTGTTCTAACTTTAAGATAAGTGTTCTCTAGGTTATGTGAGAGTATTACAGAGGAGTCAGTAGAAAGATTTTTTTTAAACAGAAATATAAGAACACAATTAAGATTTATAACTATTATATATGTATTTATATATATCAATATATGTATATGAATGTCTGTATATATATATATATATATGTTATTGTTCTTATAGAAAATAAGACAATTAATAATAAAAGAATAAACTGTTTCATGTACTCACAACTGTAAACCTACTTTTGCCACACCACATATATGGAGAGAGAGAGAGAGACAAAAGGGTGCCATTACTTAGAATATGGGCCACTACCGAAAATGAAGCATCTTTAAGGAAGATGGGTAGAAATTGAAAGCCTCACTTATTTGCTATTAGTGGATTGAGAATTTGATGTTTGTGTGTGTCTGATTAAGTGGCTTTATGCATCATACCATATAATGTACCATAATTAGCCATCATAAAATGCAAAGAGCCCTAAGAAAGTTCCTGTAAGGAAACTGTGGTTTGACCACCATCCAATAATGCTAGAATAAATAAACAAGAAAATGGCTAAGCCGACACTTCTACTTTAATACCTCTCTCTGTGCTACATCTCTGTCAGGAACTGCAGACAAAAATAATTACTGCCAGTCGTTTGCTACCTGGCAGATAATGGAAAAATTAAGCCTATAATTTACCTCTTTGAAGCAAATAAAACATTTTAATTATAGTTACTATAGCAAGTAATTTCTTAAAAAAACTTTTACTATGAAGACATTTTTTATGTTGGATATTCCAAAATATTACCATGGTTTTAAGATTTTGTTGTTGAATGTAAGGTACTTGAATGAAGTTCTCTTTAGATATTTTAATAACTTACAATTAAAACACAAAGCAAAAAAAATTTATTTTAGACAATATAAAAGTATTCTATACAAGGCTGGATTTATTTCTTAAAAATATCAAAGTACATTGCTGAAACCGGTTTGGCTCAGTGGATGGAGCGTCGGCCTGTGGACTGAAAGGTCCCAGGTTCGATTCCAGTCAAGGGCATGTACCTGGGTTGCAGGCACATCCCCAGTGGGAGATGTGCAGAAGGCAGCTGATCGATGTTTCTAGCTCTCTATCTCTCTCTCTTCCTCTCTGTAAAAAATCAATAAAATATATTTAAAAAAATATCAAAGTACAATTTCTTTCTTCGTATTTACAGGAACATTTTACTGATACCAGGGAGGATAGAAAACAAATAATTATTGTGTATGTAAAATACCTGAATTAATAAAGTATGGTGGAGACATGAAAGAATTAATCAGTTCTGTGGCAGGAGTATATTGGGGGCGGGGTGGAGAAATAAAGCAAAAATTTATATATATATTTTTAAATCGTCACCCGAGGATATGTTTATTGATTTCATAGAGAGGAAGGATGAGAGAGAGAAAGAGGGAGAAACATCGATGAAAGAGAGAAACATCCATTGGTAGTCCCCCATGTGTGCCCTGACCAGGGATCAAACCCGCAACCAAGTTATGTGCCCTGACCAGAAATCAAACCCAAAACATTTTGGTGCACAGGATGACACTCCAACCAACTAAACCACCCAGCTAAGGCAAAAATTTAATTTTCTTTACTTGGCCCTTTAAGAGTGTATCAGGGAAATGATGGGGAAGTTACTTTAGAGACCAAAATACTAGGTGAACAGCCTTTGAAACACACTGATACATTCCCTAGGGTAACTGCAAGAAAGGAGAAAATAAGGGAGGAGCCAGATTATCACAGGAGGACGTGGAGGAGAGGAAGGGGACACCACTGCTGGACTGGGACCGGTCTTACATGCCAGGCTGAAGAACCTGCATTTGCTTCTCTTGGTAAAGAGGAATAATTGAAAGTCTTGAGGTAAAAAGTAAAATGTGTAATCATAATGATCACTTTGGTAGCAATAAATAAAAGAGGGGAAAATATATTGGAAATGAGACTCACTGGAAGTCTCCTTAATCGCCATAATGGAGGAAAGAAGTATACCTGTAAGGGACTTTATGACTGTATATTATTGTATCTTCATGCTTGTGAAGTAGACACCATTGACCATCTTTGGCCACCATCTTTGCAAGTGGAGAAACCAATGGTGAGCTGAAGTAGACTGACTCTGGCCATTAAGAAGTTAGAGGCCACTCTGAGATCTCTTCCTAAGCCTTACCATTTCTGTCCAACTCCCTAACCTCTTTTTACTCCTTAGCAGAAAGCAAACACATAAGGAACAAAAAATACTTGGCTAATTCTTTCTCCAAAAATGTTAACAATTATCATGTACAAATATTTATTCTAGTATCTCATGCATTTTACGCTTTCAATCATTAAAAATCAATAAGGATTTAACCTCGTATGGCAGACTATGAATGTGCAAGTAAACACATTAATTTATCCTGTTAATTTATAAACAGCATTCCAAACTGAGATGTTTACAGGAGGAAAAATGTATTTTCTTTTTACATAGAACTTCTCAGGAAATCATAAAAGTGCCTTTAAAATCCAGTGAATCCAAGCCCAGTAACATCTGTTGTGGGACAGTGCCCGTAATATTTCAGAAATACTATGGAAATTCCAGACACAAGGAATTAATTCAAGGACAACCTGGTCCTTTGAGGTACAGTCCAGCAGGGCCATTAGAATTCTTTTCATAGCACCTTAATGCACTGACTCTGATATCAGATGTAAAGAGGTTTGAGTACCAGCCCTTCCTGTCACTAACTGGTTGGCAAAGTTACGCTTAATCTTGAAGAAGTCATTTAGCATGACTTTCCTCCCTGTGAACCATCAAAGGACTATTTGGGGAGTAAACAATTTAGTCCATGCACTTGACTTTGACCAAGGTCCAGTCAAAAGTGTGACTTCCATACACAGTAGCTGTTCCTGTGATCACCCATTCAGAAATCATAGAATCAAAGCCGAAAGGAGCCTCAGCAATCACCTGACAAATCACCTGCTTTTACAATTGAAAACACTGAGGTTTAGACAGAAAGTATTTGCCCAAGGTCACCTTGCTTACTCCATCACAGCGCCAGGACTGCGTCCCAGATCGTTGAGATTTGGGTCTGGTGTCCTCTCTACTAAAACACACCATGTTCAGTGCTGCACGAGGTACCGGTATGCCGGGAGTCCTCTCACAGCAGATGTGCGGCCTTGCCTGGCATCAGAGTGTGTAGCTGAAACTCAAGCAATTTGCAGGCGCCCAGGGGAATGGGTGGAATAAATCAGAGTGAGCTTCTACCCTGGCACAGGCTGACAAGTCAGCACAATTATCATATGTACGGCTCTCTTTCACCTTTGCATTCTTTGGGACTTACGGCTTTTTCCCCATAGGAAGTTGAAAGACAGGTAGTGCGAGACACATGCCCCAAACTCCAGAGTGAATAGCGGTTGAAACAGCTGCAGGCGCCCCCACCCTGTCAGGGAACATCCCTGGTCTTCATCTCCAGGCTGACAGATAGCTCCTGTCCCCGTCTCGCCTGTCACTCCTTCACTCCTGCGGAATGAGCAAACAGCCTGGGTCCTGATCTGAGATAGGAAAACAGCAGCATGATCCGTGGTGGCTGGGCCACTGACTCACGTGAACAGCAAGTTCATGACAATGAAAAAGGGTCACACAGTTAATAGAGAAGTCCGTGCTTACATTTAGTGACTGTGAATACAGTGGGGCCTTGACTTACGAGTGTCCCGACTAACGAGTTTTTTGAGATACCAGCTGTCTCTCAGCCGATTTTTTGCATCGAGTTGACAGAGCGATTTGAGTTAACGAGCTCCTTAACGAGCTCCGTCTCGGAACAAATTAAACTCGTAAGTCAAGGCCCTACTGTAGTGCCTGACTCCTCTTCAGGAGGGGAGAAAACCTCCCAGCAGGACTTGGCCCAAGCAGTGCAAGTTTCAACACAATCATTTTCAGTAGAGAAAGCCTTAGCTTTCTTTTAACATTGGAAACAAATAGAATAAAAATAATTACAATATTACTTCTGGTAGAAGAGTTATCATCAAAATTCAATCAATATTTGTTTTCTGCTTAAAAGTCTCCTAAATGACTAAACTAGTCACCTCTGACTCTATTTTATTCTTATGAGTTAAATGACCACTGAATTTGATAATCATTAAAGGTCCCTTTCATTCTGCATAACATTGTAACAGTGGGCTTATTTATAGTGTAATGTTTAATTGTACCGATATATCTAATTCTATTTTTCTATGGTAATTTATTAGCCCATAATAGGTAGGCTTCTCATTGGTCCAGGAATAACCTTTAAGAAAATATTTTATGAATTCAGGTAATTTTATAGAACTGTTAAAAACTATTTTGCTTCTTGATACACTAAGAAAACAATAGTTATATCTAAAGATCCAGAGATGGGAAGAAATATAATAATAATTCTTTATATTAAAAACATTTCATAGCTTCCCTAAAAGTTCTATATACTATATTTTTTATTATTACAAAATCCCAAGAACTGCATATAGTCTCTTATTCCCCCTTAAATTCTTCAATTCAGAGAGTCTATGGGACTTACGAAAGACACATAGCTTTAGCCACAACCCAACATTATGCCTTTTGATCTCAAGTCCAAATCTTCAACATTGGTCTATGTCTGCCTCCTGGTGAGATGCTGGTGTTCCTCAATTAGGTGCACACTTCTAATATGCATCTAATGAAGAAATTAAAGTTCTCTATTTAGTGAATCACTTAAAATATATCACTATAAATACAAACCAAATATAAATTCTTTATTAATACAAAAATATGCAGCAAAAGAATCATAATAGTTCTGGGATAAAAAGTAAAAATTTAGATGAGAATACTTGGAATGAAGAGATGGGAATAGGATTAGAAATGGCATCATACATGAATTAAACTGTATTTTTTTAAAGAATAATATATATACTGGAAAAAATACCAGTAATTGGCCAAGTTGGCATGTAACTACTCAAGCGTTCATTATATTAGTTCCTGTATTTTTCTCTATTTCTAATATATTTTACCACACTTTTCTTAAGATAATATATAAGTGATTATGGGCCTCTTTTACTAACACTGCACTGCATTACTTATATCTATGTGTTGAGGAAGTCATGTGGCTGTGCCCAATCTTAACCATTCCACATCCCAGTACTTGGATATCTTTGTGTGGTTTTGTTTGGTTCTATAGTTTGTGAGTTCACTGTTTAATTTTTAATTATTTTTTGTAAAGAGGTATGCATTCCCATGTCCATTGTAGCCTTATTCATGCTGGCCTAGACATAGGAACAATTGAAGTGTCCTTTGACAGATAATTGGATAAAGAAGATGTGGTACATATATACAGTGAAATACTACTCAGCCATAAGAAAAGATGAATCTTGAGAATATCATGCTAAGCGAAATAAGTCAAACAGAACAAGTCAGATGGAAAAAGTCAAGAACCATATGATTGCACTCATATGTGAGAGGAACAAATGAACAAACAAGACAAACTAACAAACAAAAATTCATAAACATAAAACAGTACGGTGGTTACCAGAGGGAGAGTCTGGTGGGGGAGACAGTCAAGAATAATGGGCCACTATGGAGTTAAGATGACATCCTGATTTTGGAGGGAAGTGTGCTAAAATCCCTCATCCATCTCATCCCTATCCTTTCCAGTGTCTTCCTTTTCTGAGACAAGCTTATCTAATCACCACCTCTTAAATAGGCATATATTCCCTCCTAAGTATAGAATACTTATAATAGTTTATTATGTATGTGTATGTGTGTGTGTGCTAGTTTCATTTATCAACAAATATTTACTGAGTATCTATCATAAATATATGGCATCTATCTTAGGTAAAGGGGATACAAAAACATAAAAGAAAGACAAGTTCCCTGTCTGTGTAGAGGTTACATTCTAGTAAAAGGAGATAAATAATAAGCAAGATAAAAAGTAAGCAAGATGATTTCAGAGACTGTAATTAAGTCATTTAATTTATAATGAGTTATGATTTCTAAGCAATCATTTTACATGCTAAGAGAAAATATAAACCATAAATTATTGCCACATGTAATTCAATTTTATGAATGCTAAATTTAAAAATTAACAAGGCTGGAAAAAAAGAATAAATGGTAAAATATATGGTGACAAAAAGAGATTTGATTTTGGGTGGTAAACACAATGCAATATATAAGTGATGTATTGTAGAACTGTACATGTGAAACCTATACAATTTTATTAACTAACTAGAGGTCTGGTGCACGAAATTTGTGCGGGGGGCGGGGGGCGGTTGTCCCTCAGCCCAGCCTGCACCCTCTCCAATCTGGGACCCCTTGGAGGATATCCAACTGCCGGTTTAGGCTCGATCCCTGTAGGATTGGGCCTAAACCAACAGTTGAACATCCTTCTCACAATCCGGGACTGCTGGCTCCCAACCGCTTGCCTGCCTGCCTGCCTGCCTGATTGCCCCTAACTACTTCTGCTGGCCAGCCTGATCACCCCCTAACCACTCCCCTGCCAGCCTGATTGATGCTTAACTACTCCCCTTCTGGTCTGATCGCCCACAATTGCCCTCCCTTGCTGGCCATCTTATGGCTGTGGGCATCACCATCTTTGAGGGTGGGGCAGTCAATTAGTATATTCCCTCCTTATTGGCTGGGGGCGCTGCCATCTTTGACAGCGGGGCAGTCAATTAGCATATTCCCTCCTTATTGGCTGTGGACGCCACCATCTTTGCGACTGCATGAGGGTCAATTAGCATATTCCTTCTTTATTAGATAGGCTGTCACCACAATAAATTCGATTACATTTTTAAAAAATTATTAGAAGTTAAAAAACAATGAGAGATCATAATTATGAGGGATTAAGCAAATGAAAAATAACATTTAGTTATTTAATCATTTGGCTCTTTTCTCCCTCTACAGTGCAATTGGAACAGGATAAAGTTCTCTTAATAGCAAAAAATTATTACTGGGTAATAAATACATCACTATATTATTATTTATAATTTTTTATTTACTTGATTTAATGAATTATGCTGTTTTACAGGTACAACGTACTAAAGTTGGAAGATTTTCCTTTTCAACTCTTCAAAATTTTGGCTTGGGGAGCTTATGATTCAGGAAGAAGAAATAAAATTGGAAAAAAAAATCCCGCAGTGAAATGATATCTTTAGCAAAAACAAGTCTTGCTGTGAATAGAGGAAATATTTATTCCTGCCTGAGATAAATCATAAACATGGGCAAACATAGATCTTAAACATTGATAATTATAAAGTAATGTGATATGATATTCATTTTCAATTATGAAAGGGGATCTTTTCATTGGGATGAAAAGACTGTCAGTTCATCCAGACTGGCCATGACAACATACAACAGAAATTTATTTAGGGGCTAGAAGTTCAGGAACAAGGTGCAAGCATGGCTGAGTTCTGGTGAGAGCCGTCTTTCTCGTTCATAGCCAAGTCTCTTGGCTGAGTCCTCACTTGGAGGAAGCTGTCAGGGATCTCTGTGGGGTCTCAATTATAGGGCACTAATGCATCTCCCAAAGGCCCCACTTCCTAAACCATCCTTTTGGGGAATTAGGATGACAACATATGAATTTTAGGGGGGACACAGACATTCAGACCATAGCAAAGAAGTTACACATGCTTTAATATTTTCCTTTCTGGCATTGTTTCTGGTACTCTAGAATGTTGAAAAAGTAGGTGTGGTTCTTGTGATTTCATGAAGTATTTGAATTTCAATATGTGGTGCATTTATCCGCTTCCCCCTCTTACTGCTAATAACACACCTCAATCTAAATATCTGTCTTGCTTAATTCTCAAATGTATGCTCCCTTTTGGAATCATGTTTTGGCTGCAGCCTTGTTCCCACCACAATGAACAGCGACATTGCCAGGTTCTGTTAGTGTGTCCATTCACACAATCCAGAATTCCCATGGGTCCATAAATATTCTCCAACTTGAAAACTGTGCATTATTTCTGAGACAGATAATAGTGCTGATAATTAAGTCAGTTTATTCCACTCCTCCTGGCAGTGGCCGCTTAACATTTAAATTTCACTAATTATTTTCCTTGTTCATTATCAGCCTTTTTTTTTTTTTTAAATCTCACATTTCTGTCAAAATTGTTTTCATTCTAAGACACACCATTTAAAGTACTTTTAAAATCCATACTTTTCAGTCAAACCAATATCAGATATCCCACATCTGCTAAATCAATAACCCTTGTAGTTCTATATTGACAACACCATTCTGCAATGATTGAAAGGAAGGGGAAACCAGTACTTGCTGGTGTCCCTGATAACTTGTTCTTAGATGACTGGCTTCTTTAAGGTGCTGACAGGGAACCAGGGAGAGAGCTCTCCTGGGGCAGAAGAAGGCAGCCACTGTGGAAAGGGCACAGATCTGTAACTGGACCCTCTGCTCCTAGCTTTCCTATGAAATAACAACCTTAATAGTTAAGTAAAGGACCACAAAAACTCTCCATAGGTCACTGGTGACAGTCCATTGCAACTGAACAGCATATTGAATGAACCTTGTGATCATAATCTCAGGTTTGGGAAAGAGGAAACACTAAGAAGGTCTGTAGGTCCATATCATAGCTGGTGATTGAAATTATATGTACATGAATTATAAGATATGTCCTTGATGGGGATCATGATATGCCACCCCCAAACATGCCCTTTGACAGGAGGATTGTTGTGAGCTGAAGGCAACTGAGGAGAAGCAGGTACAAGAAACACTCTCTGCCTTCTCACTCTTTGCCCAAAAGCAGGGCATATTATTCCCTTTATGAAGGTGTCCCCCCTCCCCAATACCAAGAAGGGGAGATTGAATCTTATCACCAGAAATAGCACGAAGATGAGCCTGCATTAACAGACCCTCACTAAATAAACCTTATCTTCCATTGCTTTTTTCTCCCATATAGTCACCTTCCCACAATTTACTGCCTCCAAGAGCCTAAACCCCTTTTTCCTTTGTCTTGTCACCTCTCCGCAAATTTATTGCTCATTGCTAAAATGCTATATAAGCCCCTGGGTCTACCACTTCCTTGTGTCTTCACTATTTTTTTAATGAAGGGCCCCAAATGAATACATAAGAAACTGTTTCTCCTGTGAATCTGTCTTTGTCCCTTTGATTTGTAAATCTCAGATGCAGAACCTTAAAGAGTGGAGGAAAACCTTTTTCTCCCCTATGGACCAAAAAAAAAAAAAAATGGGTTCTAGGGAAAGTAACCTCACAGAGTGATCTGATCAAAAATTCCTAAGGGGGCAGGTCATGGTGTGTAGTCTCTCCCAGGCCTGTAACTTCTTTAGGGAAAGGTTTTAAGCTAGCCATGTCCATTGTCCTTGTGCATCTAGGTTAGCACACCTATGAAATGCCAGATATAACCCTTGAAGGCATGATCACCCTCAAGACAGCACAAAATCTTGTTAACTATCCTGTAATCCAATCCCCACCTTGCTTTTTCCCACCACCATGTGCATTCCTTCCTTAATTTCAGATGCATAAAAGAAGCTCCAACACTGGTATTCTTGCAGTATTTGAGATCTTGCTCCCTAGCATATGTCATCAGTTTGGCTTAAATAAATTCTTTGTATTTTATTTTATTTTTTCCATAACCATTTAGCCCCCTATACCAGAGGTTCTCAACCTGTGGGTTGTGACCCCTTTGGCAGTCGAACGACCCTTTCACAGGGGTTGCCTAAGACCATCCTGCATATCAGATATTTACATTACGATTCATAACAGTAGTAAATTACAGTTATGAAATAGCAACGAAAATAATTTTATGGTTGGGTCACAACATGAGGAACTGTAACTAAAGGGCCAGAAGGTTGAGAACCACTGCCCTATACCCTCTTCCACCTTCCTCCCTACCCCCACCCCCGCCCCATCCCTAACAGAATCAAATAAACCCTTAATACAAATTTAATAGACACAGAGAACAGACTGACAGTTGTTAGAGGGGAGTGTAGTTAGGGCACTGGGTAAAAAAGGTGAAGGGACTAAGCAAAAAAACAAACAAAACAAAACTCATAGACACATACAACAGTAGGGTGATTATCAAAGGGAAGGAGGGGTGGGAGCAGGTAAAAGAGGGTTAAGGGGGGATAAAATGGTGATAAAGGGAGAGTTGACTTTGGATGGTGAACACACAATACGATCTATAATAATAAAAGCATAATATGTTAATTAGACCGGACAGCAGAACAACCTTCTGAACGTCATTCCGGACGTCTTTCTGGACGAAGTCATGGCAGCAGGGGCCGAGGCAGAGGCAGTTAGGGGTGATCAGGCAGGCGAGTGGTTATGAGCGATCAGGCAGGCAGGCGAACGATTAGTGGTGATCATGCAGGCAGGTGAGCAGTTAGGGGTGATCAGGCAGGCAAGGAGCCAGAGGTCCCTTATTGTAAGAAGAATGTCCAACTGTTGGATTGGGCCTAAACCGGCAGTCAGACATCCCCTGAAGGGTCACCGATTGTGAGAGGGTGCAGGCCAGGCTGAGGGACCCCCCGTGCATGAATTTTGTGCACCAGACCTCTAGTATACAGATAATTTATTATAGAATTGTATAGAATTTTATTAACCAATGTTACCCCAATAAATTCAATAAAAAATTTAAAAAATTCTCCACATATTTGGATGTTTCTTATATTGACACCATACACCCTCGTAAACTTTCATGAAATCTAACTTGCCATGCTCTGGAATTGTCATTCAATTTGTTGCCATGAAAACACACACACTTATTTCTCCAGGAAAAAGCAACAACAAATCAACGTAGTTCAAAGGCAATTCTTCCCTGATTACTGCAGGGCCATTGGAGTTGAATGACCCTCAGAAATGAATCTTCTGCAGTCTGATGGGCCCGGCCAAATACCCTGTGACGCCGGGGGTGCGAGAAGCTACTGGCCACACCTTCCACTCCCTGGCTTCACTGCAGAGAGACAGGAACCTGCTCCAACCAATAAAGTCATTGTACCGTAAGGATACCAGCTCTACAACAATACGGTGCTAAAGGTGGCAGTGTGTTTTGCTTGGTCATTTTCTGAGTGCAACAGCATTTGGAGGATGACCATTTAACTCTTTGGCTATTTATTTAAGCAGTAAATTGAGCAGTGAGCACACTGACTCCTTGAAGACTTTAAACTGACCTCCTAGTGGCTCTATAAGCAAAAGAAATAGAATGAACAATCGCCAGAAGACTGAGTCATCCTGCAGAGAAAGCTTTCAAATGCAGTTTATGTGCCTTATTTTCCACTTTAAGAGCTGTGTAGTCTGAAGAAAAACAGACGAATGTAAGAAAAAAAGCTGTATGAAGCTGTTCTTCTGGGCTGTTATTTTCACTAATTATTTGCAAGGGGAAGACATCCAAATCTTACAGCCACACACACACACACACACACACACACACACGTATGTAAAATAATAGCCATACTTTGGCATTAATATCTGTAAACTAATGTATCATGCTTTTGTTTGTATTTCTATTCTCAAATGTAATGGCTTATCTAAGAGCCTTCTGTTTTTATTCATATTTTCAGACTATGAAAGTGATTGCTGGGTCTATCTTCTAGGGTATGCAAATTTTATGAAATCCAAACATATTTGAGAAATGCAAATACACTTGTATTGATTAAGGTCTATAACCAAAGATTGAACTCTGATTTGAATTTTTTTAAAGTGCTCTATAGAGAAACCAAGATGGCGGCATAGGTAAACACCGGAGATTGCTGCCTCGCACAACCACTTCAAAAATACAACTAAAAGACTGAACGGACATCATCCAGAACCACAGGAAGGCTGGCTGAGTGGAAATTCCACAACTAGAAGGAAAGAGAATAGCATACCGAGACTCAGAGGAGGAGCAGTGCGGAAGTGAAATATTAAGGTGCAGAGGTGCGCGTGAAGCAGGCTGGCGGCTGAGGGCGCGGTTGTCTGTTTCAATCCGGAGGGAGTCTCAGGCTCTGAGCTCCAGTACCAGGCGAGTCTCTGGGGACCCAGACTCATACAGGAGAAGCAGGAAGTCTGGCATCGATCAGATCTCGAGGGCAGCTTTCTCTCCGAGGTTTGCAGCGGTTGCTGGGACTCTGAGAGGCAGAGCCTCTGGGGACGGGACTGAGAGCAGCCATAACTGCTTGCTCCGCCTGCCCTGTTGATCCCCTGGGACCCGCCCCGCCCAAGCCCTGCACAGAGGCATTTGTGGAATAGCCTCAGGCAAAGGCTAGATTAGCACCTCCCTAGAGGACAGAAGTTCTCCCACTGCAGACACTGCTGATTCTCACAGCCAGTTGGCGTGGAGGTCAAATCCCTCCCAGTTATACCTACAACAATCGAGGCTTAGCTACAACAAGACTGCCCACAAAGACCACAAGGGGGTGCACCAAGAGTGTCTACCTCAGGTAATTGGGACACTTAGCACAGAAAGCCACTCTATCGACACAGCGAAGCATAAAAAAAATGCCAAGACAAAGAAACAGGACACAAATGACAGAACTGGAGGAAAGCAGGCTGCTGGATATAGAATTCAAAACCACACTTTTGAGGTCTTTCAAGAGTCTTCTAGAGTCTGCCGATAAACTTAATGAGATGTACAAGAAATCTAATGAGACCCTCGATGTTGTGATAAAGGACCAACTAGAAATTAAGCATACACTGACTGAAATAAAGAATATTATACAGACTCCCAACAGCAGACCAGAGGAGCACAAGAATCAAGTCAAAGATTTGAAATGTGAAGAAGCAAAAAACACCCAATCGGAAAAGCAAAATGAAAAAAGAATCCAAAAATACGAAGATAGTATAAGGAGCCTCTGGGACAGCTTCAAGCGTACCAACATCCGAATTATAGGGGTGCCAGAAGATGAGAGAGAGCAAGATATTGAAAACCTATCTGAAGAAATAATGACAGAAAACTTCCCCTACCTAGTGAAAGAAATAGACTTCCAAGTCCAGGAAGCGCAGAGAACCCCAAACAAAAGGAATTCAAAGAGGACCACACCAAGACACATCATCATTAAAATGCCAAAAGCAAAAGACAAAGAAAGAATCTTAAAAGCAGCAAGAGAAAGAAACTCAGTTACCTACAAGGGAATACCCATACGACTGTCAGCTGATTTCTCAACAGAAACTTTGCAGGCCAGAAGGGAGTGGCAAGAAATATTCCAAGTGATGAATAGCAAGAACCTACAACCAAGATTACTTTATCCAGCAAAGCTATCATTCAGAATTGAAGGTCAGATAAAGAGCTTCACAGATAAGGAAAAGCTAAAGGAGTTCATCACCACCAAACCAGTATTATATGAAATGCTGAAAGGTATCCTTTAAGAAGAGGAAGAAGAAGAAAAAGGTAAAGATACAAATTATGAACAACAAATACACATCTATCAACAAGTGAATCTAAGAATCAAGTGAATAAATAATCTGATGAACAGAATGAACTGGTGATTATAATAGAATCAGGGACATAGAAAGGGAATGGACTGTCTATTCTTGGGGGGGAAAGGGGTGTGGGAGATGCGGGAAGAGACTGGACAAAAAATCGTGCACCTATGGATGAGGACAGTGGGTGGGGAGTGAGGGCAGAGGTTGGGGTGGGAACTGGGAGGAGGGGAGCTATGGGGGGGAAATAGAGGAACAAATGTAATAATCTGAACAATAAAGATTTAGTTAAAAAAGAATTAAAAAAATAAAGTGCTTTATAGTTTCAAAATCTGTTCATATACAACATTGCATTTAATAATCATAACCCTCTGTAGTAGATATTGCTGTAATTTTTGTTCGATAAGTGAAGAACCTGCAATACAGAGAGTTAGTCATTTTGCCACATTTTAACAAAGGGTGTAACTGGTTATAAATGATAGATCCATTTACTGAAGAGTGTGAAAAGCCATTCTGCACCGTGTATAATGCTGGGTGGTGGAGGAGAAAGAAAACCAAGGCAGCATGCATATAGTAAGGAGAAACCGAAGAGTGAGAACATAGACAATGAACGATTAAAATACAATATTGTTCTTAGCAAGAAAATAAGTCCAGAATGCTGTGAAGTTACATAAAGATGGGCAGGTAATCCAGTTTAACTGTGTGTACGTGTGTGTTTGTATGTTAGAAAGAGCTACGAAAAAGTAGACAATTGAAATTTTTAGGACCAATGACATTAGTTGGGGAAAGGACTACATAAGGCAATCAAGGCAGCATAAGTACAAAATAAGGAACACATTTCTGCATGGTTATGGAACCAAGTAATCCACAAGTGGTATCAGATGGCTGGTGTATAGGGTCTAAGAGTGCAGTAGCAACTAATGAGACTGCAGATGTGAGCAGCAGATTATGGAAGATCTGTAAGTCAGGTTGGAAGTGAGCCCAAAAGCAATGGGAAGTCATGAATATATTTTAGTAGGCACATAACATTCTTATATTAGTGGGTGTTTTTTGTTTGTTTGTTTTTTAACTCCCCAGCAGCTGCTAGGAAAAGAGTTTAGAAAATGGTAGGAGGACTGGAGGCAGGAGAGTTGGTTAGGTGGCTGGAGCACGTCAGGAGGTCCCTTAAAGGCAGTGGAGATGCTGGGAAGATAAAAGGTACCAATGATATGAAGGTGAATACAGAACAAGGGACAATTCCAAGTGTTCAGACTTGAGCCACTAGGTGGATACGAAAACAGATTTTCATAGCCTATTCAGATTGTTCTCTTTCCAGAAGATTAGTTCAATTGGTGAGAACTTGGTGTTAATGAGGTGACAGTTCTCCCTCAATGATAGCTTGAATTTTTGACCCAGCTTATGGCCTTCTAGACGTGCACCTTTTGCCTAAATAGAGAAAATGAGGAGCTATGGGTGGCTCATAAACCTCCTTATCATCCTGGGCAACCTACAGATCACAGATCAGTAGTATCCACTTTGCATAAAAGGATAAGGCTCTCTGTTAATGATGGTAGAAGTAGCCTAGTCTTCAGAGATCCTAAATATGACCAGAATTGTGCTACATTCCTAGATTTCTAGCCAGAACTTGCACAGCTGCATCCTCCTCCCTGCACCAATTTCCATAATAGCAGGACTAGCCTAAGTAGCTGTGTAAAGTATTCAGTGGTACCCTCTCATCACTTTGTTGCCTATTGGTTATTCAAATTCCTCACGCTGCTTGATGACACTTATCCTAAAATTCTCATTCAGACAATTCATATTTATTGAAACTGTCCTTTATGATATGCATAAAAGTGCTGAGAGCTTAAAGAGTATTCACACTGATTCCTCTTACATGGAATACCTACATAATCCCTGCCTTCAAGGAGATCACAATTTGAAAACAGATAGGGAAATAGTAACACACTGGATTGGTGTATCTTCCTCTCTCTTATCTATGTAGGAACTTTTACACATCCTCCAGTGTATAGTCAGGCATCACTTCTTTCTGGGGCCTTTAATGATAAGGTCAACAATAGAAGCTGCCCGTTCTGCTCTCCCACAGCACCCGTGACATATTGCTATTAGAGACCTTGCCTTGCCCTACACTCGCAGTGCTAATTTTCAAGCCACCCTCTTCCACCATGGTCTCCATAGGGGCAGGAATTTTCTTGATGTTTCTTCCCCAGAGCTCAGTCTCATACAATTCAGTTCCTCATGCAAAATTGTTAACAGTCTGGTGTGAGTATAAATGACTGTAATACAATGAAGAACGAGTCCTAAAAGAAATATCACTAAATTCAATAGGAGGTCAGAGAAGAAAATATGAGGTAACATCTGACCTGGGCCTATGAGAATCAATAAGATTTGATGTGCAGACATGGAGTGGGGGAGGTATTCCATGTAGAGGAATCACTGAACAAAAGCAAACATTTTACAGGAGCGCCCAGACATAGTGGATGAAGGCAGCTCAAGGGATAAGACTAAAAAGAGAGGTTAGAATCAAGCTCTGAAAAACTTTATATATCAAGTCCTGGATTTTGCTCATCCACAACCACAGTCACATTCGGGTACAAATTCATTCCTATAGCTATGGAAATAGGCAAGTCTTGGCATTATTGTAATAATGACAAATATAAGATAAAAGCAAGGACCAGGCTTTGCTCTTAATAGATACTCATTTTCTTTTTCTTTTTTTTTTTCTAAATATATTTTATTGATTTTTTACAGAGAGGAAGGGAGAGGGATAGAAAGTTAGAAACATCGACGAGAGAGAAACATCGATCAGCTGCCTCCTGCACACCCCCCACTGGGGATGTGCCTTCAACCAAGGTACATGCCCTTGACCGGAATCGAACTTAGGACCTTTCAGTCCACAGGCCGACGCTCTATCCACTGAGCCAAACCAGTTACGGCAGATACTCATTTTCATATAGAGCTTTTAGGGAGCTCATTCAAATTATGGACTTGGGTTTGGAGATGTCTCATTTAAGGATGGAAAAGTTAAGTCAGGAAGTCAGGAGATTTTCACCAGGGGGGCAGTGTGACTTCAGGGTAGGTTGGCAGTCACAGTTTAGAGGGTGGTACTGGTCAGCAGTGGGAGGAAATCCTCCAGTTCAAAGAACGAGGGCCAGTGACTATTGGTTATCTCATAGACAAGTACACCAATCATCTTTAAGACTATTCACAGACAATGGTGATCGCCTGGGCTCCAAAAGGCAGAGTGAAAGGAAAGGACATGGCTTGTATTTACTGGTGCCTGGAATATTTCCAGTTCTTGCTTCAGGTATCCCATTTGATCTTAGCCACCTGTGTGGTGACTTGGCTCTAGTAAAACTCCCAAGCACAGAGTATGCTGTTTCCAATCTCTTAGGAGGACAATCAAGTGTTGAGTAACCATTGTTTAAGGGGGGAGGCTGCAAGACTAGTACTTTGCACTTAATAAGCAGGGTAACACCATTTTGAGCGGATGCACATATATTCTCAAAAGGACCTTACCCTGGCCAGTGTTGTTCAGTTGGTTGAGTTGCCTGTTTGATTCCAGGTCAGGGTCATGGGGCACATACCTGGGTTGCAGGCTCAATCCCCAGTAGGGCATGTGCAGGGGGCAGCCAATCAATGTTTTATTCTTGCATTGATCTCTCTCTCTCTCTCTCTCTCTCTCTCAAAATCAAACACACACACACACACACACACACACACACACACACACACACACACACACGAAGGCCTTGGATTTTTGTCTGGAAAAAGGCCCATCCATCTTTAATTGACTTTGCCCAAATGGCATGCAAATGCAAGCAGTTATCTTAGTGGTAGCATTCTAAAAATATTATGAATATTTTTCTGAAATTTGCTTAAAATACTTCAGGAATAAAAACACAGAGAAGTGTAAATGAAACAAGAATTTCAGAATGTTGAGAAATGCTGATATTGAGAATATATGTTTATATGATAGAATGTGTATATGGTGGTTTAATACACTACTTTCCCCTTTTGTGTATGCATAAAAATGTCAAACTAAGAATTTTTTTAAAGGCAGTATAGTGGAATTTTGGCCTCCAACAAACAATTCTCATTATGCTGTGGCTTCCTCAACCCACTGATGATACATCACTGCTATGGAGTTCTGGACGGTCATCGAACCCTGGATGCTCCTTGCCTAAAGAAGGTAATGTAGTCCATTCTTCCTCATGGTGGACCAGGGGGAAAAGCTGGTCCAAGACTCCACACCAAGTGCTAGTAATGAATGTGATTTGTTAAGACACCTTTATAACACATCACTGTGGGAACAATAGTAGACTCTTCTCTGTATAGACCTGACAATCTACAGTGAGATACTAGTGACTTGTTTAACTAGATAAATAAGGTCATTAAACTGGGAAATAGTATTGTATAACATCCCTGCCTGCATTAAGTTTGTTATATGGAGACTTATTTATTTCTCTGCTCCAGGAAAGCGATATTGTTTCAATGGCATGACTGCAGAAAGTTTTAGGATTACAGTCATTTCTCAGCAATGCCCCCGGCCAAGTGTAATAGAATCCCATCAGCAGAGGTCAGAATGATTTCATCCAACCACCCTGTCTTCTCACTAGTGCTGGGTATATGGAACTCAGAAGGTCCCGATCAATTATACAGTCTAACAAAAGAATAGCAAGGCCATCCAGATAAACGAACTGCCCACAGCTTTATGAGTTCCAATATATAAGGCCTCCCCATGGGGTGGGGAATGGGAAATGGAGTCTGAGATGAAAAATGGGAAATAGAGGTTGGGATGAGCACATGGCCCTAGCTCTGATCCAATTTCTTACTGAGCTTATTTCTATATCTAGTTTGTTCTGGGTCTCTGCAGAGATCATATCATCTCTGTGTTCCCATTGACCTTACTGCTTACAGGAGTAGCTGCCATAGACTAAGTTTCTTTGTTTGTATGTGCTGACCCTGTGCAAGCTCTCCTGCTGTATCCTCCCAGCTCTGACGAGGCCGGCCCCTTTCCCTTGGCTACTAGCTGTCTTATTACAGTTGTTTGTTTGTTTTTAACCTGAGACTAATTCATTCTTCTAGAATTTCCAAATGATACTTTTTACTTTGGAGCTTTACAGATATGACAGCTTATGAATGCCACAATTACTGGGCATGAGAAATTTTAGTCTGATAAGTGACCTGGTCACTCTAAGACTGTTGTGGCTCATGGCAACCATGGCCACCTGGTCACCAGCCATCTTGCTGATCTGCAGTCCTCATTGGAAGGCTGTTCCACCACCAGGAGGTCTATTATAAGTCATTGACTCCTTCAAACCATATGGTTATGAAATGTGGTATGTCCATTATGGTCAGCAGGAACACACGCTACTAGCAATACACCTGGTAAGGTTTATGAGTGAGGTTTATAGGCAGGTAAATAGCCGAGCACATGTAATCCACCAGGCTTTTAATATCCCACAAGGAGGAGTGTTTGAGCCAGACACTGCTATGTGATCAGACCTGCCATCTTTTATATTTTACCAGTAAATATCATATAAGTCAATGAAAGAGGTTCTTGGAGAAAGAGGAGTAAGAGAAAGACAAAGATGAAGCAATACTCATGTCTTGAACTTCATCATTGGTAGTCATTTCTACTATTTTGGGGGAGGAGACAAATAATTAATCTCTGTTTGACTATTCTTTATGCATCCTGCCTTCTCTAATAATATTTTCTTACCAATTTATATTCCTCTTAAATATTTAAAAGCCTTCCAATTTTCCATTCAGTGTGTACCTAGGCAGACACAGCATGTTTAATTAAAGGATTTGCCTTTATCTAGAGTTTATAAGCTTTTTTTAACCACTTGAGAAAAACCATGCAAGAATAAGTTATTATAAAATTCTAAATTGAGTTTCATTTTAAACAAAGTATCAGGAATTGTGATATTGCAATTCCCAAGTTCATCTGGGGTCTTACCTCTCCACTTAAAAGTATCTGAATGACCAAAATAGATGTGTGACTATTTATGGAAAATTAGAAAAAGAGACTATTAAAACTATAAAGGTTCCAGAGATTTTAAAGTCCAAAAACTATACTTTTCCCCCTCAAAATATAAAGACATAAAACCACAGGGAAATATAATGACATAAGAAAGGTCAAAAGTTACTGAAGAATAGTGTTTGCACTCTTTACAATGCTTTTTCCATAATTTTATTTTGCCTATATCCATATTTTAATTAGTCACAAAATATTTTTCTATTATAAAATAATACTTGATATCTTGCTGGGAAGTAACTTTCTTTTTCCTCTCAATAATTGAAAACTCTTATCAGAAACCAAGTTTCATTGTTAATTTTTTTCCTCTTTGTTATCAACCTTTTAGGTTATAAACCTTCATCAGCTAACAAAAAAAATCAAATGTATTGTCATTTATATAAAATTTTTCATCTTGCCCCAAGAAGATCATGAGGGAATTTGTTAAACTGAGTTTGGAAATCAAGATAAGTGTGCTTTTCACATACTCTTAGTCTGCCTCTTAAATAAACCAATAGGGAAATAATGAGGTGAGTTTGTCATGTCTTCATTCTTTCTAAATGTATGCTGGCTGCTGCTTTTGCCACTTTCTCTGCTTAGTGCTACAGACAACTAGCTAATAATCCATTCTAAAACTTTATTTTTTTTCCCCAGTGATGAACATGAAGTTTTCATGTCATTTCTGGATTCCACAGTCTCTTAAAACAAGAACAAAAGCAAAGACAAAACAAAACCTGAGGAGTTTTCACAACTTTGGACAGATTTAAATGTGGGCCATGATGATGTCAGCTAGCTCTGGATTCTCTCAAATTTTCTGACAAAGTATTTTATCCTTAGTCTTGAAGGATATCTTCTCTGGACACAGCATTTTGAGTTGACAGGTGTTTTCTTGCTTTCATCATTTTAAACATTATTCCATTGTCTTCTGGATAGTATTTATGATAGGAAGTTTATGGTGATTCTTTGTTTCCTTTTTCACCTGGCTGGCTTTAATAGTGTTTTTTTTCTTCATCACTGACTTTCAGCAATTTATTGTGGCTTACCTTGGTGTAATTTTATGTCTGTTCTGTTTGGATATTTGAATATTCTACTTTAATATTTTTCTTTACAATCCTTAGACTTGAGTGGTTAGAGGTGCTTTTTCCTCCCTCACTGCTTCAATTTGGTAGCTCTCTATTGCAAGATCTTTAAGCTTATTGATATTTTTTCTACAGTGTCGAATCTGCTATTAAGCTCATCCAGGGAATTTTTTATTTTTTAGTCGTGTATTTTTGATCACCAGAAGTAGCACTGACCTCTTTTTTATAACTTCTAGTTCTCTTCTTGTTATGCACATGTCTTACTTTAATTTTTAGTCATATCTTTATAACATTTTTAAATTTTTAACCTGCTACTTGCTTTTTTTCTCTTTCCTGAGTCTAATTCTATTGGCTGAATTTTTCCCAGCCATGGGTCACATTTTCCTATTTATTTAAATGCCAGGTAATTTTTTATTTGATGCTTGACTTGTAGATGTCATGTTGTTGAGTGTATTTTATTGTTTTTTTTTTTATAGTGTATGGAATGGTGTTTTGGTTAGCAGTTATGTTACTTGTAAATTAGCTTGGTATTTTCCAGGTCTCTAGGAGCTTTCAATGCACAGTTATTTTATACATACTTCTAAGGCTTTACCTTTCTGAGATATCTATTAAATGCCCCTGTGCTACAGGGGATTGTTTACTCTCTATGAACTTGAATGTGTCCCCACTCTGTGTGAGCTCTGGGAATTGTGAAGCGTTCAGCTTCTCTGACACTCTTAGTTTGTCTTCATGGACTGTCACCCTGGGCAGGCAAGCTTCTTATTTAGCAACAGACTCAAGAAGATCCCTGGGCAGATTTTAAAAACATTTTTCTGCATAGCTGCCTGTTTTGCAGTAATCAGCTTTGAAAATGCTCACTGACTGATTTTCCCGAAATCAGAGCTCTATTTTCTCAATTCAGCAAGTCCCTAGTGCTCTGCTTGGGTTCCACTCTCTGCACCAGCAACAAAGAGTGGCTCCATGTGGAAATCTGGTACAAAAATAGAGCCATCTCCTGTTTCTTCTCCCTTGAGGATCACAGACCTGTGTTTCCAGTTGTGGCTGGTATAGTTCAGTTGGTTGGGTGTTGTCCCATGCACCAAAAATTTGCCAGTTTGATTCTCAGTCAGGGCACATGCCAGGGTTGTGGGCTCAATCCTTGATAGGGGGCATGCAAAGGCAAGCAGATTGATGTTTCGATCTCACATTGATGTTTCTCTCTCCCTCCCCCTTCCTCTCTCTCTAAAAATCATTTTTTTTTAAAGGCTCAGTTGTCCAACATCTGAAAGTAGTCCAGGTTTTTAGTTTTTTATGCTGGAAAGACTTTCTTCATCATGGCATCAGTATCATCAATATCTGTATTTTTCCATGCAACATAGCTTTATCTGCTACCCAGAGATTTAACAATGCAATATTTCTTAAAAGAATGCTTAGTATTTTTATGGAATTTTCTAACAAGCTGTTGGCCCCATATCTATATTTTTATATTGGCTCTTCTTTTTTATTGATACCAGAAGATAATAATAGATTATTTCATACAACAACAAAAAACCCCCCACATATATTCTGTCTTCAAATGGGCCACAATCAATTTATTGACTGGTATGTTTACTAGATACAGTTGTCCATCATGCCACCAGAAAGAAAACCAATTTTGAACATGTCAAGAAACGACAACTATATCAGTGTCTGACCTACAGATATTTTAAAATACCTTCAATAATTAGTTGCACCTTTATTTCTTAAAGGTGAAAATGTGAAATATTAATCTTAAAATGCATAAAACATTGTCTTTCTCAGAGCAACTTTATATAAGAATATTAAATTTTTAGGACATCAAGGCCAGTCCAAATGAGTAAAGATTTAATGTCCCATGAAGAAGAGCCTCTTCCCACCTTGAAATAAGGAAACTGGTCCGTGTTTGTTTTATTATTTAGTAGAGCAGACAAGAGGGGAGAAGAAATGGAAATGTAATAGAAGACAGCAGTAGCCCACATAAAACAGACATCCTTTTCTAACTCCAACTCTGACTTTATACAACCTTCTTCTGTAGTGGCCATAAAATTTCAGAGAACTGTAACAGCTCCCATGATGAGTGACAGAAATCAGCTCCAAGCACATCACCATCGAAGGGTAGCATGGCAGCTGTAACTTTCACCATTAGAATCTTCGGTGTCTTAAAATGGGACATCATTTCTTCATTCCTTCTTCTAGACATTTATATAGTGGTTTTTCCTTAAAGGGGTCTTTCCTGCTACATCTCCTATTGCCTTTACTGTGAGTTCTAACATTTCCATATTGTGGAGATCCTGGGTTTATATGCAGTGATATCGAGCATTACAAAGAAAAATGATTGGTAACTTATTAACACAAAAATTCCCTCTTTCTTCAACTCTTGCCAAGGGACATGAAATCATTTTTATGCTTATATTGTTTGGAAATCTGTATTTATATCCACATTTATATATCATTTCTTCCCCCCAAACAATTAACTCAAACCTGTTTCTTTGAAGCATTAAAGAAGATAATTGTTTTTTAAATGGAATTGAATGCGTGTCCTTGTCAGACTTATGCCTGCATAATTTGGAACTAAATTAAAAAGTCTGAGCAATCCGTCTCTTAACCTTTAATGTGTAAACACAAACAATTTGGTGTAACTTACCTGAGGGAATACAGACTGATTCACTGATTCTGAGACATTCAGAGAGTCAAGTTGATATGGAACATTGGTGTTGAAATATGTACGTAGTTCTAAAAGATATTGAGCTGCTGTTTTCGGCATGGATGTCAAAAGGGCCAACCAGGTTCTTTTTCTATTCCTAATGCTTAGCAGCTGGAGTGGCTTTAAAAGAATCATAAAATGATAGCTGGCTGGTGTTTGCTGTATAGGAGTTCATTAAGGAAGTTATGAATCTATTATATTCTTAGATTCCCTCAATGTTTTCTTTAAGTGGTGAATAAACCTGTATTTGAATACCACCTATGATAAAAGTAAACTATTCTTTACCTGGGCTAAATCTGAACTATTTTAGCCATTGGACACTTTTCCTTCATGTTCACAGAAATGTTTTTCCTTATAACTTCCCCCACTGGTCCCAATTCTGCCCTTCAGTGCCGTCTCAATATGTTTATTCTCATTGCCACAGGATCTTTTCTCAGATAAGTGAAAAAACTGGTTACTATGATCTTATTGAATTTTCTCTTCCCAACAGACTTTATCAACAGCTTGCCAAACCCCTCCCTAGTCTTAGGACCATCCAGGACTTAAAATTAATTTGTTTCTATTTCTGCAGATCTCTCTCTCTCCTTGAGAAAAGTCCTTTTATTAGAACGTGCTCATTTGCAACACTCTTGTGGAGACTTAACTGTGAAGTTTCCCAACCATCACGCCGCCTTGCTCTCTGATACTCTCTTCAAAAGTTTCCTGAATTTCTGCACATGCTCCTCATTCACCTCACACATTCCAGCCATCCGTCTGTAGACACACAGATGGTCAGAAATCACATCTTGCTAAATTCAACATGAATTGATTTATACTTGAGTATGGTCACACTTTATTCATCCAGGCAGGATTATATCCAGGTCCATGGGAGAGAAAGGTTTGGTCTTGTCCATTTGTTTTTATCTCACCCTAGCTTTATCGGGGGTTCCCTTTTGCCAAATAATTGATCCATTGATAATAGTGCACATTCGTCAGAAACCAATGAGAGTTGGAGAAGTGTGATTCCCACTTCAGCAGATATCTGGTTCTGACTCTCCTCTTGTCAGTCTCCAGTTTTTGCTAATCCCTCTGATAATATCTGCATCAATTGCTTTGCTCCAAAAATATAAAACCTGGGATAAAACATAACTTGATTGTAGGAAACATTCATTCAAAGATTCATTAAAAGATATTTACTGAGTATTTCCTATATGCTATGTCTTCCATTCGAGCTGGGCACACAAAAGGCAATGAGAACTGATCCGTGATATAGGCTTTAGCCATAAGACACTCTGTCCTATTCCAATAGAAAGAGTTTCGATAGTAAGACAAAAATGCCCTACAACCTTCATAATGTCTCTATTCCTTTAAAAGCATAAGAATGAAAAGATAAAGATAAAATAGATGTAGTAATAAAGAGATATTGACGGTACACTTCAAGTTGTAAATTGTCACTATAATTTGTTTTTCGACATTTGTATAGTCCTAAGGAGCAGTGAGATAGCTCTTATGTACTCCTGGACTTACCAAATACTATGCATTAAAGCATGACAGCTCCTAGTGGCCACAACTGAAATGAGACAACCTAGTATCATAAAAACAATGCTGGCCTAAAAGCAGTCAGTTCTCACCCTACCTCCATCTCTCACAAGTGTGTGAACTTAAATGATTCTCATTATGTTCTAGACTCTCAAGTTCTCTCCTGTAAATGGGAGACTGGAATTTGATGGTCTTCAAGGCTCTTAATAGCTCTAATTTTCTGAATATATTATTTTGTTGGAAAAGCCAGAGAAGGAAACAGAGGCTTGCCCAGTTGCATGCTGGCACAGGAATTCAGGACTGTACATGGGAATGTGTGATTATAGTACAATCATTATGATTCATCAAGAGAATAAATTCCCTTGTTGGTTACACATACACACTCCCCAACCCTTCCCACTCACAACTTTTACTTCCTGGTTTAGGAACAGTCTAAAAGTAGGGAGAGAACGTGGGTGGAGTGGGAAGAAGGGAGGGGAAGGAGCGGGAAGTGTTCTCTATTTGGAAGAGATTTTGGAAGCTCTTTCTCATGCTCATTTATACCACCTACAGTGCTTTTATTCTTCCTTGCTGAATGTTTGATTATCCTAACCATACAGAAAGTAATAAGTCAAAATAGTTATCATCACTCCTTTTCTAGCATAATAAGTTCAGCTAAAACATTTTCATGCATACACAAATGATGACTTAATTCACTGAATAAAATGAAAAGAAGTCAGAGTTAAGAGACTCTCAGTCATGCCGGTAAGAGACAGGGAAAATCCCATAATAGACTAACTCAATCTCTATGCTTACGAGTAAGAGAGAAATGACCAAAATTGACTTTCAGAAGCAATTTTCCACTTTTTGTTCTCCAATATAGTGAGTCCACTCACAGTAATCAAATAGTTTAAAAGCAGAGCTGGTAAGTAGGTTTTATGACCAGAAAATATGCAGCTGAGTGAGCCTCTAGATCAGCGGTTCTCAACCTGTGGGTCGAGACCCCTTTGGGGGTCGAACGACCCTTTCACAGGGGTCACCTAATACCATCAGAAAACACATATATAATTACATATTGTTTTTGTGATTAATCACTATGCTTTAATTATGTTCAATTTGTAACAATGAAAATACATCCTGCATATCAGATATTTACATTACGATTCATAACAGTAGCAAAATTACAGTTAAGAAGTAGCAATGAAAATAATTTTATGATTGGGGGTCACCACAACATGAGAAACTGTATGAAAGGGTCGTAGCATTAGGAAGGTTGAGAACCACTGTTCTAGATGATTGTAGTCAGTTTGGCACTAGCTGAATCACAACAGGAAAATCAAGACTTGAAATTGACACATATTTGTGGGAAGCTCATGACAATAAGGAGGTGGGATATAACTGAACTTTCCATGGGTTTCAAAATTAAATGTGAATTCTGGTGGAAATGAGATAGTGTAGACTCATTTCTCCCTACTCTGTCTCACTAAAAACAACAAAAACCCTGGAAAAATACAAGAGGCAATCAAAGGAGGGCCCTGACAAAAGGAAAGAGGAAAGCAAACTGGTTGAAGACCCAGGGACTGAGGAACAACAACCAAAGACGGTGGCCCCAACCCTGCATCTCCAGGACCCTCAAGCTGGCATCAGAAGGTGACTGTTATGGGTTGAATGTCTCTGTCCCCCAAAATGCATATGTTGAAAACCTAATCCCCAATGTGATGATATTTATTAGTGGAGCTTTGGGGAGATAATTAGGTTCAGATGAGGTTTGAGGGTGGGACTGTCATGATGTGATTAGCACCCTTCTAAGAAGAGGAGGAGGAAGTAAGAGCGCGAGAGAGATCTATCTCTGTCCAAGTGCATGCAAGGAGGAAAGGGCATGAGAGCACACGATGAGAGGGCATCCATCTGTGAGAAGGCTCAGAACTCACCCATGCCAGTGCCTGATCTTGGACTTGCAGCCTCCAGCACTGTGAGAAAATCAATGCCCATTGCTTAAGCCACTCAGTCTATGGTTTGCTATAGAAACTCGAGGTAAACCAATGATGCAGGTAGGTCCTTCTTCCCTGGATGATATAGGAGCTCTGCTGACAACACCAGGACAGACTAGTGGCACCAGCAAGGGTGACTGATCAGAAGCTCAACTAATGGTATTTGGCCTGGGGACACACTTTCCCTCCCTACTGACCCTCAGCCTCCCTGCCACCACTGAGAGACATCAGTGGCTGTTGGCACCCAAAGATATCATTCATTTAGACATTCTACAGATATTTACTTAGCAGTTATTTTGTACCATGCACTGTTCTAGGTGCTGGGATATGTCAGTGAGAAAAAAAATCGATCGATATTTATACTTGAAGATAGTATTCAACTAAGAATTTTAAAAGGACAAGTGAATGAGAATGACATAAAGCTTATCACAAATATTCATACACAGATTCAACTTTAGGCCCTCATTTTGAATCTTTTCTCTAAGAAACTGGTGAAAATCTATAGTGGGACTACTAATGCAATATTTTCTTTTCTCTGCTGCTTTGTCACTCAGGCTTTGCAAATTTTCTTCTTTATGCCCCACAAACTTGGCAAGTTTGTGCTGAGTCAGCACTTCCCTTTATCAGAATTCTTAGTCTCTGTATCAATAGTTATCCACAGTTTAGATTTAAAATACAGTTTTCTACACGACCGTTAAGATTGTTTTTTCCTAACATACTCTGTGAAATGCCAGCCGCCGGCTTTAATCTAGAAAAGGCTTCTGTTGATGTATGTAACATGGTGGTGTTCTGCTCCATCAGCATTCACGGGCCTTTGTGTGTCGGGATATTCCCTGGGGTCTGCCCAACACAGTGCTGGTTGAAATAGTTTAATATCCTCTGACATGTTGGAAGAAAAATTATTTCCTAACTGAATCGGAGCTTAAAAGATATTATTCCACATGAAGCAAAATCATGAAATCTTTGTGTTAGTCTATGAAAAATCCCAGGGACTACAGTTTTTTGAGGATTCATTATTTAAATATTTCAGGCTAACTAGCTAACATGTTCTCAGGCAAACTGGGACAGCACACTCCTTCTTCTCAATGTACCGTGTTTGCTTCAGATATAAAATATTGGCCTTTCAATTTATGATAACAGGATACTATTTACTTATATTTAGAATGATTTTTTAAAATTCTTTTGAATAAACATTTTTTGAGAAAGCTTTTTTTGGATTAATTTCAGGTTTATAGAATAGTTGCAAACATAATTTGGAGATTCCCTGTATACTTCTTATCTTGTTCCCTCATTGTTAACATTTTAAATTATTTTGTTACATTTGTCAAAACTAAGAAATTGACACTGGTATGTTATTATTAAGTAAGCTTGAGACTGAGTTTCATTGCTTTTTCCACTAATGTTCTTTTCTTTCCCAGAATTGAGTCTAAGGTGTCATATTGTTTTTAGTTTTCATATCACCCCAATCTCTGGTGCATGAGAATTTCTCAGCTTTTATTTGTTTCACATGGTTTGTCACTTTTGAAAAGTACTTGCTAGGGACTATAAAATCTCCATAATCTGAGGTTAATCTAATGATTTTCTCATGATTAGATTCAAGTTATAGGTTTTTGGGGAAATATGATTTTGTCACATCAAATCAAGGGGTGCATGATATCCACAAAGCATCACTGATGATATTAAACTTCATCACTTTGACCAGATGGTGCTTGTCAGTTTCTGTAGAGTTATTATTTTCCCTTCCCCTGCTCTGCTCTTTGGGTGTATAACTCATTTAAGTTGTTGTTGTTTTGTTTGTTTTTTTCAATGAAAAAACAAAATAGAGACAGACATAGACAGCAGGCAGACAGTTCTGGTGTGTGTGTCGGGGGTGGTAATGCAGGAGTAAAGAAATAAAGAAAAATGCCAGAACCGGTTTGGCTCAGTGGATAGAGCGTCGGCCTGCGGACTGAAAGGTCCCAGGTTGGATTCCGGCCAAGGGCATGTACCTTGGTTGTGGGCACATCCCCAGTAGGAGGTGTGCAGGAGGCAGCTGATCGGTGTTCCTCTCTCACTGATGTTTCTAACTCTCTATCCCTCTCCTTTCCTCTCTGTGAAAAATCAATAAAATATATTTTTTAAAAAAAGAAATAAAGAAAAAAAGAAAGAACATATGGACATGGAAAACAGCATGGTGATTTTAGGAGTGTTGAGGGGGGTGAGTGGAGGTAGAAGAGGACATAGAGGGGATAAATGGTGAAAGAAAAAAATTAATTTAAAAATAATTTTAAAAACAATAAGTTACAGAAAGCTTAACACTTGTATAACTACTATTCAAATATGTCTCAAATATTGTTTTAGTTATGCTGATCAGAAGTCAACATTCCCTTTTGATTCTTTGAGGATTTACATTTTGTGTGGGACTCTCTCCCTAACTATGACTCTGGTCCATTGGAAGTTTTTCATTAGCTGGTAGACAGAACTTACCTAGTTCTCACATCTAGGACAAGGCAGTCTTTTGTGAATTCTGGCTTTATGGTGATTTACCAGGTTCATCAGTTCTTCTGGGCCATATGTCTTTTTCTTGGTGGAAGGTGTTTGAAGCCTGTTCCTAGATACTAAAGCTTTTGTGTTTTCAATCCTTTATTGAGTGTTTGCACCTAAGCTCCCTCAATTCTGTGACTTTCTTTGCACTCTTTATTTTAAGAAATGAATACTTTTCCATTCAAAGTTTTGAACATGTATATTCACTTACAATATACTTTATCTTATTTTATCCAGAATTATTAAGTGTTTGTAGGAGAGGGAGTAAAGCAACTCTGTCATGTCAGGACAACAATATTAACTAAGAGTACCTAAACACCATTTGTGTATAAGATATTTTCTCCTATGGAGATACAAAAACAATACTGACAAAAATGTAATCTCCACTTTCTAGATGCTTTCAGTCTAACTGAGGATATGAGACACATATGTATACACACACTCATAAAACATAAAGGGAAAAATGCTATTAGGCAGCATTTAATAATAATTTACAGCATAGATTAGTGGTTATAAACCTTGGCTCTTAAATAAGGATGCCTATATTTGAATCAAAACTCCTGCATCTGACTATTATGTAAAAATTTTTCATTAAAAAGGTCAAGAACTAGTTTCAAAATTAACTATGACAAGAATGAGTTAGCATAAAATGGATTTTGTGATAAGGATTTTCTTTAAACAACTTGTACTATGATTCAAACCACCCCAAGTATGAGGGTCATGTGTCTGCCTTCCCTTCAGTTGATGGGAACCACTCAGAGACTATTTTCCCATGAATGGGAGGAGCTTATTGGACAGATGTCTGATACAAACTTGAGAATTAATCATATAAAAGACTTGTCAGAGAGGACTAAAGTAGCAGAGAATGTGTGTCTGGGAAGAAACCCCCCAATGGCCATTGAACAAAATAGTGAGAATCCTGAGGACTAGATGTGGGAACCATAGCAGTACACAGAGCCAAACTGGAGCCACTTAACCCTTATTCAAGACAGCCATTGGAGAAAGAGAGCGACAGGGACTGTCTCTTTGCGATTGCGGAAAAGTCATGGAAGAAGAGAGGTGCATAGATAGATAGATCTTAGTCACATGAAAACTACAATATTTTCTGAACCAAAAATAGGGCAAGTGATCTGATCACAGGACCAGCTATTTTAAATTGAAACTGCCTCTCTAAATCAGGAATATGTCATTGTTGAGCTTTAATTCTCTTCATATTTTCTACCAGGTTTCTTTTTTAGCTAATGATGTCAAAGAGGGTTTCTTGACTCAAGGACTGAGAGATTTAAGGATAATCATGAACCAAAAGATTATAAAACTAAGAGGTAGGGAGCAGTAGTTAGTCTTAAAGTCTCAGATGGTCTTAAGTGTACTAATAGATTCATTCCAGCCACATTATTATTTTGATGGGCATTTGAGTATTAGGAGGACTGGGCTAAGAACATACACATCATTTTAACAGCAAATACAATACATTCCAAGTAGATTTTCCAAATTTGCTTTTTAAAAAACAACCATATTTTGCTCATTTTCTCCCTCAAACATTTTTCCTTTTCACTTCCTCCACTTTAAGAAGACATTCTTGAAATCCTTCAGTTTCACATGAGCCTCATAGGTGATTAAAAGCAGGGATTTTCTAAGTGTTTTCAGGCAAGCCTTAGAGTTCCATGAGCTGCTTCGTGTTCCAGTTCCATCACAAAACTGAGTAGGCAAGAATCTGGACCTCAGTCCCTTTTTACCCAAAATAGATTCTTCTTGATAGGATTCATATATAATTTGGTTATTTTGAGGCTTTATATAAAAAAAGAAGTGTCATCTTCTTTAAAAGAATTCAAACTCATCAGCTTAAAAATGTATGTACTCTCCTCCTTCTCTCCCTGCACACTGTTATGAACATGTCAAATAGCATAGTTTCCCCTTATCCACAGGGTCCCCAGACCTCAGTGGGTGCCTGAAACCATGGATAGTTCTGAATCCTATTTATACTATGTTTTCCCTTATACATGCATACACTTTTCAGCTTTTCTTTGTCACATCAAAATTGCCAACATTACTACTCTTGTGCTTTGGGCCATTATTAAGTAAAATAAGCATTACCTGAACACACACTGTGATACCGAGATGTCGACCTGATAACAAAGAGGGATACCAAGTGACCAACAGGCAGGGAGCATATACAGTGTGTAGACACTGGACAAAGGGATGATCCACATCACAGGACAGCATATGATTTCATCATGCTCTTCAGAATGGCATGCAATTAAACCTCATGAATTATTTACTGCTGGAATTTTTCATCTTATATTTTTGGACTGAGGTTAACCTCAGGTACCTGTAACTGTGGAAAGTAAAAGTGCAGATAAGGAAGGGACTACTGGTCAGCCTTGAAGCGGGTAGAATGAGAGTTCCACAAGTTTCTTAAACAGAGTAAATCACACAACAGTACAAATAAGTTGCATTTCGAGTTCAGAACTCTCTGCCTACCACAAGGATACATCTACATCTTAAACCAAATGGCAAACCAAAAGCTGAATTTCATTCAATTGTTTCTAAAATATAACATCATCATCATTATTATAATTATAATTATTATTATTTTATTATCACCATCAGCAGCATCACCAGGTTTTTCTCCACCAAGACAAATAAGACATCCTGAAGAAGAAAAATTTTGTATATGGACATGCAGCTCTGAAAATATAGTTTAAGTATTTTATTCTCCAGTCTCTGACAAGAATCTCTGTCTTTGAATTTATTTCCTAATGATGTTTAGTGCTTAAAACATAAAGATAACTTACACTATGTGAGATACATGACAAAGAAATGTTAAACAGAATAGCTTTGTAATGAGTTACTGTCAGAGGCCATTTTAAATGTTTACCTAACAAAAATGTTCTAATAATCTACCTTAAGCTAATACTCTTTAAAGAGTTCTAATAGCTTTTTATCCAAGATAAAAATATATTGTCTTCTATTATATATCTTCAAATTCATGTGTCTTTACAACTTCTGCATAATTCACATCATTTACAAGGTTCTTTATTTGGTTTAATAACACCTTAATTTTAAAATCAAATATTCAGGATGATCACTGACTGTGTTAAACCAAGGAGAGAGAATCTTGATTTGGGGACCACTCCTTATAACTGAAGTGGCAATTTTGGTGCATCGAGTACAATGTCAGATTTTTTCCAAATGTTAATATTCTGTTTCATGGTTTTCTTAAGTATATATGAACATGGCTGATATGTGTTTTCATTTTGTTGGTTGGAGAAACAAGCAAAAATAAACATTGAGCTCTTCAAATGGATGGGGTCATTTGTGGGGCATAAAGAAGGAACACTTGGAATGGAGGTGGGGTGTAACTCCCTCCTTCTGGTCACCTGGTGATTTATTTTGTTGGGAACCCTACCTGGGCATCAGCATAAATGTGTGCATGTTGCATTGAATCGGGCTGGCCTTCTCCTTTCTTGTTTCTGTTTCCTGCTTAATGTTTCTACTTTGCAGTGTTTGGGCTTCATTATGGACCAGGAGCTCCTTCATGAAGACTCGTTGTCTACTGTAACAGCTGCTTCCTTTCACTTCCTTTAGACTGACTACTGTCCCGTTTACTTGGTGTTTATACATGTCTATATCGCTAGTACTTTTAAATATCATTTTAGTTTAGAATAATTGTTAAAAAGCAAGGCTTTGAGCACAATACACTATTCTTGACTACAGTTACCATGTCGTACAGCCCATCTCCAGAGCTTATTCATCTTGCTCAACTGCAACCTCATACCCCTAGATTAGGAACTTCATTTCCCCTTCCCCATAGTCCATGGTGACCACACTATTCCAGGCTTTGATTCTGTGAATTTGACTATTTTAGATACTTCATATAGGTGGAATTGTACAGTATCTTTCCTTCTGTGAGTGACTTATTTCCCTTAGCATAATGTCTTCAAAGCCTATCCATGCTGTTGCAAATTGCAGAATATCCTTTTTGCATGAGTTTGCCAAAATTCATAGTATTGAAAATAGCTGAGAACTAGTGGTGGTTGTTGCATGGCATTGTGCTACACTAAATGCCACTGAACTAACTGTGCACTTTGAAATGGTTTATTTTATGTATATGAATTTCATCTCATGGGAATAAATGATTTCTTAAAAAGAAAAACTTATAGCATTACATACCTAAAAGGTGTGTGGATATTACTATATGTCAGGTTTACCTCAATAAATGTGATATTTTTTTAAAAGGGTAAATGCTCTGACCAGTGTGGCTCAGTTGGTTTGGCATCACCCCATGCACCGAGAGGTCACTATTTGATTCCCAGTCAGGGCACGTGCCCTGGTTACTGGCTGGATCATTAGTAGGGGGCATGCAGGAGGCAGCCAATGGATGTTTCTCTCTCCCTGACCATTCTACTTTCTCTAAAATCAATACAAAAAGGTAAAGGCTTTGGAGTCCAATAAGCCTGGGTTCAAAGCTTGTCTCTGCCGTGTATTAACGCCCTGTGAGTTTAGGCAAATTATTTCAACTCCCTGCTGTTGAGTTTCTTCATGTATAAAATTGTATTAGTAATACTGTTGAGGATGTGTGAGCTGTGTTGTAATGAAGATAACATCATAGTATTTAACCAGAAACACAAGCTCAAATCCTCCCTTAAAGTAGTCACCTCTACCCAAAAAATCCTTGAAGGTAGCACAGATCTGTGAGGATTCTGAGCCCAGACTCCAGGTCAAAATCTCAAGATGCGGGCTTGGAAGTGTGCTGTTTTCTTTCTGACCTCAAATAAAAGCAGATCAGACCTATTTCATTCATATCTACTTTAAAGTCTAAATTTCACCTCAATTCAAATTTCTTTTAATGAAGAAAGAAAGAAAGAAAGAAAGAAAGAAAGAAAGAAAGAAAGAAAGAAAGGAAAGGAAGGAAGGAAGGAAGGAAGGAAGGAAGGAAGGAAGGAAGGAAGGAAGGAAGAAAGAAAGAAGGAAAGAAAGAAAGAAAGAAAGAAAGAAAGAAAGAAAGAAAGAAAGAAAGAAAGAAAGAAAGAAAGAAAGAAAGAAAGGAGGGAGGGAGGAAGAAGGAAGGAAAAGACAACTATACCCCCTAGTGACAAAAGAAAAGGATTAAGAGAGATAGGGCCACTTATCCCAAAGCTTAGAATGGAGTCAGCTTGGGGCATTGCCCCAGGCCTGGTTACCTAATGCAGGAGGGTAGAGAGCATTTCCAACTGTTATAGTTTCAGCACTGTGTGCAGAGGTTTATGCCTCAAGAATGAGCCCCAAAGAAAGCCTAAAATTAACTGGTCCAAATCTGGACACTTCCTTCTTGAGGTGGGAAACTTGACTTTAACCTTGGCTCATTTCCAGGGAATGACCAAAGAGAGGATGGAAAAAAGGAGCAGAGAGGAACTTTGTGTGCTTTTCTTAGTTCACAATCCCTTCCTCACTAGTTGATTTTAAAGACTCAATGAAATAATGTATGGGAAGCACAGATAACAATGTTGGAAATAGACCCAGCCATTCTAAGTAGGAGACAGCAGAAAGATTAGTTAAATCGATGAGGCCATTTTGTCAAATTGTCTATCCTGTTTTCTTTCCTTTGACTCGCTGCAGGAGGTTGGGTTTGGGGCTGTGCCATGGCTTTGTAAGAGATCGTTGTATTTTCACCTCTTTTAGAAGCATTTCCCTTTGAGCCTGGTGCAATCAGGACTTAAAGGTAAAACGATCTGTATCCTTGCTTTGCAAAGCTCAGGACCATTCGAATTGCCTAGCAGGGGAGAGGGACCGTGCAGCGGGCTTGAACACTAGGATGAACGGTTGTGAAAAGGGTTACATGTATCTCAGCTCTGTCGGTTCTTTGAAAATCAGAACGCCTGACAATGCACCTGAGGGAAGCAGCTGTGCGTGCACTGTTCAGACTGATGAGTTTAATGCTTGCCACAACACTGATTTCAGACACACTGCCTCTCTGGAAATGAGACTGTATTTAAAAGAACAGGCTCTTATTATCTGTCTCTTTTCTTCCAAAGAACAGTGAGGAAAGACAGTCCCTTTGAAAGGGGATTTTGATGTGCATTGTCACTCTCCACATTTGGAAAGGTAGGACTAACCCCACAGATACTGATCGTTTTCCTCCTAGCGCCTGCAGTGCTGGGGGAAGTCAAGTGAAATCCCAACCGCCCAGAATAGGGATTTTCTTAGGTGAGGACCACTGGGAGCATGAGTAACAATAAAACAATTTCATTCCTGATGTGTTTTTTTTCCTGTAAACATAACTTCTTATTAAGTAGCATAAAAATTTTTTATTGGACATTTGTGATAACCTTTAAGAGTTCTTTTTAAAAGTGTCATTTAGAGAAAGATTGAAAGAAGCATAACATGTATAGGTATAAACGGATACCTTTGATTTTAAATCCTCTTGCTGTCATTCATAAATGATCTCTTAACTAAACTTTGGTTTTCGGTTTTCTTTCTCTTTCTAGTAAAACTTTGACTTTCTCTCACTAGAAGCTTTGGGACAACATATGCCTAAACGTGTTAGTTGCTTGTAGTTTGTGTTTTAAAAGTCCTATCACACTTCAGCTTCTTGCTTAATTGAACATCACTAATGTCGGGACTTCTTACTGGACTTCAGGATCACTTAATTAGCCTGCTAGTAATCTGATATTTTCTTTCCCTCTTTATGATCCATATTTCTTGATTTTTCCAAGATAATATATATATATATATATATATATATATATATATATATATATATATACCACTTTTTTATGTCTGTTTTCAATTCTGTGATAATTTCTTCCCAATAAGAAAAAAATTAACTTATCAGCCAGCTAGGTTATTAATTCAATGAACTATCTCTATCCCTCTTCAACAATATTCAGCTGATATCCCATCACTCCTTGGCCAGGAGCTACAGTTTAACACTCTGCTCAAAGTATTCTAAAGGAAGCAATTATATGTCTCTAAATATTTTCAACACCTTCACACAATACTTCTTAGAATATTCCATGCTGATTGTCACTATTGTAGAGAAACACTGAGATGTTGAAGAAAAAGGAAATGGCCTTCTAGAATGAAAATCCAGAAAACAGAGATTTGGTGTTCTTTGTTGCCCTACCTACAAAATATTTGCTCACTTAAACTCCCTTCTGAACAGAACCTACAAAGGCACCACTCTTTTCCTAGCAATTGTTTTTTTTTCCCCTTTTAGCTTCTGAAATTTTTTAAATATTAACTGAACTCTGAAGAGACATTCTAGGGAATAGCATATTGCTGCAGACTTTCTGAAAAAGGAGAAAAACCACTTCTGGGTATTTATCCAAAGAAACTGGAAACACTAATTTGAAAGAATATATGTACCCATGTGTTCATTGCAGCATTGTTTATAATAGGCAAGATCTGGAAACAACCCAAGTGCCCATCAGTAAATGAGTGGATAAAAATCTGTTGTACATTTACACAATGAAATACTAATACTATGCCACTGAAAAAAAAGAAAATCTCACCTTTTGCAACAGCATGAATGGACCTGGAGATTATTATACTAAGTAAAATAAGCCAATTAGAGAAAGACAAATATCATATGCTCTCAGTTACATGTGGAATCTAATGAACAAAATAAACTGATAAACAAAATAGAAACAGAAGCATGGATACATCAAGAAGACTGACAACTGTCAGAGGGGAGGGAGTTTGGGGAACTGGGTAAAAGAAGGTGAAGGAATTGAGCACAAAACACATATATGTAACACATAGACACAGACAACAGTATGGTGATAGCCAGAGGGAAAAGGAGGTGGGGAAGTAGGTGGAGGTGGGCAATGGCGGGAAAATGGGGACAGAAAGAGATTTTGCTTGAGGCAATGGGTGCACAATGCAGTGTGCAGATGATGTTTTGTTGAATTGTACACTTGAAACCTGTATAATTTTATGAACCAAAGTCACCACAGTAAATTCAATTTAAAAAAACCCTCAGTTAACATCATTGCCTTTCTTTGGTGTCTTAAAAATAAATAAATAAACCTTAAATATATTTAACCAAAATTGCACTTGAATTGTTTAACATGGCTTTGCTATTTGGTATATTTTTGAGAATCTTATCTAGACATCTGTTGTTAGTCTTGTGTAGACATTGAAAGAATGTTTTAGATGTAGATAAGGATTAACTCTATGAATAGCGCAAAAGACTATAACAAGCTAAACTGTTAGATAAGTAACACATATTAAGGTCCTGTGTCTTAAAATGTGGCAAAAATATTTTCCCCAAAGTTGGACAGAGTCATAGTCTTTAAATTATCTGTAGCAAGAAACTGAATAAGGCTTATATAAGAATTCAAGCTTATGCAATTTTGTTAGTATTGCATAGCCAGTTGTTGAAATGTATTAGCTATTCAAGGATTCCTGTTTGGTTAGTAAAAGAGCAGTGTATTAGAGAGAGAGAGAGTGTATGTGTGAGGGGCAAGGTGGGAGAGAGAGAGAGAGAGAGAGAGAGAGAGAGAGAGAGAGAGAGAAAGAAAGAATGAATAAGAGAGAGAGAGGGAGACTGAGACAGACAGAGAGAACAGTTTTTCAGTATCCCCCTACGGTGTGTCAGTGTGACTGAGAATTTCTATGTTGAGCTTACAACTTTTGAACTAAACAGCTCCAGAAAAAAAACATTCTGGTTATAATCAGATCACGTTTTGTCCAGGCAACAGAGAAGAGTAGTTATCTACTCTGGAGATAGGTGGGTCTCGTTTCAGTCCTGAGATGTTATTTTATCTCTCATACCTAAGTTTCTTCAGTGTAAAATCAGGATAATTTCTACTTCATAATCTGTTCTAGGATTAAATTAAATATCATATTAAAAAGGCTTAGCATGGATCCCAGCACTACTAGTTATTTTATTTATATATTATAATTAAGTTCCTACAGTAAGACAAGCCACAAGTCTTGATGGCTATGCTGCTCTGTGTGTCAATGAATAAGCAAAGAAAAAAACAAAATATCTATAATAATAAAAGTGTAATATGTTAATTAGACCAGACATCCTTTTGGACAACCTTCCAGACGATGGTATAGTGTCAGGGGCCAAGCCCCTTGCACAGATTTCATGCATCAGGCCTCTAGTACATGAATAATTGATTATGTGAATAGCAACACAGGTACAGGTAACACATTCAATAAGGCAAAGTGGGAACAGAGAGAGATGACTTCTGGAAGGGCAGTGGGCAGAACTTCATGGACCCTCTCCACAATGAAACAACTGGTAAACATTTTTTAAAAACAATAGCCATTTAAACGCTCTAGAAATTCCCCTAAGAGCACACAGCAAATGAGGAAACATTTATCCAAAAACATCTACCAAGTTTTGGTAAGGAAAGCAGAAGCCTGACATTTCAGCCATGACCCACTCCCAGTCTCCCTCCTCCCACGTCAGCGTTATGGGAGTCCACTCTGGGCAAGTGCAACTAAGATCATAGGGCTCCCTCCAGATCTCAAACAAGGACTACAGTGTCTCCTCAGGAGGGGAAAGTCACCAATATTTCTCACCATTCTCTGCTCTGTGTTGCAGAAACTCTATTCCAGCCAAGAGTTTTTAAGAGTTTTGGGGCTCACTTCTTCAACTCAGGTCTCATTCATAGGCTGAAGGCTCCCTTGAGAAAGATGAATAGAACCCCATCACTCTCAGTCTACTAAGTATGTATGCCTATGCCCCTTGCACTGCCATTGCTGACCACAGTGAATATACTACATTTATATCCACATGGTCTTAAGAAATGAACGAGTTCTAATAGGCCATCTTGGTGGTGGAACATCCTCCCCGTGATGACTGCAGGTCACCAGGATGGTTGTGGAGTAAGCAACCTAGAGGAAGATAGTAGCTATGACAGCAAAAAGTTAAACCATAAACTAGCTAAAAGTTTGCCAGAGAGAACCTGGGAAGGAGACAACTAAATGGTGTCAGAACAGATCTCAAAGACAGGCTTCAAAGTTAGCCCGTACAGAGGAACATGAATTTAATTGGAACAGACTATGGAGCGATTTAAAGTCCAAGGCATTATTTACAAACAATAGAGGAATTATTTAGCAATTAATGAAGGCTAACAGCTAGGTGTGATACCAACAGAGGCAGACAACTCAACAGGGTTGTCAGGGAGAAAGACCTCAAAGAGAACCCTGCTAAAACCACTGTCACCCAGGTTGTGCTTAAGGTGGTGCCCTCTGTAAATGCATGGGGTGCAGCTGAAGCCTTACTTACAGGGACATTTTCTGGATAAGTATAGAAATTCTGTAAGGAAAATAGTTTCAAAATAGAAGCAAAAATCCTGAAGTATTCATTTACTGTAGTTAGCAGTAGATTACATTAATTATTTTATAATCATAACTAGAGGCCTGGTGCACAAAAATTTGAGCACTCAGGAGGAGGGGGTCCCTCAGCCCAGCCTGTGCCCATTTTCAGTCCAGGACCCCTTGGGGGATGTCCACCTGTCTTGCAGGCAGACATCCTTCTGGCAGCCAGGGAGCCCTCGGGGGATGTCCGACTAAAGGCTTAGGCCCCCAAGGGATCGGGTCTAAACTGTTAGTTGGACATTCTTAGTGCTGCCATGGAAGTGGGAGAGGCTCCTGCCACCACCTCTGCGCTGGCCAGCCATGAGCCAGCTTCAGGCTGAGTGGCACTCCCCATATGGAAGTGCACTGACCACCAGGGGGCAGCTCCTATATTGAGTGTCTTCCCCCTGGTGGCCAGTGCGCATCATAGCAACCAGTCATTCTGCTGTTCAGTCAATTTGCATATTAGCCTTTTTAAAAATATATTTTATTGATTTTTTACAGAGAGGAAGGGAGAGGGATAGAGAGTTAGAAACATCGATGAGAGAGAAACATCAATCAGCTGCCTCCTGCACACCTGGGTATGTGCCCGCAACCAAGATACATACCCTTGACTGGAATTGAACCTGGGACCCTTGAGTCCACAGGTCAATGCTCTATCCATTGAGCCAAACCGGTTAGGGCTGCATATTAGCCTTTTATTATTATTATATAGGATGTCCTTATTTCCCCCCTTTTGCCCCCTCTACCCAGCTCTTGCCCCCCACTTCTCTCTGGCCATCACCATACTGGTGTCTGTGTCCGTGGGTTGTGCATATATTTTCTTTGGCTAATCCCTTCTTTAAATTCACTTCTTTAAATTTTTATTTTCAGATAAGTGCTTATAACTGTGCTATTATATATTTTCTATTATATCATTTAGAATTAAGATATTTTTTAATTGAACCCTTGTAAATTTTAGCACAATTTAATAAATTATGCTAGAAGAAATTAGGATATTTTTCATGTAATGCAGATACATTTCAATTAATATTTTATTAATTTTTAATTTTTAAATATTTTAATTTGAAATAATCTCATACATGAAAAAAAAAACTATAAAATACTACAGCATATTATATGTATCCTTCACCAAATTTCTTAGGTGTTAATAATTTAAACATAACCATTATACAACTAATAAAATTTGGAATATATTTTTCTTATAATCTCTTTAATGTTACTTAATCCATTTACTTTGTTTTTGTTAATCTTCACCCAAGGATATTTTTCCATTGAATTTTAGAGAGAGTGAAGGGAAAGGGAGAGACACATTGATTGGTTGCCTCCTGCACATGCTCTGATACGGACTGGGGATCAAGCCAGCAACCGAGGTACATGCCCTTGACTGGAATTGAACCTGGGACCCTTCAATCCATGGGGCTAATGCTCTATCCACTGAGCAAAACAGGCTGCAGCTTAATTCATTTACTTTTAATCTATATGTGTCTTTATATTTAAAATGGGTTTTGTTTTTGATTCACCCTCATAATCTGTCTTTTAATTGGTGCATTTATGCCACTGATTTTCAGAGTGCTTACTGATAGAGTTACTGCCATATCAGGTGGCTTCTGGGGCTTCTGGGGTCGGCCTGTGGCCCGGGATCGGGTCCAATCACGGGTGGCAGGCAGGTGGCTTCTGGAGTTGCAAATGGGGGCCTGGATGGAGGCTCGCGCTGGCGGTTTGTGCTGTCCTACCTTGCCTGCAGTATGCAAATTAGCCACCATCTTTGTTGGCATTTAATTTGCATATCATGCTGATTAGCCAATGGGAGGCATAGAAAAGGTATGGTCAATTACCATGTTTGTCTATTATTAGATAGGATTCTTACACTTTTAAATTATCAAAAATCACAGAGATATCCTCTCATTTTGGTCCATTATGTATTTTTCTTGAATTAAATGTCATTTCACTTATTCTGACTTTTTATTCATGTTGCTTTTGCCAGATTTTAATATATCTGCTTATTTCTATTCACATCAGTAATATAATAATAATATCCTACAAACAAAATCCCTTGCAGTTGTCAGCCTCCAATTTCCTTTAGAAGCCTATCTCCTTCCCCTTCTAATCTCACAACAAACTGTCACAATTTGAACATTATCATCCATGGCCTTAACTATTATTATGAAGATAAACATCAGATCTTAAAATAACAGTGCTTAAAAGTCACTCCAGAAATTATCTTGATCAATTCCTTATTTTTATCTTGGCTTTTACCTCCTATTTCATTTCCACAAACAAAAATTAGTTCTGCTCTTTGCTCTGATAGTTAACAGTTATGTGTACAGAATATCTTTGTGCAAATCATTCCATTTTCAAAAGGTGAGGACCAGTTATCTCCTTCCTTTTAATATTCTTTTATACATGTGAGTGCTTTTATTGTCAGCTCACAGACATCAGTTTACTATGATAAATAAACCTAACTTCATTTTGTCAGTCAAAAAGATAAAATGGAACAAACAAAATTGATAAAAATCTGTATTTAGATATGTAGGATTAAATAGGTAACCATCGAATGCAATGTAATATTAAAAATAATAGCTTGCAGTTACTCTTTTAAATAATTTATGTGTTTTCTATTATTTAATACTAGAGGCCTGGTGCATGAAATTCATGCATGGGGGTGGGAGGGTGTCCCTTAGCCCAGTCTGCACCCTCTCACAATTCGGGACCACTGGCTTCTAACCACTTACCTGCCTGCCAGCCTGATGGCCCCCAACTTCCCTCCCCTGCCAGCCTGATCACCCCCAATTGCCCTCCCCTGCCATCCTGATCGCCCCCAACTGCTTTCCCCTGCTGGCCTGATTGCCCCCTCACTGTTTGCTCCCCCATACCAGCCTTATCTCCCCTAACTGCTTGCTCCCCTGCCAGCCTGATCACCCCTAATGGCCCCTGCCTCGGCCCCTGCCACTGTGGCTTTGTCTGAAAGGAAGTCAGATGTCCAGAAGATGTCTGGTCGATCCGGTCTAATGAGCATATCACCCTTTTATTAGTATAGATTCCCAGCAATACATGGAATAAGTCTATTATCATATCCATTTTACAACTGAGGAAATTGAGGCACAGAGCCATCATTTGCTCAGTCACAATTAGGCATATTTTAAATTATTTTAAAACGTTTAAAAATTGAACAAGTAGATTGGAAAATAAAACTGAAAACAATTAAAATAGTTGAAAGATAAATCAAATAGCTATTATTTTCTACTAATTTGAAGTGTAGATAAATTTTCAACTATACACACATGTAGAGAGGGAACAGTCCACCGAATTCCCATTTATCCATCATCCAGCCTCAAGGACCACCAACTCACCGCCTACTTTGCTTCATTCATGCCACCTTTTGCTCACTACCTCTTTAATGTGTTAATGAAAATCTAAGAACCCATTGATATCCTATAATTTTCCATAAACATTTATTATGTATGTTTTAAAGATAGAGGCCCTTTTAACATAACCTCAATACTCTTATAATACCTAAAATCAATTATACTGCTTTAATATCATCACATGTACAATTAGTGTTCACAATTACATGAGAGTTTCAGTTTTCTTTTGACAGTTTGTTTGGATCAGAATCCAAATAAGCTCTATACATTGCAATTTGTTAATGCATATGTATATATTTCCCCTACCATTATTACTTTTTTTGTGATTTATTTGTTCAAGAAACTATTCACTGTGGATATGTACCATCTCCTCCAATCTGTTTTTCACAGATTACATCACAGTGGTATATTCTCAACAGATGCCTCTGTACCCAGTACCCAGTATGGTTTATCCTTTCTGGAGTTAATTCTAGAGCCATGATCACTTTGGGTTTGTTTGTGGTGTGTGTGTGTGTGTGTGTGTGTGTGTGTGTGCGCGTGCGCGAGTGCAAGCATGTGTGTTTAGCAAGAATACTTCACAAATAGAAAAATAGATGGTTTTTCTAGAGAATTGAGAATACAGAAAACAATCTACTGTCAGTGTCAATTCAGTTAAGATTAAACATAGAGCCCGGCCTGCGTGGCTCAGTAGTTGAATGTTGACCTATGAACCAGGAGGTCACGGTTCAATTCCCAGTCAGAGCACATGCCCGGTTGCAGGCTCAATCCCCAGTGTGGGGATTGCAGGAGGCAGCCAATCGGTGATTCTCTTTCCACATGATGTTTCTATTTCTCTCTCCCTCTTCCTTCCTCTCTGAAATCTATAAAAATATATTTTAGGAAAAGATTAAACATGTAATAAATAGAGAAGACAATTTTGCCTACAATTTAACATCCACGACACACTCTAGGACATGGAGGAACAGATTTGAAAATAAAGATATTAAAGTACTTCCCTGAAGTGTGGTCAGAGTTTATTGGGCCAATCAACACAAGTAAAGCACTTTCCAAGGCCTGATTTGGAATCTTTCAAACTGATTCACATGTTACAAATAGGTAGGCTTTGTTCTTGGTTCTTTCATGGCTTGTGTGCTAACATTCACTATGGGAGTTAAGGCCAAAATCATTTGTCACACATTTCTCAGTGACACTGTTTAATTTCTATAAGCAAGAGGATGAAATCAACTTTGCAAAGTAAATAGTATTGGCATAGGAGCAATCCCATGCTTGCCTGAGAAAAGGGTAGAGAAACAGAATTTGTTGAGTTTTATAAAATGAAATTTTTTAATTTTTACTTTTGTAAAACCATAGAACAGAGAACTTCTATGGGCACATACTCTAAATTCAACTGTGTAGAAGTGATTGCAAGAATGAAAACCATGAGTCATAAATTTTGTAATTTCCATCTTCAGGCCTAGGAGATACGCAGGTCCTATTTTTGGCCTACCTGCATCTTGTTAAATCTAAAATTATTGGTCTTGTATGAAATGGCAAGAGATCAGGAAAGTGGGATTAAAACAGTCCAGGACAAAAAGTACCCTTGCAGTATGAATTGCTTTGTATGTCATATTTATTTTTCCCTCTTATCCAAATTTTAGGAGACGCTCTAGTTATAATGCCTTCTCCTTAATAGGCATGTTGGCAAGATACAGATTTCCATAGGTTTGTATGGAAATAAGCTATCTATTAAAGACCCCTCCAATCTCTACCACCTCCTCTAAACTGTATTTTTTATATTGGAAGATGACTCTCAACCTTAATTCTGCCCTTTTATTCCCTCTAGAGAATGCTTAACATATTTTAATTGCATGGAGCTCTCTGGTATGTAAATCTCATTAACTATGCAAAGGTAAAGTTCATATTCAACTCTTTGCCCTTGGTCCATCAGAGGAACAAGAGGATCTCAGAGTTAGAACTATCCATAGTTTTAATGGAATAGAAGTATTATAAAGAATATGATATTCCAGGACATAGTATTCTTTATTCAAAAGGTATATATGGTATGGTGTCAGATAGGTACTAGACTTAATGGGGTGATCACTTTGTAAGCTATATAAATGTCTAATCACATGTTGAACACCTGAAACAAATATAATATGGTATGTAATTGGAAAAACTAAAAATAATTAATTAATGAATGAGAGGCTGTCTTTACTCCATTGTATGCTCTAGCCTCCTTTATCAAATATTAATTAAGTGTAATGGCTTGGATCGATTTCTGGGTTCTCTGTTTTAGTCCATTGATCTATATGCCTATTCTTGTGCCAGTACTAGGCTGTTTTGATTATAGTAGTTTTGTAGTATAGCTTGATATCCAGTACTGTGATGACTCCAACTTTATTCTTTTTTCTTAAGATTGCTGTGGTCTTTTTTAGTTCCTTACAAATTTTTGAATATTTGTTTTAGTTCTGTGAAATATGCCATTGGTAGGGGTTGCATTGAAACTATGATTTCACTTACATGTGGAATCTAATGAACAAAAGAAACTGACAAACAAAATAGATCCAGAGACATGAAAGCATGCAATAGACTGAAGATTCTCAGAGGAAGGGGGGATTAACCAAAGAACTTATACACATATATGCATAACCCATGGACATAGACAATAGCACAGTGAAGGCTGGGGAGGGGGCAGGAGTGGGGAGAAGGAGGTCAATAGGGAGAAAAAAGGGGACATCTGTAATACTTTCAAAAATAAAGGTAAATTTTAAAAAATAATAAATAAATAAGAAAAAATATATAAAGACTACTTTATGTCATAAAAATAGTCCAGTTTTTTTTTAGGCTATAGAGCCTACATTTAAATCTCAGATCTGTCAGTACCAGCCTCATGACTCTGAGAGTGTTTCCTCAAAAGTAAAATAGGAAAACAAAACATCTTGCTTTTCAGGCAAGGTATAAATATTCCTATTCTTATTATCTCTGAGGGTGTAGCCAGAATATATATAGTGATTTCCATGGGTGATTCTGGTACACATCCAGATATGATAAATACTGCTGTGTAGCTTTACAATGCATGTCTTTGATAGCTAAACACATTTCCATAAACTCATTCACCATTAAGAATTATCAATTCATGTGCTTTTGCTTAGGTGCTCTATGTATTTCATTGATTTCTAACTGTTCATCTTATACTAACAATATTAACTCACAGCATATAATCTGAAAATTTTTTCCATTTTTTGCTCTTCTTTTGATGTATTATGGTGATGCTCTTTAAAATAATGTTTATAAATATTTTTGTCAATAATTGCTTTATTGGTTTGTTTTTATTTTTGTGAACGGAAAATTTTGAAACCATGAGAACACATGAATATATATTTATAATATATAATATGAAATATATAATACATATAGAGTCAGTTCTAGCTTTGCATCATAGTGTAGAACCATAAAAATGACTATGCAAGATGAAACTGGGAAAATAACAATAATATATGGAAAAATTAGAATTTTTAACTTTAAAAGTTTTTGTCAAAATATTTAAAAGTCCCTTATTCTTGGTTATAAATGTATAGACAATTAGAAAACAGTAAAACTAATATTTGTTCAATATACTGCAATTTAAAATGTTACAAGCATTAAGAATTGAAAAGTTTTATTTCTTTGTTAAAAACAAACTCATCAAGAGTAGTCTGAACAATGCTTGCCTTCTTGCATGATGTACAACTCAGTATCTTTTCTACACTTTGGTGAATAGTCATTTTCCTTTCTACGTTTGGATTATCTTCTAATGTTTTATCCTTTGCACTTTTAAAGTCAGGAAGTATCTCCAAGAGTCCCTTTAATGTGAAAGTTTTGTCAATGTCACTTGCTTTGGAACATGTACATCCTTTTTTGTTACAACCACTTGCCAACTTCTTATTTCTAAGCTGCACTGTCATCTTTGTGGACCAATTTCTTCTTTGACTACTCATTTTTGTAAAATGTCCCATGCGTTTATCACTGAGAAAGAAGAAGAAAAGCAACTAAAAATTTTCCTGTCTGTGAACAGATGTTCAATGACCGGTTACCTATAGACTTTGAAAGAAATGACTTAGTCTCATATGCTATCTGCCTTTTCTTTAGTGCCTTTAACATATTGGTATAATTTTTAAAAGTGTCTGTGATGTCCAATGTATATGTCATAAATCTTGTTCATATTATTGTATTGCCTCTTCTGTTTTAAATTGCTTTTGTGTGACTTTTAATTTTTTGTTGAAAACCTAGTATGTTGTATAGAACAGAAGATGTTGAAGTAAATTTTTAATCTTGGAAATATAACACATCTTTCCTTAGTGTGAGAGTTTTGTCAATCTAGTCAAGTGTAGAACTTGGATTGAAGATGGTTGTTGCTGTGGTTAGCCTCAGCTCAACACAGGCTTCACACTTCTCGTGCGAGATCTTGTGCTTAGGGTGTGGACTAATTAGCCAAGGGATTTTTCTCAATGGCTGTCCCTTGCTTGGCTATGGGCCTCTTCCCTTGATGATGAGTCTTCTCTTTGAGCCACCACCAGAGAGAATGTATTTCTTCCAGAGCTCTGAGATGTTTAAGCTATTATTTTCACTCAATTCTTGTTAGTGTGGTGGTGATGGTGGTTGGGCAAGGGGGGGTGGTAGCAGGGGCAGTGTCTTCTGATGTTTCTACTAAGCCTCAGCCTTCGACAGGCACCTGGACCTCAGAGAAGTGAAAACCAGGTAGTCCTGCCTTCCCCCTGGTGTTATTTTAATGCTATTTTTTCTGTTCCTTTCCTCAAGCTGGAAGTAGTTGTCACCAGCTCTCTCTGATGACAATTTTGTTATCCTTCCCCCTCAGGTTAAGGCTTTTAGTAGTATTCTTTAAGGGTGCTAGAGAAGATGAGCCTGGTGGATTTTGGTGGAGGCTGCTCTTTCCCTCCTCCAGCTGGCGCCACAGGGAAGATTTTCTCACTGTAGTCTCCCATCTTCCCTGAGAACACCGGATGGGTTCTTGGAGAAAAAGTCTGAGAAGGAGCATGAAGCCTCACTCCCTGTGTTCCCTAGAGCGTTCATACCTTCACGATATCCTATAGCAACCTGTTAAATGTGTCCACCTAAGTCTTTCTTCCAGCCTAAATGATCATAGGCAGCACTTGCCTGGAATAAGCAAATACTGAGGCTCTGTTTCTCCACATAGACTCCCATCTCTCCAGATTTTGTGTTAGGCTTTGCCCAGTGACTTAAATTCTCTGATGGGTCAAGAATAGTCTTTGAATTGCAGTTTGCCCAGCTTTTCTTCATTATCAGGGCAGGGGCAGACCTCTTTGATGCTCTCTTCTTCACTGAGAAAAAAAAAATAAGAAACCTCTGCAGGACTCCAAGCACCACTTCATGGTGTCTCCCATGACAGACAGAGAATAATGAGGGTATGGGCACTTTATGGGATGTAAGGGCCTGAAGCATTGATTTTAACTGGGTACCAATGGAGAAAACATAAATATCTATGAATAAAGAGATTGTAATAAAGCCATATGAAATTTGATATGAATAAAATATGTTTATATGCCTATAAAATAAGTTCAATAAAATATGTTTATATGCACATAAAATTAATAGATTTCAGAAATGCATCTTCAAATATAGAAATATTGATACAGAAAGGTACTAAAGGAAGAAAGCACTCAAACAAATGTACATATAAGGCAACATTAGATATCTATGTTTTTGTCATGTAGATATCTACAATATTGGAATCATTTTCTTCTTGGTTTCTGTTTATTGTGAAAAAAATGAAATAGGAGGCAATTTCAACTTCTCCCTCACACTTACACATCCCAGACTGCCAGTTTAGGCTATAGTCCAAGCTATGCCGTAAATTCAAGCTGACTTGGGAGTCTTTGGACCATTGCAATGCTCTTTCTATCCAATTTGCAGAAGCACGTATGCCTGAGGCCTTTAGCCTGAAAAGCTAATTTTGGATTGATGTGACAGGAATTCCAAGCTTGTGCTGGAAATGTAGGAATAAACCATGCAATGGAAGCCAAGAATGGAAAAGATTAAATCCGTATTTACGGACTTTTCCTGTACTGCCTCCATATGACATCTAGTTTTGTTTTTCTTATATTTTGCTTTAGATTTAATTTATCCATTCATAAATTTTGTCTTTGTATATAAATTTTCTTTAAATGTTTACTTTTTGACAGTGAAAATCGGCTGAAAAATTACAAATATTGGAGTGGCAATATAACACAGTAATTGACTATTGAATAAGAAACATAAATTCAAGGCAGTGGTCTGACTTCCACTAGCTGTCTGACCTTGGGCAAAGTATTTAAACAACTCTAGACTCAGGTTCTGCATCTGTAAAATGGGAACTATAATAATACTTGTCACAGCATCGTATAAATTTATGCTGAGAATTCTCACTTTACTTCCCCTTCCTTCACTCACAGAAGCATTTTTCAGTCTTCTTGATTCTGATCTGAACCCAAGAGGATTGATCCCCAAGGACTCAATTATGTGAAATCCTTTGCTCTGTTTTTCAACTGGATTGAGTTAAGAAGAGAACCAGCAGGGTATCTAAGAATGAAAAAAGACAGATCAGAGTACTTCCCCTTCTGCTAAAAACTGAATGTTTGTGCCTCCTAAATTCATATGCTGAAATTGTAATCCCCAATGTGATAATATTTGGTGGTGGAACTTTTGGGGACTCATTAAGCTATGAGAGTGGCATCCTCATGAATGAGATCAGTGCCCTTATAAAGGAGACCCCAGAGAGCCCCCTCACCTCTTCTCCATGTGAAGCAAGAAGGTGGCCATCTGTGAACCAGGAAGCAGGTCCTCACCAGACACTGAATCTGCCAGTGCCTTGATATTGGACTTCCCAGCCTCCAGAGCTCTGATAAATAAATTTCTGTTATTTATAAGCCACCCACTCTCTGGTATTCTGTTAGAGCAGCCCAAACTGAATAAAACACCTAATTTAGCACTGTGGCTAGCCTGGCTCCTGGCCCATGACTTCTCCAGCTCCTACTGGAAGCTCTCCTCTCAGTTGCTCCTGATCTTCTGGAATTCCAGTTACATCAGTTCCTTGTCCCTGTAGGTATAGGAGGGGTAGTGGCACCTATAATTGCTAGACTCCAAGTACCTCAACACCATACATTTCCTAACACTGCCCACACTTTAGGAAATAACTTATGCATTCCAAAAACAGCACTAGTAAAAGCAAGACCCAGTTAATTTTGTTACTTGGAGTTTTGATAAATATGAACTTCATAATTTCATGAATAATAAGAATGTTTACCCTTATCCTCTATTTACCCAACATTTAATTTTCATTCAGGATTCTTCTTTTATCACTCAAATTATTTATATTCCCTTTTTGTGATTTCTTATTACTTTTTATTGTATTTTCTATTGAAAACCAGTAAACACAACTGCACATAGACTCTGGGTACAGAAACATTATGGGTTTGAAAAAAATAGTCATTTTTTTCCTTTCCCATGTCTTATCTGAGTTAAACATTTAATTATTCTTATTGTGCCTGGAAAATTCTTTGAGGAATATTTTTCAAGGAGCAGTATGTGACCACACACACTCATACTCACACATGCCATGGGTCACAGCTTGTAAGAATAGTCCTGATGAGTTTCCTGCGTGTTCTTATGCATTGACTCTCACTCTCACTTTACAATGAAGCCAATTTATCCCAACAATACTTTTCACAGTCTTTTTCAAATTCCTGTTATGAGACACAGAGAAGATACCTCTAGTAGCCACAAGTGCCTTTGGCTCCTATAAAACTATCCAAAGTCTCCTCCAACTCCCTTAGTTCTAAAGTCAGAGGCAGAGTGAATTATTTTTCTAGAACCATAATAACTGTGATCTTTGCCCCCCTCTTATATGCTCATGACTAAAAATAAAGGCTGAGAAAAAGAAGAATGGGGACTGTTGTTTGAACTACTGGCTTTCAGAGCAACACTGCTGTTTTAGCAGATGCCAGTGCCTTATATTAACTGTGACAGAAGTTGTATGTCCTGAGCCAAAGGAGAAAATAAATGTTTACTCTCCAACTGGAAAGTTGAAAACCAAAGACAGGGGTGATAGACAAACAGACAGAAAACCATGGATGATGGCAATGTAATGGAGATCAATTCAGTGGATCTGTGCACATCCACATCCATATAAATAAAAGTAACTCAACCAGGCAGATGTTCTGGATTTGTTCCTGTTGGGTGTCAGCATTTTATCTGAAGAAGTGGGCAGGAACTACCATAAGCTTTACCAATGTTACTAATTCTTCAAGTGTACATTCTGTGGTCTCTTAGTACTTCCTGGTTTGAAATTTTTGATCCCTTAGTAAAGACCAGAACTATTCTGGAAACACTACTATCCTATAAAATAAAAGTCTATTATGCTAAGTGTCTGGTCGGGCCAGTTGGCCATTCAAACAAAGTGTAATATGCTAATGAGATGCTAAGGCCACTCAACCACTCGCTATGACATGCACTGACCACCAGGGGGCAGACAGTCAACCAGTCAACCAGTTGCTATGATATGTGCACTGACCAAGAGGGGGTGGATGCTCCAACTGGTAGGTTAGCTTGCTGCTGGGGTCTGGCCAATTGGGCCTGAGTGAGACAGGCCAGACACACCCTGGAGCTCTCCCATGGTCCCTCCCCAGCTGGTCAACCTCTTGTGTCCCTCCCCAGCCCCAATAGTGCACCAATGGGGTCCCTTGGCCTGGCCTGCTCCCTCTCACAATCCGGGACCCCTCGGAGGATGTTGGAGAGCCAGTTTCGGCGCAATCCCACAGGCCAGGCCAAGAGACCTCACTGGTGCACAAATTCATGCACTGGGCCTCTAGTAATGAATAAAGGAATTCCTGGACTACTGAACACACATCATAGATGATATAGTATGAACAAATTGGATGGCTCTGCCATGATTTTGGACACTTGTGTAACAATCTGAGAAGGGATCACTGTATTCCTAAATTAACAACAAACTTAGATCCAGTATGTACCCAGCATTATTCAAAGAGAGGCTTCGTGTTAAAACTGCCCCAATGAAATCAACAGAATTGCTCTAGGGCAGTGGTTCTCAACCTGTGGGTCATGACCCCTTTGGGGGTCGAACGACCCTTACACAGGGGTCGCCTAAAATCATCGGAAAACACATATATAATTACATATTGTTTTTGTGATTAATCACTATGCCTTAATTATGTTCAATTTGTAACAATGAAATTGGGGGTCACCACAACATGAGGAACTGTATAAAGGGTTGCAGCATTAGGAAGGTTGAGAACCTCTGCTCTAGGGAATATCTAAGCCAATCAGGCCTCCATGATTCTTCTAGTTTTAGATAGCTCTTGAAAAACTTGAAGCTCCCAGAAACATTGAGCCAACTCAACTCTAGGTTGCATGTGAGAAGACCTAAAGGTTGAACATGTACCCAAATATTTGTCACTCATGAACAGATAGAAGCTCTTGAAATAATTTTCCAAAATATGCAGAAGCATGAAACACCACAGATCCATAAAATAAGTATACAAATTAATGTGATTGAAACCAATACACTTATAAAGGTGAAAAGTGAAGCTATTAATAATGATGCCAAGGCAACAGGTATAAGCCATATACACTTTGGGCAAGTCAGGAAGTATTACCATCCAAGCATACTTTGACATGGCTAGACTATGGAGTATGTAAGAGGAAGTCATAGAGTTGAGACTAGGGGTGCAGGTAGTAGCAAATTGTGAAGGTTTTTCAGTATCAGTCAAAGATATTTAGACTTTCTCTATAGATGTTGGGAAACCATTCTACAGATCTATTTCTTTAATATTTTAGATTCTATATCATTGTTTAGATTCTATATCAATATTGTTTTTATAAATGTAAAAATCAGGGGCTAATATATTCTTTGGTTTTATTAGTCTTCTAAGTGTTTTGTGTTCCAGACATTTATTATACCTATTGCTCAAATCATGGTAGTTGGGTGAGAAATACAAATGATCATAACATAGTCCCTGACCTCTAGGGAAAAAATAATGATTTACATAACTAACTAGGTTTACTACATTGCAGAATAAGTAAGTTAGGTAGGACGCTATACGCAGGGTCTTGTTTTCTATATACTATATAATATGAACTTTTTAAATAGGGGCTCAGTAGAATTTAGTTCAACTAACTATTTTAGTTCTACTTATTTTCATAAGCACAGGCATTCTCAATAAGGTGGATATTAGGGTAAAATGCCTTTATTTTTGCAATCCGATTGTTTACAAGCATGGCACCCAGCAAAAACCAGCATGCAGATGACTGAGAAATTGTATTAGCCAGTGAACTTTGTCAAATGCATTTTCTTTATGGTTTTTATTTTCCCATGAAACCCAGCCTACAGGATCAATTGTTTCCAAGAGCACAAGTGTAATCCATTTCCTGACGCACAGCCACTTAATGTGGGGGAGTTCCTTACACAAGCAATTTTCTGAGAAATATAATAGGCTACCAAGAAAGCAAACATGATTGTTTCTAAATGCGAAGAAGGCACTAGATTGTTGTACCTTCGGGAACAACAAGATAAACATACATGCCATCTGAAATTATACCAGTCACGATATAATGAAATAGCACACATGGATTTTCCCTCCCGACTATGATACTTAAAGAAGTTTCTTTACTTCTTTATAAATACCGCTCTAATCTTTTGATTTAAAATAAGAACTTTCACATTTCTGAGCTTAGTCATGTTGCTAATTATTGTAAAACAAAATAATAAAATTGGGGGGAAGTCATCACTACAAATTAAACAAAAAAGAGATATCCCAAATGCAACAAAGTTGTTTACATAAATTTAAATACATAAAGCTTTAAGCATTGACTAAGAAATAGTATAGCTACAACCTAGATCTATTTCAAGGTAGGTTTTAAGTCTCATCCTTCCAAAATATGGATATTCATAAAAGTGTTTTATAATGCTTATAAAACAATATATTGAATTTGTTACCTTCTTCAATTCAACTGAATGTATTATAGATATGTACCAAATAAATCAGGATTTTAATGTTCCCAGTTGTGGGCATTCTTTAAACCTCATAAATCCATTCATGCCTGATTTTAGGCAGTAAGGAATAATATAATAGTTTTAAAAGGTTAATAAAGTTGTAAAATTTATACTATTATTCTTTTGTAATACTTAAAAGAATTTGGTAATTTTCAACTTGCTTTGTGAGATTTTGAAGAGTCATATAAATTCCTTATAGGATTCATATATTTACACTAGTATAATAATATATGAATTTTCTCCACTACTACATTCCATAGAAAGTAATATATACTAAAAAGTGAAGTTAGAGAGAGATTGATCAGAAAATCAATTGGATGAAATAATAAAATAAAATAAAATAAAATAAAATAAAATAAAATAAAATAAAAAAAACATACAACAAAAAAAAACAAAAAGAAAAATACTATTACATATTTATTGTTTTTATAATGACCCAAACATATATATGCACCATTATTCTCCATTCTAACCATAAAAAAATGGGTCCTGAACCTGAACAAAATATTTTAGAAAAGCTTAAGTAAATAATTGAAATATTTATTGTTATTTTTTAGTTCATCTGGTGGCTTTAGACAGAATATGCCAAAAGTTCATGAAACTCCCTTCACACACCAGCAAGAAGGCAATGCAACACCAACTGTCTAAATAGTAGATTAACTAATTAAACATAGGTTTAATTCTGTGTGGACTTCTTCCCTTAAATTTATAAGCCAAGCCAAGATTTGTCCATAGTTAGGATTTTTGCACATGTCTGCACCAACTGACTATACCTTGGTGAACTTGGCTTGAATTCCTCACCTCCTTCACTAGGGCAAATGTATACCACGGATATTTTTCTACCATTCCTAGTAAAGGAAAGTCCAATTCGGTATAATATTTATAAAGCTGTATAAACACAGTTTATTAAGCCCTTTGGGGTGAAAGGTACTATATAAATGTAAGATATGAAAGTGCTTAATCAAAAGCACCTTTTTTATATCCTCTGTCAAGCTGAATAAACAGAATTGCAAAAGATCATAATATATATTTGTTGCAATATCCATCAAAAATAGCCACAACTTTTCCATTTTTGGTTGATTCTATTTGTACAGCCTTAAGTTCCAAAAATTTCCAAATGCTTGTTGCAATGCAATGCCACCCCTCACCTTCCCCCCACCTCCACCACAGATTTAATCCCTTTCTAAGTGCTAATATAACAAAGCTACATGTTCATGCTTTATGAAGTTGAAACCAAAACCTCCAGCTAATCAGAGAATAATTTTATACTATAAGCATCCTCTCTGGATAGCAAACCTATAAAATTGATAGATAAATCTCAAAAGAGCTCAGAAAAGTAGGGCAGGATTTGTATATATTACTCAAATGGAATTAATTTCCCATATTCCTCAGGACCAGCCGGAGCATAAAATGTTCCCCATCCCCCTCGCCCATAGACCTGATGGTCAACTTGAATGGCTTTAAAGCCAATTGAAGGCCATTGATGAGAGCTCTTGTCCCTTATAGAAAAAGTAACTTGTTCTCAGTCAGATATTTCTAATAACTGCCATTCATTAAAAATATCTTCTTGCACCTCTCAACAGTATGTTGGAATAGATCCCATATTCCCCAAATTAAAACATGCCTATTCTATGCCTAGTGAATGCCATGGGATTTCCCTGTAAGACAGGATTAATTGTCCTTCTCAGTAGATTGAACACTCTTTAAGATAGTTTGCTCACCATTTTCATCCTTTAAAATGCATTGGACTGACATTCAATACATTTTGAAGGAATGAATGAAGTATTGTGCACATAAAGTGAATGCTGAAAGAGGCTATAGGAATTGGGAATCACTGGAAACAAAGGTGGAGTAGAGACTCACGGGTCTACATTTACTCTGAGTTAAGGCTTGCTCTATTCTTGCCCCAGACTTGGTACTGTTGGATCTCCAGATTCTAAGCCTGTCCTCCATGTCAGGGAAAACTGCAATGTCTCCAGGACAGGAAATGACAGGGGAGCAAGAATTGGGCATGTGGCCTCCGGCTAGAGGCATAAATATTTCACAATCTCAATGTCATGGTCTGAACCCTGCAGTGTCCACCCTGAAAAGCCTGGTAAGAGAGCACGAAAGACTATGGGTTACAGGAGGCTGCTGGAAAGTGCAATTCAAACACAAACATGTGTTGTAGACTTGGGAGAAAAAAAAAATAAGTGTAAGGACAAGGTGTTCATAACAGTAAGAGAGAACAGATCTTTTTTTTTTTTTTTTTTTTTTTTTAATTTTTCGCTTAAAGTATTACAAAGGGTATTACATAAGTGTCCTTTTTTCCCCCCCCGCCCTTGACAAACCCCTACCCTCCCTTCCCCCCCAGTGTCTTATGTCCATTAGTTATGCTTATATGCATGCATACAAGTCCTTCGGTTGATCTCTTACTCCCCTCCCTCCTGCCCCCCAACTCTCTCTGGCCTTCCCACTGCAGTTTGACAATCAGTTTGAGGCAGCTCTGCCTCTGTATCTATTATTGTTCAAAAGTTTGTAATGGTCTTTATTATCCATGAATGAGTGAGATCATGTGGTATTTTTCCTTCATTGACTGGCTTGTTTCACTTAGCATAATGCTCTCCAGTTCCATCCATGATGTTGCAAATGGTAGGAGTTCCTTCTTTTTAACAGCAGCATAGTATTCCATCGTGTAGATGTACCACAGTTTTCTAATCCATTCATCTACTGATGGGCACTTAGGCTGTTTCCAGATCTTAGCTATGGTGAATTGTGCTGCTATGAACATCTGGTTACATATATCCTTTCTGATAGGTGTTTCTGGTTTCTTGGGATATATTCCTAGTAGTGGGATCACAGGGTCAAATGGGAGTTCCATTTCCAATTTTTTGAGGAACCTCCATACTGCCTTCCATAGTGGCTGCACCAGTCTGCATTCCCACCAGCAGTGCACAAGTGTTCCTTTTTCTCCACATCCTCTCCAGCACTTGTCGTTTGTTGATTTGTTGATGATGGCCATTCTGACAGGTGTGAGATGGTACCTCATTGTTGTTTTGATTTGCATCTAAGAGAGAACAGATCTTAATGATTCTGACCTGTGTTCTTTATCTTCATGGTCAGGAAGGGTAAACATTTGTTGGAACGTGTGTACATAGTGAAATAACTGAGATGGAGGACCACTATTTATCTAATGTGGTAGCTTGGCACATTATCTCTAGAACTTTCTTTGCTTTAAAAACTTTTTTAAAACCGATGTTTACAGTAGATGTTTGTGTCCATCATTTGCAGGTACTAATGGACAGGGATCACTTGGATTATATACTTATCAAGATCTTCCCTGGGTCATGTCTCTTTAGGGAGACTGATGTTTTTGAGGTCCCTGACAAAGCCATCTCTCTCACACACTTTTTAAAGTTAGGTCAGATTTAATTTAAGCTCCACTTTGCACTGCAGGCATTTGTTATCTTTTTGTCATGGAGAATGTTAACTTGGACCAATCCTTCCCGCTGGGCAAGTAGTTGGGATATTTTTTTCTATATTCCATTGGTCTATTCTTAGAATGGTTCCCACTTTGGGAAAAATTGTAATAACAATTGTTTTAAAACTACAAATGTGGAAGTATAAATTGAAAAGGAAGAAAACAAGGACATTAGTTGGACAAAGCAATTAGCGGTCCACAGCAACAAATATATTTCTGAAACATTGTATATGGTGTGGCCTTTCTCACTCAGCCATCAGCAGGAAATTCTATTTTGAGTTGGTTTTCTAAGAGGAAAATGCGTCATTCTGAAGCACTCACCTTTAATCACCCTATTCTTCATATCCAAGAGAATTATTTGTGTATAGCTAGTCCTGGTTGGAAATGAAGGGGATCTGGCTACGGAAAAGTTCCCACTCTAAATATACTACATCTGCCACCAATTGACAAGATTTAAAGAAAATAGTCATCTCTTTGGAACTGAGATTGTTTTGACTTTTATTCACTAATATTGAGTGAATATTTTCTATGTGACAGGCACTCCTCAAATTGGGTTTCTGCCACACAAAAATAAAAAATAGACAAAGGCACAGAAGAATATCACTTCCCGACAAAGCCAGCAAAATAATTCCCAGTTTCTGACTATAATAACACACATATTTTTTTAATAACATTGCACACATATAAAAACAGAGAGAAGACATTCTTAGAAGCAAAGATGAAAGAAACCAGACATATTGAATTCCTGTGTCTAATTAATATAACTTACCTCAAGTTACAAATGATGACCATCTCCTAAACTATGAGTCTATTTTCATCTTTTCTCAGTACTACTGCCTCTCATACTCTTTATTTAGAAGCTTCTACATCTTCTAGAATCATAAACCACAACATTTTTGGAGTGTCACTAATAGCATTCATAATGCCAACCCGATGGAATATCTTCTCTGATACAATATTTCCAAAAATCATCCTTAATATTAAATAATTTCATCAGACCTCTCTTTAATACTCTCCTGAGGCTCTCCTCAACATTCATGAAAAAACTTAATTTTTCCTTAGTACATATGTATTGCATAATTTCCTACTGTCTACTTTATTTCCTCTTCTAACATTTGCCTACCTGAATACCTTGCTCTTTCCTGCCTTTTTACTTGTTTATCTCTCTATGATTTGCATTATTATCTCCCCTTACTTTCTTGACCTCACAAATATCTATTCATCTTACCCAAAGTCAGTTCAAATATTACCTCTTCTGGGGCATTTTCCCTAACACTATGTGATTTCAATCTACCCATTTAAGACTCTATTTGTACCTTTATTATAAGCACTATATGGTAAACATTGGTTTTCCCATTCATTTCTCTAAGTAACCTATGAAACCTTAGAGTCATCCTTGACTTCTCTTTTTCTCTCATATCCATTAGGAAATTAATTCATTTAGCTCTATCTTCAAAATATATATGGAATCCGGCAATTTCCTGCTACCTCTCCTCTACTTTCTTAGTCCATGTGACTAACATGAGCCTGGATTTCTGCAATAACTTTCCAACAGGTCTCTCTATGTCTTTTCCTAACTCTGAGTCCACTCTCAACACAACAGTGAGACTGGTTTTTAAAACATGTAAGTCAGGTTAAATTTCTACTCCCACAACTCTGCCATGGCTCCCTACTTCACATGACGAAAATGCCAACTCCAGCAAGTGCCTACATGATCAAGTTCCTTAAGTCCTGCCCCCCCACCCCCACCCCCACCCCCACCCCACCCCCGTCCTCAACTCCTACTGTTCTCCACTTGCCACCACCTTTGGTTTCTTTATGTTACTGGATCATAACATCTCAGGGTTTTTGTACTGGCAATTTCTCTTACTGAAATATTCTTGCCCTAGAGAGCCACATGGGTAACTCCTTCACCTACATAAAGTATATGCCCAACTGTCACCTTCTCAAGGGAGCCTACCCACATTACTAGCCTGCAACTCCTGTCCAACACTGGCCCTCTTAACCCCTTCACACTGATCTACTCCTTTTTTCCACAGGACTTACTTCCTTCTGACATAGTATTTATTGTGTTGTTTGTGCCTCCCTCTTCTATCATATGAACTTCATAGGGGCAGGGGATTTTTGTTTATTCACTGATTTATTCTGAATGTCTAAAGAAATACTTAACAAATAGTGAGCTTTTGAAAAATAGTTGTTAAATCAGTAAGTAACCAAATGAATGAGAAAATGAGAACAGGATCCATGAATTAGTCCTCTTTCTTCTTTTAGACCTAGTACAGTGCCTGACACACAAACACACCCACAGTGGCTACACAATTATTGCTAATAGAATAAATATATGAATAAATGAATAAATTGATAAATGAACAAATGATTGGAGAAATGCTTGGAAGACCTAGTGGGTCTCTGATTTATCTCTGACCAGATTATAGTCTATGTTAGATATGGTCTCTGATTTTAAGATGCTTCCTGTCTCTCCGGGAAAGAATAAGACCGCCCACGTGTGTAGTTTTAAGTATGAATCTACCGTTCAGAAATAATTACTAGTCTTGGCTTTCCTGCTCTGCCCTGGAAATTAAGTTGTTGCTGGCCAGCTAAATTACTAAATCCTTAATTATAGGCATTCCTAATAATTTTCACCAGGATACTAACCATTCTTATGTCATAAATTCTCTTTTACTCCATACATTCCATATCTAATGTTCTCCTATAATATGATGCCCTCTAGATCATACTCCATGATTGGATCCAATAAGATGGAAGTCCCCTCTTTTTATGTTCTGTGCACCAAGTTCCAAATTGCAAGTGTTTGTGGGGGAAATTCTACAGCACAAATAGTGTGTCCAAGAAATCAACTCAATTTTGACCCTGTCAACTTTGAGACAGCAGCAAATCCCACAGGTTAAAGGTTCAGTTCTACAAGGCGCTCGGTCTCCTGCTTCAGATGCTGGCAACAGTTGTCACCTGTGCTTATCAGACGCCTCAGATTGAAGGTTCCAACAACTCCCTCCTTGGGTTCAGTGAATTTGTCAGAGTGGCTCACAGAACTCAGAGAAACAGTTTACTTACTAGATCAACAGTTTATTATAGAAAGATATAACTCAAGAACAGCCAGATGGAAGAGAAGTACCGGGCTTGGAGTTTCCATGCTCTCTTTGGCATACCACCCTCTCTAAATCTCCATGTATCTGCCAACCCTGAAGCCCTCCCTACCTTGTCCTTTTGGGTTTCATGGGGGCTTCATTAATTGTCTTGACTGAATGAGCCATTGGTCATTGGTTTGATTCAACCTGTAGCCTTTCTCTTCTTCCCAAAGGTTGAAGTGGTAGAGGTGGGCAATGAAATCTCTAACCCTCTAATCACAAGGCTAGCTCTCCTAGCAACTAGCCCTTATCCCTAGGTTACCTTAGGGCTTTCCAAAAGTCATCTTCATTGCTTTTATCACAGAAAATCACAAGGGTTGTATGAGCTCAGTGCCAGAAATGAGATCAAAGACCAAATATATACAGTATTTCTTATTATAAATCACTATCTCACACCCCAAACAAGGAAGATAGTGCTGTAGTCTTAGAGGAGTTAGTTATTCCTCCTTCGGAAAAGAGCCATTTGAGTGTCTTGCTTTTGACCAATGTTTGCTCACAGTGTGTCATGTTTGGCTTGATGGAGATGATCTTGTTCATTTTGGAAAACTATTTTGATCATGTAGATTATTGAGTGAGATAAGTAGAAAAGATAACATGTACAGGAGTTTATTTTCTTCTGAAATTTTAAAATTTATTTCACTTATATAAGGTGCCTAAGGGGAAAGAATTAGCATAAATATGAGATACCTAAATATGGAGAGATCAGCAAGGAGAAATCCAGACAAACAAAAGAATTCGATCCCAATAGGATACATGCTTTGAAATGTTGTGTATAATCCACCAATCCTTTCATAGTCCACAACAAAGTCTTTTTGCATCCTGGTTTGAACAAGTACTCTGTCAGTCTGAGCTTAAAAGAGGGAAGTCATAAAGCCAGGTTCTAAAGCAGATACTCCCTCTTGCCCAAGGGTGTAGAGGATGTTATTTATTAAGCTGTGATGAGAAATGCCTTTGTATGGTCAGATGCTCTACTCTCTGGGGTGCTGGTCCCTTGGATAATCAAATTCAAACTAACATATTAAATTAACCCAACATTAATCACTAGATAAAGTCCAGGGGCAGATTACTGAAGAGGGCATTGAAATGGAATGGGAGACTTGAAGATTGTAGGGGGCAGGGCATATAAATAAAAGCGAGGATAATTGCATTCTATTTTAAGCAAAGTTCATGGAAATCTCTATTTGTTTTCGTTACAACAAAAATCAATTAGTCTATATTTGGAAATGTTTCTGTCAGACTGTACCAAGTCTACGGGAAATGATTATGTTGACATCAATAATAAAACAGTTTATACATTTAATATTTATTTTTCCCTAAAGAATATCATAGCAAAAAATCATTCATCAATAGAAAAGCCTACACTTTTCCAATGTAGAGGTTTATCATTGGTCACAGAAGACAAAAATCCAACTAAGATCATGTAAAAGAGAGGCAACGGGTATGTGCATTAGTGGAGATGCAGTTACTACGACCAGAGAAAGAGTGTTTTGGGAGCTACCTGGCCCAGGTGTGAATTCCACTTCTCCACTTGCCCCAAGACCTCAGACAGTTACTTAAGCTTTTTCTCTCTGGTTTAAATTATTTTTTATTTTTTTAAATATATTTTTATTGATTTCAGAGAAAGGAATGAACAGGAAGAGAGAGATAGAAAGATCAATGATGAGAGAGAATCATTGATTGACTGCCTCCTGCACGCCCCATAGTGGGGATCAAACCTGCAACCCAGGCATGTGCCCTGAATGGGAATCAAACAGTGACCTCCTGGTTTATAGGTCAACACTCAAGCACTAAGGCACACCAGCGGCCAGGCTAGTTTAAAAATTTTTAAATGGTGTTCAATATTTCTACTTTCTGGGACTTTTGTGAGAAGTTATGTGAATTACATAAAGGTTATGTGAATTACAATTGTAATTCCTGGCATAGAATAAATACTTGATGTAACAGAGTTATAGATGACAAGGCTGGCTGATTTTAATATAGTTCCATGACTATAATTTTCATTCATTAGATTATTATTTCATATATCACTCCCCACCCCAACCCCCATCCCTCACCCCTCTCTGGCAGGAGCAAAATGGGGCCAAAACCTGCATGCTCCTCCCAGCAGCTCTGTCCTAATTACCTCGAGGCTGACAACACCAAGATTATTGTGGCTTGTATACCTGTTTTCCTCAATCACCAAATAAAGCCCACAACTTCCAGGTTACCTGTTAACTTCCAAATCTAGTTCCCTAGAAATTCTTTATACCTCATCTCTCATTTATTTCCAACTCCCAAACCCCACTCTTCCCTGAAATTTATAGTTGGCTATTAGCAAAATTCCCTATGTTCTCTCTTTTTTCTGTATTTCTCTCACAACTTTCTTCTCTACTGAAACCTAACTTTTCTGGCAGCCCTACCAATTAATATTTGTTTGGCCTTTCACTTTTCTCTATTCCTGGGATGGTATACTCCTTGTTACTTCTAGAACATCTTTTCCCTTTCTTCCCCAAAACAGGTTAGCTATACTACAATCATCACTTCTTGCTAAAATCATTTATCATTGCCAAGGTGTCACTCATATTCATTCCTTGCAGATTTTAGCTCCTAGTTAACTGTCACTTTTTACAATAACACACCTGGGAGAATTCATCATAGTTTAAATGTTTATGTCTGATTATTCCAAAACCCAGATTCTTAATTCTTTAATTCTCTAAAATGAGTCTATTCCCCACCCTACCAAAGCCAGAATGTCATGATCATATCCCAGACTTCGTCATTGCCAAAAACTACAACCCCCACAAATCTCATTTTCAAGTATCTCACTCTCCATTTAAATCTGTCTTCCTAGCTCCTCCTATCTGGTGCCTCAACTTCTACAATTATTCAACCCAATCAGCACCTATAGTCCATTAATCCTGCCTCCTTTTCATTGCCCTTTATTTTCCTCATTTTTTACTTCCCTCTCTAACCAGTTGATATATCATAGTCCAAACTATAATCACTCCTTGCATCCACATCAAATCTTTTGTCCCTCTCTCACCCCAGCTTCCTTGGTTAAATCCAGTGATTTTACTATTCTGCAGGTAAAAAGGGGCAGGAGAAAAAAATACAGCCATGTGGCTAGTCCCACATTCAACTGATATCTACTCATCTTAAATGGATCCTTCGTGGTAACCCTTCAACATTTCTTCAGACAACCATTTCATAAGTTATTCTCTTCTCAAACCCCTAAGACCTCCTCCTCAGTTTTTATGTCCAGATGATGATCTGGCTTCCCTTTCAATACGAAAACAGAATAAATCATGGAGGATTTCCATAATTTCCTATAACACATCTATTATCCTAGCTAATGCTTCCCATCCTATCTGTTCATTAGATTCCATCCTCTCTCACCTACTCAGACATCATTCATTGATTCCCTCTTTCCTGCTGCATCATCAATTTCCCTTCATTAGAGCAACATTCCAGTAAGCACAGACAGAGGAGAATGGAGTTGGGCGATGCGGGGCGGGGGGGCGGGGGGGGGGAGCGGAAAGAGGAAAGGATTAAGAAGTACAAATTGGTAGTTGCAGAATAGTGACAGAAATGTAAATTCCAGCATAGGGAACATAGTCAATAATACTGTAATGACTATGTACGGGGCCAGGTGGGTACTTGAAATATTGGTGGACCACCCTATAAAGTACATGATTGTCTAACTGCTATGCTGTACATCTGAAACTAATACAAAGTAATATTGAATGTAAATTGTAATTGAAAAAAATGTTAAATGTTTAAAAAATGAAAAATATCTTTCCTAACCCTGTATTCTCTTTATTTAACATCTTATTTCTATACTTTTAAGTAAAAAAATACATTTAAAAATTATCTCTGTTCACTGTTTCCAATTCCTTATCTTCCTTGTCTCTCAAATGCCTGATTAAATCAAGGTTTTGCACTTTTCAAAACACCACTACAATTTTCAAAGTTAGCAATGATCTCTTTTTTTTCCCTTTATTGAATAAGATATCACAGATGTGTCCTTATCCCCCCAATGTCCCTTCATCCCCCCAACCCTGCCCTCACCCTCACCCCCTGTTGTCCACATCCATCACTTATGCTTATATGCATGCATACAAGTCCTTTGGTTGATCTTTCCCCCTCACTCCCACCCTCCCCTGCTTTCCCTCTGAGTTTTGAGCATCTGATCAATGCTTCTCTGTCTCTACATCTGTTTTTGTTCATCGGTTTATGTTGTTCATTATAATCCACAAATGAGTGAGAGCATGTGATATTTATCTTTCTCCGACTGACTTATTTCACCTAGCATAATGCTCTCCAGCTCCCTCCATACTTTTGCAAATGGTAGGAGTTCCTTCCTTTTTACAGCTGTGTAGTATTCCATTGTGTAGATTTGCCAAAGTTTTTTCATCCATTCACCTGCTGATGGGCACTTAGGCTAATTCCAAATCTTAGCTATTGTAGATTGTGCTGCTATGAACATAGGGGTGCATATATCCTTTCTGATTGGTGTTTCTGGTTTCTTGGGATATATTCCTAGAAGTGGGATCACTGGGTCAAATGGAAGTTCCATTTTTAGTTTTTTGAGGAAACTCCATACTGTTCTCCACAGTGGCTGCACCAGTTTGCATTCCCACCAGCAGTGAACGAGGGTTCCTTTTTCTCCACATCCTCGCCAGCACTTGTCATTTGTTGATTTGTTGATGATAGCCATTCTGACAGGTGTGAGATGGTACCTCATTGTCGTTTTGATTTGCGTCTCTCGAATGATTAGTGACTTTGAGCATGTTTTCGCAATGATCTCTTTTTGCTAAATATAATGATTACTTTTCAGTCTTCCTCCCAGATGACTTATCATTAGAATGTCTCAACTCAATATACAGTGACTCCCTCAAGCCACACAATTCATAATTAAATCCTATCAACAGTTCTTTCTTTATTTTTTTTTATTTTGATCTGCATCTGAGACCAAGTTATCTTTTATTTTTTTTAATTTTTTTTAAATTTTTTTATTGCTTAAAGTATTACAAAGGGTATTACATATGTGTCCCTTTTTTCCCCGCCCTTGACAATCCCCTGGTCTCCCCTACCCCCCAGTGTCTTATGTCCATTGGTTATGCTTATATGCATGCATACAAGTCCTTCAGTTGATCTCTTACCCCCCCTTCCTCCTGCCCCCCAACCCTCCCCAGCCTTCCCGCTGCAGTTTGACAATCTGTTTGAGGCAGTTCTGCCTCTGTATCTATTATTGTTCAAAGGTTTATAATGGTCTCTATTATCCATGAATGTGTGAGATCATGTGGTATTTTTCCTTCATTGACTGGCTTATTTCACTTAGCATAATGCTCTCCAGTTCCATCCATGCTGTTGCAAATGGTAAGAGTTCCTTCTTTTTTATAGCAGCATAGTATTCCATCGTGCAGATGTACCACAGTTTTCTAATCCATTCATCTACTGATGGGCACTTAGGCTGTTTCCAGATCTTAGCTATGGTGAACTGTGCTGCTATGAACATAGGGGTGCATATATCCTTTCTGATTGGTGTTTCTGGTTTCTTGGGATATATTCCTAGAAGTGGGATCACAGGGTCAAATGGGAGTTCCATTTTTTGTTTTTTTGAGGAAACTCCATACTGTCTTCCATAGTGGCTGCACCAGTCTGCATTCCCACCAGCAGTGAACGAGGGTTCCTTTTTCTCCACATCCTCTCCAGCACTTGTCATTTGTTGATTTGTTGATGATAGCCAGTCTGACAGGTGTGAGATGGTACCTCATTGTTGTTTTGATTTGCATCTCTTGAATGATTAGTGACTTTGAGCATGTTTTCGCAATGATCTCTTTTTGCTAAATATAATGATTACTTTTCAGTCTTCCTCCCAGATGACTTATCATTAGAATGTCTCAACTCAATATACAGTGACTCCCTCAAGCCACACAATTCATAATTAAATCCTATCAACAGTTCTTTCAAAATATATCTGGAATCTAACTCTCCACATCCATGGCAACCACCTGAGGCCATGCCAGCATCGCCTGTGGCTGGATAACTGGTAGGACTTGCTGACTGTGTCCTTGATTCTGTCTTTGTCCTTTACAGTCTATTCTCAAGATAGCAGTGAACTTAACCCTTATAAACATAATTGGCTTCCATCACCCTCAAAATAATCTGTACTAGAGGTCATCAAACAACTGCCTACACGTCAAAGCCAGACAGTAGACTGTAGCAAACAAGCTAAGAATCACTGTTATATTTTTAGGGGGCACAGAGGCAGGAGAAAAACTGGAAGAAGAGAAAGAAGAGAAAGAAGGAGAAGCAGGAGGAGGAAGGGAAGAGAGGGGAGAAGCAGAAGGAACAGAAAGAGGAAAATATGCAACAGGGACCTTATGCATCCTGCAGAGCCTAGAGTATTCACCATTGGTTCTTTATTTGCCATCCCCTGACCTACATAAGTTGTCTCTCTCTAACTCTCTCACTCTATGACCTCCTCTACTTTAACCATATGAACATTCTTGGTTTCTTTTCCCAATGTCCCAACATGCTCTGTCTCAAGGTTTTTGCACTAGCTATTCCCAATGCTATGTCTTCCCTAGATACCCACCCATACATGGGCATCTCCACCTATTTCTGGTCTTTGTTCAAATGCCACTGTATCCATGGGACTTTTGTTGATTTCTCCTTTAAAAGATGTAACATTTCTCCTGCCCTAGACTTCCTATAGTATTTCCCTGCTTCATTTTTTCTCTAGACACTTATCACTGTTGGTTTGCAAACTGACCCCCACACAGGGAGAGCACTGAGAGACAGAAGAAACAGACGATTCCAGATTGCTAGGTGGCAGATCTAATAAGCAAGGGAATTTACACATGAGGCTATCCTGGGTTTCCACAAGATGATTTGACCTCTGTCCCACCTGCCAGAATCTCAGAAGTGTATATACTGTCCAGATGGTCCCACCAACACATTGTTCTCTCAAGACTGTGTCCTTGAAAATAGCTCCCACTGTAGGAACCTTGGGCAGAACATCTATTCCAAGGACAGAAGAGGGGTGAGGAGCCTCCAATTGGCTGGATCCAATTCTTGGGTCAACCAGTGGCAATATCTTCTCGATAACTTTCTCCAACAACCACTATTTATTGACTGTGTTCCCCAAACTAGAATGCAAGATCCATGAGAACAGCAATATATGTTCAATTTATTTGCAGCAATGTACCCAGCATATATGACAGCACCTTATATGTAATAGAGGCTCAAAAATATTTGCTGAATCAAAGAAATACATTTTGAACTCTGTTAGGTTTTGGTCATATAAATATGTATATTTTTTTGCAGTCTTGCAGCTAAAGTTAATAAATAGAAATGCCGAAGTTTTCTCTTGATTTGCAATGTATTTTGGTTGTGTTTGTTGTTATTATCATAAGACACATTCTAGTATTTACCTGAGCTGAACCCAGTATAAGAGGCAGGAGTTCTCAGCAGGCATAAATAAATGAGAGTAGGATGTTTTATTATGCCTTTCAGTAACTGCTTCCCTTTGTCTAATCTTCTAACGATAAACTGTCCTTCTTCTATTCACATATCTCTCTGCCCTTCTCTCCCCTGTTCACTTCCTCTTTTTTTATTCCAAAAATATTTATAAAAGTGAGAGAAAATAAAAGAACTAACTAAAGTAAAAAAGATACATTCTATTCTAAGTTAAAGATTCAGACTTATAAACTAGGAAATAACAAGTAAATTAATGAAAGAGGGAGCAAAAGATCAGAAAAGTGAGCCAGGAGGCCACTCCCATGAATGACCATCACAACCACCCTGCATAAAGGTGCTGCCATGGATGCTGATGCTGTTATCATCATAAAGAGGTTAGTAAGATCACACAGAAAGCTTGGTCCTCATAGCAATCAAGTAAAAACTGCTGTTTTTATCCATGGCCATCAACTCTCTGATTATGTAAATAAAAGTACAGTATAAATCAACCTTAATTTGCTCTCACTTTCGTAATCCTCATCAAAGCAACACTCTATTCATGTTGAGTTTATAGAAACATCCTTGACCATGAATTTCAGGACAATAAATTATCAACTGATCTCAGACATCTGAGTCTCCTTTCCATTCATAATCCCACCATTTAACTTTACTGCTTTCTATCCCTGTGGTTTGAAATCTCCTGGCTGTTCTCTTTTCCTTCCTCTGGATGATTCTGACTTTTGTCCAGTAATGTCAGAAGCTGTCCCTGTCAATAATAATGATCAGGAAACAGAAGACAAACCAAAATTAGACAAGATGAGGTGAGTTTAATAAAATACCACTTTTAAACACACAGGCAAAGTTGGGCAGGGGGAAGGGGGATGCAATGATGCAGTGCCCCAGGGTTACTGAGAAAGACACAGAACAGGAGTAATAACAGAACTCAGAGGGAGTGCTCTCTGGGGAGGGCCACCTGAGAGGAACTGCAGGGGGGACAGAGTCACCACGGAGAATCTGCAGGAACCTCCTTCCAGACTCCAGTTCTCTTGTTGGTGCCTCCCATCGACAAGATCCAACCAGAAGCCATAGGACAAGAAATATCGCCAATAGAGTCCATAAAGGGCATTCTTCCAGGAGAGGGAACGGGAAAGAGAAGAGTGGAGAGTGATCTGGAGCATTACATGTAATCATTGGCTAATTGCAATCTCTGAGTCAGATACTCTTCACAGACAGTTCTCAGATCAACCAAAATATTCAGGGCCACAGAGAAAGAAGGAGCACGTTAAAGAAACAGCATACAGCTTGCGGTTCATATTGCAAAAGACATTTGCGATGCGGGATCAGATTCTCATTCCAGGTAAATCCCTGGGAGGATTTCTGTAATTTCTTCAGGTTAAAAGTTAATCATGACTATGTTCATAAATTTGTCAGACAGCATGACTAATAGGGCATGAGAATCTTTATTAAATAAGCCTCATTCGTTGCATCTAAAACACAAACCCAGTGGGTTTCTGAACTGCAATGTCAAGTCCCTCTGCTCCTTTGCTCCTTCCAACCTTGTTCTGTCCCTGCTCCCATTCCAGGTCACTGTTCAGCATACTAATGCCAAGCCTGCTTTTACCCAAAGTGCCTGTTTCGTATGCTGTCATATATATACTGCGGGTTGGATCTCAGCCAGTGGAATTAAATGAAATGGCTTTCTGTCAGGCTGAATACTAATTATGTCTTCATGCCAAAGCTAGGTCTGCATAATGACATCATTTGCAAGTAGGCTGGAGGTTGAAGCTCAGACTTTGCTCTGATATTTATGGATGTAAGCAAAGTGGTTCTATCTAGGCTGTGTTGCCTACCAGTTTTGTGTTGATTTCGGTGTTTCATAAATTTGGCTTTGAAAATCCAAGGTGCTTTCTGGGTGACACTGTGGATTAAGTAAATTTTTTTCTGCCTAAGTTAGCTGTCTTCCCATTTCAAGGCTTTAAACCCACACCCCGGTGTCCTAGGGCAGCCTTTGGGACACTAATTTTTTGCATTGTCAAAAGCCTGTGATCCCCTTCCCGTCCCTCATGTACCTAACGTGATAAAATATCTGATTTTCTGAGGATGTCAGTTTACATCTGTTGGTAATTCTCAAAATTTTCTCATTTGGAGCACTGTCTGCACCTCAACCTCAGCAGCCTATCAGAAATAATAATATTCTTTATCCTTCAGATGAGGCTTACATATCTTATCACATTTACTGTGTTCAATTAGCTAAATTACAGCCAGACCTCAAACAAAGTTGTTTTATTCAACATTGTTTAGTAATAATGTTGATGAAAAGAAAAATCAGTTCCCAGCTGGGGCCACTGACTGTGTGGAGTTTGCAAGTTCTCCCCATGTCTGCGTGGGTTTTCTCTGACACTGGTCTCCTCCCACATCCCAAAGATGTGCACCTGAGGTGAATGGTGTATCTGCTTGTCCAGGCCTGAGCAAGTGTGGGTGTGTGTGAGTGGGCCTGCCATGGAGGGGTATCTTGTCCAGGGTGGGGTCTCGCCTGCACCCTGAGCTGCCAAGGCAGGCTCTGGCTACCCGGAACCCTGAGCTGAAATCAGCAGGTTGGAAAAGAATTCTCTCCCTTGTTTTTATTCATCTTTCTTAAAAGTATATATAGCTCACATTTAGTATTCAAAGTGTTTGGGGCTTTTATTTAGAAGCTTAGTGATGTTTTTGTGAGTAGGCAATATGCTGTAAGAACTTAACCCTTATTTATATCAATTAGCCTGTGGTCAAATTATTTTCATTGTACATGGTTTTGTTTAAAGTCACATTTTCCCAGAACCTATGGACAGCATTAAATGAGGACTTAACTGTACTAATAAATCCACATTATGATCATAATGAGAAGAGCCTCTCTGAGCCCTCATTTTTCTCTCAATCGGCATTTTAACAGTTTTTTTATAGGAGTAACTTAACTATGAGAATAAAAAGATAAGAGACAGACTAATGTTAAGGGAAACCCACAAGGAATAAAAGTTTAGGTCAGGGGAACACTATGATTATCTATCCAATTCAACACATACATAATACGGTCTTTTTTAAATTTTAGGCGCCTTGCTAGGTATATGAAGTGTTAGGGAGACTAATAGATGTGAGCTATGCTCCAACATCTCATAGTTATATGGAATCACAGAATGAGAATCAGGCAGGTTGTCGAGAGACATCATGTTTAGGTCAGTGTATATTGACCTAGGGAGGTGTGTAGCCTTGGCAAACCACTTAATGGTTTTGGCCATTTAATGACAAGGACGCAATTAATGATCACAAATTATAAGGACTCTAAAATTATCTTCTTGTCCCAGGCTATTATATGTTCATATTAAATTCATTCTTTTTCTTTTTTTAAAAAAAATATATATTTTTGTCGATTTCAGAGAGGAAGGGAGAGGGAGAGAGAGATAGAAACATCAATGATGAGAGAGAATCATTGATTGGCTGCCTCCTGCATGCCCCCTGAAGATCAAGACCACAACACAGGAATGTGCCTGGACAGGGAATCAAATTCTAACCTCCTGGTTCATGGGTTGATATTCAACCACTTAGCCACACCAGGCTAAACTAATTCTTTTTAAATTTTAAAAAATTTACTGTCATCATGCAAACGTAATTTCTTTCAATTGCTTTCAGAGAACAGCCATTATTCCTAAACACTACATTGGTTCCACTGATTTTGAGAGTGGCAGTAACAATTTAGGGACTCAGGACACTGGTGATCTTTAACGTAAATATTTGGCCTACAGAAATATGTTTTCCAAATGAATGGTCCATATTGCTTAATCCCCAACAAATGTCCCTTATATGTCTTATATCTATTTTTTAGCTAAAAGGAAGTTTATGGTCCTTTCTGCTGTATTATGTAGAAGCAGAGTAGAAGCATATTCAAAAACAAAAAACAAATGTCAACAAGATTCAAGACAGTGAAATATAAAGTCTAAGGTCAAACCTCCTGACCAACATCCTGGGTAACTCAATAGCAATCCACCACTGTCATTTTGGTCAAAAATTTATTTTTTTTATTTGCTTTTACTATTATCATTACAAGGCATGGCTAGAGTTGAAACTCCTGGAATTGATAAGGCCCTAACCTTGTGTTCTGATCCACTTGGAGAAAAAAGAAAAAGAAAAAGATTTCCATCTGCCCAAGACTTCTGTATATGCATTGGAAAATGATCCATCATGAGAGTAATCATTAAAACATTTTCATTTATACCAGTCATTATGTAATGTATACTTGATTTGGTGTAATTGATTTTTTAAAAAAAATAATGCAGAGTGTGACCCTTAGGTTCACTTGATTCCCTGAAAGAAGGGCCAAGATGCTGACCAGAGCCAATAAGCTCCTTCCACTTTGTGCAAAGATGGTATGTACAATTGTGTTTATCCTGGTGTCTATGGCATAAAAGGCATTATTTAAAAATTAACGTATCTTCCAGATAGGGTTGGCCAACAAATAGGCATCCAGGTCAAATGAGCAATGGCTTCTTATCAAAACCATCTGAAAACATGACCATCTTTAAATATTTTAGGAAATAAAAAGGTCAGTGTAAGAAAAATCCTTCTGCCATAGCTGGTTTGACTCAATGGATAGAGAATTGGCCTGTGGACTGAAGAGTCCCAGGTTCGATTCTGGCCAAGGGCACATGCCTGGGTTGTGGGCTTGATCCCCAGTAAGGGGCATGCAGGAGGCAGCCAATCAATGATCCTCTCTCATCATTGATGTTTCTATCTCTCTCTCTCTCTCTCCCTTCTTCTTTGAAATCAATAAAATATATTTTTTTAAAAAGAAAATAAAAGAAAAATCATTCTGCCCCTTTGTGTTGTTTTATGATGGAATGAACTCTTTGGGAAAACATGAGTCCCTGCCACCTTGCTCCCAAAATAATTTAAGGTAGTATTCAAGAATAAATAAAATATTGGCAAGTTCTATGAATGAAATATAAGCAACTATATACACTGAGTGGCCAGATTATTATGACCACCTCATCAGTACAATGAAGTGAATTAGTTATGCAAATAATAATAATAATAAAACCTTGAGAGTATTTGCTTAGGAAGTTTTCAATATTCAGTATTTTTGGAAGTGTCAATGAAGTACTGATGGGGTGGTCATAATAATAATAATCTGGCCACTCAGTGTATAGGAGAAAGTAGGCTCCTAGTGCCTCCATGACCACCAGGGTGTGTAGAAGAGAGTGCCATGTACAAGGTTGAACCAAATAGTGCAGGAGAGTCATAAATCTTAAGAGTTATGAGTGAGGTAAATGCTGGATCAAATATCTTACCCAAACGCAGACAATCTTTCTTCAATAATTCTGACACATGATAATCAATACTGGATTTTATTGGTTGCTAGTGTCTTTTCATGTCAATGCCTCCTAGGGCAGTCCATTCTGCTGAGGAATAACCAACTGTGAGAAAGTTCTTTCAGTTGCATTAAAATATGCCTCTGTTTAACTTCTCTTCACTGTTCTGAGCTTTATAGCCTCTGGAATGGCCCAGATGAAACCTACTCCTTTTGAATAGCAGCCCTTTCAGAAACTGGAGACTGATATTACCTTCCTGTGAACCTTTTTTTTTTGCACAATGGTGAAGAGCTGGGGCTTTGGAGCCAAATAGAGTTAGGTCTGAATCCTGTATTCACAACACAATTGCTTTTGATTTTGGATAAGTTACTTATTATCCTCTGAGTCTATTTCCTCAGTTTCAAATGGGGAAATAATAGCTACCTAAACAAGTAATTGTGAGCATGAAAATATTATATAAAATAAAGACAGCAAGTAAGCATAATACTTGTTGCATAATATATGTTCAACAAATTTCCCCTCACATCCTCTCCAGGTATCTGACGTTTTATTAAAATTGCGTATGTGTAGATTCTTTGTTATCATATCACAAACCATTAAGCCCACTAAAATTCTAAATTTCAGAGGACATGAAATTTTTTATCAGTGAAATGCACACATTTATAGCAATGGTTTTCAACCTTATATGATTCAATACTTTTTATAGTAAATATTCTGTAATGCTCTCTTTATTACCTTCAAAATACATTAATAGAAAATTAACCTAGCTGCAAAAATAATTTCAAAAAAATAATATAATATCCTAAGTGTAATATAAAGGAAACTTTGTGAAAGTAATCCTATCTAATAAAGAGGGAATATGCTAATTGACCATCATGCCATCGCAAAGATGGTGGCATCCACAGCCACAAGATGGTGGTGCCAAGTCCTCTCAGCCCCCCAGCCGCCCAGGGCCGGCCTGAGGCACAGGCAAGTCTCAGATGGCGGCTGCCCAGCCGCCCAGGGCCAGCCCGAGGCTCAGGTAACTAGGGCTGGCTGAGGCTTGCACTGCTGGCAGTGGCAGCAGCAGAGGTGTGATGGGGCATCACCTTCCCCTGATCTCCAGGTCACCTCCCACCCCTGAGGGCTCCCAGACTGTGAGAGGGGGCAGGCCGGGCTGAGGGACCCGCCCTCCAGTGCATGAATTTTCATGCACCAGGCATCTAGTGTGTATATATATATATATATATATATGACTAATATGCTAAGTGCCCCTCTGCCCATCTGACTGGTCGCTATGCCACACACACAGGGGGCAGATGCTCAATGCAGGAGCTGCTGAGCTTCAGTGACTTGGCAGCAGTGGTTCTTGGGTGATGCACTCTGAAACCAGAGAGGAGGGAGCCTGATTCCTCGCAGGACCATGCGATTCCACCTTCAGCCATGGGTTATGTTGTTGCTGGGGCATTGTTGGCCCTGAATCTGGTTTACTGCACACTTACATTTGCATTCCACACCCTGTACCACAGCAACTTTGCAGAGTGCCCTTTCACACTCCAGGACCCCTCAGGCATGTCAGAGAACCAGTTTTGGCAGGATCCCTGCAGGCCAGGCTGAGGGATCCCACCTGCCAGAGGGCCCCCCCGCCCACACTCCACAGACACCAGGGAGGGACCGAGGGATGTTGGTTCCTGGGCGTGTCCAGCCCATCTCATCCAGTCCCGCCCCACCGGCCACCTTCTAATTAATTTCCTTTCAATGTGCATGAATCCGTGCACTGGGTCACTAGTATATAATAAAATAATGTGTATTTCCATATGCAAATGCTTGCACAAGACTACATTGACAGATATAATAAAGAAAAGAGATGATTATACCTATAATAAAATTTCCATTAATGCACCAACCAAATGCCAGCTGATACAGGAGTGCATAGCATGGCTACCAGTGACAAAATTTTCTGAAATTATAAACAAGCTCCTGGTAAAGTTCTGAACAAAAAACAATCTTTTCTTTTGGACATAGTTGCATGCCTGGAAAATTCACTATATTAATACCATGCAAAAGATACGGAGATTTTATGTTACATAAAGTTAGGTATTAAGCTGATTATTAGAAATAATTTTTACCTGCAGGACATTTGAAGGTCATAAATGATATCTGACAATTCTCTGAAGTTTTGACCTGAGAATTGCTGGTGAGTAATGCTCGTCATACCAAAAAGACTCCAGTAAAAGATACAACCATGATTTTTCCAAAGCACCTCCACTAAGAATCACTGTTTTAAGGGTTCCAGATTTACCTGTACACCTATTCTTTATTTCAGCCTTTTTTTTTTCTTTTAGGAGCAACTATAGTATCATTTGGTAGCATATCTGCAAGTTTTGGGTTCTGAGTCAGGGCTACTCCTTTAAAAAATGTTCTCAATTTTACCCTTTAAAATAAGCCATGTCTGTCAGATTGAGGTATTTAGATGTTAAAACCTAAATTCTGTATCTTACGTTTATTTTTGCTAAATTTAATTTTCTTTGTTTCAGTTCATCTTTTCAGTCTATCATTTGAATTTTGATTCTGACATATATTTTCTCTTCCTGATTTTCATCACCTGTAAGTTAGATAAGCATTTTTCATCTGTCTTTATCCAAATTGCTACTAAAAATGAGAAATAAGACACAATGTCAGAGATGTGTGAACTTGACTTGAGACTTCCCTCCATATGGACGTAGCTCATACACATCACCCTGTTATTAAGAAGTATGCAGCTGAAAGGGATCCATGAAAGATGTGGTCAATAGTCTTGCTAAAACTACATCCATAGTATGTTTCTCTTATTTTCCTTTTTTTTGGTATTCTTTTCTCATAGTATTTTTCTTATGTGTGAAGTTAGCAATATTACCATTTACATCTAATTGTAGGGGAAAATGCTCACTCTGTAAACCTGTTTTGGCCTTTAGCAGCAATAATATACCTTTCTAAATATTTTGCATGCCTAATTTTTATAACACCATGAATAATTCTGACAGCCCTGGATCAGTTGGTTGGAGCATTGTCCCATGCACCAAAAGGTTGCAGGTTCAATTCGTAGTCAGAGCACATACCTAGGTTGTGGGCTTGGGTTCAATCCTTGGTCGGGGCACGTACAGGAGGCAACTAATCGATGATGTTTCTCTCTCTCTCATTGATGTTTCACTTTCTCTCTCTAAAATCAATAAAAACATACCTTCAGATAAGAATTTTTTTAAAAAAAGAATTCTGACATAATATTCACAGTTTTAAAATATTACTACTAGTATATTAGTTTAGTTGCTATGGAAGCTAGACTCTCAGTGATCTAACACAATAGAAGCTCATTTCTTACTCAAAGTTCAATCTGTGGGAGGCACAGATGGGTTCTGCTTCACTAAATGATTCAGGCAGCCCATTAGCCTACATTGTCTTCCATACATAGATCCCAAGCTCATCCTGATGCTGACATACATCTAACAAAGCCAGGTAAATGAGAGCAGAAGGTCATATAGGAAGTTTTATGGGTTAGGTTAGAAAACAACATACATCACTACTGTCCACATTTCACTAGCTAGAACCCACATGGTCACACCTAAATGTAAGGTGGCCTGGAAAATATCATCTTGCTGTCTACCTAGAAGAAAAGGAAACAGATTGTGGTAAACTAGTCGCAGTCTCTGCACTATCATCCTTAGATCTGTGCCAGAGGACCTCCTGCTCTGAGCACCCATTCAGGCATCCCTACATTTTGGAATATCTTTCTCAAAATGCTCTAAGTCACACTTCTGTGCCTTGGAATAGCCAGGGCCAGCAGTGTTCTCTGGGCAGTGCACCTAGGGTCCAGACCTGATCCCATGTGAATCTCTATCACTAGAAACATCAGCCTCAAAATTTCAAAGTCTCATTCCAGTAGCTGGGACCTGTCAGGGCAGTAGTGCTTTCCAGGAGTTATGTGGACCACAGTCCTTGCTGCTCCACTTCATGGTGTTTTTTGACCCTGTACCCAGTGGGGTTTATTAGATATTCCAATGATATTGGGCCACCAGAATGATTCTAACATATTGGTTTGGAATGACTTTTAGTCAAGACAGAACACAGGACAAGCCCAGAGATCTGGACTACCAATGGTTTACTGCCAGCACTTGGGGTTGAGTCCCATGCATAGGTCCCTGAATGGATTCTCACCCCTCTATGTTGGACCATGGTACTTTCTCAGGTCTATAGCACCCAAGGGCAGCATGTTTGTCCATGGCCAAAATTTATTCTTGGATCTCCCCACCATCAGTACCCAGGGAGGTCACCCATTCTCTCTCTTTCACAGGTTCTGCACCATGTTCTAGGCAGTTCCTCTGGAGTAGCTACACCTAATTCCTCTGGAGGCAATAAGGCCTTTACTCCACAATGCCAAAGGGACCTCTTGATTAATGTCCTCTGGCCTCCAAAAGAATATGTGAGGTTGTGTTCTTCTGAGTCAGGCATCAGCCATGCTGGATGAGGGATGGACATTGGTGGAATGAATGAAACCATTCTTCTTGCTTTGAACACAGGGTCTTCGCCCTCTTCTCCACTGGTGGCAGTGTGTGGAAGACAGAGGTATGGACAACACTGAACAAAATTACATTCACAGAATGTGTTTAAGAGAAGATGTAGTTGGATATGCATTGTTTTATGTTAATCATAAAGTTAACAGAAAATGATAAATTACTGTTTACATTTCCCTTTATACTCTGGATAACATTTACCTTTGTGATTATCATCAATGAAGCATAGTAACAACTTTGGAGTCACTGGGAACCAATATTCATTGGCTGCACAATGGAAGATGCAGTACCATGGGTATTGATGCAACCAGTATTAAACAACTGGGATTAGAAACATGCATATTGGCTTCTACAAACAGAATTCTAAGACCTATGGCATTGTAAGTATTAACAACATTATTACCTTTTTCTCTCAATGGGAGATATGAAATTAGCCAGAAATGATGCATTTGATAATGGAGTCCATTGACCCAGAAATCGATTTGAGAATTATTATCATCTGAACAGTTTTAATTCTGCAGATCAATGACTATGTGATGTTTTTCTATTTATGTAGATCTGCTATAATTTCTTTCCATAATGTTTTGTAGTTTTCAGTGGATGTCTTGTGTTACATCTGTGCCTTAAGTATTTAATTTTTGATACTCTTAACATGGAATTGTTTTCCTAATTTTATTTTCATATTGTTCATTGCTAGTGTACAGAAATACATTTGATATTTGTTTATTGATTTTGTGTTCTGCATCCTTGCTGAACTTGTTTATTATATGCTTCATACACATTGGGACTTGTTTTTTAATACATTTATTGGGGTGACATTTGGTTAATAGGACCATATACACTGAGTGGCCAGATTATTATCACCATCCCATCAGTACAATGAAGTGAATTAGTTATGCAAATAATAATAATAATAATAATAAAACCTTGAGAGTATTTGCTTAGGAAGTTTTTAATATTCAGTATTTTTGGAAGTGTCAATGAAGTACTGATGGGGTGGTCATAATAATCTGGCCAGTCATAATAATTTGGCCACTCAGTGTAGGTTTCATGTATAGATTTCTATGTTACAAGATCTGTATTTTGCACTATGTGCTCACCACCCAAAGTCAAATCAAGCTTTCAATGATTTATCAGGCAGTTTATAACTCTGCCTTACCTTGTACACAGCCTCAAGGTCAGCCAGAGGGGAAAGTTTGGGGCCTTCTCAGGTTTTTCCTAGGCATGTGCACAGCCTTGCATGTGCACCCAGCATTGCATATGTATGTGGCCTTTTATTTATTTTTATTTTTGGTATATAGGCTTTTAGATTCCCAGGAACATAGGAAAGCTTAAGGACTTATTATTGCCCAATTTTTTCATTTTAAAGTTTTTAATCTCAACTAGTAATGCTATATCAGGCAGCTACAATGTTAAACATCTGTTACTGGTTGTATTTTGTTGGGTGGTTTTTTTGTTTGTTTGTTTTTTGTTTTTTTTGTGTTTTTGTGGGGGTTTTTTTTGTTTATTTTTTGTTTGTTTTGTGTGTGTGTGTGTGTGTGTGTGTGTGTGTGAGTGATTTGGGGGTAAAAAAGGCCTGTAGGTAGTCTCCACATACAGAAAGCTCTAAGTCAGGTCAAACAAAGACATGCTCTGAGAATGAAGCTTTTCCAGACAGGCCAAATAGTGACAAGCCTGTGGGAATGGGGCTTTTAGGGTGCTCCAAACCCATTATCTCCCCCTCCTGTTGGCTTTCCTTTTGGTTTTCACAGCTACTATAGCTGTGAGGTTGCTGGGTTTTAAGACTACTATGCAACTGAGGAGAAGGGGATAAGATCAGAGCAAGTTAGAAAGCTATAAGCTTCTCTGTTCTTAACAAGAGTTCATTGCTCATTCATCTTGAGTAAAAACATTCCTCAAATGGTTTCAAGTCTCTAGTTCATTCTCAGAGTTCTGAAACTGTTGACTCTGGTTGCTCTTGTGTTTGATATTGCACTGTGCGCCCACCACCCAGTGGTGAAATGGAGGAGCAGATTTTTAGAAGGTCTCACTCCACCCTTCTGAAAGTGAGACACCACACGTGCTAGGCTAAGAAGAAACCAGACACATGCAAAAATGAATACTCTGCAAATTCACTTACATAAGGGTCAAAATCAGGTCTAACTGATTCTGCTATTAGAAATGAGGAGAGTGATTAACCTTTGTGGGGAAGGACGAGGAAGAGAGCACAGGAGGCTTCTCCGAGGCTTCCTACGTTCAGTGTGATGGTCTGCATGCTGGTTACTCAGGTGTGTTCTATCACAATATTGTATTATGTGTATGTGTACGATTTGGGTGTGTTTCTGTGTGTATGTTATATTTTGATAAAACCATAAACATAATAAAAAGTTAGGAATAGGGGGGATAGGCAAGAGTCCTATAGGTAGCTTGGTGATATTTGAGAAGGCTGTAGTGCTTAAGTTGTTAGGTGGTTCATGCATATTATTTTCATTATACTTCAAGTATTATATGCATGTGACAAATATTCTTTGATATGGATCCAATATTACAGAATAAACTTTATTTTTAAAACTGTCAGCATTGTCTAATATCCTTCAGCAGACTTTGAGGTTTAGAGACTTCATAGATTTCTATCCTTATCTGGAAACTTAGAGTACTTATAATATGTCATTTGATGATGTTGCAATTAGCATGCATATAAATAAATCTTTGAGTATATATCTGATGGATTCCTAGGATATATTCCAAAAGTGAATTAGGGATGGGGTCAAAGTACATAAAAATTTAAAATACTCTTAACATATTCACATAGTCTGTTGTGAACATTGAACAAATTAACTGCACAGAAATATATGAGAAGCTTAATTTTTCTGCTCATATCAAACACTAGAATGAATATATATTCAAAATAATCTACTTATTTATATCTATATTTGTTATATATAATTTCACTGCGAACTTGCAATATGTTAAAAGAAACATGTTATCACATTTTTGTGCACGTCTTTCAGTAACAGTTGTGCTGAATATTTTCTCCTATGCTTGTTTATTATTTATTGACATTTTTGGTTTCTGACTTATTATTTTATTTATATTTGGGTGTTCCTATTATTTGTATTGATTTGTAAGCTCATTGAGGATTTTTAATTCTGTTTTCTAAAGTCTATGATGCACCTTTGATTAAGTCTAGGATTTAATTTTCTTTGATATTTTAACTTCAGCTATTGCTTGAGCACATTTGCTAAGGTTTCAATCCATTTCACCAAGCAATCGTTTAATTGATGTTCAGAATAATGCACAGAATAGTTTTTCTCATGACTTCCTTTCCTTTCTTAAAATAAAATTTTCAGCTTCAATACCATCAAAGGTAATGGAGCTCTCACAGAGTTCTCTATGTTGTGACCCCTTTTGGGTTCTTAAAATTGCCTTTGAAGTAGATCCCAAAGGATGAAAAAAAGAACGCTGTGTGCAGCCCTTCTCCCTCCCCAACAGTACAGCATCAACATCCAAAGCTGCCTCTGAGACCAACAGAAATAATCCCATCAAGCCCTTTGTCCCAGTTTATATCAGAAAATACATCCCACTCCCTCACCCCCAATTCTCTCTCATTACAAGATCATCCTGTCCATTTGGCTTACTAAGTCCCTGAATTGACGCATTCTCATATTCCGTCCCGAACTTCAAACTGACTCACTGCCCTCTGGACCACATGGTCAGTCACCTGAAAAGTCCCCTGGATCCTCTGCTTCTTCTGTGAACATTCTTCAAATGTGGCTGCCCCTGGGGATGTTTCTTTCCTTGTAATTTTCTCAGGGGTTGTCTTTTATTTCTCCCTAAAACCATTCCTTTTTACAGAGATCTACAGAAATCTATTACTCAGTCTTTAAAGATTACAGTACATAGATCACTGTACCCCCTCCTAGGAAAAGACTTCCTTCATAAATACTGATACTTTTAATATCCAGATAAATGATCTTTCCAATATCTTAGTCTCTGGATGCACTGAACTCCTGCCCTTTTCCTTCACTAACCCCCCACTACTAATCCCCTTGGTTGTATCTGAGCTCTCGACATGATACTTACAGCATACTCTCTATTATCCAAATTTCAAGTATCACCTTCTCCACCCATCACCTTCCATCTTTCCAGTTCACTCTGTTGGGCACTTCACCCTGCTGTTATCGTCCTTTTTCCACAAGTTAAATTCCAGTTCCGCCATCCTAATCACACCTGTATTCACTCTCAACCCTCATATTCCTCTCTCTCTCTCTCTATTGACCATGCTTGGAAATTCCCCAATCTTAGTTCTAATCAGTTCTTTATGTACTTTTTCCCCCAGTCCCTGAGTGTCTCAAGTCAACCAGAAAAGACACAATCGATCTGACTGGTCTCATTTTAAATTCTGATCACTAAGAATAATATCAAGTGGGCCCGAGAGGCCACCGGCAATTCCACAGTATTTCCCCAGGCCAAGTAGTTTTTCCCTCCCTTGAATAGCTGTTGTATATTTTTCCTTCTGTTTTCAACACTTTAACTCCTTATATTGAACTTATTTTTTTTTAATTTTACAGAGAATGAAGTTGATAATGAAGTTATTTTTTATTTTACAGAGAATAGAGAAATTGTTAATGAAGTGATTTTTTAATTTTATAGAGAATATAGAAACAGTCAGAAAATAATGTCATGATCATAGATTTAGTGAGTGACTGAGATGAGAGGTACAATATAAAAGCCAGACACTAACCATGGAGTGCCCTCCACTGAAATTTAAATTCCTAAATTGGGCATTCAATTCTATCCATAAAGTGAAATCCAGTCATCCACTTCAAGTTAATGTTTCTCTTTGAAACCTTCATTCTTTCTTCCATAAGAGATCATATAACTAAAACAGGTGCATAAAATTTCTTGGGACCTGAGTTTCTACATCACTGAAAGTTACACTGAGTAAATAATCTCTGTGGACCTATTCAAATATAATATTATATGATGCTATACTGCTTTTCATGCTATAAACATCTTAAACTAAGGCCCCAGCCTTACTCAAGAAACAACAAACAAGGCTGCACTCTCTTTTCTTTGGCTCATACATTACCCTCTACCCAGAAATTGCATTTCTTGTTCAAATCTTTCACATACCTTCAAGGGCATGTTCAAATGATACTTTCTCCATAAAGTTTTGTCTTACATCATTAAAATAATTATAATACATGCATCTCTCTGCAACTTTTATTCAATTTATACTTACTTTATGGTGCAATAGACACTTATATTTAAACTAGAGGCCTGACGCATGAAATTCTAGCAAGGGGCTCTGCCCTCGCAGCCCCTCGCAGCCCCTCGCAGCCCTGGAAGGCCACCAGGACAGTTGTTCTGCTGTTTGGTCTAATTAGCATATTAGCTCTTTATTATATAGGATTAGCTTTCTGCATTCCCATCTCATTCACTAGAGGAAAAGTTCACTTAGTTGAACAACTCAATTTTACCGAGTTTACTATCCAGCCACGTTGCTGTAATGATTATGTTGCAAGCAATAGCTATTCAGTAAATTTTTAATAAAGGAGTTGATTCTCAACTCACTAGCTGAATTGACTTTCATCAGTTCTTAGCTAAATGGAAAATAATTTAGCATAGCAGTTAAGAGCTTCGATGGTGTGCATTTAAACCCCTACTCTACTACCTACGTAAACTCTCTGAGCCTTATTTTCTTTATCCATAGAATGGTGACTGCATCTATCTCTTAGGGTTTTGTGAGATTATTTGAAATAATTCAAATAAAAACTAAAAAAGTATGTTGTTTTAAGCACTCAATAAATATTAGCTATTTTTATTGTATATTATAAGACAAAAATGAGGGTTTTAAAGCACGGTCTAATATCGTTTCTAACACATACACTTTTGTGTGCTTTGTTACGGGACTTCCTGGCAGGTGAAAAATAACAATAAACTTAATTAAGGGGTGACTTTTCTGTTCAGTATAAAGGACAGAACAGTTTCAATCCTGGCAAGAAGCAAGGTCTGGAAGCTTTTCACATTCAATCATTTTCTTTAAAATGAGTAAGTCGAGTGCTCCATTAGTTCTGGAGAGGAGAGTATAATAGAATCAGTTCTATAATAGGAGCATTAAGCCCTTTTGCATTATAGGAAATTATTGAAAAAGGCTGCCAGGCTCTGGTTTCCTTGCCAAAATATAGCCATGGATATTCAACAGTAACATCAAGCCTGATAAAAACTTTTCATTTGAATAGCTAGAAACCCAATGGCAGCATAGAATGTGAATGTCGGTCTTGAGCAAGAATAGGAATGAGAGAAAACAGACAGGATCCTGCATTGAAGCAGGTGCTTATTAGAAATACGTCTTTATGCACATGCTTTAATTAAGATGAAATGGCATCTCCTTTGTTTGTTCTGAATTTACATTGTGACTGTGTGTTAGATTGGAAATTTAGGCCAATATTGGCCGTGTAAGTCGTGCTGAAACTTTTTATCTTTTGAATGTTGACATCAGAGAGGGTTAGCTCCATCATAGTAAAGTGAGGAAAAATGAACATAATTATTTTTATAACTAGCTTATGTTTCTTCCATTACGTGTTTGATCACCACTTTCTTAAAGGCACTGACTTGTCTATCCCCTAAACAATGCTTTCCAATTTAAGAGGGAACATTTGAGTCAATCTAACACTCCCACTAGAAAATGTTCATGCTGGCATTTACCAGTCTGGCCCCACCCCTTGCTATTAGTGACACACTGTGCAAGGCTTATGCTATGGAGCAAAAATAAGGCAAGTAACTATCCAGATGCAGGGAAGCCTCTGCAATAGTCTCAGAACCCTCCAGAAAAGCACTATCAGGTATGGACCAAGCTTTAGGGTGAGTTTTTTATGCTTCAAACTGAGGGGAAATGCATGCAGGCATCCCTTTAATAAAATAGAAATTTGTGAATCTGACGCCACAACCATCCTTTCCTTGTCAGACCTGCTCTGATCACTTGGTAGTCACACTTCTCACACACACACTGCTCCTATTCCCAACTACTGAGATGAAACAGACACACCAAGGTGGCCCCAGACGGAGTAATTCCCAGCTGGATTTCCCTCCTGCTTCTCATGTAGTTTCCACAATTCATGTCACAAAGGAATCCAGATAGCGAACATCAGCTCTGCTCTCTCTTCTACAACACATAGAAAACAGTCACTTTCTCTCAGCACAAACATCACATTATTCACATAGACATTTTTAAAATTAAATTTATTGGGGTGATGTAGTCCCATTTGTTTATTTTCTCCTTAGTTTCCATTGTCCTAGGAGAGGTATTGGTAAACATATTGCCACCAGAGATGTCTGAGATTTTACTGCCTAGGGCGTCTTCTAATGAACAAAATAAACTGTTGAACAAAATAGATCCAGAGACATAGAAGTATGGAACAGACTGTGGAACATCAGAGGGAAGGCAGGGGAGGATATCAGCCAATGAACTTGTATGTATATAGGCATAAACCATGGACACAGACAATAGGGTGGTGAAGGCCTGTGGTGGGGGCGGGGGTAGGCTAGAAGAGGTCAATGGGAGAAAAAAGGGGACATATGTAACACTTCCAACAATAAAGATTTTTTTAAAAGTATTGGGGTGACATTGGTCAATAGGATCACCTAGGTTTTAAGTTCACAGAGACATTTTTAAATCTAAAATCTAAAAGCGAAGGTGAAATTATTCAACACCACTATAAATGCATCTCTTCTCAATAGCTTAAACCCAACAGATTTCCTGCTTGACCTTCCATTTCATTTAACAATCTAGTAAAGCTTTTGATAACAAGGTCCCATGTTCCTTTTTGTACCTTTTCAATGAAAACCATGAGTGCCTTTACCGATTAGTTCTTCACTAAGCATGAGCAGATCTTAATTATCCAAAAATGAGAAAACAATACCAAAAACTCAATTAAAGAGAGAGGTGCTTAGAATTATGATTAAACTGAGATAACATTGGAAAAGTTTAATTCTCACTTTTTGTGAGACATGTCTTCCAAGTAAGGAATCTAAGAGGTAATTCTTACAGTATCAATATATGCTAAAAGTACCAGTTTTTCCATTGTAGTGCTTCCCACCACCCACCCCGAATCCTTGTATGGTTAAAAAAAAAAAAAAAACACAAGTCTTCTTTACTTATGAAGAAAGGAAATCTAATTTGAGGTACCGACTTGAGAAGTTAGAGAAAAGTAAGAAGTAACACTTCAAGGTGACTTGAGTCCCATCCTTAGGACCCAGATTCTCGGATATTATATAAATATGTCAAGGATATGTTTCCATTAAGTGATGAAATACACAAACTTAGAACATATTAGATGGGAAGCAGTTTAAATTTATTTTACATTTTTTTTCATGCATATGTGTGTTAATGATTCCCTTTTAAAAGGAGGAGGGTACTAGGGTTTAACTCTGGAGGAAACAAAACAGTAGCATGCAACAGCAAACTTTCAAATACTACAGAATTAGTTAGGAGAAAGTGACATCTTCTAGAAAAATAAATCAGTACCTTTTTAATTAAGATCCCGATTCACCAAACTTGGAAACAATGGGACATCCTTCACATGAAAAAAGTGACCTAAACTAGAATGACCATGCATCCCCCACAAATGAGCCTCCCAGTGATGCTCTCTCCTCTGCTGCTGTAGAGCACTCGGGATCAAGCTGGTCCACAAGACCTTCCCGTGCTGCCCCAGCTTCACTGAGACAGGGCTGACACAGGAAAGCATCTCGGCTCACAGACTATTTTCCTTTCCTCCCTTCCTTCCTCCCTCCCTGTCTTCCCTTTATTTTTACTTAGGACTTTTATCCAGCTGGAGTTTGTGTCTCTGCCATGGGTGGGGAGTTGCAAGGGAAGCGGGTGTCTGTGCAGATGTCAGATAGAAGAGCTTACTTGTATGCACATGCTGGTCTGCAAACTTGGGAGTTTCCTGGGTGAAATCTGAAAATGACTCTCTACACAGAGAGGGCAGGGAGAGACCAAAGGAAGAGGTAGATTGGGAGGTGGTAGTTCTAACAAGCAAGGGTAGTTCCTTAGGAGGCTTGTCTCATGGGGCAGCAAGATCAATCAGTCTCCGCACCCACCAGCCAGAATCTTAGAAGTTTATGTAGAGACCTTAACGGGGGTTAGTCACATATTTAGTCCACATGGTCTTAACAACACCCACTCTCTCAAGTCTGTGTCTTTGAAAATGGTTCACACATTGTAGTAAATCTGACAAGCCCTGTGACCAAAAGTAATCTCACAGGATGATCTGATCATAAATTCCTAACTGGGTCATGAGTAGTCATGTCCCAGGCCTACAACTTCCTCAGTAAAAGGTTTGTCTTTGCCTTAATCAAGCTCTGTGCATTGTTCTTGTGCATCTAGGTTAACATGCCTTTTGAAATGCCAGAGTAATCCTCTTCTCCAGACCCCTGGGAGGGGTAACCACCCTCAAGTGAGCACATAACTATCCTGTAGCCCAATCATAGAAGTGACCAAACCTTGTTTTCTCTCACCTCTTTAATCTACCACTCATGGATTTCATGTAATCTTCCTTACATTCCCTCCTGTGATTCCAAATGCACAGAAAGAACCATAAAACTGACATTGTCTAGAGCATTTTTTTAGTCCATTGAGAGCTTGCTTCCAGACACATGCTTCATTTGGCTCAAATAAACTCTAATGAACTCATGAAAATTTTTATAGGTCTGGATGTTCTTATGTCAACATCACTGTGGGAATGGTGGGCGAAACCTACATTTCAAGAACAGGGGAGGGTCCAAGGAATCTCCGATTCTCAGGGTCCAGCTCACAAGTCACATCCTCTCTACAACCTTCTCCAAAAGTATTGGGGAAGCAGTGCCAGAAGGTCAGTACAATTTGACCAAACATAAGTTCACTAAGGCACCTGCCATCATTCCTGGCCCTTGGAGAGCTGACCACCCAGGATGCCTGAGAGATGGCATTCATTTCTGTTCACATGGCACCTTCAGGTCTGACAGCCCTATCTACTATGGCTCTGTCATCTCAAGTGCAAAGCAATCATTTTGCTGCTTGAACATTATACTAGAGCTTAGGAAACTGTGAGATTACCTAAGAGTCCCTCTGCCCTGATCATTCAGCCATTTCTTCTCTAGTGTCTTAACATCTTCTCTGGGAGTGTTTTACTCCCAGAAATTGACTTCAGTCTTGTTCTCAGATCCCACAGATGTACCTTAAAGTTCTTTCTTCATTCCAGGGCTTATCCAGGGGAACAGGGTATTTCCTAATATGGAGAAATTAATGATTCTGATCCATTGCTTCCACTTGATGCTCCCAATTCTCTTACCTTTTTTGTATGCAATTTTATGTTTCCTCAGGACCTAAGCTTTTGAAATAGAGCCTAAAAAGGAAATCCTTTCTTTAAGTTATGTTGTTTTATCTATCCCCAGAGACAAGGAACATAGAACAACTGAGCTACTTTAATGGTGGAAAGTCAATGAGTTAATAAAAAATGTAGAAGAAAATAAGTAATTGAAAATGAGACTTTAAGAAAGTCTAGAGAATAGCAAAATTAAGATAAGTATGTAAAGTAACTTGAAGTTAGATTATCTTTCCTACAAAGAATAGTTTATTCTTTAGCTAAGTCTCCTGATCAAGTTCCTTTGATGACTTCCTGTGGCTGACACTTTCTTCAGTAGTTGCCCCCTAAATGCAATTGCTCTAACTTCTGCATGCTCTAAACATCCAATACAAAGGAGTAAGGGATCCAAGCATTTAAAGGAGACTCACCTTGTCAACCCCCTCCCCCTTCTTGACCCTGTGACCTATCTGGATTGTGATGAAACACCAGGGTATAGTTTTATAAAGTTAGAAGCTTTGTTTTTCTTTTTCATTTCTAATTGTATGAATTTAAGACAGAGTCTGCCCCAGAGTAGCTGCTCAACAAATACTTATTGGATAATTGAATCCCATAAGATCCCCTGTTTGTACTTACATACATGAAAATATGTTGTAAGTTTTGCTGCTAAACATTATTAATTATTCTGAGGCTCGCTGAGGCATCAAGTGAAAAAAAAAAACAAACATAACAAATAAACCACCCAAAACAAAAATGGTAGAATATTTTTTGAGAAATGTGCATTGACAACTAGGATGAGAGTAGAGACAAGGTTTCCTCTAGGGGGCTTCCTCCATTACAGCCCAGAGATGTACAGATTTTACCAAAATTTCAGGTGAACTATGAGGATGCTCTCATAGTTTGACAGGTATGTTGGAGGGAAAAGCTTATTTCAGAGATCTCAACCCATTCAAAAAATTAAAACAACAATGACAACAACAACAGAAACATAGTTACTCATATTTAGCATATTCTGAACCATAAAATCCAAAACAGGTTTTCCCTGCAGAGGATTCTCTCTGCTGACCATTCACTGCTATCTTCCAATCCTGCACCATATTACACTCTAGATACAGAGCCCAGAAGTAGAGTTAGGACCCATGTGTGTCCCAGACAAATTCCTCAAGTAAATCTCAGGCTCATGAGTTTTCCCATTCAGCTGATATAGTAGATCTTTGTGACCCTAAAGTTGCCTTAAAGCTGAGTGGTGGGTCAATAGTTCCTGGTCCCAACCCTGAGTTCTTCCCTCCTCTAAATTTTTCTTCAAAAATCTAGCTGGCATGACTCCATGAAATATCCCTTTACTCATCAAGTTAAATTCTCTTCAATAAACTTACATCTTTATTCCAGAGGTATATTTTATTTTTCTACTAGAGACTATAAATAGGATATTTAATAGAAAATATCTCTCGAGCTATTGCTAGAGTATTATAACTATAATATCCTGCCAGTGGAGAATGAAACACACATCTATTATTAGTTCCATAATAATGTTAATAATATGAGCCAAATCCAATAAGGCTAACTAAATATGGATCTGCAGAGTAATCGCCCATGTAAGTGCCACACACAATGATTCATTTTAACATGTAATGGTGCAGAACAATCTCACATGACGAGGTAGCTACAGTCTCAGAATCCTATAGCATTTATTAAAATGCCTGGTATAAAATGAACACAGGCAAAATATGGAGCTGTGTCTCTCATGACCAGTGATAATGCAAAGCTGAATGGTGTTAGAAAATAGATCAAAGATTACAACACATTAAAGATCCCGGAATTAATCAAAGCACTGGCCAGAAGATCTGTTACAAGATGCACTTCCTGGAAGCAGCCTGCTCTCTTGTCATCTCAAGGCTTTGCCGATTTCGCTATTTTTGCTTGGAACAGCCTTCTGGTCATTCTTCAAGCGGATGGTTCCTTCCCTCCATGAGAACTCAGCTGATACATCAACTTTTACAGGAAGATTTATCGAAGCTTCAGTCCCTTGGCCAGGCCAGATGCCTCTCCTCTAAGCCAGTGATTTTTCAACCCATACGCCAAGGCAGGCACACTGGTGTACTGCAAGAAATGTTAAAACATGCAATACCCAACTATTTAGTCTGGGGCACTGACCTCTTTTCCCTTAGATTGTCCAAAAAATGACAACAATGAACACAATAATAGCCATCTGGTGTGAATGCATAAAAATTGTACTTATTCTTTTGTCAGGTTGGCAAAAGATGTATTGTTTGGTGTGCCGCAGAATTTCAGTAATTCGTTTATCTGTGCCATGAAATGGGAAAAAAGGTTGACAATTGCCACTTGGCAGGTTGCGATTACGTGCCTATACAAGTGCAACCTGATGCAGCGGTTCTCAATCCTGGGTGTGCTTTGGAATAACCGTCCTTAAGCTACAACATAGTAGACGCATTACACAGTGTAGCCTCGCATACTTAGAAAATCTGCTCCAGGAAGTTTGGCGTGGCTTCAGGGACTCGGTATTTACAAAATAAAATTAAACTCAACAGAGATTCTGAGACACAGAGTTAGACAATGACTTACGGTTTCCATTTTTATCCGCTGACTCAAGTGATACACTAATGACACATTCATCTAAATCTGTTATTTCTAAACTATCAATAGCTCACCATGAAAAATAAATATTTTACTGTGAAGTACAATACAATGAAGATCAGAGACCTCTTAGCCCAGGCTCTGTCATTAAGTGAGACTAACCAGCTTAACGTACCAGCCTTAAGTTTCCCAGCTACAACCAAGAAGCTATAAAACAAAGGAGTTGTGCTGAATCAGTGCTTCATAGAACTATGTTTTCAGGGTTCCACAGAGGTGCCTTAGCAGCCACAATGGAAGTTGAATAAAGGTACAGGCTAACCAGGGTGAAGGAGCTCTGATTTGATCTCCTTGCACAGACAGAGTTGACCCTGAACAATGCGGTGGGTCAGGGGCACTAACTCCCTGCACAAAATCCTGTGTATAATTGCTGACTCCCTATAAACTGAGCTGAACAACCCCTTATCAATAACATACATAGTGATTAACACATGGTTTGAATGTTATATGTTTTATATACTGTTCTTTTATAATAAATTAGAGAAAATGTTATTAAGAAAATCATAGGGAAGAAAAAATACTTGTACAGTACTGTATTTATTTTTTTTTTTTTAAATCTGTATGTAAGTGGACCCAAGCAGTTCAAAATTGTGTTGTTCAAGGATCAACTGGGCATAAATACATATACTCATAGATATATTAATATAGCATTTGAAAACAAGTCATACTGAAGCATCCATCTTATATAAAAACTGCTGTTTGAAATTTTAACCCTGCTATTTCTGGCTTCTGTAAATGCTTGCTAGTTTAAATAATAAGGAAAATAAGACTACTCCCATTTCAGAGAGGCCATTAAACCTTCCCCAGATGAAGTTATCAGTGCTGGCACCAGGCCAAGCTTTTGGTTGAGGTCTCAAAGCCCCAGCACATAGGGCCCTTTAAGAACTTGCAAAGGGAACCAGAAAAAAACCATATTTGGGAGACAAAGAAGGTAAAATAGTATAAATATGGGAAACTTCGTGTGTTATTTCACCCAGAATTTGAGAGACATTTTCCTCCGGGCCCGCGCGTAATAATGTAACTCCATCTCTCTAAGTGTTGCTTGGTTCTTCGGTTTTTCTGTAACAATACACACACACACACACACACACACACACACACTTTAAAAACCATGATTCTATAACTTGAAACCTGAACCACATTTAAACTGCTCAAAAGTCACATGTGGTTTTTGGCTATCACAGTGAACAATGAAAATATAAAACATTTCCATCACTGTAGAAAGTTCTACTAAAAAGTCCCGTTGTCAATTATTCAATAACTGTGTGTTGCGGGATTAGAAGCCCCCTATTATTTCTTCCAGCTCTAAAATTCTTTCCTAATACTTGAAGAAAATGTACTCACTTGAAGAAAATGTATTTGAAATCATCTGTGTTAGTAAAACATTTCACAGGTGGCCAAAAGTGTTTAAACAACCCAAGTAAAATGGAAATACTATCAGTGAAAGAGAGAAAAGATTCCTGGACTTTAGAAAAGACAACCTATTGAATGTGAGAAGGTATATGCCAGATATATCCAATAAAGAGTTAATATCCAAGACATATAGGGAACTCACACAACACCAAAAATAACCAAATGATCCAGTTAAAAAATAGGCAGAGAACCTGAATACACATTTATCCAAGAGGGAATAGAAATGGCCAATAGGCATCTGAAAAGACACTCAACACCACTAATCATCAGGGACATCAAAACTAAAATCACAATGAGATATCACCTCGCACCTGACAGAATGGCTGCCATCAATAAAACAAGCAAGTGCTGGTGAGAATGTGGAGAAAAGGAAACCCTAATGCACTATTAGTGGACATGTAGATTGGTGTAGCCACTATGAAAAACAGTATGGAGGTTCCTCAAAATGTTTAAAATAGTACTACAAAATGACCCAACAACCTACTTCTGGGTATTTATTTAAAGAAACCCAAAATACTAATTTAAAAAGATATATGCACCACTATGTTTATTGCGGCATTATTTGTAATAGCCAAGATATGGAGGCAACCTAAGTGTCCATCAACAAATGAATGGATAAAGATGTGGTATATACATACAATGGAATGTAACTCAGCCACAAAAGAGAATAAAATCTTACCATTTACAACAACATGGATGGATAAAAAGCTGTGATTTTCAACCACTATGCCTCAAGAATGTTTAAAACCTGACTATTTACTCAGGGGCATGGACTTCTTTCCCTTATATTGTCAAAGAAAAAGAAAAAGACAACAGCCAACACAATAGCCATCTAGTGTGAATGCCCTGCCTTGAACCATAAATATATAGGTCATGTAATAGAGCTGCATCTTCTTAGTCCTGTTGCATAATAAGGTTGCATCTAATTGGTTAATTCTTGGTACCAGAAATCCTTATATACAGGTATAAGCACTTGATATTTAAAAAAAAAATCACTTCGGAACAAAAGAGTAATTACTATTATTTTTTGGTAAATCAATCAAAATTATACTGATTTTTTTGTCAAATCAGCAAAAAAATAACATACTTTTGTTGTGCCACAGAATTTTAGTAATTAGTTTATGTGTGCCATGAAATGAAAAAGAATGAAAAGCACTGCTCTGAGCTCCTAATCATACTGAGTACAGCGCTCTTATAGGAGTCATCAAAATGCTGGTATTATGTATTTACATATTATGATGCCTCACTATGCCATCAGCTTTTTCAAGACAATAACCATGTCCTTTATCTCTCTGATTCCTGACGTTCTATTTGGCCTGGTATGTAGCAGGAGCTCAATAATTATGTGTTGATGCCTCTTTATTTGGCCAACTTTTCTCAGAGTAGAAGCCTCAATTTAAATATGGTTTTTTAAGGCCTTCCTTAACACCTCAGGTTACTTTGATATCCTTGTGAGAGTTTTCATAGTAGCTTTATCACATTATACAGTGGGGCTTTGACTTACGAGTTTAATTCATTCCATGACGGAGCTCGTAACTCAAATTACTCGTATGTCAAATCAAAAAGTGAACGAGTGAGACACGTGATGCTGGGCTGATGTTGTGGTGTTCACTGTGACGTTTGCTGCGCCAACTAGCAAAGGGGTATCTGAAGCTGGCTTGTAATCCAAATTTTAGCTCGCAACTCAAAGCAAAAAATTGGCCGAGAGACGGCTTGTATCTCGAAAAATTCGTTAGTCGGGACACTCGTAAGTCAAGGCCCCACTGTAATTATATATTTACTAGAGGCCTGGTGCATGAAATTCATGCATGGGTAGAGTCCCTAGGCCTGGACAGTGATCAAGGCCAATCAGGTTCCCCGCCTCCTCGCCTCCCCACACCTCCCCACCTCACCACCTCCTCCTTCCCTTGCCACCCCGCCATGTGCCGCCATTGCGCAGTCCCCTCTCACCTCTCTGTGCTTCCTCACCTCCCCACCTCCTCCTTCCCTTGCTCCCTCAGCACCCTGCTGCCTCCACTGGTCACCCGCCATGTTCCATGCCACCCCCTGGTGGTCAGCGCATGTCATAGCGAGCAATGGAACTCCCCAGGGGACACTTTGCATATTAGCCTTTTATATATATAGATGATGATTTAAAATCTTCACCTAGTAGACTAAAAGCTTTATGAGGACAGGCACCATATGTCCCCCATTTATAGTTATCTCCCTAATGTCTTACTGAGCCTGGCACATAATTCACACTCAAAAACAGCTGTTGACTCGGCTATTGAATCAATTATATTTGGTACAATATAGATGATCCTTAAAAATCATTATGTTAAGTAAAAGAAGCCAGTCACAAAGGAACACATATCATTGATCCTTTTATATAAAAATTTCTATAATAGACAACAAACCTATAGAGATGCAAATGATTATCTATGACTACTGTGTATAAGTATGACTAATATGACTGTTATTAGCAGGGGAGAAAGAATAGGGATGAATCGGAAACAGGAGTGACTACTAAGAACTGGGCCCCTTTTTGTGATAATGAAAATATTAAAAAATTAGGTTGAGGCAGTAATTGTACAACTCTGTAAACATACTAAAAATCTACTGAAATGTACACTTTACATGGTTAGACATTATGGTATATGAATTATCTTATATAATAAAAGCATAATATGCAAATCGATCGAATGGCCGAACAGCAGAACAACCATCCAGGACCATGCTGTGGCACCCACTGGCGCCAGGCCAGCCAAGGCGGGTGCAATGCAATTGGTTGGGGGCCTGGCCATTGCCCCATAATCACCCCGCAGAGGGAGGCCCAGGCCACCAGCTGACAGGGCAATCAATCGGGGGGCTCCATGATCACCCCAAAGAGGGAGGCCCAGGCCATGGACTGGCTGGCTATGGCAGGTGGGTGGGGCCTCCCTCTGCAAGGGAAGCCCCAGTTCCCAGTGCCAGAGGGAAGCCAGTGCCAGCAGCCAGGGGAAGGAAGGCCTACTCTTGCAAGAATTTTGTGCATTGGGCCTCTAGTATATCAATAAAGCTATTACTAGTAAAGTAGTTGTTGGATGGATGAATAAATTGAAAGGTCAACATGACATTCAGGTGTCCCCTCATTTTGTAAAGAATCTGTATTTCTGGAAATGGGAACCCTGTTGTCCAAGTTCCTTTCATCACCATCTCTTCAAAGATGCCTTTCTGTAATAAAACACTGTCAATCATTCTTCCCTCCTTTTGCTCTGAATCCATGGGATGGTGCTTGCTGTAGTTTCTTTTTGTCCAGTCATATACCATCTTCAGTCTTCTCAGGCTTCAATGAGTTATAATAGCCAAACCCGAATTGCTATCTGTTTCCTCTGCCCAGTCTTTGGAATCACTAGTTCCTTTGAAGAAATTAGCTTTTAAACAACTAAGAGGGCCACAAGTTTTCAATGACATTCTCCCTCCCCCTCTCCCTCCACAGTGCAGCTTGTAATACATAAATGATGGCTGTGCCGGGACTGAGGGGGAAGAATATTAGGAAACTTTCTTCAGCTTATTTATAGCACAACATAAATTTCAAAATAGTAAATTCTGAAACATGGGTGCATCTTGTCTGAACTCCAAGGAGTGTCTTTCAAGTCGGAACAAATATTTTATAGAACTAAAATGGCAGGTATACAACTCACACACATCCAGTCAGAAGATATTTTCATGAACTGGAAGACATTTTCCTAAGCAAACTAACAAAAATTCAAGAAATACAGCCATAATGTTTCCTTCATTTCACACCACTTGAAGATGGAAAATCCTGGGAACCAAACACTGAATTAGAATAAAGAAACTCTAATTGGTTAAGTGGTTGAATTATTGAAAGAAAGACCTGGCAGAGAACATTAAATCTGAGTAAGTGTCTAAAAGGTCAATAGCAATACACCTAATGAGGACAAATAGATGGATATTTTATAAATTCTGAAAGAAATCTACGTTTTTAATGGTAATAATAAATTGTTGATAATAGACTAAAAGTAGGATCACATACATGCCTAGAGGAAGTAAACAAATAGGAGAAAAGAAGTAACACAAATGAATTTACTTTATTATGTGTTATAAAGGAAGTCAGTATATTTGCTTTTACATTTTAGAAAACTAAAAAATAAAAATAAGCAATTAACTTATTAATTCAAACTATGTCTACTAATATTTACTGTGCTAGGCACTGGGCAAAATATCTGGGTAGTATTATTCCTCATCCCCAGGGATTTAACACATCCCCAGGGATTTAACAGTCCAAGAGTTTACGCTTACACACACACACACACACACACACCCCTCAGATTTAAATCTTTATTGCTTTGCAGACTGTACCTTTTTACCATCCAATGCAGCTTTAGGGAAAATTTTTAAATCTAATTGGCTTTAAGCAATTTGTGAATCAGGCAGGGTTGTACAAAATGGAAGGTTTTTATAGGAAGAAGGGTAGGGCTATTAACAAAAGGGAAAAAAAAGTATTATTTGAGGGCTAGGACATTTTTTTTAGGGGGGTAGGTTTTTATCATGCAAATTTCTTTCTAGGGGCAGAGTACCTCATTGGTGTTGACCATAAAATTCCAGACTAGTTGATTAAGATTATGTTTCTGGGAAGACTTAAAACTACAATTAAATCAGGTATTATATTTAGGTTTGGTGGGAAAAAAATTTAAGTTTGGTGTCATGGTCTTTTATCGGGAGTAACTGCCACTTGGGCCTGTGTTTTCTCTTTAACAATACACAAATATGAACTAAAAGTAAAAGTTCATGAATATTAAACAGAAACTATCCACATGCAAAATAAATAACAAGCTAGGCAAAACTAATCCTAGGTAAAATAGATAATTTAGAGCACAAATAGAAATTCTAAAAAAAAAAAAATCCAATTATTACCCTTAGATAGATTTAAGGTAATACTGCATCCATAAACAAGACAGGATGCTGTCACATAATTCTTGGCAAATGAGTGTGTGTGTGTTTGTGTGTGTATGAGAGAGAGAGAGAGGAGGAGGATAGAGGAGAGGAGGGAAGAGAGGAGAGGAGAAGGGAAAGAGAAGGGAAAGAGGAAAAGGGGAAGAGGGAATGTGAAGGTGAAGGTAAGGAAAGGGTGGGGAAGAGAAAAAGGAGGAAAAATCAGTGAATAAACTAAATAAAATGGATAATACTAAAGTTCAAGCTGGTAATTTGAAAGTTAAAATTTGTAAATTTTCAGATTCTAGAGCTGAAAAAGTAAGAGACAAGAACTCTAAGAGGACCAACATACACTTAATAGAATAACACTGTCCAACACACTACCCAGTGTAGTAATGTAACCGAACAATCAAGGGGTCGGGGCTGCCTGTCAGTACTTCAGCCAATTAAGCAGAGACAGGATTGAATAATATAGGAGCATTTATTCCAATAATGCTGGCAGTATGGGAGAGTAGCAGGTCATCCACAAAAATCTGCTCTCCCTCTCCCCATAAGCCAGTTGCTTATATTGGGTAGAAGGACAAAGATTATGTAGGGAAGTAGGAATTACAGGTTTCAAGTCATGCGGGCTGTGGGGGAGGGGGAGGGTCACAGAGGGTGGGTGCCTCCAGGTGTCCCAGGACCAGATTACAGGCAATAGGGGCTGGGGCTGTAAAGAGCAGGTGCCTCCAGGACTAGATTGTTTCAGCCAGGAGGTTGAAAATCTTTCCATGATTGACAGTAGGATGGACTGCATTCCCATGTTAGCTCCCATGTCCCAGGGCATACAACTCCCAGCCAGGTTAGAATGTGCTTTCTTTAATCAGAACAAAACAATCATGGTTAACAGAGCATGATTAATATTTCTTTTATTTCTTATAATAGCTAGTCCCCAATATTATCTTTTGCTGCTAATATTAAAACTAGGGGTCAGAGAGAAGTGATGGCAGGGAAGGTATTGCAATTACACAAAACCCTTTGTCCTTCATAATGGAGAGTCAAGAGATACCATACAAATTTGCTAAATAGAAATAAGCATTTTTCATTATTTTGTGATATTTTATATATTTTAAAAGTATGCATAACATGTAAATTATGCAAAAATCTTAAGATTATAGTCTATGTATATAAAGTATGATGAAAAGAGAGTAAATATAGACATGTGTACCCACTACCCAGCTTAGTAAATGGAACATATTTAGTTGACCTCCACATGTGTTTTTCACCAATTGTATCTCCCTTCCATTCTCAGTGATGTAGGTATTATTCTGAATGTTATGTTAAACATTTCCTTTATAATTTTATTACGTGTATATATTTTTAATCTTTATTGTTGAAAGCATTACATAGGTCCTCCCTTTTTTCCAGCCCACTCCCATCCCCCTAACCCCAGGCCCTCACCACTTCATTGTCTCTGTCCGGGGGTTATGCATATATGCACACAAGTTCATTGGTTGATCTCTTCCCTAAATATTTGATATCATAAGTTGTTGTAGTGGTGTGTATTTACTTATATATAGTGAGATGCAAAGTCAAATCTCATAATCTTTATTTCTGCTTATCTGAGTATTTTTGAAATTGAGTATTTCTTCATATATTCATCAACCAGTTGTGTTTTTTCTTCTGTGAAATGATTGTACATATATTTTATCCATTTTAAACTTTCCTGCTTGATTTGAAGTTCTGTGTGATTGGCAGTTTATATATATCTTTGATTGGCTATATCTCTCTTCCTGATTAAGGACACTCTTATCTGCCCTGAAGTAAAAAAAAATAAATAAGCACCCATGTTATCTTTTTAAAAACTTAATTTTGTTCTTCTCATTTAGGTATCTGACTGGCATGGACTTTCTTTTGTGTATAGCATGAGGTAGATATTCATTTTTTATGTTATGTGTATAATGCATTTTCCCAGCACCACTTATTTTGTGTTCATTCTTTCCTCGTTAACCTACAATGGGCCTTGGTCAGACATAAAGTTGCCGTCAACATGCACAGATCTGTTTCTGATCTCTCTCTTTCCCTTTGACCTTTGTCCAACTCTCTAGCAGTAAAATACTCAATATTCAAAGCAAGTGCTCTCACTTTGTTCTTTAAATGTGTCTTCATAATTCTTAGACCTTAGCTTTTCTAAAAAATCTTTATTGTTGAGAGTAATACAGATGCCCCCTTTATGTTTCCCACTGACCCCAAATCTCCTCCAGGCCTTCACCACACTATTGTCTGTGCCCTTAGGTTGTGCATACGTGCATATAAATTCTTTGGTTAATCTCTTTCCACCACTCCCACCGCTCCCCCCCCGCCCCTCTCCCTCTGAGATTAGACTTTAGCTTTTGATCAAAATTTTGTGATTGTCTTGACTTTTATTAGAATTACACTGAATTCATTGATATATTCAAGGACAACCAATTTATTTATAATATAGTCTTTCAATAACGTATTTAACTTTTTTCAATGTCTTTCAGTTAAGGTTCATGCTTTTCTAAACAAAGGCAATGCACATCTTGTGTGGGATTTATTTCCAAATACTTGCATTAGTCTGCTCCAGCTGCCATAATAAAATAATATATTTCAGAGTGGGGAGGAGGAACTGGATAAAAGAAGGTGAAGGGATTAGTCAAAGAATATATATGCATAGACACAGACAATAGTTGGATGTTAGCCAGAGGGAAGGGAGGGGCAGGGGCTGGATGGGTAGGTGGGGAGTGGGGACATCTGTAATAGTGTCAACAATAAAAATAAAGTAAAAACAAATACTATAGAGGAGATGGCTTAAACAACAGAAATCAAGGGGCTAAACCAGTGGTTCTCAACCTTGGCTGCACATTAGAACCACCTGGGAATCTTCTTAAAATCCTGATTTCTGGGCCTCATCCTCCGGTAATTCTGTTTCTTTGTTATGGGGTGGGGCCACAACATTAGTAACAAAGAAACAATTTCCGGAGGATGAGGCCCGGAAATCAGGGTTTTAAAAAGATTCCCAGGTGATTTCTATTGTGCAGCCAAGGTTGAGAACCAATGGGCTAAACTGATTGGTTTCAGGCTCTTCCTGGCCTGCAGACTGATGCCTTCTCATTATTTGGACACAGAGATTTAAATATCTCCCAGCTGATTCTACTATATCATGATTCATTTGCCACTATTTCTTATATCCCATATTGTCTATTTATTAAAATTCCCATTGAGGCGGAATATAAGACAACTGGGGGCTAGCAGCCTGAATCTGTGCCCAGTAACCAGTATTCCGACGCACATTCTTGCTAGTATATAACTAAGCACCATTCTTATCATTAATGCTTGTCCAGCCTTGCAGAACCTGAAGCCTGGTCCATATTTGGGAGACAAAGAAACTAAGGGGATAAAAAGCCCCCCCTCCCCCTACCCCATCCCCACCCCCACCCACACTTGGTGCTCAGGCTTTGGAGACTGACTCCCCTGAGTCTCTGCACTAGTGCACCTGCAATAAAGGTGTTCCTTCTGAATCCTCCGAGTGCCCGGCTGATTGTTTTCCCACGCTGCCTGGCAGTTTATCTGCAACACCATGAAGTTTAAACTTAGGGATATTAAAATGAAGTACAGATGGCCAAAGTTAGGAGGTGGAAATGGAGGAGTAAAAGAAAGGGTAGGGGTACTTATATCCTCATATTCTAAAGTGAAGCACCAAAAGATGTAAATTATCATCTCCCAATAAAGTTGTAAATATTTTCTAGTCACCTTTAGCAATATTTGCAGTTTTTCTCAAATAAGACAAAAGCAGTGGGTATACTATAACATGGAAGGTGGATCGAGATAAACAGATATCCAATATTCCTCAAGTAAATGGCCTTAATATTTGAAGGAAAACATTAATGTCAGCTGCGTTGATTAAGCACCTCATGACTCCATGCTCCAATTAACCTTCTATAATGATGGTGCTCCCAGAAAATAATATGTATTTCTTTAAAATTAAAATGCCACCAGTCCATTTTTTAAATAAATTTTTCCCATCTCTAAATTAAAATAAAATAAGTCCCCAAACTCAAGATTTTACCCAACTAAAATTATTTATCTATGCAACTCAATTAGAGTCATAATTGTATTCCGTGAGAAGTACGTGTGTTCTCTGAGCTGAGCTCTATTTACCTTAACTAACACACTGTTACATCTTGTTGATCTGTACTAGACAATAGGAATGAAAATCTTCCAAAAATAGATTCCTGATATTGCCTCAAAACATAATAGGTTTTGTATCATATATTTTGGATGGTAACACAGTAGAAATTAAAATTGTTTTATTATAATACTTTTGACATAAAGTGACTCTCTTTGCCACATTTTGACTTCTTCATTGTCTGATTAATAATATTCATACCCTTTTCCTGTTTATATTACTGAACTTTCCTTTAAGTTCTTTTTTTTTATTATGTTATATATCTTGATAGTGTCAGATTGTGCTGTTGATTTAATACCATTCCAAACACTGCTTTTACAATAAAGGAGGTTTTACCATTTAAGTATGTTGTCATAACAGCTACATTTGCTCATATTTTATTATTTAAATTTTTATCCTCTTGATTTTTCCTTTGTCATCTGTCTGGCATTATGGTCTAGGTTTGTTCACTTTTTTCTTCAGAAATTTTGATATAATTGTTTTAAATATAAAATTTTAAAATGACCAATTACCAACTTAAGGACTTTCAAATGTATATTTGAGCTTCCCGTAACATTATGGGATTACAGAGAAGATGCATTTTAATTTTTTGTTTTGTGGAAATGTATTTCAAAGAAGTACAATTTTTCTCAAATATTCAAGTGACTGTTCCTTATTAGCTGAAAAGTTCTTAACATAACCCCCACACCATTCATCTATCTATAAATCTCATGGTTATTTAACTGTACTAAGAATTTTTATTTTAAAGAAATTTAAGTAATTGTAGATATTGTTGCTCATATATAGTTTGCCCTCCAACAAGTCCTTCATTCTGGTCCCTCCCATTCACTGATAGTTCCTTCATCACATAAGGTTTCTGTGGAGAGTCTATGTCATTGTGTGAGGTTCCCAACCACTCATTTACCCCCCACACATGCCCTATTTTGTACCAGCAACTGTATTTTATAACTAAACACAGAAACAGCATTTTCAATGAGGTATAAATGGTCAGGGTATAAATAGAAAACATGACTTTTACAAGCTCAGAAGACAATTCCTAAATTTTTACCAAGAGGATCCTTGGTATTAGAGTTTGCTTTTAAGCCAGATCTTTTCAAGATTTCCTTGACTGAAGGTGATAATTAGATTAACCTAATCAACAAATTGTGATTTTTGGTATAAGTTTATCCATATAACAAACTGTAGAATTTTTTTTTCTACAGTAACATTGTTGGCTGTATCTATAATTCCCAATTTTTTAAATATCATTCTCTTTTATTTGTCATTAGTATTTTAATGAGAAGTTAGAAGAGGATATAGTGAAGATTGTTAATCTAACTCCATCACATGCCAGATGGGCTGAGGCTCTTATTTATCTAAGTAAGGCCTGATTTACATATGATTTTTATTCACACAGGACATGGAGTGAGAAACTTGCTTTGTGCAATTCATGGTAGCATATACAGAGACCTGGAGCAAAGAGGAATTTATTCACCGAAAAGTGAAACTGGAAAGAAGACTGCAAAGCAGAGACTTGGAAGAAATATGAGTTAATTAATTTGTGAAGTGGTAAGTTCCTAAAAACTGTCATTCAAGGATGGAGACTTATTTTCCTCTCTATATTCCTTGATGGACCTTGAGAATGCTCTAGATCTGAAATACTTCATCATTTAAAAGCATCAGCTGTTGGAAAGGTACAAGAAACCAAATAACTTATTGACTTCATTAATCAATAAACAAGTGCCAACTGTTAGCCAAAAATTAGATCTATGATAAGTCTTTGGGATCTCAGAGTTTCTGAAATTACCAGCATTCAAATAAGAAAATCTAATATGAAAAATGTTGCTAAATATCACCATAAATGAAACTAGTATTAATTTGGACACCGTAGCAGATCCTACACCTCACAGTTTACGTACATTTGAGGATGAAAGTTATATCAAAGGGCTTTGTAGGCAGACACCATTAAGATTTAGTGGCTCAGATATAAGTTGCCAACATTAGAACTTTTGGTTAAGGTCAATTAATGGGAAGTTTTGTGATCAGCAATTCCTTTTGAAAAGACAATTTAAAAAGAGGAGTTTTCCATAACACATGTTTAGTGGAGAGTAACAGAATAGCAAGAAGGGTAGCTTACCTTACCTTGTCAATCTTAGTGATGCTTAAGCCATGAAGCTTCTAGCACCTGGCCCATGGTCTGGAACTTAGAATCATTTCCAGCTATTTTTCAGAAATAAAGGAAACTCTAATTGTTTAAAATTATTCATTGATGGTCACAACTATGGTATCTGGGAGTGTGGTAAGGGAGGAAGAGTAGCATAACTAAGCTATTGAAATTAGCTACATCAACTATGGGTACCAAGAGGGTGAAAGATGCTCTCAGATCCACAAATCAACATAGAGGATGGTTCTAGCTCCTCCGAGTTGTTCTAGTCCCTTTTTTGAAAAAGGTGTCTAACAAATTTTTTAAGTAGTATTTTTATTTTCTAGAAAACAAGTCACTTTGATGAAAATCAAAACTAACTTTATTTCTATTGTAGAACCCTAACTAACTAACTTCATATCTTTCCAGTACTGCAAGCAACACCAAGACTACCAGATGGAATTTAGAGTGTATTTGTCTACTATTTCACAAATTTCACCATTGTTTAAACCACAGAGAAGCAATATCCATTGAGATTTTCCCATAAAGTAACAATCTACTAGCAGGATCCTTGAGTTAATTCTTCCCCTTAAACATCTGTCATAAAGATTGCAATCAAATAGAGATACTGTATGTTAAAGCACCATAGGAAGTTTGAAACAAACAATTGTGAGATGATATTTTTATCATAATTTACATGTATACTTATCTCTCTGATTACATGGTTTTGGCACTATTGTGGACTTAGAATATAGAGTCACTGAAAACAAAAACAAAATTTAATCTAAAAGCAGTATGTTGGTTGGCTGAAATTCTATATTATTTCTTAGTGGTACAACCTAGATTATAATCCAAGAAAAGTCCATCAGGACACTTTCATGCTCCATCTCTGAATAGAAAACCAAGTTTTATACTGTGGTTCTCTCTCTGGTTTTATTAAACTTGTTGATTTTCTTTAAAAGCAAAATCTGGAATTCATTTAGCCATGAAAGTGTCTCCTCTTATTCTGTCAAGAAAGATACTTTGAACATTTGACCCTGTTACACCATGGGTCTCTATGTTTAAAACTCCTTCAAAGATGACCCTGGAATATCAGAAAGCAATACAGTTATCAGAGAGCAGTAGGGTCTATCAAAATGAGTGACAAGCCAAACTCAATGGCTACTGGTCAAAGAAGGGACAATTTAAGCACCATAAAAATAATAAGTGCAATAGATTAAACACATTGAATATATTTAGACCCATAAGGGCACCACACACACACACACACACACACACACACAAACAAACACACCTGGTCACCTTTGGAAGATACTAGAGAATTGCCTCATTATTTTAACACTAATATATAAAAGGAGGTAATACAATCTGCACATTGTGGTAACATGATATTTGAAGAAGGGATGTTTCTTTTTGTGTAATTATTCCAACTAATAAATGGAAAATGAATGACAGAATTAGGATATGACCATCATACAACCACTGGAGGACTAATGAATCTGTGCAATGATTACCAATGGCTGTTATTGTCACAGAGAGAGAAGCAACCAAACATCATACACGTCCTAATGGCAGAACACAGCACAGCACCACCTACGAAGTAGTCTTGCAAAAGTAAGCAAATAAGTAGGAACCTGAATCTAATCAAGTCTCTAGATCTAATGAATTACAGGAAATTCAAAGGACAGAGAAACATACAAAACATATTAAGTGATACTATATGAATGCAGTCACAAACCACATATATATGGTTTCTTAAAATACAAAATGTAAAAAAAGAAAACCACAAACTGAGATGAAAACATCCTGGAGAGACAACATGGTACAAACTTGTCACAATGTACAGGGTGGGACAAGAGTAGGTTTATAGTTGTTCATATGGAAAATAATACAATAATTTATAATAGAAGCATAATATGCTAATTAGACCAGACATCCTTCCAGGCTGCTGCTGCAAGGGCCAGAGTGGCAGCCAGAGCTGCTGCTGTGAGGGCCAAGGTTGCGGCCGGGCCTGCTGCCTCGGCCCTCGGAGCCCCTTGCACAAATTTTGTGCATTGGGCCTCTAGTTAATAAATAATAATACAAGTATGAACTCTGTGTTTCATCTACTTACAACTATAAACCTACTTTTGTCCCATGCTATATATATTGATTTGAATGAACAAAATGAAGAAAAAGAAAAGAAAAAGCACAGCTAAGAAATATATTTAAAAGATTATTCTTGAGAGGTGAATACTGCCTGAATGCCTAATAATACTAAGAATAATGTTTATATTATATTGATAATGCTACTTAGTTGTGATAATGATATTGCTGTTTGTTAGAACAAAGAAGACTTATCTTTACAATATATGATGAAAGATTTATAAATAAAATATAATTTCTGAGAGTTCCTCAAAAATAGTATAAGGAGAATGAGTAGGGACATAAACAAAGTTGGCCAGATATTGATGATGGTTGACTTTAAATGAATTTTAAAAAAGAGTGTATTGAATTTATTAGACTTTTCTTTTGCTTTTGTATTTGTTTAAAAAATGCCCACAGTATATGTTTTAAAAAACTCCTGGTACTACTTTGCAGTCAAATGTGTGAGAAATAGACTTGATGATCCTAAGCGCCTCAGGCATCATGACTCTTAGGTAATTAACCTATTTTTTGGTACATTAATGAAAACCAGGAAAAAAATCAATATCCACTCCCAAAATGGCCACCAAAACAAAATCATCAGTATGTCTGCTGCTGAGTATCTTCTCCTGTTATCCATGAGCAGTCAATGTTCATTTTTTTATCCCAATTCATCTTTAATAAGATAGAATGATTGATAAAATCTATTAAAACAAACATTAATATAAAGCAAAGAAAATTCACTTCTGTACAATTATAAGTTAAAATAATGGGTTTTGGACATAACACATAAATTTGGGACAATTTAGTAGACAGTAGTCTCCATAGAAATCAACCATAGAGTGTAACTACCAAGAAGTAAGTGGATATTTCAGTGAATTCATAGTCATGTACCAGGACAAGGTCTGTATCAGTCCTAACCTGCTCTCTGTCAGAGCACACTACTGGATCTTCCTCAGTAAAGGTAGCTTATCACATTGGACAGTTTCTAGGATTAATGAGATGGTTAGAAACCTAAAGACTTACCTTAGAAGTTAAATATGCTTATCTTCAAGTCGGGGAGGGGTCTGATAGGTCTATGCAGAGAATGGAAGGGCTGCCATATAAAATGAGTAGTTCCTCCCTAGTAGGCCCAATGGGAAAGGATTATAGGCAGCCCAAAGCCATGGACCATAGAAAACCAATGTTCAACTGTACACTGAGTGGCCAGATTATTATGACCACCCCATTAGTACTTCGTTGGGCCACCTTTTGCCTTCAATACTGCGGCGATTCTTCTTGGCATTGACTCCACGAGATGTTGAAAGGTGATGCGAGGAATCTGACACCATGCCTGATGAATAGTACTGTACAGTTCTGTGAGATTTGATAGTTGCGGAACCAGCTTCCTGATGGCTCTTTTAACTTCGTCCCAAAAATGCTCAATTGGGTTGCGATCTGGTGATTGTGGAGGCCACCTAAGCAAGGTAAAGTCTCCCTCATGTTCTTGAAACCACTCCTGCACAATACGAGCACCGTGGCATGGCGCATTGTCTTGTTGGAAGAAGCCATCTCCATTGGGATACTCCATCAACATCATAGGATGAACTTGATCAGCAACAATACTCAGGTATGTTGTGCTATTCAGATGTTGTTCCACATGAATTAAAGGGCCCAAATCATGCCAGGAAAACATGCCCCAAACCATAACACTGCCCCCACCATCTTGAAGGGTTGTACTCATGCATGTGGGGTGCATGATTTCATGCTGTTTCCACCAAATTCTCACTCTGCCATTTGCATGATGCAACTGGAAACATGATTCATCGGACCACATGACTTTTTTCCAATGCTCGACTGTCCAATCCTTGTGTTCCTGTGCGAATTGGAGACGTTTTATCTTGGTAACTGCAGACAGCAAAGGTGTTCGAACAGTCCTTCGGCTTCCATATCCCATACGATGCAGTGTTCGGCTAATTTGCCTACAAACCTCAGGTGGTCATAATAATCTGGCCACTCAGTGTATATTGGGTTGTCAAAAACATGGGAGGTGGTCCCTCCCTGGAGGAGTGCACACGCATACATACTGGACAATCTTCTTGCTGTTATGTCATAAAAGGAATGATTTTCAGTTCTTTGTAAGAATAAGAGTCTGAACTCAGAACTATGCTTTATCATAACCTCTCTGCTTGTTTGGCTCCCCCCTCCCCCAACTTGTTCTAAATGACAGGTGCTTTCAGGGATCATTACCAACCTATTTGTGTCCAAATCACAGCTTCTATTCTTTAAAATTAGCCACCTTTCCCTCCTCCTGCCTGACGTGTTCACTGTTGTCATGACATGTGGCTCGGAGTACAGCAATGGATCACAGAGAGGCAGTCATTACCTAGTTTGAGCTTAGCAAGGAGCAGATGGGTGACTTGCAAGGAAAAAGCTGTTATATATACACCTAGGCATAAATGATGGGGAAGAGAGGACTCAAGATAAAGAACATGGCAAGTAAATTGTAACTGTTACTTTTAAAGTTTTTGAGGGGAAATAAAAGGTTTATACTGCTGTATATCTGAGTGGAAACTGCTCTGTAGATTGAGGCTGCTAATTTACAGAACACCAGACACTTGAAGCTAGGGGTATGCTGTGTCTATGTCGGTTCCAACATGCCACATTATTCCTTGTCACTCCTTGACCTACAGATAAGGTGTGACTGCTGCCATCACTCCAAAAACAAAACAAAAAATATTATTAATGATATTTACTAATATTGACACTATTCTAGATGATTGATTTCTTGCCAATGCAAGCCCTTTGAATTTTTTTAAAAATATGTAGCAACACAATTTTCCCATTTCCCCCCAATATGCTATACTGAGCAATTTGTTGAAATGACAAATGTCAAGAAATTTCTTCCCAAGTGACACACATTCTGCTTTTATATTATCCTACATATTTGGCCAGATTTTATGACTGCATGACATGATTAAGTCTATTAAAACTGAAGACAAGCACTAGACATCTATTTACAAATGCTAAAGTTATTTCTATAATCACATCACGCCACCACTAAAGCTAATGTAAGTCAAATAAGTAATAAGAACAATTATTGGGTTTTATAAATGTGCTTTGATTTATAAATGTGCAGAATTTAGCTTTATACAGAGACATCAGATTCCATGCTCTGGCTCATTGCTTTATTAGGGAAGTGACATTTGTGAACTCAGTTTTCCAATTAGTGAAATGAAACATTTGGAATGAAACTACCTTGTTGGTTCCTTCTAGTTTCATTAGCTCTTGATTTTGAATTGAGAAATTAAAGCTAAAATATATGTATATCTTATGTTTTAAAAAAATGCATAGAAATATAATTTGTAGAAAGGTATTAGAATGCATCCAAAGGATAATTTTCTGTCTTTTGAAAGAAGGCAAGGCAATAGTTGTGTTAATATATTTTCCTTGGGACTATATCAAACTAAAAAGTTTCTGCACAGCAAAATAAACCAACAGCAAAACAAAGAGGCAGCCAACCAAATGGGAGAAGATATTTGCAAACAATAGCTCCAAAAAAGTTTAATATCCAAAATACATAAAGAACTCATAAAACTCAACACCAAACAAACAACCCAATTAGAAAAATGGGCAGAAAACCTGAACAGACACCTGTCCCAAGAGGACGTACAAACGGCCAATAGATATATGAAAAGATGTTCAACTTCACTAGCAATTAGGAAAATGCAAATTAAAGGGTTTATAATCACTATGTGATGAATAGAATTGGGGAAAACAGATACCTTTTCAATATTTAAAAGCACTCTTTTTCTCCGGTTACTACTTTGTCTAAGGGTGTGAGACATCAAGTTTTGTCAGCACAGAAATTAGATTTGCCTTATATGTGCTCCTTATTTAGGATAAGGTTCCAAATAGTGCAATGCAGCCATTAGCATCAGTTGAATACAACCCATGATACAGGTAGTATCATTGGACTAGTTATGAACAGAAGGTAAGAATCAAGGACTAGAATAAAGCAAACACATAGTTTAAGTTTAAATATCACAGTATTTTATGTCATAGTTGCAATCACTTGAGTTCTAGCTTATGGTGTTTTGCTAGATGAAAAACAATAAACCAGCAGGTTTAGCTTGTAAGGCTGTGTCTACATCCCACACACCACAGAAGCTCACATGGGCATTGGCTAAACATGATTTTAGTCAATTCAGATACTTAGCTGGAGTGTGTAAATTTTCAGTGCTCATATCTGAGATCCAGGACTTGGTTCCAAATATGCCACTAAGTAATGTACAATTCCCTATAGATTGATGCATGAAAAGGCTGGTCGTATGTCTTGTATTCACATTGCTATAGCAGAAAGGAGAAGATGGTCAATTCTTCCAGTTAAGTGGGTCATAAAGGAAGTAATAGAGGACCTGATGTTTGGACTGAATCCTGGTAGATGAGTGGGTGCGCCTTCCTACAGTAGAGAATAGGGAAGAGGAGCAAGGGAGAGATGGAGACGGCATTCCTAACAGGGAAAGGTCAAACAATAATAGTCAGATTATGAAGAGTTTGTATCGATCACTGTAGAGTGTGAAGCTCAACATCTAGGCAGCAAGCCAGAGGACTATTTCAAGGCAATGACAGATTCGGATTCACGTTTTACAAAGATTGCTATGACAAGCAGTGTAGAAACAGGATTGGAAAAAGAGAGACAAAAACTAACAAAATTAAATGTGAGATATTAAAAAATAAACCTGAGGCTCAATTGAATAATCTTCTCATGATATTTACTTCTAAACTGAAAGTTCATATTAATTAGAAAACATATAATAAACATTTTCTTAAATTTTGTTCAACTTCTGGAATATATTCAACTGACACAGGCATTCCATGCTGGAATTGGTTTTCTGTAAGCAAGAGTTTTCAAAGTGGATTATAATATTAAGAAAACTCATTGAGAAAGGATCTCCTGTCTTCCCTTTCCTTAAAACCCAGGAATGATGCTAACATATAAGAAAATGGAATAATCTGCTGTAATATAGATGATTCTGAGGACCAGGCAAACTTTCTCTTTTACTCTGGGCGGCTGGGATAGAACAGTCAATGTAGAGAAGTCTTAGAGACAGGCAATGTTCCAAACTATTTGAAGGAACATAGGTGACAAAGAGATAATCATGAAAGCAATCAGAAGCAAGAAGCATGGGGGGAAAAAACACATAAAATTCATGAAACACATATGCTTTCAGAGAACACAAAGATCAAGAATCATAAAAGAACAAGACAAAAAAGAACAATGACAGAGAGGAAGGAAGACCAGAGAAACGAATTCTACATAGAGTGCATCCGGTCACACAGAACAGTAGCCCCAAACATAGGGTCCCAAGGGCTCAGATTTGTAGCATGATGGAGAATGAACACCTAATGCTTACTTTGAATGCATCCAGGACCCCCTGTTGTCAGAGTTTAAAAAGTACAGGAATTGGTATAAACAACAGAATTTGAGGTCAGGAGAAAACATCCAGAAGGTGCTGGAGGAATTGATGAATCCAAACAGGAAAGCCATTAACAAGAAGTGGAATGGTGAGAATTAGAGAACAAGAGAGACAGCTATCATCACAAATAAAGAGCCAATCACATTTGCATATTTGGCAGAAAAAATAGTAGCACCATATGCTCAGGTCTGTAGATCACTGAGAACTCCCTACATGAACTTGGACAAATTCCTTTACCTTGTTATTTGCTTCTGCACAAAAGAATAAGCGTAATTATGTCTTCTACAGTAGGGCTGTTGTGTTACCTCAATTAGAACACTGGGGAAAGGCCTTGAGACCACAGATGAAAAGCTCTACAGCAGCACCAACTTATAAAATCAAGAGGATATGTGATCTCCAGCTGCAACCATTAAGCAGACCCTGTTCCCAGCACAGAGCCGAGGTCAGTGGATGAAGCTGGGACACAAAGAAGGACTTTGGCAGCAGCAAGAGCTGCATGAATCAAAGTTGTGAAACAAAGCAACCATCAGCTGCATTCAAGCCCCATTGTGGAAGGGAATCAATATTTGACAAACATGTTGTAAAAGACACAAATTGGAAAGGCAAAACATTTAAAAATATTTCATAGGAGCCAGACAGACAGCAGGAAGTAAATATGCAAGGAAGTGGCCCTAAGCATCGCTGAAGGCATTCCTTGGCACCAACGCTGATGTATTCACGCCCTGTACGTGAGAACGCAAGCCTTGCTGCGAGAGTGCCTTGATATTTATGACAGACTCTGGATCATCTAAAGCAATAAACTCTCCACCTTACCAAGAAGCAAATTACATCCACTAGGCAGACCAGGCAAATCCCTAACGGTTGCCAGATGTGTACTCAATAAACAGGTTTAATAAGTGATTCTAATCTGTATGAAGCAACTGCATGTAGGAATCCAGTGATTCTGTGATAGATTGTACAGCAGAAATAAATATGACTCTGTAATTCACTGGAGGATAAAAATAACTTCCATTTTGGTCGGTTATTCAGATGCTTGATGTATCCTCACACCACTACACACTTTATTCTTATTGCAGGGAGTCAGTAAATTTTTTTCTGTAAAAGACCAGAGAGGAAATATTTTAGGCTTGCAGACTCTCATCCACTAAACTCTGCAGTTGTTATGTAAAAACAGCCACCCTAGACAATCCTTTAAAAAATGGGTGTGACTGTGTCCCAATAAAATTTTATTTACATAAACAAATGGCAGATTGATTTGGGCTTCCTGTCCTTGGCTGACCAAACAGTCCTACTGTGTAAACCTAAGTATTCCCAAGGCCTCAACATGTCAAGTGAATATTAGACACTTAAGAGCTTTTTTCTCTATTTTGTTACTTGCCTGCCCCCCTCCCCCCCGACACCCCCCCGCATCCCCATCCCTAAGATTAATCATCCAATCAGTCACCTGATAAATCCTCTGGTTTAACTCTGCATAGTTAACATGGATTTGAATTTGTTACTTTCCTATTTGTTTATTGTCTGAGTCCTATAGTCACCCCCCAACCCCTCCCCAAGAAGAATGTAAGCTCAGTGAAGGCAAACACCTTGTCTGTGATCCTTAGTACTTAGAAAATATCTGACAGAGACTAGTAAATGACATTTGTTGAATAAACCTATTCTGGGATATTGAGGAGGCCTTTACTGATATCTCAGATTTTTTGCTGAAGCTCTGGACGATAAGCAAATGATATGAACACATTCTAAAGAAAAATTAGTAGATGTATCCTCATATGATTTATTAGTGTGCATTAACTTCATCCCCCTACTACCCTCAGCCTACATAGAGAGAAGACTAGATGTTCTATGGAAAGTCATAGAATCAAGGAGCTGTAAGCCTGGCGGGGAGGGTGCTTTTGCTCCATTTCTGACTCATCTTCTTCCAAACAAAGTGGCAGTGGCTCCAAGAACCCTATCCTTCAAGAAAACAGGCATCTGAAAGAAAAGGGAACTGGCACTTTATTTCCCAACTGGCTGCTTACTAGGCTTCAGCAACTCACAGGCATAGCCCATACCCTGTAAGCGCCATACACATGACCTCAAAATGTGTGGACAAAGAATATCATAGAAACTAGTGTCCAATTCTAGCCTGGAATATTCTAGCCAGGAGGGGGCTCCTGGAGCAGCCTGATGGCAAGGCAAGAGGATAAGGCACTTGGTGGCGCTTCTGCTATTTGGAACAACAAATGCCTGAGGTCAGGCTCAGCACATCTCAGACACACCTTGTGAAGATGTTAGTTGGCAATGGTGCAAAATGAAGAAACACAGGCTAGGCCTTGGCTTGCTTTCGGTCCAGCGTTGCTTTACTTAGGAAGAACCTGAGTGGGGTGGACACTGTAGTCAGTCAGAGATGTATTTTCCATGTGATAAACTGTTCAGAGGAGAGAGCTGTGAAAAGGGCTGGCCACAGAACACCCCTAAAATTGTCTTCAGAAGACAGCCACCTTTTCAGTGCCTGCTATACAGATAACTACCTGCTATACAGATACAGACAAAACATCAGTTAGGTAAGACACTAGCTCCTTCTTCTATTATCTGTCTGTCTCCTAACCCAGCACTGATCTCACAGACTGGGAGCCAGGCAGTGAGAGGAAGAGTGGTGAAAGGTCAGAAAATGTAAAAGAACAGGTTATAACCCTTTCCCACACACCCCCGAGGGTCAGAACAGGTGGGAAGTAGAAAGTGTGAATATGAGGTTCTACTTTTAAGTCATTAAGCGTTGGATTTTAGTACCAACAAGAGTTTTAATGATCAAAATGAGGCTGTTCTAATAATGAAAGTGATCCGGAAACTATGGAATCTATAATAAGATGTCATCAGAGGATATGGAAATAAGGCCCAGAGAATGTTGAAATATGGTGTTTTGGAAAAAAATAAAACCCTTTTCATTTATACCAAAGTTCAACCTATTAAATGAACTCACAAAAGCACTTGCCTTTTTTCCAGGCTTACTAGCCATTATAAAATAAAGTGTTAGCTGTATACCAAGCAACATGCTTGGCCCAGGGAACACAGAATAAAACTTGTCAACTCCATGTATCATCACCTCCTTCCACATAACCTTAGTCAGATATGACTTGTTTACCTGGGTATTGATAGTATATCTTTAATAATGTTCAAAACCAAACATTTCTCCCTCCCAACTGAAATATCTTCCCCAATTCACTTAATAGTCCTCTGGTACCCTTACAACAAGGTTTAGAAATTGTGTCATTTTTTTGATGCCTCTCATCCTTGCTTCCTACCATCAGTCACTGTCTTTCATGTGTCCTCTGCTTTCAGCTATTACAGGGGCATCCTTATCTAGGAGACTGGACCTGCATTTGTTTCTGACCAATCAATACATTTTTGAAGAGATGATGTACGTTGCTACTGAGTAATCATCCTAAATTACCAAACACTGCTTAGTCACCAACACTCCATGTCAGTGGTTCTCAACCTTGGCTGCACATTAGAATCACCTGGGAGTCTTTTTAAAATCCTGATTTCTGGGCCTCATCCTCCGGGAATTCTGTTTCTTTGTTACTAATGTTGTGGCCTCACCCCATAACAAAGAAACAGAATTTCCAGAGGATGAGGCCCAGAAATCAGGATTTTAAAAAGACTCCCAGGTGATTCTAATGTGCAGCCAAGGTTGAGAACCACTGCTCTAAGTCCTACTGCTTAAACCCCAGCCTCACCTTGAAAGCTCTCTGTAGCCAATAAAATGGTTCATTTCCTGTCTGACCACCTCTCACCACTTTATGTAAACCAGCCTTTAGTTACCTATTTACCTTCCCCTGAATGTGTCTTTCCTTCCCAGATCCTAACTTTGTCCATTGTCTCCCCCTGAAGGGCCTTTTGAGGAGAAGAGCAGCCGTGACACTGGGAGACAGTCTTCCCGACCTGCTCAATCATCATCCAGACTGAGATTCCCACAGAAAGAAGTCACATGAGATCACACATTCCCTAGGATTCATCTAGACTTTAGAATCACAGAAAAGGGATCTTGACTTCTAAAAACTAATTCCTCTGATTTAGTAGCTCAAGGGTGGAACCTATATCGGTAATGAACAAGATCACGAATTGTTTTTATTGATCGGGCAGATATAGGAACCTTGGTCCTCTGCACAAAGGTGGTTGTGGGAGACTAGGAGTGAGTGATGAGAGAACCCAAGAGCATACTGGTATTGCCCCTGATCGCTGTCAGCTGTCATGTGTGGGGAAAATCATAATTGCTTTCCCCCAGCCCATATACTGCATCTCCCAAGAATCACAGCGACTTAGCACCGTAGATGCAGGTTGATAATTGGAACAGAAAGCATGCTGAGCCTCCCCATCCCTTCCTCCTCCCCACATCTGTCAGGTAGGACAGAAAGTTCAGAATTAGCTCAACCAAAAGTCTCTCTACTTTTCCCTCCAGAGATGGCTTTGTATTTCAGCTGGCTTATATTGTATTAGCGCTGTCATAATATTATGGTAATTGCCATAGCACTGGTGATTTTTAAAAAATCAATTAGGCAAGTTTTCTGGATGCTGTGAACCAGGTGAGACTAATTAGGGCTTAAGAAAGCCAGACTGTTTGTACTGTCCTTGGTGAGTTCAGGCCAAGAGTCATTCATCTGCTTCCCCATGAAAACATAAGGCCAAGTTTACTCCTTTGGGGAAGCAGAGGCCACACTCCAAAACAAACCTGGAAAATAAGTGGCCAGGGCTTTGGCTGTTTAGCACAGACCTGATATACCTTTCATTAGTGACAAGTTACAACTGATTCCAATTCAATTATTAAACAAAACAAAACAGAACAAAAATCTAAGAGTGACTTAAGTAAAGGATATCTTCTCAGATGAAAAGACCAATACTAGGCAGCTCTAGAGATGATTCCGTCGTGGCCCAGCAAAGTCAGAGCTTTGAGTGAGCATCTCTGAAATTACCTCTCCTTTTCCTCATGGTCACAAGCAACATATTTTCATAGAGCAGTATTCAAAGTAGAAATAAAGAGTGTGGAGAGAAAAGAGCTGTCTTTGTACCCCCTTTCTGAGGGAGGAAAATTATCCCCAAAAGACCCAAGAGTCCCTTGTGTTGCTAGTAAGAATTAGCCACGTGTCCTTCCACTGGCAAATAAGAATATGAATGCCATCATTGGTTTAAATCCATCACATTCCCTGTGGCTTATAATCTTGCTACTAGAACAAGGACTCCTTGGGCAATGTCCCCTCCATAGGAAAATGATGATATCTATACAATTAGCAAAGCACTATCCTTCACCTGATGTGGTTTAGAAAGGGATGCTCTGTACACCATTTAGTTTTCAACAATTGTTAAGTGTTAGCCTAGGTATTATGGTATTTGAAGTAAATAAAGAGTGCACCACTGGTATGTTGAGGTACCCTTGCCAGGAACAATTTTTAGGGTGCTGTTGTGTTAGGAATGCAAATAATAGGATGCCAGAAATTGCATATGAAAGAAGCACTAATGAAACTTATTTTTCCATTAAGAATGTAGAGTCCCAGAGATTCCATGAGATGAGAAGTTACTTATTGAAGCTATAAAGAGGCTACAAGTTAAGAAAAACCTATGGGGGGGCACTTACTTTAACAGAGAAGGTGCCAGGCAGCCTCAGTATTATTCAATTCAGAAGATATCAGTGTGGAGACTGAGGAAGCACCAACTTCCAAAACATGCTATGAAAATAAGAACTGGAAATGGGAACTTACTTCCATATCTAACTCTCATATCAGTGGCTAAGAATTTCTGAGCTGGAGTGAAAAGGGAAAGAGTCAAGTGTCTCATTAAAAGATGAGTAGAAAGGTACATGATGCAGGAATTGCCACACAGCAATAATTGTGATCAGAGAATTTTAGCAAACATTTTCTTCACTGAGTGTGATCTATGTTCCTGTTGATACCAGCTTCATAACAGTTGCAGGTCTCTAAGCCAGTGGTCTTCAAGTGTGGTCCCCAGACCAGCTACATGAACATCTTCGAACTTGTTAGAAATGCAGATTCTCAGACCTCCTGTGAACCCCAAGAAGAAATATATCTTCCAAGAAGTACTCCTGGTCAGCTGGGCCAAATCCATAACCAGAGTCTAGCGCCATTACTGGCAGAGCCTCTCACCCACTTTGCATTTCAGGAAAAAGCTTAACTTAACTTTCAACCTTCTGTACTACACTCCTCCCAGCTGAGTCAATTGTTGTAAGGGAGTTTCTGGTTTCATCTTTCTACCAATGGATTGAGATCAGCCACATACAATCAGGACTGCACAATTATACCCTCATTTGCATCTAAACTGACCAATCAATCAGAACACACAATGCCAACCAATGAGAACTGCATGATTTGGACCAATAGGAAACTGTAGGAATCTCACTTGCATGAAATTTGGACCAATTGGGAACCCGGGCAGGAACTCTCTCTCTCTCTAAAAGGCAGCTTTCTGGCCCTGCTGGTGTGGTTCAGTGGTTGAGTGTCAACCTATGAACCAGGAAATCACAGTTTGATTCCCAGTCAGGACCCAACTTGTGGGCTCTATCTCCAGTAGGGGGCATGCAGGAGGCAACTAATCAATGCTGCTCTCTCACCAATGTTTCTATCTCTCTCTCCTGCTCCCTTCCTCTCTGAAATCAATAAAAGTATATATTACAAATAAAGTAAAATAAAAAGCAGCCTTCCCTTTGACTCTGGGGAGCAGCACACTTTTGGTTTCCACCCCAGGCTGTGTTTTCCTAGTGTGCAAACTATTCACATTTCCTAGTGTGCAAACTATTTCTCCTTTTTTTCATACCTCTTTGGGAATTTTTGTTGGCACTCCTCAACCAGAAACTCTGTGGATAGGACTTAGCAATCTCAGATTTTACAGTATTCCAACTAATTTTTCTGATACTTGATAATATTTTAAAGCCACCCACAAAGATTCTGGTATTTTAATCTATTCCTAATACATAGACCAGGATTAGAGAGTTGAGCTAAGTTTTTGTTCTTAGTTCTTGATTTCTTTTTTGGTTCTCATTTCTGGCCACATAATCCAGTCCCTAATGGTTATTCTTATTACTAATCTGCTTTTGCAGTGACCCACTACTATATTTGTAGACTGAATCTAGAGATGAACTACAGCCTTGACTTAAAAAGTAATGCTTTCACTTTAAAATGAGCTTACTGTACTACTCTGAGAAATCACTGAGGTGTCAGAAACCTAGAAATGGTCAATGCAAATTAGATAACACCCAGAGCCTGTCACCTCAAAGTGGGTTTCTCTGTTCATCAGAAACAAATTTGTGTTTCCTGAATTTTCTTTATAAGGTTATTTAAGAAACATATATCCAGCTATCCTGTGTCTCCACAGAATTCCTAATGAGTTATTGGTCCTGCTACCAAAGGGGGATACTGTCCTTATCTCCTTTCCCCAGGAGACATAAGCCAAGGCTATCATCAGAACCAGATTTATTCTGCTCTCCAAAAGAGCCACAGTTAGGGAAACCTATTTTTCCTCTTCCAATAATAATACCTCAAGATAAAGACAGTTAAAATAAATACTTAACATGTTACTAAGCTTAATTTCCCCTCCTCAAAACTAGGATTTTTAAAGGCAATAAACTTTCCTACAAGTCAAATATAAAATGCACCCTTAAAAGTGAGAAAATTTCAGCATTGTTGCTCTCTGCCATTGGTCCAATTGTTCCATTTCGTAACTATTTGTTTTTGAGAGATAGTTATGGGTATGACGGATAATGATGATATTTAGAAAGCTCTTCAAATTATTTTGATGTCCTGCCTTCTATCATTTCCTCTTTTTCTCTTTTTTTTTCCACTTCCTATTTTTCTACTTCTTCCCCCACCTAATTGTTATCCTATATCTAGTAGACCACATTCTCTGAGTGAACACATGGTGTTCTGAGAAACCTAGGTCCCAGCACTGTGCTAGGAAGCAATGCAAAGCAGAGATGGTGAATCTCATCCAAAATCAAAATTTGAGAATCAAAGATCATATTTCTTAGAGTCTAAGGAATTTAAAAACAATGTATTGTGTACAAAACCTATACTCCTATGTAAACCCACAAAAATCCACCTCAGCCTCACACAGTCCTAAAGCTCTAGGACACAGTAGATGAGCACTAAGGAGCTAAGGCTTGGAAGGTGGGAAGAAGGATGGGGAGAGAACTAAGACCCAGAAGTTTCCATGAAAACAAGTTGACTAGGTGCAAGAACTGACTCAAGGGAAAAGGAGGGAAGGGAATGGAATGCCACGAGAAAAGATGTTATCATTTTAGCTAAAATGTGAATTATTGAAGCTCTGGTATAATTGCAAATGGATTGCCCTATAGTCCAGAGCTGTTCTAATCTGATATGTTTTTACAAACATTAAAACAGAACTGCCACTGATCACATGTATCAACTTATTAGGATAGTGATAAAACTATTTCAAGTAGATTTCTTCAGTCTTCTGACAGTAACGCAGTAAAGAAAGCAGCAATAATTATGATTCCAACTCCAAAAGCCAATGGCAGTACAGTTTCCATTTCCTTCTTCTCAACTAGGGTTGTCAGAATGCTTAGTACTTTTGTTATCTACACTCTATGGTCAATCATGCCTTGAGATGAAACCAATTCCATTTGGCCAGCACTACTTTTGGTGTCATGAGTCATGGTGATGAAACTAAAACACCAGTCTCCGTCTCTCTCCTAGAGGTTCCTGAATTTGGTAATTAGACAGGTCAGATAACACCTTTTAATAGAACATGGCTCAAGACCTCTTTAGCTTAGGGCATGAATTTTCAATAAAGGTAATATACCCAAAGGGCAAAAAATTGGGTTCTTAGGAAAAAAATCTTAGCTATTACAATGGTTAAAATCCTTACAGGTTCAGCAATACCTGGCAATATCTTATTCCTTAATAGTTAACTTCTCTCCTTAGCAAGAATTTAAATGTAATGATAATACCTAAGAAGGTGTTTCTCAAATGGAAGAATAAAGTGAGAGACACTGGCGTAGAGACTTCCACATCTTTGCTGATTGACTTATAAGATCCCTTCCCTGCCTTGACCACTCACCTTTCTTCCAGTGGTTTTGGACCAGCTTTGAGGGAGGGATGTGACTTTCTACAGGTCTGAGTCTCACCGCATTTTCAAATGGGTGGGTAATCTTCCAGTGGAGACCACCTAAAAGATGACAGCTAAAGGTTATAATCCTTACTATACCTCCAGCAGAAAAATATTCAACTATGACAATACTCATCTAGAAAGTTCACAGAAGAGACAGAAAAAAGTATAGTAACAAAAATGGAACCTGGGAATGACACTAGTCATTTAACTGGTTACTTTTGATTTTGTAGCGTCAAATCCCTAAAGCAAGCAAAGCCTACATCCAAATGTTAAGAAAAGTCTTTAATAGCCTCAGATTATAAGTTTCAAATTATAGTTTCTAAAAGAAGCATGTAGACTAGGTTTATATCAAAAGGCTAGGCTAGGATTTTAAAAAAAATAAAAGAAAAGCATGGGATAAGAGGTAAAGAAATTTAGTATGAGAAACAGTTTCTTGCTTTCCTAAGAGGAAAAAAGACCATCAATATATTTAAATGAACATGAGTTGGATTTATCCCCAAAGGCAAAGATGGTCAAAGTTAAGAAAGCTCCAAAGTGCTCTACAATTTACAGAGAGCCTGAAGTTCCTCTCAACTAAATAAAACTCTACATGCGGGGCCAGTAGTAGACAATGAGTTGGTTGTAGGGCTCAATATCTAATAAAAAAGAGGACAGCAAACTGAGTTCAAAGTAGAAATGTATGTTTTTCTCCCTAAGTTATAGTAGAAATGGAGAACTTTCCAAGATAAGTTTGAGAAAGCATATCTGAGATTTTACTTCTCATACAGCTCTGTCAACATACAGATAACTTTAAACTTTTACTAAGTTGGTGATTTTTTGTTGTTGTTTTTACACCTAGAAAGCAACTCTATTAAGAAATGACTGGAGCCTAACTCTTAGCTCTAAAGAAACAAAACTTCTGACAACTTTTAAGTAGTTTGTAGTAAGGTTAAAATGGAACTAAGTTCCTGAAGCCACCTGTAATACAGGTATCAAATGTCACCTATAACATGAGATTTATGTATTAAGAAAGTATATTAACAAGCTTTGATTGTTATTTCAAAATGTAGTATTAGTGGATAAGGTTTGATTTAGTGAACAAAAGTGTATATTAGGTTAGCCTTTCCTTAAACTACTTAATTGTATTTATTCTGGGCCAGTCTGTCAACTTTAGATGCACATTGAAATCACCTGGGAAGTGTCAGAAGTGTTAATATTTGGGTTCTATACCCTAGAGTTTATGATTTAATTGTTATGTGTTAGTGTTTGTATATTAGAATTTGAGAGCTTCCCAGATGATCTCTCAGGCAGCCAAAGTTGAGAACTCTCTTAGATTCTTTAATTAGGAAAGAATATGGCTTAAGAGACAGACACTGATTAAAAAGCTATTATGCCAGTCGACTTTGTCATTATTTTGTCATTATTAATAGCTGATAATTACTTCACTTTAGGGAAAAGACCTACCTCATTAAAATTCTAATGTGAAGCGCTTAGTTTCTTGACACAGATATTAAACAGTTATCTTAAATGTATGGTCACAAGTTATACTTTATTCTATTCCTGCCTGTCAACACATGGGATAAATATAACTTGTTCCATGTAACTTCAAATGGCTATTGCTCTCTTCTGACAACTCTTTGTCTTTGTACTGAATGTGGCCCTACTTGGTCACAGCAGTCTACCCCTAACATTATCTAGTGCCATTGGCATTCAAGTCAAAACCTACAGATGCTCCAACAACCATCCTCACACATAGCTTGACTTATTGAAAGAGCAACTCTTGTTTGAACAATCTGGCTCAGCTGTTGCTTCAGCAGCCTTCAGATGGCATGTAATATAGATATATGCAAAAAAATGTAGTTGAAACTTAGATTGGACTCAGACATTTATAATGTTAATGCTATATAACCATAGAAGAGCAAACAAAGTTAACTCATCAGATTGCAGATGTCACTAGAAAATTAAAAGCATCAACTCTGAATTGAAGAGCATGTGATCTGAGCCTTAGTGATATGAAGGTGGAAGCACCATCTTCTGACTGATCACCCATCAGCAACTAGATGTTTAAAGAGCATTAGTTAGTGAATTACTTTGTAGTTGGGAATTGACAGGGGAGCTTCAAGTAACTTACCCTTTGAAATCATTAAGGGCATGTAAAGGAATAGATTCTGTGTTGGGAGTTAGTGTGGCTACACAAGGATCAATGAGACCCTTAGAGGAAGGTGACTCTCTGTGTGGACATCTGCTTGAATGCAAAGAACATCCCCAAGTCAGAAGCTAGTAGAATTCCTCTCAGCACCCCAAGAATCTGTATCGAGATGTCAGCCATATAGCAACTGGGGGTGAGGAGCAGCCCCTAATTTACTTGTGCCTCCATCTACAGTCATCAGTCTCATGGTGAACTGGAGTCTCTGCTGAACGCACAAAATAGAACTAAAGGAATCCAGGTAGATTGGATGGCTTTGCCTCTCACGTTGCTCCCCCTGAATGAGATATTAATAGTAAAGCAGCTGAGAAAGGTGAAGGGGGAGTCACAGCAGGGCAGTAGCATCTGTGAGACATCTCATCTGGGCTGAGAACATTTTATGGGAATAGCAGTTGGATTCATTTTCAGGAAACCAGAGTTATTGGCAGGCAGCGGATTGTAGTATAGAATTATGGCATATATCAATGTGTCAGGAGTCCTGCAGAAGCAATCAGAAAAATACTGTCACCGTGCAGGATGAATTATTGGAGCTAGCACATGGCGCCAATACTGTTTGTGGCATTTTTCTACCAACCCTTAAACTAAAGAAGCTTTACATATAGCCAGCTTGTATGTTTAAGTCAATGCCATATGAAACTTACATTCCAGACTGGTTTCTCCAGAAACTCATGGAAAATAATGTGTGGCATAGATCAAAGGTTAAGGATATAAATTAAGACAAATCTATATTTTAGTCCTAACCCTGCTAGTTATTAGCTTTATGGCCTCAAGTTACTCAAACTCTCTAAACTCCAGTTTCTTCACCTATAATGTGGTGAAGAATAGAATTTACCCAAAGGCTGGGGAAAAATTATTATTATCCCATACTACTCAATGGGCAGTTTATCCTCATTACTAGATTGGTAAGCTTATACAAACAACTACTTCTTATACCTTGTTCTAGCATAAGATAATTGACTCTTTTTCAAGGATACAAAACAGAAAAAGAAAGAAATGTGCATGATATCCACACATTTTCCCACCATTTAATTAAAATTATAGGAGTTGGACATTATTCAGAACAACTAAAATGATGCTGACAGAGGCAGGGCAAGAATTTAGGTCGTCTACTTTGATTAAGATATCATTAATATAGGTTAAATGGCATGACTTGTGTTTTCACACAAATATGCCTTATCATGCTTGGCAAATCTAGTGTCAATTCTCAATTCTGTGTGCTTCCCTTATAACAAAAGAGGGCCCCTACATTCCATGACATCACTCCGTCATTCTGTCCCCTGTATCAATAACATAAGCCCCTCACCTAAAAATACACCAAGAATGAGAGTATTGATGAATGTCAGCCATGCATTTTGCATTAACTTTTGCACAGATAAAGAAGTTGCTTTGATAGGTGATTAAAATAAGGTAGTTAGATAGTTTTACCAACCTTTCAAAACCAATCTTAGAAACTACTAGTAAAGTCATGAATTTTAAACAAAAGGACTTTCTGCTTCCTACTATTAGCTTCTTAGTCAAACTATGGCATTTTGACAAAAGCCCAATGAGGAGTCTTACCTTAATTGCACTGACGTATTCATGGAACCCAACTTCAAAGACAGAGATGCTGTTTACTAAGTCTCCATAGTTGAATCGGCAGCCAGCTGGGCCAAGACTCAAACGGGATAGGTCCACCAGCTGTCCTTTTTTAAATAACTCTCTCTGAACAGTTACCATCACCTTCTCTTTCTGACACTGCACTTTAACAGACAACCGTGAGGAGGAAGCCCTAGGAAGGTCATCTTCAGATGGGGCCCAAGAAAGAGAATGACAAGAGAGGACTCATACGTGGTCTTCCTATCTTTACTCAAAGACTTGATGAGGACCTGAGACAGGAAAACCCCAAAGAGCAACAGACTCACTGCCAACCAGACCAGTAGAAGCTCCATCAGTGCCCCTGGCTCCTCGCACTCGCACTGGCACGCTACACCTAACTTCCTTGCAACCTAGAGGCGGTGGCTTTTATATCCATCCTTAAATCATGGGGCCACTAATGCAGGCCCTAAACTAAAGTCAGGTTGGAAATTAAGGAAGCAAGAATGATAGTCTACACCTGGAATTAAGCCAGCCTCTCCGTGATTTAAGAAAGAGCCACGAGGAGTAAGGAATCTAGTGCCGAAAGACTTTCAGCTTTCCTTAACAAGGCACGTGTTGTATTCCTTTTGGGAAAGTTGATGAGGCCTTGAAGGGGGTTATAACTCACAGAGATTCATGGTATACTTTCCCTGTAATCAACAACTGCCTTAAGTTGGTGAATAATTTGATTAAATGAAGTTTTAAATCAAAGACATAAGAGTTTAATTAGGAACTATTCTTGTTCTACTGAAGTTAACAGGCAGCTGTGCTGAATTTTTAACCCTGCCAGGATTTTCACTCACAGGAGAGAGGGACTTCAAAACAAGCACTGAGCTAAATATGTTAAAGAGAAACACAGTTATACCTGCCCTAGGTCACTAGTTGTTTTTGACAGCAGCCGCAAGGATTGACTATGTAGAGGAGTCCAGCAGAAGAAAGCATGGACCCTGGAGGGCGATAAAAATTGCTCCAACTGACAACAACAACAAATTTTTCCCGCCTTGGCTGGTGTGGCTCAGTTGGTGGGGTGTCATTCTGTGCACTGAAAGGTTGCTGGTTCAATTCCTGGTCAGGGCACATGCAGGAGGCAACCTGTGGAGAGCGGCTACAGTATTTGGACAGGTTCAAGCCTCGGACTAATGAGAGGGCACAGTCCTCTCATTGCCCCGTGCAAGTCCCAGCTTGGAGGGCAGACCCCTTCCAGCACAATTATAGCCAACAGCTATAGTTGTAAGCTTGAACCTATGGTCCAAACACGTGGCCCCACGTGCCTGAGTGTGTAAACATCTTGACCATGCCTTTATTTTGCCTCATGGAATCTGGCTATAAAATAAAGACACAGATTGTAGTCCATGGCACTGTCTCTCTCCATCCGAGAGGGCAGTGTCCCACCGAGACCCAGCTTTCTTCTCTTGTCTGTCTTCTCTAATCCTTCACCACACCCACTTGGGCTCACTGAACCTGGCTGGCACCCAAGAATTTAAATCAGAGGTGGATATACGAGAATAAATATTTGATCACAAAACCAGAAGGGGCCTTAGAGATAATTTAGAATTCATAGGTCAGAAAATCAAAACCGAGAGAAATGAAGTACTAAAATCATGGCAAATTCATTAGTAGTGGTTAGTTACATTTCTGAGGATATAATCTGGGTAGCTGATCTGTTTCCATGGGTGGTGTCTGTGTGTGTGTGTGTAGTGGGGTGTGGGGAGGGTAGAAACTCTGGAGAATGCTATTGATCCTTGAATGAATCTGGCTTTCCTGGGATTGTAGCCAATTAATCTGGTTAGGTCCACTCCGATCCCAACCAACACAGAGAGCATTATGCCTATAAAATCAACCTGCTATGTTTTATCCTGTAAGAAGCTATGGTCTACCTAACAACATAACATATGAAAACTGAAGGCCAGGCTGGGATGAGGTTCATCACCACCACCCATGTATTCAGGATCAGAATTACAGAGAAGCCCCCACCTAGTTTCAGATGCTTGCTGAGTGCATAGTTAGGTCATTTTTAAAGTGTATTCCTGATATTTTAGATTTTTCAGATGGCTTTTTTATAATAAAATATAAGAAAAAATTTAAACTACAATAAAACTGTATGTCTCAGCTGAGAAATCACATTTTGATTTTTGCTCTCCTGTCTCTTCATATAAACAATGCTTTTGAAAGCAGTCCACCAGTTCCTACCTTCTCCTCTAAAAGGCCAATTTTCTTGTAAAAACGTATGTCTACTAGTAGATGCACCAGGTCAAATATAAACAGTAAGTCTAGCCTGACCTTGTCTTGTATGTCTATAGTGTTGTGAGTGTTGTGTGGATATGCCTTTGCATGTGTGTGTGTGTGTGTGAGAGAGAGAGAGAGAGAGAGAGAGAGAGAAAGAAAGAGAGAGGAGAGACAGAGAGATAGTCAGCTTTGAGTCTTTTTAAAATTGAGGCCTTTAAGAAGGAAACCTGAAGATGGCGGCGTAGGTAAACACCGGAGACCGCTGCCGCAAACAACCATTTCAAAAATACAACTAAAAGACTGAACGGACATCACCCAGAACCACAGGAAGGCTGGCTGAAGAGAGACTCTACAACTAGAAGGAAAGAGAACAGCAAATCGAGGCTCAGAGGCGGCGCAGTGTGGAAAATACAAAGGTACCGAGGTGCGCGCGCAAAGCGGGCTGGTGGCTGAGGGCTCGGTTGTCGTTTTCTGTCGGGAATGAGTCTCAGACTCTGGGCTCCAGATCCGGGCGAGTCTCTAGGGACCCAGACTCAAACGGGAGAAGCGGGATTATCCGCCATCAGTTGGAACCTGAGGGCAACTTTCTCTCCGAGGTTTGCAGCGGCTGCCGGGGTTCTGAGAAGCAGAGCCTCTGGGAACGGGACTGAGCGTGGCCATAACTGCTCCCTCCGCCCGCCCTGTGGATCCCGCCCCGCCCAAAACCTGCGCACAGCCATTTGCCGATCGCCTCAGGCAAAGGCTGGATTAGCGCCTCCCCAGAAGGCAGACGTTTTCCGTACAGCTGATTCCTATAGCCAGCCGGCCTGGGGGTCAAATCCCTCTAGTGTTAACTACAACAATTAAGGCTTGGCTAGAACAAGACTGCGCACAGAGACCACAAGGGGGTGCACCAAGAAAGCATAAAAGATGCGGAGACAAAGAAACATGACAGAAATGGAGGATATGGAGCTAAGAATCGCAATTTTGAGGGCTTGCCATAAATTTGTGCAGAGCCTCACGAAAACTAATGAGACCCTCGATGCTACGATAAAGAAATTAGAAAGTAAGCATACACGGACTGAAATAAAGAATATTAGACCCAATAGCAGACCAGAGGAGTACAATAATCAAACCAAAGATTCGACAAAAAACACCCAATTAGAAAAGCAAAATGAAAAAAGAATCCGAAAGTGTGAAGATAGTGTAAGGAGCCTCTGGGACAGCTTTAAGCGGACTAATATCAGAGTCATTGGAGTGCCAGAAGATGAGAGACAGCAAGATATTGAAAACCTATTTCAAGAAATAATGGCAGAAAACTTCCCCCACCTGGAGAAAGAAATGGACTTACAGGTCCAAGAAGCGCAGAGAACCCCAAACAAAAGGAATCCAAAGAGGACCACACCAAGACACATCATCATTAAAATGCCAAGAGCAAAAGACAAAGAGAAAATCTTAAAAGCAGCAAGAGAAAGAGGCTTAATTACCTACAAGGGAATACCCATACGACTGTCAGCTGATTTCTCAACAGAAACTTTGCAGGCCAGAAGGGAATGGCAAGAAATATTCAAAGTGCTGAATACCAAGAACCTACAACCAAGATTACTTTATCCAGCAAAGCTATCATTCAGAATCGAAGGTCAGATAAAGAGCTTCACAGATAAGGAAAAGCTAAAGGAGTTCATCACCGCCAAACCAGTATTATATGAAATGCTGAAAGGTATCCTTTAAGAAGAGGAAGAAGAAGAAAAAGGTAAAGATACAAATTATGAACAACAAACATGCATCTATCAACAAATGAATCTAAGAATCAAGTGAATAAATAACCTGATGTACAGAATGAACTGGTGATTATAATAGAATCAGGGACATAGAAAGGGAATAGACTGACTATTCTTGGGGGAAAAAGGGGTGTGGGAGATGCGGGAAGTGACTGGACAAAAATCATGCACCTATGGATGAACACAGTGGGTGGGGAGTGAGGGTGGAGGGTGGGGTGGGAGCTGGAAGGAGGGGAGTTATGGGGGGAAAAAAGAGGAACAAATGTAATAATCTGAACAATAAAGATTTAATTAAAAAAAAAAAAAGAAGGAAACCTATGACATAGACATATTATTACTAATGACACTATAATTATCAACATTCATGAAAATAATCAGTAAAAACCCAAAGGACATCTTGCGTGGAACATTTTTGCCCCACTCTTCATTTCCAGGATGAGTAATTTTTTCTAGCCACACTCTTGGCCCCTTTACTCACTGCCAGGGAGAAGAAACTATTAAACTAGAGGATGATATCTGAGCAAGCTTGCATACTCAACCCTTTGACCACTTGAGAGAGGCTGTCCTGAGAGATGCCACTGCTTCTACATGCTGGAAGTCTTGGTGCGTATGGTGGGTAATTCAGATTCACTCTAGAGTCTAGTATCAGTAAACCAATTGGGGAACTCGGTATTTTTTAATCTGTTCCCTTTTTGATGTTTCGTTACACTTGGCTTTTTAAAAAATATATTTCATATGGAGTATAGAACATCTCCAGAAAGCCTGTGAGAGAGAAGGGCACAGTGACACCCAGCTCCTGCCTCATCACATAGCTTCTTTCAGGAAAAAACATAGCAGATTGATCTTATAGGCATAATGCTCTCTGCTACTGAGTTTAATGACAGCTGCTCTGAGGCATTTCCCACACTTGTTCCCAGGCCACTTGGCTTAGTAACACCCGTGCACTTCTTTTAAGTCAAATTCTTGAGCCTCACTTAGGAGCTACTGAATCAATATTGCTGTTGGGGCCCAGGGATGCGCATATTTAACAAGCTTCTCGAGTTATTCTTTCTTATAGCAAAGCTTGAGAACTATGATGACAGAAACACTTCCTTACTCCGTCACACTGTATAAGAGCCTTTCAGATCTTATAGGGAAGTTTCAGAAGTCCTCCTCAAATACACACCCCTTCCAGCAAACCTGTCTTAATTTTATAAATTTCCATTCTCCCTCTCAGTAGTGTTTCTCAGTTGGAAGCCCACGCATAGACTAACGAGGGTCTGTGAAACCTCCAAGGTCTATTCAACTGTACATGCATGTGAATATGTGCATGTTTTTAGAAAGAGTGTCCATAGATTTCAAGATTCCCACAGGTTTCTACAACCCTAACCATTGTGGGGCTTGCAAAATTAGAAGATGGTGTCCATCCAAAAAGACTGATTTGTTCTCTACAACTCTTTTGAATGCCTAACGCGTAACAAAGTACAGTCAAGCTTTTGTTAAATGGCCCTATTTGTCTGCATGTCAGTTCTTTATAATTAAGCATTCTGGGGTTAATTTGAATTAAGTATGCCTCCATTCTAAACCCCCCATGCTATTTGCCTTATACAAACAGAGAACAAAAGAACAGAACCGTCTGTGCTCCTTTTTCAGTGTTAGTTACCTTTGAGGAGCATAGGTGTTTTTGCTTTTCTGTGGAATAAATTAACTAACATTTTCTCTGATGAGAGTCACAGATTCATCTGATACCAGGTGCAGAAAGAAATCGGTGAAACTCTAGACAGATTAAGGATAAAGGAGGACCCCAGGGCACAAAGCAGATGTTGTAAGTAATCACAGAGACAGAAATTTTAATCAGTTCTTCTGTTTTTCAGAGACAATTCTGTTTCTTAGACGAATAGGAAGCTGTTACGATGTTGAATTGCCCAGGTGTGGCAAGATACTGTCCTCCCCTCTAACCTTGGAAAGCTTGGAGCCCAGCATCTACAGTCTTTCTAAAATGTAAAGTCATTTAGGAAAAAGCTACATGTTTATTACTGAAAAATAATAACTCCATTGACATATAACCTGTTAGTCTACATAGCTATAATTTGAATCCAGGTCCTCCTGAAACTAAAACTCATATTTTTGTATAAACCTCCAATTTTGATGTACAGTATTCTTTTTTAAAATTTATTTTTATTGTTGAAAATATTACAGATGTTCCATAGTATTCTGAAGAGATTTAACAAGGAGGCATCAAGTGGACATATGGCTTTCTTTGCCAGGTCCACTCCATGATAACAGGAAAAAAATCATTCTTTTAATACTTCAATAAGTTTATTTATGTACAATTCAGAGAGAGGCAAAAGTGGTTATAGAAATAAAATCAGTGGTTACCTTTTAGGGAGAATGACTGATAAGGGCCATAAAGGAGGCTTCTAGAGTAGGAGAAATGCTTATATTTTGGTCTGAGTATTGGTTACGTGGATGTATCTACTATATCCTGCAGAAATTTATCAAGCTGTACACTTAGATTTGTGCATTTACTGTGTTTATTTTGTGCTTCAAAATAAAACACCCATATCTCTTTTAAGTATTTTAACTCCTTATACAAACAGTAACTATTTCTGTTTTCTTCCTCTCTCTGTTGCTTAAGACTTTCTTAGATTTTTTTGAGACAAAATAAATAGTAGATTTTTGTGAATGACTCATTTTTGGTTTGAGAGAAACATAGAAGAAGAGGACAATTGGCTACCAGCCTCTCTTCTGTGTGGCATTGGCTCCTCTGTTTCAGGTTTTCTCTTGTTTGCTAACCATTATTCCCACGTTCTGGAGATCCCAGGACCCAGTGGCGAGGGTCTATCAGTTGGCTGTTTAACAAAGCGATCATTCAACCAAGATTTTTGAGCACTGTGGTTAGGCTTCTAAAAGGGCAATATTATCAAAGAAAGAGAACAAAATCTGTGCTTTAGAAGCTCAGAGGTGAATGGAGAGGAGAACTGCTTAGTGTTCTAATGGAAATATGAATTAAATGCTATAAGTGATCAAAGAAAGAAACATGTGATGTAGAGAATACAGGACTTTCTATTCAAAAGAAGTGTTATGCAAACTAGTATTCAGGGATAAATGGGAGAGTCCCTGAAAAAAATTAAAAAGGTCCCACAGCAGGTGATATCTCAATGTCTACTACTTGTTAGATATATTCCAAATACTTTGCTATATATATGTATTTAATTTTCACATCATCCCAAAAGATGGGACTATGTTGTCGATTCTGTTTTACAGATAAAGAAATAGACAAAGTGGTAACTTGCCCAGAGCCACAAGCCAGGAGTGGACGTGTAGAAGTTTGACCAGGAGTTCTGGAAGTCTGTGATTCTAACTGCTTTGCAGCAGCCGTGATAAAAGCACTACCTTCTTAGAGATTCTGGCCTCCTCTGAAGGTAAGCCTCAGAGCATGAGCGGGGGGAAATGAGGCTGGCATGATAGCAGGGACCGGCATGTCCCTCCACAAAGGATGTTTGGACTTTATCAAGTGGGGACCCATTGAAGGTGTTGGGTCACGATGAGATTTTTATTTACAAGGATCACTTTTTGCAACAGTTAGGGTAGATGGCAGTGGCACAAGATGGAGACCTAAAGTACTAGTCTAGGCAAAACATGATTAAGCCTCTTGAAATACAGCAGTGAGGATAGTGGCGAAGAACAGCATGGCTTAGAGAAGTGGTCCTCAATGTGTGGCCAGGATGGTGGCATCAGCGTCACCTGGAACCTGTCAGAAATGTGTATTTCAAGCCCTACTCTAGACACGAATCAAAAGCCATAGGAGGATAGCTAAGAAATAAGGTTTACTGACATTTTCAGGTCGTTCTGATTCACGCAAAAGTTTAACAACCACTGGCCTAGAGCAGTGGTCGGCAAACTGCAGCTCACGAGCCACATGTGGCTCTTTGGCCCCTTCACTGTGGCTCTTCCACAAAATACCGACTTCTGCGCATGGGCCACGAAGTTTCAATCGCACTGTACGTGTGTGCCCGCACGTGGTATGTGGAAGAGCCACACTCAAGGGGCCAAAGAGCTGCATGTGGCTCACGAGCCGCGGTTTGCCGAGCCGCAGTTTGCCGACCACTGCCTTAGACCGTTTCAGTTGTCTTCTAGGCTTACAACAACTAGAGCACTAGTTTTTAACCCAGAACACCTGTTAGGCTCACCTGGAAGGTTTCAAGATTCATTTCTGCTCCACCCAGCCATTCTCATTTAGCAGGTCTGTGTGGTGCTTCGGCATGTATGATTTTAAGAGCTCCCTGGGTGATGCTGATACCTGCCCTGGTTAAGAACAACTGGAACAGAAAATGGAATCTGATCTGGTTTTTGCTCCTCCGTAAATAGACAGACCCACTTTGCACAATGAGTCTTCCCTGCTTCGGAAACCCCTGAAAGAGTAACTGTTAAGGTGTGCACCTGATACCGTGGGCCAGCCCAACTCTTTACCTGGGGCTGTCCTGTCAGGCCTGCCTATGTGCACAGGGATGATCCTTCCCTCGAGTTCATGCACCATTATGACCTTTTGATGCTTGTGTTCCCTCCAGCAAATAAAAACAGGAAAAGTGGCACACCCACTAAATGTTTATTTCTGAAATGTATCAGATAATGGTTTCAGAGTTAATGACTCAGCCCCTAATAATAACACTGTCTTAGCTAGTGAATTCAATTTAATCTGAATTCGTGGGGATAGCGAACGTGTTATACTTGTCAGGACTGAAATTTACAAAGTACACAATCCAGCCAGAGGAGAGGGGCAGGCAGCTGTACAAAGCTTAGCTCCAGAGTGGCCTCATTTCATACCTGTCTCCTTCCATCACCAGGTTCATCTTTCAGTGCTCCCTTAGACCATTTGAGTTGTCTCCTAGGCTCACACCAACATCTACTCTAGAAACATGCAGATGTAACTACATTCCCTGTGCTTGGTGAAAAACTCAGAAACTGTACTGCCTCCAGGCACCCTCTCCTCCCTCGGTATCTCCCCACAGGTTTCAGCATAGAGTCCAATCTTCTTATAATAGGGTGGCACGTAATTTATCATCCAATTCAAATGATTTGAGAATGAAAAGGGATGCTAATACTAATGATGACAGGCTGATAATTGAATGAATTGTGACAGCCCAGTCCAACAAGGATATCCATTAGCCTCCACATGTGGCAGTTCATGATCCGGCCTCTAGTTACATGGCCAGCACTTCACTCACGTCTACCTTTGTTACGGACATCATTATAAAGTTGACCCTTGAGCAACATGGGTTTGAACCATGCCACCGGTCCACTTCTATAACTATTTTTTTCAAGAAATACTGTAAAACCCTGACTGGTTTGGCTCAGTGGATAGAGCATAGGCCTGCGGACTGAAGAGTCCCAGGTTTGATTCCAGTCAAGGGCATGTACCTTGGTTGCAGGCACATCCCCAGTAGGGAGTATGCAGGAGGCAGCTGACTGATGTTTCTCTCTCATTGATGTTTCTAACTCTCTATCCCTCTCCCTTCCTCTCTGTAAAAAATCAATAAATATATTTTTTAAAAAGAAATACTTAAAGGAATTTTTGCCATATGACTTTCTTAATAACATTTTCTTTTCTCTAGCTTTATTTATCATTAAGAATGAAATATATAAACCATATAATATCCCAGGTATATGCTAACCAACTGTTTATGTAATCAGTAAGGCTTAGGCTTCCAGTCAACAGTAGTTAAGTTTTAGGGGAGCAAAAAGTTGTAAGTGTATTTCAACTGTGTGTGGGTTGCCCCCACCCCACCCCACCCCATATCTTTCAAGAGTCAACTCCACATTGTTGGCCTCTGTGTCTCTGCTCCTCCCTTCTACTCTCTCCAAAAATCAATGAAAAAATATCTTCAGATGAGGATTAACAAAAAATAAAATAAAAAGAAGTTAATTCTATTATTTCTAATTAATTCAAAGTTATGCAATGTTTTATTTTTATTACTTTACATATGAGGAAATGCAAAGAAATTCAGTAGCTTACAGAACCTTTTACAATCAAAAAGAGACAGTCAGGAGTCAAGCCCTGATCTATTTGGTTTCCATTTTCAAATTTTTTTCAGATGGTTGCCTTCCTTAACAACTAATAACTTCCTAAAATATAATAAATGAGGAGTTATTCAAATCCCCATGTATAACAAAACCTGTTTTTAAACATTCCTATACAGCTATCTTTATGAAGTACAAATTATTTATGACATAATTCAAGGAAAACTTAGATCGAAGTATATGACGTAAAAAATGTAAGTTTCCCTCTAATCCTACTCTCAATTAATCCATTCCCCTTCCCAGCGGTAAATGCTATTGACAAAATCCTGTTTATACTTCCAAAAAATTTTAAGATGAAAACATAAGTGTGGATTTCTCTTTTTTCCCCACTTTACTTGGAATATATTATATGAAGAACTTTCTTAATGTTTCATTAAGAAATCCGGATAAGTTTGAAACTAAATATGTAAAGTGCTCTTGTTATCAGAGGAATGAATGGACGAAGTTTCTCCATTGCTGGTAGGAGTGGGTTTCTTGGGGTACCACTGGAATAAGCATTTCCAGAGGCCCCCAGAGGAGGATGAATGTGGTAGAAAACTTTATTTATGTGGCATTACATCTTTTGGCTTGCAAAGTCCCATTTCCCCTAATGCCATCCTGGAAGAGATAGAAGCAAAGCCAGAGTCCAAAGTCTCTGTTCCTTGGTGGAACTGGGTCTGGTGTAGCATCAGGCTAGTTTCAGTCCATCAGTCCATTGTGTGTGAGGTCCACATAGACTTGAGCCATGTAGGTAACTGCAGGAGTGTGAGAGCTATCCAAGCCAAGAGCATGAACCAAGAGGGCAAGAAAGAGGACTTCTTTGTTTGAGAACTTGTGTCTCAAATCTTCCATACTTGCAGTGGCCACGCCTACTCTGGCCAATGATCTGTTCCCAGGTGTGACTGACAGCTAAGTACCTTCCCTATAGTTAACCAAACTTTACTGGACATGATTCTATTGGCCTTCCCTTTGCTCCTTTCCAGTTAATTAACAACCAGGTTTATTACAATGGCATCACTTTCACGTATAAATCTTCTGACCAACAAAAGGAAGTTCACATTAATTTATTAGTTACGAGACACAAGAGAGCAGAAGGAACAAAATATACTTCATGCTTAGTAAATTTTGTTCTTGTGGTTGGCAGCTTCCAAGAGTTCAAAATATAATCACTGAAGACCAAGCCTGCTATATGGAAGGTGACATATACATCTTTGACTCCTAGGAGTGGGTTACCACAAAGCCCCAACTTTTCCATGAATAATGTGGGTTACCAAACTCTTAGACACCTGAGTCTCAGCTTCCTAGTACAAAGTCAAATTGTTATACTTCACAAGTCTGAAACCCCATGTATCTAGATGACACTAATACACCAGCAACATCACACAGGGCCCTCTATCAATCTCCCTCCTCTGTGCCGAAGCACCTCAGACAAACATCACCACCCTTTCTTGCCTACCAACAGGGCCACTTTCTCCCGGGCAGAAAGAAAACCAACGTCCAAGAGCAAAATCTGATATAGAGTTACTAAACTGTGGAAGGGAGATCATGGCTCCCCTCACCCAGCCACTAATCATGTGCTTACAATCAAAGAGATTCACATTGAGAGGGGAAAGAACAATGCCATTTTAATAATAGATACATCTTTTCCACTCCTGAAGTTTTCTTCTTGTGAAAAGAGGTCAAAATAATATAACCCTTGGGCATTCTCCTCCACCTGTTTACTCCTTAGGGAGGTTCTTATGTAGTTGGTAAGTCTAGAAAATTAACTGAGTATATGTATTACTCTGCTCAGGCTGCTATAACAAAATACTATAGACTGGGTGGCTTAAACAATGTGTGTTTATTTCTCACAGTTCTGGACCTGGGAAGTTCACGATCAAGGTGCTGACCTATTTCTTTCTGAAGAGAGTTCTCTTGCAGATGGCCATCTTCTCACTGTGTCCTTACATGGTTGGGGGGGGGGGGGGTGGAATTAAACTGTCTTATGATTCTTCTTATAAGATGGAGTCCTCCCCTTGTCATGACCTTATCTAAACCTAATTATTTTCCAAAGACCCCAACTTCAAATGCTATTACATTGCAGGGGGACATGATTCATCCATAGCAGTATGCTCAGTTCAATCCTTTTTCTGATCTTAGGAGTGAGCCTGCCCACAAGACTCATGAGTCCCCTTTCACTAGTCTATGCCATAAACCTCACTGGGCCAAAAGAGAAAAGCTGCCTGAGTCTTGAGTTTGGTATTAACAGTTCCATTTGGCTCATAAATCTAAGGCCAGGTCCTCTACCCTGGTCTTTATCTACAATAAAGTTGGTATTCTGGACACATTGCACTTTTTGTAGTTCAATTAACCACTACCGCCAATTCTCCCTTCCACACATAGAGAACTGTGAATGTCTTTGGCCATATGCTCCAACTGAGCAAAGAATTTAGGTTTTTGGAGGGTATTTTTCTCCTTATGAAAATGTGTGTGTGTGTGTGTGTGTGTGTGTGTGTGTGTGTGTGTGTGTGTGTTAGAGGGAATTGGTGGTAGTGGTTTATCCATAACTATACTTGTCTAGTATTCTGCGCACACACACTTAACGGGCAGCAATCCGACAGTGTGGCACGAGCCTGCCTTTCATGTAACACATCCTCCACAACACTTGCATCTTTAGAAATCAGAGACTCTGTGCATGACTCACCAATATTTAAGGGTAAGGTCACTAGTAGAAAAACTGAATAAGGTACACATCCTTTAAGGAAAGGCACAGCCACCAAGGGGAAGTCTAAGGGTCATTCTATCAATAAAAATACATTCAGGAAAAATCACAGAAAAACTTTGACTCAACAGGTTAAGAAATCAAGAAACATTTTTATCTCTAATAATGAGATAGAGGAGACAGATCCAGGGCTGATTTATTCAAGGTTCATTTACATATCAAGAGCTCAGGATCTTTTTTACCTGACATCACACATGTCACCTCCCTCAAGGTAGCTTTCCTCCTGATCACTAAATGATTACCACTGTTCCAAGCATCTCATCCATCAAGACATGACAAGATTCAGTGGGAAAAGAGGGACACATCTCTTCCTATGTGTTCTTTTTTCAGAACAATAGATCCTTCACTCCAAATCCCTCAGCCAACTTCTTACATGTCAAGGTCCAGGACTTCCTCATGTTCCCCTCCATAAACCCATCTGAGAAGAAAGGTAATGGAATTAGTATGAATCATATTCCATATGGGTTACAAAGAAAAATCACTCGACAAGCAAGGAAGGAGGAAAGCCTACTGGGTTGGTAACCAACTGTGTCTGTTACACTTACCAGTCCGAATTGATGGGTAATGCAAAAATATCTTCTTCTTGGTAGAATGTAGGCTCACTTCTCATATCCAACTAAAGCCACACATCCCTCCCCGATGTGTGCCTGCAGACTTGAAGGTAGAGAGGAGACAGGGACTAAAAAACATTTGATGTTATCAGCTGCATCAGCAGCTTGAGATAGGAAAGCAGTGATCACATTTAATTAAATTATGTAAATCCTTTCCCAAAGGGCTGGTGCTCTTGTTTCTTTTCATAAATGGATGAAATGAACAAATAAATTATAGGACGACTCAGATTCGGTTCCTTGGGAACTATCCCATGGTCTTTGCCAATGAACATAGAGGAGCAGATACAGAGCATTGGCCTTAATAGAATTTCAGCAAGGCAGTAGCCTGGCCAGCCTACCCTGAGGTTTAAATTAGATGTGCTCCTGCCAACACAAGAGAGAATCATTTTGTTGTTCTGAGGGCCCCTCTGCTGCAACCATTTATGTAGAATATACACAATTATTCAAGAAATGTTGGCAGTGATGTTATTTATATTAATGAGATAAGAACCATCTGAGAATGCTAAAATATATCCTATTTTTAGCTAACAATTAAAGACTGTTGCATAATAATCATGCTCTTGAAGCATTTTTTTAAACATTTCAATTTCCATTGACCATATTAATTAAATTTGTTATAATTAAAATATATGATATTTCTGTACTTCTGTGGCTATGATGTTAAGAGCCAACTTGTGGATCGCCTAAAGAGATAAAGAAGACTGAGTTTCCAGGTAGCATTTGTCACATGTGGAAGACAGAGTATGAGATTTCATAAGAGAAGACTTAACTATGATTTTCATCTCTGCTACCGAACTCTGTCTTGTGTGGGTCAGTCAATTACTTTCAAATTGTCTGTTCATCTATAAAGTGATGGCCATCTTATCTGTTGTGTTGGTTTGTTGTATAAAATCCTCAGTGTAGTGCCTGGCATATAGTAAGTAGTTGGGATAATAGATATCAGTATTTATAATGGATTTGAAATTACTTGCTGCTATTAGGCTAAGTAATCTAAACCTAGAAACACATGTAGCACTAACATTATTTTTATAGCCATGCAAATTAAGTTCTTTAACTAGGTAAGAATTCAGAACACAACATCCAAAAGATCGAACTTAGAGGGTCCTGTGATAGGCAATTTTATAAGCTCACTCTGGTTGGGCCACAGTGCCTAGATACAGGTCAACTATTATTCTGGATGTTTCAGTGAGGATGTTTTGGATGACATTAACATTTAAAGCAATGGGCTTTGAGTGAAGCAGATTTCCCTACATAAGGTAGGTGGGCCTCATCCAATCAGTTGAAGGCCTGAACAAAGGACTAAGTTCCCCCAAGCAAGAAGGGATTCTGCCAAAGGACAGCCTTCAAATTTGAAGGGTCTCCATGCTATTGGCCTATCCTGCAGATTTTGAACTTGCCAGCCTCCATAATCGCCTCAGCCAAAACCTTAAAATAAACTCCTTCCACATAAATCCGTCCTATTGGTTACTTTCTCTAGAACCCTGACTAATACACCATCTCAGCAAAAAAAAAAAAAAGCATGTCATGTGTTAGATTATGACAGCAGTTGGCAGATGTTATGTTAGCATCATGGCTCTTTATACTAGTACTAGTATGCTCTGATCCCACCGGGTATGCCCTTTGCCAGTGGATAAAGGAAAATGGTAAATTCCGTGTACCTTCCTTGAGAACCAGAGCCATAACCTACTGCTCTCATTAATTCTTTTCCAAGGACAATTTTGTTTTTGCAATACCAGAGTTTAAAGCCTTATTTACTCATGTCCCCAAAATATATACCTAACTTAATAATGTCCACTTATTTTATCTCCGTTTTGGGGTTCATTCAGCCTTCCTTGTCAAAATGTATTGCCTAACATCTTATTGTCTAACATCTCAATTGCCTCCTGCCCTTACTCTATTATTAATCTATCCACCTACCTATCTATCCATCTTCTGGTATATTGTCAAGTGTTGCCTCACTACTTAGGGAGGCAACACTTTTTGTTTTATTTTGTTTCATTTTGTTGCCTGAAGAAGAAAGCAACTTGTTAGAGAAACAAATCTATAATTTCTAAGTACAAAATTGGGTCCCCTTTTAGCTAATTGTGTAAATAAATCTACACTTTAAGGAGAGCAATGCTTACTCTTTGGGAAGTGATCTATGGAAGGTTAGGATAAAATTTATGAAGTCAAGTTAAATTACTTTATTGAAAAGAAAAAGAAAAAAATTGAATTTTTTTTCCTTCTTACTCCCAAGAAGAGGGTTCAAAAGAGGACTTAATGTTTACTAGTCCTGGGAGTTTATCTCTTGGAACCTAGTTTATGTCCATTAAAACCAAAGTCATAGCAAAACTGTATATCTCAGGGTAAAGGTGATGAACACAGTTTAGATTAAGACGAACGTATAGAACTGAGACATAACAGCTTTACATTGAAATGGAAACCAGGGTGTGGAAATATAAGCCTGTGTAACAACCAAGCCACTCGTGTATTAACAAGGTCCTGTGACCTTGAACTTTATCCCTGAGTCCTCTACAAGCTAAATTCTCAGTGAAATAGCATATTTGTGTTTCATTTTACCAGCAAGGATGAGAATAGACACTCGCGTGAGACTTTTAAAAAATCCACTTTGAAATATCTATAGACAAAACTATTCAAGGTGTAGATTTGGGGGTACATCTCTTTGAATATCTAAAAAGTAGCAAATGTTTAGTCATGAGCATTGAAGGTTATTAATACTATACTAACCTTTTTAAAAGAGTGAATTCTTTTATCCCGAAGTTTTGAGGAAGAAAATATTTGTGGTGGGCAGAATTCTAAAGATGTTCCCCCAAGATCCTGTCACCTGGTTACTCAGCAAACACTATCTCGGTAGGACTGAGAAGTGATTCTGCAGATGAAATTGAGGTTATGGATCTGAAATTAGGGAAGGTGTCTTGTATTATCCAGATGGGACCAATCTTTAAAGCAGAGAAAGTTTTCCAACTAGAGTCAGAGAAGAGATGAGGCAGAAAAGATGCCGCGTAGACTCTGGAAGGAAGCCAGTCAGCCTCTCAAAGCTGAGCATGACCCCCAGTGCACAGCCAGCCAGGCAACCGAGGCCTCAGTCCTACAACCACGTAGAACTAAATTCTGCCGAACACTTGAGAGTCTGAAAGTGTTTTCTCCACGGCCTCCTGATAAAAGCCTAGGGTGGCCAGAACCTTGATTTCAGCCTTGTGGGACCCAAAGCAGAGCTCTTTGAGCCTCTGGGTTCTTGATTTCACAACAGTAAATCGGGGTGGTTTTAAGCTGCTGAATTTGTCATAGTTTGTTACAACAATACAGTAATACAATACTAACTTAGTACTTAGAAAAAATAACTCCTAATCTTTTCAATTCCCTCTATTTCCTCCTTCTCTAAAGAAGCAAGAGCAGTTTTCAAAGGACCCACAAGAGGGAAAATCTATGCTTTGCAGATGCAGCCCACAAGTTTAAATTTGCCAAGAACAAATCATTCAAGTTAGTATTTCCCCCTAAAATCAGACAAGTAATAGGAACAAGCACACATTAATACTGAGAAGGCAAAGCTCCATATTCTCACTCTGCCATTTACAAGTTTATGTGACTTTGGGCACATCTTCAATCCCTTATAACATAGTTTCCACCTGATAAATGGGGGGAAATATACCGTCATCACAGTGTCATTGTGAGGACTAAAAATTTTTTAAATGAGAAAACCCAGATGAGACAAATCACTTTTTTAAGATAAAAGCATAATTTGACATTTTAGAGTAATTCCTGTCAATATTTTGGTGTATATATCCTTCCCGACATTCTATTTTTGCATCACATAATTCATATGTGATAAGCAAAGTGTATATAAGGGATGGCAGGGAAACTTAATGATGGTTTTTCTTCATTTTCATCACTATACGGAGATCAGAAAGAAGGAGCATGGATTCACGTTTTCTTTCCCAGGGAAACTAGAAATTGTCTTTCACAGACTCAGTTTGCCACACCAGGGCCTTCTCTTCCCACCCACTAAGGGGGAGAAATTTCCCTTGACTGGGAAGAGAGGGTCACCTAGACCCCTTATGATGGGGATCCTCCAGGGCAGTCCAAGAGGATAAGGCAGGGCCTCCACCGAGAATGGCTTCAGTGACCTCTGAGGTCTAAACCAGGGTCAGCAAAGATCCATGCCCACACAAAACCCATGGGCAGATCGCCTGCCACCTAAATACATGCCATCGTGAAATTTTAAAATGTGCCATTGCTTATATCCAAAATGTGGAGTAAAAAATTTTTACTCATGTAACAGTTTCACAAAATGTCTATAACCTGTTTTTCCTTCCCACTGGATAGCTTAACCTTTTTTTCGCATCAATAAATGTAGAGCTACACAATCATTCTAATAGCTACATAATATGCTTTTGGATAGGTGCCCCATAATTCTTTTTTTATTATTCCTTATGCAATTTATATTCTAAATATGACAGACATGAAACAAATACATGGCAAATGCATCAGTACAAATTGTGCTTGTGATCAGGGGTTTTAACAGAGTAACTTAACTCAGCAGAGGGAGGCAGAGGGTTCTGTTGTGATGTTGCAGCTGAGGCAGGAGTGATGCATTTGAGGTAGCTGGTCAGCGAGTGGTGTGTGGGGGCAGCATTCCAGGCAAAGAGAATATTAATAACATATTTTTGGACATTTCCATTAAATACAAATTTTCATGGTTGCAAACAACTGTGTCGTCAAGCTCCATTATCTGTAATGTAATGAAAGAGAACGTCAAGCTGACCTGCGTTTTATCAGGACCAAAGCCAGGATGTTCAGAGGCACCTTGATGGAGGTCATAACGAGGACACTTATTTGCATCCACTGAAGAATGAACGGTTTCTCCACAAGGCCTGCCACTAGCACGCGGTCTCTTATGCAGCTTTGTGGTATCTCCCTCTCTGTTACTTATTTTCTGATGCTTTTCAATTTGGTTTCCTCAAAGAGAGGTAGCATCTTGAGAGCAAGGCAGCAAATGTACTGCCTTTCATAGCCTCAGCCTTTTTTTCAAGATTCAGCAAAAACTAAATGCATTAACACAAGAATGATGACTATGAGACCTGATTTATAGGCGAAACACATATTAAGGTGAAAGAACTTTGTTAAAATATGAACTAGACTTACTTTTGAATTAATATTGTGACTTGGCCTCTCCCAAAACCATAAAACTTAATGGTTCAGTGCTGCTTCTAACACCTGAGATTTGATTTCTGTGATTTTCAAGTCAGCTGGACAATGGATGCACCTTCCAGCACCAATGAAGATGGCCAATTTTGCAAGGAAAGCTGTATGGATGGTGTTCTGCAATTCTTCCTCTTCGTGACTTAATACATACATGTACTATCACTTCACAGACTCACAGTTTACTATAGTTTAATGTTCAAACTTTTATTCAGTTTCCAGGGGTTAAATTTTCTTAATAATATAAAATTATGTCTCCAAGCGTAAACTTCAAGTACATTTAAATAAGTCTAAACATTGAACAAAAAACATTTGCAGAGGGAAATCTCATGCATTGAATCTGGGCGACAATGTCTTGGTATAACGCCAGAACAAATCAATACAAGTATTTCGTCGACTTGTTCCTAGGTCAGATGTGGTCCCATCCTCCCTTGGCTGCTGTGCTTTCTGGTCCAAACAGCTTGTTAGCTAGAAGACTCTGGACAGATAGCTGGTGTGTCCTATGGCCTGGCTTCTGACCTCCTCTCCCTTAAACCCCATAAGCAAGCAGACACATAGAGTTCCTAATATTGGAAGGTTGTTATCTCTGAGTAGCCAGGCATAAGCCCTTAGTGTAGAATCTAACATATCATCATGAAAAGCATGGTCCCGCTACCACGTCTTCAAAGTTCCACATAACAAGGAGAAAGCAGAAGTATCCGGGGGGAAATCAATACAGTCCAAAGGCGAGTCTTGTCAACACAGTGCTGTACAGAGACCCCAAGGCTCCCCCGAAAACATGTCTGTCCAACCTTCACCTATTTCCAGTTCCTTTAACGGGGTCTCAAGAGTCCATCTTCACACGCATTCTTTAACAGATGAAGAACCCAGGAAAAACCACAGTGTTCTTCCTCCTACCTGCAACATGTTACAGGTGCTTTTCTGGTTTCAAACTGAGGCTAGCTTTGAAAGGGGGGAAATGTTTAAAAAGGAAGCAATTCAAAGTGATGTGAATGGCAGGGGGGGGAGCTTTGGCAATTTTGCCTCAGTTCTTCTTGCTGGAATGAGGAACAGTGAATCATCCTTACACACACACACACACACACACACACACCACAGTATATTTGTTGGGGTTTTTTTTCAAGCTCAAATTTTAGAAAATCCCCAGGTAATGAAACTGTCTCTTTCTGAGAAGCATCCAAGAGTGACTGTGTAGTCTCCAGTAGCTTAGAGCGCTCAATGGGATCTTCCTTATCTGTCTGTCTCCCTCGGAGGCAAAACTCAGTAAACATTAATGTAAAGGCCAGTCTTGTTGGGGATTATAATTATGTGGAAGGTAAAATAATCCAGTCTCCATTTCAATTGACTTACCAGGATGAGTGGACAGAGAGAAAGAAGGTTCCGAATATACCCCGGGAATGCCAGTGCACATGCTCATTTTACATTTGACCTCCTATGTTTCTCACATGTTTGTATTGGAATACCACTGGAGACGCATTGCATTTCGTTAGGATATTCTCTAATGAGCTCCACATTGGGTCCTGTAGCATGCCTATGAGGTGCACATGGAATGACTGTGAAGTAAGTGAATATTCATCTGAACTATTTGATTTTCTGGTCTGTCTCAGCAGACACAAATAAAGGGGTCACTGGAAAACTTACTTGGGCCCAAATAGAATCTTAGCTTTCTAAAGGAGGAAGGGGCAAAATAGCTGATGGCCAGGCTGAATTTCATGTTAGTAACACAGACCACATGTTTATGAACTTGGATTATAGTTTTACTTCTAAAAGTTCCAGTTTCAATAATTAACTCACAAGAGTGAGATACCTTACAAGCCTTCAGACAAAAAAACAAAAGAAAAATGATTTATGATGGGCTAGAGTCTCTTCCCTGAATCCTTTAATACAATTGTTACCGAGTTTGACAAATGGAAAGACACTGTCATTCTTTATATGGTCTCCTTGGTAGATGAAACCTTTGATTCAAACAAAAATAAGAGGCCTGCCTTGGGGAGCGGGCCTAAGCCGGAAGGCAGAAATCCCCCAAGGGGTCTCAGACTGCAACAGTGTGCAGGCTGGGCTAAGGGACCACCCCCACCCAGTGCACAAATGTCATGGACTGGGCCTCTAGTCAACAATATTCAGCAGTGGTTAACTCCTAGACACTCTTGTTAATCCACAGCAGCTTCACCAACCCCTCCCCTCACTATCCCTACTGGATTTTGAAGTAAATCCTAGACATCATGTTATTTAATCTGTAAACATTCTATGTTTATCTCTAAAGATAGTCTTTAAAAATATATAATCACAATACTATCATCATCCTTTAAAATGATTCCTTTTTTAAAAATGTCATTTTACAATTTGTTTTCATCAGGATTCAAATGTACATTGTAATTATTTTTATGTCTCTTAAGTCTGTTTTAATCAATAGATTGCTCCTTCATCTTCTTTTCTTCTTTCCTTGTAATCTATTTATTGAAGCAACTAGGCCATTTATCTTATATATTTAAGAGGACTGTATTTTATTTGCTAAAAACTGAACTTTATTGGTTGCCTCTCTGTGGCATCATTTAATCTGCTCCTCTATCTCCTGAATAAGCTGTAAATTGGTAGTTAGATCTAAAGGCTTGATTCAAGTTTTTGTTATTTTTATTTTTTATTAGAGGCCTGATGCACAAAATTCGAGAAAGATTGGATCTTCCTCCCTCTGGCTGCCAGCACCAGCTTCCCTCTGGCACCCAGGACCCAGGCTTCCCTCTGGCACCCAGGACCCAGGCTTCCCTCCAGCCACCAGTAGGCATCTGGGACCTGGGCTTCCCTCATAGCCCTGGCTTTGTCCAGAAGGTTGTCGGGAAGGACGACCGGAAGGACATCTGGTCTAATTAGCATATTACACTTTTATTATTATAAATTATTCTGGCAATAATGTTTTAAGAGCAGTTTGCACACTTCCATCAAGAGACATATAATGTCTGTCTGTCTTTTTTGATGTTAACAATTCATAATTACTACCTAGGTCCATTATTTCTGGAAGGGTCACAGAAATGACAATATTCAATTCTATCGTTCTTTCTTCATTCACTTGCTAAAATGCATCCATAAAGAGAACATTCTTTTATCAACATTTGATTACCCTGACAGAATCCAGAAAGAAAAGCAGGATAAAAGTTTTACTCTAGCCCTGGCTGGTTTGGCTCTGTAGATAGAGCGTTGGCCTGCGGAATGAAGGGTCCCAGGTTCGATTCCGGCCAAGGGCACATGCCTGGGTTGTGGGCTCAATCCCCAGTAGGAGATGTGCAGGAGGCAGCCGATCAATGATTTTCTATCATCATTGATGTTTCTATCTCTCTCTCCCTCTCCCTTCCTCTCTGAAATCAATAAAAATAAATTTAAAATATGTTTTAAAAAAATGTTTTACTCTATTCCTTAATTCACCAGTTTTCAAAACAATGCATTGGGTACCTAGTATTCTGCAAGGGTGTCCAATGACACCATTATTTTAGAAACTAGTATTATTTTTAACTTAAAGATTTAAACATACTTGATGTATTTTAATCAACTACATTTATTTTACTTTGGCCAGTGGCAACTTCATCAAGCTGACCCCTGAGTCTTTTTGACATGTCCTAATAATCTTTTAATTCATCCTTGATTTTCAGTTTTTTTTAAAAAAGAACACTTTTTTAAAAGTTTTTAAATTCAAGTTTTGTGGACTTTTTTATCTGTCCCAGTTGAGGCTCACACTTGTAAAAGTAGCTGTGCTAATAGCTGTCAACTGCCATGACACTTTCCAGAAAAGAGAGTAAAAGAACCACCTAGTCCACCCACAGGGACACAAGGAAATAGGAAGTCATTTTGTTCTAAGACACTAAATTTTAATTTTTAAAACTAAAGGGCTATATAATCTTCAATATACTTACTTAACTTCATTATGGTTGCTGTTTTATAATTTTAACTTCATAACATTATAGTACCACTTCATAGCATTATATAGAGATTCAACATCCTATATAATAAAAGCCTAATATGCTAAGTGCCCAGTTGTCCAGTTGTCCATTCAACCAAAGCATAATATGCTAATGATATGCTAAGGCTGCTCAACCACTCACTATGACATGCACTAACTACCAGGGGGCAGACAGTTGACCGGTCGACCAGTCACTATGACATGCACTGACCACCAGGGGGCAGATGCTCTGACTGGTAGGTTAGCTTGCTGCTGGGATCTGGCCAGTCAGGACTGAGAAAGACGGGTTGGACAAGCCCTAGAGCCCTCCCGCGGTCCCTCCCTAGCTGGCCAAACTCCTGCATCCCTCCCTGGCCCTGATCGTTCTCCGGCGGGGTCCCTCAGCCTGGTCTGCACCCTCTCGCAATCAGGGACCCCTCCGGGGATGTAGGTGGCCAGTTTCAGCCCAATTCCGCTCAATGCAGGAACTACCCACTGGTGGTCAGTCCGTTCCCACAAGGGGAGCGCTGCTCAGCCAGAAGTCGGGTTCATGGCTGGCGAGAGCAGCAGTGATGGCAGAAGCCTCTCCTGCCTCTATGGCAGCACTAAAAATGTCTGACTAAGCTGTCAGTTGGACATCCCCCAAGGGCTTCCAGACTTCAAGAGGGCACAGGCCAGGCTGAGGGACAACCCCCCCCCCCCCGAAGTGCACAAATTTCATGCACCAGACCTCTAGTTCATTTATAAAGCTGTATAGCACTTCATTGCACTCATATCACACTAGACAACAAATCCTCTACTGATGGTATTTAGTCTGTTTCATTTGTTTGCCATTGCAATATGCTTCAGTGAAAAGCCTTCAGTGAAAAGCCGAGTGTGTATGTGTCTTTTTACAGGTTGTTGTTGTTGTTGTTGTGTGTGTGTGTATGTGTGTGCGTGTGTTTTGACAAGGCTCTTTTGATAAAGAATAAAATAGAACTTGCAGAAATAAAAGAAATAGACAATTAAAATTTAAAAAAAATAAGTAACCACTTCTGAAGACAGAAATAGTTAATTAGAATATAAATCTGTTAAATTGAATGAAATACAATAAAGAGTCAAAAAAAGAAAATATGAAAGACAGGATTAAGAACACAGAGAATAGATGGAAAAGTGCATTGGTGATGAAAGTTACAAAAAAGATTATGTGAGTCTGGGGGAGAAGCAATAGTTGAAGAGTGCTGATACTATTTAAAACAATGAAATATAGGTCATCTAAGTTGGTACACAAGTCTATGAGCTTAACTAAAAGAAGTTCTTGCTAGACATATGATAGTAAAATTGCAGACACCAGAAGCAAAAAACCTAAAAGGAGAATGAAAGAAGAGAAATGACCTACAAAAAAGCTACATTTATTCTGACAGCTGCTTTCCCAACAGCAACAGTGGAAACTAGAAGCAAAGTGAAATAATGTATTCAAAGAGTTGACAGAAAATAACTGTCAGCCTAAAACTATATACACAGTTGTACTTCCAGAATGATAACAAAAGAAAAATATTTTCAGATTAAAAAAAATGATCCTGAGGAATTTTACCACCAACATACCCTCATCAAAAAAAAAAAAAAAAAAAAAAGGCCTAAAAGATATATTTTGAAAAGAAAGAAAATAATCTCAGAAGAAAAGTCTGCTCTTAAGGGGGTAATGGCAAGCAAAATATAATTGTAAACATGTGAATACATGTGTCAACATGGATATGTATAAAAATAATAATGTACAATTTATAGGATTATCAAAGTAAAATCATATTAAAATATCAGATAATATGATAACATTTGGGAAATAGGTTATTTGAGTTATATGTACATTAAAATTTCAAGGCTAACCATTAACAACCTAAGAGTAAAGTAGATGACCTCCAAATAAGTAGAGAAGAAAAACCCACCACCATGGTGGATGAATCTCAGTAATTAACAGATCAGTCAACTAAAAAGAAGATCAGTTAAGACAGAAAATTTGAACCACACCATTTAGAAGTTTGGTTAATGGATTTGTATAGAACCACATTTCAATGTTGTAGACTGCATTCTTTGTCAGCATAAAGTGATATTTATGGAAATTGCCCATCTACTAAGCTATGAACAAATCACACATACACGCAGCAAATAAATTGGAAAAAATATAGACCATGAGTTCTATATTTTTAATTTAAAATATAACAGGAAAAAGAACTCCAGATTGCTTAAATTTAAAAAAAAAAACACTTCAAGGAAGAAATCATAATGTAAACTATAACTACTTAAAACTGAATTATAATAAAAAAAATTGCATGTGAAAACCAATTAGTGTAATTAAAGTTGTTTTTGAAAAAAGTCTTCAAACTTATATTTGAAATTTTTTTTAAATATATTTTATTGATTTTTTTACAGAGAGGAAGGGAGAGGGATAGAGAGTTAGAAACATCGATGAGAGAGAAACATCGATCAGCTGCCTCCTGCACACCCCCTACTGGGGATGTGCCCGCAACCAAGGTACATGCCCTTGACCAGAATCGAACCTGGGACCCTTGAGTCTGCAGGCTGACGCTCTATCCACTGAGCCAAACCGGTTAGGGCTTGAAATTTTTTAAAAGAACTAAAAAGTAGTGAGTTATACATCCAATTTAAAAAGTTAAAATAATACTATAAACCCCAAATGCAGTGAAAGGAAAGGGATTGCTCTAAATTGAATGTTTGTATCCCCCACCCCAATTTATATGTTGAAATCCTAACTCCCAACGATGATGGTATTAATAGGGGAGACCTCTCTGAGAGATGAGTAGGTCTTGGGGTGAAACCCTCAGGATGCAACGGGTGCCTTTTAAAAAGAGGGTGCAGAGAGATCCCCTCCAGATCCTGAGGACAGACACAGCAAGAACACCCAGCTCTGAACCGGGAAACACTTTCAATAGAAAGCTACCATGCTGGTGCCTTGATCTCGGCCCTCCAGCCTCCAGACCTGAGATAAATAAATATCTGCTGTTTATAAGCCACCAGTCTGTGGTATTCTGTTATAACAGTCCGAATGTATTTTTTACAAAAAAGAGAGAGTGAGCAGAAATTAATGAAATAGGCAAAAACACAAAGATACAAACTGCCAAACCAAACTAATACAACACGCAGTTTAATGTAATATATATATGAAACATAGTACAGATAATCAAACAAAGTATAATTTACTTGGTTAAAAAAATAAAAATAAATTGAGAAAAATGGAGTATTTATTTTAATGAATTTGGTGCCCAGTGAAAGAGGGACTAGTATTTGTCTCCTTACCCCCAAATCTGAAAATGTGCTAATTTCAGATCCGAATCCTTGAAAGGGCAGCCCAGGATGGGATTCAGAGTGTTGTGGGGGAAGCATGAAGATGAGGCCCCCAGGGAGCAGGGGGCTCCAGGGGGAGGAAAGCCACCTCAGAGAACAGGCTAACCACAAACTTCCTGCAACCCCTGGATGAGGTGCAAGCATATTGTGTGGCAAGCAGATTCCTGCTCTGTGTTCTGTCAAGCTTACAGATGTGACCTGCAATGCTATGACATTTAACTCGTTTCCTCACTAGTCAACCTCCCTATCTTTATTCTGTGTTAATATTGCAAATCCCAAGAAAAATACTCTTCAGCTGGTTCCAAGTTGAGCTAGTTGGCGAAACAAATCTCTAAGAAAGGGAAACTTCCTAATCTGAGCAAAGAACATGTTAAATGTGCTTACTGTCAAGATGGGTTCCAGCCTTTGGGAACCAAAAGAAGAATTCATGAAGAGATGCTAAAAATCTACCACCGAATTGCATTTTATAAACAACTTCAATAAAATCAGCCCGGGAAACCACAGGAAAGATTTTTTTTCTTAGTTCAGCTTTATTGACCTCCTTCTATTCAAACCACTAATATTTACGTGGCAGAAATTTCCAACTGCCTCTTAAAAATTGGTTCATTTCGTTTTAAATGAGAGATTATGCCACAGACACAGAGAACGAGCCTTTTCCACACATTTTTGATGAGTGTTCCTTCTCCCAGTAGTAAACACAGTCACCCAACAGCATCCCTCACCTGGTGTAGCTGTAGGGGAAACAGCTGCAACTATTCTCATACTCAGAGGAGACATTTGCAAGCAGACATGCCCCATTCTAAACAACAAAATAGGGGCTAAGAGAAAGATGGAGTAGCAATTCAGTGAAAGAGAGAAAAGGAGAGAGACAGAGAGGAAGAGAGGAAGAGGTTCATTTTTTGCCTGAGAAGAGATTAGAACAGACACTTCACAAAAGAAGCTATATTAATGGAAAAAAATCAAAAGATGCTTACCATCCTTAGTCATCAGGGAATGCTAACTAATATAAACTACAATGAGTTACTACTGCACAGCCATACCATGGCTCAAAGGAAAACTAAATTTGGCAAGGATGTAGAACAAATAGACCTCTCACACATTGCTGGTAGGAATGTAAAATGGTGCAGTCACTCTGAAAATACTTGGACTGTTTCTTATGAAATTAAACATATGACTCAGTAATTCCACTCCTAGGTATGTACCCAAGAGAAATGAAAACATACCTCCATAGAAAGACCTCTACATCAATATTCATAGCAACTTTATTCATAATAGCTGAAAGCTGGAAACAACTCAAATGGCCAGGAACAGATGAATGAATAAACAAATTCATTCAATGGAATGCTACTCATTAATAAAAAGGAATGAACTACTGGTACAGACAACATCACCAATATATCTCAAAAAACATTCTGGAAGCCAGAAACAAATAATACATACTGCATCATTCCGTGCACGTGAAACTCTAAAAAATGCAAACTAACCTACAGAGACATAAAGTGGATCAGTGGCTGCCTGGGACAGAGGTAAAGAGGTATTGGATGCAGAGGAATAGTAAGAAATGTTGGGAGTGATGAAAATACTCTGCGTGGTGATTGGGATAAAAGTTGCATAAATGTTTACATTTGTCAAAACTCATCAAAAGTTACACTTAAAAGATAGGTGAATTTTATTAAAGATGAATTATATCTCATAACAAATTTTAAAGTTTTTATTAAATGTGATTTTTAACTCAAAAAATTTTTAAAGGTTTTTAGCACATACACACAAAGAGAAGTTACTTGGAAAGAATGAAGGAGAAGGTGAGGGAAGTAGAGGAGAACAAGCTTTATTTGTCTTTGAAAACAGGTCAGAGTTAATGGTGGATACACGGTTGCCATACCATTTTACTTAAGGTTAAAGGAAAGAGGAAGCCAGCCCTTGGGTCTGGACCTAGCTGATAGGACATACCCGGGGCTGGCCACAGGCTTTTTCCCTTGGTTGTTCTGAACAACTATTTTATCCACGAGTTAGGTTCTTTCAGTTCTAATATTTGTGACTCTGGGTTCTGCAATAATGTTTTGAAATTTATTTAGCAAACCTACAGAAAGCTTACAGCTAGAAAGGCTAGCTAGCTAATACTTCTGATGACAGATTCAGGATTCAAAGTCATTTTGACAGAGAAACACTGAACTGAAACCGACAAGATGAAATTTAAAATGGCAAATCACTTGAAGTTAGGTTTAAAAATTCAATTGTGCAAACAGAGTTTTGAAATAATCTGGCTTCCTTTAAGAAAAAACAAAGCGTACATTTCCCAAAGGAGAAAAATCCTTTGTAATAGATTATATATGTGTGTATGACTCCATTTACATAAAAGTATAGAAAATGCAAACTAATCTATAGTTGCATAAAGCAGATCAGTGCTTGCCTAGGGCCAGAGGTACAGAGCCTATTGACAGAAAAGGAACCTCAGGGATCTTTTGCGGTAGTGAAACATACACACACATATATATAATTTATTGCCTAGTGAGTAAACCAGATTGTTAAGTAATTATTAAAAATTCCATACAATGAAGAGAAGTATAAACATCCAGAACACTGCAAATCATAGCCTCATTGAGTTCTGTATTAATTAGACCACATCTGAAATACCATGTTCAATTATGAAAGGCAGATTTCAAGGAGGATACCCATAAAAGAGACAAAGCTCATGAGCGATGCTTCAAAACATGTCATGGATTAGAAGACAAGAGGGAAGAGAATCACAATAGTCTCCAAATATTTGACCAACTGCAACATACAAGAGAGAGTGTAATGTTTTACAAATTAGGATCAATGTAAGTTACAAAGCAGGAAAGAAAACCTTAAAATAAGAAGGAAGTTGACTGTATCAGCTAGTCAATAATAGTATGAACTATCTCTTGATGTACTGTGTAACCCGACATTGGAAGTAATTGTGCAAAGGATCCAGAATCCAATTATAGAAATATCATAGTAGGACTCATACCGTTAAGTAAGAAGTGACACTAGATGTCACTGATTAGAAAATTGGGAAGTGGGATTGGATCCAGCATTAAAGGTGAAAAATATATGTAAAGGCAAAAAAAAAAAAAACCACGGGGGAGGGAGATGGTTGAGAAGAGGAAACAGCACATGTAATAGTGCAATAATGTGAAAGTTTTTTTTAAAGAGTTAAATATGTATAGATAGCATAAGACACCAATCTGCCTGAAACATAGTGTTCTTGTTAAGGAAATGCACCCAAATTAGGCTGGGTAAGTAAGAAAACCTTGATGTTAGGATAGCTGGCTTAATACTTGACTATGCTGAGCCAAAAGCTAGAAGGTGATGCTTTCAGTACATTTTAGAGTCGAACGCCTAGTTTCTTTGTTCAATTCATTAAGGGAGGTAATTGAAGGGAAGACATCCACAGAATCTGCCCATGAGATTAGGAGGGAAACAGTCCTTTGAAGAAGAATGGAAAGAGGGGAGAGTGTTGAGAAACAAAGAAAAGACTGAAAAGATAAGGAATCATCATCAAACCCAAATCCTAACTTGGGTTTGGCAAATTTAATGCTAAACTCTAATTTGTATGCAAAGGGAAAAATGAAGAGAAGGAGGTAACTGACAGCCTAATAAAGAATTTACAGACAAGAGTATGACGTCAATAATCATAGCAACAACTGAGGAGAAAGAGGGCTGATCTTTTGAGTTGATCATATGTGTCCAAGTTGCCCATAGAACAGACTGTAGGCATGTGAGAAATTCGTCTCAAGGGGATGTTTGTTCTGAAAGAGAGAGAGTACACAGCATGTCTGAAGTTCTTTATTTGGTCTATTTGTGCTTCTCTGTATTTGTTAAGATGGATGAATTCTCTGCTTCATTGAACACAATAGTTAAAGCAAGTGAAAATTAAATGTTGACTCAGTTTGATTAAAGTATAAATCTAAATGCAGCACGGGGAAAGAGAATCAGAGAGTGAGAAGTATGAAGGAGTCATTAAACATTTATATGCACAGAAATTTGGCTTCTTAATGTCCTTGGATGGGCTGGAAGTCATCAAGTCATAGACATGATAGTTTTACTTAGACCTGCGTAATACACCCTATGCATCTAAAATTCAGAAGCTGGACTTGCCTCCCAAGGCCAAAGGAAATTAAACCCCTAAAGCAGTGGTTCTCAACCGGTGGGTCGCGACCCCTTTAGGGGTCGAACGACCCATTCACAGGGGTCGCCTAAGACCATCGGAAAACATATATATAATTACATATTGTTTTATGATTAATCACTATGCTTTAATTATGTTCAATTTGTAACAATGAAATTGGGAGTCACCACAACATGAGGAACTGTATTAAAGGGTCGCGGCATTAGGAAGGTTGAGAACCACTGCCCTAAAGCCTAAAGCAAGAGGCAAAAAAGCTCAAGCTTTTGTCTTTTACAGAAAGAAAAAAATGGAGGCTGCAGTCAGGCACTGGTATTTTCAAATGGTCAATGCATGTATGAAAATATGTAAAACTGAGTCAAATAAAGGTAAATTAAATCAATGAGATATGTCTAGGAGATTGGTAAAAATTAAGATGAATAATATTTCTTAGTAATGGGGAATGGTGAAATGGGCCTACTGTAAGAGAATAAAATTCTCAAGTTTCTGAAGTGCAGTCTAATATCTTGCACATATATTTGATCTAGTAATTTCACTTCTAGGAAAATATCCAGAGGAAATTAGGAAAGATTACAAACAAGTAAATACAAAAAAAGTCTAAGGAAACATTGATTGTACAATATTGCAAACAATTTAAATGCCTATGAAGGGAAATTGGTTTAAGTATGCTTACTTATAAAGTGAAATACTAGGTAACTGCCGAAATCGGTTTGGCTCAGTGGATAGAGCGTCGGCCTGCAGACTGAAAGGTCCCAGGTTCGATACCGGTCAAGGGCATGTACCTGAGTTGTGGGCACATCCCCAGTAGTGGGTGTGCAGGAGGCAGCTGATCGATGTTTCTCTCTCATCGATGTTTCTAACTCTCTATCTCTCTCCCTTCCTCTCTGTAAAAAATCAATAAAATATATTTTTTTTAAAAAAAGAAAAGAAATACTAGGTAACTGCTTAAAAGGATGAATTTACCATTATATGTTACTATTCCAATATATATAAATAATTGAAAATGGGATTGAAATAGATTTACAAAGTGCTATGCTATACTATACATTAAATTTGTTTCAATTTGGGGTAAATAAGTAATCCATGAAAAAGTTTGTGTTTATAACTGTCAAATTGTATCTGGATAGATTCATGCAGGTTTCACTTTCTAGTTCATAAAGATAGGCTTTTTTACTTTATGAACTAGGAGATTGTATTATTTTGTAATCAGAAAAATCAATTAAATTATTCAATGTAGTAGATTCCAATATATTCCCTAAATGAAGTTGTAGCCATGCAAGCAGGTGCCTGAAGGAGAAGTAGATGGAGGTCATTGGAGTTGAGGAGTTTAATCATCTTTGAGGCTAGATCATTGTATGTGTCATATAGATGCACGATGGTGGCAAGAGATTGAGTAGAAGAGACTGAATCATATCATGACTTTAACAATCCAGCCCTGGCTGGTTTGGCTCAGTGGATAGAACGTCAGCCAGTGGACCAAAGGGTTCCAGGTTCGATTCCGGTCAAGGGCACATGCCTGGGGTTGTGGGCTCAATCCCCAGTAGGGGGCATGCAGGAGGCAGCTAATCAATGATTCTCATCATTGATGTTTCTATCTCTCTCTCCCTCTCCCTTCCTCTCTGAAATCAATAAAAATATATATATTCTTAAAAAAAAAACAATCCAGAGAGTGATGGACAACAAGGAAGGCCAGAGAACAGTATGGAAGTGGCTAATAGGGGGCCAGATGACATTAGCATGATCCAAAGTAATTGAACCTGCACTGGATTTTTTCCAAATCTTCTACACTTCATCTTCATTATATTTGCCTACTCTTTGATTTCATGACAACCATGGAAGGACAGATAAATTATGCTAGAATGATAGATAAAGATTGACAGCCCTGAGTCATGGTCAATTCGCTGCCATAACCAGAGTAATCAGTGATCTTTGCAACATCAACTGAATTGAAAAAGGGAGTATTTGATTTGTTCTTGGAAGTGACTGAATGAGCTAAAAGCAGGACATATCGGAATAATTCCTGATTCAGATAACCTGAGCAGCGATCTGCTTCATTATTTGACCATTGTCTATCAGGATAGCTAAAATAAAAATTAATGGCAGAAGAGTTGACTTAGACCTGTTATATAGACCAAGCCTGGATGTATATGCCATGGACATATGTTATTTTTCCAACTTTTATAAATCAATTTGCTGGGAAAAAGTCTTACAGGGCAACCATTTCACCTGTTTATAAACCATTCTACCTTGAGAGAGAGAGACAGAGACGGATATTGCCTTCCCTAAGCAATGTTGACTCACAAATGTGCAAATAAATTAAATAGATAAATGTGTGTTTTCATTTACAAGGCCTTACTGAAAAAATATAAAGTGCACATTATGCTTTTATGATAAAAAGTAGTGGCAAGTGTCCAGGTGCTTAAGGGTTTGTTTGTCTTTGTTTCACTGTTTTTCCATGTTCTACCTCTACCCAGCATTCCATGCAGTGTACAGTAACTGGAATAACAATAGTCAAAATATAATATGTCCACCCAACAAAATGACCAATAGGCAAATTGTAAGCTGTCATCACCCTTTGCATGCATCTATCCTGAGAAACATGTAGTTGCGATCACTTACAGGGCATGACTAATGTTGGCACCCAACAATGGACAAAATCAGGATGTTCTGTCAAATATAAGCATTTATAATGACTTAGAACTCTTATTAAATCTATTTGATGGACTGTGTCATTTTAATCATTTAAATGTGAATTATTCAAATGTCAAACACCATATTTTAGTTTTGTTGTAAAAATTGTCAGTAGGGCAAAAAAACATGAGTGTGAAAATAGTAAATAAGGGAAAGTTATGTATAGGTATTTAAAGATTCAATTAGTCATATTTATATTTTTTCTTTTTCTTTTTCTTTGCTGGAAAAGCATTAGTAAAACCACTTTGCATTTATATAAGACTATAGTTTTTTAAAAGCTTTAAATACATTACCTTTCTGGTATTTTAAAACTGTCTAAAAGTAAATAACTATACAATGTCATATTTTAAGAAATAAGAAACCAGCTAAAAAAAATTTAAACTTATGTAGCTCTCGCCTTAAGTGTCAATGGCCGATGAATATGAGAAATAGAAGGAAGTGGAAAGAAGAGTGACTGGGTCCCAAAAACATCTAGAAAGACAATGGAAATCTTGCAAATCAAGTCACATACCAAATCACAAAACTGTATGACTTATGGGCAGAAAGACAAATACATACATACAAGCATACGTAGATCTGAACAAGAATCAGTATAAAGCATTTCATAACCCATGACAAAGATTAATCTGATACTGACATTTGAAAAAGACCTCATTATAAAATTGTCCTATGGCATGCATTTGGGGGCAGCTCTAGGCCAAGGATCAGCATAGATATTTGGGATACGTAGAATTCCCAGGTTGAACTGATATAAAATGCAATTGTAAATAGGGCTAGTGTTTCACAAAGAGTGTAATGCATGCTCCAAGAGCACTCAAAAAATGGTTTCAAATAGCATCTAGACATTAAATAGCATCAATTCACATAGCAAAATCTATTTCCTCTTTGATCAGTATGATGATGTCAAGGAGCAAATCTCATTAGTGTTATTGGGTCCTCAACAACTCTCCAGTGTATGGTAAAAAAAGCAAACAAAACAAAACACCATAAGCAGACATCGACTTGACAGGCACCCAAATATATTTCTACTTCTTCCTGAGTTGCAAGTCAGAATCTGAGGTTTAGGTCACAGTATTTCACTGAGGAGTCTCCAAAAGTGTGTGTCTTTCTCTGCCAGGACAGAAATAAACAAACTTTAGGGAGCTTCATTGCTGACAAGCTTCCAGAATTGAATGACATCAGAGTATTCATTGCTTTCTTGACCTCAACAAGAACTTCTTGTTGTCAAGATTGTTACCACAAAAGAAACACGTTTGTGTTGGCGTTCCATCACAGCTGACGATAAAAGTAAGCTCCTGGGGTATTTAAGTTTCATTGATCTTTCTTTTCTTCCATGTTTCTTCCTCAGTCAGGCCAGATGTTACAACGGGCAGAGATCCAGCACGGGATTAAGGTGAGTTTCTTCTCACTTTTGTCAACGGGTTGGTCTGGATGGCATTCCGTGGCATGACCTGACCAGACAGGACTGTATCTTCTGCCACTTTATATTTAGTTGTACTTAAGATGAAATAATACTTTAATTAAAAGAGGCTGATCAATATTGTTCAACAGGGATATGACGAAGGTAAGGACCAAGTGAATTCTTATATATCTGCTAGGTCGACTTCCTGATGCGCAACAGGGGTTCCTGGCCATAAACTCCCTCCCGAGGGAAGAACCCACGGCCCATCAGAAGCCTGCACCTCAGTGACCCCACATTCCTGCAGGTGCCAGACTGGAGACCCCGCACGCTTGCCCCTGCTGCTCCTCTTCCTGGGTGACATCTCCTGCCTCCTCACATGTGAGTCTTGGCTTGTGCCAGCATCATCTTCTCCAGGAATCCTGCTGCGGTGGCCAGCGGAAGCGTGGTTTTCTCTCACTCTATTCCCACAGTACTTTGCATGTGTTTCTATTACAGCACCTAACACACACCATGTACGTATTGGTTTACATGTCACACCCCCCCTCAATGTGAGGGGATGGAGGATGAGACTATTGCCAAGCATCTGGGTATCTCCATCCACAAAACCTGGCAAGGGACTGGCCTCTGGGGGCCACATACTAAACACAAGGTGAATGACTGCATCACTGAATGGTCTCCCGAATCTGCTTCCAATTCCTGCCCCAGGGGGAAACAGAGAAATCTCCTCACCATATTTTATCTTTGGTGGGGATGGGGGTGGGAAAGTGCTAGTTGAAGGGTTCAAAAATGTAACTGAATGCCTGGCCGGGTGGCTCAGTTGGTCAGAGCTTCGTCCCATACACTAAAAGTTTCCGATTCAGTTCTGGGTCCGGGCACATATCTAGGTGCAGGCTCCATCCTGGTTTAGGGCGCATATAGGAGGTAACTGCTCGATGTTTCTCTCTCATACCAGTATTTCTCTCTCCCCTCCCTCTCTACCTTCCCTCCCTTTTTTTCTCTCTCCCTCTTCCTCTCGCTCTAAAATCAATAATACATATATAGGGTGTCCCCCCAAAATGTATACACACTGAATAGTTACCTATTCCAATGGGTCCATCTTTAATAATTATTAATTCCCATGGATTCATCTTTTCAGATTGAACCCATGGAAATTTATAATTATTTAAATCGTGTATATATTTTTTGGGGACACCCTGTATATATTCTTGGGTGAGGATTACAAAGAAAAATGTAACTGAATGAACCTCCGGGGTGTATTTGTGAGGAATCTGGGATGAAATAAAGTCCCAGTTTCCTCTGCTTTCAAAAACTTTGTTTTTCAATATCTCCTACTTTAAGTTTTTCGCTAAGGAGGCTCTCCTCTTTACAGGGAGCTTGCTTGTACTAACAGCCTTGCGTTTATCATTTAAATAAGACCCTCTATCATTCTCCATCTGTTATTTGGTAGCCGCCAAGTACAAAATTACCGATGAAAGAAGAAGGTGGAGTATAAACGTTCAGAGGCAGCACCGCATGGCCAGCAGAGGTGAGAAAAAGGAGGTCACACAGCACTTACGCGGGTCCCCAGGGGACGAAGAATGTAGGGCAAGTCACATCAGGGGCCTGGTGACTGCGCATCCTGGATACGTATGTATATATGCATGGATACTGCTGGGGTTTTTTTCGACATGAAACCTTTTAGAATCTTTTTGGCTCAGTATGTTGTGCAGGCCTCTGTTGCTCATAATTTACAATACCGTACCTCTGTTTGCTGCATGAAGCTGAGGCAAGTTCACACCTAAAACCCTTCCTCAACTTCCAGTCTCTTTCACTGCAGAGACATTTACTTTCAGCAAGGGAGGGAGGACAAGCCAGAGAGGCAGTTTCCCAGGTGGATAAGCAAATGACAGGGGAATGGGGGGAGGGGGCTTGGAGGGAGATAAGGCTCCCTGTGCACACGTGTTCCCTCTGAAATGCAGGTGCAGGTAGACAGCTATCAGGATGGAGCGTGGAGGGCAAATCAGGAGAGGTGTGATCATGCCTGCTTTGGGGGTGGGACTAGCTGACTGGAATATCAGGGATGAATTGGAGGGGGCTCAGCACATCTGGATGAAAAAGCCACAAGACAAACATGGAGAGGGAAGGGTTCGAGGCAAATATGTTGAAAAATTACTTGCACAATACTTAGGGAGAAAACAGGGAGATTTGAAGAAGGAAAGTGTCCAGGTGACTTGCAGATTTGAGAAGCCTCTTCTACCATAAAGTCATTACTTACAACACGTGTGCCCGCAAGTCTAATGAGCCTCCTATTGCACCGTGCAATGCCTGTTCTAACTTGGAAGCCTGGGATGAATCACATAGCCCTCTGGTGCCTCTCTATCATCAGATGAAAAAGGGGCAGCAATCTTAAATTATTCCCCCACCTCCAACCCCATTTCCCTATCTCCCCAAACTAAAGCAAGGGGGATTCCTTAGTCCATGTTACTTACTCAGTAGGATTAGTCTCAGAACAGTGAGCCCTCCGTTTCTGGAGAACTCAGAATGAGGAGGGGTGCACCTAGGGTGCTCTTAGAAGTTGTCTGCAATGAGACCTAATGGGATGCAGAGGCCCCTCATTTTATGTAGCTGTGGACCAACTGGTGCAACAAGAGCATTTACTGATGGAAATTGGTGGAATTAGAATATGCGTTATGAAGAATCTCTGATCAGCTGTATTAACCTGGCAGAATCAGGCCACCAAAGGATTCTGTGACTAGTGTCACTAATATACTTGTGTGCAGGTTGATGGATAGGATGCAACCACACAAATATCAAACCTGACTTCTAGGCCAGCCCCTGGTTCAGGTTAGCTGGGTAATTAAGGGCAAGTCATTTGCTACTCTGAGACTTAGTTTTATTACCTTTAAAGTGAGGAATTTGGACCCTAAAGTCCTTCTTAGGCTTGATCTTCTGTGCCTCAGGGAACTCCTATTAAATGTGGTGTCATGCTTTAATTTTCATCAACTTCAGCAAATGGGAACCATTGACTCCTTCAAGCTATGTCAGGTCGACAGAAATAATGTGGTTTATGAAATAAATCTGATATTTTTACTCTTCTTGCCAACCCACCGAACATCAGACACTAGAAAAGGCTTTGCTTCATAGTAAAACAGCTTGTTCTAACAAGTACCACAATTTACAACACACATCATAGGGAAAGTCTTGTCAAGCAGGGAAAAGTAAAACTTCTATTGCTTTTTTTCCATTTGGAATTAAAGTGTTTTTCATTGCATTCTACGCCCAAGGCTTCCGAGTTTCAACCAGGTGCTATGAAGCTTATGGAAGAGCTTTTACATGATCGCCTTCTGCAGGGCTGCAGAAAGGTGAATTCAGAACTGTGCCCTCTAGTGGATAAACACTCTCATTGCAAGTTTCTTTTACAAGGAAGGAGAATCTTGCAATATTTGGGATCATTTTTGTGTGTGTGACAGGGGCACTGTTTCTTAGCTGTCATAGACAGAAAGAGCACAAGACTTGGCGTTAAAGAGTCCCAAGTCTAACTGAGTCCTAGGTTGGCCATCGTGTAACTTTGTAAATTTGGGAATTAATCTCTGAAAGTCCCAGTGTCTCCAACAATGATAGGGGTGTCACCTTCCATGCTGGATTGTTGTAGTAATTAAGTGAAATAATATATCTACATGTGATTTGTAAAATATAAAGTACCAATTTCTATTAGTAAAATTGTTTTAAATGTTTAGTCCCTTGAATGCCTAAACCAATATTAATAAGAAAACATATCTCTGAAAACTAGGTAAACGGATATACATTTGAATTTTTAAATGCTTCTTCCACATTTCTCCACTTTATCAATCTCCTCTCACATTTATCCAGCAGCACCTCTGAACTCACAGTGGCACTACACGTAAAAAATCTTCCATGAAATTTGAATAATTTACATAAGATTTATCTCAAATCAATGGAATAGTTAATAAGAGATCCATCTAGTCCTCAGATTTAAATAAAAACAAAAATTACATTAGTTAATAAAATCAAGTGACTTTAGAAAAAAAATTGTCTCCTATAAGAAACTCAATTTAAATACAAAAATATAAAGTAACTTGAAAGCAAAAGTATGGAAAAGATATGCTATTTAAACATTAGCCCAATTGAAGATAGAATTCCTTCCCAAATAGCTTCTCTACAAGTTACATAATTCCTCTATGGAAAAATTACCTATAAATGCACTAATGGCTGTTTACAGATAATGGGGATTATGCATCATTTAATTTTCTACTTTTTATTATGCTACATGCTAATAATATATCACCAAAATTATCTTTGTTAAGATAACAGCATTATCTCAAACCAATTCAAAAGTACTGGGTGATTCTGGGTGAAGTTTGAAAAAGTAGTAGAAATTGGCATCGATGTTTGTCATTTTAATGACCTCACCTAAGGTATAAATTTGTCCTCCTCTCTCCCCAGTACTCTCTCCAAGAAACACACCTACCTTCTTGTACACAGAGAGCAGCTTACTATCCTTGCAAAGCATTCCTTCTGTTTCTTCAGATGTGTTTATATATCATCCAAGTCTACTCACTCCACCTACCCCTTCTCCCTCCCTCTAACGCAGGTTTTTGAGAGTAAGGATTTTTGAAATTAAAAGTGCAATTGGAAGTTATGGAATAGAATATTTTCCTGTAGGAAACTAATCAATGAACCTTCCACAATAACCAAAGTTATTGATCCCTCCAGGTTGGACTCTATGTTAGCACGACAATAGAGAGAAAAGCCCCATACAAGGTTGCAAGGAAAAAGGATGGAGGGATGGGAATGCCAGGAGCTGGGCAGTGACACTGAGGATGGCAAGGTGGGATTTAAGATGGAGCAGACTTGAGGGTCTGAAGCAGAGGCCAGAAGCACAGTGCGCATGGGTGGGAGAGGGAAGAATTAGTGGTCTACCCAGCCCTTCCAAGAGCACTGTATCCTCACTTACAGGTTCTGATGCCAACTTAAACCCCCAGGAAACCCTGGAGACTACAGAACTGCTTCACTCTGAGCCACAGACAAGTTCTAGCTTCCCAGAGACATCGGTTTGTCTTCCTGAAATTCCCACCCACTCTCTCACAACACCATGAACTTTTCTTCACAGGATTTAATACAATTTAAAGATAAATTTATTTATATGATTATTTGTTTAATGTGTGTCCTCTGTGAGAGAATATACTCTGTTCAGGGAAAGTATTTTGTGTGTTGGCAACTATATAATCAGTGTCTGGTACTAAGTAAATGCTCAGTTAGTGTTTGTTGGATGAATAAGTGACTAACCCAGATGATAAAGGCATCCCTGTGCTTCTCCAGGGGAACTCTTCTGCATGACTCTGTTCTTGCTCTCCTGCCCACCAGGTCTCTTATGTGAATAATGAATGAATCTGGTAATCAAGTAATTGTTAATAGAGGAGTTAAAATGGTCCCAATTTATGCATGATCACACAAAACTCAGAAGGACTCTAGGGACAGTCCTCTAAAACTGCTAGCCTGGTTAGCATTTCCCAACCTCTCCATCAAGGTAATCCCAGACCAGGCAAGTCTGCACAAAACCTCCCAGGGTTGAGTTATAACTGTTCAGGTTCAAAATTATTGTAAATTATCTCATTTGACTGCTTAACTTTTTATAATAGACTTTATAGTGTCCTAAATTCTGTGACTCACAAAACAGCAAAAGAGAGAAAACATTTATATTTCTTTTTATCAGATACCTTTGATTATGGATCTAAAGCAACTCAAACAAAACAATGAACTTACTCGTAGGAGTGGATGTGCACTGCTCAATCCACACTGTTTCATCTGCTCTACATAGTCTGTGGACTGGAAACTAATTGGATAATTACAAAGGGGGCTGCTTTAACCCTTAATCCTTCCAGCATTAACCAACCAATCTACTCAGCACACACAATCTCACTCACAAGAGAGTCACAAGGCGACAGGACTTGTAAAACTGTGTGCTCCTTCATAATGTATTCTCCCTCCCCAAACATCTCAGCTTCCCTCTTCATGGTCCATGAGTACAGCTTCCAGCCATCCACACAGTCGCTGGACAGAACACTCCCAAGCAATACAATTCCCAGTTGAAGAGAAAGCACAGAACTGAGAGATTATCATAAAAATTTAATTTAACCTCTTATGTGTGTGTTACATGCCATTGGGTCAACTCCAACTCCTAACAACCCGCTTAGAAGCCTGAAAATGATTTCTCTCTAAAGGTGTCAGAATTAATTGGTGAATTTTGCTAATGCATTCCTAAGACTGAACTTTAATGGTGTTCCTATTAGAGAACCATGTGCAGGAAGCCATGACCAATTGCTCTTTTGGTTTAGTTTGACTTCATAGCCCTCTTCTGTTTTCTAAAAAGTTTCTTCTTGTCAGGGGTTTTGGGTCCTAGAAACCAATGGAGGTTATGCTCCTTATCTTAAAAGAAAATTTATTTTAAGTCACGGATGTACCACCTGCCTTTAAAAAGAACTCTGGAGGTATTATGATGGATACATGTTCTTATGCATTTATCCAAACCCATAATATGTACAACAGCAAGAGAGAAACGTAATGTGAGCTATGGACTCCGGGTGACTAAGACGTGTCAGTGTGAGTTCACCAGTTGTAACAAATAAGCTGATCTGGTGGGAATCTGCATAATGGAGGAAGCTCTGCATGTGAGGAGTAAATGGAGAATCTCTGTGCCTTTCTTTCGATTTTGCAGTGCACCTAAAAGTGTTCTAAAGAAAAATCTTTAAAGGATAATAACTTTACAAAAGAAATGCTTACCCAAAGGTAGTTTCCTTACTCAGAATGCTTATCAAGGGGCATTGATTTTTTTTTTTTTTTTTTGTCATTGTCATCATTACCAACAGAACAATCTGCAGTAGAGAAACCAGCTCTGAGGTCTCCCTAAAGTGAGGCGGTCCTTGTACAGAAATCCTGTTTACTCTGCCTCACTTCATCAGGAAGCTTGGACACCTGTCTCTTTAAAAGGTTCTCCCCATGGGCATTTTATTTCCTACTCATTGTTCATCTTTATCGCCACTGTTGAGAACTACAGGGATCAATACCACGAAGTAGGTCATGAGGTTGAAGTCTTATGATGAAAAGGTTTCTTTATTAAGATAATCCCCTTTCCATTAAAATCTTTACACATTCTGGGACTAAAACAAAAACCACCCCCTTGTTATTAGTGACAAAGAAAACTAATCAAAAGATCTTTGTAGTATATACATTTTAGGTGTCTGTCCACTAATGATTCCTCTTTCTTTGGGTCATTTCTCTGAGAGTATCTGTTTTGTTTTTCCCCCCTCTGTTGATGTCAGCATCATAGTGCTGTGGTGTGGCTATAACTGATTGGTCAGTAGTAGGTATCTGAACCAAACTAGACCAAATAAGTACGCATCTTCAGAAATTTGGACTGGGCTCTGAGAAGCATCCAGTCAGTATCTGGACTGGGGAGGTATAATTGTCAGAGTGGAATCATTTTAATGGCCGCCCTCCATCCGGGAGGTTCCCAAACCTATCCAGTGGGAACCCATAGAGTATTCCTAGTTGCCACCCATCTCAAAGTACAGCTCTTCATGTCCTCCCACAAAATCTTTCTTTTTTCTATGAGCTACCTCCCTCATTTCTATAATAAGTAATAATAATTTGTTTAATGAATCTTTTTCTGAAAACTCGTTAGGGTGGCACAACTCAGACTTCATTACAAAGGAACACTTTCTGCTCTTTGTCTCATCTCCTTCAGCTTTTCTCCAAAGTGGGATGCGTTCCTCATGTGCTGGGTAGAATCTGAGACCATAATTGAGGTGTTTTTGTGGTTGTTTCTATTTGTTTATAGTGGGCTGGGATACCACACCTTACCGGGCATGCAGACTTGTACATCCTCTCTCTCTCATGTTTATAGTGCCATTAATACTGGGCTCTCTTGCCCTCTCTTGGTCTGTCTTCATGCTCGGCTCAGCCAGGCCCAGAGATGCTCTCCTCTCTGATCCTGCATGTCTGCTCTTATCTGGATTGGCAGCCAGAATTGACCATAACACTGGGTGGGAAGTCAGACCATCCATTTTTAGATGTGTAGGAGTTAATACTACAACTAAGAAGAGCCCCCACTTAGGATTCCATACCTAACTTACCTGAAGGACATTCCAGCATCTTCTAACAGAGAAGCAATGCATGGAATTGGGATATTGGGCATTTGGCCATTTATTTAAGAAAATTAAAAAATGGTATAGTATACATCCCTTTTTCCCTGATGTCAGAGCTTCTTAATTCAAAATTAGAGAAAGGACTAGCCAGTTTGGCTCAGTGGATAGAGAGTTGGCCTGCAGACCCAAGGGTCCTGGGTTCAATTCCGGTCAAGGGAACATACCTTGGTTGCAGGATCCTCCCTGGCCCAGGCCCTGGTCAGGGTTCATGCAAGAGACAACCAATCAATGTGTTTCTCTCACATCAATGTTTCTCTCTGTTTTTCCCTCTCTCTTCCACTCTCCCTAAAAATCAATGGAAAATATCCTCAGGTAAGGATTAACAAAACAAAAAAATTAGAAAGAAATAGTGGTGGGGAGCAGAATTTCACCACTAACACTCCCCTCAAACCCCTTCGGGACATAATTCATTCTTGGAATGCTGTATGTAGGTAATCCTGTATACAGGTCAGTAATTCTCAGTTTGGGCTACTACTTAGAATATCCTGCAAAGCTTTAAGAAGTCCCAGTGCGCAGATAGCACCCATGTCAAATTCAGTGAGAATTTCTTTGGGTGTGAACCAGACATCAGCAAATGGGCTGTGAAGACTGAGAATCATTTTCTGTCTCCTACTCTTCCAATGACCCTCTCATACTTCTCCTTTTCTTCCTTTTGACACCAGGGATCTCCTGAGCAGCTAATGAGCACAGAGCCCAAAGAGAAGCAAGGAAGGGCTAAGGGAGTGGACAGAAATCAACGCTGAGCTGGTGGGCAGCAAACACAGTGGGTTGCAGCAGTATGAGGAAAATTGCTGTGCAAGGTCATTCATTATAAAAGAGAGGAGCTAACTGCTTTGATTGTAATTGGCTTGATGTTACCAGACAAAATATTACAGAAATAAAGATAAAGTTCTGAAATTAGGTTAAAAAAACACCTTACAGCCCAGCCAGCGTGGCTCAGTGTGGTTGAGCATCGACCCATGAACCAGGAGGTCACAGTTTGATTCCCAGTCAGGGCACATACCTGGGTAGTGGCTCAATGCCCAGGAGGGGGCATGCAGGAGGCAGCCAATCAATGAATCTCTCTCATCAGTGATGTTTCTATCTCTCTCTCTCCCTCTGTGAAATCAATAAAAAAATATATTTTTAAAAAAACACACAACTTACACATAAGGGATGAGGGAAAGATGACTAAACATGAATAATCAAAGTCAAAAAACTTAGGTGTGTATTATTCTGCACAGGCTGCTGTGACAAAACACGACAGGCTGGGAAGTTTATTTTCTCACAGTTCTGGGGGCTGGAAGTCCTGGATCAGGATGCCATGTCCTGGTCAGTTTCTGGTGAGAGCTCTCTTCCTGGCTTGCAGACAGCCACTGTCCCACTGTGTGCTCACATACCTTCCTTGGTGCGTGTGCACAGAAAGAAAGAGCCCTGGTATCTCTCCCTCTTCTTATGGTCCAACAGCCCTATTGAATCAGCGCCCCACCCTTAGGACCTCACTTAACATTTATTACCTCCTCACAGGTCCCATCTCTACTATATGATTGTGGGACGGGGAGAGAACATAATTCAGTCCATAGCAAGGTGTTTGGAGTTTGTTTGTTTGTTTGTGCTTTTTTTTGGTTAATCCTCATCTGAGGATATTTTCTCCATTGATTTGTAGAAAGATTTGGGGAAGAGGAAGAGAGAAACATTGATGTAACAGAGACACATTGATGGTTGCCTCCCACATGCACTCTGACCAGGGCTGGGAATCACACCCCTGCTGATTGGGCTGATGCTCTAGCCACTGAGCAACACCAGCCAGGACTGTTCTGTTAAATCTAGACACCAATACGTCAATGATGATAACTAAAATTTGATTGTATCTTAAGGTACATAAAAATAATAGATTAGCTATTGACGTCACTGTGTGGCAGGTGCTATAGTAGCATTTATAATACATGGACATATACATACATGATCTTATTTAATGATGGAGCAAGGTAAACAGGATGTACAGTGATGGTGACTGAGAGAGGAGATTTCTCAGTCCCTGTAAGAAGTGATTGTGCCTAAATCAACCTACCACATTACTATCAAGGTCCACATCTTCCAATAGTCTGAAACCAATTTCTCAGAAAGTCACCAGGTACCAGCAGCTGGTCCTCAGAAAACTCTCTGCAACTGATGTCCAAACCCTGATCATTTATCCCCTGAACCAAACTGGTTCTATTATCTGCATTATCAGAAGGTAGCTGAGGAGGCAGAATTCCTCCCAGGAACACAAGCCCATCCATATTCTATAGCTTCTCCCAGGCGCCTGTAGGCATCTCTGGGATATGAGGCAACCTGTCTCTTCTCACTAAACTTTGGCTGGTCAGTTTCTCCAAAAAAGCCCTTTTCCAAAGTAAAGCCTGTTCCTTAAATTGGTGCTTTTCAAATGTTTATGGGACCATGAAACACCTGGGGGATTTTACTAACATGCAAATTCTGAGTCAATGGGTTTGCAGGGGCACCTGAGTTTCTGCATTTCTAACAAGAACGAAGTGAGGCTGAAATACAAATATGTTTTGAGGAACATACTTTGTAACACATGGTACTTGCCATCTCCCCTCTCCCTATCAGACCACTGATCCTCACAACAATCTCCTGAAGTATTCTTGTTTATAATCGTCCTCATCATTTTGTGTATTAGAAAATTAAAGTTCAAAGAGGCTATGGAATCATAAAAGACTCACAGATGAGGTTTCAGTTAGGTTTCTATTTTTGGTTTATGTTTTGTTTTGTTTTGTTTAAAGGACGGTGTTCCTATTTCTTCTCTCTTTAAAATTCATTGATTTACTCGGAATTATTATAACTCACCATATGATTATGCAAGCAAACTCTGGAAAAGCATTTAGAAGGATCCCAGATTTTAATATGAATTACAATTTACTAATCTATTCACTGTCTTTCCTGAACCTAAGCAGCTATAATTTAGTGGATGGCAGCTAGGAATGACGTCAGAAACAGCCAGGAGGCCACCAGCCTCCGATTGTTATAATTTTTTATGTTTTCTTTCTTATTTTTCACAAACTTTTTGGCACCTAATATCAGAAGAATGGGCAGAAAAATTAATAAATATATAGGTAAGTATGTGAGGTCATTATGTTAGATCTAAAGGTAGAATGATGTTTTTCTCCTCTAGGAAAACCAGGAGAGAGAGAGAGAGAGAGAATACAAAGATATACACACATGTATGCATGCATACACACATACAAATATGTTTTTACTGTTAAGTATTATATATATTGAGATTTAAATTTATGTAAAATGTGTATAAAAGTAGTTATACATATATCATGGAAAATAAGCATAAAGAAGCAAATATTTTTATCCCTTATGCATGTCCTTAGAATGGACTAATCAGCAGCACTTCAAAAAATAATACCAAAACCACACATGATTCATAAAAGAGATAAATTACACTCATGAGCTGGCCTGGATTCTGCCCATTTAAAATAATTTAACTTGAGTCTCAAAGTGATATTGTAAGCAGGTTCACTTCATGGAACCTATTTGCATATTCCTCTGAATGCAAAGCACAAGATTAAAGTGAATAGCTGTTTAGCTTTCTTCTCAGGAGTCCCCTGCAGGGTCCACTTCTTGCAGAAGGCACAAGGCAGCCCCCAGGGGCACATTTGCAAAATGGGTTTACAAATTTGTTTATGTATAATCTCCTCCTCACCAAAACAACAAAAACCACTGTGATCATGCAACTTAAGCGAAGCTCTCCATTTAATCAGCTTCTCCCACTCATTTTCACTCTATTCTTATTTTGTGCAGTTTTAATTTGAATGTATCATTATCCTATTTAACATTTTAAAAGTTATTTCACATGCAGAGCAAGATAGCAAATATTCATGAAGTATCTCTTTCATGCTTAGCTCCATATTAGGCACCGGATAGACCCAGATAAAAACTTTAAAGAGTTGTTTTCTTATTGTTGTAAGAATAAAATAGACACATATTACTATTTCAAATACTATAAAAGGATATTGAATTGACGCAGTTCACCCACTTTTAATATCTCGTCTGAGTTTGAACCACTTCTAATTATTTATTCTGTATCCTCCCCAAAAAGGATGTGTTTTTATGGATATGGTTGAGCATAAGTAGTACATCCTTAAGCTGTATACACATCTTTTTGCATTTCCCAAGTAAATTTAATCCTTCCAAAACAAGAACTGTAACTTCTACTTTTTTGGCATTGTCCTCAAAACAGCACATAACACTGATCCTTGAATATAATGTGTTTGGTAATGAAAGGAGTTTTTACAAGTGAAATAGGCAGGTTTAGGAAATTTTAGGAATGAAGGGTCCATGGGAAAAGCACAGGCTACAGAGCTGCAAAGGATACATTTCCTTAAGATAAGGGAGCTGGGAGCAGCAGAAGGTACATTTCCATAAGATAAGGGAGCTGGGAGCTGCAAAAGGTACACGTTTACAGAGTAAAGGGAAGAAAGCCCCCCATTCAAAGAGGGAAGAAGAAAGCCCAGAAGGAATAGGGAAACAATAAGGAGAAGGAGGGACCCTCACATGAGGTTTGAGCTCTGAAGTAGTTATAGGGACCAAATCAGAAGGGATAGTGACCAATCAGAGGGGATATCAAGGCATAAAGATCTGCAGCCTTTATAAACCAAAGGAAAAGAGACTCAGTAGGACTCTTTCCCCCTCCCCACGTAGGAGTCTATGCTTGTTTCTCAATAAAGTTCTACCTTTTTCTATACCATCTTTCATCCGTGGTTTCATTCTTCCACTCCACCAGACAAAGAACCCAGGAACCATCCTGCCCAGAGGAACACCGCACATTCCAGTCCAAATTTTCCCATATCAGTAATGTGCTTGTTGACTCATCAGCCCTTGATATTCTTATTCCCATGAATCCATTTCCACTTGGATACTTAACTCTGTGTAGGACCCTTCCCCTCAGTTAAGCTGCATTCGGTCAGGTTCCAATTGGAACATATTGAATGAATTCATTTCGGAAACATTAGGCCCTTCTTGAAAAGGATTTTTCTGTAATTTGTCTATTTTCTAATTCTACAATGTTTTACTGGGTTTGTTGAAAGGAAAGGCAATTGATGGAACCAGAACAGGCTTAACCAATGATTTTAACATTGGATCTAAAATGTTGTGAGGCATATGTTTTTAATCCCATTTATGCCTCATCTGCTCCTTGATTTGAAACTAGTTGTAGAGGATGCTCTAGGCCCCGAGAGCCATGATAATGGGAAGACAGAGGGAAGAAGGGAGGGCCTACAATTTGGAGAATTGTTGTGCTTGAGGTGAGGCTGGGCACGAAGCGGCCACATTTACAAGCACGGAAAGCTCCAGCTTTTGCACAGAAAACAAATGAGAAGAAAACCAAGAGCAGCAATTTGGGAACCAAGGTCAACCTGGCAGGTCAAACATGTGTATATGGGAGAGAGAGAAGCTGCTTGAGTGAGACCCGGATGTTCAGAGGAAATGAATCTGCTGGGATTTCCTCTGCCTTGGAGAGTGTGTTCCTCTTTCCTACAACACTGAAAAGTGTGGTTACTGACAACATTAAAATACTACACAGTCACATCATTCTACAATAGATGTAAAACAATTTTAAAATAAGAATACCAATTCTATCACTAACAATCGGAGAACTGAATAAACTTGAAAATCTGTTTTCAATTCTATTTGTCCTTAGAATATATTACACGAAATACATGTAGTCAAATGACTGTTTCTAACGTCACTTGAAATAATTCATTCTTTCTGAGGTAAATACCTTCAAATTGATATACAATTAAGTTCACACATTTCAATTTTTAATTTGTAGTGGTTACTCTAGTGTCTTTTTTTATTCAATTTAAAAATGTAACTCATTTATCAGTTTCAGAAGTCAAAATTATCTTGCTTTTATATGTGTTCCTATTTTATACTATTTTATTATATGTACGTACATGTGTACACAGATATATAAGTGGCTGCATATTAAATATACTTTTCTAAAGCTGATAAAGTACTTGTTTCTTTTTATGGCTATATAATATTTTATTATTTAAACAGACTATTTTTATATTCAACCAGAACCCTATTAATCAATATCTGCAGTGTTTCCAAGTATTTTGGTTAAAACATCAGTTTGATTGGTAAATTACATTGATGTAATATAACTGAATTAGCTAATACCATATTTTCAAGCATTTAATTTATTTCCAATATCTTGCCGTTACAAAAGAAATGCTCTCGCAATAACCCTTTAGCAAAATCTGTAAACAAACCTTAAATATCTTAATATAAATTTATAGAAGTGAAACTTCTGAGGTAAAAATCTTTCTACTTATTTAATGTTTTGTCTCCATTGATTTGAGTCCTATTTGACAGCCTATGTCATATCATAATACTGATAGTAATTCCTGACTTGACCATTCAGTAACATTATTCTGTCATCTAGAATATAGAGTTTTTCAAATCTAAAACTTATAGACAGCAAAAAGCTGAATTAAAAATGGAAATAAAAACTATTTCATATTTGAATATAGTCTCCACTGTGAAAGCAGCATTGGGTTCTCATACCTGCGACATAGGTACTAGTTGGTTCTGTAAAATTGACTAAGTAAATTAAAGCTTTGATTGAAGGCATCATACACATGAATTTGTATCCACATAGATTGCTTTGATTTAAGTAGTTACTGAAGTACAACTTAAGTATTTACTTTAGATTCTAAGGACGCCTTTTTCTAATTTATGTATACACTTTTGCACATAGTACAAGTGTAGAAAACTTTGAAACTATTGCCAAATTCCTTAGAAACCTGAAGTTTGATGTTGCTGAAAAAAAGTAATGTGTCCTACACTGTTCTCCTTGAGAAGTCACCAACAGGGATCAAGATAGTTGACTCTGAGTCAAGGGAGGAAATTCAAGAGGTAAAAGGAGCTGGGATTGTCTAATCATCAAGACCTTGAGCAACTTCCTTTTTTGTTTGTTTCTTGTTTGTTTGTTTTCTAAAAATATGGAATGCTTCATGAATTTGTGTGTCATCCTTGCGCAGGGCCATGCTAATCTTCTCTGTATCGTTCCAATTTTAGTATATGTGCTGCCAAAGAGAGCACGAATAACTTCCTTTTAAAAAGTATCCCCAGCCAAAACCGGTTTGGCTCAGTGGATAGAGCGTCGGCCTGCGGACTGAAGGGTCCCAGGTTCGATTCCGGTCAAGGGCATGTGCCTGGGTTGCGGGCACATCCCCAGTAGGGGATGTGCAGGAGGCAGCTGATCGATGTTTCTCTCTCATCGATGTTTCTAACTCTCTATCTCTCTCCCTTCCTCTCTGTGAAAAATCAATAAAATATATTTTAAAAAAAAAAAAGTATCCCCAGAAAACCGTATGGCATAAAGGAACTAACTCTGGAGGGTTCCACAGAAAGCCACTATCTGGGAAGCCCTGGAGGAAAGAGGAATGACTAGTCAAATGTTTTGATTCTGACCAACGAAGCAAAAAATGAGCCTCTTATGTACCCAGGGAGCTGCATTCCCAGTGATAGATTAGGAACATACCAACCACAGCCAGTGATGACAGCTGGTATGAAGATCAGAGCTACTGTTTACCAAACATAGGTTCGACAGAACAGAGACTCTTGGCTAACAGAATCTACTGCTACCCAGGAGCCCAGTAAAGGACCTGAGAAGCTATTAAGAAAGCAACTGTGGTCTAGAGTCTAGATTACAGTGTTGGGCAAACTCATTAGTCAACAGAGCCAAATATCAACAGTACAACGATTGAAATTTCTTTTGAGAGCCAAATTTTTAAAACTTAAACTATATAGGTAGGTACACTGTTATTAACTTAACTAGGGTACTCCTAAGGCTTAGGAAGAGCCACACTCAAGGGGCGAAAGAGCCGCGTGTGGCTTGTGAGCCACAGTTTGCCGACCACGGGTCTAGATCCTTTCTGACGTTTACAACATGTAAAATTAAAAAAATAAGAGGTGGGCGGGGAGTAGAAGGCAGACACTATGAGAAAATGGCTGTGAGTAGAGCTCCACTGGATGGAGAGAATCATTCTGGTAGGTGGAGGTACTATGCCATAATCAGTCACTCAAATATCTTATTTCAGTGACTGAAGCCAACCAGACAATAGGGAGTGCTGGCTAAGATCCACCTAAAGAAAGCAGTCGCTACTCCAACTCAGCAGTCAATGGTTGCACTAAGGAATTTGGGCCTAGTATTGCCATACTATTTGATTTTTTTTTTTTTTTTCAGAAAAAGTAAACAAAATTTTGTGTGAAAAATCAGACTGCTGTGTTAGCAACCATTTTTATTTAATTCTTTAAATTCTATATAGGCCAATCAAAACATTTCCACAGGCTTCCAGTTTGCATCCCTGCAATTATCCTCAAGCTACGGGGAGGAGGGGGCTGTGTACTCCCACTGGGCCTTCCCATGCTCTGCTCCCAAGAGGAATAAGAGATGCTCAAGAATAATGAACAGGACAACATGAGGAGGAAAAGCAATCTTTTTTTAAGGGCAATATACAGTTCTTATTTATCTGGAATTGCACAAGCTCTGCCATCTCCTCGGTTATTGATGTTAGCTCAAAATACACTTCAAATATCTTTTATTTTATAAAAAACTGTAAAACTAAAATATGACTATAACTTGCCAAGTTTCAACCCGGTTCCTGGTGGGGCAATCCAAGCACTTTTCATCTTGCTAATGAAAATGGCACATTGGGCATTTCATGCATCACAGATGCCAGTGCAATCCTCTGAAAATAAGAGGCCCATCCCCCACAATAATCAGTTGATTAATCTTCCCACTGAGATGACCAGATGTTTTTGATGCTGCATAGATACGAGACATTACTTGCAAGGTCAGCTTGGTGAGCTCTGAGAGCACAGATTGGAGTTGGTATTTTATAGCTCCCAGTACAGCATTAAATGTATTTCTATCCCTTTTCAGAGGCAATAGCTGTTTTTAATCTGAAAGAACTTCTTTTTTTTTTTCTATATGAAAAATCACCCTACCTTTCACCACCCCATTTCCACAATTAAATATTTTTTTTTAGAACGAGGGGAATTTATAGTTGGGAGGTCATCCTGGTCAAACCTTTCGTTCAGTGGGTATCGTGCTCTAGAACCCCCAACAAATGACCAAATGGTCTCTGCCTAAATATCTGGTGAATTTTAACCAGTCTCTAAGAATTTTGGCTAGTACAAAAAAATAGTAACAATGTGACTTGGAACCCTTCCCTCCCCCCACCTCAAGTCCACACATAATGAAGTGAAAAATGCCGCTGTTAACTCTTACCTATCACGTTCTGCTCTCTCCCTAGTAATCCTCAGCCCCAACAAACACCCAACAGGCTGGCGTCCCAAGCACCATTCGTGACTCACAAGTATCTGATTATTTAAAGCAGTGAAATACCACATTTGGCACTTCTGAGAGGCAGCTGCTGTGTTTAGCTGGTATGTGAGCAGTTGGTGGGTCCTGCCCACTGGCAGGCCAAGTCAAAAATAGTGAGTGCGCACGTCAACAGTCAAAACCACACGGTTTATGGAACCCGCAGAACTGGTGGAGCTAACTTGGCCAACACAAGGGGCAACAGAAACCTGTGTGAGTCAAGCGAATAACCTTGCTAGCTTTGGGGCCTTTCTGTCCTCTTAGGAAAAACACATCACTGGCTTTATAGACTTGATCTGAATTGCCTGAGTCTGTGATGAAGATACATTACCATCATGAATCAAATAAATTAATTATAGACCAATAATTTCAAAAATTACATATAAATTATTGCAATTTTTTTACAGAAAAAAATACGTTTGCTGTAGATTATGGATGCGTTTTTAAATATCTAATGCAATGTGCTAGAAGATGCCCCATAGTAAGGGTGCCTGGGCTTCTAGAGCTCCTAAAATAATATTCTGGAAGCTAGCTGCCTTCATTTTCCCTATTTGTGCCCATGACACAGCTATTAATCCTTGGCCAGTTATATATTATTAAAACAGCTTCCAATTAATGCCTTGTCTTTTCACTTTCTCTTTGGTAAATTTACATGAAAAAGAAGTACTTAATTTGATGAGTCAGTTTTATTAATCTTTTCTTGTACATTTTGTTTCTTATACTGCTTGTTTAAGAAATATTTCCCATCATAAGATTTAAATAGTCTCCTATATTTTATACTAAAAGCTTTATAGTTTTGGTCTTCAGAAATAAGCCAAAATTATTTTATGTGGACGGTATGAAGTAAGAATCTAATTCAATTTTCCCCCAAGATGATAACAAATTGTTAGCGGTCATTTTCCTACTGATCTATAATGCCACCTCTGTTACATATGAAGATGTCACAAATGTGGGTTGTGTTTTGGGGTGACTAACCTCAAGGTAACCCCTAGCCTTATTATATGCTCATTGTAATATGTTAGCATGATAAATCGTACTGCCATGATTGGAAATGGAAAGCCCATATAAGGATACAACATGGCCAAGGGAGCTCTGAGAAATCTCTACCCATTTGGGGGCGGGGGGAAATCCTTACTATTCCTCTATCTTATTTAATACCCTACCCCAGGATTAAATGAGCCTCAATTAAGGAAGCAAATTCCACTAAAAGGGGGCATCTCCGCCTGTGGAGTAGCCCATTCTCTGTCTCACTGCTTCACTAATAAGCTCACTTTCACTTTAAACTCTATGCTGGCTTGTATTTGAATTCTTTCCTGCGTGAAACCAAGAACACACAGTGGGTTTAAAACCCTCAGGTCCCTGGGCTCCCCTCCCTGACCTGAACACCTGCAAAAAAAATCTGATAATCAGGGCATTGAATGGCACTGGGAAAAGGGTTTCTGTTGTGCTCAGTTGAGTAGCAGGGTAAGTCAGGAAGCATTTGTGTAGCTCTTACAAGGGTCTCTGCTGCAGTACTTCCAAACAAAGTGCTTCAAGAGTCTTCAGACCCATCTCATTGTTTGATGACCTTCAGTTGTGAAAATAGCTTTCATGGATGGCATGTCTAAAATCAGGCACTATTCTCATTAAATATTTTTTTCTCTAAAATGCATATTTCTTCTTTATGCCTTTAATTTAAACTATTTGGCCAAAGAAGCATTTAATTCAGAGGGAAGGGGGGAGGCAAGCAAGCAGGAGAGAGGATAGACAAAAGCTCAGAAGTGTATAAGCTTAATTCTTGGGTGCTACACAACCTAGGAAGCAACCGTACCAAAGGCTACATATGCTTGATAAAGAGATATTTTATAGGAAATATCACTTAGGTTTTGATAACACTGCAGCTACTTCTCAGTTGAGACAGGCATGGTATGAATAAACAGTGATTCATAAGGTGAAGTTGAGTTCAATAGAACCTCAGGTGTCTACACCTCATGAGACCATCTAGATTAGAGTTTTCTTGTTTCTCTAGTTTTCAAATTATTGAAAATAACATTGTCTGTTTTCTTCTAAAGAAGAGATTTATATATATATATATATATATATATATATATATATATATATATGAACATTTTCCTAGCCATTCAAAATTGTGTGATTGACCTCAATTTCTTCAAAATAACATTTATCTTTAACCTGCCACATAAATATCTTAAATCTAGTCCTTGAAAGTTGGGAGCATTTCAGCTCAATATTTGCTTGATATCACTAAACTTGTTGCTACACATAATTTTTGTTTGTTTTCCATTTTAGGATCACTCATTAGCCAGGGGCTAAGAAGGAAAAAACAGATGCATTTTCTTGAAGACAAGAACATGATGACAGGCAAGAACTGGCCCCTAAGCTAGTTCCAGACAGTTTCCTGAACAAAATATTCATCCTCAATCTTTCTTCCCACATGAAACAGACCTAACTGAGGGATTCTTACATAGTCCAAAATCTGCAGGATCTTTGTAAACCAGAATTGAGATGTTCACTCCATTAGGCAAGGGATGAGGCTAAACATCTTCCACTTAGGCCCTAAAGGAAACTAGAGATTTAAAAGGAAATATTCAAGATGCCAATTCTGACAACTTATCACTTACTTAATAACTATGTTAAGATTTCGATGGTTCTCCAGGTCCTCAGGATCCTCACCTTCTTGCCTTTATTATCAATATTTCTTCCCTACCCTTTAGTGTGTATGTGTGTGTGTGTGTCTCGGGGGGCGGGGGGCGGGGTGTATTTTGTGACCATAGCATTTCAATCCTGTCAAGTAATTAGAAACAACCAATTCTGTCTTCAGACATTGAGAAAATCTGCATCCATTTTTTTTAGGTTAAATAATCCCTATCCCAATTGCCTTTTCATACCAGATATTATTTTAAAATGTCTACATGTATTTAACCTAATGGAACCCAAATAAGACTCTAACAAATCTCTGACTAGCGAATAGGAATGTAAGTCATGTAACCTATTTTCCTGTATGTACAATGCAGAAATGTACATTCAGATGAATCTTTCTTATCTCCTAAATGATTCCACTCCTATCTCATAGGTAAAAAAGTAGACTGGGAGCAACTCTTCTCTGAATTTCAACCATGTGGAAAAGAAACCATAAACTCCCACAGCTCCTTCCCTCCATCTCTGTGGGAGCAAGCTCACAGCCCTCCTTTTCCCCAGTCCTGAGTTACCAAGGAAACTGTGTCCCATAAATATACTTGGTATTTGAGAGGTATTCCCCAAGGACCTACTCTTCCATTTGTTTTTAAATAGGTCTTTTTACTGATGCATAGCTAGTAACAGAGCAAATTCTAATCAAAGGCTGTTTGACTTCTTAGAAGATTCTTTCAGTAAGGGTATGTACAATGCCAATGTTGGGGCCCAGAGCAGGCCACCCCAAAATATCCCAGATGGCTTACTGATTACTTTTCATTCAAGACCCTCCATTGTCTTCCTGAAAGAAATACTCACTTATTACTAGAGTTAAGAAATCTAGAGCTGAAAAATTTGCATTAACAACCCTTGTTACTCTTTTACTAATTTACTACCCAAACCCAAACTTCGTTTAGATTTTTCACTACTGAGCACCCCAACCTAAAGTGCCTTTGTCCTGTCATCTCTTCACAAGTGTATTTTCTCTTTGTCTACAAAGTACAAAAAGCTGGCTGGTTTGTCATTTCTGAGAGTATCATCTGTGACCTCCCATTTGTACATATTAAATTGTTTTTTCTCCTATTAATCTGGTCTTGCAATTTTATTATTAGCTCAGCCATAAGAACTCAAGAAGTGTAAAAAGGCAGGGGGAGGGGGACTCTCCCTTTTCCCAACACCAACAACCTGGGAAAAATTAGTGTAAAAGCAGTATAACAGTTCACCAGTGGCCCCTCCTAGCAGGTAACCTGATATTCAGAAATACCTGAGATTGTCCAGGGGTCAGGAAATGCTCACATGCTGAAGGTCTTAGAAAAGTCTCCTAAGAGATCAGTCATCCTGAGAAATATGGAGCCAGGGAAACAGTGATTCTCCAACAATAAAGCCTCAGTGGTCTCTCCACCCTCATAGGCCTTCATTCCCCTCTTCTTCCTCCCATGCCAAGTCCCAGCTCCACTCTGCCTTCAGTTGATTCCACACTGCACAGCAGCAGGGAGAGTTTTGGATCCTGAAATTAGAGTAGGAAGGGGACTGAAGAAAGCTTCACAATTGTCTGGGTTGCAAGTTGGATATCTGAACACCAATAAGAATTTATGTACTGCAAATGTGAATCTATTACCAACATATCTCCTATATACTATCATATTAAAGGAGAGTATCCTTCCTAGCTTAAAGCTCATTTTAAAAAAAGCATTTCTATTATAGTTAGGCTTCTAAAAGAGAATACAGGTAGAGGGAAGAAAAATTGTGCCAGCATAAGTTAAAAATTAAAATGTTCATGTATCCACATTCAAAAATACTTTTATTTGTATCATAGACAGTATTAAACATACACAAAAGTTGATAAAATAGTATAATAATTCTTAAATATCTATTGCCCAGATTCAACAATTATATAGCTCAAATTATTTTGAAGCAAATCCCAATGGCTATATAATTTCATCCACAAATATGTCAGTATGTACCTCTAAAACATGACATCATGACACTTTTTTAAAAAACACACATAACCATAATAACATTATCAAACAAATTAGAAATAATTTCTGAGTACCATCAACTAGCTAATTAATCTTCAATTTTCCCAATCATCACATAATGTTTTTACAATATGTTTGCTCAAATCAGGATCAAAATGTGCTACACTTAGTTCATACATCTCTTATGCCTTCTTGCATCTATTAGTTCTCTCCATCTTTTTTTCATTAGAATTTATTTGTTAAAGAAATAAGACCATTTGTCCTGTGTATCTTGCCCAGTTTAGATTTTGCTGATATCATCCCTATGGTTACTTAATATGTTCCTCCGTCCCCTGTATATTGATAGCTAGAGGCTTAATTCCAACGCCCCTCTTATTTTTGCAAGAATACTTCGGAAGTGGTCTGTGTACCTTTATTAGAAGACATTAGATCAGTGATTCTCAACCTTGCCTGCACATTAGAATCACCTGGGAATCTTTTTTAAATCCTGATTTCTGGGCCTCATCCTCTGGAAATTCTGTTTCTTTGTTACTAATGTTGTGGCTCCACCCCATAACAAAGAAACAGAATTTCCGGAGGATGAGGCCCAGAAATCAGGATTTTATTTTATTTTATTTTTTTCCCCCAGGTGATTCTAATGTGCAGCCAAGGTTGAGAACCACTGCATTAGATGGTTGAATGTCTCTATTTTGTGAAGTTATAATCCATTATAATAATGTCCTAGATTCTTTAATTCATTGGGAGGAATTAAATAAGATTTAGGCAAATCATAAAGTCCATACTAGCAATGGGAACAGCAGACTCAAAGATGAATAAGACATGGTCTTGTTTTAAAAAAATCTTATTAGCTTAAGGTATGACAAATAAGAAACAGGCACAGAAACAAGCTTTGATGATGCCACGCTGACTCTTGTCAATACCAGGTAAACACATAGTGTCAGTCTTACAGAACAAGAGAGAAAAGCTAAACAGCAAAAGAAGGCATCCCAGATAAAATCAACATTACAGAGAAGCAGTTGTGCAGATTACTGGGAATATATAAGGAACCCCTGCTTCTCTGATCATCGATTTTCTTTTTTCATTTATACAATGAGAAGACTCAGCTAAAAGTTCTCTAAATTCCTTCTACCTAAATGTCTAAGTTCCAACAATCCATATACTTAACCTATAATCTGGCTAAAATACTCATATACATGTAACAAAAATAAAAATCAGCAAAGAAAATGATAACAAAATTTAATAGAAATGTTTGTTATTCAATGTAGAATTCAGCTTCAATAAAATTTTCAATTGGAGGAAATCAGTAGTTGAGATATTTGAGATGCTTCTGTAAAGGATTTCTAGCTAGTTTAGAAGATTTTGAAGTGGGATCACTCCAGTTCTTAACTGAGTTAGGTTTAATATCAAAATATTATTTTCCAAGCACTCAAGGGATTGTGGGCAGAAGTATAAATTATAATAATGGCCTTTTATGGGGGAAATTGGAAATATTTGATAATAATATACATACATTTTGACTTGGAAATCTGCTTTGAGCAATCAATTTCATACAACTATCACACAAATGTGCAGAGATGTTGATTGTAGCCTTTATTATAATGGTGATAAACTGAAAACAATTATACCCATCAATAGGGAATTGATTTTTAAAATAATGACTTGTTGCCAAAAAGAATGAGCTAGACCCTATGTACTTACATGACCTTCACTCCATAATTTTAAGTAAAATTGTTAATGTACTGAATGTTCTGTTTAATTCTAATAAAAAGGTATCTTTCTGCCCTAACCGGCTTGGCTCAGTGGACAGAGCATCGGCCTGTGGACTGAAGGGTCCCAGGTTCGATTCCTTTCAAGGGCATGTACCTTGGTTTCGGGCACATCCCCAGTAGGAGGTGTGCAGGAAGCAGCTGATCGATGTTCCTCTCTCATCGATGTTTCTAACTCTCTATCCCTCTCCCTTCCTCTCTGTAAAAAAATCAATAAAATATATATTTTTTAAAAAGGCATCTTTCTTGCTTTATATCTGTATGTATGTATGTGCTATATATTCATATTTATAGTATAAAACTAAACAAAAAATTTACCAGTGTTTGCTTTTAGAAAGTATAATTATAGGAGATTTTCACATACTATATTATTTCTACATTGTTTGAATGCTTTACCTGTACATACTCCTTTTCAAATTAGGAAAAGGGCAATAATTTTTTTAACCAAGGCCTTTCTTTTCTCTGATACATTTTCCTCGTCCCTTCTCTTCCTCTCCTCTGATTTGAGTCCCAATCACATAAGATTTAGAGTGTGTGGTAAGATATACCACACACTCTAAATAAATAAATAATGAAATACTTGCTTGACTTTACGTGATCTTAGTCCCTCCCTCCCCCCACAAATACATCCGATTCGGAGGCCACACTTGCTGCTGCATTTCTATACCTCCCCTTCACTTTTTTTATTTTTTTTCAATTTTTTTTAAATTTCTTTATTGATTAAGTTATTACATATGTATCCTTATCTCCACATTACCCCCCGTCCTCCCCACTCATGCCCGCACCCCCCTGTTGTCTGTGTCCATTGGTTAGGCCTATATGCCTGCATATAAGTTCTTTGGTTGATCTCTCCGCCTTACCCCCACCCTCCCCTACCTTCCCTCTGAGGTTTGACAGTCTGATCAATGCTTCTCTGTCCCTGGATCTGTTTTTGTTTATCAGTTTATGTTGTTCATTATATTCCATAAATTCTCAATAACTACCCCAAGTTCCAGTCAAAATACTTACTAATACATAATAAAGCACATCTACACTTTGTAGATACCTACTGCTTTCTCTGCCTAAAGAAGAGTTTCACCTCCTCTTCTTTCCCCTACCCACCATTCTATCCAGCTCTTACTCAGCATTTAATATTCAGTTTAAGAAACACTCCCTGACTATCTTTCTCTGACTGGCTCATTTCACTTAGCATAATGCTCTCCAGTTCCATCCATGCTGTTGCAAATGGTAAGAACTCCCTCTTTTTTACCACAGTATAGTATTCCATTGTGTAGATGTACCACAGTTTTTTAATCCACTCATCTACTGATGGGCACTTAAACACGTCATTGGATATCTATCCCCATCCCTCCACTAAAATTTCCTTGATAAAAGTCAGCAATGGTCTTCTGATTGTCAAGTAGTATTGGCTATGCTGAAACTTGATCTTGCCCTATCCCAAGCTATCCTTAGCACTTTTCAGCACTGTCTGTAGTCCCAAGATTTTCACGAATTTCTTCTCGGATTCTTTAACACCATCCTCTTGACACAATCTCCATATCTTTGGGAGAACATTCAGTCTACTTCCATGAATCCTCTAATTTTGGCCTTTTCTTCTTCCTTTTGTCCTTTTTCCTCTTGGTTCCATCCTCTCCTAGACCCTCCAGTACTTTTTTATACCTTTACTCCCCCTCCTATGTATCTTCCACACCTTCCTCTCCGTTACCTCATGTCATCAGCATGCTCATGTCACTCCACATAACACACACACAAACACACATGCACACATACTCCTCCTATGCCCTCTGTTCTCTACCCACACACACAGTAATTTTTCAATCTTTTCTTTCCTTCAAATCCAATGTTCTTGAAGGAGAACCCAGCACTTGCTATTTTATCATCACCCATTTGCTCTTCAACCCAGAGATGAATTTATTAAAAAGCAGGTCAAGCTGTATGTCAGAGCTCCTCATTGCATGAACCCCTTCCAAAATCTTACACATGGTTCTGAATTCATAATTATATATTTTTTTAACATTTTAAGAATTTCTTAAAAGATGTAACCCATAATTTGGATCCATTTCTGCCTCAGGACATTGAAAATTAACTTCCAATCTAACCATTCCTTTAAAACTACAGTGACAAAGATCACAGTTTAATTCCTAGTTGGTAAGTCCATAGGCAGTTCTTAGTTTGTTTGACCTCTCTGTTCTCTTTGTGATTTTTGTCACTGTTAACTATCCTTTCTTTACTAAAACTTCCCCTTCATTTTAACTTCCATCCTTCCTTGGATTTTTTAAACATCACTTCGCTCTTCTCATTCTCCATCTCCCTTTGCTTGGCTACCCCTACATGCAATAAATCATCCATCTCGTCAAGCATGCCTCTAAAATCTTTTCCTAGACTCACTGCCACTTTTATTCAGGCTTACTCTCAGCTTCTACTCTCATATGATCTAATGTTTGTAATTATGTCATCTCTCTGCCTTTACCCACCCCTACTGTTAAAATTTTATTACATGTATTGAGGTGACATTGATTAATAAAGTTATATAGGTTTCAAGTGTACAATTCTATAATACATCACCTGTATATTACATTGTGTATGCACCACCCAAAGTCATCTCCTTCCATCACCATATATTTGATCCCTTTCACCCTCTTTTATGCCCCCCTGAAACTCTCCTTCCCTCTAGTAACTAACATAATGTTATCTGTGTCATTAAGTGTTGTTTATAAGTTTGTCTTGTATGTCCGTTTGTTACTTTCAGTTTTATATCCTACATATGAGTGAAATCATATGGTTCTTGGCTTTTTCTGATTTATTTCACTTAGCAAGATATTCTCAACATCCATCACAAATAGTAGTATTTCATCTTTTCTGATGGCTGAGTAGTATTCAATTGTATACACAGGGATGGACAAAAGTAGGTTTATAGTTGTGAATACATGAAACACAGAGTTTATTCTTGTGTTACTTATTTATTTTAAATGTATTTTTATTGATTTCAGAGAGTAAGTGAGAGGGAGAAAGAGATATAAACATCAATGATAAAAGAGAATCACTGATTGGCTGCCTCCTGCACACCCCACAATGGGGATCAAGCCAGGAACCCGGGCATGTGCCCTGACTGGGAATCAAACCATGACTGCCTGGTTCATAAGTCGATGCTCAACCACTGAGCCACTCCAGCTGGGCTGTTATTATTTATTAATTATTGTATTACATGTATTACAACTGTAAACCTACTTTTGCCCACCCCTGTATGTATTACTACTTCTTTATCCAATCATCCATCAAAGGACACTTCAGTTGTGTTCATGTCTGGGCCACCATGAGTAACACTGCCCATAACTTGATGATGAAATCCAACCTCCTTACAATGATGTATAAAAGCCTTCCATGGTGTGTTCTCTGTTTTTCCAGCTTCATCTCAAAACATAACTCAATAACTACCCCAAGTTCCAGTCAAAATACTTACTAATACATAATAAAGCACATCTACACTTTGTAGATACCTACTGCTTTCTCTGCCTAAAGAAGAGTTTCACCTCCTCTTCTTTCCCCTACCCACCATTCTATCCAGCTCTTACTCAGCATTTAATATTCAGTTTAAGAATCACTCCCTGACTATCCTTGAGTCGGTATTACTTTTCTATGCTACAGCAACATTCTGTTATTTCTGCTATAGTGTTAATCATACTATTTGTAATTGTTGATTTAGTTGTCTGCTTCTCTTAATGGGTTGAATTACTTAAGAACAGGAAATATATTTAATTATTCTTGTATGCTTAGCACCCAAAATAGTACTTGGGACATAGTAGGCTATTGACAAATGTTTGTGAAATAAACAAGTAAATAAATTAATGAATATTCAATGCACTTCAATAGAATTAGTATTGTAGTCTTTTTTTTCTCTACAGTTTTCTGCCTAAAGCTTCTCTTAAAATTTAATCATAAGTTGAATAGCCTGTTCTCTATCTGAAATAAAGCTACTAGTTGGATTCTCTTTGAATATTTTATGTTTATAAAATATTTCTTTTCATCAGTCTAATCAATATTTATTCAGTGCCATGGTACATGTCTGTGGGGTTCCCAAACAATGAAAAAAACAGCCAATGAAAGATGTTTTAACCAATCAGGCTGATATCTTATGTAATTATCAGCCCAACTCTCAAGTTTCAAGAAACTTGTTTATATTAAAGAAATCTAAGGTAACACTAACAAGTGAAATATTCATGGAGATTGAATTTCAACAAGTAGCAAAACAAAGATTGACATAGTGTTAGATAAAGTTAGGATATGAGAGTAAGAGATCTGAAAGCCTGAATTCATTCCCCCCTGAACCTCAATTTTTCTTATCTAGAAATTTAAAAGGTATTTTCTTAGCCTGATGTTGATATCATAATCTCCAACTTCACAGTGACAACCTAATAGGTCGTCAGATGTTACAAGAGAAGAAAGGATGGAGAGACAGGCAAAGGAGAAAGAGTGACACATTTGATGGTACCTGGATATTAACAAAGTATATATTATAAGTAGGAAAAATCACTGGGAAAAGGTTTATTTGACTCACACATCAAATGAAGCAAAGTGATGGATATTCTCTCCCTTTTTGATCACCATGAAGTAAAGTTATCATATGATTATGAAGATTCATGGGATAGAGGTTTTTGGAGTCTTTTGCTATCTAATGCTCACTCTCATTCTCTTTTTTTTCAGATAGGGCCTTTGGCTTATGAAGAACCAATATCTCTAAAGAACACAGATTGGTCCAGACTGAGGTCCAGAAAAATACAGAAGAAAGAAAGAAAAGAAGCAAGTGACAATGCACTAGGGCTTACTCTACATTCTTCTAAGTCCCAGGCTCAAAGGGTAAAATTAAGAGCACTTGCTGATTTTCTTCTAGGTTGGTGTGTAATTAACTCAAATAGGAAAATAGCCAAGAATTCAGGAAAGGCATTCTAATCTAGCATAAATATTATTCATTTTAATAAAACTCTACTAAAGAAATATGTCTACATCTATTCATTTATGTTTTCAACAAATATTTAGTGAATACCTAATATGATCCAGGCACTGGAAATATAGAAATGGGCAAAATATACAAAAGCCCCATCTTCATTGAGCTTGCATTCTAATACAGGAACCTGGCAATCAACTAAATAAGTAAAATTTATAATGTGCCAGATGAGATAAATGCTATGGAGAGAATAACCCAGAGAAAGGGAGTGGCAAGTACTGGGCAGAGATGGTTATGATGACAACCATAACCAACTGAGCAGATGACACGTGACTAAGACCAGAAGGAGATGAGGGGATATCTGGTAAAGTGGAAATGAGCCATGGTGGTTCCTGGGAGATGAACTTTGCAGGAAGAGAACAGTGTCAAGTTCCTGAGAAAGTAGAGTGACCAGGGTTTTAATGGAACAAGATGTGAATCAGTTGGCTGGAACCCAATGAATAAAGAATGAAATAATAGAAGAAGGCTGGAGAGCTAGCATGAGGATAAATAAGGTAGGATCTTACAGACCAAAGGCAGGTGGCAGGTTTTACACTGAGTGAAATTGTAAACTATTAAAGAGTTTCCAGCAAAGGAGTGGCATAATCTGACTTGAGTTTTGAAGAGTCTGTGCAGGTTGTGTGTATACATGCTACAGAACACATTTTAATCAATACATGTGTTATTAAAAAAAAACTCAAGTTCCATTTTTTAAACCAAATAATATTTACATTAATTGGAGGATAGCTATTTAAATTAAATCATTTCACTATGGGGATGTCATGGTAAACTTCAGAAAGTAGGATGCTTCCAAGACAAATGTCTAGGTTAGGTTTCCTTAACAATTACAAATGAGGAATCTACATATTAACTTAAAAAAATATGAGACAATGGGGATATTGAACACAAATGGATATTGATGATATTAAAGAATCATTGCTGGTTTCTAGAATATCACTTATCTTTTAGAGAAAAATACTAAAGTTTTACAAATTAAATGGTGGAATATCTGGGATTTGCTTCAAAATAATCCAGACACTGGGGGTGAGAGATTGGTGTGGGAATAGAAGAAATGAGATGGGCTACATGTTAACTGTTGAAGCTGAGTAACAGGTACACAAGGGCTCAGTTTGCTACTACCTTTGCTTTTATGTGTTGAAAAATTTCCATAGTATAAATTTTAACAAATAGAATAAATTGAATCATTTTATCAAATAAAACACAACCTAGTTCAAAGGAAATACACATTGGATACTTTAAACTTGTCACAAAGAACAATGACTTCTAAAGAAAATCTCCATAAATTCATATCTGTGATGAGAAAGGTTTTCTGTGTTGAGTTTTAAGAGATTTGGGGTGATGTAGAGGAAAGAGCAGTGGGTTGGGGAGCAGAAGCAGGCATATTAGATTTCTCTTTGTCACTAACTGACTTGGTGACCCTGAGCAAGTGACATAAGGATCATGGGGTTCCATTTCCTCCTCTAAAATAGTACAGGAGTTAGACCAAATGATAACTGAGGTTCTTCCAAATCTAAAACAATTTTTATGATGGTTGATTTGCATGAATTTTGATTTCAGTGACTGCTTTAATGTAAACATATGCTCCTAAAGGGTGAAAGAAAAATGGTATGTAGCTAGAATCCTGAGAGATGTAAAAAGCTGCCTGAGAATTAGGTAATCCCATTATTTCAATTTCAGATTCTTCTTACAACAAGCTAAATAATAAAATGCAAAGAATAACACTTCAGCAGGGGTCTGAAACTTTCTCTATAAAGAGTTAGATAGAAAATATGTTAGGCTTTGTTGCCCAAAATGTCTTTGTTACAAATTCTCAACTCCGCTCTTATTATGCAAAAGCAGCAATTTGCAATACATTAATGAATGAGGGTAGCTCTGTTTCAAAAAAAACTTTATTTATGAAGAAGCAGGCAACAGGCAGCACTGGCCCATAGGTTACAGTTTGCTGATCCTAGCCCTTTAGTATAATTGGATATTAAAATAAGGATCTTAACATATTCAGGTAATGATATAGAAACAGTAAGTCATATTCACCTGCTTCACATATTGTTACCTTTTTTTATTTTCAATGACAGTTTAGCTTCAATATTGTTGTGAATTGGTTTCAGGTGTACAGCATAGTGGTTAGACAATCATATACTTTACAAAGTGTTCACATTTTCTTTTTCTTTTTCCCCCCATTGATTATTTAGAGAGAGGGAGAGAGAGAAACATCTATTGGTTGACTCCCTTCCATGAGGGAATCAAACCCGAACATCAAACCCACAACCCAAGCATATGCCCTGACCGGGAATTGAGCCCGCAACCTTTTTGGAATACAGGACGCTCCACCCAACTGAGCCACCCCGGCAAGGCAAAGTGTTCACGTTTTCTTGATTCCCATTTTCCTATAGCCTAATGGAACAGTGACTCATAAAGAGATCTAGTGCTGTCTATTTTCATCTCCTAAGTGTAGTCTCTTTATATCATCTCTATTGTTCCTACCGTAGAGCAGGCCCCTACTACTCTTGCTTAGATTACTACAATATGCCTCCATTTTTTGCCCTGTTGCAATCCCTTCCCTGCACAGCAGCCAGGAAGACCCTCTCATTGAAGAAATCAGATCATGCCAGTGTCCTGATGAAAAGCCGCCAGGGCTCCTAAGACCCCTTTCCATGGCCTGGACTGCCCTCATGATACCATGCTTCCTCTCATTCCCAAGGCTCCCAGCATTCTTTCTGCATCTCCAACAAACAAAACTCATTGCTTTCATAGGGTGTCTGCATTTACCACGCCCGCTGCCAGGAATGCCTGTTGTACAGATTACTGTATGGTTTATTCTTACTCAACATTTATGCCTCACTTCAAATATCATCTCCCCACAAAGGCCTTCTCAGACCACCAGACCCTTACCCTCATCATTTCACAAATGATCACACTTTATATTTCTTCCTAAAACTTACCAGACAGTAACCATACAAGCAGACATCTAAGTAATACATTCCATGATATTGTAAGGGGGGGTGGTCACAGATTTTTATTGGATAGCTAACTATCTCTAACAGGGCACCAATCATAAACCTCCATATTCACCTGCCAGCCAGCTTTAAACACGGTAGCTATAGAGTTAATGAATGAGTGCACCCATAGCAATTCAAACTTCATAAAATAAACTGAAAATGCCTGCTACAAATCTTTATCTCCACTACCAATTCTTACATTGTTACCTTTTCTCTACCTGAACCCAGGAGCTAAGTCATATCAATCTTGCCTCACCTGCTTGCCTAAAATTCCCTCATGGCTGTGTCCCTGGACCCAGATTTTTCTTCACCATGTTTCACTTTTTTTAACCAGCTAAGTAGGCATCCATATGATTCTCTAGGTTTATGCTTTATCCCACCTCCCTATGTGCTTTTCTACAACTTCCTTAAGATTTAATCTGAAAAAGTCATAATGTACTTGAAATATGTATATGAATTACCAAGAGGTTTAAAAGTATCTACCTCTGAATTATTAAAAATGTACAATCTTTGTTATTCATTTTTATTGCTTGTATTTTTCTTCCCCTTACCTAATTTCAAGTCCCTGCTTTGAGATTGTCCCGTTTCTGCTATAGTTTTAAAAGAAACTTCACTTCCTGGAAGAGAGGAAAGTAAGCTTCTTAAACTGTGCATATCACATCTTCTCCTTTAATCATATAACAGGTTTGCTGGGTAAAGGGCTCTAATGTAAAGAAAGGTAAATTTTCATAACTATAAAATCCAACATAGAATAGAATATTGAACAATATTCCAGCTTGTCTCGTTATATTGCTATTAGGGGTTTTATCTATACATGAACAATTCAGGAACTTCATTGCAAGTAGCAGTTTCAACCCCCTCTCTCTAATGTCCTCAGAACTGCTAAAAAAAACAAGAACAGAAAAAAAAGCTTAGTTCTCTTTTCCCTTTCTCTTCACATAAGGGACTGTGGCTATGGCCAAACACCAGGCAATAGAGAAAAAGAAAAAGTCAAAGGATAAATCATCTAACACGGGGGCAATTGGTCCCTGAAAGATGGAGAATTTACACTGTGTAGCACTTGATGTCAAGCTGAACAACTAATTATTGAACTGCTGGGAGCTATTTCTCAGTCTCTCCTCAGGCCTTATAAACAGCAGGCAAATGAGTCCCCAACTTCAAAAATATTGGTCTTATTTCATCCTCCAAAAATAGACGTTTGTTACCCTTCCTAAACTGAAGAATGTCATGGGCAAACAAAAACCAAGTGTCTCTTGATGTCTCTACAGATGACCCCGTATAGACTTTGATCCCTTGGGACAGTCAACCCATGCAGTCCAGGGCCCCTCCACACTTTCCTACCATGGAGGCAAAAGTACTGCTCCCCCTCCTAATCCCCACCATACACAGCTCTCCAACCCAAGTCCAAGTCCTTCCACACAGAGCTTTACACACACACACATACACACACACACACACACACACACACACACACAATCGCACATTGACTGTCACGTAGCCTACCATGGCTGGAGTTATTCATGGGCACAGAGACTAGATCTGCGTGCACTGCCAGGATCCCATTCATCAAATGGAGCCAGGGCAGGGCTAGGTTAAACCTCTGGCTCATAGTTTAACCTATTTGAGGTCGTGGATCCTTTGGGAATTTTATTAAAGCTGTGGATCCTGTCCTCATGAGAGGTCTGTAGCTAGACACATTCACACACACACACACACACACACACACACACACACAAATGTTACATACAATTTCAGGGCATTGATAAACCTCCTTGAGGCCCACAGAGCCCAACCACATTTAGAATTTTTAATTCCAAAAATAGCTCCAGCAGTGTGAAGAAACCAGTATCAGGCCATAATCTGGCTCTTCCTCAAAGAACCAACCCCATTTTTTTTCCTTGAATTTCATTTTAGACATTACACATTCAGGAAATTTTTATCTCATTCTTCCTCTTTTCCTCTTCTCTCAATGACCACATTTCTCTCCTTCATTCTTCTCACTGACTCTCTCCTTAACTCTCTTTTCCCAATGTCTTCATCTTAATCTCTTTCATAATGTCCGTTTTGCTCTGTGTATCTTCCCTTGTCTCTCACCGTCTCCATCTCTCTCTCTCTCTCTCTCTCTCTCACACACACACACACACACACACACACACACACACACACACACAAATGTGATTTGCTGCTTCTATTATAAGGCTGATTTGAGAATTTGATATTTGTTTTAACAGAGCCTGCATCTCTAGAATTGCTCTGCTCTGTAGTCATTCAATCAATTCTAATTTTTTCAGAACATTTAAATTCTTTCTATTGTCTTACTCTTGCTGAATAGCAATCGCTCCATCTGTACTGTCACAGTTACTGTCTGAATGTAAAAGCTCTTTACGAATTAAGGTGTGTATCTTCTCATTCTTCACATGGTGGTGTGGCATGAGAGGCTCCAGTGCACTGACCACTATTTCAATCCCCAGTCATATTTAAACATGTCTACCTAGAAATAACATGTATGATATTTTCTATACTGAATCGGATTTCCTACACTGATATCTCTATTTTCTTCCTGCAACAATGAAACATCTCTGTGGTTATTTATGCAACAAGAATGATATCTTGCACATTTATATGTAGATTATTTTAAAATACACATGTGCACACATACACAGAAATACATGCACACACTCATAGAGGCTTGAAATGAGATAAGTTAGTGGCAGGAGAGGTCTAGGGAGTTGAATGACTACAGAAAGAATTTTGATTCCAGGTAATGAAGTTAACAAAAAATATGGACCCAAATCAAACTTCATTGTAAAGAATAGTACATCCTGTAGTGCCGTGTTGACACCCCATTTTTCCTCTCTCCTCACTATGTACACCTATGTGTGCACACTTCCCTGCATCCATAATCGGCACGTCTGCTCACTATTGGTAATTGTGATTTTTTTGTTACTAAGCGAGGATAGTTATGTATCTCATTTTCATGTATTGCAACCACACTACATTAGAAAGTTACTATTTTCCTATTTCAGTGAGGATGATGCAGACAGAGGACATCTGTGACTCGGCTGTGGCTGCATCCTCTACCTATGGCCACAGTTACTATTAGGCAACCTCCCCTTGGGTGATAGCTCTGGTGACCATTCCTTCCATGTGCCCCTTCTCTGACTTTTGCTAGCCCTACATGCTTCCTTATTATTATTTTTTTAATCCTCACCCAAGGACATGCTTACTGATTTTAGAGAAAGGGGAAAAGGGGAGAGAGAGGGAAATATCGATGTGAGAGAGGACATCAATTGGTTGCCTTCCAGAACTGCCTGAATGGGGATCGAACCTAAAACCTAGGTATGTGCCCTGACCAGGAACCGAATCCACAACCTTTTGGTGTATAAGCGGATGCTCCAACCAACTGAGCCACACCAGCAGGGCTCCTCCTTATTTCTTGTTAAATCACTTAACCCTACCTGTCCCTCTTCATTAATAAATAGCCCTTTCATTAACTCTCTTCATTAACCAAGTCCAAGAAGCATAGGCTTGTTCAAACGCACAAAGGTAAACCCTAAGAAAGATGATATGACAAACTAAAAGATGGGTAGGGAAGATGAGGATGGTACAAAGAGGATATACCCATGGACACAGACAGTAGTGCAATGAAGGACTAGGGAGGGGTGGAGGGGTGGGGTGGAGGGGGCCAATTCACAAATTATAGTAAGACAACCTACTAGAGGTATGATTCAGTGAACCAATGGTTAATGATGCCACCAACTAAAGGGAATATCACAGAGTTATTAAGAAATAACTCTTAAGAAATATGCAGTAACATTATAAGTTAAAATATAAATTACAAAGTGAGACATAAATATGCAAAAATATATACTACTTAAAGTATGCAGAGAACACAACACATTAGTAACCATGTAACTAAATAATAGGACTATGATGCTTAATCTTTTCTCTACTTTTCTGTATTTTAAAACTTTTATTTAATGAGAATTATTGATTTTATAATAGAAAATAAACAGAAAAACATTGAATGGTAGAGAACTTGATATTAATGAGGAGGCCAAACATAGACTCTTCTCCCACAGTCATATTGTTTTTAGATTCAAGCAAAAGAAATGCAACCAGTTATTTGACAAATGGTATGTTCCGTCAATTGTCAGTTAATTAGCTGGACTACATTATTTTTCAAAATTAGTTGTCAAGAGCTGCAATAGAATCAGTCATGCTAAGCAGATAGTTTAGCCTTTCATATGCTCATCTGAGAACAAGGCTGTGGAACAGGTGATTCTTTTACACCAGAAACCAGAGCATAGTCACCGTGACTGCCTGGTTGTGCACATTTGGTCGCATGGGGAAGAGTGATGTCAAGTGTTCACATTCACACTTCTCCTCCCCCAGTGCATACACTTCTTCTTCCTCTCTCACCTCAAACACTTTATAATAGCCTAATGTAAGCTTCACATTTCTGCCCGTTTTCCTCATCATATTTATATTTGAGGGGCAATTTATTCTGCAAGGGAGATGGTGTTGTAGGAAAGACATCTCAGGACTTATCTGTAGAAGATGCTTTAAGCCCCATCCATGGGCACCACAGTACTAGCTCCAGAGGTGCAGAGAGAGGCGGTGGCATGTTTTAGCCCATTCTCACCTCTCACGTTGCATTTGAGTCTATTCCTTTTCGCTATCTCTGTGTCCCTCTCTCTCTCCCTCTCTTTCTCTTGCTTTCTCTCTCTCCCTCTCTCCCTGGTTTTATTTCCTTTATAAAAGATTACACCTAGCTGAAACCGGTTTGGCGCAGTGGATAGAGCATCGGGCTGCGGACTGAGAGGTCCCAGGTTCGATTCCAGTCAAGGGCATGTACCTTGGTTGCGGCACATCCCCAGTAGGAGGTGTGCAGGAGGCAGCTGATCGATGTTTCTCTCTCATTGATGTTTCTAACTCTCTATCTCTCTCCCTTCCTCTCTGTAAAAAATCAATAAAATATACTTTTTAAAAAAGATTACACCAATGCAATGAAACTCATTTAGTCAAAGATGACTAAAAATAATTATTTAATCAAAGTAGCCTGCTCAGTGGTCTGTTACCCTTCAGCTTTTGACTATCACTTCTGTCCTTTATACCAAAATCTTCAAGTTATCCCTTATAAAAATTTCTAGGTCTCATGCTTCAAACTTAATTTCCATATTGCTCTTTAACATGGGCTGCTTGCTTGTCCACTCGCTTTCAATGTTATCTTTTTGTTAATTAGCCAGTGCTGACTAATATCAGTAACCTGAAAGTCTTTCTGCATGTAATACCTTGCTGACATAAATATAACTTTGAATTGATGTTGATGAATAAATCTGTACCTTTGGTAGATTTCCAAATGTCCTTCTTTACAGAAACATCACTCAAAGACAACCGTGAAGTTACCTGTGTCATTGAATTTGTGTCAGTAAAATTCAGCCATAGTCTCAGACAGGACTTCAGGATACTAGATAGTTATCAACTATTTAATGGAAATATGTAATATTTACATGACATTTACAGCACACTTTCACATTCATACCTTATTTTATCTTTCAATTGACCCTGAGAGCTAAAGACAGTGAGGTTGAAATAGGTTGAATAGCTGCTTTCCAAAGTCAGTTAACAAATAGTGGTAAAGGCATTATTGTCCAATCAAATTCTTATCATCATGGATGGGCAGTAACACCAGCTCCCATAAGGAGCATCTATTAACATTTAATAACAACATGATCCTGCTACTGCATTTGTGCTGAAGCAAGGCTACTGACTGGTCTATCATTAATATGTTTTATTCACTCTTCTATCTTGTATATGAGTTGTGTTGGCATAGTTAAGATGAAACTATATGCATATATTATTACCTATTTCTTTTTTACTTAAATTATAACAAGTGCTCTTTGCAAACATCATTTTAAATGTCTCCATAATTGTTCATCCTAATTCATTTAACCATCTCCTTATTGTTAATCATCTAAGCCTTTCCATACATATGCATTTGTGTCTCCAGGATCATTTGTATGCATAAGGCATTTCACTTTATTTCCTTAGATAATTTCCTTAGATATAGTTCTATCAGTGAATGAAAAAGTAATATTTTTAGGTTCTCAATAAGCTTCACAAAATTGCTTTCCCATGGGCTGTGTGATTTACATTCTCACAGCAGTACTGGTATACAAGAAAATACTCTTGCCAGTATTAAGATATTCACTTTTTTATAATTTAGGTAAGTTTATAGCCAATATATTATTTTGATGTTTTAACTGACATTTTTCTTTACTCATGGCTTCACATGTTCCCATATGTTTTCAGCCATCCTTCCACTTTTATTTCCACTATTATAAGTTATTTGTTGATCACTTATTTTTTGGATGTTAGTGTATTTTAATCTAAGTGTACAACTTATACTATATTTGTATAGTAAATATCTTAGCTCTTTCTCTGTAATATATATTGTAAATATTCTCCAAATTTGGAGAATGCAAATTTGTAGATTGTTTAATAAGTTGGTCTTTTAATTTTAGACCACAGATTTTTTTTAAAAAATGACATTTAATTGTACTGAACTCTACTATCATTGCCAAAGTAATACCTTCCATTGCTTTTCAAAATAGAAGATGCCCAGGCAGAGGTTTGATAAACATTTGTTTCTATTTATCTAACCTTTTATGATTTGAGGTTTAATTAAACCTATTACTTTAAATTTTTCATTGAATATATCCTAGTACTATTTTAAAAAACCTTGCAGCCCTAGCCTGTGTGGCTCAGTTGGTTGGGGGTCATACTGTGCACAGAAAGGTTGCCGGTTCAATTCCTGGTCAGGGCACATGCCAGGGTTTAGGGCTCGATCCTTAGTAGGCGGCATGCAGGAGGCAGCTGATTGATATTTCACTCTCACATTGATGTTTCTCTCTCCCTTCCTCTCTCTCTCTAAAAATCAATAAAAATCTTTTTTTAAAAACTTGCACTGATTAATAATTTAATATTTGACATTGATTAATCAGAAGTTTTAGTATGATTTATTGAATGATGCATAGCTCATTGATTTGTGATGTTTAATCATCATATAAGCATCCTTTATGTGATTTATATAAGATTTTCTTAATCTTGTAATTTTTGCACATACTTCTCACATATAAAATACATCCAGCCCTAACCGGTTTGGCTCTGTGGATAGAGCGTCGGCCTGCGGACTCAAGGGTCCCGGGTTTGATTCCGGTCAAGGGCATGTACCTTGGTTGCAGGCACATCCCCAGTGGGGAGTGTGCAGGAGGCAGCTGATCGATGCTTCTCTCTCATCAATGTTTCTAACTCTCTATCCCTCTCCCTTCCTCTCTGTAAAAAAATCAATAAAATATATTTTTAAAAAATAAATAAATAAATAATAAAATACATCCATTTCATCCCAACAGTCCAAAATTTTTAGCTTGTTCCAATATGAATTCTTAATTCTAATGTCCAAAATATCACCTAAATATCTAAACCAAACTTGGGTGAGACAAAAGGTAAAATTTATCCTGAGGCAAAATTCATCTCCAGGTGTAAACTTCCCAAAGCAGACAAGTTATATGCTTCCAAAATACAATGATGGGACAGGCACAGGATAGACAACCCTATTCAAAAAGGGAGAAACCAGAAGAAAGAAAGAGGTGATGGGTCCCAAGCAAGTTCAAAACCTAACAAAGCAAATTCCATTAGATCTTAAGGTTTGAGAATAATCTACTTTGTCTCCAGTCCCACCTTCCAGGCCCACAGGGTGGTAATGTCACCCCATGGCTCCAGGTATAAAATCTGTATTAGATAAGTTTCCCAGAGAAACAGAACCAATAGGATAATACAGAGAGATAGCAAGCTGGAGGCTTGGTAGCTACTAGTGTAGTTACAGTCTGAGTCTGAGTCCAAGGAGAGCCAATGGTGTCAGCCTGAAAGCTTCCAGGCTTGAGATCTAAGAGCCAATGTTTAAATTCAAGTCTAAAGGCAGGATAAGGTCAATATCCAAGTTCAACAGCCAGGCAGCCTTTTATTCAGGCTTTTATTACTATTCAGGCTTTCAACTGACTGGATGAGGCCCACCCACATTAGAAAGGTAAGTCTGCTGTACTCAGCTACCCCTTCACATGTTCACCTCATCCAGAAGCACCCTCACAGACATACTCAAAACAATGCTACATGTCTGGGTATCCCACGGCCCAGTCAAGTTAGCACATAAAACTAACCATCACAACATTCTTCTAGATTTGTTGTGAATGATGATAAATATTACCCACAGCTTTGTGTCTATTTGATGAAATTCATCTTAAAATGCCTGGCTCCGTCTCAGACCTTCTGTCTTTATGAAAGCATAATCTTCCTGCCGGGCTCAACATATGGATGTTTGAAAATCTCTAGATGAAAACAAAACGTTTCAATTTTATGTTATGGGAAACATCTGTAGTTTGCTAGTTGATGGGAGTGTTATGGGGAAATGTTACATGAACTGGTATTTCAGGTAAGCACTTCCATTCTTTTTATTGGCCTTCTAAGGGAATATTTCTCTTCTACCCTTTCTGGATCTCTGTCTGGGCCTCTGAATTAAATTGACATATAAGACAGATTAGCAGAAGAAAAACATAAAATTTTATTTAGTAATTTTTACATATTCATCAGCACCTTCACAAGAAAAATAAAAACCCAAAGAAGCAGTGAGAGCCAAACATTTACATTCTTAGTTAGACAAAGAGTAGAGTAGTAAGTTGTGAAAAGGTGATGAGACCAAGGGATTTGGACGAGGGCAATTGTGGAAGAGTAATAGGAAGGTAGGGGCTAGTTTAATAAGGTCTGTACAGATTTCTCTTGACCTCAACTTCCTGTCTCTGGTGATAAGAATGTTTTCCTTCCTCCATGGACAGCAAAGCACCTTTCACATAGGAGTTTTATCTCCTGCTTTCAGGATGGAAAAGGAAGGTCAGATTGCCCTTCTTGCATCTATTGTTTTTCAAGTGCCTTTAACTCAAAATAATCAATATGCCTGAATGGCATACTTTGCTTCTGTTACTCATGTCCACATTTGCTTTTGTCATTCTTGTATATACAGGTTAGATAGCTTCCCAATGAAATTGCAAGTTTCTGTAATGAGTTTTCATCTATCCATTCATTAATTCACCCATCAGTTCATTAGAACACATACACACACACACACACACACACAGAGGAAGGCAGAGGATGTGTTAACAGGTATTTATGAACAAAAACAGAAATGTTCCCTCTCTTGAGCAGCTTATAATCTAGTGGAAAAGGAGTATATTAACCACATAATCAAACAGATGTGACATTGCAATGCAGAGAGGACATAATGAAAGGATTTCACCTAGCCATGGAGATCAGGCAGAGCTTCTCTTGGAAAGTGGCACTTGAAGCAAGATTTATCTGGCAGATGAACAGGAACTAAAAAAGGAAAAACTGGAGAGGAGAATTGTTTAGTCTCGCGCAAAAGCCCAGGGATGGAGTACGGTCAGTACATGGGACAGAAAGATGGCCAGTAGATTTGGAATGAAGAAAGCTTAGATGAGGCAGTGGAATCAGGTTAAGAGGTCATTACGGAACTATTTTAAAAATCATATTGGGAAGTGACAGGAATAAAAAAGCAAGAAATAAAAACAAAAGCCAACAAGATATATGCTCTCCCAACTTTATCATAGCACTATGCACAAGAGCCAAGATATGGTAACAACCCAAATGCCTATCAATGGGTGAAAAAGATGTAGAATATATACAAATGGGGTATCACTCAGCTGAGAAAGGTGGATATCCTGCATTTGTGGCAACATGGATGGACCTGGCTAAGCAAGATAAGCCACAGAGAAAAACGATATCACTTATTTATAGAATGTAAACAAAATCAAACATGTGAAAAAAAAAAAAAAAGGTAAATGGTGGTTACTAGGGGATGAAGGGTGGGGGGGGGGGGGGGGGAAACGTGATGGTGTCTAAGGGTACAAAATTGTAACAAGTACTAAAATAGCCATAGAGATTTAATGTAAAGTTTATTGAACATAGGAAATAGTATTGTACTATAAGTATGTACTGTGATAAATATTATCACAATAGCAACCATATTGCAATATATAAATGTATCAATGTAACATGATGTGCACCGTATATTTACACAATGTTACCTGTCAATTTTATCTAATAAATAAATACATGTGTGTTTTTGCAAGAGGAGAACAATAGAGCAACAGACTTGAGAGGCAGCGGCTGGGGGGTCAGCCAGGGCTCTCGCCAGCTGAGTGACAATCTTGGAGCATGAGCAAGCCACACTGACGCTTCAGCAAATTACTGGTGAGTCCCTGCCACGCATCCTTAGGAGTGCTGCACAAGGCCAAGGGTGTCCCTTATTGGACTCTTACAAAGATGTCACCAGGCTACAGATGCCTGTGAAACTGAGGTGTTTATGTTCCTCTGTTCGCTTTAGAAACTGTCAGAAAATTCATAAAGTATCTGAATGTACAAAACTGTCTCTTTTTTCTTTGCCTGTCAGGTAGTCTTAAATTGCCCATTTACCTAATTGACCTCAACCTGTAACCTAGAAAATACTACCTCAGCAAAGTGAAATCAACAGAATCAAGAAAGAGAAAACAAAGTAAAAGAGAAGGGAAGTAAGAAAGGACTAAAATAGCATACTAAAAAAAGTTTTCAGATCAAAGGCTCAAAGAGTAAAATTCAATGGGAGCACGATATAGCTAGTCAGAAGAGTCTATTTCAAGTGGAAAAATAAAATCATCTAACATGTAAGTCAAGTCACAAGCCATAATTAATATCTAAGTTAAAACTCTACATATCAATGTGCTAATTATGACCAGTGTAGTCATGCTAATCCAGGTAGACAATCTGTGATGTTGCTTTTCAATCAAAATACCACATAGCTGGACAGAAAAAAATCATCAGAAAGAATAACATGATAATTATACAGGAACATACTTTTATTTGAAATAGGATATTGATCACTGGGGTGATGTGCATTTGTTATGCACTAATGCATTTCAACATACCCCAAAGTAGGATGATAGATCTGGAATAATTATATAGAAATCGACAGCACATTTATCACTGTTTGTGGCCATTTCCCAGCATTGGCATTTCCATAAATTATGGCATGTCATCTCGTGTGTATACAAATGTTAAATCATTTATGGCAACAATTGGTCATTAACTATAGCATATGCTGAAAGGTAGCACCTTATAAGACATTCAATTAAAGGAATGAATTTGGTGTTTAGATTGTGCAATTAATTTGACCGGCACACTGCAAATCTTAAAGGTGACTCATATTTCATTCATTTTGTTGTTTTCATCTATAAAATGTTACTGAAATGAGATAAATAAGCATGCTGAGAGTGTAAAGTACATTTTAATCCAGAAATAGCCTATGTTGCAATACCTGTGCTGGGGAATAGCAACTACCTGATCTCTGGGAGGAATAGATCTGTTACTCCATATGCCAAGAGATGTTGTTCTCCAAGTTTCTTTATAATCCCAGTTTTGGTTATGAAGAAAATTGGTTTCTAATTATTCTAGGATGGCAGTAAGGGGGAAAAGTGATGGGAAAAAAAAGAGCAATGTAAGAAACAGAAATAGGAGCATGCAGAGAACGGCCAGAGAGAATGAACAAATATCTAAGAAAGAACAGAGGAAAAGAGAACAAAAAACACAACAGAGAATTAAATTTGTGAAAAGAAGTTCCATTCAAATTTTATTTAATTCAATAAATATTTAAGAGCACCTACTAAGTGTCAATCACCTTGACCTTCTCTGCCAAAATCAAAGTCTTCATTAAAAGTTTCCTTAATTTATTTCTTCCTTTTTACTTATACCACTATGGCCCAAATCAAATAGAAAAAAATCAACTCTATTTAACTCTTTGTACCTCATATGAGTTGGGGACGGTAGTGTAAATGGGGATAGCAGTTTTATACTGGCTGTCGAAAAAGTTCCACTTTTTACATTCATTGATTTTCCTGGTGGGAATACTTCCACCATAGCTGATCTTAAACTACCATTTGATGTCACTGAATCTGCTGGAATTCTGAGACCAGGTTGGGTAAAGTTCAGGCTGCCAACAGAAATTATTCATTTTATTCTATTCTATTCATCAATTGATGTGTTATCAATTGCCTCCCAAAAGGTTGTTAGAGTCAAAACATTTGCACATAGTAAATGCATATCATAAATGAAATAAAAATTATAAATAACTAGCAGCTCAGTGCACGAATTCGCGAACCTTGAAAGGAACTGTGGGTAGCAAGGTTGTGGTGGGCACAGGGGTGGGTCTTGGCCCATCCTCCGTGCCCCCGCCCAGCCCCTCCCACTGCAGCCCCCAGTCCCCTGTCTACTGGCAGCCCCGCTGCCGCTATTCCTATGCTCTGATGTCGCTGGCCCCGCTCACACCTATTGGGGCCAGCACCAGCAGCGGGTGTGAGCAGGGCTGGTGCCATAAGTGGGTGCAAGTGGCAGCTGCTGCCCCAATTGCCCCTCAGGAGCAGGGGGAGGTGGAGAAGCCCTCAGGGCAATCAGGGCCAGCAGCCACCGCTCATACCTGTTGATAGCACAAAACGACAAAGCGACCAGGGCCGGTGCTGGGCACTGGCAGCGGGTGCGAGCAGTGGCTTCAGCACCGGCAGTGGGTACAAACGGGACCGGTGCCGGCAGCAGGTGCAAGTGCCAGCGGGACTGGGGTGCACAGGAGCAAAGGCTTTTCAGTAACCACCAGAGGCTTGCCCCAATGACAGTGACTGGCGCCCCGCCTTGGTCTGGTGCCCCACTCACCTGCTCCACCATCCCACCGCAGCCAATGCCCTCCATGTTTTGCGCTCTGCCACCTGTTGCAGACACCCGCCATGTTCCACGCGCACCCCCTGGTGGTCAGTGCACGTCATAGCGACTGGTTGTTCAGTTGTTCTGCCGTTTGGTCTATTTGCATATTAGGGTTTTATATATATAGATAGTTTAATAAAATAATGTAAAATCCTTTATCTTGATATAAAAACAGTTAACAACATTTACTTGCCACCACTAAGTATTGAATATATATTTAAGAAACAAAAGTAAAGAACCACTTGGATGCCTACATGTCTCTATGGAGTCCTAGGTCACGTTCATAGGCCAAAAAGTATTTTGCATACTCAATCCCTCCACAGAAACCCCACTCCTTAGATCCCTCCCAAGTGATTCTGGAAATTGTTAACAGATTTTCTGGTGTGCTCTGTGAATCAGCCCCGCCCCTTGCCTGCCACACAGGATAGGCCATTTTATCCCTCCACTGGCCCTGCTGTCTATGGATCCAATGCCCTCTCTTGGGCAAGACCCAAAGCAGGAAATCTGCCACTGGCACCCTCCAAAAGCATAGCCTCCACACCTGGCCTCCCAAAGCACTGCAGAGAGTGCCATGCCTGCCAATGTCGCCACCAGGCTGCCAGTGTCCCATGTCAAAGCCTGACATTTGAGCAGAGAGCAACCATGCCTGATGTCATGAGTCTTGTTATCTGTGCCGAATTCCTTGTCTCTTCGTCCGAACAGAAGGTGCTGGCATTGTCTTCTGTTGCTGTGAAATTTTTTGGCATGAATGCTGCTGATGCTTTGCATTCTCAGTGGTCCATCCCTGTTAATATTCTCTTTGTCTTCCATTGATTCCCTCTCTTGTCTGCTTTTGACACAAGTCCATGAGACCAACCACAAGAGGCCTAAGGGGAGAAAACCATTTTTTCTACAGAGCCACTAACGCAACCAACAAACCTGGCTGTGCCCTTTAATTTGCCCTTAGGTGGATGTTGGTCCAACCAATGTAACAGGGGCTCAGGAATCTGATTTGGCCTAAGGATGGGGACTGGCAAGGCTTTGGGGGCTGCTAGAGAGCTGGAGACAGAAATATCATTCAAATATCATTCCCTGACACTGAGATTTTTTTCCTCTCCTCTGTGGGAGATGGTCATGCAGATACCGAACAAGTAGAGGCAAATCATGGTGAGCTCTTCCTTATGACTGTTGGTGCCATTTTTTTTTTTTTTTAGAATGGAGACATAGGTGTGTATAGAAGAATTTAGCATTTTTCTGAGTTCTGAAGTACTTTTCAAGAGGACACTATAGACAAAGTAAACACTACACACAAATATGCTGCTATGACTCCTGCATCCATCAATGTCATTGGCAAAATAATCAGCAATGTACAGCATGCTGGTGTGTGGTCTCTTCCCACCAATCTGACACACGGTAGCTGTGTTAAGGGAAGGCGGCAGCTTCCTGGGCAAAGGCAGAATTGGGAACCAAGGAGACACTCCAAGGCATCATTTCCAAGGGCGTCAACACAGGTTAAACCAACTCCAAAGTACCAGTTTTGTAACCAGCCAGTGGAACCAGCTCCAGGTCCTAAGCGGTTCCTTCTCCTTGGAGCTGCTGCCTCAGCCATGCAGCCTCCAGAATGGGAATCATCCTTCAAACTGCATGGCAGAGACATGGGCAGCTCACCAAATGCCATGACATTCTCCCACCCCTTGCAAATGGGGCCATTTAACTAATTCTGGCCAATGGACAATGATGCAAAGGACTTGTGTCCCAATGAACATCCCTCCAGGTCTGCCATGGTGACTGCAGGACACACACTGGGATGCTCTTATTTCCTTGTGTGGGGCCCAGCTCGTCACCAACAACTGTTGGACTTTACCTGAGTAAAGCAAACCTTTGTTAAGCTATTAAGATTTGAAGACTCATTTTTTTTTTACATTCTGTCCTGACTAGCACCCCTCCTTTTGCATCAGAAGATCTTGCCAGTCTCTGCCTAATGAACCCATTCCCCTGGCTTGTCTAATCTTTACTAAAGATCCCATTCCTATTTTCTAGTCCATCCTTTAGATCTTCCATCTGTACTCACAGTATGAACTTGACTCCCACTGATGGAACTAAGGGAATCAGAGGGTAAATAGCGGGGGACCAGGAGGAACCCCTCAGGGGCAGTGTGTACAGAGTCAGAGAGCATTTTTAGGGAGCGTGTTGCCTCTTCCACACCTAAACATGCCCAGAATGAACTCTGCTTAATCTCAAACCAGGACCTTCATTATGTATTTGAAAAGACAATGCAGTGATTACAATGCCCACTCTTCCAGAGATAGACCCTCGCATCAAGCACATGTCATTCTCATCTCTGTGCAACCACCACTATAATCAACGTTATTGCAATACACAGATCTAGTTGACACTGCTAGTACCCTAGTATTTAGGAACAGGGAATGGAAATGTTCTCACTTCTACCTAAATGCCATATACCCATTATACTGGATAGATACCTGTGATGCAAAGAAAATAGCTATGGATAAAAAAAAATGCCCTGCACTATTCTCTCACCAAATGAAAGGCATAAGAAATATATTTATGAGATACATTAAAGAGCTTATTTTGCTAGTGTCCAATTCTAAATGGCCATTTCCAATGCTCTCTAGGGTATATTTTTATAACAGTATCAATTTATTATAAAGGTCAATATTTTTTCTCTTTCAAATTCTTTCAAGTAGGTGTTTAAAGTCCATTTTCAGAAGTATTTAGAATTCTAATAAATTGCTGCAAAATTACCAGGAAAGTCCTATGGGATTTCTTTTTTAAACATACCATTTGAAGCAACATGAACCTGAGTTCCAGTCAAATATCATTAAGAAAATGTCAACTCTGAAAAACAAAGAACAAAGGCAAAAGGCATCAGGCATCTGAGAAACACAGGAGTCAGTGGAAGCTTCAGGTTCTTAAGTGTAAGTTTTCCAAGGGAATAAGACCACCCATCAGTGCTAAGACTGCTCTGGCATTCTCTCCTTCTCCCATCATCCTTAGATACTGTGTCTCTCAACGGTGAAAGAAACTTCCCATTGTCAAGACTGTTTCTTAGTGATCTCTGCAAACACAAATGCTATTCTGGCACGTAGTTCTCAATTAAAGAGATTTGTTGGATGAATAAATGAGTATTTTCTGGGTCCTGAGACAAGTTTGAAAGTAAAAATTTTTGGCTTCAAGGCACCACTAATTGGTTTGATACTTGGCTCCCCTGAGTTTTCCAGATAGACCAGCCATTTCATTCATGAGCAGGCATGCTGAGGTTTCACTCCACACCCCATCCTCAACTCTCTACCAAGGATAGGTCAAGGTCAAGGGAAAGAACATTGTATTGGTCAGCTGTGCCTGAGGATAGAGCTCTCACTGCAGTGAGCCTGGCTCAGTGTGCCCTTTCTTCTTGGCAAGCTTTCTTTGATGCCACACTTGGTAGATGGTTCCTCTGGAGGACAGCCTGCTCAAACCAGCAGAAGTCTAGATTTTGAGGTCATTGCTTTCTTGTTCTTACTCCTCATTGGCTTGGTTTCCCACAAGAGGATGAGATTCCTGGGTGCACTTGGGAGGAAAGGGGCAATGTTCACATGTTTTGAGATCATAGGTCTATTTCTAGCTTGGATTAAAGCTGGCCTGCCTGCAATCCAGCCAAGATCACTTATTCATAATGCAGTTTGGGCCCAAAGCCCCAGCTAATAACCTGGTGTTCCTTGTCCTGGCCTTGTCATTTAAATATTTTTTTCCCTTTCAGAAGCCTTACAGAAGCACTGGCCATTATATAATAAGGTTGAGCACACCTCTGGAGTTCTGTCACCTCTCTCGCTACACAGAAAAGTCTATTTCCACACCACCACCCTTAACACAGCTTAGATCTGCTTCCCTTCAGCAACATGGCAGCATTGTTTCATATCTACACAAACTAACAAAAAATGGATTTATAAGGATGCACAATGATTAAGAATCTTATTTCCCAGCCCAGCCAGTGTGGCTCAGTGGTTGACCATCGATCCATGAATCAGGAGGTCATTGGTTCAATTCCCCATCAGGACACATGCCTAGGTTGCAGGCTCAATCCCCAGTAGGGGTCATGCAGGAGGTGGCCAATCTTCATGTTACTCTCTAATCACTATTTCTCTCTCTCTATCCCTCTCCCTTCCTCTCTCTCTAAAATCAATAAAAAACATATTTAATAAATCTTATTCCCCAGTTTGACTAAGGTTATTGCATCCTGTTCCATATCCTTGTTAAAAAGGAAAAATAATGTTAGAACATCTTTTTAAATGATGCTTTTTGTATCAATTCATTGTAGGTTTTACAATGGGTGATAAGACAACCTTGAAATTAGCATCTAGTTTAAAACTACAAAAAAAGGCTGCATGACATATATGTCAACTTTGCCCAAGACAAAATATCAACTTGTTGAAGGTGACCATTACACCAATCTCAGCAAGGGGGCGTGGAAAAGTTTGTTTAACCCCTGCTTAGGGTAACTTCTGAACAGCGACGGTAGTGCTTCGATATACTGTTTCTGAATCGATGCCACCAGGACAGCTTCTAGTCAGGAGTACATGAAAGGACATCACCGAATCACCCAGGCCAGGTAAATATGTGCAAAAAGGTCCTCTGGAGCATTTATACAGCAAGACCCTCTTAGTACTGAAAACAGATCAGCGTGGAAAGGCCCTGGCTGACTTTTTCCCAGTGTGGAATCACTATAAAATACACCTAAGCAATGTTGGAAAGAGCATCAAATTCCCAAAGCGGCAAAATCCTGTCTTTTCGCTCTATCTGCAGAAGCCCACAGCAATTGCCTAATATCTGTAGCCTAAACTCAACTTCCCTGCCACCACTGTGCGGAGACACGAAACGGGTCCCAACCCTAAATAGAGAACTTGGAGAGTGAAGTTGGCCTAGTGCAGGGGAGTTTGACCAGGACATGGATGCTAACCCAGAGTCTGCCTCTGACCACCTGTGTCACCACAGGCAAACTGCCTAACTCCCTACACGTCAGTTATTTCTAACATAACATGGGTCCACTGTGGACTTCTTGGCTAGCTTCCAGAGCTGCTATAAGGATTCAAACAGTGATTCTCATGTTTTAGCAGGCATCAGAATCACCTGGAGGGCTCGTTACAGCACACATGGCTGGGCCCAGAGTTTCTGATTTAGTAAGTCTGGGTGGGGAAGGCCAAGAATTTGCTTTTCTGAGAAGTTTGCAGATACAACTGATGCTGCTGGTGCAAAGACTGCTGGCAAGAACCACTGAATTAAAGGAAAACAGACAGAGCCCCTTCAGTATGAGGCAAACCCCAGCATCTGTGCTTCAAGTCCCACCAGAGTTGGGCATTCAATGAAAAAAACAATTTAAACAATAGGATAAAGTAACATATTTTTTAAAGTGTCCAGAAACAGTAAAGCAATACCTACACACGAGGGACTCATGTTAATCATGGAATAGGCTGTTATGTAGCAAAGATAACCCAAGTAGAGTGAGCCATCAAGAGCTGGAAAGGCAACTGTGTTCCATAACATCATTCAGTTTGTTGTTCCACCATCTTCTGAGGTTTGTCTTCATCTATAAGGTTCAAAACAGTTCACCACTCCCATGAAAACAGTTCACAACTATGACCATATCCCAGGCCTACTGGAAAGGGAAGAGGAATTCAGGACAAGGGAAACAACCCATCCACTCAGAATTCCACTGGCCTATCCACTTTGATGCATTATCACCTATATATAAGCTGCAAGGAAGGCTGGGAAATGTATGGTCATTTATGTGTCCAGCTAAAAGTTAGGAATTTTGTTATTAAAAGATAAAATGGAAAATGCCTACTGGGGCGCAAATATAAGCATCTGCCATGGGGATCCTTTTTGGCCACCCAAGTATCCAGGTGAACCATCTCCCCATACATAGAACACTCTCAACCCTCCTCCCCAATATTTATACCCCAAAGATCCATCCTGTTCATGCCTCCAGGTTAAAGGCTAGGATCTCTGATTTATGCACAAGAAGATTTAAGAAAAAGGAATTACAGGGAGAGCAGTTCATATTTAAGAATAACTTGAAATTGCACATTATACTTTTCAAATCTCATTGGCCCAAACTTAGTCAAACTTTCTGCAAAGAAGGCTAAAAAATACCGTTTCCAGTTAGGGGGATCATGTATTCAGCTAAGTCTTAGGCTCTTGACTGAGTTCTTCTTATAAAGCAATTCAGAGACGACTTTCTTTCCCAAGGGAAACTGAATTGCAATTAATTTCTACACAGATATGTGACGTTCATCTTTTTATCTCTCACGTTGCCTTGCTCATTGTTGATGTTCAATAACTTTCCTGAATTGTTGTTTCTAAATAGGATAATTAATAGCAGCACAAACCCTAGAAGCCACGTATGTAGAGCAGAACAGTATCATACCCTTAAAAATAATTCACCAATTAGTTTACTACACTAATATATTACATTATTTCTTGAGCATTACATAGATAAAACAACTAGTTGAGTTAGTTAAAGTTAGTCAGATTTGTAATGAGTACTCTATACACTAGAGCCTTTTACAATATACTACAAGGTGGAAAAAAAAGTTGTAATACCATCAACTGTAAAGCCACCTTTTGTAATTCAAAAGCAGAAGGGCCAGAATTTTTTTTCTTTTAATAATTTGCAATATAAATATACATAGACAATACCTACAAATAAGCATAAATAATTATCATTTATTAAGCACCCACACAGCATACACTAGCTGATTTACGTGTGCTATTTTCTATGCTTCCCAACCATTCTCCAAAGTAGGTACCTGTGTCCTTATTCTTAAAAAAACAAATTAAAACTCAGAGAAGCTAAATAACTTAATTTTTGACACTGAAATCTCAAGTGTTTGGTAATACCAAGCATTTCTTGTTTGAGCATTTAATAACTAATTGGATAATATACAGGTGCAGCCTCATCTAATCAAACATATAGGGCAATAAAGACGACATATAAAATCAGTCCTTTTCTCTTATTAAAGTGTATGATACTCAGGCCTGATAACTTGGATGATGTTGAGAAAGGGTTCAGTCATGGTATTAGGCTTCCCAGATTTAGTTCTACATTTCTTTGTAACTGGGGCATTTACATGAAAATAAGACTGTTTCCAACGAGTCTAGCTGTGTATGTATTGCCTGAAGTCACGATTCTCCCCTTGGGTATGACAATTACTTCCATCATAACCAATTGAGAAATGAAATACAGAAGCAAAATTGTTTCTAAATTAATGGGTTTTAAAAGTTTCCTGGGAAGTTGTCAGACAACTTCAAACATTTTTGTTCTGTATCAGCTTCCAGCATAGAAAAACGGCAAAAGCATACAAAAAGGAAAGGAAAGGGAACCATTGTAAATAAATTAAATTCTGCCATCTAGACATGAGACCAACTTCTAAATTATAGAAAAAAAATTAAAGTCAGATTCATGCAAATAAACGAAGCAGCTATTGTTTTACAAAAGCATGGGTTTGTTTCCAAACTGGTGACCTGTCCCATCTGAGATGACCTTTCACATAATGCCATTACCGAGCCTGCCACAGGTCCCATTGCTAAGTTGATGTGGGACAGATTTACATACACATCCCTCTGAGGAATCCCAATTGGTCGGAGTATGCTCCGTGAATGCGCACACATGCGCGCGCGCGCGCGCACACACACGCGCACGCACACATGCCCTTTGGGATCCAGGCTCCTCTACCCTGCAATTGTAGAGAATTAAGTGTTCTCTGTCTTTTGCAAAACACCTAATGTTCCAAGTGGGTGGCATATAATAGTTTTCAATTGATATCACTTAGGGAATGGAATTGCTCTTGAACCACTTACGATCATTATGGCTGAATGCATGTGTACGCATTGTACCCAAGCTCCCATTTCAGACATCACTTTGTCATGGCTGGTCCACCCCCAACACCTAAGCATGTATGCACCTTCAAATGTTGTTGTTGTTACTACAAATAATAATCCTAGTCAGGGGGGAATTGTGAATGTTAATGCCATGAAGAGCCAGGCATTAACTAAACAAAACAGATCAACCAATAGGGTATAAACACCGTGTGGTTATTGAGAAAAAAACCAGTAGGGACTGGTGTTAATCGAGATTTGAGGCATGATCCTGGGACTGCATTTAATGCACCCTGTCCCAGCCTCACAGATCAGAAGGGTCCTCCTGAGTGGGAATGTGAAGGCACACAACCTAAAGCACCCAATGTGAGAAGGCATAAAGTCAATGATAATTATTAAATCATTAGTGGGATAGGCAATTAATATTTTATGTTTAATAATTATACTAGCAATTAGGATCTTTATGAGTTAATGATTAGTAATAACAATTAAAGAATAATTTATAGTGGAAATAAATTATATAAAAATTGGAACAGAATTCTGAAAGATTGAGTGGCATGTATAAAACTAAAATAATTTCAAGCCTGAATCCCTCAGCCATTAACAATGACTGAGGAAGGATTTTGTATTTTTAGTGCTTGGCACAGCCTCTGACACATGTCAAATATCAAATAATCCTGGTGAAGTACAACCTAGCAGGGTGAGTATGTGATCATTGGAATGACTGATGAGAAATAGGGTCACTTAACAGAGCCGACAAAGCAGAATAAGGTCTCGTTTTCCTGAAAGTAGAAGCTGACAGAGCAGCAGTGAAAATGGGAGAGCAGTGAAAACACCCTAGAGTTTTTAAATCTTCTATTGGTCCAACGCAGATTTGCCGACTGGGGATGAGACCCGAGGAGACATTTGCATTGTCAGGAGGGGAGACAGGGGTGGGGTACTCTGGCATCTACTAGGTGAGGGACAGGAATGCTGCTAAACATTCTGCAATGCTCAGCACGGGCCCCCACAGCAAAACAAAGAATTATCAAGTCCAAAATGTCAGTAGTGCCTGACCCGAGTGAATGATCTGCTCTGTTCTTTCTGGCAAACTCCTATCCATCTCATCCTTCAAAGTCCAGCTCGACTGTCAACCTCTCCTCTAGAGAGTAACTGAACTACACTCCTCCATATCTCTCAGGAGAATCAAGTGCCTCTTAACCTTGGACTTCTGTTCCCAAAGAACACTGCACCCATCTCTAGCCCCGAACTTATCACACATCACTGTTAGTGGTAATTGTATTTATATTTCTGTATCACTTCAGCTGAGCTGAAATAATAAAAGCAGCCACCATGAATTCAGCATTTATTATTTGCAAGATACTTTGCTAAGGTCTGCAGATAATCTCATTTAGTCCATGCACAAGGTAATATAAGGTAGATATTATTATCCCCATTTTACAGATGAGAAAAATAAATGTTAGCAGAGTTAAGAAAAAGATATAAAGTCGTATAACTAGAAAACAGCAGAACTAAGACCGAAACTAGAGGTCACTCCGGCTGTGATATGTGTCCCTTAAGTACAGACATAAGAAGCATTTTGTGGAGAATACCGTATTTAGGCTTTTGAATCAAAGAAGATGAAAAGGTTTATGGCCAGTCTGCAGCCCCTACCCCCCTATGAAGATGAGCAGGACTAAGGGAGACAGGGGCTGACAATAAATACCTGGGGGCCACTCAAGCAGAGTGTCCAAATGGTATAGAAATAATTAGTCAAAATCTGAGCAAATTGAAATAGGTACATTTAAATGACAAAGTGATTAAATAAATGGGTGAAATGAAAGGATGGATAAAAACACATGCTTGCAGTCAAGTGTTCTAGTACGTAATAAAAACCTACAACAGGCCACCTGGGGGTGATGCCCAGTGTAAAATGCAAGGAGCTAGAATATCTAGAGATAGGAAGCCTGTCCACAGGCTATGGTTCAGGAACAGATTCTGGAGGAGAGTCTGGCGAAGGTGATGCAAGGCCCTAGACCAGGATGAGGCAGCCATGCATTTATGGGCAGACTAACAATGTGGGCCGAAGGGTGGGGGACAGGAGAGAGGGACAGGTATTAATTCTAGGAAACAATGATAGGCCTAGTACCAATTTTGAGTGATAAGTCAGGGAAGAAAAGTAATCAAGAATAGCCTGATAAATAAGAACATGAAGCTGAAGCCAACTGGACTCAGTTGAGGCCATGCCCTGGGCATGGGGAGTGGGTCTCAGCTCCTGGGTTCTCTCGCTATGCCCCACAGAAGGGATGGCAAAGCCTGGAGTCAGCTCAGGCTGATGAGGAACTTGCCTCTGAACTGGAAGTGGTGGGATAAGTCTCAGGTGCCAAGTCAGAGTCCTCAGATCATTTAGAAAAAGATAGATAGATAGATAGATAGATAGATAGATATTATGTTATATTATATTATATTATTATATTAATTATATTTATTATATACAGAAAAAAATATTTGTAAAGCCTAAGGGGGGAAATAAATCAAATGTAAAAAGATGTCAACATATCCTCAAATGTAATAAATATTTTTTGTGCTATGTGGGCAATGTTTCTCAGAATTTGAAATTACTTTGAAAACAAGTAATTTCCTCTCTCCCTCCTCCCACGTGGGGTGGAGAGCCCTGTGTGAATGCTGCTGTATAAAAGGTGCTGGCTTTGTCAGTGTTCAGCCAGGCTGAGCACTCCCTGAGCACCTCACCCAGCGGGTTTACTGGTCCCACCTTAGGAGAGAGGATGGCTCAGAGCTGGTCCCACCTTCACAGAGAGGACCCAAACTTCTCTCCTCGTCTGCCCATCTCTCCAGGACCTCTGGGTAACAGGCTCCCATTTCTATGATAACAGAGATTGTGCCCATTAAACTGACTGATGGGCACAACATTCAACAGAAGGCTAGTTCCCCAGGGAAAACAAAACCCTCCAGTGGACCCCACCAAACCTCCCATCAGGAATCTTCCTCAAAATCCTCTATAACAGTGGTTCTCAACCTTGGCTGCACATTAGAATCACCTGGGAATCCTTTTAAAATCCTGATTTCTGGGCCTCATCCTCTGGAAATTCTGTTTCTTTGTTACTAATGTTGTGGACCCACCCCATAACAAAGAAACAGAATTTCCAGAGGATGAGGCCCAGAAATCAGGATTTTAAAAAGATTCCCAGGTGATTCTAATGTGCAGCCAAGGTTGAGAACCACTGCTCCATAAGATGTCTTACTGTGAATTAGCTATGTGTGTTTGAGAATGGCTACCATCAACAAATCAACAAATAACAAGTGCTGGTGAGGATGTGGAGAAAAGGGAACCCTAGTACACTGCTGGTGGGAATACAGGCTGGTGTAGCCACTTATGGGAAACAGTATGGAGTTTCCTCAAAAAATTGACCCAGCAATCCCACTTCTGGGAATATATCCTAAAACCCCCAAAACACCAATCAGAAAGAAAGTATGCACCCCTATGTTCATAGCAGCACACTTTACAATAGCTAAGATCTAGCAACAAGTGCCCTTCAGTAGATGAGTGGATAAAAAAAGCTGTGATACATTTACACCATGGAATGCTATGCAGCAGTAAAAGGGAAGAATCTCTTACCCTTTGAGACAGCATGGAGGGATCTGGAGAGAATTGTGCTAAGTGAAATAAACCAGTCAGAGAAAGACAAGGATCACATGATCTCATTCATATGTGGAATCTAATGAACAACAACAAAAAAATTAATGAACTAAATAGATACAGAGACAGAGAAGCATGGAACAGACAGCACGAAACTCAGAGGGAAGGTGGGGGTGGGTGATTGAGTGGGAAGAGATTAACCAAAGAACTTGTATGCATATGTGTATAACCCATGGACACAGACAATAGTGTGGTGAAGGCCTGGGGCCAGAGGCAGGTGTGGGCTAGAAGGAGTCAATGGGGAGGGGAGGCGGGGGCGAGCATCTGTAATAGTTTCAACAATATACATTAAAAAAGAAAATATAGAACAGTATACTCAAATTCCATCCCATGTGACATTAGGGGGCACTTCTCATGTTAAGAGTCTCTCAGTGTCCATGGGTTTGTAAGCACCAGTGAGAAAGCCTCCCAGAGGACTGAATCTGCCTATGTTTCACTTGGCCTGGAAACCGCACTTGTATTACAACAGTAGGGGCAGTCATGGATACTCTTAAATAATACTTTTGCTTATCCGTTCATCCAATGCACTTCCAGCCAACACTACGTAGGAGGGAGGGAAAAGCTGCTTACACATAGCCAGGAGCTAGAATCATTTAAGCTAAATTAAGAGGGGGTATATAACTTTGTCCTCTTTTTAAAAAAATTGAGAGGTTATGAGATTTGGCAACAATCAGAGGAATGGCCTATTTCCCTCATCAGGTTGTCAGAACGTGAAGAAGTCTCAATTAGTTTCAAGGAAAACATAACAACTCAGTGTAGGTGCCGCACGAAGGGTGGATGCGAGAAAGGCCTGGTGACTGAAATTCCAGTGCAACCCCTTTGCCAGCACTCCTGTCAGCCCTTCGTCCCAGGGCTACTCATGTTGCATTATTTAGTTTTCATGTGATTTTTTTTTACTGGTGGTTTCGATTCTAAGCTTTCTGCATTGAAGCCATTGATTTTTCTACTTTGAATAATTTGTAAAGCCCTGAATAAAGAGGATTTCAGGATTTCTCATGGAACTTTTAGAGGAACATATCATTTGTCCTTGAATCTATGACCACAGATTGATTTTTAAGAGGCCTCTTTATTCCATGCAGCAGAAACACTGCTGAAGAAACTGACAGAATTGTGTTATCACTTTCAGTGTTATCATATGGAAACTGGGGAAGCTTTTAGGTATTTGACTCTTATCATAACTTTTATCATATTTTACAGTCACACATACATGAAACATATGGGCTAATGAATATCCCTAAAGTTTCTTCATGTTCAGAGTCTGACTCTTTTGTGATTTCTTCTGAACTCAGAGCTGTTAATGTCCATATTTCTCCATACAGTGTTGCCAATACAGTATTTCTTAAAAGAATCTACAAAAGCACTAAAATTCTTTGGTGCTGAAGAATCACAAAGAGCAATCACAAAGAGCTAGAGTACCCCCATTTTTTGCAACCACTGGGTTCCTAGTGTTACAGGATTCCAGGGCAGGAGGAATAGGGAAACTGAGGCAGGAAACTTAAAACCAGGCCAAGCAGTGGGGACAATTTGCCTGCAAATAACAAGCCATTATCTTCCCCAAACCAAGGACACTTGAGAGCGAATGGATGGTTAAAAGCCTCCCTAAGGAAAGAATGCAGGGAAGGAGCGGGGAGGGGAAAGGGGAAAAGGGCAATCTTATTTTTTACTCCCTAACAGAAAAGCCAGCAGCCTCTGGCTTTGGCAAGATAAAGGTGCCAGGTGCTTCCAATGACCACAAAAAAAGCAGAGACGGGGCCTTGAGACTTAATCTATACCAAGATAGTCAGTAAAAGAATCTTTGAAACCTATAGACAGGAGGGTGTATAACTCCTCGAAACAGCACTAGGCATTCACTTTTCTGGGAAAAGCCCATCTGTGCTCCAAGCCGGATGCAATAAAATAGATTTGCTTGCTGTGCTTTTTAAATAAAGGTGCATGGTTTAATTGCTTTAACAAATTGGCTTTGCACAATGCAGTCAAGGTCTCTGGTATAAATTCATTTACTTGAGAAGGCAAGAATCGAGTTTGGGGACAGACGGCCCTCTCCCGCCGACTCAGGGGCTGTTTGGTAACACCTTTTCTGGGTGCTCTGGGGTGCCTCTAACACCAGGAGTTAAAAGAGTGCACCACTATTTTCTCTGGGATTTTCTTCCAAGCAGCTGTCAGTCATTCTGCAACATTTGGCGGTGATGTTTTTTCTATCTTCATAGTTTAGGCCAGTGATGGCAAACCTTTTGAGCTCGGCCTGTCAGCATTTTGAAAAACCCTAACTTAACTCTGGTGCCATGTCACATATAGAAATTTTTTGATATTTGCAACCATAGTAAAACAAAGATTTATATTTTTGATATTTATTTTATATATTTAAATACCACTTAACAAAGAAAAATCAACCAAAAAAATGAGTTCGCGTGTCACCTCTGACACGGGTGTCACAGGTTCACCATCACTGGTTTAGGCAATGCCAACTGTGGCCTGGTCATCAGCAATCCTTTGATGCTACTGATTAGACCATATCATCTAACATGAAGACATTAAAATTTGCACCTTAGAACCAATCAAATACAGTATTTGGTTACTGAACTCTCTGAGCTCAAAATTTACTTCCTAAGTCTCTTCTCAATTTTCATCTCAACAGAGAATTGAAACCCAGAGGATTTCTAAAGCAGCTTCTTGGAAGACATCTTGGACTATGTCTGGGTTCTTCTCAGGAGATTCCATCCCCATATTTGTTATCCGAAATCTGAAGAAGATATTCACTCATTTGGGTAAGTCTTGGGCTACCTGTGGATAATTCACTGTGTAGTGGGAAATCATGAAGTAAGATACCTCTTGTTAATGAAAGGAACATTCAAACCTGTAAAGAATTTTTGTGAGTTTATTTGAGCCAAACTGTTGGCAATTGCCGGGAATCAGCATTTCAATGTACTGAGATAATGCTCCAGAGAATGGTGGTTTTTCACCTTTTTTTAGACATTATAATCAAAGAAGGAGACGTGGGTTAATGAAATCCATTGGTGATAGATTAGGGAGGCGGGAGAAAGCAAAGCAGGGAAGTCTCTGGGATTGGATAAAAAGTAAAATGATAGACAGGTGCTTCTTTTACATAGGTGGGCACAGGATAGTTAACAGTCAACAATTAGCATGATAACAATAAAGATGAGGGAATTTGTGGTCTGTGCCCTGGCACCATTTGTTGTGCCCTGAGGGGTCCGGAAAAAGGGAAGTTACAAGTTACCCTAACATTCCACAGGTATGTTATCTTAGACACAAAAAGACAATAGGCTCAGTACAGATAGAAAATTGGCCCTAACTAGTTTAGCTCAGTGGATAGAGCATCAGACCAAAGGGTCCCAGGTTTGATTCCCGTTAAAGGCATGTGCTGGGTTGTGGGCTCTATCCCCAGTGGGTGGCGAGCGGGAGGCAGCCAATCAATGACTCTCTCTCATCATTGATGTTCCGGTCCCTCTCTCTCCCTTCCTCTCTGAAATCAATAAAAATATATTTTAAATGAAAGAAAGGAAGGGGAGAGAAAGAGAGAGAGAGAGAGAGAGAGAGAAGGAAGGAAAGAAAGAAAGAAAGCAAGCAATTAGGAAAGTTGTTCTTTGTCAGGGAAGATCCTGGCCTAGGACATGAGTACCCACTATAAACTGCTTTTTAATTACAAGGTTTTCATTTCAGACCATCCTTCGTGGTTACTTTAGGTCTGTGGTTGCAAGGCTGCCAGCCAGGCCGGCCTTCCCTGAGTTAGTCAGGTTAGCATGTGGGCCCTTTTTCTCCACACTCTCCAGAGCTTGGTAAGGTATAGAAGGGGAAATGGGTTTGATAGTTCAAATGGATAACCAGATAAGTTTAATTCTTGACTCCCCACCCCAAGAGAGGAGGCGCCTGTATAAGGTGCTCAATTGAGGTACAATGAACAACAAATGCAATGGTAGGCACAGAGAAATTGGACAGCAAACAAAACAAAGTCTACTTCATTATTCCTTCAGTCGCTCAATCAGACAATCAAAGCCTCTGATAAATGCAAACTTTAGTGTTTCCTCTAATTTTGACCCACATCCATCTTGCATCAAACTGACAGGTGGCTGCCCCATAATTCCACGGTAACTATTCTTTCTTCCAAACCTTACTCTTTGATGTTTTAAGAATAAAAGGGTAGAATAGCATATGATCACATATTTTCCCCCATCCCTTACCTATATTAACAAAAATGTCTTAGGGTAAATTATTATACCAGAATGCACAGTGTATCTATTTTTACTCACCTGTAGCTTTAAAATTCTTTAAAATCAGGATTTTGAGAATTTTAGTGACATTGCAAGCTTTCCACCAAATTAAATGTACATCACAATACATTGCAGATCCTCCACTACAGGACAATGAGGCTTAAATTAATGGGCATTGAGGTTATTCATCCAAACAGCTGAAAAATTGCCCTGGTTTAATGCTGAAAGACCTTGATGGGAATCCTTTTATTTAGTTATTGCTTCTAGAAATGACCAAGTATTGAAAAAATTAGGCACTTTGTTATTTTTTCCTTTGCCAGCCCAGAAACTAGGTTACTGCTTCACAAATTCCAAATCAGAAATACCAACTCATGTATTTCTGTGTGTTTTTGTTTTGTTTTGTTTTGTTTTGTTTTTAAAGAAATGCTTCTTGCTTCGCTTCATTGCAGTTGTGAACATCCCTGGTGCTGTGCTGGATACAGGCCACCTCTGTAGCCTGCTGAACAAATGATTAGACACAGCAGAGGGTATTCTGGGTTTGCTGTGAAGTGAGCCCCCTGCTCACAGTGCCAGTTAAAAGCCTGAAATTTCTGGGTTCTGCTTTCCTGAACTCTGGCCACTTGATGTTAACTTGTTAAAGCCTGTGTTCATGTCATTTCATTGCTTTGGGGGGGTCTAGCCAGACTCCCCTGCTAGTTATCTACTTGGCTCACCTTTTCTGCCCCTGGGGGCATCTCTTTGAAGTCATCTCCTTGTAGCTTCTCCCAAAATCTTGTCTTTCCCCTCGAAGTCCTTTATGTTTTGTTCTATAATGTCGAAGCATCCTAAAATAGTTAAACCGGCTCTTGGCCTGTTTATGTGTCTTTGAAGCCATCGTGAATAGCCCAGTCTCTACTTTCCATCTGAAATTTTAAAATACCCCATGAGCAGTCATGGGTTTTTATTTATTTAGGTTTCTTATTTCAGCTGTAGTAGACATGGAAACTAGAGGCAGGGATCTCCGTTCCGACTGGCTGCGGAGGCTGCAACTGGAGCAGGAATGTGGGTGGTACCCCTGAAAGGAAGGCACGGACATGCACTTGGTCATTCAGACACTCGGGGCATGCACCAGCTTGGAGGATCTTAGATACCAACTTGTATTGACTTGGAAAGCTACGGTTGACCCCTCAGTGAGTTGAGGAAATCCCAGCAGGTAATCGATGCAAGTAGTCGGTCATTCCAACCACTTCTATGGCAGAGATAAAGACAATGTCTTTCCCAAACTGTTAAATAATGAGCAAATCAACAAAGGAAATTTGATCAATATCCCCATATACAAAAGTAGTCTGGAGGTGCATAATTATGATCCCATCAACCTAGAGAATCTACTCAATAAGATTACAGAGTTCTTGGCAAGCATTTTTACCCAGTGGTTTTTTTTGCAGTAATCAGCCTGTTCATTTGATACCAGAGAGACGGCTGGACAAAGATACTTGAGACGATCTCCTAGGGGTTATTTGCCAACTGCTGGGTTCTGTGTGCACAGACTTACAGTCAAGAAATTAAATTCCTTTGATAAGAGCAAAGAAATAAAAAGGCTCCTAGAGTAAATACGCACACTAAGAACTCATATCTAAATCCTGCAAGGCTGGCTCAGTTCGTATGTTACCCCCTTCTATCACCTACACTACTCTTTAAGTGGGGAGGGGAAGCATTTATTACTTTAGTTTATGTGAAAACGGTAATTCTAATAGGAAATCAAGGGAAGCCATTTAAAAATCAAAGTTAATGCTAGCAAGATGATCTACTGCATCCCCCCCAATAGAAGCTAATGAAACATTGTGAATTTATTGTGGCAGAAAGACAGTGGCTGCTGGCAATTACACTGATGAGCAGAAATCCTCACAAGTGGGTACTTTAAAGCAATTATTTTCCATTTGCTTCTAAAAAACCCTCCGAGCACAACTAAGCTTTGATTACCTAGCATCTGAAAATATACATTCTCAGAGGGATATTTGCAGTGATTATTTTAGTGGAAAGAAAGTAAACAGCTACCATTTGTGAAAGCGCAGTTGTGAGCCTCTTTAGAGTTTAAAATATGAATTGTGCAAAAGATGAAGCTCTGACTTAATGGACTAGCACATTATTGCATTATGTTCCCAACTGGAAAGAGTCAAGAATTTATTGGGTTCCCAAGGATCAAAAAGCTGTTTGAACTGCATTCTTTCAAGGAAACACTTCTTCAAACTCGAAAGCCAATGTCCTTTTTGTTAACAAACTCTCTAGCCCCAAGCCTAAACTTCCTTCCTCCTTTTTCTCCTGGACCCCAGATTTATGAAGAGTGGTGACAAAGAATGACAGACAGTATAGAGCTCATCTGGTGCAAACATTGATCCTTCAAGAGAGGGAAATCAAAGGTCATCCAAAGAGGAAAGCAGGTGGAGAGAGTGTTTGATTGATTTTCAAATACAGAAACTTTGAGGGTTCTTATAAAGGATATTTTGCCCTTTTTAATTAAATTATATGGGTGCACAGTAGCCACATTTAAAAAGGAGTGAGGCCCTGGCGAGTGTGGTTAGAGCATCAGCCCCATGGAGCAAAGACTTGTGTGTTCAATTCTTGGTCAAGGGTATGTACTTGGGTTGCAGGTTTGATCCTTGGTTCTAGCTGGGGGCATGTGCAGGAGGCACCCATCTTTCTCTCACATAGATGTTTCTCTCTCTTCCTCTCTCTCCTCACTCCTTCCCTTCCACTCTCTCTAAAAATTAATGAAAAAAAAAAACATCCTTGGGTAGGATTAATAATTTTATAAAAAAGGAGTGAGGGATGTGGACCAAACCAAAGTTAAAGGCTATAAGAAACAAGTGTTCACATTTGTACACTCAGTTTTATAGTGCTGGGTCTGGAGATGGTGGGCGTAAATACAGGTGAACATAATCTACTTTTTCACTTGTCTTGGACATAATTTTTTCCAAAATGGGGAAAATATTAAAGAAAATGCAGTGGATGCAGTTCAAAAGCTGAGATTAAGACAAGAGAAGTGAAGGTGCCCTGGATTGTGTAACCAAAAGTTACCAAAACCATAGTCACCATTTCATAACCATTATCCTTGCTAGGCCCATTACAATTTAACCTGTGCCAACACAACTGTGTGGATTGTGATGCTGGCCCTACAAAAGGGGTCACTTGCCCAAGTCTCATAACTAACAAATCATGAAGCTTGACTAGATGCTAAGGATTTGTGTTTTGTTCTTAATGTAAAAATAATAAATGTTCATTTTGGAGAAAGTAGAAGGTAGAAGAAATATTCAAACTATTTAAAAATCATAACATCAATTCCTAGAAAAATTGTTAAAATGTTATAATTTGTTGACTTTTCTACATATTGCTTTGCATACTGGATACCATTTGTGTTCTGCTTTAAAATGTTATGATAAAAAAATAAAATGTTATAAGTATATTCCATAATCCTTAAAAACTACACATGGATATCATCCTATATAATAAAAAGGTAATATTCAAATTGACCCTAACAGCAGAACAACTGGGAATGACTGGTCACTATGACACACACTGACCACCAGGGGGCAGACGCTCAAATGCAAGAGCTGCCCCCTGGTGGTCAGTGTGCTCCCACAGGGGGAGCTCTGCTCAGCCACAAGCCAGGCTGACTGCTGCCAGCACAGCGGTGGTAGTGGGAACCTCTCCCGGCTCCTCAGCAGCACTAAGGATGTCCAACTGCAGCTTAGGCCTGCTCCTCGCTGGCAAGTGGACATCCCCAGAGGGCTCCCAGGCTGCCAGAGGGATGTCTGACTGCCAGCTTAGGCCCAATCCCCCGAGGAGTGGGCCTAAGCCAGCAGGTGGACATCCCCTGAGGGGTCCCAAACTGCGAGAGGGCACAGGCCGGGCTGAGGGACCACCCCCCCCTCCCCCCGAGTGCACAAATTTTTGTGCACCGGGCCTCTAGTATTCTATAACTGTACATTATTTCAAATATACTATTTCTTGATTTGTATTCCCTCATGGTTGAGCACTTAGAAAGTCTTTTTTTTCCCAATTATTAATTTTCTTTATAAAGGTCAGAAATTAAGTTTCTGGCCTTAAAGTTATAAACATCTCTAAAACTCTTTACTCACATTCCCAAATTCCTATCTTGAAAGGTTGAAAAATTTTTCACTTTCAGCAGTGTCTGGAGTGTCCATCTCAGTATAGTTGCCAACACTGAGTATCCCCTTTGAAGAACCTTTTCATATTTAATTAATACAATTTATATCTCATTTGCATTTGTAAGTTTTCATTATGAAATAAGCCAACTACTTTTCCAATGTTCACTAGTTATTTGTATTGTCTCTGGTGAAGCAAGCATGCATGGTCTTTGTGTGTTTGTTTATTGGTGTCTCGGGGTTTTTCTCATTGATTTTTAAGAGCACGTCTGTTGTGCTTAGTGATGGAACCCAAGCATTGTACGGGACCAAATAAAATTAATTGAATTACTTTTTTAAAAATCAATATTATTAAGCATTTTCATATTTGTTGTAATGATTTTTCTTTGCCACCTTTTAATTTAATGTGCACAGTTTAAATTCCTGAAAGTAATTGAATCTCTGTCTTTTCTTTTGCAAATTCTTCCATTTGATTTACGTATAGAAGGTCCTGCCCAACATAGAGCTCAGAGAAACCAATTCTCTGTTTCCTTCTAAATGTTTCTATGCCTTAATATTTATGAGTAAATAATTATCTAGAATTTCTTTTAATATGGGATAAGAGTTGAAGCAACACTTTTATTTAAAAGTAAATGACTTAAAGCCACTTATTAAATAATTCTTTCTCTCACCAAAGATTTTTTAATAGATCATTTCCAAACATTTCATTCATATATGTACTAAAAATATTTTTTCTGTACTTTTAATCTTTCTAAGATGTTTATGACTGTATCACATTGAGTACCGTTATAGCTTTTTACTAATATTTTGCAGCAATAATTTAGCTCATCATCTTTTTCACATTAAAACAGAGTTTTTAGGCCAGTATGCCACAAGCTTTTTTAAACATGCAATATTTGACTATTTAGTCAGGTGCACTGACCTATTTTCCCTTAGATTGTCAGGAGAAAAATGACAACAGCCAATACAATAGTCATCTTGTATGACTGAATCAAAATTATACCTATTTTTGGTCAGATCAGCAAAAAGTAGAATATATTTTTTGATGTGCTGCTGACTTTTAGTGATTAGTTTATGTGTACCATGAGATGCAAAAGGTTACAAATCACTTCATTAAGAATATATTCTTGCCCTGGACAGTGTAGTTCACTTGGTTGGAGAATCGTCCCATACACTGAAAGGTAGCTGGTTTGATTTTAGAGAGACAGGGGAGAGAGAAACATTGATGTAAGAGGGAAACATTGATAGGTTGCCCCTCCCCCACACACACACACACACACTCCCCAACCTGGGACTGAACCCAAAACCTGGGCATGTTCCCCGACCAGGAATCAAAACCTGCGACCTTTCAGTGCAAGGGATGATGCTCAACCTACTGAGCCACACCAGCCAGGGCTATGCTTACATATTTTTAAATTTATCTCTTTCAAACATTATCCACTTCCAACTAAACAAGATAGGATTCAGTGACATAGCTCTGTAAAATCCTTCCCTGTTCCTTCTGCTTTAGTTAAATCACTGTGACAATTCATCTCTCTATTACTTTTGTAGCTACAAACTGCATATTTAAAATTTTATTTCTTATTCAAACAACCAGAGATTTTCTCTGGATTTCTTACTTTGCACAGTAAAGGGTTTAGTGTCCCCATCTATTTTATCACCTATCTTCCTTCTACTAGATCTGAACTTCCTTCATCTGCACATTTATGTTATATGATCTGATAAAACATGTTCTTGTTCTGCAATCATAGGTGCATAGACTTTGACTAACTCAGAATGTGATTCCAAAAGACTCGGAAACTATGACTGTTTCAACTATCTATCCCCCCCCCAGATAAAAAATCAAGTGGAATGTTATACCCTAAAGCTTTCACTCCGGAGAATGATGTAGTAAGTCCTCTCTCACCAGGGAGAGTGACCTCAACAGCACCACTTAGACAGCAATGTGAGTGCCTCATGTTTAGAGACCTAGCGGGCTGGTGTCTGACTTCTACCAAGAAATTCTAAAGATGAATAGATAGGGTTGCTGGCTGCTTTGATGAAGAAACAAATGAGAGTTGGCTGTGCTGGGATGGGTCAGCATTCTCAGAATTTGCTGGGACATGAGTATATCCTGTGGAAAAGAAAGAGAAAGCAAGAGACTGAGACACACACACACACAGAGAATATGAATCAGATATTGTTTGATGTAAAAGGCCTAAGGAAGAATTAAGTAACCAACAGAAATGGAGATCTATTGGCCACTCTCCACAGAACCTCAGCTGAAAGGTCCCCAGTGATGGAGAGAATCTCTGAAAAAGCCACGGAAAAGCATCCTTCAAGAGGAGAAAGGAGCTTTCATCACCTGCCACGTCTAGATAGCATGAGATCTGGATCACGTCCTCACCAGAGGGGGGTTTCCTGCCCCTTCCCTCTTCTTCCTCTCATTTTCTGATCTTTGACAGGTAGAAACCAGTTATCAAGATAAGAAAGAGAGACTATATTATCAGAAGAAAAAGAAGAAGCCTTAGCATTAGAGCAAAATAAAATTTTGAATATTATATGAAATTGCACTTTTAAATACTGACTCTATGTCTTGTGATTTACAGAAAAACCCTGCTTCCCATAAAAGTGATGGCAAGCTGCCAGACTCTTCATCCAGGGAGGGGGAGAACTAACTCTAAAAAGCAGTTTCAATGGAAAGGGGAAAAAAAAGTTGTCATTTTATGAATTCTTTCTGTAAGTTCTATTTGTTCAAAACCAATGATTGTTTAATGGTTAAAACTCAGATGAGAGGTTGGAGTAAATTACTTTTCCAGCCAAATTCAACCCTACAGTTCTGTCTCTCATTGTTAAATCTATCCTTTATTTACATATTATTTCAAGGGTAAAGATAGGACTGAACATAAGAAATAAATGTAATTTGGAAGGTTGAATGTAAATATGTTTCAATTGAATCAAAATTGCTTCCTATGTTTCCATTCAAATTACCTTAGCTTCATGTCTAATATTTTTCAGATGACTAAGGATTCTTAGCTTCCATATTCTTTGAAAAATTTTTGATTCATATAAAAACCAATGCTGGAAATTCACTAGTGACATTAACTTTTTAAAAAAAAAAAATCCTCATTGCATTTCTATTTTGTTACAAATATTTGGCCCTTTTAATTTCTTTCATAATCTTTTATTTTAAAAGCACATATAAAGGCTTTTAAATCCACATATAATTGTCCAAGTCCATTATGTCCCTCAATCAATAGAGTCTAGAGGAAAGTATATTATATGGTGTAACCGAGACTTACTGTCCCTAGTGAATAGATGACCATTTGTTGGTTGGAGTCACAGTGGCAGTAAAATGACAATCAAAAATCCCATTTCCTTTTTATGTTCCTATAGTTTATAGAATCATTATCCTCTGGCCCTCTGAACAGCCCTTCCCTATCCTACCCTTAGTAGTTCATACTCTGTGCTTTTCAAAAAGGATTTAAGGCACCTTAAAATAAAATGCATATATACAACAAAGTTCAGGGAAAAAATAACTTATCAAAGCTATAAGGAAGAGTAGGAGAAAGCAAAAATGCTAAGCATGAGGGATGATATAATTATTGTGATTGCCTCTTCAATTTTGCTCTGAGTTCCCTCAGGGGCAAAAACAAATACACAAATACCAGTGAGTTGAGTACTTCTAGTTATTTGTTGGATGAAAGCAAACCAATTTTAAGAGAGAAAAAGAGACAGACAGAAAGTCAGCGGGAGAGAAAGGAAATGGGGACATGCATTTCTTCCCAGGTAATAAATTATAAATGAACTCACCAAATGAGACTGTGTACGGAGAATAACAGGCAATGTGTCTTTGACCCAAATGATCTACCAAATACAGACAAAAACAGAGACATAACATTTAAATTTAATCTAATGAAGGTGGTTGTTGGGGAGATAAGTTAATGTGAAACAGTTATGTCATTTCCTAGTGCTCTGCCCTAATTCAAGGTGTAGATTACCCGAGAAGTGAGTAGATACCATGTTTCACTTAATAAGGCACTGATCTCTGTAGGGCTTAAAGCAGGAGTTGGTTGGCAGGAGGGTTGAGGTCACATTATTTGTTCCAGGGGAGCCATATGTTCAATACCACATCGGTGGGGGATGCTAACACTATGGGTCCATGGACCATGCTTTCAGACACCTCGCCTGGATAGTGAGTGTCCACCATACATATAAGTGGAAGTTCTACCATCTTTTATGTGTCTCTTAAAATATATTGATTTCTTTCTAAACTTTAGGTCAATAAAGTTTCATTGTCTGACAACAGGAACATATGTTTCCAACTCTCCTCTGAGAAAGCTTGTAATTTGAAGTCTCTCAAAATGAAAAGCCTTCTTTCAGGAGCAAGTTTATGTCTATTCAAACTTTGGAAGCATAAACAGAAATTATAAATATTTTTCAAGTGTGCTGGTCTTTCTCTAAGTTAAAAAAAAACAACTCCTTAGCTCTTTGGTATTTCAGCATTTCAAGACTTTTAAAGTCAAACTTCCAAGGTAACCTGCTTTATTTAAAAAAAATTCGTTTGTTTTAAAGTTTTGCGATCATGCTAATGTATTTTAAAAATCAATTAAACTTAATCTAAACATCTCAAGAGAGAGGAAAGTTTGCTCCTTTTTCATCTAAAACCACAGACACGACGCCCTTGGTAAATGTATTTTCATGCTGTGCTGGGAATATGTAATGTCCAGGCAACTGCTTAAATGTCACCCCGCAAAGTGCAAATGCAGCATATAGTTTGGAGGAACAAATGTTTGAAAGGCTAATACGGCAGGATTAATGGTGAACCACAGTTATACACAACAATGTTATTATGACAAGAAAGGATGCTAGCCAGATGAACTTGCAGGAAAACTTGGTTGGAGAGATGCTTGGTACAAATGGAATGTAGTAATTAAAAAAATTAATCCAAGTCCAGAAAAGTGTTTTACACTAAACTTTAAAAGGAGGTCATGATCATGTTTTGACAGCTGAAAAGAATCAGATAAGACCACATTGTTTACTAGCTCTAATACAACCTCAGCTGTCTAAATAGTTCCAAAAGGGACAGGAAAGTAAAAATGCAAGCTCACCAAATAGGGTCATCCTAACAAATGAAGACAATGAAACCAATGAAATCGGTAAAGCATTTCATTCTAATAAAGTCAAACTCTTCCCATAAGCAAAAAAGTCATTTTCCCCCAATAAATGTCTTCTCTGACCATCTTTGCTTGTGTCACCTGACTTAGATATCTGAGTCATCATTCACAAGTCTATCTCCCACTTAATAAATTCCCAAGCAGGTGCTGAATCCTTATTCAATACACTGAACTATAAGTACTAAGGAAAAACCAAAATTCATTACAATGCACATTTGTACACCAAATAGCAACCTGGGTGGGTAACGGCAACGTTGGGAGTGCCGTTACATGGAACAAATGCATGAGCAGTGGCAAACCAACAGACTGAAGTTAAACATACAAAACATAGCTGTTATAACCTAGGATTACAGGTTATCTTTTTATATTTTCCAAAAAAAAAATCTATAATGAGAATTTATTGTTTTGTATGAAAGAGAATATATTAAATATTACAATACAGTTGGGGGAAGAAAAATAAATATGCATAAAATGAGTCAAGAAAAACATTCAAAAGTAGTATATAAATGTGTGAAAAAGAACATGCTATCAAATTAATTTAAAATTAGTAAGGAAGAAATAGCCAACAGGCTGAAGTTGGAGCGGGATGGCTTCCTGAGGGAAGTGCCTTTCTTTAAACAAAGTTATCCTGCAGGAGAGCATGAGACATTTGAGAGTACCAGAAAAGCTGGAGCAGATATATCATGAGTTTGTAAAGATGCTGAGTCTGCAAAAGATGAGAGACAATTGCAAGAACATGTAGGAAAAAATGACATTTTTTTCAAAAGTAGTTAGGTGGCAGGAAAAGCTTTGTGCTTGGAATTAAATGACCTAGAATTTTGTGTTGGTCCTCTCTCTTTCTTGACTCGGTAATTCACAGGACTTCTCCGAGTCTCAATTTCCACATCTGAAAAATGATAAGATAATTATACAGAGCCTTCCACCTTCCATTTTTACCCTAAAGGTCAAATGAGGTATGATGTTTCTGAATAGGAAACAGCAGTTAGTATAAAAATAACCCTATGACAAATTTTAAGTGCTCCAAGTCTAATCTACTCACTAATTTAAAAGAGCTATAGAGACAAAGTCTCTTTCTGTAGAAGTAAATTATGTATAGGGTTCCATAGTTTGGGTCCTCCTTACCACTTCCCCAAAAGATTAATAACCAAAAGAGGAAGGAACAGTTATTCCAAGTCTGAAAAATGAGTCCGGGCTTTACTGGCAGCACCAAGGAGCTTGCTTAAGAATAGGCTGGATTATGTCCAGCTGGTATTTTGTTGCCATTGAAGAAGCCTATCTTAGACCTCTAATATTTAATAATTAGGTACATTAACATATTTAAAGTGATTTGCAGATGTAATTAAGAGAAAAAGTAAACAGAGGAATCCAAACCAGAGATGAGGCAGGAAGTGAGACTAGACAATAGGAGGTGGTTGGGAGGAAGGCTTTTCCTTTTTTTTATTTTAAAGCTTCCATTTTTTACATGTGTTCATGTAATTTTTTAAAATGAAAAAATCATCCTCAAAATGTAATGATAAATAAAATTGAGAAGATGTACATAAAACAGAGGACACATTATTTGGTGGAAGAACTCACAATGCAAACATCTCCTACTCCGGCTTCAACTTCTACCTGGGGCTGAAAACATCTTTACTTCCCCTGACTGCATTATATTTATAAAATGGCCAAGAGCCTTCCCCTGTCCAGTAGCTATAACCATTTCAGTGACTTTTCGGTTCAATTTTTCTGGCTCTCTTAAAAAGCCTTTTCTGATGAAAAGAAGTCTGGGCCAGACCTAAGTAGAGGAGTGTCTGATTGCCTCTCTCGACTGCACAGTCATCACCGAGCATCCCCTTGAAGCCCATTTCTCCTGCTTAAGTACCTTCTAATTTACTTCATCCCGACCTGGCTGGAATGAGGGTATCCCTTGAGATGACAATTATCTTTGATTTTTTGCTCTTCACTTCCTTTTTCTGAACTATAGCAGGTCCTCAATAACATCATTTCATTTGTTGTCATTTCACTTAGTCCCAGAACCTATTGATGACATCAGGTGAGGACTTGCTGTACTTAGTGACCAGAGCAACTGAGGCTACTTATCCTCCACTTCTAGAGTGGCACTTGAGTGACTACGTGGGAGTCCGGACAAGTTCAAAGACCCTGTCTAGACATGATTCTAAAATGAGAAAAAGAGGAGTAAGTCTGTGACCCTAACTTAGATTTGTGTCGGTCTGGTGAATGTGATGTTCTGAATCAGAGAGGACAACTGAGAATCCATTCAAGAACACATTGAAATCCCCAGTCATGTCAATGGAATAGAGCCCAACCCTCCACCTCCCCCATTTGGCAGCTGGAGAGCTAGTTTGGATCCAGATAATCTCTTTCAGCTTCAAATTATAGCCTGGAAGCTGGAGAAACTGGGGCAGACTTCATGCATCATTGAAAGGCCTGTTGTCCTCTCACCTATTTGTAAATGCTATAAAGCAAATAGTGCTGTCCCTACTTCACCTGCAAACTCCTTCACAATAGATTATATTGCTGTGTGGGACAATGCATCACTGGACAACATGTAATGTGGTAGAAACAAGAGGGAACCAGGTCATCCAACATTTCCTGTAAATTATCGGGTAATAAGTAGTTTAGGCTTTTCAGGACACATACACTCTCCTTTGAATATTTTTCTACGTTTGTCTGTTTACAACTCTTTAAAAATGTAAAAACCATTCTTAGATAACCATAGTTTGCCAACTCCTGGTCTAAGCACATTAGTTAAAAGACAAAGATTATCAGATTGAATGGAAGACACAAAACCCAATATATTGTATCTACTTTAAATGTAATAATATAGAAAGTTAAAAGTAAGATTATTTTATAAGATATGTCATGTAAATACAAAGGAAATGAAGCTGGAGTGTCATAGCAATATATGAAAAACTAGACTTTAAAAAAACATAAAAATTACCTGGGTTAAAAATAGATATTACAAAATTATCAAAGAATCAATTCAGCAAGAATGCATAACAATTTTAATTGTGAATGAACCTAACAACAGAACATTCAGATTCATGAAACAAAAACTGATAGAACTGAAAGGAGAAAATAATAAATCCAGGAGTATAGAACAAGTAGAAAGAAAATCAGAATTAACATTTGTAGAGGACCGCCCCCCCCCCCAAAAAAATAAAAGACTAGATATTCTTCTCAATTTCACCAAAACAGACTTGTCTTTTAAATTAAACAAATTTGAAAGAATTGAAATCATACAAAGTATATTCTCTAACCACAATGGAATTAAACTAGAAATTAATCACAGAAAGATATCAGCAAAGTCTTCAAATATTTGGAAATGAAACATTATCTTTTTAAATAATTTATAAGTGAAAGAGAAATTCTCAAGATAATTGTATTAGTCTGCTCAGGCTGTTATAACAAAACTAGAGGCCTGATGCACGAAATTCATGCAAGGGGCTCGGCCCTCGCAGCCCCAGCTTCATCCAGAAGGTCGTCTGGAAGGTGTAATTAGCATATTATGCTTTTATTATTATAGATATACTGGATGGCTTAAACAATAGACATTTATTTCTCACAGTTCTGGAGGCTGAGAAGTCCAATATCAAGGTGCCAACAGATTTAGTTCATGGTAAGAACCCTCTTTCTCACCTGCCTTACCACTGTGTCATCATATGGTAGAGAGAGAGAGAGAGCTCTGGTCTCTTCTTCTCCTTATAAAGGCAACAATCCTATCTTAGAGGCTTCAACCTCATGAATTTATCTAAACCTAATTACTCCCAATGGTCCCACTTCAAATATCACTACATTGGGATTAGGGATTCAACATACAAACTTGGGCAGGCTACAAACATTCAATCCATAGGAGAAAGTTAGAAACTATTTAGAACTGAGTGAAAATGTAAATATATCAAAATCTGTAGAAGTTGCTAAAACAATATTTGAAAGAGTATTTATAACATTAAATGTACATATTAGTGAAGAAGGTTCTAAAAGTGATAAAAGAAGCATCTACATTAGAAACTAGAAAAATAAAAACAAAATCAAAGTAACCAGGACAAAAGAAATTTAAAGACAAGAGCAAAAATATATGAAAATGAAAAAAGATAAACAATAGAGAAAGCCACTAAAACCAAAAACAGGTGACTTGAAAAGGTCAGTAAATCTAATAAACCTCTAATCAGACTGATTGTGCAAATGTAAATTCATCCTATTTTCTGACTTACAGGAGGGATCCTTTGTGACCTTAGAACTTTGGACTTTATGTCTATAACTCTCTACTTCCATCTAATGTCAGAGTATAGACAATGCAGAAAGTTTCTTCTTTTTTAAATATATATTTGTATTGACTTTAGAGAGAGAGGATGGCAGGAGAGAGAGTTGGAAACATTAATGATGAGAATCATTGACTGGCTGCCTCTTGCATGCCTCCCTACTGGGGATCGAGCTCACAACCCGGGCATGTGCCCTGACCGGGAATCAAACCATGACCTCCTGGTTCATAGGTCGATGCTCAACCACCGAGGCAAGCTGACTGGGCAGAAAGTTTCTCTTAAAAAGGGAAATTTCACCTTCAAAGTCTAAATTTTAATATAGCTTTATGGCTGCTCATGACACACAAGCAACAAAGTCTTCAGTAACTTTCCTTTTTAAGACAAAAAGCTGCATCATAAGTTAATCACTTGCGGGTGAAGGGTGACCTGTTGATAAGCCACATCTTAACTCTGGTTGGTGTCTACACTGGAGCATTCTCCAGCTTCTAACTCGCCCTGGCCTCCTCCCAGAATCAATGGCTTTACTTCTCAAAACATGTCCTCAGTAACTGCACTGCAATAAGGTCAACCTGAAAAACAAAACTTATTTGGCCAATACTCCTTTGCTCTAGAATAAGCCTTTCAATATCCCTTGATATGTTTTTAAACTTGCCCTTTTTTCAGCTTTTCCAAGCCCAAGACATCTGTATCTGATGTAACATCTCCAGTCATTGGCAGCTATGTAGACCTACGCCCTCAAAGAAATTTGCAATTAAGTGGGAGGGACTCAAAATAAATACATAAAAGAGAGCAAGCAATCTAGGGCCAAAGTGATGCTAAGATTCCTGTGCTCAGAAGATAGTCAGAAATAGAACTAGTCACTTAATTAGATATTTTAATAGAATTATTGTACCATGTAAGCTAATATGCTAATATTATTTCTCAACCTAGAAAAGTTCGTCTTATAATCCACAAACTTGCTTTGCAAAAAAAAAGTCATTTATAAGACTGGAAAGGAAAAAAAGTGAGGTTAACAAAAACCATTACTCATCCTTTTGTACCTGTTGTTCTCTTGCTGACCAATTTTTTGGGAATTATAAAATTATTGATTTAGAGTGCAGGAGCCCGAGCCGCGCAGATCGGCGATGGTGGCGGCGGCGCTCCGCAGCTCGCAGCTCGGAGTTGGATGGACAGGGCACTACGAACGGAGAGGAGCAGTTTGTAAACATCGATTTGAATGATGACAACATTTGCAGTGTTTGTAAACTGGGGACAGACAGAGAAACCCTCTCCTTCTGCCACGTTTGTTTTGAGCTGAACATTGAAGGAATACTAAAATCTAATCTCTTGCACACCACATCATTAAGGGGCCATAAAGACTGCTTCGAAAAATACCATTTGATTGCAAACCAGGATTGTCCTCGATCTAAGCTTTCAAAAAATACTTATTATGAAGACGTTAAAGCCATTTTGAGTAAGAAGATAAACTGGATTGTACAGTACGCACAAAATAAGGATGTGGATTCGGATTCGGAATGTTCTAAACCTCCCCAGCATCACCTGTTTAATTTCAGGCATAAGCCGGATAAAAAGCTACTCCCACAGTTTGACTCCCAAGTACCAAAGTATTCTGCAAAATGGCTAGATGGAAGTACGGGTGGCCTCTCGGACTGTACACAAAGAATACTGCAGCAGAGGGAAAACTCAGACTTCGGGCTTGCTATGTTACAAGGGTCAGGTGCCACTTTGTGCCACAATAGTGTATTGTGGCCTCCTAGTCACAACCAGACACAGAAGAAAGAAGAGACCATCTCTAATCCAGAGGCTAGTGTCCAGACGCAGCAGCCACATCACAGCAGGGAGGAATTGAATTCGATGGCTTCTGGTGAGGTAAAGCAACTGAATGCAAAGCTCCAACAGCGAATACAGGAAGTTTTTGAAGAGTTAACACGCCAAGTGCAAGAAAAAGATTCTCTGGCCTCAGAGCTCCTTGTCCGCCACGACGCCATCGAACAGCTTCTCAAGAACTATTCCAAGTTACCATGTCTGCAAGTGGGGCGAATGGGAATGAAGTCCCACCTGACATGAGCAACAGAACGAAACTTACACTCACTTCCTGTGCCCCACCACTTCCTGGTCTGCCAGGCTTGCAATTTGGTCATTAAGTTTGCAGAACCTGAAGGCAGTATTGAACATTTTCGTAAGATAAAGCGGATCGTCACACTCTAGTCTTCTACGGTTCATCATTTTGGTTTACCTGGGGAATTTTTTTCCCCATAATTACTAAGTGGCCCTCCCTAACTTTTACCACATGTGACTATTTAAATATACTGTTACAGTGTGATTTTATGAAACATAGTTTAATGTAATTCACCTCTCAAACCAATAGAAGGTTAACAAACACCTTAGATTAGTCTGAACTACTAAAGATAAAAATTTTAAGAAGGAAGTTAAATTCATAATATCACCTCTTATTTATTATGAGCAATATTTTAATATGAAAATTTTATATATAAAAAATGCTATTTTAGGTATGTTTCCATTCTCTTTATAAATATGTATTTGAATGGCTCTGTGTATTATATTTACACTTTCATGTGTGAATATCTTATGCATGTTTCAGATCTTACTGCATTTTATTCTCTTACTACACTGCTTTTCCAACTGTTACCTTGTTTTCCAAAGATAAATGTATTTTTGGAGTAGAAATCTATCTAGTTGAATTGTTTGACTTCTGATAACTCTTATAAAGAGGAATTAATACCTTTTTAAAGCAAATAATAAAATATATAATTTTTTCTAACAAAAAAAAATATTGATTTACTGGTAGTTCTTCAACACCATAACAGTGCTGTTTTCCCTTATGGATCCAAAAATTACTGTGTCTCTTATAATGAGAAAGGGCACTGGTGCTTTCCTTCCCTCTCTTGGGTATAATCAATAATATATAAATGCTTAAGAAATGCAGAGTGACATTCCTCTGAGCAGGACCCACCAGTGCCTGAATATGGACCAAATCCATTTACACAGTGCCTACATCTGCGGTTACTAGCAGATGGATGGATTTGGAGTGGGAGGAGGAGGGGAGCTGTGCACACAGTGGATCTAATGGTCCGCTGAGAAGTCAGGCTTAATCTCTTGGCCAAATCATTCCCGACCAGTTTTGCAGTTTGTATACAAAATGAGTGATTTTGAACCTTGCTTTCTTCATTTAATAGCCTTTTGGACCTGTGCCATTTCAGTACATATAGAAATGCCTTATTAAGCAAAATGATCCAGCACATTCTTTTATATGGACTTGCCTTAGCTTGTTCCACAGGTTTAACTGCTATATTTTAATATCTGGGTGTTTGTTTTGCTGTCCTAGCTTTTTAAGTCAAATGCATATCTCATTAACTCTTATTTTTTTCTTCTTCAACAATTAAGGCATTTATGACTATGAATTTGCCTTTGATTTCTTTCATGTTTCTATATTGTAGCCTCATTGCCAATAAATAAGCTATTCTGAAATTTAAGTTTTGATTGTTTCTTCTTTGACTCGAAAACTATTTTTAAAAAGTTTTATATCTCCCAAGGAGATGAAGTCTTTTTATTACACTTTGGCTATGAAAATACAACTTGATTTCCTAATTTAGGATAATTCACATTACTACTTTAACAATGGGAGTTTTTTAGGAAAGCAAAGGGCATGTTTCTTTTTTTTTTTTTTTAAATATATTTTATTGATTTTTTACAGAGAGGAAGGGAGAGAGATAGAGAGTTAGAAACATCGATGAGAGAGAAACATCGATCAGCTGCCTCCTGCACACCTCCTACTGGGGATGTGCCCGCAACCCAGGTACATGCCCTTGACCGGAATCGAACCTGGGACCCTTGAGTCCGCTGGCCGACGCTCTATCCACTGAGCCAAACCGGTTTTGGCAGCAAAGGGCATGTTTCTTGTGGAAGTAGTGCTCTCTGCTGAGTCTCACATGTAGTGCTTGAAGAAATCTTTCACTACCATACCCTAAACCTGCCCCTGTTACTACCAGCTATCAGAATTACACAACCTCACCAAGAAATTACTGAGATTTAGGAAATGTCCATTGAAATCCAGCCAATGACAGTGAGGACACACTTCCATGCCATGAACACTGACTAGTAATTTATGTTCCCTGCCCTATTTGAAAGATTCACACATCCAGTTTTTATCTTATATAACTCAAAGGACATTTTCTTTTCCATGATGAAATGCACCCACTTCAGAGGCCAGGTAGAGCCTTCTCTGTACCCTCTCTAAATTCTACATATACTTGGTTCATGATTTATGGTGACTTTTCTCACTCTGTAACTCAAGAATTCCTCTCCCCTCCTCCCTAGAATATCGAGTGCAAATGTTTATTTTAAGGCAAACTACAAAACTGGTCGGTCAGTCTGTCTCTGTAAAATTATTTGGTAGGTTTGTATAACCCTTTGAGTTGGCTTAAAAATTGAGTCTACCAAAAGGGATATTACAACTTATAAAAAGCAATGTCCCCTAAAGTGTGAGTTTTAAGTCCTTTTGCTTAATTCTTCAATTGACACTTTCTATTCCCACTTTTTTCATTTCACATTCTCGACTTCAGGAGAGGTTCTTTCCCCTCGCTCTTGGCCCTTTAAATTTTCACCCAGCTTACATTCCTACTGGAAATGTCTCAGAAGCTGACATGATGAAACCACTGCTCGGTTTCTAAGAGCAGTCCATCCTGACAAGTGGGATATCATAACCATACGACCTTCAGCTCCTGTGAAAATACAGAGGTGATCTCCTTTCCTTGAACAAGACTGAGAACTAACTCTATGTGCAAAGTTGATATGAGTTGCCACTTGCTACAAAAAGAATCAAAAACTCTTTTATGTTCATAGCTGAAATAATTATGGCTCACCTTCCCCATGAGCTCTTCAAATAAATCCATTCTAAAGTAACTATTCTCTGCCTGGGGATTTCCTCTGCATTTCTGGATACATCTGAACTGGAATATTGTGGGCTTACGTAACAGTTAAGAAATCCATAACCATTAGGGTAACAGGGGATGAAAATCAGAACTTACAAATTGGACCTATGAGGAAACAGGGAATGAATGGCCCTGAACTAAAACTTCCTTCTTTTGACATAACTATCTGCTTCCTGAAATAGCTGAACAGAATTCATACCTGGGCTTCCTAGTTCCAGAGCCCCAGGTATGAATTGTCGTCATCTTTCATAGCTCCCAGTCAACCACCCTTGATGTTACCTTCCTTTGACAGACTATTCCTGACACCCCTCTCTCTCTCTCTGTTCCAGCTTACAACCAGGTATAACTTTTAATCAAAAACATTCATTGATTGTTAGATACTAGGGAACAAAGAGAAAGCAAATAGTGTTTATCCTAAAGGAATGCACAGAATTGTGAGAATTCAAACCATTAGTAAATAATAACTTAAAGAAATAGATATTATGGAAAATTAACACACACTGTTAGGTAAGCACATATTTTTCCCCAGAGTCTCAGTCTTGTCGCCTCAACTGCATTTTAATCTAATTTTGTGCAGGAATCATAAACATGCTAAAATAGTTTTCTTGAATGAAGTCAGAACTCAATAATGAATTTTGAAAGAATGGATGAAATGCATTTTTCTTGAGTATCCTTCGTAGTATCTTAAGACAATACTGGGTAGGGAAAGAGCTTTTCTTTAAATACTGAATGCACTGTATGATATATAATTAAACTGACTTCCAATTTAAGGGTTTTTACTGTATTAGATTGCTAATGCTGCCATAACAATATACTACAAACTAGGTGGTTTAAACAACAGATATTTATTTTCTTACAGTGCTGAAGGCTGAAAAGTCCATGATCAAGGAGTTGGCAGTTTTGATTTCTTCTGAGGCCTCTCTCCTTGATTTGCAGATGGTCCCATTCACTCTATGTCCTCATATCACCTTTCCTCTGGCTACACACATGCCTGTGTCTTAACCTCCCCTTTCCATAAGAACAACAGTCATGTTCCATTAGGGACCACCCACATGACCTCATTTTACCTTAACTACCTCTTTAAAGGCCTATCCCCAAATACAAGTACTAAGAATTCATTTTGAGGTACTAGGAATTAGGACTTCAACATATGACTTTTAGGAGAACACAATTCAGTCCATAAAATTTAGGAAAATATATTAGAGTCTTACTGTAATATTGTTCTCTAGGATTATGTCATGTGATAACAAGGTGCAACTTTATAATAAATTTATTTTCACAATTTTGTAACTAAACCTCCTTGAGTTTTCTGCATAGATTTCACTGAATTATACACGTAAACTACAATTATGGCAACGTTTCAGTGTATGATATATTGATATGTTGTTTAAAAAAAAGGCTGCAATAATTCTAGGGTCTGTATCCAGTAGATACCCTTGTGTAGTGCCCTCTCAAGCTGGCTGTGATCTTGGCTATTTGTCTTCTTACTTTGGTCAATTAGACATTAGCAAATGTGACAGAAGCAGTAGCTTGAACATCACTTGTGGGTGGGGGCATGTCCTTTTGATGTTCCTGGAATCCTTTCTGCCACGTGAATAAGTCCAGAAGAGTATGCTGGATGGTGAGAAACATATGCCCTGTTTGCCCCTATCATTCCAGCCAACTACAAAACCAAGCCCTCGAAGCAGAACCAACTGGGGTGACTGTGTTTACCTGAGTGAACCCAGCCCCGATCAGCATCATAACCTCCAAGCTGAACTGAGCCCTGACTACCAACCCACTGAAGCATGAGCTCAATTAAGGGCTATTGTTTTTAGGCTAAGCAATTATGTTTTGAGATGGTCTGTTACACATCAAAAAACTAATTAACACAATGAAAACCTCAGAACCTACTTATTTAAACACCAAAGAATCGAATTAACATTTACATGTTAAAGCATCAAAAACAGAGTTGGTAAAAATCTTCAGAGACTAAAACATAGCCTTTTAAAGTCAACTGATGCCATATTAAATTGGCTACATGATGACAAAGATATATTAATGCATGACACAAGCAGAAAAAGTTATCAAAATGATGTCAGAATAACTTGGAAAAGAATATTAAGGCAGGTGGAGTCAAATCACAGCTGCTTCAGTGAAACATCACCCCAAGTAGGATTCCCTTGTAAAATTAGGTAAATTAAAGCTAATTTGGGAGAAAATGAATATAGTTCAGTGGTAGAGATCTGAATTATAGACTATTTAAAAGGAATGTACTATAGCATTTTAAGGCATGCAAATCAATGGCTGACTAATTGTGGCTATGAAAAGATTTTGCTAACCCAGATACGATCAATAAGCAAAACGATTTGCTATTGATTTAGGAAGTATGGTAAGCCAGTGAAGCACAAATAGGCTAAAGAAAGCAAAATAAGACAAAAAAAAAAAAAAGGAAAGAATGTAAGAAGAAAAAAGGGAGGAAGGGAGGAAGGGAGGAAGGGAGGAAGGGAGGAAAGGAGGGAGGGAGGGAGGGAGGAAGGAGAGAAGGAAGAAATTCTAGTCTGCCTAGCATTCCTGGTAACAGACACCAAGCAATTCATTTGGTAGAATAGTAAGAGGTGGAAAAAGATGAGAATTTTTCCCTGAAGGCTGTGGGCTCTTGGCTGATGACTCAGCTTTCTGAGGCAGGCAATTCCCTATGCAGAAGCCCAGCTCAGCGGCTCTGAGGAGGCTAATGGTTAATTGTTCATTCATCTCATCCAGATAAATAAGTCTGTGTGCCCTGGTGGGGGAAGGCAGCGGCTGCAAAGCCCACTGGAACTGCAATGGCCAGATGTGACAGTTCATAATGAGGACTCCCTCGGGGATCCAATAAGAGTGTAATGCCACCTGAGACTCCTGACCAGAAGGGATAAAAACTGGGGAACAGGTTCAGTGACAAAAGAGCAGGAATGACTGCACATAGGCTTATCAGTAAGGATGACCGATATCATCCAAACTGAGATATTGTTGAGAACAAAAGGGGGTGCCACTAATAATTATGCTGAGACTATAGATGTAAACTGGAACTGCCCCAAATGGAGTCAAAAGTTCACAGATTCTTTATCATATACTATGTGTATCATAATCAAAGAAAATCCAAAAGGAAAAATACTCCTTTAAAAAGTACAAGGGGGCCAAGAGAAAGTTAGAGAAGCCTGACTTAAGAAGGAAAGATAGTCCCGTGCTCCTCTCATGAAGAGGCAGCCCAGGAGTACACAGCCTAGAAAGATCCAGAGCACAGTCAACTGCCACTGGAAGAAGCGATGCCTCCTGGGAGTTGGAGACTCACTGCTGAGACATTTGACGGCCTATAAAACGAACAGGGTTGAGCAAATAGTAAACAATATTCCTGGCACAAATTTGGAAGAAGGAAAAAAAAGCTTTTTTTTAGATATAGCATCCTTTCATGTTCAGTAAGTGTCACTGAGAGCCATCTCTCTGCCAAGCACTACTGTAGATGATATGGAGGGTGACTGGATAGTCGAGGTCCCTACTATCAGGAGCTCCTTGTCTAGTAGGAGACACACAGGAGACATGTAAACATATGCCCTTATCATCATGTAGGAGCTATGAGGAAAATAAGAGTGGTGTAACAGATAGAATCTATGGGTATTGAGTGACGTGACAAGTAGTTGGTAAGGAAGGGCCTGAGATGACTTTTGAGCTGAGGCTCAGATATGAAGCTGGCCATGCGGGGAGGAACATTTCAGACAGGAGAATCAGCTGGTACAATACATTCTACAACCAGAACAAGACAATGGAGCTGGCTTGGCACATTGGGAATGTGGGAGAAAGTGACAGATGAGATTGAAGTCTGGGAGGAGCCAAATAATATAGAGCTTTTGGTTTTCCTTAAGTCTACTGAGAAGTCATTAACGGTTCTCTGCAGAAAGAGACATGTTTCTATTTACCTTTTTAAAAGTTTTTTCTTAATTTTTCAATTACAGTTAGTTAACAAACAATATTATATTAGTTTCAGGTCCAATTTATTTTTTACACTTAACCCTCGTTGTTCCATGAAGAACAGGTGATAACCAGAAAAGAGGAGAATTTGGAGGAGACAGGATTGTCACAGTGGTCCAGCAGAGAGACAATTAGCAGAGATGGAGAAAAGCTCTTTGGTTTGAGCTCCATTTTGCTTATGGTTCAGGAGTGGAGCTTGTGAGAAAGAGAAATGAAGAATTAAGTGGACTGTCACCTAGCCAGCTAAGAGGATAGCGTTATACATAAGACAGTGAAAACTGATAAAAATGCAGGTTTACTAGTACTTATGCCTTGTAAATATTAAACTTGAGATGACTATTAAACATCCAAATACAGACATCAAAAAAGTAATTGTATTTATGGCTCTAAGTCTGAAAGGAAATGCCAGAACTGAAGTAATAAATTTTGGAATCATTGAATATAAATGTCATTTAAACCAAAGGACTAAATGAGATTAGTTCTGAGAAAGAGCAAATAGAGAAGAACATGTGCCCAAATCCCAACTGTGTGGCACTCTGACATTTAGATAAAGTCTTGAAGGAGCCAACACAGACAACCAAGAAAAAGGAGTCAGTGATGTTGAAAAAAAATGCAGAATCTGCAGTGTCATGGAAGCCAAGACAAGACAGAGCATTAAGGAAGACAAAGCAGTCAGCTACATACACACTGCAGAGTGACTGAGTAAGGAGAGTTTAGAGAAGTGATCTTTGGATTTTGTAACACAGAGACTAATAATGACCTTGACAAGAGTAACTTCAAAAGCATAGTGGAGATGGATGCTCTCCTGGAATTGATTGAGAAGGTAAAAAAATGGAGACTGTGACTTCAGACAAATCTAGAAATTTTGCTGTGACTCCTGTCTATTCCTGTGGACTCACATAATACAAGTAATAGTGCTCACAGAGTTGGGTCCTGGAGGCTCAGTCCATGTTCCCTTTGGTAGTTTAGGAGAGAGCTGACTCAGCAGGTCTGAGTTAGGTCAACAGAACAGACTGATACTCAAGGTGTTGCGTTGCAAAAGCTCTCCCTTCCTATCGAGACCACTTTTGAATAGAAAGTGCTCATGCTTACATTGTTACCTATAAAGGTTTGGGAAGCTGGCCCCATGACTCAAAACTACTTGTTAATAAAGTTTTATTGATACACAGCTAAGCCCATTAGTGTACATATGCCTGTGGCTGCTTTCATACTCTGATGGCAGAGTAGGGTACTTGTGATAAAAACTGTGGCCCACAGAGCTAAAAATATTTATTTTTTAGCCCTTTAGAAAAAAAATGCTGCCAACCCTGGTTGAAATAACAAGATCCTATAAATCTATATAGTCCCTTAAATATAAATATACAGTCCCTATAAATATAACTATATAGTCCCTGTAAATATATACTTCTTATAAATATGGAGAGCATTATAGAGACAGGGTCCTCTCCACTGGATCACTGGCTATAGTGCATCCTGTCCAGTGATGCCCAGCTCGAGTCAACAACTTTCTAACAAAAGAAGTACTTAAGGGAGTACGTGTGTTCTGCTGCTTTCCTGCTTGCCCATTTGCCCCTATTATATCCTATTTTATATCTTCACTACTCTGACTACAGTGGTCCATGTCTAGGACCTCTTTGCCACATGACAGGTAATGATTGAACCATTCCTTCCACGTCATTTTAGAGCTTTAAAAGGGAAGAATATGAGAAGTAAATTGTGAATTACAGGAGAATTATCCTATATAATAAAAGCCTAATATGCTAAGTGTCTGGTCGGCCAGTCAGCCATTCAACCAATCAAAGTGCAATATGTTAATGATATGCTAAGGCCTCTCAACCGCTCGCTATGACGTGCACTGACCACCAGGGGGGAGACAGTCGACCAGTTGACCAGTCACTATAAAGTGCACTGACCACCAGGGGGCAGATGCTCTACCCAGCAAAACGAGCTGGACACACCCTGGAGCCCTCCTGAAGTCCCTCTCCAGCTGGCCAACCTCCCGCATCCCTCCCTGACCCCGATCATGCACCGGTGGGGTCCCTCAGCCTGGACTGTGCCCTCTCAGAATCCGGGACCCCTCGGGGGATGTCTGAGAGCTGGTTTCAACCAGACGGTGGAACAACCAGTCATTATGATGCGCACTGACCACCAGGGGCAGACGCTCAATGCAGGAGCTGCCCACTGGTGGTCAGTGTGCTCCCACAAAAGGGAGTGCCGCTCAGCCAGAAGCCAGGCTTACGGCTGGTGAGTGCAGTAGCAGTGGCAAGAGCCTCTCCTGCCTCCACAGCAGCTCTAAGGATGTCCAACTGCCGGCTTAGGTCAGACATCCCCCAAGGGCTCCCAGGCTGCAAGAGGGTGCAGGCCGGGCTGAGGAACACTCCCCCCACCCCCCGCATGAATTTCATGCACGAGGCATCTAGTATATACATATACAAAAGAAGAATATTGGCTAGGAATAATGATTATCATTGATGGAAAGAGATATTTGACTGGGATCAGAAGCCTTGAGTCCTTGACTAGCTGACACTGTGACAGGTCACACGGTATGAGGAAGAAGTCATATATAGAGAATATATTTCCCCCAGCTGGCATGGCTCAGTGGTTGAGCATTGACCTATGAACCAGGGGGTCACAGTTTGATTCCTGGTCAGGGCATATGCCCGGGTTGTGGGCTCAATCCCCAGTAGTGGGTGTGCAGGAGGCAGCCAATTGATGATTCTCTCTCATCATTGATGTTTCTCTCTCTCTCTCTCTCTCTCTCTCTCTCTCTCTCCCCCTCTCCCTTCTCTGAAATCAATAAAAATGTATTAAAACACTTTTCTTCTTCCTTGACTTTGGAAAGAGGAAGTAGGGCATCCTTGAATAGAGGTTACAGAATGTCTCTGACAAAGAGTACATCATGATGACTGGGGGGGAAATAATTTTCTCTTCTGATTGAGAGGACTTTAACTTAAAATTGAAAAGGAAGATGAAATATTCTCAAATGGGAAAAATATTAAGACAGTCAACATTACTTCTGACATAAAAAATATTAGCAGTAGATGAGGTGCCCAGTAATTCAACAAAGAACATAAGTGGAAGTACAAGAATCTGTTTCAGCAGATACACCAATGCATTAAATATAAGTTAGGAGAAAACAGTTAAGGTGAACTTGAGGCTTAGCAAAGAAGATCAATTTTACCCCATAAATATCACTGAGACTTGGTAGTATAGAATGCATTATGAAGACAGTGATCAAAAGATGTATCTTGTTTAAAAAATCAATCTGATAAAAATGGGAACAAATGCAATTATAGTTGAAAAATTTGTAACTGGATGTAAGTCTCCAACTGTGGGAAAGTTGGTGCCTAGAAACTGTCTGGGTAAAGAGAAAAGAGAGAATTGCAAGCAATTCATAGTGGGAGTATTCTATAAAGTATGTTGCCACCTGAGGTTATATTTAATTCTGAAACGGACAAGAAAAGTGGACTTGAGTTATGATGCAGCTACAAAGCGTGTTCGAAGGGACTCTACTCTCCTGCTTTCATGTATCCATGAAATAACTGTCGCTCCAGGAAGGGACAGCAGGTCCAACCAGAGGGCATGTTGTAGAGAGCACAACTGTGATTGCAGGTCAGGGCCACCTGCTCTAGTCCAGATAGTACTAATAATAATAGAGATAGATCTAGATATATTGACCTCACATACATGTCTTTTGTATCTATTTCTCACTTGAATCCCTAAAGCTCTAATAATGGATACTTATTTCCATTTTAGAAATATTTAGATAATCCTAAAAACAGCTATTCAAAACTAACAACTATGAACATTTGCCATACTTGATTTGTGCATCTTTTTTAAATTAAAGAGTCATGAAATCAGATACAGAGTTGAAGACCCTTTAGTTTATAAACTTGTACACTAACTTTGGACTCCGGTGTATTTCTTTTAATCTTATTTACAGAAAAAATGTTATTCTTTCCATATTCCCAAAAGGAAGAAGGGAACTTGAAACTCAGATGGTAATAAGTGGTTCTTCTAGGAGTTCAGTAGTCAAATAAGTTAGAAAAATGCTATATGCAACAAAATAACACTTTATGGAAAATTTTATCAGAGCTCATACTAAGGCTAGTGTATAGTACATAAATAGCACTCCCCAACATATCAGACCTTGGAATGCTATCCTAGAGCACCTCATGGGACTACTGTTTCCTGCAACTCACTTGGGGAAAACGAATATGGAATAGTCTCATACTTCTGATACAAAAACTTAGGCATAAGAAGCCATCCTTTGACAAAGTGGAGCAGCGCCCTATCTCTTTTGTTCCCCAAAGGGCATATTCTCTCCTTCCTCCATTGAGCCTGGATTTCATTTCTAAACTTTCCACTACACTTGCCATAAGTGAAGTCAGCCACCATCCTCGGTTATTTACATGTTGATCCAAACATAAAAGGGAATAAAACAGCAGAGCAGACTGAAGGAGAGATTAAGAACCTGGACATATAAAAGGCAATTGCTTTCAGGAGGATTCACTCTGCACACAGAGCTCTCTTTCATGATTAAATTCTTTTTGAAACCCTAAATCAAAGGCGCAGCCTATGAGAGAGCTAGGAAATCCATAATGAGAAGAAAAAAAAAAAAAGGATGTCATTGATGAGAGCCGTTTTGTTCTCATACTGAGTGCTTTTGACAGCACTTGCTGCCTAAGCACATGCAGAAAACTGCAATCCATGCTGAACCTTTCCTTTACGTACAAAATCCTACAATGAAGAGCCCGGTGAGAGAGAAAAAAAGAAATAAAACACAGTTGGCAAAGTCAAAGCAAGAAGAATTAATGCCTCCGAACCACAGCCCAGGCATCTCCAGCTCCCCAAGGGGATTGGGAGGAAACTATAGCTTTCATTCAATCCTTTCAGAACTCTATTAATTTTTTTCTGCTTGGCTGAGTCAGGGCTCTATAGGAGACAGGCAAGGGGCAGGAGAGATCCATTTTTAAACTCTTTAATCAAATCCTGAATTGGCACCGGTAATATTCAAGAAGTAACAAGCATGAGTAATGAATGTCCTTGTAATGAGAAGCATTTTCTAATCCAGTACCAGAGTCCCAAACTGGGCCCCGCACACGAACGATGAGTTAATCAGTTATGCAGGTTCTGTTGATAAATATGGCTTCCATTCTGTGGTGTTTCCATTTCTCATTTTCACTTGGAGTAGCTGATGTCAAAAGACATTTAGGAAGTGATAGTCAAAGTTGCGCGTCCTCAGATCTGCTCTAGTTGGGCAGACAATAAAAGCAGACTGATAAGGCAGGTAACTTTCCTACATGGGGACTCAGAAGTCCACCCCGTGGGGTCAAGGGATCAGGTGGAAAGCAGTGCACACACTGGCCACAGGGTTTGTTGTGGGCTAAGTATTTATCCTTTCTTTTCTTTTTTAAAAACCGAAAATAATAATTTTCTGATCGCCACAGAAATGCCTTCCCACTTATTTAATCAGACTAAACAGAAAAAGGTATAATAAAGAAAGTAAAAATCACCCCAATTTCACTGTGCACATATTAGTGTTGTTAACACCTTGCTTCATATTCATCTAGATTTCCATGATACAGAAATTGCACACTTTGAATCTTATAGAAAGGGATTCCTCCTTTGCATGCTGTTTTATAACTTTATTTCACTTAACTATATGTCATGATCATCTTTCTGTAGCAATAACTCCATCATCACCATTTTGAATAACTATAAAGCATTTCCTCAATAAGATATATCACAACTCATTTGTCTAAGCTTATTGTTGAATATTTAATTTTTCACTATTCTAAACAAATTTGCTTATACACTTTTGCATACCTTATTATTTACTTAGGAAAAAAAACCTAGATGTGCAACTGCTGGGTCAAAAAGCACATATATTTGAAATGTGTGTGCACTGGGTCATACTGAACACGGGGGGTGACAATCTATCCGTTTACACTAGCACCAACAGTATGTGAGTCAGCACTCAGCTTCAATACTTGGGACCTGAGATACTTCTCACCCAAATTAGGGTTTCCCCCACACTACAGCATCTGAACTCACTGAGGGCAGAGCCTGAGCCTGATTCATCCTAATACCCCCGAAAGCTCTGAAAACGGCATTCATTCTGTAGTGAGCGTCCAAAAAAACAACGTTCTGATAAATAGGCAAAGTTCTTATTATGACCTCCAGGCCCTAGAGTGTCTGCCGAACCCCATTCCTCTTGGCTCTCTCTCCCACCATGCCCCCACTCGCCCTGCTCCAACCACACTGAGAGATAGAGCCTTCACGTTTCTCTAACACACTTAGCAGGCCCCCTTTGCACCTACGGTTCCTTCTTCCTGGAACTTCCTTCCCCTGACACCAACAGGGTTCATTCCCTCGGGATGCTGCCCAGAGGCCACATTACCACGAAGTCTTTCTATTTTAAATCTCCTCAACATTCTCTCTCCTCCTGCTTTTACAGCAATTTTCTCCAATATCTTTATCACTATGCAACACTATGTATCTTACTTCTTTATCCTACTTGTTTACTTTCTGCCTCCACCCACTGGGCAGGAATTTCTGTCTGTTTTGTTTACCGCTGTATTTCTAGCACCTAGAAATTGAATGGCTGTACATGGATATTAAAGTGAATAAATTAATTTATTAAAATAAAGAATGAATGGAGGCCTCTGTAAGCAAAATTAATTGCTGGAAATATACTTATTAGAGCACAATGAGAGAAAGTATACATGTGGGTAGACAGAATAAGGCTAAAATTTGGACTTGAGTTAACATCATCAGAGTTGTGCAGCCATTCAGTATCTATTTGAAGTTGGGAGTGGGAGAATACAGGTAGCCTTAAAAGTGTACAGTCCACTGGGGAATATACAACTCATGTGATAGTTTTATAAAATACATATTACAAAGCAAAAATAAATTAGCAAGTAGAAATCAATATGATGTAATATGGAGGAGGTGCAGCTGGAGCCGTCATTTACCAATAGAGAGGTGGTTTAGAACCGAAGAGAAAGGGTTCTAAGAGGATGTGTCGTTGTGAATATGTGAACGGGTAGGTTCAGCATGTGGGACAGCACGAGGAGAGAGTGTTTTCATTTACTCATAAACATTAGTTAAGCATTTTTTATATGCAAGGCATTAAGCTGGGAACTGAGAAACAAAACACAGACCTCAGGGACCTACAACACGGCTGGGGAGAAATATCTGTAAATTACCATCGTGACACCAGTATGGGTACTATATATGGCAGACATGAGGGGCCCTTAACCCAGTGAGTAAGTGAGATAGAGGGGGCCATTGCCAGGAATGGTGTTCTCTGAGCTGAGTTGTGAAGAATTAGCCAGAAGAGACAAAGGAAGTGCTTGCAAGGAGGACAGCACCTGTGCCAAAGCTCTGCAGCGAAGAGAAAGCAGGTCACATGGAACTGTAGGGAGGGGAATGCAGTGAGGTGGAGTCTAGAAACAGTGGTGAGACTTGCGGCTAGAGAGGTGAGCAAGCCCAGGGGATGGGGAGACATCTTCCCTTGATTTGACTCCACCCTGGAGACACAGCTCCATGGAAGGAATCTAGATGGCAGTCAGCCCCAATCTTTAATAAACTCATCTCACAAAATTTCAGACATACAGACTAAAAGAGAACAAGAACCCACTTAATGGGACCTGAAGTCTCTGCCAAAATCAAGAGACTAAAGTAAAAAGATGAAAGGTGAAATTCAGACCTCAACCCCAGCCGGGCTGCAGCAACAGGTGCCCTGGGCGACAGAGGCGGGTGGCAGCAAAGGGCGCTCTGCACAGGAGCTGGTCTGGCTGTGCCCGTAGAAGAGCAGAAGCGTGTGGGCAGAAATCAAAGACCCACAGGGTGGGGGCTGGCTCATTTTCCGGCCATTACCTTCCCTCTTGCAGTAGTTCCATATGTTCTCCCATCACTAATGATTCATAAAATGTTTATCTGATCAAAATTGACTTTCACTGAATAAAGAACTGAATCTATGACAGACTACAAAAGCTTTCCTACTTTGTGTCATTTATCATCATTATTCTCCATTTGTGGCAAATACTCGGGGATATGAAAAAGAATTGGCCTCTAGCCTGAGTATGTGTCCTTTAAAAAATGTCTCATTACAATAGCACTTCTCACACCAGAATCACCTGGAAAACTTTTCAATAGTGATGCCTTGCCCTAACCGGTTTGGCTCAGTGGATAGAGCATCAGCCTGTAGACTCAAGGGTCCCAGGTTCGATTCCGGTCAAGGGCATGTACCTTGGTTGCAGGCACATCCCCAGTGGGGAGTGTGCAGGAGGCAGCTGATCGATGTTTCTCTCTCATCGATGTTTCTAACTCTCTATCCCTGCCCCTTCCTCTCTGTAAAAAGTCAATAAAAAATATATTTTTAAAAAAATAGTGTTGCCTGAGTCCTCCCCAGAGAGTCTTGTTACGTGGGTTTGGGGTGGTGCCTGGGCATCAGTCATTACAATGTACTCAGTAAAGATTCTAAGAAATCCAATTACTATGAAGATCAAGCTTGACAGCAATTGCACTGTGGGACCAACCATTTTTGGCAGAACAGTTATTAACATACTAGAGGCCCGATGCACAAAATTCATGGAAGGGGCTTGGCCCTTGCAGCCCCAGCTTGGTCCAGAAGGTTGTCTGGATGACTGTCCAGATGTTCTGCTGTTTGGTCTAATTAGCATATTACGTCTTTATTATATAGGATAACACAACACTAATCTTCTACAAAACTTAATTCCAGAAGTGCTAGTCTTTCCATTTGAAAAAAATACATGCCCAGGAACTGTGTACACTTATTGCTATTTCATGTTTACCATTCATCATATTTGAGTGGAAGCCTAGCAGAAAGCCTGGACTCTTATTAATCTTCCTCATTTTGGTATAATATTTTAAGAAAATGATAAGCAAATAAGCAAGCATGAAAAATGTACTCTTCTACTAGAGACTGCCTTGTAAACAGAGTAAGAAGCCCACTACCCATGATTTTGACTTTTTCTCAGCCAGCTGACCTACCATAAAACACTGCTCCCAGATAGCAAATAATATTTTCTCAAAGCAAATGTTTTAATAATTTACAACTTCCCCTCATTTTTCTCATGACCTTTTGGCACAGGTTTGTGAGCCACAAAATAACCAGTGCATGTAAGTTAATAAATATTCAATAAAGCCTCTGGAGGTGGTGCATGGCAGTGAAAGCAGCACACCCGCTTAAAACAGCCAGATGGACCTAAGATGAAATCCCATCTCTGCTACTTATTAGCTTGGAGCTTGGAGGTGAGTATCCACCTGTGAAACGATCATTATTAACAATACCATAAATTTACCCATCACCTCCAAAAATTTCCACCTGCCCCTTTGATTTTTTTAGTTTGAGAGTGTGTTTTTTTTTCTTTTGTGGTAAACAGCACCTGAACACAACATAGGATCTACTCTCTTACCAAAATTTTAAGTATATGATACAGAATTGTTCATTATAAGCCCTATGTTGTACAGTAGGTCTCCAGAAATTATTAATTTTGCAAAATGAAAACTTTGTACCCTATGGATAACACTTCCCCATTCCCCACCCCACCCCCTGCTCCTGACAACCACCATTTTACCCCCTGCTTCTACGAGCCTGACTATTTCAGAGTCCACATACAAGTGAAATCATGCAGTATTTATCTTTCTGTGTCTGGCCATTTTACTTAGCATTAGCATAATGTCCTCCAGGTTCAGTCCTGTTGTCTCAAATGCCATAATTTCCTTGTTTTTAAAGCTGAATAATATTCTACTGTATTTTCTTTCTCCATTCCTCCATAGGTGGACATTTAAGTTATTTCTATGTCTTGGCTATTGTCAATAATGCTGCAATGAACACGAGAGTGCAGATAACTCTTTGAGACTCACATTTCAATTCCTTTGGATATATACCCAAAAGTGGGATTACTAAAAATTCTTCACATGACCTAGAGGACCGACTTGCCTATCTTATTGACTTAAACTTTTGTCACTCACCTTCCACTCACTCCTAAGTCTACATACGCATGTCATATTACAGTATCCTTTCCTCAAATCCTCCTTCTCACCTTAGACCTCCATAACCTTTGCCAGGAATATTCTACCTACCCCTCCCGACATCTACCTACCACTTAGCCCCTCCTGGATCTTCTCTTTCCCGCATCCAGCTGAGTTCATCTCCCTGTTAGTCATTCCCATAATACCTTGCACGGGACTCACCCTTAGTCACTTCAATTCTACTTTCGTTTATAAACTGTAAGCTCCCTGGGGGCTGGGACTTTCCTGTGTCATTCAACACTATAACCAGCACCAATATCTTTTTAACAGATAGAAGAACATGATGAATGAAAACTAAGTTAGGAAAGAAGTTGGACTTTTAACCTGATTTCACCTTTTTTCTGATCTTGCTGTTTACCTTACAGAAAGATAAGTAAAATGTGCTATTGACAGCATTGACTTATGTGGCCGTATCTTAATGTACGAGTAATTTCATAGGCATCAGTCAGAGCTTTTTACTTCAAGAAACGCCTTAGTTATTAATACTCTATTTCTTCAACTAATAAGAAATTTAATTGGCATCACATGTTTTTCAATAAAAGCTATGTAATATGTAATTATTAACCATGGTAGTAGAGACTGAAAACTTATTAAGTAAACAGTTAAGTGACCTACTGTACATACTTTTTCATTAAAGAGCCTGATTTTATAAATCAGCACATGCATTTGCTAATTTTCCTCTGCAAATGTGTTTTATACACTTTTTAAACTTTAATCAAATGTAGAATAAAAATAAACTTCAGTACATTCCTGTTCATTCTTTACTTCCGTATAATGGTAAAAATGCAAGGATGGATCATGTCAGCAGTCATCTTTAGTTATAGCCATTAAAACCCACAATTTAAAATGACCATAAAAGAGCAACCTAATTTCCCACAAAAGGATAGTCAACCAGTGCCATTAACCTTAATTTTTATGAGCATCCCTATTTATTTCTCAGTAGATATATATAAAATGCAAAGAAGTCTGATTTAGCTACTACTAAATCAAAGCTGTCAAGTCTCACCTTGGTGGTGCCAACTAACATATCGCGTGTTGAAAATAGAAATGTGGTAACATTGTTAGAGCCCCTTGATCTAACAGTGCCCAAAACTATTCAGATTTTTCTGTAAAGTGAACCCAGGCCTTCCTCTTTGTGTTTAAGTTGTCTGTGGTAAGTTTCTGTCACTTGCACCTGAACAAGTCCTGACTAACAAAACAAACATGTGTCCATGGTTATGAACACATAACACAACATGTCAAATCAAAAGACTACAAACTGGGAAGTTAGAAGACACAGACTTGATGATTTCCCAGTTTCTATACTTTCTGCTATAGGAACAGAATGATTGAAAACCTGATCAGTATCAGATTTGACCTATCTAGTGTCTTAACATCACATGGTATCTTGAGACTTTATGATTTAGTGTTATGATCATTGTAATACAGGTTAGTAAACAGCATTTTCTGAGTCCTAATGACCCTGGCGACATCCTCTAGAGACAGTTTTGTCTTGTTTTCCCATAGCTGCAGATGGCATCCCTGGCCCTGGCCCCAGCTAACCGTCTTCCAAAAAGAATATCCTTTGTGTCTGGGAGTAGAAGGATAACAGAGAAAATTGATTTATTGGAAAACTCAGATTTCAAAGTGTGAGCTCATCTTTCAGTAGGTCATCAGATAGGTCAACAGTGCCACCCTCCTACATGAAGAACACAGCCCATGTAAAAAATGTGTGAATTATAATGCCTGCTTTTTTCTTCTTCAGTATCATGGGAAACAAATATCACTTTAGTTCTTCACTTTTTCTATGCGATGAGGAGGGTGTGACAGAAGCCCAGACATAACCGAAAGGGTTGTGAAAAAGTCCCAAATGGCACACATCCAAATGAGACACATGTTTCTGTCCTAAAGTCTGCTTCATACCTTTCAGACATAGCCTTCACCTTCAGCTCAAGTCTGAATTTGGCATTTGTAGCTGTTGTTTTTATAGCCTGGTACTATTTAAGTTATCTTGAATCCAACAAAATAAGCATTTTAATCATCTGAATTAGAGTAATTCCATAGTGTAATTATGCAAATTACTTTGTAATGAACCCACCCACCCTTTTTAAAATATATTTGTATTGATTTCAGAGAGGAAGGAAGAGGAAGAAATAGAAACATCAATGATGAGAATCATTGATTGGCTGCCTCCTACAGGCCCCACATTGGGGATCGAGCCCACAACCTAGGCATATGCCTTGAATGGGAATCTAACCGTGACCTCCTGGTTCATAGGTCAATGCTCAACCACTGAGCCACACCAGCTGGGCCACCCTTTTCAACAAAGTTTACCTTTTCCTATTTAATTCTGAAGGATTCAAAAAGAATCTTGCTTCATGTCCTAATAATACCTGTTTTTCTTTAACTCAGAACCCATTAGAGCAGTGGTTCTCAATCTTCCTAATGCCGCAACCCTTTAATACAATTCCTCATGTTGTGGTGACCCCCAACCATAAAATTATTTTTGTTGCTACTTCATAACTGTAATGTTGCTACTGTTATGAATCGTCATGTAAATATCTGATATGCAGGATGTATTTTCATTGTTACAAATTGAACATAATTAAAGCATAGTGATTAATCACAAAAACAATATGTAATTATATATGTGTTTTCCGATGGTCTTAGACGACCCCTGTGAAAGGGTCGTTTGACCCCCAAAGGGGTCGCGACCCACAGGTTGAGAATCACTGCATTAGAGCCTTATATCCAGTTGCACAGAGCCAAGAAAGCTAGAAAAGTAGAAGCAAGACTTGAACTGCAGCTTCAAGGCTGTAAGAAAATTGGAGAGCACTGTAGTAACTAGCGATAGCAATACACTTTATTTGTTTTCCCCTCTTCATAAGCCATGCCTCCAATGACATTCACACCCCAGAAAATGGAGAAGACAAGTGGCTAAAACAGTCTCCTGTCCTACAGAATCTTCAAGGAGAAATTGCTGTTGAAATTTTATTGGAGACTTTTTTATGGCAATTTATACCAAGGGCTATAAATACGTATCATTCCCTTTGACCCAAAAATTCCACTCCTGGGAATGTTTCCTAAGGAAATAATTACACAGAAGAAAGAACTAAGTGCACAATAATGTTATCTGCAGTTCCATCTAAAATACCAAAGCATCAGCAGCTATCTAAATGTACAACAATAAGAAACGTTTACATAAATAACCGTGTATAACTCAATGGAACATTACACAGCCATAAAATTATAATTATACTGTCTTGATATAATATTCAGTAGAAACATAAAATATTACATTCATTATTATGATTACAACTATGAAAATTAAGAATGTATATAGATAAACATTAGGATAAAATATTTAAAAATAAGGTAATTATATTAGAACTGTGAGGTCACTGGTGATCTTTCTTTTATCAAAATTAATTTATGTTGTTATTATAAATCAACAGCAGTGGTGACAAGAACCTGCCCTCTCCTTCAGGGGAGAAAAGTCAACCTCAGTTATCCATTCATTCCCTACAGAGGCTCATACTGTGAAGCTCCTATATGCCAGAGGTCATGCAGAACTAGAAATATATTCACCTCAAGTCAATTATTCTCTGACCAACATTTCTTCCCCTTTGTTCCACGGGATTAGGAACTATTACAGGGCTTTGTCACCTTCTATTTCTATAATTACAATATTTCCTCAAAAACTGGATGCTCAGTTCCTCCTACATATTTAGTATCTCTGAAATTGAGATGCATTTTCTAACTGATGGCAGCTTAAAATCACTGACATCCAGGTGGCAGTTGTGATGAAGTTGTTACTACCTGCGCATGTGCAAACTTGGTCATAGATCTTCATACGGTTGTCACTTTAGTTGAGTTATTTGCATTGTCAATAGTACAAACAATGGTTTCCATGCTGTCTTTAAAAATGTGTACTATTGGCCCACTCTCCCTCCCACAGCACACCTGCACCTTTCCTTTCCCCCTCTTCCATCCACCCCAATGTGTACTATTATTCAACATTAAATAAAAAGTGATTGTACACGTGGAAAGGCATAGATACTGAACAATGGAATATAAATACAACAGCAGTGGAATACATATCTTTGTTAGAGGAATGACTGCAATTCCACATTTTCCTGCAATAGGAACTGGTTTATTTACTTGCATTTTCCTTATACCTGCACAAAGATGAAAGACGATTTAAAAAAAAAAAAAACAGAACACCTCTACGTCTAAATGAGTCTAAAATGTCTTTTGATAGTGTAAAATAATTTTAAGGTGTGAGAAACATGGTGTCATAGTTTAATTGGGAAACATTGTTTTCAGTGTTCTATAAGATAATGATACCACTTGAAAATCAACTGCTATCACAGATTCAGTAAATACAGTAATTGACAGCTCTATGCATTGATGATCCGACTTCCTTTTGTCTTGATTTCTCCTTTCTCCTAGATGAAATAAGGATTTCACAATTTGCCATACTTCTGACCCATGCATATATTCTTTCTGATTGGTGTTTCTGGCTTTTTAGAACTTATATGCATATATGCATAGTCCAAGGACACACAGTAGTGTGGGGAATACCTGGGGAGGGGGTAGCAATAGGGTGGAAAGGGTCAATGGGGGGTGGCAGGGGACGGGGACATCTATAATGCTTTCAATAATAGAGATAATTATTTTAAAGAGATAAAAAAAAAAGATCCTTGATCAAATACATTTAGGAAATATTGCATAACCTAATCCCTTCTTGAAGCACCTTTGATGTTCACATTAACATCTCAAAGGCTCTGAGAAGTCCTATATTAAATAAAACTATTTAACAGAGAACTTCCCAGAAGTTGCAGCTATTAAAACACCATATAAACTTGGAAAATCTATTTAGCCTGACTGCTTCACTGCTCCTCTACAGTGGAAGTATTGGGTCTCACTTCCTAGAGAAAATGCTAGAAAGAGCTGATGAGCACAATTAAAAGTCACTTAGCAAATGGGAAGTTGCCCCTTAAAAACATGGGAAGTGTCAGGTTTGTGCCATATAGAGACCATTGTTCCATTGGTCCAAGGCCTTCCTTTCCAGTATTGTCTCTCACACTGAAAGGATGAAACCACACTCTGGCCATTGTAGAGTGAACTTTAGAGGAAAAAAGGAAAGAGACAGAAAGACTTGTCCCAGAATGAGGTTTACTGTGAGGCTAATGGGCTTGCACCTTATAGGCCCTGGAGAGAAGACTAGCCACATATGATATCATCATATTTTTTCATAAAATTTGCAAATGTGAAATATTTAAACTGTAATGGATTATATTACCATTTATTTGCACTCTGATTTCCATCTGCTACAGTTTCCCCTGCTTTGGGTGATGATGGTGTAATCATGACTCATTTCAGGTTTTGGCTAAGAAGAACTTGAGTTATAGGGACACACTGAGTTTGGGTTAAATGGGACATGTTTATGTAGCTTCCTGCCATTTATGTTAAGTTGTGCCCAGCCATCTCAGTGTAGGAGTGACTTCTAAAAATGCACTTACAGCCCACTGTGCCAACCTACCCAGCATCGTGATTGGAAATACGTGACCAGAAGCTATGCCATGATGTCAGCATGTCCTATGGTTGACCCAGCACCAGGACTATGTGGATTGTGAGAGAGAAACAAGGTTTGAAATGTAGGAAGTCAAAAGCTAATTTGTGTGATACTTTACACAGAAGATTCTGTTCTCATGAGTGTATGATCAAAATTGAAGTTTTCTCGTGTCAAGAATGTACTTAATTATGCAGCATACACAAATATAAATGCAACATGTATTTTTCCCTTTTTTGATGAGAATCTTTTTTTTTAATTTACTAGAATTTCTGTGTTTATAGGGTACAAATCTACAGCTGTTACATGTTTTAAATATCCAAGATATTACATTATGTCTTAGATTATCTCTCACATATTGTCTGATAAAGTCTAGTGTTTCTAGATGAAATAGTACAAATATTGTCACTAATACAGTGAATAAAAATGAAAAAACAAGTGCAAATATCACTAATAAGTCACCTGATTACAACACTTTAGTTCAATGTAATATAGCAGCAATTTAAAATGCATTTAACTACTCTTGTTTATGCTTTAATTTCAGATTCACTTTACATTTTTTCAGAATTGTGGATAATACCAAAATTCAAATGTAATAAAAAAAAAAGAAGCCAAAATGTAAACTGAAAGGGAATATTGGCAGAAGTTTCAATATCACCAAAATTCTTACTGTATCACAATAGAAACTAAAGCTTAGGGATCAGTATCATGAACATAAGGAAAACATTTACTCAAGGATGGTCTCAAACCAGAAACAGAAAAGCAAAAGGCAAATAAATGAATGTTGTAGAAAGAAAACCACAAATTGCATGGTTTAATGAATGTTGTCAGACCAAATGATATTCAGATTAAACACTGCCTAAAAAACACTTCAAGTATCTAATATTGTAAAGTTTATATACAAAGCAAAGTTTAAAGAGATTTTTTTCTAATTCTACAAAAATTCTAAACATTTGCATGACATTATTGATAGAGCATTGCTTAGCTGAAATAAATGTTTCTAAATTATCAGTAATACAAATCAATTTTGAATCAACCATGCTAAGGGAAAAGCTATTATCTTTCTACTCTTTCTATAGAAAATGATGTTTAAAGAGGCAAAGAGAATGCAACAAAAAATATAGCAACCACAAAAGTGCATCAGCAAGTTAACTAATAAAATTATTGTGTTGGGGGGGTGGTGATGATTTGGGTATCAGTATACTTTCTAAAATGCATAACTTGTGATTTCTCATTCTAAATAAGTGTTTATTTTCATGCCTACTTTTAAGTTGCATTTGTGACTTTGTATTCTTTTTCTTAAAGAAAGCTCCAAAAGTGGTAAAAACCTCAGAACCCATCCAACCTGGACCCATTCCTGATCCATCCTTTATTATACTTTAGTGAGTTGATTCATTCAAAGAGATCAACCACTGGCCTATTTGATAACATTTACATATTGACTCAACTACCAATGAATTAAATCAAAATGCATCTCACCCCTCAATCTTCTAAAATAAGCTTCTCTGAACCCGAATCATAATCTGATAGTGAAATAATTTCCTAGGGTGAAGAAAGCTCAGAGAAGTTGGAATAAATATTGCTCTCTATTCTGGAAGTTTCTAGGTATGTCCATTAGGAACAATTCCATAGCGTGATAAAGACATCAGAATTTTAAAGATATATTTTAAAAGTTAAGTGCATCTAAAAATGATCTATTGGTTATAGAAGCCAGTTTCACGAAGGAAGACTTCTAGCACTTGCTCATGATGATGTTCGTGAGCAAGGTGATATAAAACTAGTATTTGCCTGGTGGCCTGTTGCTATACCACCAATGGATTAACAGAGGAGGATGCAAATGATCATGGGTCTTTCCATGCTTGGAGCAATTCTGCAGACTGAGAGAAGCCCCTAGAATATTACCCTCTGTCCCTCCCAACCATCACACACGTGGATCAAACACCCACTCTCTGTGCAGCATTAAATAGTGTGTGAAGTTTGGGGGATATGGAAAATCTTTCCTAGTATCTGTACCAAATTCTAAATAGTCTTGGCTGTGACTCTTAGAAAAATGTAATTGTTTGCTTCTTTTGCTATCCCCAGTCTCTCCTTTAGCATAACAGAAAGACTAAAGAAAATTAAGAAAAAGGAAAAATAAGCAAACTAAATACCCAACAGCTCAGTTGGGATAAAAATAAATAGTCTGAAATACATTTAACTAAGATTAAGATTCTTATGTTTTCAACTGGCATCCTTCATCAATGTTTACAGATCATTAAAATTAGGCACACACAAAAAAAAATAAAAATAGGTACACATATCCCATCTATAAGAGTTCAGTCTCTATAATCAGTCAGTAGTACATGCCACACTCACAGGAAGCTATTAAAAGAGATGACAATTCAGCAATGTTGTGGTAACGCTTCCATTTTTCATTGTTATGTTGATGAGCAACTGAAATGGCTGTAATTAAAATCATGTTGTAATTCTATTTTTAGTGATCTGTTCACTGTCAAAATTAAATATATACGACAAGAAAAGTAACCTGGCATGGCAAATAGCACAAAAAGAAACAAAGGATGCTCTCATGGTATTCCACAGACATGCAGAAGAATCACTCAAAAAGTATATGATATGGTCTATTTTCCAACAAAGTGGTTTACATTTCCTACTCCATGTAATATAAATTATTTTTAATTGCTCTGTATTCCTCAGATGATAAGTAAATCATTAGCTCTGCAAGTACTCTACATTGACTTGGCAGTAAAATCAGTTTAGCCATGTGCTTGCAGGCAGACATGAACCTCTAAATTATAATTCAGAGGGACAGTGATGGGAAAAGTGGAAAGTAGTACCATCTTGAGGAGAGTGAGCAGGTAATCCCCCGTTTCCATAGAATAGGAGTAACTGATAGCCCAGCAGGACAGTAACTGCTGTCCAAAATATGCATGGCATCACTGAGCTTATCACTCAGTCCAGGCAGGGAATCCGGACTTTGAGCCCAAGAGCCATCATCTATTCCAGACTCCCTTCCTCCAATCTGGGGAACCCCTAAGCCATCCAACACATGTGGCTGTCTCCTTCGCACCTCTGTCTACAGGGGAGCCACTTGAGACAGCTCAGAGTCACATAACAAGACTGGCATCAAGAGGAAGCAAAGGTTCCCCAGTTGACGATAATGTCCCAGTTACACAAAAAACTGTACAACAACACATTTCTATCACAGCAATGATCACTATTATACTTGTGTCAACTCATGCCACAACACAGATCTATCAGTGTCAGCTTGGCCTTCTTACTCTGTTTCCAATAGCGCGGGAGACAATCATAGCTCTAACAGCTATCTATCATGTCTGCTATTTTCCTGCTCTAGCAAGATGGGGAAAAATAATGACCTTAGAGTCTTTGTGAGGTATAATCTGGCTCTCTTGTACTTTCCTCCAAAGAAGAGATACTCCACATTATTTATCACTTTTTAAATCTATTTTAACAAGTCCAAAAAAATCTACATAAATGTATATTATTGAAATCATGATCATTAATATTAACTCTAAGTCTAAATCCTTAGATTTCCTTTATATAGGTTCATATTATCCCAAGAGAAAACTCGATAAAATTCTTGATGCCTAACAACCTAAGCTATCTCCATTGACTTAATCTTAGGAAATCCCACTTTCTACTCCTTTAACATGTACTCATTTGGATGGAAAGCTAATACACCAGACCTAACTTTCATAAACCCCACCTTTAAAGGCCTCACAACTCAGTCAATTATGACAGCATTGCGATGATTTTACCTACAACATATATTCCAGATGCCATGTGAGTTGAGAAAGGGAAGTTTCGCCCTTCCTCAGGGTCTTTCCAGGAGGGCATTTAGCCCACTCTCTGGTTGGAAAACCCTTGTACATCCCTTACATCTTGGCTTAAATGGCACCGCTCCAGAGAACTCTCCTTGCTTCCATCATTTCAGGTATGGTCCACCTATTGGCCACTCCCTTTCACAGTATGAAAAATAATAAAAGTAATTTGTGATTATTTGTTTGATGTATATATCCACTAGACTAGACTGACTGTGTGCCTCACTGTTATATGCCTAGCATGCAGAGAAAGGGGACCCTCCTTCCTTGCAACATTCCTCATCCATTCTGGCCAAAAACTTCACTATCCCTACCAACAACCCAGCACTCATAGCTTCTATAAAGAAATAAAACTCCAATTTCAAATGCCTCCAGAGGAAAGTGGGAAAAAGAAAGGTTATAACTCTCAAGACTGTGGCACAATCTAACATGGATGTTGTGATGACTGCTGTATTAGTCTGCTAGGGCTGCCATAACAAAGAACTACAGACAGAGTAAATTAAACAACAGAAACTTATTGTATCACAGTTCTGGGAGCTGGAAGTCCAAGATCAAGATGTTGGCAGGGTTGTTTTTTTCTGAGGGCTGGGTGGGAGAATCTGCTCTATGCCTCTCCCAGAGCTTCTGGTGATCAGTGGCCACCATTGGCTTGTGGACATATCACCCTGATCTCTGCTTTCATGTTCATATGCCAGTCTCCCTGTGTGTGAGTGCTTGTGTCCAAATCTCCCTTTTTTATAAGGACACCAGCCACACCGAATTAGGCCCGCCCTAATAGCATCATCTTAAATTAACTAATTACATCTGTAACAACCCTGTTTACAAATAAGGTCACATTCTGAGGTACTGGGAGTTATGACTTCAAAACAGGTTTTTGGGGGAATGCAATTCAACCCCTAAAAACTACTGAACATCATCCATTTGTTTTTTTGGTTTACATAGAAGCTATTTCTTTTATAAAGTAATATATGAGGAAGTGCTCTATGAACTGGAAATTGTTAAAGGTACTACACAGTACAGTTATTACTTTTGATAAAACATTATTAAATTATATAAATATACTACCCTAAATTACTAAGGGTGATTAGTAATCCAAGTGCTGACTGCATGGACACCATGATGTGTTATCACCATGCCCAAGTTATAGTCCTTTCTGTGCAACCAAAACAGGGGATCCAACTTTTAGTTGATGTTCCTGTAACTATTTTTTAGACTTCATGCCTGTCTACATTGTCACCCCCATGGATTTTAGTGGCTTTGTGTGAAATTAGCTCATTCATCTCTGATGATTTAAGATTAAACTCTTAGCATTGTGGCCATCAGTCCCTGACTAGTCCCTGAGGCATCCGATTGGGCCAGTGTTCCCAATATAATGAATTTGTTGCTTGATACCACCCAGCAACTGCTTTCAGTAGAAGTCATTTCAGAGTTTGTGGCAAGGCCAGGTCACGAGCATCTCAGGGTGCATGCGCAATCCAGGGGTTCTATGTTCTGAATAACTATTTTTAATAAAATCCAGCCTTATGCCTTTTATTAGCTTCAAAGTTTCTTCCCCGAATCTTAGACCTGAATTCCTAGATACTGACATACCTCTAAATCCCATTCCCCACCTAAGAAAAGGGATCAAAAGCTTAGACTTCTTTTTAAAAAAATGTTATTGAATTTATTGGGGTGACATCCTATCTAATAATAGACAAAGATTGAAATTAACCGTACCTCTGCTACGCTTCCCATTGGCTAATCAGCGAGATATGCAAATTAACTGCCAACAAAGATGGCGGCCGGCAGTCACGCAGCTGAAGCGAGCAGGAGACTTGCTTGCTCCAGTGATGGAGGAAGCCAAGCTTCCTCCCTGCTGCAGGCAGGCTCTGAGCTCCACACTAAGTAACAAAGTTGCAATTATAGAAGCTAAATAAAACCCAGATACCTGCTTTCAGCAGGCCGTGGCCTCGGAGCTGGAGCAGCAACAAAGTTTCAATTATAGAAGGTAAATAAATCCCAGAATAAAAAAAAAAAGAAAAAAAGGAGAGGCTGGGAGCTTCAGTCACCGGTGGGCTTGGCGAGCCTGAAAACCCTCAGCCCCTCATCCAGACTGGCCAGGCACCCCAGTGGGGACCCCCACCCTAAAGGGGGTGTGGCCAGCCTGAAAACAGCCATCAGCCCCTCATCCAGGTTGGCCAGGCACCCCAGTGGGGACCCCCACCCTGAAGGGGGTGTGGCCAGCTGCAAACAGCCATCAGCCCCTCACCCAGGCTGGCCAGGTACCCAAGCGGGACCCCCACCCTGATCCTGGACACCCTTCAGGGCAAACCAGCCGGCCCCCACCCATGCACAAAGCCTCTATCCTATATAGTAAAAGGGTAATATGCAAACTGACCCTAGCAGCAGAACGACTGGGGATGACTGGTCACTATGACACACACTGACCACCAGGGGGCAGACGCTCAATGCAGGATCTACCCTCTGGTGGTCAGTGAGCTCCCACATGGGGGAGCTCTGCTCAGCCACAAGCCAGGCTGATGGCTGCCAGTACAGCGGTGGTGGTGGGAGCCTCTCCTGCCTCCTCAGCAGCGCTAAGGATGTCTGACTTCAGCTTAGGTATGCTCCCCGCTGGCAAGTGGACATCCCCCGAGGGCTGCCGGGCTGTCAGAGGGATGTCTGATTGCCAGCTTAGGCCCAATCCCCCGGGGAGTAGGCCTAAGCCAGCAGGTGGTCATCCCCCGAGGGGTCCCAGACTGCGAGAGGGCACAGGCTGGGCTAAGGGACCACTCCCCCACACCCTGGAGTGCACAAATTTTTGTGCACCAGGCCTTTAGTTGGTTAATAAAATTGTATAGGTTTCAGGTGTACAATTCTATACTTCCTTTTGATCCCTGTGACACAATGCTATGCACAGAGCCCTCAAGCTGATGATATATTTTTCTAGTTTCTTTGAAGGTATTTTCATTCAAAAGAGCTTTTACCAAACAGAATCACAGCAAACCCTTTACTCTTACTGTGCCTTTGCACTTCCGCCTGCTCCAAAACTGATACCCACACATCTAATTTCTCCCTCACACTGTAATTATAAATATCTGCATAGCTTTACATAATCCTACGAAGGATTATAACTTCCTTATCCCACCAGGCAGCTACAGCCCCTGTGAGCCTCCATCCAACTGCCTGGAGGGCCACAAAGATGGCCTCTAACACTGGGATGTTTTTATGAATTGTTTACTATGTTTGGAGAGCCACAAATTAGTTAACTCGTTAGCCCCACTGTAACTGTGGTAGGAAACAGAAGATTCTCTAGCTTTAATTTTAAATGCTTTCCCTCTCTGCCTTCTCAAGATAATTCTAATGTTCATTTAGACTGTCCCAACAGTCTGTGTAAAATAGCCCTGTATCAGAATTCCCACCTTGCTAGTCACAAAATAGGAACAATAGGTGTTTTGGCATAATGCCCACACCCTAACTCAGAGCCAGTGATGCCAAATAAGTACAGAATACTTAAGTACAGAATTCTTAAATTTAAGTTACTGCCAAATCAGAGAGGACATATATTGTGAATCACTGGAGAGAAAAATTAGAAAGGGTTTGGGTTGGCTGCATTCAGCTGGGTTGATAGCTACAGGGCAAGAGGAGAAAAGCAGGGAAGTGAAGTGATAAAAAAAAAAATGAAAATCTACTTTTATATAAAATTAGTTGATCAAGACATGATGGAGGGATGGCAGGCCACCCCACAATGTCCAGGATGACCTAGTGGAGTGACCTGGGTCTTGGGCATAGTGGAAGAGATGAACTAGGGAGTAGAATAAAAGGGTTCCTAGGAGAACAGCAGCCAACTTGTAAGGACCGTCTGAGAGGTCATTATGTCCTCTGACCAAAAGCCAACAGAAATTACCAAGTTCCAAAGGCTGACTGGAGATAACAAGGTCAACACCACACACACAAAAAAAACAAAGAGCCTGGAGAAAGACAGAGCAATGAGGACAGGGAGATGCTGAGAAGGACTATGTAGTGCTTTAAAGCCAGCCAAGGTTTGAAGAAATTGGGAGAACTTGGTCTTTCACCTGGGAGGCACCTCACTCACACTGCTTTTACCTGTCCCTGCTGTCATGGCTGCTCCTCCCTAGTCTCCCACACCTGGAATGACGTACAGGGTCACTCATGTGATAAAGCATCTTTCTATTGGAGTATCTAGCCAGTTGTATCATCTTAACAGAAAATCAGATTGTTCATGGATGAGGCCAATGACTTTCATTCCTCAAGACTCTTGCAATAGGCTATTCACCAGCTCTATTCCCACTCCTGATGCTGTTTCATCCCTTCACTCTAGCTGGGACCATCTGAAATCCCTTTTCAACCACTGTGGGAGAGGAATCGGTAGTGTTAGGTGTTCCTTGCTTGAACCTTCTCAGAAGATGAATCGAACCAGAATGAGGAAGAGAATTTAGTAATGTGAACATCTGCTTAGTTCTCACCCACTCTCTACAGTATATATCCTCAATCCAAAATGAGAGTCTATACTTTATGCCTAGATTTGCACTTGGCTCATTTAAATGGATTTGTCTATACAGGAGGGGATTAGGTGGGGCTCTTTCCAAACAACCAGAACCTAGAGGTAAAATTATTAACACTGAAAATCCCTCTCACAGCTACTCCTTTTATTCATTTTTATTTGTGGGATAATGGACACAAAACATCAATCCAAGATCTACTGGAAATGGGACAGGAGGGCTGTATTTTACTTGGTTTTGGACAGATTAAGGAAAGTTGACACAAATCAGCAAACAGTACTAACATCCCAACAGAGTTTTCCTTTTTTTCTGAATAAAAATATGCAAAAGGGTTGAAAGCTAGAGCTATGTGATGCAATAGAGATGCTATGGACCAATAAATCAACAAGGTGAAGGGTGTCTAGAAAATGCAAACATAAGCAATTTGACCAGGTCCAGATGAAACGCTGCCCAGGGTGCTGTCAGGAACTGCCTGGCTCCCTGCTCGGTCTGCTTGTTCTCCTATTTTCTCTGTCTGTGGTCTCAGTGCTGCTCACATGCTGGCCTCTTCCTGGTCCTGAGCAGACTCATATAACAAAGGGTCCTCATAAAGCTCACAACATGTGTGAGCAAAGTCTTTTTTTTTTCTTTTTTGGGGGGGTGGGGGGCTGCATATTTCCTAATTGAATCTTCTGTCTGGACACTGAGGCTGGGCACTGAGTTTTTCTGTCTGACCCTCTGAGCCAGTTTTCTGATCTTTGTCACGCAACTGTATGTATTTCCCAGGCTCCAGCATCTGTGACTGTCCTTCCAGATTCTGAAGTGACTGAACTCCTTTGTCTTTATTTCTTCTGTCCTCCTCCGTGTCCTTGTGAAGGTCCTAAACCCGGAGTGCTGCCCTGGCACGTGGACTTCCTGACTTCTCTAGACCTCAGATTCCTGACTTCTCTAGACCTCAGACTCGAGCTTCCCTCCTAGACAGTTTCCAGGCTCTACTCTAATGCTTCCCTGACTCCGCACCGATAAACAAAAAGAAAAGGACTTAGGAGTCAAATTTACTCCAAACAATGAAATAGTCTATCATATAAACAGAAGTTTTAATATTGCTTTGCAAAAAAACAACAACAACAATATAGTAAGTAAATAAATGCAAATAGAAATCTTTGGGGCAATGACTAGAATAAAATCCATTTAAAATACACAAAATCTTCCCTACAGCAGTATGGCCACTAACTGTTGGGATTGCTGTAAGCTGGGGTGTTCCTTCACTAACCCGTCACCCAATACCACTGTCATAGCAGAGGGATGGTTAAGACTTTCAATTCGAGTGCTCCTGTTCTCTGACCTCATCTCCTTTCTCTCCCTATTTTTAATCTCTGCTGGGTTCTCCCCAGGAACTCAGACCTTAGAGGAATGGGCAGCTATCTCTTTGGAGAATAAACTCAGAGACAATGACTTATCAGCTTAGAAATTTTGTTTTAGTTTTGGGGGTGTTGTTTTTTTAATCCTCATCTGAAGATATGTTTTTATTAATTTTTAGAGAGAGAGGAAGGGAGGGAGGGGAGGCAAGGAGTGAGAAAGAGGGAGAGAAAAAGGGAGGGAGGGAGAAAAGAGGGAAGGAGGGAGGGAGGGAGGAACATCGATCAGTTGCCTCTGTACCCGCCCCAACCAGGGATCAAACCTGCAACCTAGGTATGTGCCCTGACCAGGAATAGAACCCACAACCTTTTGGTGTACAGGACAATGCTCCAACCAACTGAGCCACCTGGCTAGAGCTCAGCTCAGAAGCTTTTCCCAGACTGATAGAAATCCTGTTTCTGTCACTGACTGGCAAATTAGCATAAGAGAAAGATTATGTGGTCTAACAAGCTTTAGGGACTTGAAAGCTGTATCAGAATGAGCTTCCTGTGATCAGTAAAGCTCTTCCAGGCAGGAAACTATTGATAACCGTGGTCATCTGGAGGTGGGTATGCACTGGAAGCTGTGTTCTTGAACCTGACCCTAGAAAAACATTTACATTCAAATGTTTATAAAATACTTTGCAAATCAACAAATGCAACAGACATTTTTAAAAAAATAAAACAATGAAAATGCAAGTATATTTGCCAGCTTGTAGAAGAGAAACCCCAAACAAGATGAAAAATTACATCTGAGGCTTCAAGACTCCTTTGGGAAGAAGAGGGTTGATCATGCACCAAACCAACTATTAATGGTAAGAGGGGAGAAGCCTCAGCCTGGGACCAGCAACAGGCTACTTCAGAGCTCTGCTCACTCTTAGCCAGAATATATTTCACATAATGATGGGTTTCCATAGTTGGGGTTCTCTACTACTGACCTTCTAAATTTAAAAAATATATGTTTTGATCAGTGATCCCTTTGAAAATCTGATGAATTCTTCACCTTCTTTCTGGAGGGAAAAAAATGCAAGTAATATGACAGTTTTATTTCTTTCTTTCCAATTTGGCTGCCTTTTATTTCTTCTTCTTGTCTGAATGCTGTGGCTAGGACTTTCAGTACTATGTTGAAGAAGAGTGGTGAAAGCCGACATCCCTGTCTTGTTCCTGACCATAAGAGAAACACTTTTCATCTTGTCCAATTGAGTATGAAGTTGGCTGTGGATTTGTCATAACTGGCGTTTATTATGTGAAGATATGTTCTCTCTATTCCCACTTTGCTGAGAGCTTTTATCATAAAGGGGGCTGGATTTTACCCAATGCTTTTTCTGCATGTATTGATATGATCATGTGATTTTAATCCTTCATTTTGTTTATGTCATGTATCACATTAATTGATTTGTGGATATTATAACAACCTGGCATGCCTAGAATAAATCCTACTTGATCTTGTTGTATGATCTTTTAAATTATTTATTTCTTTGTAGTGTCTTTATCTGTTTTTTAATATATTTTTCTTGATTTCAGAGAGGAAGGGAGAGGTAGAGAGAGATAGAAACATTAATGATGAGAGAAAATCACTGATCCGCTGCCTCCTGCACACCCCCTACTGGGATCAAGCCCAAAACCTTGATTGCCCTGACTTGGAATCAAACCATGACCTCCTGGTTCATAGGTCAGTGTTCAACCACTGAGCAACACTGGCCTGGCTTTATCCGGTTTTGAAATTAGGATATGGCTGGCCTCAAAAATAAGCTTGGGAGTCTTCCATCCTCTTGATTTTTTTTTTAGTAGTTTGAGAAGGACATGTGTAAATTCTTTGCATATTTGGTAAAATTTATCAGTGAAACCATCCAACCCAGGTCTTCTGTTTGTTGGGAATTTTCTGATTATTGCTTCACTTTAATTAGTTGTAATCTGTCAATAAATCAACAAACAACAAGTGTTGGTGAGGATGTGAAGAAAATAAAACCCTTGAGCACTGTTGGTGGAATACAGATTGGTGCAGCCACTGTGGCAAACAGTATGAAGTTTCCTCAAAAAATTAAAAATGGAACTGACTTATGACCCAGTGATTCCACTTCTGGGAATATATCAGAAGAAATCTGAAACACTGATTCAAAATAGTATATCCACTCCTATGTTCATAGCAGCATAATTTACAGTAGCCAAGATCTAGAAGCAGCCCAAATGCCCATCAATAGATAAGTGGATACAAAAGTTGTGGTACATTTACACAATGGAATACTATGACAGCATGGATAAACCTGGAGAGTATTATGTTAAATGAAATAAGTTAGTCGAAAAAAGATAAATACAATGATTACACTTATGTGTGGAATTTAACGAACAAAATAAACTAACAGCCTTGGCTGGTGTGGCTCAGTTGGTTGAGCATCATCCCATACACCAAAAGGTCACTGGTTTGAGTCCCAGAGCAAATGCCCAAGTTGTGGGTTCAATCCTGAGTAGGGGGCATGCAAGAGGCAGCCCATCGATGTTTATTTCTCATAGATGTTTCTCTCTCCCTCTCCCTTCCTTTCTCTCTAAAATCAATAAAAACATTTTAAAGATAAATAATTAAACTAACAAAAAAATAGAAACAGACTCATAGATTCAGAGAACATACTGCCAATTGTTGGAGTGGAGGGGCATTGGGGACTGGGTGAAAAAGGTGGCAAGATTAAGCAAAGAAACCCCACAAAACTCATAGATATAGACAACAGTATGGTGATTACCCGAGGGAAAGGGAGGTGAGAGGAGGAAGAAGAAGGTAAAGGTGTTAGGATAAATGGAGATAGAAGTCTTGACTTGGGGTGGTGAACACACAATACAATATACAGATGATGTATTATAGAATTGTACACTGAAAACCTATATAATTTTATTAACCCATGTCACCCCAATAAATTCAATAATTTCATTTTTAAATGCAGGTGAATTACAAATTTTACAAATAAATTCTAGGAGATTTGTGGGCCAACGCCCAACTCATAAATCCACACGTCATATATTAAAAACCCCTACATTAGACTAAATGTTAGTAAAAGATAGATGTAAAGGACATAATCTGCTCTGAACATTTCAAAGGAATGTTTCCAAGCAGATTATAAGAATAGGGACTATGTACTGAGAGCCACAGTGCAAATTTACAAAAGACTAGTGGACCCAAGTGCTACAACATGTCAGATATAATCACTGAAATGTTCTTGGTGAGTCATCCCATTAAAGCAAAACCTGCTAAGAGAACCTCTCTAGGTTACTATGTGTTACTACTTTTTCCCCCTTTCTGTCTCTTCTTTACTCTCTTATGTATTCCTCTCTTCTTTTATTTCTCTCCCTGATTCTCCATCAGCCAATTTGTCTCATTCATTGACTATTTTTCCTGACCACCAGTGATTCCACTTCTAACCTCTGAAGTACAATCCAAAGACACATTTCTATACAGCTATACACCAAGCAACCGACAAGTTAGGCTCCTTGAAAGCTTTCTTCAATGTCATAAATGATGCTTATTAAACTTTGAATTGCAAAACAGGGTCACTCACAAAAAAATATGGGAATGAGACTGAACTACTCCATGCTGAAACAAGTGATTCATTCCGCTGACAATTGCAGCTTTCTGTCAGTTTCACTGGATCAGCCAACTACTGAGAATGGATGACTGCTATATGATAATCTGCAATGGTAAAGAGATGCGATCAGGCCAGACAGCAGGGAGAGTAATCAGAGGTAAAATGGATTTCTGGAACAAATACATCACTTAGACTATGTTTAAAACAGCAGAAGACCGAAAATAGCAGTGGCGGCCAGGATCTGAAGGACGGTGCTTTGATATGCACAATGTGGAATAGACATTTGTCACATCAGTCTTCCCAGCCATATCCCACACTCCCAGACGGTGACCACAGTCAGCAGGGTCATTTCTACCTCTAAGGACTAATGAAAAATGTAAAAAACACTATCAGAGTTTTCAAGTAGTTTCTTTAAAGGGGCAATGAAACGTCTTGGCTATTTGTTATGATTATGCATAAAAACAAAAAGAATGCATCTGAATTGGGTTTTGTCAGGTAGTTGATGAAGCATGGTAAAGCACAGAGAAGAGAAAAAAACTGAAGTGAGCAATTTGGACCCAGTTTATGTCACTTTCCTGAGTTATTCAGGCTTCAAAATAAACATTTTGAGCACTTACTAAATGCAAAGCAGTGTTTCATGCTGTAGGCCAGTGATTTTCAATTCCAACCGTCCATAAAGATTATCTGGATGAGCTTTTAAAAAATCAGATTCTTGGGACTCTCCTTAAAACTTCTAAATCAAAATCTCTCAGCTGGGGTCCTAGACTCTAATTTTTAAAAGGGCACCTCAGGTGATTCTGATACAGCTACTTTGGATATCGCTGCTTAATTAATAAGACACAGTCCCTGCCCTCATGTACTTGGCAATACAATTTTTGAGAAAATTCATTAAGTGTAGATAAAATATGAACCTATCACACCCTGCCAGTGTGGCTCAGTAATTGAGCTTCTACCCATGAACTAGGAGGTCCTGGTTTGATTCCCAGTCAGGTCACATGCCCGGATTGGGGGCTTGATCCCCAGTAGGGAGCATGCAGGAGGCAGCCCATCCATGATTCTTATCATTGATGTTTCTGTCTCTCTCTCTCTCTCCCATCCTCTCTCTGAAATCAATTTTTAAAAAGTGAACTTATCAAGTGTTAAGTAACAGTACAGTAATGAGAGGGATATCATGATGCAATGGTAATAATGTCCTTTCCTCCGTCCTTTGACCAAGCAATGAGAAGTGATGGTTATGACACAAAGATTGAGCAGGACAGAAATAAAATCTCTTCATTTTATAAATTATTTCAGGTTCAAATAAAAATATATGTGGTTGTAAAAGGCAAAAGCTGCATGAGGAAAAAAATGCAAGTAAATAAAAATATTTAGCTGTAGCCAAAATGACTTCTCTCATAGTTTTAAATATGTAAATCATTCCCCAAACGAGCAATTAGCACAGAGCTAATGATGATACAGCGTTTACAATAAAAATAAAAGTGCATCAAAAGAAGACATTCACATCTTTCACATTTTAACAGCCCCTAAAAAATAATTTTTATTTTACTTAATTAAGTTGACTACATTTGTCTGGCAGTTATCTAAAAGTCTGACTATAAATTATAAACACATCATGGTATGAGAATCAAACAGGATAAAGAAATATAAGAGCATAAAATTACAGCCAATTAGCCAAGGTCTTCATAAATTATTTAGATTTCACTTTCAGAACCCTAGTTCTGATCATTGGTCTTCTCTCTTTGTCCTGAAGCTGCTCAGGTGGCCTCCATGTTACCCCCAAGAATGGGACAGGCCCTGCTATTAACCAGCAGAATTCCCTAGTATCATCTGTCAACAAGTCTTGACTTTTGAGTCCTGGCTTCCTTAGAATTTTCAGGAGCCCTGTTAGAATACCCTGCTTCTTTATCTTGGACCCCCAAAGGTAAATCTCTCTGGGCTAGGATGTGTTAATTCGGTCTACTTTTTATGTCTCACAGCCCATTTTCATCTTTAACATGAATTTCCCGATGTGGACAATATTTTCAACAAGAACTTCACTTGAAATGTTGTATCTAATATTATCTTATCATTCAAGTAGATTATTTTGAGATATTAATAAACTCATCATCAACTATTTTTGTCCCCTTATTATGCATCTGAATTGGGTTCATTTCTCTCCCTGATCCTCTATCACCCAATTTGCCTCATTCTTTGACTATTTTTCCTGACCACCAGTAATTCCTCTCCTAACATATGAAGTATAATCCAAAGACACATTTCTATACAGCTATAGGAATCTAAATACACCACACAATGGACAAGTTAGGCTCCTTGAAATGTTTCATCATTGAGCTAGTTACCCTCAGAAATACAAAGGAAGTTTAAAATATGTTATCTAGTCTTCATAAATTTACAATATAAGAAATACCAGGGCTATGCACAAGAATCCATGAGAAGCAATGTAAAACAGTAGAGAACCAGTGTACAGTTGTATGTGCTCTCCAGCCCTCCAAATATTGGAGAATTTCTAGAAAAAAGAAAGCTGCCTATAAGCTTCCTGCATGTAAGCTAATAGAAGGAACAGTTCACCCGGAATTTTTAAGAATTGAGTTCTAGCCCTGACTCTGTTCCCCAACTAAATGGAATCCCTTACCTTAATTGCTCTATGTCTCAGAGACCCCATTTGTTAAAAGAGAGATTGAATTAAATCAATGTTCTTAACAGGGGAAGGAGGGATCAGAACCACCATGAGGGATTTCCAAGCTCACACCATCTATCTCATCACCTAAAAGATTCAGATATTACCTATCCTCATACCTTCACATGAAAATAGCAGAATATGGGTCTTATAATAGTCCAGTTTCCTGTCTGGATTGGGTCCTGATCTGTCTGTAGGGATCTGGGAAAGATAAAAGTAGGGAACCCCAACCAGATGGAGACCAATTATGCTTTCCTCTCTCCATTCTACCTATCCCTTCTCCATTGAGACAACCAAATGTTTGTGGTGGCTCCCACCTTCTTTGAATCTGAAAGGAGTTCTTTACAACTCCTATAATGCTTTGTCACTCTATAGTCTGTATATCTCCACAAGTCAAAAAGATTCTGCCAACTGTGAACATCTTTAGTTTATATTTAAAAAACACACACACAATAGAAATGTTGAATATGAGTTTTTAAGCTACAACATATACTTCCCGTTTCCAAAGGACAATATAACCCAGTCCCATCTTGGGAGTAGGGAAGATGGAAGTCAGACATTAAGGGATTTTGAGGCTATGCTGAGTTTAGACTTTATTTCAGGCTGATGGTGATCAACTTGGAGCTTGGCAAGAGAGCTCTGGTCATAATGGGGAGGTTGAACTGGTACAAGGAAGGTTCAAGGAGAGCCTACGGAATAATCAGGAGTCTATGGCACTGGTTCAGGCAAGAGACAGTGAAGCACGAACAAGGGCAGTGACAGTGACTCTGAAGAGCACAGGCCTGGAGTTGCAAGGAGGGAGGGGATAGCAGCACCATTCCCCTCTGGCCTCAGCTCTATATCCTCAGGAAAGCATCCCTTTTCCATTGCAAGTAATCACATGTCACAAGTCTTTGCACCCATACCTGCCTAACAAGTCTTATTAAGCTTAGAGAGAAGCTGGGATCAAACAACTGCAAGGACTCCACAGGTAGGGCCAAACTGGGGGTTCTCCAGGGCCCAGCTACTTGGTTATCTGCAATATGATCCATGCCATGTACCAAATGGATTACATCTTCTGGGACTGAATTTTTTCCGTGTTCTAAACAACATAAATTGAAGCAAATCCAACTTCAATGCCTGCCTCAGCCCAGCTTGTTTGGGTTTTTTCCTTCATCTTAGACTCCCTCAGGCAATTTTCTATCAAGCTAGAGAGCTTCAGAATTCCCTTAATGTACCTACATGTAAGAGCGATTCCTCTACCTGTTTAATTTCCCAAGGAGACTACCCAGCTTGCTTCAGAACCATCCCATTCTAGATGAAGAGCTAAAAAAGACCCACCTAGATTGCAAATGACCAGGGAGCCAGCTGGGACATTCTCTGTAGGAAACAGGTTCCTGTTAAGAAAGAAAAGAAAAATTAAGTAAGACTGGCTGTACCTGTCTTTCATACAAGTTTTCCTCAACTACTAGGAAGAAGGGGAAGAAGAATCGTATTTTTCTGATAACATTTTCACAAAAAGGTAAAGTAAATCCCTATATTCTTTATTCTGGGGAAATTATATACATATATGAGATAATAAAGTCATTTTAAACCTGCATTCTCACTGTAACTCATTACTAGAAGAAAAATTATGCCTAATCATGTCCAGTCACTTTAAAGATAATAACAAGGTTCTGAGAGGTTGAGTGACTAGCTCAAGATCACACAGAAGCTCATCAGGCATAGAATCCTTATCTTTGTATTCCCAAACCAGTTTCCTTCCAGCTACACCAAGCTTCTCTCGGGGCTTATATCCCAACTTTAAGCTATGTGAGACTCTAGACAACTTATTTAACTTCTCTGAGTCTGGCTAATAGGATAATCATAGGAAATTAAATAGAATAATACATGTTAAGTACTGACATGCTATAAATATAACAAATATTAACATTATTTCTATTTAATTGAAGCATTAATGCATATGTGAGCCTTGGGTGGCCTATTTCCACCAAATTTGTAGGCTAAAAAAATAAAACAATTTAAAAATCCTAAATGACTTTGTAGGGTGGTACAACATGCAAACCATTTCCATAATTTTAAGGTTGATGCCTGAATGAATATATATTTCCTGTCTCCTTAGGAAGACATAAACCTTTTCTGGTTTCTCCTTAAATAAACTTTAAGATGCAAGCTTCTCTAAGATATTTCCAGAGCAAGCAGGTACAAAACATGTAAAGTTCACATTAAAGTCGCTTCAACAAATACTCCATGCCTTGCTCTTATAATATTTTCCTGCATTTTACTATATTAGATGCTATGACTCTTCTGTACTTGAACTTAGCCAGATATAACCACTGATGGTCACTAAATAGCAATTTTCTTTTTTCCCTTTTCCCACCAACCCTCCCAGAATATAGTCACAGAGTCTTCAAATCATAATATTGTCCTTTGACTCTTATTTTTGAATCACCAAATTCTAATTTTAGGACAGTGACTTTCTAACTTGGCTGCATATTGGAATCTCATGAAGAACTTTAGAAAGTACCTATGTCTGGGTCCCATCCCCAGAGAGCATGAGTTAGTCTGGGCTGCAGCCTGGGCATTGGGAATTTTCAAAGCTTCCCAAGTGATTCTAAAGTGCAGCCAAGGCAGACAACCTCTGATAGAGAGATCCCATGTGGCTGCAGAGCCTTAGAAGGTGAGGATTGGAGGACCCCGCCTAAGCATCACTCCTCCGGGAGGCCTCCCAGCGCTCCCCAAGGTCATGTTGATCACATGTCCCTCTGTTCCCTAAAAGTACTTCCTCTCATGCCGATTTTCTTTCATGACCTTCCTCAATTTTCTTTACTGTGAGCTCTTAAAAGCAAGACCCATTTTTCTCTCATCCCCAACATCTCAAACAGAAGCTAGAACACAGTTGTTCCACGGATACTTATTGCATCAAACTGGAAGTGCTCATCCCTCCTAACCCCCTGACCACAGTAACAAGACTGAGCAACTCTTTCCAGAAGGCCAGGAGTATGATGCTGCAAAGAGCTCACTTGAAGGACACCCCAAAAGGCATCCCCTGATTGAACCTGACCGTCATCAAAAAGTCAGAGGCAGGTGTGTGGCAGCTTTGGCACTGACTGAAAGTTTGTAACTTGCAAAACATTCTTTCTAGAGGCTTCTCAAGTGTAACTATAATTAAAGCCTCTGCATATTACCTCTTCCATTATGCCTGGTGCTGGTCTGCACTGTTGTTCAGATAAGACAAGACTGATGAATGTGAATGTGTCTGAAGTTAAAGCAGGCAGGAGATAATGGAAAAGGCTGATTGGAAAGTGCTTATCAACGAAGGAGTGTTCTGAGATATGCAGACCATGGGGACTGCACAGCACACCTATCTTCCAAAGTCAAGAAGTGGAGCTGCAGCGGCTGCAAACTCAGGTTTCTCTCCACTGACACAAACAAGTCAGCAGGACCACTCATGCCCAACTCCAGGGGCAATAATCTTCTATGGGACTAGTGGCCTCTGGAGCTGTTCAACTCAGCAGCTCCAATTTGCCTGTGCTGGGAAGCTTCTCACACCTGTAACACAAGGTTGCTTTCACTATTGATAAGCTTCAAAACAACTCAATCACCATGGTAATGACTACTGCTTTTTACAACATAGTCCTGGCTCTCACCCCAAGACCTCACCTCTCCATTCAGAGTATATTGTCAATTGCTGAGAATGTCTGGTTTGAAGTGCTGCTCCAACCACCCCCCTCCTCCTCTCATCACCAAGCTCTACCTACTAATTTAGCATCATATATATTGCTAAAACCATTGGAAAATTTAGTGCGGTTCTACATTGCAAAACTTAATTGCTGTCTTTATTCTTTGTTGTTGTTGTTGTCGTTACCTTGCTGTGACCCAAGGCTTGAGACTGAACTCTTACCCCATTGCTGCCATGACAGAGGATGGCTCAGTCTTTAATGTAACAATCCATTCTTGGAACCAGCCATCATCACTCCACATAGTCCAAAGGTGGCCCCTCCAAAGCCAGTATGGTGTAGTGATGACGGTTACTGACCTTGGCACAAAATAATCTGGTTCAAATTTTACATGTATTACTTATAAGCATTGACAAAGAGCAAGTAGCCATGCTTCAATATTCTCACTTAAAATATAGGAGTGATAGTAATAGTATCTACCTCATAAGATCGTTATTGAATTTTAAATATTTATCTTGTAGACCAGTACCTAAAAAGCACAAATCAATATTATTCTCAGGGCTCAGTTTTGTTGTGAGATTGACTTAGCCAAAATTACATTCATTGGAAAAGCGAGCATCTTGTCACCCCTCTTTAATTCTCAAGATGCATAAAATCTTTCCTCATCTCTCTTCTTTTCCTAGCCTATTTCTTACATTCTAGAAAATGCCTTTGTTGTCACCCTCTCCCTGATTAAATTTACTTAAAGTTGATATTATTTCTCAATATTATCTTTCTGTTAAAAAAAAAAATGTCCATAGTATCCCTCTGTGAATCTACCATAAGATTTCTAGTTTACCCTCTCAGCTTCCACTATTTCTTCATTGGCTTCTTTTTTTAGTCAACCTGCCCTCACCTACCCCAGCCACAGGTTGTCAACTCCTACCACAGCCAGGATTATCACTCTGGGTCTTCTGCCTCTCTCTTCCACATAAAAAACAAAACAAACAAACAAAAACAAACAAACAAAAATCCTTGTAATTACATTGGCCCACCCAGATAATTTAGGACATTCTTTTCATCTTAAAGTCAGATATTAGCAATTTAATTCCATCTGCTACTATAATTCTCTTTTGCCATGCCAGCTAACATAGTATTAGGACCTGGGAATTAGGATGGACATCTTTGGAAGTGGGAATGGCATTATTCTGTCTAGCAAAACTACTCTGTTAGAAAGCGTTAAGAGAGTGACCATTAAGGAACAGGAGAAAAGCTATGTGTTGAGAGTGAGGAAATGGGAACCCACAAGTGAAGCTCAAGAGTTAGTTTAAATTAGGAATTACAAATTGAAATGACTTTGAGGATTAGCTCTCAGAGGAACAGCATCAGACCACACATTACGTTCTAACTCAGGATAATTTTCAATGTTCCCCATTGAATGAAGGGGGGGGGGAGTTTTGTTGCCCTTTTCTGTGTATCCATATTAATTGGAACAAAATTCTTGAATAGAGATTACTAATCACTCAAGGAATAATGCAAGAACACCCTTCTCCACACCCAGAATTAATTCTCTTCCTTGGATCACTGTGCCTTGTGCCTTCCTTTCCAACAGTACTTATCATTCTGTAATGTAATTTCCTGTTTTTGTGCCTGTCTCCCTAGTGGATGATGAGGTCCTTTTGAGGACAGGGACCATGACTTTATACATCTTTGTATTCTAAGCACCTAGCAAGGTGGCTAGCATAAGGAAGGCATTCAACATGTTTAGTGGATGAACCCTGTGGAGTGAACTAAGAGTATTCTGAACTATTTCCAGTCTTGGGGGAAGGAGAGAGGGTACTATCTTGGGATTGGAAACTCGATGATAACAGCTTTAAAAATGAAAATAATGTACACTAAATATCTAAGTCCTGAGAGGAAAATAAGAACTAATGGGAATTAAGAAATCAAGGCCTGGCCAGGTAGCTCCATTGGTTGGAGCATGGTACTGATACACCAAGGGTGTGAGTTCGATCCCTGGTCAGGGTACATGTAAGAATTAACCAATGAAGGCATAAATAAGTGGAACAACAAATTGATGTCTCTCTCCTTTCCTCTCTCTCTAATCAATAAAATATATATAAAATAGAGAAATTTTCCTCTGATGGACTGCAGATTGAAAAAGCAAGGTCAAAATACAGACAAGAAAACTTACTTGCTATGATTTTATACATTCTGGACCACAGTATATTAGTGAATGTTGAGGCGGGGGATGGAGGTGGGGGAGAGGTGCAGAGAAAACCCAAAACACTCTAACTATAGTTCCAGGAAGAGGAGTAGGATGATATATATTTTTAAGCAGTCAAATTTTTTTAAGCAACTGATGATATGTGTTAGAAAAATGTTCTCCATACACAATTTTTTTCCTTAACACTTTATGAAAAATGTTATTAGCAGCTGCCTAGGAAGAAGATCACATTTCTGAACTGCTTCCATTCTCCTTTGAAGTGTCATGAATCCTAAGTTAAATTTGGGAGAATAAACTAAATCTCTGACCATCTCTCTGGAAGAAGAAAGGGAAGAGAAGAGTCAAGTAAACGTGAATAAAAGAATATGGGTTACAACAGCATGAGTTTTCAAAGTTGCTTGTCCTCAGACTACCATTCACCAAAATCCTTCTCCTCCCTCCATACCTGTCAAGTGCATGATTATTTTATTCTATATGGCCTAGCCATTAAAAAAAGAAAAAACAACTTAGGTAACAGTTCAAGAACCTACTGCTCAACCCTGATAAATACTGATATAATAATTTGGCAATATCATTCTTTCTCAGTAAAATTTGTTTTGGTAACATTTCTGATTTCAATTATGGACCAAGGAAGTTACAGCCAAGAATTAGTAAATCTCCATTTTCCTTCTAATATCAAATGAGCAGCAGCCAATTAGAAAGAGTAAGTGAACAGGAGGACCAGAAAGAACAGATTGGGTTTCATGAGAATACAGATGGTAAAACCATGTGTGAAAACAAATAGCATACAGAACAGAGAGGGAAAAGGGCAGATCAAGAATAATGTCCAAGAAATTCCAGTATCTTCAGGGCAATAAAAGAAAGAGGAATCCATTAAAATACTTATAAGGATAAACTGAAGAGATGGGAGGAGAAATATGAGGACAATGTCTGGGAAACCATAGAGAAGAATGGTTCAAGCAGCCAGTCAACTATAGCACCAAATACTGCAAAATATAAAAACGTAAACTAAATAAGGTAAGTGAAATAGGCCAAAATATTTCCATTGTACATAGCACAAAAGAATGGATTAGCTTCTACAAATATTAAAATTTTATTTCATAAAGTTTATTTTTTAGCATCAAGCCCTCTTTAAGACTCCATACTTACTCCAAATATAAATTCAAACACACACACATACACACACACACACACACACACACACACACTCCTTTTGATGCCTTACTAAAAATGAATTGGAGTCAGTTTTGATACATGTTCAAATAGGTAAGAATATAAAACAAAAATACAGCTCTCCTTGTTGTTGCTGGGTTCATTTTCATAAAGGTTAATGGATTAACTGGCTCCACTGGTTTGGAAAGAAAAGCAACTAAAGCATTCAACCACAGAGCTAAAGGTTAAGTCATGGCTAACTGACAGCAACCCTGACATTTTTCAAGCTAGACACATGGTTTTACCTGCTAATCAAAGTGAATTGACTTCATCAGGTAAATCTCATTAAATGTAATTCAACTCAGAACATGACTTTCACTAGTTTGAAGACCTGAGGCTATGGATTAGAAGTATTGTGCCAAAGGAAAAAGAGAATAATGTGTAGGAGCAATTAATCACTATTAGTAAAGCATTTTATATTCAATACATCTTTAGGAAGATATTACTATTCTAATGTCCATATAAGGAAAGAGTCTCAGAAGTTATACCACTAGTTGCAGTCAGAACTGAGCGGCTGCATCATCTGAAGGTGTGACTGAGGCTCTGAGGATCTGATTCTAACTTGGTCCACTCTCGTGGCATGTTGGTGCTGGCCTTTGGCAAGAGGCCTCAGTTTTTCTCCATGTGGGTCCCTCCATAGGGCTGCTTGAGTTTTTTTCATATATGGTAACTGACTTACCCCAGAATGACCAATACAAGAGCCAGAGAAACTGGGCAGATGCAGAGTCTTTTTTGTGAGCTAGTTTGGTGCCAGGGGTCTTGTCCAGCATCTAGAAGGGTTCAGGAATCTGGAGAAGGGCGGTAGTAAATTATTAAAGAGTCTAGACGGGAAACATAATTTGGAAGGCATTTTGGGGAGCCAGAGGAGACTTAGCTAAAGAAACCAAGTCCTCCTGTCTCTCTGGACCCCTTGCTTTTTATTAACACAAACTGTCCTAAAGCAAGGTAGATAAACATATCAAAGGCAAGGTTTAGTGTACAAAGGCATGGTCAGTTTTGGAGGAATTGCCTGCAGCTGTTCAGGTGTTTGGCCAGCAGGAGGCAATAACATGTAGATTGAAATGCCCTCAGCTATCTGGCAGCAAGCAAACATCTATGCATCCTTTTCAGGTTTGGGGAAATGCCTTTGGCCATTCCAATAGATAATAACATATGATTCTCCAGCCCTTGATGAAGGCTCAAGGTCCACCAATCTTTTGATGAACTTCTTGAATTTATGACCTGCTGGAATTAGCTCCTGGCAGTTTGGAAGTCACGTAACATCATTTTTGCTACATTCTATTGGTTGAAAGTGAATCCCTAAATCTGGCCCATATTCAAGGAGAGGGATATTAAAATCCACCTTTTGGAGAAAGAAGTTTCAAAGAATTTAATTTGTAAACATATTTTTAAACTACCACTCTACAATAAATGGGCTAATAACATTGCACTTCTTACACAATTTTATTTGAAGAAAAATTCTATACTCCTTCAAGAATCTAGAAGACAATTCGATTAAGGGGTCAGAAGAATTAGGTTGAATTTCCACGCCTGTATTTGCTGAGGGTCTCTGTACCCTTTTTCTCATGGAGAGAAAAAGAAAACTCACAGGAGGATGAGTGCTGAGATGAACAGGTCCAGCAGCACAAAAGGCCAATCATATACAAAAAGATAAGTGTGACCCAACACTCAGCTTTGCTAATGATAAGCAAAGAGTGCTAAAAAGCAGCTGCTGAACATACACATAGATATTTAAGAGACCCTAAGTCCCCATTTCCACACTGGGGTGTGATGGACTGCTGGGGTCCAACCCCAGCGGGTCCAAGGGTCCCCAAAGGTGTGGACGGAGTCGGCGAAGAAGGAATGGCACAGGGTCAGCGTTCAGTTGATCAGCATAGCGAGGTTCTCCCTCCAGGATCTCCAGCGAAGTTCTGGTTAGGAACCAGCCAAGTTCTGGTCAGGATCTCCAACCAAATTCTGGTGCCATGTTCTCTCGCTAGGTTCTCCAGCCAGGTTCTCCAGGTTCAGTCACCAGGTTCTATCCAGGTTCTTTTGCCATGTTCTGTCTAGGTTCTCCAGTGAAGTTCTGTAGCCAGGTTCTGTCCAGGATCTTTTGCCATGTTCTCTGGCTAGGTTCTGGTTAGGATCTGATCAGGAGCTGATGAGGAGCTGATGAGGAGCTGATGAGGAGCTGATGAGGATCTGATGTTTATTGTCTTGTTACATCCGTGTATATATACCAGCCGATTTTAATCCTTTCAATTTCTATTACAAAGGTTAGGGCGTTTCTTATCTCCATTCCAGGGAGTAAAGATTATGTAGCTTAACTACCCGCCTGGCACTTAATTAAGGGGTTGTATCCCCTCCCTAACCTCAGGGAAAGATCCCCACCTGGGGAAACAACCTTTCTCGGAGAGGTGACCTTGGTTAAAACACATGGCGCTAAAGGGAGCAAACATATTAAGAACAGTATGCTATATATGCCAGGTCCATTGAAACATATGCTGTGCAGATGTTTCTTTCCTGCAGCGACTGTGTCAAGCAGCAAGGATGGACCGGCTTCCGGCAATGGACTAGCATGGGGAGTAAGTTTAACTGGGTTTTGAAGTATCATTAATCTTGTAACTATTTCCACCTTTAGTTCTGGCTGCATCCCATTAACCCACAAATTGCACGTTTGCTTACAAAAAACAACCTATATGCCTCCCAAAATATTCCTTCGTTTATTAATCAATTCATTAAAACTCCTATGGGACTCATTTTTTATATAAATATATATATATTTATATTGATTTCAGAGAGGAAGAGAGAGATAGAAACATCAGTGATGAGAGAGAATCATTGATTGGCTGCCTCCTGCTCACCCCCTACTGGGGATCAAGCCTGCAACCCAGGCATGTGCCCTTGACTGGAATCAAACCTAGGACCCTTCAGTCCACAGGCCAACACTCTATCCACTGAGCCAAACCAGCTAAGGCGAGACTCATTTTTATCTTCAAGCTTATAAATTTTACCAGGCAACGCTCACAGACTGCCTGCAGTATCCTAAAGGAAGAAGACCCACTGTTAACCTTTCTTTCTTAGCAGGATTCAAGGAAGTCCACAGAGGGGTTAGACACCCCTCCTTCCCCCTTTTTGTTTCATCCTTCCATGTTCCCATTTAACCATCCTAACCCTGTATTCGAAAAGAACACTCATCTAAAATTTCTTCCAATTTATTTACTCTCCCTGCAAGAATTTTACAGGTAAATTTTATTATAATGTTATTACGAAAATATATGTCATAGGACCACTTCACTGGGGAATTCAGGCCTTTTGGTACTTAATCCCACACACTCTATAATTGTGAGGGATAATTCCTTTGTTTACAAGGCAGTGTATATGAAGAAATAGAAGCATAGATGATAGATAGATAGATAGATAGATAGATAGACAGATAGATAGATAATGGTAGATAGATAAAAAGATAGGTAGATACTTAATCACCAATGCCATCCAAAAATTCAGTAGCATCTCAGATGCATAGAGTGCTCAGAAAAAGTTATAAGACTAATTTGAATTACCTCAAATATATTATTTAACATTGAGAATTTTTTTAATTCACCTTCACTTGTTCCCAAATGCTTCACTGTTGCTCATTTTCCCCACTCCCTTCCAAATCTTCCTTCCTGCCACACCTCCATCACCTTGTAATTCACTTTCTGTGCCCCAAACTATCGTCTCTGCTTTAAACAGAAATTTAAAGTATTTAAGATCAGTTTTTAAGTATTAAAATATTCATGGGAATAGAAGTATAATCTCTTTAATACCAAGTAAGTTCTCTAACAGTGGCCATAATTAAAAAGTCAGCTAAAGGAGTTTTTAAGGACATTAATTTTTAATGGTGGAAGTAATCAGTAAAAAGAAACTACCTGATAGATGAAGAGAGGTTTGCTGGTGATTAGAAAAGAACAATTAAAGAGGGATTCAGGCTAGTGACCAGTGTGGATACTGTGCTTGTAATCTCTGCTCTCTGGATTTTGAGAAGCTAAATGGAGCATAAAGCAATCTTTCCATGATTCAAATACATATGGAGTAAGCATGCTGTAGAGCAGTGGTTCTCAACCTTCCTAATGCCGCGACCCTTTAATACAGTTCCTCATGTTGTGGTGACCCCAACCATAAAATTATTTTCGTTGCTGCTTCATAACTGTAATTTTGCTACTGTTATGAATCATAATGTCATTGTTACAAATTGAACATAATTAAAGCATAGTGATTAATCACAAAAACAATATGTAATTATATATTTGTTTTCCGATGGTCCTAGGTTGAGAACCACTGATGTAGAGACTTTCAATTAAAGGGAAATTGTAGGAACTTTAAGAACTAGATGGGGTTGCTAGGGTAGTTAGTCTCAGAGCTATGAATAAGCTTCAAACATGCAAGGAAATGTTGAGGGTACATTGTTAAACTCAAATACAGGTACAGAACTAGGGTTGGATTAGGTAAATTTTGGAAACAGTAAAAGATTAGTAATATATATAAGTACTAACTTGCGCTGGATGTATGTTTCTTTAAAAACTGTTTTAAGTCCTATCATATTCATGTAAATAAACTAGCATTTTAATATTGAATGAGATTATGGGTACAAATCCAGTCACCTATCCATGCTTCTGAGAAGCCCATCTGTTCAACTTGCCACTGAAATAACAGAGGCAATGAACTTTGCTGCGATGTGGCATCTGAGCTGCAGCTGCACCCGCCCTCCTACTTACCTTCTTGCCCATATTACTTTCCAGCATATGATATGACTTATTACATATCTTTGCCCTTATGTTACCTCGTCCCCAAATGTTAATTTCTTGAAAATAGAATTTTACCTACTTTGTTCACTGTTCTGTTCCCCTACCTGGAACATTGCTTGCATGTAAAAGGTATACAATGAGTATTAGTTGAATGAATGGACTGTAGGCACAGTCCATAGGACAGTAAGAACATTCTTATGTATCCCAGACATTGCAATCCCAGACACTTAAAACAATGGTACCATTCAACCTCAACTTCCCAATTCTCCATGACTGCTGTACCTCACTTTGTTTTCTGTTTACATCTTGAATTTACTTATACCCTTTATCAGACTTACTCTCCAAATTCAAGTAATTTTTTTACTACTTCTCATGATCAAAAATCATTTCAATGACCTGGAAAGCCATTGGCTACCCAGTACATAGGTAAAGTTTCCCTGTAATTGCATTAAAGAATATCTTCCTACTTCCTGTCTATCACCAATCAATTTAGAAGTTTTTCTGAAGCATCAACTAAGTATGAGCATCATGTAAGACACTGGGGATACAGGAAGAAACAGATAAGGACATTTACCAAGATCAAAGTAACAGAAGCAGTGAGGTTTATGTCTTTCTGACAAAGTGCTATAAATTCATATTCCAACTACAATATTATAATTCTAACAGTGATCTTGAATTCTAACCTTGAAAATTATTTGCTTTGTGATTTTGAACTCTTCTGCTTTCTTCCTCATACATTTTAATTTAAAAACTATACTGCATCATGCGAACTTGCCTATTCGTACCATTATATATGACTACCAACCCCAAACACTCATTTTTATCATGGAAACAAAATAGTAGACTCTGATTCATTCTCATCTAACTTCTAATTTACATACCCCTAATGATGTAGACTGAATGTCTGTGTCCCCCCCAAGATTATTATATTGAAACCTATTCCCCCAATGTGATAGTATTTGGAGGTAGAGCCTTTGAGAGGTGACTATATCATGAAGGTAGAAGCCTCATGAATGAGATTAATGCCCTGATCTATTAAAAAAAAAAAAAAAGGCCCTAGAAAGCCTCCTTCCACCATGTGAGGACAGAGGGAAAACAGTGACCTGTGAACCAGGAAACGAATTCTTACCAGAGATGGAAATTGCTAGCACCTTGATCTTACACTTCCTAGACTCTGAAACTGTTAAAAATCAATTGCCTTTTGTTTATAAGGTGTTATGCCCAGATTTCAAGATCCCCAAGAAACCACATCAGGGAGCCAGCCAATCCGATGCAAAAACATAAGAATCTGTATTTCAAGCTAGCTTGAGCTCCCCATCCACCAGACTCACCAACACAACGGCAAGCCAAGTGGCTGAGAGAGAGAACCCCGCGTAGAGACGGGTTTTATAGTAAGGGGAGGAGAAAGGACTGTGCTCTGCCGATTGGCCAGGCGCAAGTCGGTGTCTTGTTCCTGGGTGTGGCTAGCAGAGTCTTAGACTTCTGGGAAGAAGCTCCTTGCCAAGCACGTGGCCAAGGTAAGATGGAGGATGTAGCCCTTACCCTGAGGCAAGATGGAGGGCCTAGCCCTCGCCCTTTCATAAGGCACCCAGTTATTTTGTTATACCAATCCAAATGTACTAAAATGTTTGAAGACAAAGAAAGAGACAAAATCTCGCATGAGTCCTAAAGGTAATATCAGAAATATCAGAGTAATGTCTACTAATTACAATTTTTATATTTGAAAAAAATACTTCCGATGTTTGCCTTAATAGCACACTAAGCAGTCACTGTTCCAACTTCCTGGGATCTATGTTCTCAGCTTGGAAGAGTCATATTAGCTTTTCTCTCTTTAGATCCTTGGATGAAGTAAGCAGAATATAAAATTTCAGCATAGAAGGTGAGTGCTGATCCACTGTGCCCTTGAGTCTAATGACACAAGATAAGACTAGAAGAAATAAAGAGAAAATGCAGAGCCCTTTGAGAAGCAACTGGTGGAAGACATCAGGCAGCCATGGGCAAACTACGGCCCGCGGGCCGGATCCAGCCCGTTTGAAATGAATAAAACTAAAAAAAAAAAAAAAAGACCGTCCCCTTTTATGTAATGATGTTTACTTTGAATTTATATTAGTTCACACAAACACTCCATCCATGCTTTTGTTCCGGCCCTCTGGTCCAGTTTAAGAACTCATTGTGGCCCTCGAGTCAAAAAGTTTGCCCACCCCTGCGTCAGAGGGTTGTTACAGAATGCGTGAAGAAAAGTGATGTGCTCCATCTGACAGTCAGAGAACTTGACAGATACTGCAAAGACTCTAGGTAAATTTAGTAGACTTGTACTAATAAATGCTTCCTGGGCCCTAAAAACTGGGATTCATTTCAACAAATATTTGGGAAAGAATAAATTCAAAAACAAATACGGACAATAAGAGGGGCTAAGGTATTCAGGAAAGACTATTGTCAAGCTTGAGTTGATTTCTCCTCTAAATTAATAAATTAGAAGGGGTGTTAAATTTGTAAAAGTACTTAATATGGGCATAGACATACATTTTTATTTATTTTTAAATTTATTTATTTGTTTTTATTGATTTCAGAGAGGAAGGAAGAGAAAGAGAGTGAAACATCAATGATGAGAGAGAATCATTGATCAGCTGCCTCTTGCACGCCTCACACAGGGGATCAAGCCTGCAACCTAGGCATGTGCCCTGACTGGGAATTAAATGGTGACCTCCTGGTTCATGGGTCAATGCTCAACCACTGAGCAACACCAGCCAGCCTCATAACGCATTTTTAAAAGTAGAACAACTGTGTGAGGTTCCTTCCCCATACCCACCCCACCCCGCCACTGCCCAAGCCAATCTAGCATATCTCCCAGAATAAACTATTATTTATTAGGTGTACAACTTACCAGAATTTTTTCAATATTACACAAATATATTTAGTGGGTGTAATTTAATTTTTTTTACTCTAAAATAATTATAGATTCATAGGACGCTATAAACGAATATATAGGGCAGTACTGTGCAGCTTTATAATACAGCCTCCCCAACACAGGTATCATCTTGCATAACTATAGTATACTATAAAAACTAGGAAATTTGACATTGGTATAAAGCACAGAGCTTATGCAGATTTCACCTTTACGTGCATGCGCGCACACGTGTGTGTGTGTGTGTGTGTGTGTGTGTGTGTTAGTTCTACACATTTTTATCACATGTGTAGATTTGCTTACCATCAAAATAAAAAAAAATTAACCCTGCTATCATTTCTTTTTTTATTAAATCTTTATTGTTGAAAGTATTACTTATGTCCCCTTTCCTCCCCCATTGACCCCTTCTGCACCCCACCCCAGGCTTTCACCACCCTATTGTCTGTACCCATGGGTTATGCATATATGCATTTAAGTTCTTTGATTTATCTCTTCCCACCCATCACTCATCCCGCCTTCCCTCTGAGATTTGAGAGTCTCTTCCATGCTTCTAATAGCTCTGAATCTATTTTGTTAATGCTGTTATAGTCACATCCACAACCTCATCCCTAACCCTTAGTAACTACTAATCTGTTCTCTATGTTATAATTATGACAATTCATGAATGTTTTATACATAGAATCATGTACTATATACCCTTTTGAGACTGGCTTTTTTTCCACTAATCATAACTTCCCTGAGGTTCATCCAAGTTATTGTATGCATCAGTAGTTATACCTTTTTAATTTCTGAGAACTACTTCATGATATGGATGAACCAAAGTTCATTTGACCATCCATTCATTAAAAGAAATTTTGATATTTTCCAGTATTCAGATATTAAGAACAAAGCTTCTGTAAATATTCATATACAAGTTCCTGTGTAAAAATGTTTTTATTTCTCTGGGATATATTCCTAAGAGTGCAAATGGTAATATATATATATATATTTCAAGTTTTTAAAGAAATTGCTAAAATTTTTCCAGAAAGGTATACCATTTTATATTTCTACCAGAAATGTGTGAGTGATCCAGTTTCTCTGTATCTTTGGCAGCATTTGATGTTTTATTTATTTATTTATTTATTTACTTATTTATTTTAACCATTCTGATTGGTGTGTAATGATAGCTCATGGTAGTTTAATTTGTATTTCCCTGATGACTCTTGATATTGAACATCTTTTCTTATGCCTATATGACATCTGTATCTCCTCTTAAGTGATATGTCTATTCATGTCTCCTGCTCATCTTCAAATTGCATTGTTTTTTATTATTGAGATTTTGAAAATTCCATATATATTCCATATACATATATTCTAGATACTGCCCTTTTTTTTTGAATGTGTAGTTTGCAAATATTTGCCGGGAGCCAGTCCATCCTTGCCGCTTGACACAGTCACTGCAGGGAAGAAACATCTGCACAGCATATGTTTCAAGGGACCTGGCGTATATGGTATACTGTTCTTAATATGTTTGCTCCCCTTCTTGGCGCTACGTGTTTTAACCAAGGTCACCTCTCTGAGAAAGGTTGTTTCCCCAGGTAGGGATTTTTCCCTTTAGTCAGGGAGGGAATAAAACTCCTTAACTAAGTGCCAGGGGGGGTAGTTAATCACTTTAACTAAGAACAATCACGCTTAAGCTACATAATCTTTACTCCCTGGAATGGAGATAAGAAACGCCCTAACCTTTGGAATAGAAATTGATAGGATTAAAACCAACTGGTATAAATACAGATGTAACAAGACAACAGAAGACAGAACCTAGAGACAGAACCTAGCAAGAGAACATGGCAAAAGATCCTGGACAGAACCTGGCTACAGAACTTGGCTGGAGAACCTAGACAGAACATGACGGGAGAACCTGGATAGAACCTGGCTGGAGAACCTGACTACAGAACCTGGCTGGAGATCCTAGACAGAACTTGGCTGGAGAACCTTGCTATAGAACCTGGCGACCGAATATGGCTAGAGAACCTGGCGACAGAACCTGGCTGGAGAACCTGGAGAACTTGGCTGGAGAACCTAGACAGAACATGGCAAGAGAACCTAGACAGAACCTACACAGAACTTGGCTGGAGATCCTGGGTAGAACCAGGCAAGAGAACCCAACCATGCTGATCAACTGAACGCTGTCTCCGTGTCATTCCTTCTTCACTGACTCCGTCCACACCTTTGGGGACCCCTGGACCTGCTGGGGTTGGACCTCAACAAATATTTTCTTTCACTGTGTAGTTTATCCTTTCATTCTGGCTCACATGACTTTTATAAAGCAAAAGCTTTTTTTTTTGCTTTTTTTTTTTTGAGGAGGTCAATTTATCAATTTTTTTTTATGGACTGTGTTTTGGGGTCAAGACTAAGAATTATTTGCCTAGTTATAGGTTCCAAAGATTTCTCTTAAGTGTGTTTATGGATATCTTATAATGTTGTGTTCTATATATGTCTGTGATCCATTTTGCATTACTTTTCATATAAGATGTGAGATTTTGTTTTGAATTTTATTTATTTTTCTGCCTATGGATGTCCAATTGCTCCAGCACCATTTGTTCTTGTTTTTCTTTTTTAATTTAATATATTTTTATTTATTTCAGAGAGGAAGGGAGAGGGACAGATAGATAGAAACATCAATGATGAGAGAGAATCATTGATTGGCTTCCTCCTGCCCGTCCCACACTGAGGATCAAGCCGAAACCTGGGCTCACACCCTGACTTGGAATCCAACCCTGACCTCCTGGTTCATAGGTCAATGCTCAATCACAGAGCCACGCCAGCCAGGCTCCAGCACCATTTGTTGGAAGGCTTTTTCTCTCCTGGTGTCTCTCTCATTTAGTTGCTTTTGTTTCTCTGTCCAAACTAATTGGCCATAATTGTGGGACTGTTTTTGGTTTCTCTATTTTGTTCCACTGATCTATCTTCTGCCCCTCCACCAATACCATACTGTCTTGATAACCACAGCTGAACAGTAGGCCACAACAACAGAAAGAGTAATTTCTCCTAATTTCTCCCTCTTTTTAAAAATTGTTTTGGCTATTTTCCTTACACTATAAATTTTAGAATAAGCTTGTCTATCTCAACAAGAAACCTTGCTAAGGTAATGTTGTAAATTATGTTAAACATATATCAATCTAGGAAGAATTTGACATTTTTACTATGTTCCAGCTGAATACTTGCACTTTTAAAGCATCAATTTGGGAATTCATTTATAAATTCAAAGGTACATAATATAATTAACAAAATGAAAGATAAAATTAATATTGTTAACAGATAAAATATTAACGTAAATCAACACTATTATTCCAATATAGTAAAAAAAAAAACTGAATAGGACAATTCACAGAATAAATTTTAAAAGTCCAATCACACTAATAATCAATGGAATCCAAATTAAAACTAAAATAAAATAATAATTATACCTTAAAATCTGACAGATATTTTACAGATATTTTAAAGAAAAATGCTCAGGGCTGAGTGATTAATATGAAGTGAAGCAAGCTTTCTATTTAGTATAATGGGTATAAATATTCTGCAAAGCCACTTGAGAATATCAAGAATTTAAAAAGGCATTCCCTTTATCCCAGTGTTTTCATTTATAGTATACTATCTTAATGAAAATAATCGGAAATGCAATTGACATTTTATATACAAAAATGTACATCACAACATTAATTGTAATAGTGCAAAGGAGAGAAAAAACTAATTGTCCAAAAAACTAAATTGTTAAATAAACTAATGCATAGCCATATGATACAGTATTATGCAGCTGTTAATAAATTATGTATTTGATGAATTTAGTGGCATAATTGTTCACCACATGGTACTAAGCCATAAAAAGATATATACAAATATGTTAATGAATACCATTCAAAAATATTTTAAAGTATATTTCTGTATGGAAAAATAATGTTAAAAAATCTTATTTAATAAAGAGTTAATATGCAAATTGACCATCACACCCTCACACAAGATGGCCACCCCCGTGTGATCAAAGATGGCCACCACAAGATGGCCAGCAGGGAAGGGCAGTTAGGGACAACCAGGCCAGCAGGGGAGGGCAGTTAGGGGTGACCGGGCTGGCAGGGGAAGGGAGTTGGGGGCGACCAGGCCGGCAGGAGAGGACAGTTGGGGGCAATTAGGCTGGCAGGGGAGGGCAGTTGGAGGCGACCAGATCTGCAGGGGAGGGCAGTTGGGGGCAACCAGGCTGTCAGGGAAGGGCAGTTGGGGGCAACCGGGTCAGCAGGAGAGGGCAGTTAGGGATGACCAGGCAGGCAGGGGAGGGCAGTTGGGGGCGACTGGGCCAGCAGGGGAGCAGTTAGGCATTGATCAGGCTAGCAGGGGAGTGGTTAGGGGGTGCTCAGGCAGGCAGGCGAGCAGTTGGGACATCCCCAAAGGGGTCCCAGATTGGAGAGGGTGCAGGCTGGGCTGAGGGACACCTCCCCCCCCCCCCCCCCCCCCCGCCCAGTGCAAGAATTTCGTGCACCGGGCCTCTAGTTACAGAAATAATAACATTTGTCAAATTTGAATCATTTTTCCTTTTTACACTTCTCTGTATTGTATGCCTTTTCTACAATAAACATGTATCAATTTCAAAATCAGAAAAATATTCATTAATAAAGTAACAACCAATTTTAATAATAGGCCTAATTTTCCTCATTCAGCTTATAAGCTGATGCAGCATTGGCCTACTTATGAAGTATTTCTGAAGGTTCATTGTGTGGGAGTGGGAAAATCTAAGTCCCTCAATAAATAAGTAGAAATTTTTTTTTTTTTCCTCAAGGACTGTTTCAGGAATGAATTGCCCTACTAAAACTTGGAAATTCTGAAATGAGTAATAAAAAATAGCACTAATGTGAAGTTTTCCCCAATAGAAAATAATGCCCTTTTTTAGGGCCTGTATATGTCCCATGACTAGAGAGAGCTGGAAGTAAGGTAAGGCACACATCAGCCACCCCCACACTCTAACTGGAAATGGGGTCATGCAAATATTGGTGGCCTATTCCATAAATGTTTTATAACTCTGCCAGAGTGGACTCACACAGTTTAAAAATAAAAATCACTGATAGTAAATTATACCAAAATGAAAAGTTAAAGCACAATTCAAAGCATTAAAAGTGAAGGCCTCATTAACATCCTAACCTCACTCAACAATTTAGCTTAGCAATTTAAAATAAAACTCAGTCCATCTTGAATTGTTGACTTTGAAGATACTTATAATCAGGTTAACCTATAAGTTATTGTCTAAAATTGGTTGTTACTTTATTCGTATTTTTTCTGATTATAAAACTGACAGATGTTTATTATAGGAAAGACAGATAGTACAGAGCAGTATAAAAAGAAAAAATGATTCAAATTTTACAGTGTTGACAATGTTATTATTTTTATAATTTCCCAAGTTTTATTTTTCCATTCAAAAATATGTTTTAGAAATATTTTTGGAATTGTATTATGTTAACATATTTGTATATAGCTTTTTTGGTCAATAATGTGTGGTGAAAAATTATGCCGCTAAATTCATCAAATGCATAATTTATTAACAGCTGCATAAAACTGTTTCAAATGGCTATACATTAGTTTATTTAATAATTTAGTTTTTTGGACATTTAGTTTTTTCTCTCCTTTTCACTACAATTAATGTGATGTACATTTTTGTACATAATGTCAACTACATTTCTGATTTTTTTCATTAACATAGTATATGAAAATGAAAACACTGGGATACTTTTTTAAGAGTGTGAAATAGATATCATTAATAGTTAGGCTGGGACAATAAGTGTAAACTACAACAGGCTGGGCAAATCAATGTATGACTGATGAAAAAACTGTCATCTAACCACATTGCACACACAGTTCAACATCATACAGAAATTGGTTCTTTATTAAATTAACAAATAAATAATTATGTATCAGTACAATATACAAAATTAACAAAGAAATTCTTAACAATAATAGAGTATTCAATTACCATATAAGCATTACTACTTAAATTGTTTTTGTTCTAATAAGTATGTTAGAGATAAATGCTAAACTGGTAAAACTTTGGGTCTAAGGCACACACATGTGGATGAGCAAGCACATCCACATTAAGTTTAAGGCAATATATAAAAAAAAAAAAATCTATAGTATTTAGAAATAGCACACCCTGCATGATTTAGCCTTCATGGGCCTCCTCAATTCACATAACCTTCACCACATTGTCCCCCAAAATTCAATTCTATGGCCAGACCCTGAAATCCTTCAAACTCCAAAATATTGCATTTTAATGCTTTCTCACAATAAACAACCATATTCCAGGCCTCTAATTCCTTCAAAATCTATCCTTCTGCATCATTGAAACTGTCAATTCTTTGAGCATGTTCTCCCCCTCCTTTTTACTGAATTTATTGGGGTGACATGGATTAACAAAATTATACAGGGTTCAGGTGAATAATTCCACAACATATCATTTGTACACTGTATTATGCGTTCATCACCCAAGTCAAGTCTCCTTCCATCACCATTTATGCCCCCTATACCCTCTTCCACTTCCCCCCACACACTGCTTCCCCTGGCAAGCCCCACAGTGTTGTCCCTGTCCATGAGTTTTCACTCTTTTCTTTTTTCTCTCAATTTCTCAATCCCCCCACCAAGTCCCTCTAATTCCCCCAACAGCTGTCAGCCTGCTCTCTACTCAGGGAAGAGTAAATTACTTATTTTTCTAAGCAACTGTATCTTTTTCAACTCACTTCTTGGAGTGATGATGGAAGTACTTCTTCCTGGCCCCTTCCGATGTTTTGGCTAGACTTCCTTTACTGGAAGTAAATAGACCCACAAATAAGGTGCTAGACAATGTCCTATCACTCCCACCCACTTCTAGTTTCACCCCAGCACTGCTTCACACCTTTGGGAACATTTTCTCTGACACAGAACAACTGCAGAGGGTGTACTTAATTTTCCCTGAATTAGCAGGACCTCATAACCTGGGAGAGCTGGCCTTGGCTGTTACCTATAACCCACTAGAGTTGGAGACCATGCATTTTATTGTTCCACTTGTTATAAGGAACTAAGATTGTTCAAGTTCATAATTTCCTGTCCACAGCACTACTTGACTTCTGCTTGATTCCCAAAACCTGGGGAGGGGAGAGTGGGACCAACAGAGAGCAAGGGGTATGTGCTAGCCTCTCTGCCAATACCACTTTTGTTAGTCAACATTTCCCATCCTCCCAGTACTTCTAAACTTCCTTCCCCACTCTATTGGGTTAGTATGTCTACCTCTGTTTCTGACTCTGAAGAAGGGTCAGGCCATACAGAGGGAATACAGGTGGACACAAGCCTCCCCTCCAATGTCCAATCTACCACATCAATCTCTTCCTCTTCAAGGCTGGCAGGGAGTGGGTCCAACAGCTCAGAGTTGCTAAATACCTTCTTGCCTGGTTCTGGATCAGGGTACAGTATCACTTCTGTAGTTTCCATCCAGTTAGAACAGGGAGGTGAGAGGTCCCCATAGGACATTTGGGGAGAGTCAAGGAAGTCATTGTGGAGAAGTTTGTCTCTCTGACCAATCAGTGGCTGGGAGCTGGTAATATCTTGGTCTTGAATCAAAGAGCATCCTACTGAAAGCACCTGTCCTTCATTAATCTTAGAGGGTATGACAAAGGGGATAAAGGGTTCAACTGGCTCTTTGTTCTCACCAACAGGTTCCTTTTCCAATCTTATGCACTCCCTGGACCAGAATTCCATGTCTGGTAAATACCATTCTTCCTCTTTTATCCAGTTCTTCCCTGTTTCTGTCAGGTGATAACTAGGGGTCCTACAGTCCTTTGCCCTTGGACTCTCCAAAGATCCTATAGGTGACTCAATGTCTGAGCCACATGGCATGAACTCCAGGATCTCCTCCAGCTCACTGGTGGCAGCAACACTTGTTATCTGGTACTCCTCAGTTTCACAGGTCTGCCCCAACAGGGCTGTGTCAAATGCATATGGCTCTCTGCAGTCAATATCAAACCTAGGTTTCTTCCCTACCACCTCTGGACTGGACCCAAACTTGGACTTCACCACTGGGTGGTCTGGGGAGAGGCTACCAGAGAGCAGAATGTCTTGTAGCCCAGAGCACAATGGGGAGTCCTGGTCTATTCTAGTAGGTAGCATTTCCTGCTGGTTAACTGAGGATGGCTGAGTCCTTGGAGGCTCTTCTGAGTCCCTAGGTTCTAGGACATGAGGACTATCTTGAGAGGTTTTGAGGGGAGGTTCTTGCACCACCTCCCAGTGGGTCCCATTGACAGTCCTCCTCAGTTTCATTCTCCCAATCTTCCCCTTGTTGGCAGAGTCTGAGTTAGGTGCCCTGACTTCAGGACTCCATTTCTTACTCCCACCTGTCTTTCCCAGACCAGATGGGCTTGGGGTGCTCTGTAGAGAACGAGTTCTCCCTGACTTATGCTTGTCCTTCAGTGCTTTATTTATATTCTTCTGTCGCCAAAGACGTCGGCCAGGACCTGCAGGCCCTGAGCTGCGTCCACTTAAAATGCTGGAAGGTTTGGATGTACAGACATCAGGTGATGGCTTTGAACGAATCAGCCTGATCTTTATAGGCAATAGTCGCTTACCCTCAGAGGGGTACAAGCTGGGTGAGGAATGCTCTGTAGGACCAAGGGCAGGGTCACTCTTGTTCTCTTTAGATTCTTGACTGTGGCTTGATGGTGAAGAGTTTTCTTCTTGTGGAGCTGGGCAGACTCTGGCCTTCCTCTTGAGCAGAAGAGTGCCAGGCAAGTTCTTTGCATTATGTCCACTGCTCTTGTCCTGGGGTCCCTCATCCTTCCCCAACAACTTCAATCTCACTGCCCCAAGAGGACAAAGAGTCTGGGTGTCAGGCAGTAAAGTTCGAGGGCAGTGGCTGGATGGTACCACCCTGGCAGAGATTGGTGCAGCACTTGGAGGTTGTAAGCACTCCCGGTTCAGTCTTTGGCCCTGAGGGGCCTTCACCAACTTCCCACCCTCTAGCTGAAGGGATTCCAGTTCACATACACGGAGCTGGCGGGCAGCAGAAAGCACATCCTGGGCTTCTTCTTGAGACACTTCTATCTCTGAGGTATACAGGAAGTCCACCAGCTTCCTAAGTGTCCTGATCTTCAGGCCTCCCAGCTGCAACACCACCGGACAACCCTGAGCTGGCCTCTCCCGTTCGAGCTGCTCTGTGAAGAAGGGGCTGCAGGCAGACAAGATGCAGCGGTGGGCTGGGACGACCTCACCTTCTGCCTGCAGGAGGACATCACAGAACACCCCACTCCGTTGCTGGCGATAAAGCTGCAGAAAAGCCAACTGGAGGAACTGGGGGTCCCTGTATATGATTTGGGGGCTGGCGGAAGAACACATATTAACAAACCAAGGTTTTCACAGGTCAGTATCTGCACAGCTGGTGTTCCTTTCCAGGATGCAGTTTTCTGTCCGGGGGCACCGGAGGATCTGTCAGGGGGCACCGAGTCAACGTCAAACAGGACTAGCTCTGCAGCAGCAGTTGCCCCTGCCGTCCGCTCTGTGCTTGGGCCCTCTGTCCAGCCTACCTTGTTTCCGCCCAACGTCCAGCCTCGCAACAGGAAGATGATCCAAAAAACAGCACAGGTAGGTGGGTCGCCTGAGGTTCAGAACCAAGGGAATCGGAGCAGGCGCGGAGAAAGCAGGCCTTCAGGGAAGGTCCGCACAGCTGGGCGCCCCGGCCCAACTCCTCAGCTGGGAACGTTTCAGAAGCCGGAATGCAGGGTTCGCCCTCACCGCCAGCTCCCGCAGCCGCGCTCTCTCTGGCGCCCACTTCCCCACCGCGGTCCAGCACCTTCCTGCACTGGTGGATGGTGGTGACTGTGAGGACCGGAGGCAAGACTGCAGTGCCAACACCTGGGCTGCTGCACTCGTGCGCCTTTGCCCGCCCACGCCCTTCCTGCTCGCCAGCTCTCAGGCTTAGTCAGCAGGGATCCCTCAGCCCCATTGGCCGAAGGCTCCTGGGACAGCCAATCACAGGAGGAGGGGCGGTTTGGCGGGAGGCTGTCTCCAGGGTCTTGAGAGGCAGGGAAGGAAGGTGGGCGGAAGCGGTGGGGGAGGAAGCCTGCCGGCAGCCCGCCTCTCAGTCAGCCTCTCGGATTGGGCAGGCTTCAGGGCGCTGGAGGACACGTCCGCATTCTCTCTGAAGAGGCTGCAAATGGCGGCAGCCCTGCTCTAGGTTTAATGGAGGGCGAGTCCCCGGATGGCTCTCCTCGCACCTCGTCCCCCAGTCTCTCTAGATACCTCCTAGGCCAGGGATGTTCTGGGACAAGGTCCTTGGGCTAGTTTCCGAATTCTAGTTTTTCAAAAGATTCCACTCGGGCCCCAAGTCTCGGAGATCTGCTGAGGAGAGGGGTGGCGGAACTTCCTGTGGGGAGTGGCCTCCGGTGTCCTGACACAGATGGTTTGTTCAGCGCACTTCCTGACTGGAAACAGCTGTTTTCAGGGGTGATATGAAACATTAAATGACCTCAAGATTATAAACAGTTAGCAAGAATGCCAACCCACGTTATCGATCTGGGCAGCAAGTCTTTTCCCTGTGTGTTCGGCCCTGGGTCCTGGCTGTGGTTAGATGTCACCTGGCGTCCAGGGCGGGAAGAAAGTGGCTCAACCCAAAGACACTGACGACAAAGTGAAGTGAAAGAGCGCAGGCCTCGCGGAGGCCAGCAGGGGGCAGAAGAGGAAGGCACCTAAGAGAAGGGGGCCCTGCAAAGGGACAAGAGGTGGTGGGGTGAGTAGTACGTTTGCATTCAAATAGGTCTTCATTGGTATCTGATACTTTTTCAAAAAAGATTTGAGGTAGTTGACTGAACTATGGAGGACTGGGAAGGGGCTGGGAGGGGGGTGGGGGGGAGTTGAGCATTTCCAAGTCAGTTCGTAGTCTCTTTAGTCTAGTTGGAGGCCTCTGCTCTTAAGTTGGAAAAAGAAAGGAGAACAAAAGACATTTTCTGTTGCAATTGTCATATTTTGAAGAGGAAGCAATTTGTGAAAGGACAAAACTTAACAGAAGGACAGGTTTTAGATATTTGTCTGCAGCACATAGATACACAAAAAAGCAAGCAAGTAAAAAAAAAAAAAAAAAAAGAAGAAGAAGAAGGCAAAACAGAACTTGTTTATGGCATCTGATACTGTAGAATCAGAATGGGATTAGGCAGTGGAGTACCAGCACAGTTATAGGTGAGTCTGTGGAATTCTAAAACAAAAGTATAAATATTCTATCCCTTCATGAATATGTTGTTACCAGGATTAGTAGAGAGGACTTACTTCTTGGGTGTGCTTTTTAATCCAATACCAGTTTAGTTAAATTGTGTATTAGTAGAATTTCTAAAGGGAATTTTAAATGGCCATCCTACCAAGGGCTTCAAAAATGACAAACTTTGGATGGTAATGTGTAGCCACCAGAGGGTAGAAAGGGGTAAAAATTATTTTGTTTTCCTCTGTATAAATAGTGTTTTTTTTTATAATTAATTTTTTTCATTTCTTCTTGATACTTATAGCTTTAGTCTAGTTTAGAAGTAGAGCCATGACAGCACAGCACTCTGCCCCATATAAGAATTTTATATATTTCTTTTTAAAATACAATTCTATTTCCTAGGTCTTCCCTAATATTTCATCATTTAATGATATCTTGTTTTTCTTTGTATGTAAGTAGTAACAGTTGTGGATGGGAAAGTTAAAATTTGAGAGTTACAAACCCAACCACTGAATGTAAGATTCAATGCATATAAAAAAAAATACAACAACAACAAAACACACACACACACACACACACACAAAACCAACAACACTGTCTCTAAATATATTCTCAATCCATTGACTTCTCTCCATTTTTACTGCTACCACTGTAGTGAACTGCTTATCACCATCACTTAACCTTCAAACTAATTTCCTTGCTTTCAATTTTGTTCCCTCTTTAATCCATTTGTCACATAAGTAGCCTGATCTTTTATAAAAATGTGAGTTAGATCATATCATTCTGCAATTTAAAACCCTCATAGACTTTCCCCTACCTAAGAATAAAATCAAAACTCTTTTTTCTAACATATAGAACCCTTCGTACTCTCATTCTTGCCCATCTCTCCCTCTTCATTTGCAACAGCTCTGATGGATCCAGTGTGTTTCAATTCCACACTTTAGAGCTTTGGCATTAGTAGTTACCATTGCTCATATCATCTCATGATTGGCTACCTCTTACCATTAAGATTTCAATTTAATTGTCACCTCTCCAAGCAGTTTGTCCCTGACATCCAATCTAAAACAAACCACAAGTCTTCTCACCAATATATTTTAAATCTCCATATAGTCCTCCATCTGACATCTTACCTATTAATCTTCTCCCTCAACCCACTAGAATATAACCTTTTTAAGACAGGAAACATATCTATCTTATTGTTCTTTTTAAATTAAATTTATTGAGGTGGCGTTGCTAATAAAATTATATAGGTTTCAGGTATACAATTCTATAATACATCATGTGTATACTGTACTGTGTTTACCACCCCAAATTGTGTCTCCTACCATCACCAGTTACCTCGTCCCTTCATCCTCTCCCTCCCCCCACTTTACTCTGGCAATCACCATACTGATGTTGGTGTCCACAAGTCTTTCCTTTTTTCTATGCTTAATCCCTTCACTCATCTCACTCAGCCCCCACTATGCCCTCCCTCTATGTGGGACAGTTCTCAGTCTGTTTTCTGTGAGTTTGTCTCCTCTTTGTTAGTTTATTTTGTTCATTATATTCCACAAATAAGTGAAATCATATGGTACTTGTCTTTCTCTGACTGCCTTATTTCTCTTAACATAGTGCTCTCCAGGTCCATCCATCCTGTTGCAAAGGGTAAGATTTCCTACTTTTTATGGCTGAGTAGTATTCCATTGTGTAAATGTACCTGGCTTTGTTATCCACTCATCTACTGGTGGGTACTTGGGCTGCTTCCAAATCTTGGCTATCCCATATAATAAAAGTCTAATATGCAAATTGTCCCCTTGACCAGGAGTTCAACCAGGGGGCAGGGCCGGTGGAAGGGAGGCCCACCCAGCTGGCGGCAGTGGCGGCAGGCAGCCGGAAAAAGAGAGGCCCCACCAGTCAGCAGTGATGGCCGTGGCAGGTGGCCAGGGGAAAGGAGCGGTGGTGGTGGCTGGCAGCTGGGGGGAAGGAGGTGCCCCGGCTGGCAGCCAGCAGCTTCTAGGGACCCTACCCATGCACAAATTTCATGCACTGGGCCTCTAGTTGTAAATAACGCTGCAACGAATGGAGGGATGCATATCTTCTTTCACGTGTTTTGGGATTCTTTGAATATATTTCCAGAAGTGGAATCATTGGGTCATAAGGCAGTTCCATTTTTAATTTTTTGAGGTAACCCCATACTGCTTTCCACAGTGGCTGCACCAATCTGCATTCCCACCAACAGTGCACAAGGGTTCCCTTTTCTCCACATTATTGCCAACACTTGTTTTTTGTTGATTTATTGATGGTGGCCATTCTGACAGGTCTGAGGTGATATCTCATTGTGCTTTTAATTTGCATTTCTCTGATGATCAGTGATGTTGAGCATCTTTTCATATGTCTGTTGGCCATCTGTATGTCCTCTTTGGAGAAGTGTCTATTCAGGTCCTTTGTCCATATTTTAAGTGAATTGTTTATTTTTTTGATGTTGAGTTGAAAAAATGTCATAGTTTCTTAATGTAGCAGGCTAGAGATACTTTTAAGGGCCAGGCCAAAAGTAGATTACATCACATGCACCTGTATTTCATTGGTCTTTCCTGAGTTGTATTACCTTTATCTAATTTCAAGTAAGGCTGGGAAACATAGGTTTCCTGTGTTTCCAGGAAGAGGAAATTATATTGGTGAGCATGTGGCCAAGTCTTTGTCATTGTATAACTTTAACTTTCAATATAGTTAACTCTCTTGCCACTTGTTATTCTCCTACAACTAGTTATTCAGGACATATCTTTTGGGAGAACATGATTCATCCCACAACACCAGGAAACCAGGATCTTAAGGTAAGGGGATGTCATAGTCTCTTCTCATTAATTTGTAAACAGACTTGAAAACTGTACACATGGGTAGACAATTCACAAAGGAATTGGGTCAAAAGGGCAGATGGAAATACAGGTGGCTTCACAAGTATTCAAAGAAATACAAATTTTAAAAATAAGACACTATTTTCACCTATAAAATTAACAAAGACTAAAATATAAACTTACCTAATAATAGACAAATATGTAAATTGACTGTCCCTCCGCTATGCTCACCAGCCAATCAGGAGAGTATGCAAATCAACCCAACAAAGATGGTGGTTAATTTGCATATGTAGGCTGAAGCTGCGGAGCAAAGACTGAAGGCCCCGGCCGGAGCAGCAAAGGGTCCCAGGTGCCAGAGGAAAACCGGTGCTGGCAGCCAGGGGAAGGGAAGGCCTATTGCACAAATCTCTTCGTGCAACAGGCCTCTAGTACTAAATAAGAAAGGGGATGCAGTTAAATTCAGCCAACAGAAGCAGTGGCAATGTTGGAGGAAAATGCCCAGATGTACAATTATCCTGAAGGAAAATTCAGAAATAACTATCAAAAATATTTATTTAAATCATTCAAGACATATTTATTGAATATTAGCTAAGCAATGGGCACTGTTCTAAGTCCTCTAATCTAGTAATTCCACTTTTGGAAATGTATCCAAAGAAAATTAGTGGAAATGCAGCCATATTTATGTGCATGGAATCTACTGCAATGTGAAAACAGCATAAATGGCTGACAGTAGGGAAGTGATTAAATAATTTATGCTACATCTATATTTTAAAAGATATGGAATGATAGAAGAAAAAAATTGAAGGTTAGTGAAGTCTAGGAAATCCTATTAGTATAATTTTATAGAAGAGGATAATAAAAAGATGCAGTTATAGTATGATTCTGATTTCTGTATATATATATTTATATTCAGATAACATATTTATTTACTATCAAATGTGTGCTAGGACATATAAAGAGAGAATTTGTAAGATCTCAGAATATAGGTCAAATGGTATTTTTCCCAATATTGTTTCTCTACTTCACAGAAATTGCTGAAGAACAGACCAACATATAGTAGAGTACTTTGTGCTATAGTCATGAATAAAAATGTGCCCTAATATATAATGGAATAATAAAAGTGATAAAGAAAGTGTAATTTCAGTTTCAAGTACTTTCCCAAGTCCTTCTGATCAAGCCCCTCCCCACCAAAAGAAATGGAAACCTTGCCCTAACCAGTATGGTTCAGTGGAGAGAGCGTCGGCCTGCGGACTGAAGGGTCCCAGGTTCGATTCCAGTCAAGGGCATGTACCTTGGTTGCAGGCACATCCCCAGCAGGGGTGTGCAGGAGGCAGCTGATTGATGTTTCTCTCTCATTGATGTTTCTAACTCTCTCTCCCTCCCCCTTCCTCTCTGTAAAAAATCAATAAAATATATTTAAAAAGAAAAAAAAAAAATGGAAACCTTGAGAGCCTCCTATCTGGTTGCCCTACATTTGCTTGTTTCCCTGTATGATCATCTTCCACTTAACCTGTTGTTGTGATCTTCCCAAAATCCAAATCTGACTATGTCATGTCATTGTTTAAAATCCTTTCCATGTTCTCCAAAGAGGATATACAAATTGCCAATAAGCACATGGAAAGATGTTTGACATCACTAATCATTAGGAAAATGCTAATCAAAACTACAATTATTTGCCACTTCACACCTATTAGGATAGCTACTGTAAATAAAAATAAAAAACAGAAAACAACAAGTCTTGTGGAGGAGGTGGAGAAAATGAAACCCTTGTCCACTATTAGTGGAAAATTAAAATGGTGCAGCCACTGTGGAAAACAGTATGGCAACATTTACTCAAAAAATTAGGAGTAGAATTACCATATGATCTAGAAATTCCACTTCTGGGTATACAATCAAAATAAGTTGAAAGCAGGGTCTCAATGAGAAATTCATCTATATATTGATAGCAGCAATATTCACAACAACTAAAAGGTAGAAGCAACCCAAGTGTCTATCAACAGCTGAATGTATAAACAAAATGTGGTAGATACAATGAAATATTTTTCAGCCTGAAAAAAGAAGGAAATTCTGACACATGCCACAATATGGATAAAGCTTGAGGACATTATGCCAAGTGAAATACCCAGTCACAAAAAGACAAATACTGTATGAGTCCAGTTATTATGAGGTACCTAGAGTAGTCAAATTTATAGAGACAGAAAGTAGAATGGTAATTTGGAGGGAAGATCAGAGAATAAGGTATTGATATTTAACGGATACAGAGTTTCATATTTGCAAGATGGAAAGAGTTCTGGGAATTGATTGCATACCAATGTGAAGGTATCTAACACTACCCTTACAAAATGGTTAAGATTATAAATTTTTTATCACAATTAAAAATAAAACTTTTTAAAAATCTCTTTCACCACCAGCAGGATAAATTTGAAATTATATAGAGCTACATACAAAGATCTCCATGGCTGACCTCTTCCCTCTGTGGAAGAAGTGAGCATAACAAAAAGCATGAGGTTATATTTAAGTTTCAGGAGAAAAAAGTCAAGTACCATTTTATTTTCAAACTAGAGGCCCGGTGCACAAAAATTTGTGCACTTGGGGGGGTCCCTCAGCCGGGCCTATGCCCTCTTGCAGCCTGGGTGAGGGGCTGATGGCTGTTTTCAGGCTGGTCACACCCCCTTTAGGGTGGGGGGTCCCTACTGGGGTGCCTGGCCAGTCTGGGTGAGGGGCTGAGGGCCGTTTTCAGGCTGGCCAAGTCCCCCAGCGATGGAAGCTCCCTGCCTCTCCTTTTTTTCTTTTTCTTTTTTATTCTTGGATTTATTTACCTTCTATAATTGAAACTTTGTAGCTTTGAGAGGAGCTCAGAGCTGGCCAGGGTGGGCGAGAGGGAAGCCTCCTGCTAGCTCCAGCTCCATGGCTGGCCGGCTCAGCCGGCTGAAAGCAGGTATCTGGGGTTTATTTACCTTCTATAATTGAAACTTTGTTGCTTTGAGTGGAGCTCAGAGCGGGGAAGCTTGGCTTCCTCCATCATTGGGGCAACCAAGCCTCCTGCTTGCTCCAGCTTTGTGGCTGCCAGCCGCCATGTTGGTTGGGTTAATTTGCATATAGTCACTCTGATTGGTTGGTGGGCGTGGCTTAAGGCATAGCGAAGGTACAGTCAATTGCATGTTTGTCTTTTATTAGTATAGATGTATCCTGCAGTGAAAAAATAAAGAGTGGAATGACTTATAATAAGAAAATCACAAACTGAGGTATTTATAATCTTTGAATGCAATGCTCCTTTAAGAAACACTTAGTAAAATTACTGTTTACAACAACTGATGCAATTTTTGAGCCATCATTAATTTTTACAAAAACCATTGTTTTATGAATTATACAATTTATTCAAACAATGTTTCACAAGTGTTTGGAAGAGGAAATCTTATAAAGCACCTTAATGTGTATAACAGGAAGGTCAATTAAAAAGTTTATTTGCATGAGGATTCTTATCTTCTCTCTGCATGTCAGAAACCTGACAGAAGTCTTCACTTTAGCTAGTAAGCACTTTACTGATTAAAGGTTAATTTTCATTTTTAAAGGGCGAAGTCAAGATACTACAGTTCTAGGAGCATAAATACTGTCTTAGTTAGCTTGGTCTGCCATAACACAGTATCACTGACTGGGTGGCATAAAAAACCAGAAATTTGCCGTAACCGGTTTGGCTCAGTGGATAGAGCGTCGGCCTGCAGACTGAAAGGTCCCGGATTCGATTCCGGTCAGGGGCATGTACCTGGGTTGCGGGCACATCCCCAGTGGGGAGTGTGCAGCAGGCAGCTGATCGATGTTTCTCTCTCATCAATATTTCTAACTCTTTATCTCTCTCCCTTCCTCTCTGTAAAAAATCAATAAAATATATTTTTAAAAAAACAGAAATTTATTTTCTCAGAGTTCTGGAGGTTGGAAAATCCAAGGTCAAGACACCAGCCAATTCAGTTTCCAGTGAGAGTCCTCTTCCAGGCTTTCACTCAGCCACCTTCCCCCTGTGTCTTCACATGGTGGAGCACAGCAATCTAGTGTCTCCTCATAAGAACTCTAATCCTATCAGATCATATATACATCCCTAGGACTTAATTTGACCTAGTTTAATTTCATAGTCTACAGTCACACTGGTGGGGGAGTTAGAGTTTCAACATGCAAATGTTGGGGGACACAATTCAGTCTGTTGCAGGTGCTTGTCCTCCAATTTCTCTCCAGGATAATCTCTTATCACTAGTGACACAGTCCAATACCTAGACTTAGTATTCCAGAATACCAGATGAGTTGTCATTCTTCTGTGTACCCAAAGCATCCTGTGCATGCTCATAAAATATCCCTGACTGATTTTTAAAATTTTTTTCCTAGTTTGTGTATATTATACATATTAGAGGCCCGATGCACAAAAATTTGTGCAAGAGTAGGCCTTCCTTCCCCCAGCTGCCAGCACCGGCTTTCCTCTGGCACCCAGGACCCAGGCTTCCCTCCTCCGGCCGCTGGAAGGCACCCCGGACCCGGGCTGGCTTTCCCCTGGCCCCAGCTTCGTCAGGAAGGACATCTGGAATAACGTCCAGTCTAATTAGCATATCACCCTTTTATTATTATAGATTATAATGCATAATATAAGTCACTGGTGACAAGAACTATTGCTCCTCCCCCCCCAATACCATTTATCCCCTCTATGCCCTATTCCACACCACCACACCACCGCCATCATCATACTGTTGTCCATGTCCATGAGTTTTCTCTTTTTTTTTTTAGCTCAATCTCTCCATCCCTCCTAACCCTCCATCCCCCCATCTGACTACCTGCTTTCTATCTATGAGTCTGACTCTATGTTGTTTCATGAACTATCGCTTCTTGTTGTCTGTATCCCTTATACATTTCTGTCTGTATCCCTTATACATTTAACAATGCAGGGGTATTAATCTAGGATGGATCATAGGTACTTGTATTCATTCCCTATTGCTGCTATAACAAATTGCCACAAACCAGCTGGCTTTAAACAACATAAATTTATCCTCTTACAGTCCTAGAGACCAGAAATATGAAATCAGTTGCACTGGGCTGAATCAGTTAGGTCATGCTCCCACCACAGGCTCTTGAAGAGAACTGTTTCCTTCCCTTTTCCAGCTTCTAGAGCTGCATTCCTAGTGTTCTTGGCTCTGGGCCCTTTCTTCCACCTTTACAACCTACAGGGTAGCATCTTAAAATATCTCTCCTTCTGCTGTGAGAGGCACATTGCCTTCTCTCTTCTGTATGCGGTAAATCTCCCTCTGCCTCCCTCTTGTAAGGACCCTTCGATTACATTGGGCCCACCTTTATAATCCAGGATAATCTCCCCCTTTCAAGATGTTTGACTATTTACATCTCCCAAGTCCACATTCCTATATAAGGTCACATATATAGGTTCCAGGGATTATGACCTGGATATATTGGAGGCCATTAGCCTACCACAAGTCAGTAGAAGGGCAACAGATCAGTTAGGAGGTTACTACATGACATCTGCCAAATGCTTCCCAGCTAGCTAGACTTCTCGTCCTGTTTTTCATAGCTACATTTGTCTACGTCACATGACTCCCCTCTCTCAGTGTAACACCATAAGCCCTTTGACAATATTTGGTTTAACCATCTGTGCTAGGTGATTTGAAGCACTGATTAATGACCCAGGGAAATTATTCCACAGGCTAATCTGTATCAATTAGATCAATCATTACAAAAGTGAAACTACTTTTCTTAAATAAAACTTTTTCAGTTGAATTATGTGGGCATTTACTTCAACTCATTATTCAGCTTCATAATAGATTATAAGAATTCATCATTTTAACCCAGATGGGAATCAAGCCAATTTCCATTTTGTTCAAACCTCACACATAATTGGCACATCATGAGCCATAAGTGATAGTAAGGGTAAAGCTGGGTATTCAAGCTGGCAGAAAACTAATAACCAAGTGGCTTTAGACATTTATCTGAAGGTGATGACATATGGTTCTTGTCGCAGGGATACCCTCAGGATAGAAGTGTTTATCTGCACAGTTGACAAACGGATCTTATAGGACCCATATAAAACTGAGTTTCTTAATTACAGACTAGTAAAAAGTCTGCTGGCACGGCAGGGCAAGTTTAACTGCTCATGAGAGGATGCCATTTGGAGGACAACAGCCTCAAATAGACCATGATAGAAGAGAGAGGGGGACTTGAAAGAGTTCGTCCCAATAAACAGCAAACACTGTAAGGCTCACAAATCAACCTGCCGAGAAAGAGCTGCTCCCAGTGTGTGAACTGTGATCCTCTCATATCACGCTGAGATACATTTACTCTTTCAAGTTTGTTCAAAAGGCAGAATTAAAGCTTTTGAGGTCACCACATGTTAGCTATGTTAGCCTCACTTGGTGCTAAGTAGCCTATTTATCCTGTTGCTTTTAATCAGCTATACAAGTGACAAAAAGATGATCACAAGACACACACACACACACACACACACACACACAGAGTGCGCGCACAAGTGGACAGATGCAGAAACCTATAGCCCAGAATAAAGTAGAGCAAAATGAGCTCAAGATGATAGAAGCCTAGCGGGGAAAGTTCCAGACACACTTCAGAATGTGTGTCATTAAAAATGCCAGGACTCTGCCCTAATCCCTGTTGGAGGGAGACAGACATCTATGGCTCCTCGGTTCAGGCAAGGCCTGGGGCAGGGTGTGTCGAGTCTCCCAGGCATGTGAGCAGCTGAGGCCCCTAGAAAAGGCAGCTCTGCTCGCCTTGCATTCTCTTTTGCCTGTGACCATAGGAGGAAGGAGGGAAGAAACAGCCTAAAGAAGCGAAACCTCTGGAATATATTTCATTTCAAAGAAAACATGGCTTTCATTTTTTTTTTCTTTAAAGAAAACACTAAAAGCAATTGATTTTCTCCCATGGTTGTTCTAAAATACTTTTTATTAGCCTCATTTGGTGTTGAAACAAGGTTTCCCATCAACCATCTGCCTGTAATATCCATAACAATACTATCAGGCAAACACCACAGGTGAGAGAAAGAAGAAGCAAGCACCGCAATGCAGGGCCTCAGGTTCACAAAGTAAGAGCTTGTCTAAAATTTTTTCAAGATCCTCAGATAGAAAGAGAGAAGTTCATCAGACAACGCCTGTGTGTTAAACCACCCTGGTGGCAGAGAACCAGTGTCTTTGATCTGTTGTTGATACTCTCTCAGAAAGGAGAAATAGTTCTCAGACTCGAGTACATAATACACATAGGCTGAGTTCCATCATGGGGATTCTTTCTGCCAGGGGATTCTCTGAATTATAATGACAGTGACAGGACATTGGCCAGCTTCTTCCACCATCTTTACAGATAAGAACTTCAAATATATATTCACAAGATGTTTCATTTTCCAATGTCAATTTTATTATCTGTTAATGAGTAGAATATTGCTGTTAACAATAACTTAAATTTTTGTTAATGGTATAAACTATGCACCATGTAGAAGCAGAGTTATTAAAATCAAGACGGTTTGTCATCCTTTAAAAAAAACTTATGTTGCCGAAACCAGTTTGGCTCAGTGGATGGAGCGTCGGCCTGCGGACTGAAGGGTCCCGGGTTCGATTCCGGTCAAGGGCATGTACCTGGGTCAAGGCAGCTGATCGATGTCTCTCACATCGATGTTTCTAACTCTCTGTCTCTCTCCCTTCCTCTCTGTAAAAAATCAATAAAAACAAAAACAAAAACAAAAAAAAACTTATGTTTCATGGCTTATCACTAAATAACATGAGCCCCTTGAGGAGGTGTATTTTTTGTTTTCTTTTGTTTTTTTACTCACTGAGTCTAGCACAAATACTCAGTTAAAAAGAAACACTGTTAGTGAAATTAATCAAGAACTCTCCGAGTATCTACGAAATATAATACATATGGATGTATTATGGATAATATGGATAATATTAAATTACATAATTCTAGGGCAAGAAGCAATGCTAGGTGTTGTTCAGTTCAAACAACTCATTTTATAAATGAGAAAACTGAGGCCCTAAGAATTAAAGTTCAAAATTTTTGAAGGTGACTTAATTTGCCAATGACAGAACATTGATTCTGGGCTTGTGTTGTTCATATCACTTACAGCAATATTGCACCCTTAGACACCACACTGAAAAGAGAAATCTATATTCTACATTGTGTCTAAAAGGATGATGTGTCTTGAGATAATCTCTAGCAATAGTAGTTTGGTGAACTGGACTACATCTAGGGAAGAGGAGATGCAATGTCTGCCCTCAAACATTTGAAAGTACATCACATCTAAGAGCAATTAAGCTTGTTATTGCTAGGAATGCAAACAGGGCCAATAATTAATCTATCAATGATAACTGAGCTACAATAGAAGAGGTGTTCTCACAAAGCAGAGACCTCTGTGTTCCTAAATACTTTCAAGTACAAGCTAGATGTCAAATGTCAGAACCAAATGGCTACCAACTGTAGCCAGGATCTGAGCTAGAGGCTTTAAATACACTATCTCTAGCTCTTATGCCAACCTATAAAGGCAAGTATTATCTTCACTTTACAGCTAAGAAACAGACTCAGAGGTTAGGTAGCTTAGCCAAGGTCACACAACCTATAAAGCACAAGAACCATAAAGAAATTCTGCAAAATTTCAGAGATTATTAGGTAGTTGACAAGTGTGAGGATCACAACAGCTCCTGGCTCTTCTGTGCCAGTCTCACCAGGATTGGGTACTGTGGATTAAACTACAGCAGAAAGTTAAATTCCAACTAATGCTAAATATTGGCATTGGACCAATACTTAGCTAATCCACAAAGGAACACTGAAAAATTAAGCAGCAAAACCAGCATTCAAACCTAGATCTCTCACATTCCAAATCATCCCACTACACTGGGTGGCCTCGGCCCTTGCAGCCCTGGCTTCGTCCGGAAGGTCATCTGGACAGTCGCCCAGATGGTCGTTCTGCTGTTCGGTCTAATTAGCATATTAGCTCTTTATTATATAGGATAATTGTCTCCAGTACATCTGATGCAACAGGAGTTTATGTTAAGGTACTCCCATGAGTCCAGCTTTTTTATCTATTTATCAGGTTTCCAGATTACACAGAAAAAAAAAATACTAAGAAAGTACTCTTGCCTGTGTTTACACACTTAAGTTTAATCCCCTTTTAATAATATGTTTTATTAGTTATATTATCAGATTTTCCTTCCCTGAACTGATGGGGGACGGTAAAATAAACTTTTGTTGCATCAGACCTCAGGTACTGTCTGTCATTGACTCATCCTCGAGATAGCTCATGGGACAGAGAGGCTTGAATACCAATTATTTTTTTTCACTGATTCTGCCTTTTCTGGATAAGAGGATTTATTTTCATACTAAAAAGAAGTCCTTTACAGATTAACATATGATTTTATCATAATAACCTGAGCCACTTCACTTGTCCTCAGGACTTTCCTAATGCATAGAAAATGTCTTTGTCTGTTTCTAATTATACTCAAATCTTTCCACACAGTTTTCAAGTAATCCTTGTACAGAAAATAGGATGGCACCCCCTTAAATCTCATCAATCACCAGAGAAACCTGGAAATTAACTTTTGAGCGACAGCCCTCTGTGAAAATTAATGCAAGGTATGGGTCTTATTCCCACAAAAATTCACATAACACATATACACAAAATCTTGGAAACATTTCCTTATAATGCATCAAAATATTTCCTCACACAGAATGAGGGGAAACAATCTTGAGCTCAGTTCCCCCCCCCAACCCCCCCCCCCCCCCCCCTTATCCATGCTCACAGTCAGTCAGTTTCACAACTGGGATTTGAAGCTCAATTTCTTTTTTTAAAATTACAGTTTACATTCAATTTCTGACAAATAGTATGGGTGGCTGTCTCCATTCTCTTCCCCAAAACCTAACAAGAAAAAAAACTACAAACATATGTATGTATCTAACACACAATCTCAGCTGGTATAACAACTGTTGGTTCACAACCTGGCCCCATACACGGCAGGACACTCAGCAAATTGGGAGGTGGTAGTTCTAACAAGAAAGGGAGCTTACCAGCTTGAGGCCTGAACGGTGTTCAGTCAGTCCAGTGGTCGCCAACTGGTGGTCCGCGGACCAGTGGTGGTCCGTGAGGTCTGAAAAGTTGGCGACTGTGGGTTTAAGGAAACCTTTGAAGCAGCGGTCGCCAACCGGACTCCAGAAGGTCTCAATACCCTCCTCTCTCAAGACTGCATCCTTGAAAACGGCGCCCACCTGTGGGCGGTGCGCAGAAGGTACATTCCATGCACGGAAGGTGCGGAGCCTCCCATTGCCGGGATCCAGCTCTCAGATCAACCTGCGGTTATCTGAGATGACCTCTCGATGACCTCTTCCAACATCCACATGATGCACCTTTATAAGCAAACAGTAATTAGCATGATTTTTCTTCCTGCTGTGAGGATGTTCAGTCGCCAATGTTTAACTTGTTCAGTGTTTAACTTGCCAATGTTTAACTCACAACTTTCCACCAGCCAGCTGCATTATCAGTGATAAACAGTGGCAATCATATATATACTTAATCCTGCATTTTTACAAACTTCGGTTGTCACAAAAATAAAATTCTTGCCCTTCTAACAGCAGTTCCCTTAAAATAGCAATAATAATAATTGTATCTATATGTAAGTCCTATTCCTAAATAAGGCAACATACCCGGTTGTGGGATCCTGGGTACCATTCTGAAGCTCGTTCCCGTTTCTTTGTAAGTGGTTTTAAGAAAGGAGCTTACTCAGTTTATCCTTGTTCTGGTTCAACATTCCATAAGGTTCTCATTTGGTATCTATACTCTCCAATCCTCTGATTTGTCTCGTGAGAGTTACAACAATTTAGTATCTGCCGTGGCAACTATACCAAGAGAACCTTGAAAAGTCTTGCAGACCAAGATGTTTGGTCATTGGCTATGTGACAAAACTCTGTATCTAGTGAGAAGATGGGATTGATAAATATCAAATATCTCCCTCTCCCACAAATTACAGCAGAGAATGGGAATAGAAATGGGACAGTTCTATAATATTCTTAAGTATTGTTCTTGTCCTGATTGATTAATCATGCTTGCTACTTTGTAATGTTCTGTTAGAAGTAAACCTTGCCTTTCAGGAGAAAGAAAATGTAATTAAACATTCTAATGGACAATGAGCTCTATTTCTAAAAAAGCAAAGGGTGACCATAGGCAAGCAATGCTCAAGACAAGAACAAACATGAGAAATTTCTTTTGACCTTTAAGACAGAAGGATTTACCACAGCTCAAACTTTGAAAGAAAAGAAATCTTACCAGCAGGGGACTCAGAAAGCAGTCAGGGAACGGGGGAGAAGGGATATCTGTTTGTTACTTAAAGTATGTAATTGTGTAAGTACAAAATTTAAAGGCCTTCACTGGAAAAGACTTTTGCCTGGAATTTTATATCTTATAAGGCTCATTATCTTAAAAAAAAAGAACCAAGTAATTAACTGTGTTCTGGCAAACAGAAGAAAGTCTACCTAATTTCTAGTCTGACTATCCTAAAATTCTACCCTATATCAGTAGAAGACAATCTATATATAGAAATATTTAATCTTGCTATCAAGTGGGTAAGCAAACCATCAAGGAAAGAGTACATAATTTGTGATCAGAATAAATTAATATTATTGTAATAATTTAAATATTTTTTGTTAAAAGTTTAAATTAAGCAGTTAAAATCATCTTACTATGTTTTTTCTGTAGTAGACATTAAAGGAAATATCCAATAAAGGACACTTTATTCTAAAAAACCTCAATTCCTATATTTTTTAAATATATTTTTTATTAATTTCAGAGAGGAAGGGAGATGGAGAGAGAGATAGAAACATCAGTGATGAGAGAGAATCATTGATTGGCTGCCTCCTGCATGCCCACGACTGGGGATGGAGCCGCAACCCAGGCATGTGCCCTGACCGGAATCGAACTATGACCTCCTTGTTCATGGGTTGATGCTCAACCACTGGGCAACACCAGCTGGTCCAATTCCTGTGTTTTTAAAAAGCATTTAATATATTTTTGGCAGTAACTCAATCTAAATATATTGATACATTACATATGAACATTTCCCTAACTCAGAAGCAGATTGTTGCATAGTCTAAATTTTTAAGAAAGAAACAAACAATAAACAGACACTTTAAAAGTGTTTTCAGAAAATTCCTGAATAAATTAATATATTCTTACTATAGGTACTTATAAGATGTTTATCCTGATAAGCAGATATTTAAAAAAAATAATTAAGAAGCAAAATGGCTGTGGCCAGTTTGGATCAGTGGATAGAGCATCGGCCTGCAGACTAAAGGGTCCCAGGTTCGATTTCAGTCAAGGGCACATGCCCAGGTTGTAGGCTCGATCCCTGGTGGGGGGTGTGCAGGAGGCAGCTGATCAATGATTCTCTCTCATCATTGATGTTTCCATCTCTCTCCCTCTCCCTTCCTCTCTGAAATCAATAAAATATATTTTAAAAAAAGAAAAAAAAGAAGCAAAATAACAGAAAAAAAGCAGAGATATTTTAAAGAGAAAAATTATAAGCAAATGACTTAGAAACACTCTAAAGCAGGTGTTGTGTTGTGATATTTCTAATAGCATGGTAGGTCTGGGTTCTGAGGCCAATTCTCAAGAAGTCCATTATATTTTCTTAGCAATTGTGACCATAATTAGGATAAGCTGTTTTGTCCAAATTGCTACACTTGACATGGTTATCTGAGTGTTAATATACTTCTCCACTCACTATGCTCTTAGAAATATAACACAGTATACTCTTTTAACATAAGCACACCTAAAAATAATAAATATGCTATTAATGAACATTTATTCATTTTTTAAGCAACAACATACAATTACAGAGATAATTTCAAATATCCAAAGAAAGTGTTTTACCAAATTTCTGAGAGATTGGAAGAATTGAATTTTGTCTCTCGGTATACAAAAATAAATAAATAAGTAAATAAAATGAAGCATAAGTTTTAAATAACTAAGTATATTTCTCAAGAAAGCTGTTTGCAAACTGTGATTATCAGAGTACCAGTTTTCTAAGGAGGTAAGGAAAGGCCCATCTCAGGTGAGGAAGGTGGAAACACAGACAGTCCTCGAGTTACGTCAGAATCCATGTTCATCGTTTCGTGGTTACGTCGCCATCTCCCATTTATTTATATATAAAAAAAAGTGTTCTGTCATTTCAATGTATGTGCATATGTGCTTTATGTTTTTTTTTTAATATATTTTATTGATTTTTTTTACAGAGAGGAAGGGAGAGGGATAGAGAGTTAGAAACATCGATGAGGGAGAAACATCGATCAGCTGCCTCCTGCACGCGCCCCCACTGGGGATGTGCCCGCAACCAAGGTACATGCCCTTAACCAGAATCGAACCTGGGACCCTTGAGTCCACAGGCCGATGCTCTATCCACTGAGCCAAACCGGTTAGGGCTGTGCTTTATGTTTTTTATTATTTATTTACCACAAGTAAAGGTCAGGAATTGTTATCTTTCTTTTAAATTTTTTTACTGTTTCACTTCATTACTACTGTGTATGTGCTCCATGTGAGTGACGTAGGTGCTTATGTAGGTGGCTTCTGACTTACAGTGAAAATCGAGTTACGTTGCCATAGGAACGGATCTCCAACATAACCTGAGGACCTACTGTACAGAGGGTTAGGGCTTACTTCTTGCTTCACTTCCTCCCACATTTATCTGTTTTATGCATTGAGAGCCCACATAGCATGTTACCTGGAAAATGAAGTTCTGCTTTAGAACAAAGTCAGTTTTTAAGGAAGGCATTAAAGTCATAGATATCCAGGTGACAATTTTTCAGATGAAGAGAATTATATAAAATGATGATATAAAGAGAAATAAATAGACAGAGGGAATCAGGGCAGGTATGGAATAGCTAGTCTCTTTCACACCTTCATTAGCTTAAACCTTTTAAAAATTTACTAGTTGAATTAGGCAATCCTTGTTTCCATTACTCTCAATCTAGGGAACACATACAATCATGTGCCAGCGTATGCCTAAAGCCACAGAATAAATTAATGTCAGCCATTATTAGTATTATTACTGCTATTGTTGTTATTAGTCATATAGCACCAATCTCATTTAAAATTAATTATATTAAAATAAATTTGGATATGTTATTGAATAAATCTAAAGTTCAAGTAAATTTTAAGATAAAACACCATTCTTCTTGGAAATTTTATACTTGCTAAGAGCCAATGTGGTCTACACTTCCAGGCCCCCAATGTGTACAGTTGCTCTTGACTACTATTTGGAATGCTTTTCAATAAAAAGCACTAAATAATAGTAAAGCCCTATCAAAACATGCCCCATGGTAGTTTCCTCAAAAAACTAAAAATGGAACTCCCATTTAACCCAGTGATCCCATTTTTAGGAATATATCCCAAGAAACTAGAAACACCAATCAGAAAGGATATATGCACCCCTACGTTCATAGCAGCACAGTTTACCATAGCTAAGATTTGGAAACAGCCTAAGTGCCCATCAGCAGATGAGTGGATTAAAAAACTATGGTCTACACAATGGAATACTATGCTGTGGTAAAAAAGAAGGAATTCTTACCATTTGCAACAGCATGGATGGAACTGGAGAGCATTATGCTAAGTGAAATAAGCCGGTCAAAGAAAAATAAATATCACATGATCTCACTCATATCTATACTAATAAAAGGGTAATATGATAATTAGACCGGACATCTTCCAGATGACCTTCCGGATGTCCTTTCTGACAAAGCCTGGCACAGGAGAAGCTGCACCCGGTCCCAGGCACCTTCGGCCAGCCCAGATGAAGCCTGCGGCTGGCCAGAGGGAGGGAAGCCTGAGTCCCAGGTGTGGGGGCCGAAGCAGAGGTAGTTAGGGGTGATCAGGCCAGCAGGCAGAGGTAGTTAGGGGCGATCAGGCAGGCAGGGGAGCAGTTAGGGGCAATCAGGCCAGCAGGGGAGAAGTTAGGGGTGATCAGGCAGGCAGGCAGAGGTGGTTAGGGGCAATCAGGCAGGCAGAGGTGGTTAGGGGTGATCAGGCAGGCAGGCAGAGGGGTTAGGGGCAATCAGGCAGGCAGGCGAGCGATTAGGAGCCAGCGGTCCCAGATTGTGAGAGGGATGTCTGACTGCCAGTTTAGGCCTGATCCCACAGTCAGATATCCCCCAAGGAGTCCCATATTGGAGAGAGTGCAGGCCGGGCTGAGGGGACCCCTCCCTCTCATGCACGAATTTCTGTACCAGGCCTCTAGTGTGGAATATAATGAACAACATAAACTGATGAACAAAAACAGATCCAGAGACAGAGAAGCATCGATCAGTCGATCAGACCATCAAACCTCAGAGGGAAGGGAGGGGAAGGTGGGGGTAAAAGGGAGAAATCAACCAAAGGACTTGTATGCATGCATATAAGCCTAACCAGTGGACACAGACACCAGGGTGGTAAGGGCATGAGTGTGTGTGGGGTGGGGGAGGGCAATGGGGGGATAAGGACACATATGTAATACCTTAATCAATAAAGAAAAAAAATTATAAAAAGAAAATCATGGACCTCAGGAAAAAAAAAATCATGCCCCATGATGATGCTGACTAGAATACAAAGTGATTGGCTACTGGCTCCCAACCCTATTCTCAAAAGAGGCAGGCTGTGGTTCTTACCTTCTACAGTAAGGAGAGGAGAGGAAAGAAATGAATGCTTGCTACACATTTATTTGTAATAATCTTTTTCTAATAGCTAATAGATTAAAAAAGGGTTTTTTTCTTTTTTTCATAGAGCAACAGAAAATATTGTTTTTCATTACTCTTGCAATAAGAAGCTCTTCATGTTATGCAATTAAAATGTTTTGACCTTATTTATAGTATTTTGGCTGGGTTTACTGTGGTTATTCTCCCCAGACCCTTTATTGGCTAAGACAGCAAGCAACCTACATTGTAGTTGGATCATCTGTAAAATTAAACTTGTGTACAATAGGGATAACAATTATGAGACACAAATGTTTCCTCTCCCCCTGGTGACCATGGCAAACATGAGCCTGGATATAGTCTCAGAGCCCTTCTCCTCACTATTTCCCAAAGAAACCAAATCTAATCAATTGCAGACAGATTATAAATTATAAGATATTTGCCATCTTGACAAATATCTCCAGTATTCTACAAACTCTAAGTTTTGTAAATGTTATACGGACAGGAGTCACAAACGCATAGACCTTCTAAGATAAGCCAGTTCAAGCTATATTTTCTATATAGACTTTCTTTGGCTCAAGTCATTGGCAGGGAGGGATGCCAACCAGTCACTCCAGTCACAAATGATAATCAGAGTGGAATGCATAAAACAAAAGTAATTACATACAAGCTGGTCAAAAGGAAAGACAACCAACCACCTGTGAAACCTCTTTCTTGGGGGTTGGATCTTCTCTCTTGGGAAATATGAAGAGGAAGTACATTCCAGAAAAAGATTGTCATGTTAAGATCAGGCTAGAACCCATAGATATAAAACTAAGCTATCATTCTACTTCCCCATAGGACTCCTGTATATCCTAATCAAAAAGAAAAACCAGTCCCAAAGTAACAGGGACATTGCAATGAAAAAGGTTCAGTTACTTTCCCAAAGTTACACATCTTAGGAGTTAAGTGAAGCAATGGCTTAGCTGCTTCTCACTTTATGACATGTTCAAAGTGCAAAATTTGGATTAGAAAGACTGGAGTTTAAAGTTTCTCTCTATAATTAGCTTATGCAAGCCTCTTGGTTCTGTTTCTTCATTTATATTTTATCCAGTGGAAGACTGACAGGGCTCTCTTGAATGTTTCTTTGTGAGGATTAGAATTTAGCTGTGCAAGCAGCACCTGGCATAGGACCTGACACGTGTCCAGCATCTTAAATGTCATAGCCATTTGCAGCAAATCAGTTCAGTACGGATGTAGATGTGGTCAGAGAGAAGGAGTAAAAGACTGACCTTGAACTGTGTCAGATGGAGGACAGTGAGGATGGGAATGCTGCTAACCAAGATAGGAAACATTTATTTCCATTGCATAATAGCATATCTCAAAGGAAAACAACAATAAATGAACTATCAGAGAATAGAAAGTGTTAAGCTTCAAGAGACTTCCAGAAACCATCTTCCATGCCTCTGCCTGTATGTAGGTGAACAATTCAGAACAAATAGTTGTCTCTTTTCTTCCTTAACGTCACCTGGGGGGAAAATAAGTAGCCTTCTGGAACATTCCCTGTCAGAGCTTGATCCCTTTACAGTCCTGAAGATCTTCTTAGATCCAACTGGAATCTCTCCTGCCTTAGTGTAAGCCCTTTCATCTTATTCTGTCCTTTGCTAACAGAAAACTATTCATTGTTTTGTGACTAAAACTCTTCCTACATGGTAGCTACCTAAGCCTTTTCTTAAAAAAATAAAATAATCAATACCCACATTTCTGTTTTTCCTATAGCATCATTTTTGCAGCTCATTATTCATCATTATTATTCTATCCTGAAAATTCTTCCTTTTTGCTACATCTGTTTTTTATAAAAATGATAATGATGAAAATCATTGTATTACTTTGAAAAATCAACTTTCTTATCATTCAGTTGTTGAATTCTTACTCCTCCCTACCCAAACAGAGCAAAGCAATAATTTAATCCTGAGGTTTCACTCCCTGGGAAGCTTGAATTCTGGATAATTAGCTGTTAAATTATCTATGTGCAGAAAGATAGAGAATGTTTGGGAATGTCTTTTTAAATTTTTCCTTCGGATTTTTCACAGGCTGATCATAGTAAGACCTTGAGACACAAATGATGCTGAAGACATTACAGGTGCATTGAAAGATTAAACACTAAAATAAAATTCTTGTTTTAAATCTGGGAACTTTGCAGTAACCCCGCATTTTTTACTGTTCCTTTGAAAAAAACACTGAGTTGAATACAAAACAAAAGAATTGAAGCTGAAAATATTGAACTGCCTGCTGGCAACTACTGCCTTTGAAAATGAGACACAGACTGCAGGGTCGTCCTGGGTGTGGGCAGAAGTACTTACTTATCATTGTCATCTACAAGAGGTCAGGACCCTGGGGCAAGGTTGAGCAACCTTCAGTTAAAGAGGGGCACTGAGTAAGAGAATAAAATCTTTCAGGAACAGCAAGACAACAAAAGAAATATACACGGCACTCAATAACTATGCTCCCCCAAGGCCCACTAAAGGAAAATGGAATTAAAAAACAAACAAAACCTCAGGTGTTTCTCAAAACAAGTGTAATTAAAGTTTTTCTCAAAGGCTGGTCTGATTTTGGGGGTGGGGAATTGAGAAAAGAAGAGTGGTTTTATAAAAACTGAAATCTGTTTCTCTTCTCAATCTTTCACCTGGGGCTTTAAAAAAAAAAAAGTTGTGTGTTTTGTTTTTATATCCTCCCCCCCTCTTAGCTTCTAGCACACATAGTTCTCATTGTATCTTTTTTTGTTCCCAAAAAACCTCTTCCTCTTACTGATGGCTTTTACATAATGCTTAATCTATGTTTTATTTTCTTGTAATTGAATGGCATTGTGTCCCATATATCCTTTACTATTACAGTAAATCACCATTTCCTGAATCTCCTTAAAGCAGTTGAGGGATGCCAGAATTATCTCAGAGGTGGCAGGTTTTGCTTATCTTAGGATGATAGAACTGTCGTCTCCAGGGACTAAAACACCTCATAGTTGTTTTGAAAGATTCCTCTTCGATATTCAAATAGTTCTGAATCAAATAGGAAAATAAACAGCTAGAAATCATTAGTGGGTCTGGCTCTAACACTACAGAATTTAGTAATTACATGCTGCGTGGCTGTGTCATGCCCAGAACTCTCACAGAGTTCTGAGCTTCTGGGGAGCACGGCAGGCTGTGGAGCCCACTGTGACACACCCAAATGCTCTCCTGACTGGAAGCCAAATTTTTTACAGGAGAAATGCTACTTTGGGGAAAGTAAATTATTGGTTGTTTGCCTTTTCGCTAAGAAAGTAAAAAAAGAAACTTGTAGCAGAAGCTTTTGCAGACCATCTCTTTTTAAGCTGCACCCCCATACACACACCACAGTGGCGCTTACCTTCTCACGAGCCTCCCATGGTCTTTATCCAGTGACCACTGTAGTGAAGACATCAGATTTCAGGGGTTTCTCTTTCTGATGGCTTCCCTCCCTTCTTAAGCTCTTTGGGATATCCAGTGCAGGTCCTGCTTATCTTCTCTGCAATTATCCTTAACTTTTAATCACTAAAAGGAACTTGCTTTAGAAGAAAATGAATATCCTCCTGACCTCTTGTAGGCATTTATATTTTTAAAGTCTTTGGTACATAAATATAGATTGAAAACTTTTAATTTGATGGGCCCGAGTGCTTCCTCTGATATCCTACTGTATTGTCTAATAATGGATTCTGTCCTGTATAAGGGGATAGAAGGGATACTTCTCCAAATGGTACCACGCTCTCCTAAAGAGATGAAGCTGATCAAGGGCCCAACTGGGGCTCAACAGGGCCTTTTTCCCAACCCAGGCATTCCTTAAAGGCAAAGGCATTTGTCCAAGATGAAGGCCTCATTCATCTTGTATTCCCAACTGTAAGAAGTAAGCCCCTTATAAAATGAATTTCCCTTGTAAAATTAATTTTACTGAGAGATGGCAAATATCACTCACCTTAGGCTCACTACTAAGCTAACCTTTCATGTATTTGTTTAGCTCAGATGTGTCTCTATTCAGAAAGCCTAAGATATATTTGTCTTGTAACTAGAATAAAGATTAAATATACATAATCACTGAGCATTCCCAAGGCCCCATGTGGTAGAGCAGAAACTCATCAGATTCACAAGATAGTCTTTCTTCTCTAGCACAGCAATTATCGACGATTTCAGCACTAAGGCTCTTATCACTTCCTCCCATAGACCTCATGGTTTGAAAGATTTTATCTACAAACAGGCACATATTAAGTAATAATTCATTTTCCCTTGCCAATAATCAGAACTATGCATAGATTGAGATAAATATATTACAACAATTTATATAATCCCCGCCCAAAGCAAAGAAACTTGACATTTTAATTAGTCTGTACAGTATTATTATGAATAAATGCAAAATTTCTCTTAGATTTTTAGAAACATCAGAAATAGTTCATAGATCCTTATTACCACTTGGTGGACCACCTCCATCAGAACAGAGTCCAAGGCTCTCCATTCCCTTTATCCTCCAGAATTTCTCTCTTCTGTCGTGCTAGGTTCTAAAATACCAATGAAGCATGCAGGCCCATCCAACTATTCATGGCTTATCCACTCCATTCCCTATGTTCCATCCTGATTCTTGACAATTGATCGGCTCCTAATATGGTAACACCCCTCACCCCCAGCTTGGTCCTGATGCCCTCATAACTTGTAAACAACCCTCACAGATAGTAATATCTGTGAACTAGCCTGGCTGGTAGGTAGCTTTGCCCACAGTGCCCACACACTTCAGTTTGGTTGGAATGCAGCCCTGAAAAAAATAAAGCTTTGTTAATTCAGTGGGGGAAATATGATTGCTTCTAAAAATAAAATGGTTGGCAGCAGGATTTTTTTTATTTTCTTATTTATTTATTGAGGAGGAGAGCATTATATTGAGAAGGCCAACCCCTGTTTTGTAAAACTACTGTTTGGAATTCTCTGCTATTCTTTAGACGGCCTCTTATTCTAAAAAATAACTTTGCTTTCTAGCCTGCTTTAGCCTGCTTGAATAATGAGGAAGATAAACTTAGGTGTCTGACCTTGTAGGCCAGAGACTAGATACGCCCATACTCTCAATGCCATGCCAGGTGCATTTTTTAATTGGATAGAACTGTGTAGTTTTCAAGGCTACCAGCGAGATAACCACTAAGCACACATAGGGCTGGCTCTTTCATAAAAAGGCAAGTTCTGCTTGTAGCTCGGCTTAGAATTTGAATTCATTTTCTTTAAGCCCACCACAGTGAATAAAGTGTAACTCCAAACTCTCTGAGCATTGCTTGATTTATTCCGATTCTCTGTAACAATATAAGCAAAACATCACCTAATTAATTGTACTCTACATTTCAAATGGTTTAATCTGAGGTTGTGGAGTCAAGTCTGACAAAGCCATCAAACAAAGAAGGAGTAAATAAATACAGTCCCACTGCCCTCCTATAAACTCTAAAACCTATTCTTAAAAACTTTCTTTAAAATACTGTTTACTATAAAATACAGTGGGTGGGGACTAGAATGTTTGGCCACATTGGAGTGGCACCAGTATATCCACTGCCTGGCAATTTCTTCACTCTTTATTCAGGAATGGGCATTTTAGAGGGAACCCTGTTACTGCTTTAAGTGAGAAGGATTTCAAGGGCTATGCCCATGATTATCTGCATCCTATCCATGAACATTTTCTCATTAAAATGTATCAGTAGGTTGAGCTAGACCTTTGTCTCCCCTCTTCCTAGATTCTCATTTTCCTGGGCTTAATGCGAGGAAGAGCTCACTGTCCACGTGGCCAATCTGTAACCTCCCTCACGCTGCCAGATGCTGGAATCCTTCCCCACCAAGCCAGAGAGGCCAGGGCTGTGATTACCCATCATCCATGTTCCTTACCAGGACTATACATGTCTCATAGAAACAAGAAATAAAAGATAAAGCAGGTGAATTATTAACACATATACGGTTCAGAAGAAAAGAAAAGCTTGAGACTTTAGGGAAAAACATCCCGCATCAGCACATCCTCATCAAGACAGGAATCATTTCCAATGTCCAATATCCGTTACCTTGGTTCTTTAGAGTCTATAAATCTAAGGAAGATGTCATTTGTGGTAAAACTCTAGCCAGTACTTTAAAGTAATTGTATGAAGGTTTAATGACACTGAATCTCCCCTCTCAGACTTTTAAACAGATTCATAACAGCAGGCCATGACAGGTAGATTTGTTTCCTCTCCTCAGAGAGTAATATGGCGCCAAGAGGCCATTTTTCTTGGGCTACAACTGAGTTAAGCACTTATCGGTGGATTGTCCTGCTGTCTGTGTTATTCGGCGAGTTCAGGCCAAGCGCTAGACTCCACCATCCGCTCTTGCTGCTTACTCACCCTTGCTGGTTAAACGTCCTCACACCACTATTTTGCCTGTAACACTAAATTATCCATTCCCTATAACTGTGGGGAACTTGAGGCAAGTCAGAGGCTCCTGGCTGCACCAGAATGTTGTCTTTACGTCCAAACTTCTTGCCCTTGTCCTGATATAGCTTCTCCTGGAGGTTGGTCTGTCAGTCTCTGTCAGATTCCTGAGCCACTATTGACTTCTAACAACCTTTGAACGAACATTTTCTTATATTGAGCCTGGTCTTTTGTGTCATAAGATCCATTTGCTCACCCCATTCCAGCTCCCTTTGACCTCAGGGGCCCCGTCTTTCCTCATCCAAGCTCTATTATTCACCACCCCCGAGACCCCAGACCCACATGGGAAATCCCACTCTCCCTCCCGGATAGTTATCGCCACATCTCCTATGTGCTAAAGACTTGCCTAAAATAACATAGTTCCTCACCCCCAAAGCTAACTGAAATGATTAACATCTTTGCCAAGCTGTCTAATTATATATATTCCCTCTCAAATTAGAAATTTCCTTAGGGAAGACTCTATATCTTTTTAACTTATTGAAAGTGCCCTTCTGTGGTAAGAATTCAAGAAATGTTTGTCAAATTTAATTGAAACAAACACTTTAGTTTTTAAGTATAGAAAGAGCTGTTTACCTTGGTCCAGTTGGAGGAAGTTGGGTGATTTAGTGCACACCCACCCCCATCATGTGTGCAGGCAGGGTGGGGAAGCCAGAATGGTGCTATCAATCCCATGCAGTCCACTTCCACGCTCCACAGGCCTCGCCTCACACCCCCGGCTCTTCTCCTAGCCCCTCTGAGAAGCACTGCCTGAGAGGTGTCACTGATGGTGGCATGCAGTGCCTGTGCACATTAAAGAGGGAGAAAACATTTAGCAATGGATGACCTTAAAGAGCTTGAAGTAGTAACCAATGTATCGGGAGACACGATGTTGGATGACAGTGGAATTTGTAACCAGCCTGTGAATGTTAACATGAAATCGAGCAGGTTGTGAAGAATGGAGGACACCCACCATGAAAAGCCTGTAGTTACCTAGAAATTACCACAAGGAGCTATCACTGGACATCAACCACAATGGCTACAATAACAACAGTAACAATACTGAATGCTGGCAAGTATGCAGAGAAACTGGATTATTCATACTTTGCTGGTGGAAACACAAACACTTTGGAAAGAGTTCAGCAATTTCTAGAAAAAAACAAGTATGTGCCTATCATAGATCCCAACAAGTGCACTCTTGGGCATTTGCCCCAAATAAATGAAAACTTGTGTTCACAAAAAAATGTGCACAAAAGTATTCATAGTAGCTTTATAATAATCAGTGCAGATGTTCATAGACAGGTGAATGATTAAACAGATCATGGAAACATACCAAGGAATACTACTCAGCAATAAAAAGGAACAAATCATTGATAAATACAACAACTTGGATGAATCTCCAGGAAATTATGCTGTGTTAGGGGGGTGGGGAGAAGCAATCCTAAAAGATAACATTCTCTAAGATTACATTATATAATTTTTTGAAATGATAAAATTTCAAAAATGATGGACAGATTAGTGATTGCCAGGGGTAGGGATGTGGCAGGGATGGGGCAGGGATGGGAAATAGGAGGAAAGGTAGTTTGATTATCAAAAACAAGAGGAATCCTATGGTTTGGGTAACTTGACTTAACTTAATTCACCTCTTAAATTACCAAAATCCAATTACCAGAAATATCTCAGCATACTTTATTTGTCTTTGGTTTCTCTTTTTACCTTGCTAGGGGCTAGAACACAGAAGGCAGTCAGTAACTGCTCTTATAACTAAACATTTAAGTATTTTTTAGGATGATCAGAGTTTCAAAGGAATTTTTAATACTAATATGTATATTTCAGAGCCATTTACTTAACATGTGCTTTGAAAAATGTAAATTAGTTTTATTAGAAAATTAGAAAAATTAATGCCCACAGTTTATTCAACTGTTTACATAACTCTAATCACTGGTGCTAAACTTCAGAAGCCCAAAAGGTTTCTTTTCACTATATTGGTTTTATTATGATTCTGGTGATTTCATTACTGTTAACATAACTTTTTTTCTGATTCTATTTGTATTAGGAAGTAGAGAAAAATTACTTTTAATTTATGTTTATGGATATTGAATTTTTTTCAATACATTTTTATTATATTAAATCTGAAATTTCATATCTGAACCCATTTTTCCTAGGTAAAATTGCTCACTGCAGTGTATTTTTATGGTTATTAAAAACATACTTTGTTAACCATGTATGCATTTACTAATTTTATAGTAAATGAAATAGTTTTCATCTATATTTGACGATATTAATTTAATTTTAACAGGTATTTTATTTTTATTCCTGGTACATGTAGTATTTATTTCATTTTCCTGTTCTTTTATTATCTGGAGAGAGTTCCAATTTTGTTATTTACATCCTTTAAAATTATTTCATACAATAAAGCTTGATATCCTAGTAAGCCCAATTAGCCACCAGTGGTTGTCAACTGGAGTCAGAACTCTGGAGCACTCAGAAATGTGCAGGGGCTGTTAGGTTGTCACTGTGCCTAGAAAAATACTAGCATTTAGTTGGCAGATGCCAAATGTCCTGAAATGTACAGTTCCACATAATGAAAAATTGCCCTACCTCATAGCTCCTATGGAATCCTTTGATTGAGAAATACCATCATAGAGGAAGTTGACGTAAGTGCGGACAATGTGCTGAGGTGGACTTGTTCACCTGCCCAGAACTAGTCCTTCATTTCCTATCTTATCAGTAATAGAAATGCTACTCATCCATCTATTTGGAAACAGTATCTTGGCAGTTGGAGTAAATAAATAACTTCTTTTTTAAAATAATTACTCTTTCTTCCCATATTGATTGGAAGTGAATTGTGCAAGTTCATGCACAATTATGATTTTGTCTTAAGGGATGCTGGTCAGGGTTATAGGCGAAGTGTGGTTCTAATACTGTGGTTCTGGGGCCAGGATAAAGAACTATATCTGCAGACTCTGCTTCCTTAGTCTTCCACTGATTGTGTGCATATTATAGGATGCAGAGCTAGGCACAAGGAACTCTTGGGAGGGTTTTGGACCAGAACCTCACACTTGCCCTCAGGTAAACCATGTTTCTGGCAAGCAAAAAAAAAAGAATGTGAACTGTCTCAGGTGAGTGAATAGTTAAGTTTCTTGACATAGGTTTGCAAGGATAAAAGGTTTATTTCTTTGCCTGTCTCTGATATCAAATGATGTTCTAGCAAAAAATAACATTGGTCTGTGACTTACAGCTTGTTTATCCCACAATCTTGTATTGGCGGCAACTTAATACCTAATTATATTTAATCTGTCCTACTAATACTCTTTCCTTCTGACTTCCAAAATGTCCCTGGAACTTTATGTAACAGATAATGGCTTGTCACTTTTGATTTCTCCTTAATCTGAGGAAAGGCTTCTGATAATGTCTGAAAGGCAATAGATATAACGTTAGTCAACACTTTATCACTTAAAGTCGTTATAAGCTAACATTTACTCATTTTTATAAACCTTTAAAGAACAGCATCTCATCACGTCCATGGTGCCAAGTATTTCTTCATCCATATATTCATTTTAGAACAGTTTTACTCTCTCTACTTCTATTTCTTTTCATGCTGAGCAATTATTGAGTAACCTTTTATTTCACATGTAAATCATCTTTCTTTAGCTCTGATGAGTTTAATTATTTCCTAAACTTTTCATGCATTGTTCAAAGACAGCAAGCAATAAAGGATAATGTGAGTTCTCCATGTAATTGAAAATGCCTCATGTCTTTCAGAGTTAACTTGACAATAGACCTAGGTCCTGTCTATTTCACGTGCATCATACAAGTGAAAATCACAATCTATACTATTCTCAGGGTCATCTTAGTGTTGCCAGGTGAAAAAAACAACCACCACCCAAATAGTATGGAGGATCTCAGATGAAGAGACAGATGAACTATTTTGGTTCTTGCTGTTATGGCTCTTCCATATTGCTGTTGAAATGGTGTCATAAGGAGAGTGAATAATGGCATAAACCACTTGGAAACCTTACCAGAGGGGAGGTTAGTGAGGAAATGAGGCTGAGAGAGAATTAGCCACAAAGGGTGGCCCTGAAAGGGAAGCTGCCATGGTCAAAGGAATACAGCTCTCAGGCTGGTAGACATAGCCATTGGGTCTAAGAGGAATAATCCAGTAAGGCAGGGCATAATAGGGAAGGGATTCAGAAATTTATCAGTGCCAGGAGGTCATTCACTATACCCATCTGTGGAGTTGGTAGATGGGAGGTATGAAGAGCAGAATCATTTTTAAAGGGAAGAATGGCTAAGAGGAACCCAGCAGGGAACCAGGGCTTTCAGTTATTTATGGTTTAGATTCTGGGACAGGGATGTCAGAACTGGAGTGTTGGATAGGGAGTTAATGTAGAAGCCTATCTTTTAGATCCAGATCAACATAGCATTGGGGAAAGAAATTTGTTTCAAATCTAGGGCTACATAGGTACAAGTGTGGCCATGTTTGATGGCAAAGGAGAATCAAGGATCCAAGTCCCACCTACTAGATCTTAAGGTTTTATAAACATTTTACTCATTTTTACTTTCTGATTTAAAAAAAACATAACGCATTTTAAGGTAACTTGGAAAATACAGTGAAGTATAGTGATAAACCAAAACCCCTCATAACCTTACACCAAGGAATAGCTGCTCTTAACCACCTGTCCATTCGTTTATCTAGCCATTCATTTATTTATCTTGAGCATTTGGGATTAAACAGAATTTGATACACTGTTTTAAGTTGAGCATTTCCCCATGTTATTATATATTTTCTAAAAGCATTTTTAGAGAGTTTTTTTTGCTAATATTTCATTATAGAATTACAAATTCATTTATCTTCTTAAGGGTTGCACACTTATTCATTAATGTTTTTTGAGTGTCTGCTTTATGCCAGGAACAGTCCTGGGTTCTGGGGATACTTTAGTGACCAAGACAAAGTCCCTGCCTTCCTAGAGCTCACATTTTAGCTGGTTGACATTCCAACTGTCTCCATTTTCTTTTGGCCACTATAAATAATGCTGACCACAAATAATCCTGAACATCAATCTTTGACCCCATCTCTGATTATTCCTTTGGCCATAATGATTTCAACAATATTTTCAAATTCCATCCAATTTTTCTTATGAACACTTAAAAATACAAAAGTGTCAAATGAATAATACTATAAACACATATTGAATATATTCATACATTTATATACACACAACACATCAATTCATATGCACACATTTGAAAGGAAATTGCAGATTCATGCCACTTCATCTCAAAATACTTCAGCATCTATCTTCTAAGAAAAGATACCTTCTCCTACATAACTATAATACTTCTATCACCTAAAAAATATAATAGTCATTACCTAATGTCAACTAACATTCTGTCCACATTCAAACTTTCCAATTGCTCCAATTTTTTTAAAGCTTTTTAAAAAAAATTCAAACAAGGTGACAGGTTGCAGTTTGTTGCTAATATCTTTTAGTCTCTTTCTCACACACTCTCTTTTTCTCATTGAGACAGCTGTAGATTCATAAGCAGTTGTAAAATAATAAAGAGAGATCCTTGTACACTTTGTCCAATTCCACAATTGATTAACATTTTGCAAAATGTAGTACAATGGCATAACCAGAATGTTTGCAACCCACTGATTTTATTCATACTTGCTTAGTTTTACTTGTACTGATATGTGTGTACTGTGTGTGTGTGTGTGTGTGTGTTAAGTTCTGTATAATTTGTATCACTTGTGTAGGTTCATGTATCCACTGCAAGTTCTGATGTAATTTTTTAGATGTAATGAAAATGACAACAGTTTTCCAAAAGAATACATAGGAAATAAGATCAAGGAAAAATACAAATATAAATCTCCAAGCATAAATATGCCCCAGTTTATGAAAATGCCAATGAAAGTCAGATTACAAAAGGTAAAGTGATTAAGAATTACAAATTGCCATTTATAAAAATGGTCACAGGGGTGTAAAGTACAGTATAGGGAATATAGTCAATAATATTGTAACAATTATGTATGGTGTCAGATGGTACTAGATTTATCCAGGTGATCACTCACTAAGTTATATAAATGTCTACCAGTAATCACAATGTTGTATGCCTAAAAGTAATATACATCAACTGTAATTGGGAAAAAAAAATAGTTTTTTTAAAGTCCAACCACAAAAGAGAAAAGTGGTGAGAAAGAAAGAGAAAGAGCAATTTTTGTTATCACAAGAATCTCAAGTATTCATCCCAAATCAGGCTAGACTTAAGGAACCCCAGGACAACAGCCCAGCCCAGGGAGCCTGCAGAGTGCTACTGCTCTGTCCCTGTCCAGTAAGATGAATGTTCTCTCCCCATTACTCACCACTGAGCCCCTGCCTTCTAAATAAATTGACTCTTTGTCTTGTTAGTGTTTTTTCTTCGAGTTCTTTATCTTCCCCTTGGAAAGTTGTTCATAGCCTAAATCATTCTTCATGCTATGGTACCCAAACAAAATTCATTTTTTCATTCACTTACTCTTTCAGGTATTCATTCAATTATTCACTCAATTGTTCAATAAATATCCTTTGAGTACATAGAACTGTGCTGGTTTAAGGTTACTCAATGATAAAAAGGGGGTTTCTGCTCCCATAGAGATAACAGATGAGTTAGCGGTCTGATATAGAAAAGGAAATATGAGGCTCCCTCACAAAAGGCCTCCAGACATCAAATTTTGATGGCACCATCTCTAGTTTATTGATAGAGAAGTGATGGATGTCTAAGGAAAACAGGACCCAAATTATTCCTGTGGCTGATAACAAAGTCAGCAACACAAATCAATTGTCCTCAGCTAACTGAGGACAAGAGTAACAGCCATGCTCCTTGCATCTTTAATCATACAAACTGCACCTACTAAAGTTTCTGAAGGATAAACAAAGGAAGTTTTAAGATAGATACTGACATTGTCTTCCAGTCTATGCTTGAATATAATAGCTGACATTTAGTCATAGGAATTATCTCCTTGCCTTGACAGGTTAATTAAATCTGGAATGGCATGCTTTTTTCTTTTCCCAAAACAACATAACTATAGCTGAGAAATAAATTATAAATTTAAAGGCTATTAAAGATAAAGAGACTGACTCAGACTCGAATTGAGAAGTAGACACTGAAAGTTATAACTCAAGATAACAGCAGGGTTAGAACATGAACCTCGGTCTCCTACTACTCAGCATCATGTTGTTGTTGAAGTTGTTGTGTTGTTGGTTTTCCCACCTTAACACACTTCCTCTAAGAAGGGCTAATCTTATCTAAAGATGGGAGAATGTGTTTATAGTTTTTTTCTTACATTCTTATACTTGTCAAAAACAAATTTCTCATACATAAAAGTCATCACTTCATTTACCATTATATACAAAGGAGGGGAAAAAAAAGACCAGACTTAAGTCTTATAAAGAAAAATCCAATAATATATTTTCCAAAGTTACAATCATTAATTTGAAAAAACTCAGCCATGATAATCAGTTAGTAGGAGTGGCCTTTAGTAACTGAAGTCTACACTCTATACCAGTGATGGCGAACCTCTGACACGCGAACTCATTTTTTTGGTTGATTTTTCTTTGTTAAATGGCATTTAAATATATAAAATAAATATCAAAAGTATAAGTCTTTGTTTTACTATGGTTGCAAATATAAAAAAAATTTCTATATGTGACACGGCACCAGAGTTAAGTTAGGGTTTTTCAAAATGTTGACACGCTGAGCTCAAAAGGTTCGCCATCACTGCTCTATACTCAGCATACTAAAATTTAATGTCCAGATGTCTTAAAAGAGGTTTATTTTTCTACAGAAAGCCGTCAAGTACATGTTGATATTACTAAATCCACAATAGAATTTCATTCCTGTAAATGTTTTCAATATGCAACTTTACCCAAAACGTTCTTACAATTGGCCTTTTGCATTTGAATTTGCAGAGTTCCTTGCTTTCCGGGAATTGCTCATTGTGAAGAACTAGTTCCAAGTCTTCAGGCAAGATAATTTGCTAGAATCAAATCAAAAAAGTGCAAAGCCAAAGAAACCTAAGATGTCATTTAAAAATATAGACACTATTTATATTTTTATCCACAAAATAAGAGGGCTATAATTTTCTACCTCAACAATTATCTGGGATTTATGACTATATAATTTTCTGTAATATTTGAGAAATATGCTCAGAAGACAGAAGAGAAGCAAAGAGGCACTTGGATAAATTTTATCATATAAGATGACCTCAGAACTACCACTATTCATTCACTTATTCAACATATATTTATTGAACACACACTGTATGCCTGGCATAGTTCTAGGAGCTTGAGGTACATAAATGCACAAAAATCTCTGCCCTCATGGAATTTCATTGGGGGTAAAGGAAAAGAAACAATAAGCAATAAAAACCTGATATGTGTATGTACATATATACACATGCACAATATGTATACATACATGTATATATACGTATATATGTATATATCCTGTGTGTGTGTGTGTGTGTAAGAAGATGATACATGTCAAAAAAGGAAGAGCCAAGCAGGGTAAGCATCACCAGGAGTATAAGGGGTCAGAGCAGTTTGTAGTATTAAAGGGAGTGGTCAGGCCATGGCTGGCATGGCTAAGTGGTTAGCAGTGGTTCTCAACCTTCCTAATGCCGTGACCCTTTAATACAGTTCCTCATGTTGTGGTGACCCCCAACCATAAAATTATTTTCATTGCTACTTCATAACTGTAATTTTGCTACTGTTATGAATTGTAATGTAATTATCTGATATGCAGGATGTATTTAAAGGGGTGGCGACCCACAGGTTAAGAACCACTGGGTTAGAGCATCAGCCCAGGCACCAAAGGGTCTCTGGTTCAATTCCTGGTCAAGGCCATGTACCTGGGTTGTTGTTTGTTCTGCACCCTGCAGGAGGCAACCAGTCAATGTGTCTCTCGCATCGATGTTTCTCTCCCTCTCTCCCTCTCTCCCTCTCTCCCCCCCTCCTCCCCTCTCTTCTCTTTCTCTCTCGGAAAAGCAATGGAAAAAATATCCTCAGATGAGGATAAATAAATAAATAAATAAATAATAAAGGGAGTGGTCAGAATGGGCTTATGAGAAGGGTAGATACAGGCAAAGGTTTGAAGGAGTTGTGTAGTTGAACCAGGAACATGTCTAGGGGAAGAGCATTCCGGGCAGGGGCAATAAATGGGAGAGTACAGATCAAGTTTGAGACACAGTAAGGTATCCAGTGTGTCTCAGAGGAATGACACAGTGGAAAAAAAAACAAGGGCCAGGTCATTTGGAGCTTGTGACTTTGGTTTTTGTTTTGAGATGGGATTTTAAGAGGAAGAGCCTGTCATGAATGGACTTGCATTTTAACAGAATCACTCTGCTGCTGTAGGATATTTGGAAAGTAGAAGAGACATCACTTAGGAGGCTCTTTCAGGAACCCAAGTAGGAGACGATGATGACTCACATGAGATTGGTTACAATAAATCTGTAAGAAATGCTTGGATTCCGCATATAATTTGAAGGTTTTCCAATGGATTGAATGTGGGATGTGAAAAAAAGAGAAAAGCGCAAGATGACTGCAAGGTTGACAGAAGGAATTACATTGCCATCAACTGAGTTTGAGAAAGCTATCAGTGAGGTAGGTGGAGGGAACAATTGCATAACAATCAAAAGTTTGGTTTTACACCAACTGAATTTGAGATATCTACTAGACCCCCAAAGAGAAATGTCCAGTAGGTGAGAAAGTAGTTAGATAGGAAAGTCTGAAATTTAGGAAAAAATTCTGGGCTAGGAGTGCTAATTTAAGTCACCCATATACTAATGTTATGTGGCTCTATATGAATTTAAATAAAATGGACCTAAACAAAGGGAGCAAGAAAACATAGAGAAGAGGACCAAGGTCTGAGCCCTAGGGCTCTCCATCATCATAGGCTGCGAGAAGAGGAGAAAGCAACCAAGGGGACTAAGAAGAAGCAGCCAGTGAGGTAAGAGCCAAATGAAGACTCATCTAGTAAATCCGATGTATCTAGGAGGGAGGGACCAAACTCGGCCAATGGGAGGAGGCTCGGGACTGACCATTATAATTGACCAGGTGTAGGTCACTGGTGGCTTTAATGAGGGCAGTGTGGGTGGAATTTGTGGAATTGAAAGCCTGACTGGAGTAGTTTAAGAATGAAATGGAAGAGAGAAATTAGAAGCAATGAGCTTTGTACAAAAGTAAGTAAATAAAGGCAGTAGCTGATGGAGAAAGTGGAGTCAGAGACGATTTTGTTTTGTTTAAGATGAAAGAAATAACAGTATGTGTAAATACTGGTAGGAATAGTCTTGTATGGAGAGTGGACAGAGATGCATAGGGGAAAAATCAATATCCTTGAGGAGGCAAAAGGTGATGAGATCTTATGAAAAAGTGCAGCAACTAGCTTTGGATAGAAGCAAAGATGCTTCATATAGGAATAAGCAAGAAAGCAGAGGGCACAGATGCAGTTGTAGGTAGGGAAGTAAATGGCTTCTGGGCATCTAGAAATTGTCTTCTGATTGCTTCAACCTTCTCAGTGAAATAAAGGTTTATCACCTGTGAATGAGAACAGGTAATCAAAGCAGAGAAGTGGGAAAGAGTCCTTTTAGGTGAGCAGGGGAGTGAGGGAATTGGAAGTGGGTAATTCAACGGCCTAGCAACATCAAGAACCCACTTGATGACAGCTATGGGTGAGGGGGGTGTACTGGGGGGGGGGGAGATTGAGCAAAAAAGGAAAAAAAGAGAAAGAACTCAAAGACAGGCCATGTGAAACAGGATATAAAGAAGTTAGGGAAAGTTGAGGAAGTAAGAGCAGACATCACAGGCTGATAAGCAGCTAGGCCCTCCCACCAGAGCCCCCACCTCCTTGTGGGCCTGACCAAATGGAAATGGTTTATGGCAGGAAACTCCTGCAGTGGTCTCAGAAATCAACAAGAATTGGCTAAAACCAGATGAATCCAAGAAGAAGAAAAAATGACTAGCTCATTATTCCATCATTATAATGAAAACTGACACCACAAGTAGAAAGGGGGCCGAGGGGGACAAACACTAGGACACTTCCAGAATGGACTACACTAGGAACAAGACCCTCTCCCAACCAGAACGGGGAGACAGAATAATTTCACAAACAACACACCCTTGGAAACACAAAATCCCAACAACTACTGAGCACAGTGCGCAACTCACTGGCAAGTTCGCCCACATCCACTCGGATGTGTACTAGTACTGTCGCTTCTTTCACAGCAGTGCCCTGTAAGAGTTGCAACTTGGGGGCCGTGGCTGGCTCAACCCCTGATCCTGTCTCCAGGAACCCACATCCTAGTCTCTTTTTCTCTACGTGAATAAACTTGCTTTCACTCTCAAACAAAACAAAACAAAACAAAAACCTCAAGGACACAGACAACAGTGTGGTGATTGTGGGGGGTGGAGAGGGGTGGGGGAGGTGGCAGAGGATATAGGGGATAAAGGTGATGGAAAAAATATTTTTTTAAAAGTAAGAACCCACTTGAGGATTACAGTCATGTTTTTCTCTAGAGATATTCATTTGCATGGGTGCAGGCTTAGAAAGGCTGAGAGATTCTACTTACTAGTATTCAGGGTGTTGCTTTGCCAAGCAAATAAGAAGCTAGAGAGGGGCAAGAGAATTTATGGTGAATGCACAAGAGTAATTATGATGATGGGCCACGAAACTGATGCCCAAGATCTAAAAGCAATCAAAGGTGTGCACTCTGTCTGCCCTTCTGTTCTTTGTTTTCCCTTAGGTTTTGAAGGAAAAGACCGTATTTTCTACATTCTCTATTAACTCCAGGGTAACTAGACCTCTATGCATGATGACTGCTCAATTAATATGTATTGATCGTCTAGTCACTTCTGGGTGTGAAAATGTAGCAGGTTCTTCAATCATCAGTGATCCTTCCAGAGTTAAGCCCCACTGGATTTGACAGATGGTCTATAAATTTTATATTTGAAACACCATATGTCATGTATCCAAGTTCCATACATACTTAGCTTCAAAGTCTCAGGTTTGGGTGCTAATGTGGTTGATCGCATCTGTGCTCCAAAATCTGCCATCCAGAAGCTTCTATTTTCTCTTCCCCACACTTTTAATCACCTCAACCAGATGCTCCCAATTTCCTGCTTCCTCGGAGCACGATCTGGCCATCCTGGGACTGAATCCTATTTCACCAGGTCTTATGTAAGTGCCCTGGTCCAGGAGCACAGAGCTGCCATCTGCCTCTTCCCTCCCTCATTTCTTAAAGATTCCTGATTCATAACTGCTATTTCAGAACTAGTTGAAGGATGAACTAATTTTTTACAGTCTCATAGAATGCATCACCTCTGCCCCACAGCTGTCTCTGACCCTTTTTCTTATTATCACGCATGATTCAGGTCATCTACCTATGCACCAGTGCTGGAGCTGGAGGATCTCACCCCACCTGTCTTCTAAATCCCAAGTGCAGACACCACTAAATCTGTTTAATGTGCCATGGACTCTAAAGCACTGTGACATTCTTATCCCAGGTCACTCAATATTGAAGTGAGGACATGAAAACTAAAGTTTTTCAGATTCCCATATCAATTAATTTGAGAAAATTATATTTTTAATTATGTATTGCTTTGGGATATGGGTCTTCTCTAATTTGAGAACCAGTCATATTGCCAATGATTCAAATATGAATTTACCTCTCTACAGATGCCCCACCACTTAATCAAGTCTTTCAGGCACAGAATTAAGGTGTTCCAGCAAGAGCATTCACCTTATTTCCCTTTGACTTCTACTTTAAAAGCTGAAATACTCTCGATTATAAATAAAAAGGTGAACATGGATATAACAAAGTCACATTGTAAAATGCAGCAAATGATTTCATTAAAAGTCAAATGTTCTATTTTGTATAGAAATACTCATAATTAATAGTACAATGACATTCACAGGTGTGCATAATTTTTTAATGCTACCACACATACTGTGCTAGGCTCTGAGGATACAGAGGCAAATGAAATAGACACAGTTCTTGCCTTCAAGGATTTACAATCTAACAGAGACAAACAAACATGTAATTACAATGAGTTATATGATGAAAGCGTTTTTAGGCCAAAACTATGCAAAAATCCCCTGGACTTTATTGACATTGTCACAAATGGGTTTTTTTCTTAAATTGGAAAAAAAAAAAGCCACTGAATAGAAGGTTGAAAGTAATAATCTAGTCCAGAACCAGGAGTCTTGGTAATGAATTCATTGGTCTGTTGTTTGACCTGCGGAGATAGAGATCCCTGTAATTAACATAAGACTTGTCTCAAACACCTTAATTCTTCCAGCATGACATCCAGGGTTACTCCTGTAAGATAGTGGCCTAATTTCCACTTTTTCTAATTACTTTTTTTCAAGCATCTGTACTTGTCAAGGCCTGGTACTGCATCCTTGGCAAAAGTCACATTCATATCTAAATGAAACAACCTGTTTTTACACATATAAATATCAGACATTCAGAATAGTCATTCGCATACAGGAATGTGGAAATATACTGAGGCTATGCATAGAATTTAAATAGGGTTCATTTTATACAAAAATTAGGTGGCTAGCTACTTGTAGATTTGTGGGTTTCACTGAGGCTCCTCCCTTTCTACCAATCTTGACATTTCTTACACTGGGAAGGAAGCTGCTTCATTGAATTATCAGAGATAAAGATTTACGTACAAATGCAGGAGTCTTGATTCTTTGTCTTGATTTCATAGTTTTGTTTAGGGACTTTTCCAAACAATTATATTTAGCCAGAGGCCTGCATGAAATTCTTACACTGGAGGGGGTTCCCTCAGCCCAGCCTTTTCCTTCTCACACTCCGGGAGCCCTCAGGGGGTGTCCTACTGATGGCTTAGGCCCACTCCCCTCTGGGAGAGGGCCTAAGCCACAGTCTGGCCTCCCTCTGCGGGAGGCGACCAGCTGATCAGGGGAAGGCACCGCCCCCATCACCCCCTCACTGCTGCTGCCTCTGGCCTCCCTCTGCGGGAGGCCACCCTGCAATCAGGGGAAGGCAATGCCCCCATCACACCTCTGCTGCTGCTACTGCCAGCTGCAAGGCTGCCTGAGCCTTGGCCATCGCAGCCATTGCGACTTGCCTGAGCCTCGCCTGGCCCTCATTGCCTGAGCCTCGGGCCCTCAAAGCAGCACCAGCCATCAGCAGCTTACTGGAGCCCTGGGCCAGCCCTGGGCAAACGGCAGCGGCCATCGGCGGTTTGCCGGAGCCCTGGGCCAGCCCTGGGCAAGAGGCAGCAGCCATCAGGAGCACTCACAGCCACCGCCACCATGTGGAGAGTACAGGCCGCCCTCCGCCAGGCACTGCCTCCCCTGCCCCTATCCCCAGTGCTGCAAATCGCCTCCCACCCACACCTGCTGCGCTGCCTGCTGATTGGTCATTATGTGATGGTGTCCTGACCAATTTTCATATTACCCTATTATTAGTATAGATTACTTAAAACACCCATTCAATGCCTGCTATTCGTAAGGCATAGGGGTTAGCTATGAGCCACCAAACTAATTTGGGTACCAAGTGAATATGCAGCAGCAGTCCCACAGAGAACTAATAGGAGGGCAACACAAGTTGCTTCTCTAAGGTCACCTGTGATTAGCATGGCAGGAACAGCCTCACTGCTCCAGACCCAATTCCTGTCATGGAAATAGATGAAAAAAAAATACCTGGAAACTATAGAATTTGATATCTCTTTGTGATCATATGTACTTTTTCAGATTGATGCTTTATGCTCAGAAGAGAGTAAAGTTTTCATCTAGATTAAGTTTTCACCTAGGTTCTTGGGTGGAAAGAAATTCAGATGCCACATGAGTGGGCACAGGAAAAAGAAACTTGGGAAAACATTCTAAAACATACCAACTTATAAATATTTGCAGCTTGTTAGTTGGCCTTCTTTTAAACATGAAGACGTTGGCATTTTGTTTCTAGCCAGATTCCTAGTCTGTTGATGATGAAACCCCCAGGAAAGTCAGGACATAAAGACCTGTATGCCCGTGTCTTCCACCCAACCCGTTCCAGGAGAGGGCATTCAGCCACTGCAGCGTGCGACAGGAGAAGAAATGTGTTCTTTACCACTGTTGACAAATGTTGCCCTGTCTTCCTTTGAAGCCACCGTCTAGTAATTAACCCTTCCATCTGGCAGTGTCTTTTCCACACTTATAGTCAAGAGACATTTCACATTCCTAATAGCTGTGACTTCAGCAGGCCTCCGTTAATGATACTTTTTGTTTCCATTGCCACTTGCTAAAATGCTTTCCTCCAATTTAGTGACCTGAGCAGGGATATTAGAGAAAGTGGAAAACAATCATTCAGAAACTCATTAATATATCTCAGCGCAAAATGAGGGGGGCATGCATGAAGAGAATGAAAGCTCCGGAAAGGAATAATAGAGATCTCAGAGTCATTACTGCTGCTGTCCATCTGGCTTAAATCAATCATGGGCTTTGGAAAAAGACAAAACGTCATCATGGAGTTTAAAAACAGTAGAAGCTACTATATGCTCTGTCTGAAACAATATTTAAAGAGACATTCAGTCTCATCTCTATAAATTCAAATGCTGTCAGGATGAAAATTAAGCTTGACTTTGGGTTTTTGCTGGAAAGCATTCTGATGTAGGTTTATAAGCATACCATCCCTGAATGTGTTTTCTGGGTTTTACTGTCACCTGTCTTCTCTGGTGAGATCAGGGAGACTATGAATTAAGAGACTGGGATTTTTCATCAAATAAACTATTTGTTGTTTGGGCATAACTCAATCAGTTATCCTATGGGGACTTCAGTGTCCCCATTCATAAAGGGCACATTTAGCCCTGGCCTGTTTGGCTCAGTGGATAGAGAGTTGGCCTGCGGACTGAAGGGTCCCAGTTTGATTCTGGTCAGGGGCACGTATCTGGGTTGCAGGCTCAATCCCCAGTAGGGGGCATACAGGAGGCAGCCAATCAATGATTCTCTATCATCATTGATGTTTCTGTCTCTCTCTTCCTCTCCCTTCCTCTCTGAAATCAATAAAAATATTTTTTAAAAAAATAAATAAGTAGAGGGCACACTTAACTACTTAGATTGCTGGGAGGATATTAGGAGGTAATAAATCCTTTTTTTAATTAAAAAAATGAAGATGTTTTCCCAACTTTATTGAGATATAATTGACATATAAAATTGTAAGATATTTAAAGTGTGCACTGTGATGATTTGATATATGTATACATTATGAAAGGATTCTCACCATCCATTTAACATATCCATCACCTCATATATTTATCTCTTTTTTAGTGAGAACATTTCAGTTCTACTCTCTAGGAAACTTCAATTATATAATATAGTGTTATCAACTCTAATCGCCACATTATATATTAGATACTCAGACCTTATTAGATCCTCAGATCCTAGACCTGAAAGTTTAAACCCTTTTACTAACATATCCCCATTTCCACTACTCCCCCAGCTTCTGGAAACCACTTCTCTACTCTCTCCATAAGTTTGACTTTTTTTTTTTAGATTCCATTTATAATGATACCATGTTAAGTATTTGTCTTTCTCTGTCTGACATTTCACTTATCATAATGTGTTCAAGGTCCATCCATGTTGTCACAATTGGCAGAATTTTCCTCTTTCTTGTGGCTGAATAAAATATATATATATATATATATATATATATATATATATATTCATTATCTGGTAATATACACTTAGGATGTTTCTACATATATATATCTTGGCTATTGCAAATAATGCTGCAATGAACAAAGGACTGCAGATATCCCTTTGATGTTCTGTTTTAACTTTCTTTGAATATATACCCAGAGTAGGATTGTTGGACTATATGGTAAATTCTTTTTCTTTATTGTTTAAAATATTACATACATCTCCTTTTTTACCCCCCCCCCCCATTGACCGCCCCCCACCACCACTCCCACCCCCTGAGGGCAAGCCTCCACTGCCCCAGTGTCTGTGTCCATTGGTTATGCTAATATGCATGCGTACAAGTCCTTTGGTTGATCTCTAACCTCCCCTCCTCCCCTGCCCCTTATCTCTGGATCTATTTTTGTTCATCAGTTTATGTTGATCATTATATCCCACATGTGAGTGAGATGTGATATTTATCTTTCTCTGACTGGCTTATTTCGCTTAGCATAATGCTCTCCAGTTCCATCCATGCTGTTGCAAATGGTAAAAGTTCCTTCTTTTTTTTATAGTGGCATAGTATTCCATTGTGTAGATGTACCATTGTTTTTTAATCCACTCATCTACTGATGGGCACTTAGGCTGTTTCCAAGTCTTAGCTATTATAAATTGTGCTGCTATGAACAGCACTGGTTTCTTGGGCTATATTCCTAGAAGTGGGATTACTGGGTCAAATGGGAGTTCCATTTTTAGTTTTTTGAGGAAATTCCATATTGTCTTCCATAGTGGCTGCACCAGTCTGTGTATGGTAAATTCTTTACAGTAAAGGCAGTTGTCCTTAGGAGCTCAGGTCAGTTGTCATGTCCGTTTAAAAAAGACTTCCCTGACTACCAGTTCTCATCCACACTGTATCCCACACCAACCCCAAATTGCACCCACAATACATTCGTAGAAGATCATATACATTCCTTCGTAGCATATGGCAGTTATCCTATGGGGACGTCAGTGTCCCCATTCATAAAGGACACATTTAATGACTGGGAGGATATTAGAAGGTAATAAATTCTTTTGTAGATATGAATTATGTTTTTGTTGTATCCCCCTAGTCTATGCTCCATGAGGGCAGAGACTATGGATTTTGTTTGCTGTTGTATCCCTTTCACATTCTCAGCACAATACCTGGCATAGAGTAGATTGTCAACAAATACTGGATTAAATAAAGTTTTAAGGTTTAGATCTGGAAGGGAGGACATTTAGAGTCCTGTTAAATGTATGACCAAAAAGCCAATTCTTTAGCCCTGGCCAGTGTGTCTCCGTAGTTAGAGCAGGGGTCCTCAAACTACGGCCCGCGGGCCACATGAAAATACAAATATTGTATTTGTTCCCATTTTGTTTTTTTTATTTCAAAATAAGATATGTGCTGTGGCCGAAACCGGTTTGGCTCAGTGGATAGAGCGTCGGCCTGCGGACTGAGGGGTCCCGGGTTCGATTCTGGTCAAGGGCATGTACCTGGGTTGCAGGCACGTCCCCAGTGGGGGATGTGCAGGAGGCAGCTGATCGATGTTTCTCTCTCATCGATGTTTCTGACTCTCTATCTCTCTCCCTTCCTCTCTGTGGAAAATCAATAAAATATATTTAAAAAAAAAAGATATGTGCTGTGTACATAGGAATTTTTTCATAGTTTTTTTTTTAAACTATAGTCCAGCCATCCAACAGTCTGAGGGACAGTGAACTGGCCCCCCGTTTAAAAAGTTTGAGGACCCCTGAGTTAGAGTGTGAGACCATGCATCGAAGGGTCCTGGGTTCAATTACCAGTCAAGGGCATGTACCTGGGTTGCAGGCTCGCTTCCTGTCCTCCTTCTGGGTGCATGTGGAAGACAGTCAATGTGTGCCTCTCTCATGTTGATGTTTCCCTCCCTCCCTCCCTCCCTCCCTCCCTCTCTCTGAAAAGCAATGGGGAAAAAAAATATTCTCAAGTGAGGATTAACAAAACAAAACAAAAAAATTCTTGAAAGCCAATTTGCTCCTTTCTTCTCTAGTTTTATTCTCATGGAGATAATGACCAAACCCATCAAAATGCTACCCAAGATCCAACAGATCAACCCAACCTTGTCATTATAGCCTTCCTGCCAAACAGTGTTACATTTGGGCCTGCCAAGTTGGCACTGCCTGTCCTACATCTTGCAGGACCCACTATTTCTTATTTTTCTTGCAAAACCCAAATTCCATGAATTTTCATTCTAATAATGCCTTTCTTTGCTTATCCTAAAATGGAAAATATCTGTTCTAGCTCACCCATACAGTTTTGTCTTTGAACTTTTTACATTTACATTATACTTATCCATTCCAGTCCCTCTCTTTTACATATGTGCATACATACATAACTTTTAAACTATGAGGATTTAATAATGTGTCTAAAGAACTTGTGAGATGATTATTTTTTAGTCATACATACTGACGCAGATAAATTTTCTCAGCTAATTAAAAAATGAAATAAAAAATAAATAAATGAGATGATAAATTTTTTAAATCCTATTTATTTGATATTTAAAAATCAGATTATCAATTGATCATTTTTCTAGATACTATAGCCATCTTGATATGTTTTCATAATCTTGAAATAGAACAATTTATCTGGCCCTATCTGGAAAAAAACTGATTTTTTTTTTTTTTACTTAAACAACTTGTCTAATGGCACAGTTGTCTAAATATTTCATTTTCTGACTCTGAAAATACCTTTTAGTCATCACCTTTCAACAGAGGGCCTCATATTGTTGGTTACTGGTCATTCGTTTGTTTAATTATTCATTCATACAACCTTTATTTACCATCTGCAATATGTCAAGAACAGTGCTTGTCTTGTGTGGTCCTGGAGAACCCCTTAGAGAAATCAGAATCCCCCTTTGATCAGAGAATCTCCACTTTTATCCAGATTTTTATAGATTCCAAATTATCTAGTCTTTTAAGTGTGCTCTTTTCTTTAAAAAAAAAAGTTTTTATTTTTTTATTTTATTTTTTAAAATATATTTTATTGATTTTTTTACAGAGAGGAAGGGTGAGGGATAGGGAGTTAGAAACATCGATGAGAGAGAAGCATTGATCAGCGGGTCTGCAAGCTGACGCTCTATCCACTGAGCCAAACCAGTCAGGGCTAAAAAAAAAATGTTTTTATTGGTTTAGAGAGAGAGGTAGGGAGAGGGAGAGAGAAAAACCTTGATGTGAGAGAGAAACATCGATCTCCTGCACACCCCCTTCTGGGGATCTAGCTCACAACCTGGGCATGTGCCCTGACCAGGAATTGTTCGTTTCTTAACATCCAAATAAAATGGGCCCAAATTCCATCTCATGAACTGGAAATCTACTCACTTTCCAAATATTTCTAAGGATTCCCTGGATGTGCAGAGATGTCTTAGTTGATTCTTTTCTCCTAAAAATCTAAATGGCTGTTCCCTTTCCTGATCATCCCTGGATATAACTCTGGCTTCTCCATGAGTTGTCCACTCCACCTGGGGTGGCAGGAACAGTCAGCTGCCTGCACTCCCCAAGGCAGCTCGCCAGCAAAACAGTTATTAGACTATTACAATAATGAACTTTACTGAATCCAAAGATATCCAAGGAAATGATAATACAGAAAAGGAAAACAAAACTCAAAAGCAATATTTCTGCTTCTAGAAGGGGGTGGGAGCCTTCAGCCTCAGAAACTCATTCCCAGGCTTTAGCGGGTCCCACTCCACCTCTGCCACCAAGAGAAGGTGAACAATCAGTGAATTAAAATCTTGGGAATGAACCTCTCAGACCAAGGAAACTGCCCTTTTGTTTTGCAGTGATTCTCTTTGTCCTCACTCCATCCCTTCAGGCCATGCTTAGACCTTGCCTTCATGTAACCTAATTGTTTTCTTAAACAAAAGGACATTTCTTCTTCTAAAATGAATTCTGACACAGTTCTTAAAATGAAGAAAATTTGCAGTTAACATTTTGCTACAATATTTGGTTCTTCCATGTACTCTCTATATCTATGATTTTGTTTTAACAAAGATTCTTTACCCCAAAAAAAGAATAATTCCACAGAAATCATTGAAGGCTTGAGAACAGACCATGACCAGACTGTGCTTAAAGAAGATTAACCTGCCTGAGGGGCCTTGCCCTGAAAAAGAGTTTACTTTTTAGACAACATAACTTTTTCACTCCTGGATGCTTTTAAATTATCTCTTCACTGATTCTAAAAGACTAGGAGGTTTTTTTCAAATACAGCATTACTTTATGAAGTTATGTGCAATAAACTCAACACTAAGCAAGGTCAGCCCTATTTTAGTTGAACTGGTTTAGCCTAAATTAAGGACTTATCTCTTAAACAGAATTCTGTGGGAAAGAAAATGTTTTTTCCTATTTCTTTCCTAGAGATCTCCCTCCAGACAGCTACTTAGCCCTAATTAATAAGAGAGAAAAACAGATGTAGTTTTATTCATATGCCTTATTACTTCATTTAAACCCTCTCATTATCACTCTACCTATATGATGTCAAAGCACCAGAATAGCCAGCAAGACTGAAATCACCTGGATATGTTGTTATGTACATAAAATGTAAATGTTGGATGAGTGACCACTTTTCATCTTTTACCTGGATACTTTGAAGCTTTGCAAACACTAAACCCAATAGAAATTCAACCAATGAGATTGAAACATGACTGTTTATATAGGGCCTGCTCCGCCACCTTAGTTTTCTTAATGTGACTAAGAATGATCAAGGAACCAATATAAAAGTATTTAGTAATTTTTTGTGGTATCTCAATGTAGTTTTTATTGAATTTATTGGGTTTACATTGGATAATAAAATTATATAGGTTCCAGGTGTACAATTTCATAATACATCATCTATATATTATACTAGAGGCCCAATGCACAAAATTTGTGCAAGGGGCTCAGCCCTCGCAGCCCCGGCTTCATCCGGAAGGTCATCTGGAAGGACGTCCGGAAGGTCGTTCGGTTATCTGGTCTAATTAGCATATTACACTTTTATTATTATAGATTGTGTGTTCACCACCCCAAGCAAGTCTCCTTCCATCATTATCTGTCTCCTCCTCTACCTCCCTCCCACCCCCCTTTCCCTCTGCTAATCACCATACTGCTGTGTCTATGAGGTTTTTTGAGGTTTCCAGGTTTTTTTGCTTAATTCCTTCACATTTTTCACCCAGCCCCACAATCCCTCTCCCCTGACAGCTGTCAGTCTGTTCTTTATGAGTCTGTTTCTATTTTGTTTGTTAGTTTATTTTGTTCATTATATACCACATATGAGTGAAGACATATGGTACTTGTCTTTCTCTGGCTGGCTTATTTCACTTAACATAATGCTCTCCAGCTCCATCCATGCTGTTGCAAAGGGATATTCAGTAATTCTGGATGTGCTCTCTGTGCTACATTATCCCAAGATGTCAGACACAGAGTTGGTCCAATAGCAGGGCCTAAGGCAGCCGTGGGCAAACTAATAAATAAAACTAAAAAACTAATAAATGAATAAAACTAAAAAAAAAAAAAAAAGACCGTACCCTTTTATGTAATGATGTTTACTTTGAATTTATATTAGTTCACACAAACACTCCATCCATGCTTTTGTTCCGGCCCTCCGGTCCAGTTTAAGAACCCATTGTGGCCCTTGAGTCAAAAAGTTTGTCCACCCCTGGCCTAAGGCTTTGCAAGAGAGATGTCATCTTTCTTGTGTCTATGGCTGAGTTGCCTTCTAGTTCATTTCTTACAGATTTTCACTCTGCACCTTAGGAAGCAGGTAGGGCTACAGGTCAAAGCAAACAAAAGTGCAGCTCACTAATATTCCTACATGACACTGGGTGAAAAGTAGTTCTACTTTTGGACTTATGTGAAAAGCCTAACAGAAAGGAGGCAAGATTCACTTTTGCATATAATCTAACTTGACTTTGGTTCACTGACGCCCCAGAAAATATTCTTGCACCTACGCACCCCTATTGGAGTCACCTCAAGTCAAAGACAGCTCAAATGGAGGCATTGCAGACAGTAGCTACTCACTAAAGGCAGTTTTAAAGACAGTGAAAACTCTGTCAATGGTTTCCACCCACACCCTGGTGGTGTTGAAATGCGAAAATTAAACTGGAATGCGTGGTTTTTCCTCTGAGCAGGATGCAAAGGTGATTTCCCTTGTTCTTGTCCAGGTGGATTTGAAGAATGAAGCCACAGGACAAAAGGTGGTATAGGAAAAGGTGGAAATTTATTGGGAAACAAGCACAGACTCCCACGTGGGGAGGGGGAGAGAGACCCACCAAGTCCCTCTTTCTTAAGGTTCATAGAGGCTGCAGTTCTTTGTGTCTTGTTATCCTCTCTGATTGGTCACTATAGCAGCTTCGGAGCTCAAACCCCACGTGGGGTTCCCCTCTTTTTCTCCCTTTTGTTATTCTACTCCCTGTGGCCTTCCTCTTTAGTCTGTGAATGGGTGGCTTCCTCTCCCTTTATTCTGTAAATGTACATCTTTGGCAACTCTCAGCCCCCCTATTCTGTGAATGTATGCCTTCTGGCAGCTCCCAGGTTTTCAGCCCTGCAGTTCTTCCCCATGAACCCCCTAATTCCTAAAACTTCCTGAACCTGCCTATTTTACCCCTAAAAACTCCTTTCAGGGTGGCTCAGTGGTTGAATGTTGACTTATGAACTCAGAGGTCATGGTTCAATTCCAGTCAGGGAATATGTATGGGTTGAGGGCTCAATCCCCGTAGGGGGCATGCATGAGGCAGCTGATCAATGATTCTTTCTCATCATTGATGTTTCTATCTCTCTCTCCCTCTCCCTTCCTCTCTGAAATCAATAAAAATATATTAATAAAATAAGTAAAGAAGAAAAAAATAGTTTCCACCCACATAGCCAGATGAGGAGAGGACAGCAATCACAGGCAGCGCACAGTAGCTTGTTAATAAGCAAATGTTAAATGAACCATGGGATGGCTGTTAGCAGTGGGGATAGTGGATAGGGAAGGCTTTTTAGGTAGATGTCCTACATGAACAAACGAAAACAAGAAATACAGAAGTACAGCTTTTGTCCACAAGAGGGCGCACCCCTTGGCCCAAGGAAGCCCCTGTCTAGAATTTGCTCATCTTATATCAGCTACAGAAAATTTTATTCCTGACAACACAACAAATATTTTTTTTGTCTTCAGTAGATAAATGAATGCATACAGCATCCTATATGTATTCATTATGTATATACCTTAATACTATGAATGGTCTTTAATCCCTATCAAATAAACCTAATTATTTTTGCCCTTTTCTGAAGCCAATCCCAAAGCCATTTCTTCTAGAATGAATTTAAACATCCCTTGTTCTGGATTCTGGCCATGGAGAGGCACTAGATGAAACTCAAAGTTGAGGCTTCCTTCTGTCCACTCACTGGGGGATTTATTGTTATTCCCTGTAAAACCAGAAAGAGAGAACAGAGCAGAATGTGTCTATAATAAACCCATTTCCCAAGTTCTCTTTTTAAAAGACAAATACTGTACTACTTGCTTCAACCCTGAGTAAATAAGGAAACAGAAAGGCTAATGTTCTTTCAGTCGTTTGAGTCATCTGTGAATTAAATGATTGTGAAATAGTAAGTAAGGGAACACATTTAATGACGAGCAGCATGAGGTGAACTTTGTACAATGATTGTACCCATAGGCTATAGTTGTCTCATCACAGACAATTTTAGCTGAACTTCTCTGAAAGATAAATAATGCAAATTCAGTCTTCATCATTGAAAAAAAATGTTTGATGCTGAGTCAATTAACTTGTCAGGAGATGATGCTGATGCTGATGCTGATGCTGATGCTGATGCTGATGAGGACACTCTTACGGAAGGATACTCTGTGCCATGTGCTCCTCTAAATGTTTTATTTGAGGAACTCATTTAATCTTCACAACAACCCTATGGAATTAGTACTATTATTACCTCCAGTTTACATGGAGAGGTTGAAAAACTTGTCAGGGCATCATATAAGCGGTGAGCCAGAGTTCAAACCACATATCTAACCTTAAGGTTAGCAACATGTCAACATCTAAATCAAAAGTATTGATGTTGTCAATACCTTGATATTGTCAATTTTTCAGAATTTTGAATTTGCTTCAATTGGCTGAATTGTTTTCTTTTCATCTAAGCAACTTAATCATAATGAATAAAGGCATTACATAAAAGGCAAAACACAAATTAAATAGATTTTACGAATTGAATCATTTGTTATTCCTTGATAACTAAAGTTCAGTTAAGATTCAAGCATTTGCATTCTGTATGGCACAACTCAATATTTATTGGAATGAGATTTGTGCTATGACTAAACCCATTTTCCAGAATAAGGAAAAAAAGTTATAGGTTTGAATTAGCCACACATGAAGTTTTTGGAACAAAATCTATTTTTATGTTCTTGTTGGAAATTAAATCTGTGGGAGGCAGGGCATCATTTTCTCCCCTTCCTTCTGTTTCCCATTAGCATGTGGGGGTCTTTCAGGGCAGGGTCTGTGTGTTTAAGCAGCCACCCTGCTCACAAGCACCTGACAGCAGCACCTGATAGATTTTTTTCTATAGCCATGTATGCATAACATAATTGCCTTTTCTATGAGCAAAAAAATAATTGAAAAATTTAGTCTTTTTCTTTTTCGCAATAATTTTACTAGGTAACAACTCTCATTGATGATATTACTAAAAGTGATTCAATCTATCTAACAAACTATAGTATATGTAGCAGTCATTCTACTCTGAGGACATGGCAATAGCAATATGAATGGCCCCAAAATACAACCAACTGTGTGCTTTTGGAGGACAGAGGCCATGTCTTATACCTGGTGATTCCCAGGATCTAGACATCTGGAGTTCTCAAAAATGTTAGTTAGATTGAATTGACCTGAAATGTGAAACTAATAAACAGGTGAGGTTCTTTGCACTGGCAAACTTGAATCTGGTGGCTAGTTATGCCTCCTAGTTAATGGAGAAGGTTGATATTTATAACTAGAGAAAGAGAGGGAGAGAGAAGAAAATAGGGGTAGAGTGAGATGGCTGTGGGCTCCCAGATAGGTGGTAAACATGAAAAGAGCTGAAGCAGGGCAGAGGAAAATAATATGGGAGATTCTGGGAGACTGGAATCAGTGCCACCACCAATAAGTTTGTGCCAGATGTGACTCTATCCCACCTGTCTCAGCTCATTAGGACTGCTATAACAAAAATGCCAGAGACAAGGCGGCTTAAACAACAAACATTTATTTCCACAGTTCTGGAGGCTGGGGAGTCCACGATCAAGGCACAGGCAGATTTGGTGTCTAGTGAGAGCCCCCTTCCTGGCCCAGAGTCCACGCCTTTTCACTGTGTCCTCACATGAATGAAGTGGGGAGGGGGCTCTCTGGGGTCTTTTTTATAAGGGTACTAATCCCATTCATAAAGACGTCACCCTCTTGACCTGAGGATCTCCCAAAGGCCCCACCTACTACTACCATCACTTTGGGGATTAGGTTTTCAACATATGAATTGGGGGTGGGAAGACACAGACATTCAATCCCTAGCACACTCCTATTCAGGTTTCAGTCCTGGACTAAAGCAGAAGAATGTCTCTGATTGGCTATTTCCTCCTCAACACCTCAGCCCTCTCCTCTCCTTTATATTCTGCCTCAAATTTGATATCTGTTAGATTATTATCAGTTGGGTTTTTAAAGTATAGGTTTAAAATTACCAGCTCAATCCATTTTCATTAAGAACGTATCTATATATTCCTTATGTAAGCAATACAATGAGTACACATTGAGCAAGAGTAATTAAGCAGTTCAGAGCAAGGAGCAGGGCAGGTTTGTAAATGTGGATTTGACCCGTAAACATAAAGCCTGTCACCAGCAAAATGTTACATTCATCTTAGTGCTGGAACCACTCTCTTCTTTTGTGCACTCCACATTGCTCTTCAGTGTTTGATGAAAATTCACTAGCTTCATAAACTGTGAATAGGATCTCAATAGAAACAAAATCTAAGAGCATACGTCTAGGTTATAATTCCCAGAACCTGAGGTTCTTGAAATTCTTTATTGCTTCCTATCTTTTCCTCCCCTACCTGACACTTGCCATAAAAGCATATAACTGACCCAAAGGAGGATGAATTGAGTTATTGTAAGATATGAATTTTGTTTGCCTTTTCATTCTTAAACTAAATATTTCTCCTTCCCTCTCTCTCTTTATTCTGACTTTTTTTTTTATTATGGAATACAACTTACATAAATGAGTATATGTAATGTTTATACACATACATACAGTTTAAAGATAATAAGACATACACACCTGTATAATTTAGCTCTCTTTCCCTCTTAATGGAATTTTCAAAACGCTTACTGGACTGTTTGGGAAATAAAAATGTAAATGTCAAGTCCAAAGGGGGAGAGGAATAAATGCATCTTAAAGCCACCTGAGAAAGGTAAGAAAAGTTTTTAATACTGGAGAATTAAAATAGACCCTAGTGGCCTGTTTTGACTTTACCCTCCTTTCTTTTTTTATTTTCTCTCTTCTCCTTCCTCCCTCTTTTTTTCTCCTCTATCTATCTCCCCTTTCCCTGAACCTTAAGTGACATTAGACAGTGAACAATCCACAAGGCAGATAGTTCTCTGAAGAACAGTTCTGACAGCTGCTAATAAGAGACTGGACCAACAATTCCAAGAAAGAGATGAAGACCTGACATCGCCTCCCACAGTTCCAACCACACATCTTATAGCAGTTCCAGCGAAAGAGAACTGCCGCCTGGGACAAGATCCCATCACATACCTGACTCTTCTGCCCATCGCTGAACAGAGCCTTTAACCTCTATTTGAGTTGCCTGAACTCTTTCCTTGCAAAGTTAATGTCCAAACACCCATATTTCACCACCTCCTCTTTACTTGCACTCAGAAGGATGCTCAGCTTTCCTTCAAGGCTGGGCTTGCCCTCGCCCCAAGGTGAATTTCTCAGCAGCCACTAGGCTCTGCCAGTAGAGGACAGTGGAGAGGTTAGAACTACACAACATCCTGTTACCACCCCCAACAGCCGCCCCCCCCCCCAAAAAAAACACACACACAAAAAAAAAACTGTTGCCCCACCGTGTCTGGCATCATTGGAATTTTACCAACTTCATCTTTGGAAATTGCCCACCATGAATCCTTTCACTCACTCCTCCAACAGACTTTTTCTCTCCATGTCTCCCTGTCACCCAGAAAGAAAAGCAACCATCTGACAGGAACACTTTGGGGCAGGATGGATTGCTGGTGGTCCCATGTGAGCACTGGCTGGCCAGTGATGGTGACACACACACACACACACACACACACACACACAGACACAAAAAAGCAGAATCAGAAAATAGGCATGGTTTCCTGCATTCACAGAGTTCATGGCACTTTGGAGGTTATCTAACCAAATTCCTGCATCCTACTGATAAACAGCTGAAACCCAGAGTGCTGAACTGACCTGCCCAAGGTCATACAATGTCAAGGTTGAAATTAGAACCTGATATCTGTCCCATTGATTATTATTATAATAATACTTATTGTGTATTAGTAATTATAATGTAACAATGACAATAATTTTATTGAGTATTCACTATGTGCCATGCACTATTCTACAAACTTTACATACATTATTTAATTCATTAATCCTTACCAACTTCTCATGTGATAGTGTGATAGCCATCATTCGTTTTTCTATTTTACAGAGGAAGAAACAGAAACTCAGAGCATGAAGGAACAGCTAGTGAGTGGTAGGGCCAGAATTTGATTCCAGGAAGTCTTATTTCAGACCTGGAACTTATAAAACCCCTGACATTTTTGCTGCTCTGGGATAAAATGAAATCAGGACAGTGACGTTCATTTTTCTCAAAACTAGATTTACTCCATTTAAAATAAGATCCTTTAGTTTTAGTATATTCTGTACTTATTTTAGGATATATTTTCAAAAAGCCCTTCCTTTTATGAGAAAATAGTAAGAATACATGGTTGGTGTTTTATGAATTTTATTTTTTAATAAAAATGTATATTGGAAGTTGTTTATATATATGAAATGGCAGAGTCTGGAAAGCACTTCCTTGCATTTTCTGCCTCCTTGTAGGAATTTCGAAAGAACACTCAATTGCTTTCATCCTTTTTCTGCAGGGTTCTCTTGGATGAGGGGTAGGGTGGAGAATCACTAAAATTTATTATGTACCTTGCCAGTCAGGACTCATTTGATTACAAGTAAAGAATTTCAGAAAAGGCCTGGCCAGCGTGGCTCAGTTGGTTGAGCATCAACCTATGAACCAGGAGGTCAGGGTTCAATTCTGTGTCAGAGCACATGCCCAGGTTGCAGGCTCCATCCCTAGTAGGGGGTGCAGGAGACAGCCAATCAATGATTCCCCCTCACTATTGATGTTTCTATCTCTTTCTTCCTCTCTCTTTCTAAAATCAATAAAAATATATTTTTTAAAAAGAACTTAAGTAAAAAGGAGTATGTATTAGTTAATTTAGCTGAAACATTTGGTAATTTAAATTATGTCTTAAATTATACTTCTTGGTTTTGCCATCTACCATCTACTGGCTTAATTCTGAGGCTCCCTCAGGGCAAAATGGTTCCCAACAGCTTCCATCTTTCACTGTGTTCCAGTTCAGAGGGGAAGGTGTCTCTCTCTAGCAGCTCTCACCTTGGATTGCACTTCAATTGGACTAACTTATTCCCTGAAGGAGTCACTACAGCAGGGGGTAGGTAGATAAGCTACTCCTCTAGTTTTGTTTTGTTTTTTAATTTCTAATTTTGCAATTACAGTTTTTATTCAATATTATTTTGTGTTAGTTTCAGATGTATAGCATAATGGTTAGATAGTCAGATACTTTACAAAGTGATCACTCTGATATTTCAAGTACCCACCTGGCACCACACATAGTTATTACAATATTTTTATTATATTCCTTATGCTGTACATTACATCCCTGTGACTATTTTGAAACTACCAATTGGTACTTCTTAATTGCTTTTTCACCAGCATCCCCAACCAGTCCTCTCCTCTGGCAACCTTCTCTGTATCTATGAGTCTGTTTCAATTTTGTTCATTTATTTTATTCCACATTTAAGTGAAATCATATGGTATTTGTCTTTCTCTATCTGAGTTATTCCACTTAGCATAATGCCCTCTAGGTCTGTCTACTCTGTTGCAAATGGTAAGATTCCCTTCTTTTTTATGTCCACTACTCATCCAGTTTTGACTTATACTTTCTTCTCGTTCTTCTCCTGAAGCTTGTCGGAGAATCGGCTTTCTAGCAGCACTCCCTCCGAAGCAGGAGGATTGCTCTCAAACGGGAAAACTAGATACTGTTTCCCAAAGAATGGACGCTTGGTGGTCATGCCAGCAAATGTTCATTATTCACCTAATATAGGTCATTCACTGGGCTGCATGCTACTCTCTCATCACTTCATTAAACTCTCATAACAATCCTACCAGACAAATAATTGTTTACCAATGAAGAAGCTGAGGCTCAGAGAAATCAAGAAACACATAAAAGACCAAACTGCTAGTAACTGAAAGATCCAGGAATCAAACTCTATTTTGACCAACTTCAAAGCCCAAGCTCTTAATTTTTTTCCATGATAGTTTACATCCATTATTATTTTGCAATAGTTTCAGGTGTTTAATTCTTTATTTTATAATTTGCATATCCTACCCACCCCTTTACCATTAAAACTGAAAATAAAATTAGCCACCCTGTGTATCTCAACTATGGCTTGGTCTGGGGCCTCAGTAGCCACCCTTCTTGAGCACACTTCTACAGAGGGGTCAAACACTAGAGACTGTTGTCTCCTTCCCTCTCTCATCGCACCAAGAATAAGAATTCTTTAAATATTTATTCCTGTTCTCACCACAGTTGAAAGCGCTAAGATAAGAGACACTGATTATGTCCCACCTCTGGGTAGGGGAGAAAATAGAGTCCGGAACAATTCTAGAGGGATGTTCATCAAATAAGAGAACAGTGTTTCTTCTAAATTTGAGTTAGAGTTTAACCAAGTGTTAAGCACCCAGCATCCATACCTCACAGAATATGCCCTTTAGTCTTAAGAAAGAAACTTGCCTACCTAAATGTCCAAGAAGTGCATTAGAAGAAATGAATTTCACCACTAATATAGTCCAGAACAGTTTCTTGATTCATCCTACAGCAAGCACAGTAATGACAATCAATCCACAACAGTTCCAGGAAACTGTTCTCTGAAACAGCAAATCTGTCCAATCTGAATTAAGTGTCCAGAGTTGTAAAGTATTTAATACTTCATGCAAATCTACAACAAAACCATCATCTGCAGCTTCAGACACCACTAGGCATCTGGACTCGGGTCATAAACAAGATTGCTTTAATAACATATACAGTCATGGCTGACTTTCTTATGGAAGGGATCTGAGATCACCAATCTCCAGATTGAATTAATATTTAAAAAATAATTTTTATTATTTTATAAGAAAAATGTTCACATTTGAGGAAAAACTAATAGTCAAAAAAATAAAAATAATTACAGATTTTGTATTAATATGAAAGCAAACTAATCATGTTAAATCTCAGTTATCACCTAAATAGCAGGCAGGATAGTACATGGCCTTACGTGGACAAAGTTCACTCTTGTGCCTCGCTCAGCCATCGGGCCACACACCATCTCCTTGTGGCTCCAGAAAGCAGATATGGGTTCACTTCTCCCTCCTCACCCCTCCTCTCTAACCCCAGTGTCTCTGAGCATAGATAGTAACTATGCTTACGGACATTTTAGTTCTAGTCTCACCGGTTCCCCTCTCCTCAACTTCCATTTTTTTCATGGCCCGAAGAAGAGAGTCCCAGCTTGAATCTAAAGTATGGTCACCACCAAGTTCGGATATGTGTGAGCATATCTGGTAAACTATTGGGGGCTACAGCAAAAAAAGAATTGAGGAAAGAAAGACTAAGCACGTCTGGGAGAGAGCAGACAGTCACAACAACTTTGGTCCAGGGTTTAAAGTCTTGACTCTTCCAAGGGTCCTGAGCATGGGCAGGAGGGGCCATGCCTCCTCCGAGACAGCAGGCATGGTGACAGTTCCCAGCAGCAGGGACAAGGTCCCTAGTGGAGAGTGGGGTATGGTTCTCAGTGGACTTTCCTGGTATCTCAAGTCACATTTAAGCAATGTGGCCGGAGCAGGGCAACAGGGGCTGGATAGCTAGAACTATATGGCAACTAACCAGAGCCTGATCAGACACTGGGCTGCAGTGTACAGGGACTCTCCAAAATACCTGTGTAAGGAGGAAAAAGCAGGGGACCATCAGCCTCTATCAGGTACTAGCAGAACAGGGATTACGTAAAATGAGGGTATCAACTGTGAGCAATGATATGATTCTAGCTAATGAGGAAAAGAAACCTTGCCCCCACCTCCAAACCCCTGCCCTCAACCCTCACCAACAGCAAGTGAAGACTCCAAAAGACAGAAACAAAGGACCCACTGCCAAACAGGACATCCTTCCCTCCTCCTTAGAGGTTCAGTATGCTACTGCCGCTCACCCTCCTTCCTACTCAAGCTCCTTCTCTCTTATAAGGTGGCTTCCTCCCCGCACTGGCTCCTACCCTCCCACCTCTGCATCTCAGAGCACAGGCTTCCAAGAAAAGGCTGCAGCCTCTCAATCTCATTCCAGCCAATGTCCCTGAAAAGTAGACTTAGAAAGCTCTGGGCTTCCTTGTTCTGGTCCCTGCAAATCCCAAACTCAGGATTTGGGTCCTGCATATTATTAAGAGCATTCCAACATTTCCAATGTGGACAGTTTATAGAGGAGTTTTGACTTTTAATGAGGTTATTAAAATGGAATTATTATTTTTTCAAATCATTTCAGTCATGTTTTGTTAAATAGCCCTGTCCTACTCCCTACCAATGTCCTCTTGGCACATTTTATAGCTAACCAGTCACTTGTGATTATAATACTAACTAGAGGCCCAGTGCACAAAAATTTGTGCACTCGGGAGGGGGGGGGGGGGTCCCTCAGCCCAGCCTGTGCCCTCTTGCAGCCTGGGACCCCTTGGGGGATGACCACCTGCTGGCTTAGGCCTGCTCCCCGGGGGATTGGGCCTAAGCTGGCAGTCAGACATCCCTCTGGCAGCCCAGGAGCCCTCAGGAAATGTCCACTTGCCAGCAGGGAGCAGGCCTAAGCTGCAGTCGGACATCCTTAGCGCTGCTGAGGATGTGGGAGAGGCTCCCACCACCACCGCTGTACTGGCAGCCATCAGCCTGGCTTATGGCTGAGCAGAGCTCCCTGCTGTGAGAGCGCACTGACCACCAGAGGGCAGCTCCTGCATTGAGCGTCTGCCCCCTGGTGGTCAGTGTGTGTCATAGTGACCAGTCATTCTCAGTCTTTCTGCTGTTAGGGTCAGTTTGCATATTACCCTTTTACTATATAGGATAGAAGCCTGGTGCACGGGTGGGGGCCGGCTGGTTTGCCCTGAAGGGTGATCTGGATCAGGGTGGGGTTCCTGCTTGGGTGCCTGGCCAGCCTGGATGACAGGCTGATGGCTGTTTGCAGCTGGTCACACCCCCTTCAGGGTGGGGGTCCCCACTGGGGTGCCTGGCCAGTCTGGGTTAGGGGCTGAGGGCCGTTTTCAGGCTGGCGGGAGACTGAAGCTCCCAGCCTCTTTTTTTTTCATTCTGGGATTTATTTACCTTCTATAGCTGTCACTGGAGCTGAGAGCTGGCTCCAGCTCTGAGGCTGTGGCTTGCTGAAAGCAGGTATCTGGGTTTGTTTAGCTTCTATAATTGAAACTCTGTTGCCATCACTGGCGCTCTAAGCTCTGAGCCCGCTGGTGTCTGAAAGCAGGTTTCTGGGTTTGTTTAGCTTCTATAATTGCAACATTGTTGCATCTGGAGCTCAGAGCTGGGCTGTGGCAGGCGGGGAACTTTGGCTTCCTTCGTCACTGGAGCAAGCAAGCCTCATGTTCGCTTCAGCTGCGTGGCTGCCGGCCGCCATCTTGGTTGGCAGTTAATTTGCATATCTCACTGATTAGCCAATGGGAAGGGTGGCGAAGTTACAGTTAATTACCATGTTTCTCTATTATTAGATAGGATAATCACTCCTATTAAACAGGCTAATATTTCAGCTGATTGTGGACATTATCCATCTTCCCATCTTCAAGATAGTTAGACCCATAGTCATAGGCTCTTGGAGTGAAGAAGGAACATGGTTTGACTCTGCAATAACTTCTCCCCCCTCTCTTTTTCAAGTCTGGTCCCTCTGGCCCCATAAGGGCAATGAGGAGAAATAAGTGAGGGCAGCAATCATGTTTACGAGGGTAGATGTCCTGACCTCTCGGGCTCTTCATGATTTTCTTGAGGTTATGCTCAACTGTATCTTGTCCCCAAGTCCTGAGGATGCCCAGCAAAAAAGGGAATCCCTGTCTCTCATTTGTTCCATTGATTGGTTGCCTCCTATATGCACCCCAACTGGGGATCAAAGCCAAAACTTAAGGATGTTTCCTGACCAGGAATTGAATTCACAACCTTTTGGTGTATGGAATGATGCTCCAACCAACTGAGTCACCCAGCCAGGGCACTCCAGCCCTTTCTTTGGGTCGGGTGGTGCCTTGGTTGGCCCAGTGGCTGCCTGGGCAGTGCTATAATTCTGCCCCTCACATCATCTCTGTGTGGCCCCTTCTGTGCCCTCAGAGGGTGACAGGGGACTAGGATGTGTGTGGTCCCATCCTGTTCTTCTTCAGCACCTCACACTCTGGCCCCTTCTTAATCTATAAGCCTCCCTGCTCAGAAATCTCCAGACTAGGAGTGGCCAGGTCTCCTTGTTTCACACACTTAAGGAGTCATATGCCAGGCTCACCTAAGATGTTCTTGTCCTGCTGTGCACCACTCCAATGTCAACACAGGGTAAGCCTGCAGGTTCTGGAGATCAGTGTACACCTGTCAGGGAGAAGATACAGGCCATTCCTCTCAGGTGTCCCCAACCCTATGACTGATCCCCTCAAAGGCCCTTCACTTGGCTCTTGGGGAGGAGAGAACCTCCCATGTGGAGAAGATGGGACAGGGAATATGGTGATGAGGTGGGTTTAACCACCTCTTAGTAATCAAACCCAAACAGCCCCAATGGAGGTGACTCTTTGGGATGAGCACTTGTCTGTGATTGTCTTCAGCTTTATGCCTTTGCTGTAATACCAGCACCAAAGGGCAGAATCATTCTCAATACCCTGCTACCAGGTTCAGTGGGTCAGTAAGAACCAAACTATATGAAGAAACTCTGCATGGTGCCAGTTCTCTCTACCATCAAGCAGTCATATTTCAACCCTCCACCTATAAGGACCTTCCCACTTAGAGATAAACCTCGCCCATAGTCAGTTGGCACAACTCCAGTAAGACCTCAACCATTTAAGGAAGACTTAACCATCATTGGTTTGTGAACCCACGTAACAATATTTTTCACACAATCACTTAACATCTAGAGACAATACAAGTAATGTACACAGGCAGCAACATGACTTACAACACCATTTCTTATTCTTATAACCTCAGTTCACAGATTGGGAAATTGAAATAAATCCCCAAATTGCACAAAACAGAGTCAATCACCTGAGATGTCCAGTAACTTGAAGCTGTTCCGAAGCTCAGTAAAGAACAATTCTTTTTTTTTTGTCCCTAAACAAAAGTTATAAACTACCTTCCCACTGACATTTCTTGCTAATTTTACCTAAAGGTTATTGGAAGTCATCCAAACTCAATCTACAAACCAGAAAGAAATTTCACGATAATGGTAAGTCTGATACGTCCTGGTCATGAGTATAACTGGCCATTTGTTAAGTTGCAGTTCATTGCACAGAGTAAGGCATTTTTCCCTGAACTGTTCTTTCATTTTAAATATATCATTTTAGGGAATTTTATAGTCTGGCATAATCTGACACATAGAAAAGTGTGTGAGTGCTTAAAATATTTCAGACACCAAGTTGGTTACAAATACACAATAGGCTTTTTATTTATCTAAAAATAAACACAAAAGATCAGAATCTTTTGTTTGCATATAGCAAATAATTTTCTTAGCTTTTCTGACACACTTGTAGCCATTCTGTTGATAATCTGCAATTAGAACATGATTCATTTGCCCGTGACAGTAATGTGAGGGCCCCTATTTGTGTCTCCTTTAGCGACCTCCTAAGGAGATGTAAATGCAGCATCTAAATTAGAGTATAAACCCACCCCCTCAAAGGATGCTTTTAGAAGCCTAGGTTTTGCTTCCTGAAAAATTGTGTGCGAATGAAGGCAGTTATGGGTAAAATCCTGGGCCCACAACACAGCAAGGTTAGCCTCATACCATGTCACTCCCTAAGCTGCAGCACAAAAGTGGCCAGCAAATATTTCATGAACTTGTGTGTGCTGTTGCTGTTGTTATTGTTGCTGTTTGCCCTATGTTACAGCCATAGCAAGGTGGGTGCTTAGCACCAGATAATTTCAAAGTACACTGAACCACTGCTATAACTATGCTGGGTATATGCAGAGAAATGGGATAGAAAGGCAAGAAATCCTGACTCCTAAACACGACCAGTTCGAAGTTGCAATCAAATAAAAGTTGCAATAAAGTATTTCTTTCCCTTTATATACCTGTAAACAGTAGCATTTATTTAACCTGGACCTGAGGGTCAAGAACGAAAGTTGATTGGATAGATTAGGCCATTAAAATGAAGGACAGTCAAGCTCGAGTAGGATGGACTTTTTCCCACTCTGGTCACTGGGAACCATTGAAGGTTTGGGTGCAGTGATGGGATACTTTGGGAAGACCAGTCAGCCAACAATGATAAGATGGATCATACAGGGAGAAGATAGGTAGACGAATTAAGGGGCAATTGGGGTAGTTCAGAATTGAGATGACAATAGCAGCAGCCCTGGGAATGAAAAATAATTGTAACCACTGAAGACCAACAAGTTATTGAAGGAATAAGGGTGGAAGATTGAACGTTGAAGTCTCAAGCAGGTCAGAGAGAAACAAGGAAGTTGGGAACAGAAGGAATCTGAAAATAAGAGAAAACAATTTTGACATGTGTAATGTGAGGTTACTTTGGAACATCTAAGGAAAAAGTTTACGAGGCAATAGGAAATATGAGCCTGGAGATCATCAGAGAAGACAAGATGTACCAGAATCAGAGCTCTCCTGTTCTCAAAGTTCAGAGAGGATTTAGAAACAGGTCATTAGTCACGGGACTCAGGTCTTGAAAGCAAAAGTTATGTATATCTTAATCATCGTTTTTACTGCCAAGACTTGGCAAAGTTTCTGGCACATAATAGATGCTCAATAAATGTTTTTAAAGCAGTACAGAACAGTCTGAAGTGTATTCAGAGGAAACAGAGACTCCGAATATAATTTTTGGCCAAATTCATAGTTTTGGCTAATATATGACCTTTTTGCCTTTAATGGTGTGAAACCCAATAGAAGTATGTGAACAGACAGAGGGAACCCCAGAGACCCAGGGGGAGCCACAGGACCACAGGTGAGAGCCAATGCAGGTGCTGGCAGAGAGGAGGGAACCAGGAGCTGGCCAGGTGTCCTGGAGGAGCAGCCAAAAGAGGAAGGAGCAAGTGGGATCCCACAACCCACACTACACAAGGTTTGAGTCCTAATGCAATGCTGGGGGAATCTGTATGGATGAATTAGAATAAATTCTGAATACTAGATTTATGTTTTTAATAGAAATACAAATGTACCCAACATAGAAAAAAACATTGATACTTAGAAAAAAAAACTAAATTATTTACATCTCTTGGACAAATGGGTCCTAATCTATTACAGCATCATTCATTGTTCAGAAATGGAATAAATATTACCTCATACACTGTACCACTATTATTCAAATATATAGAGATAATTTTAAAAAGTGCAAATTTTATGCCAAAAAGTCAAACTCATACTAAATATTTAGGAACCAATAGTTTGGGCTTTTTACATAGCTTATCTATTAAATTATATTTTAATTGTATAATATTAATTGTATTATATTATTAATTTATTAAATTTTAATGTGAATTAAAAAATTAAGTGTAAATACTTTATCATATTTGTTTAAAAATCACTTTTTGTCTTCTTTAAAAGGTAGGGCTTTCACCTACTGTACTCCTCTCTCCTTCCCACAAACAACAATGATATGTAGCATTGTTGTCTGTATTTAATATTTTCACATATGGGGTACATTCAAAACCATCATGTTATGTTCTGTGGGGTTTCTAATACTTAAGTAAGTGATAGTAGACTGTATGGATCCAACTTGCCTTTTGTACTCAATGTTATGTTTCTGAGATTTATTCATTCATTTTAACTGCTATATAGTACCCCATTGAATAGCTGGAGTTTATTAGCCTGCTCCCTTATTTAGGGTTAGATTTTTTTCTTCTAATTTTTCTTTCTATTGTAAACAGTGTTGCAATGAAGCTCCTTGCACATCTTGTGCATATATGAAAATGTCTAGGCTGAATTGCTGGATGTAAGATTATACATATTTTATAGAATATTAAAATTAGAAGCTCTGCCTGAGATCCTAAAACAATAGATACCAGTTATCAAAGTGAGATGTCAGAACAACATAAAATATTCCATGGCACAATCTAAAAAGTGGTTTCACTGCTCTTACACCCTCCATCCAAATGGAATATTTTTTAAAAGGTTAGGTTGTTGGCGATGAAGGAGAAATTATGAGAATTTTTTGTAAAGAACCATGCTGCAAGTCCTGCCCTATCCTGTGAATGTCTCACCTGGATCCTACGGGTGAAACTTGAAGGTCTTCATTTGTGACTCCTGAATTACACAGGCCAGAGTGGATGAGGGCCAGCTCCCATCCAAATAACATAAAAGAGTTGAAAGGAGCTTGTTGCTCATGGGCAAGCCAAAGGAAAAAAAGGCTGCATTAGCCTGGCTTGCATCAGCCTATTCTAACCATGCTCCTTACTGAATACACAACTGTCAGCTAGAGAAACTAATGCAGGTACATTGCAAACCACCATTCCTTGAGAAGCTCAGGCAGCCACCTGGTGGTGGGTCAGTTACATAACATCACTTCTAAGCTGGAGGGGGCAGCAATTTGTTCACTAGAATTGGTACATACTTTGCATATGTATTTGCTCTTCTTGACCACAGTGTCTCTGCCAGCACCACCCCTTGAGGGTTTACCGACATCTTCTCTATCAACATGGTATCCCGCAGAGCCAAGCCTCACCATCAGGAACTCACTTTATAGCAACAGCGCTATGTTTAGGAGGCTTATGGCCGCAGGATTTTTTGGTCTTACAATGTGTCCATCAACCAGAAGCAACCAACTTGATGGAATGCTGGGACACCTTGTCAAAGGCTGGCTAAGCTGCTAAATTGGGCTTAATCCATGTGAAGTTGGGGAGCTCACCTCAGTAATGCAGCATGTGCATCTGAATCAACAAATATATAGTTTGGTTTCTAATAGCTAGAATGGAACCAACAGCCAATATATTTTAATCTCTGATCACAAGAAAACCAGTCCACTCTCCAGTAACCAAGGAGTACAATTGAAAAAGCCCCTCTCACCTGGCTGGTATGGCTCAATGGTTGAGCATTGACCTATGAACCAGGAGGTCATGGTTTAATTACCACTCGGGGTAGGGGGGCGTGCAGGAGGCAGCCAATCAATGATTTTCTCTCATCATTGATGTTTCTATCGCTCGTTCTCCTTTTCTCTCTGAAATCAATAAAAATATATTTTTAAAAAGCAGCCCCTCTCATAATCATACCCAATGACCCACTTGTGGAATTTGGCCCAAAATTTGGACTCTGGAGAGGGTTAGAAGCATTGGCTTTCTTGAGAGGGGATATCAGCAAGATCTCCACTGAGCTGATAGCTTCAGCTACCACTGGGCCAATGGGCTCTGTAGGGGCCAGCAGGCAAAGGAGTAAGCTGGTGCACGTGTAGGCTTAGTGGTAACTGACACTGATATTTAGGAAGAACTCGGGTTGCCACTCCACAATGGGAGCAGGTGTGAGTATGTCTGAAAATGGAAATTTGCTGGTGTCTCTTAGTACTACCAAGCCCAGTATTAACTGTCAGTGAGCAAGTACAGCAAATGTGTCTCAATGTCGGTCTCCCAGAAACTCAGACAAAGATCTACGTGCAAGCAGTTCACTTGGGAGTAAGTCCCGAACACACCAGGATAGAAGTGAGGAGCTTGACAGGGAGGGAAAAGCCAGTGTTATCAACCAATCTGCCACTGTGGGCAACTGGAGTGAAATCCTGCTGGGAAGCCGAAGTGTGAGGAGCTAGACAACCACCACCTCCAGGGCCATCCACGCTTCATGGGGATTCATTTGCCAAGACTTCACATTTGCTCATGGTGAGTGTGGTCCTTCAGTCACAGACTTGGCAGGTGCCCCCAGAAAGCCGACTTCCATTTGTGGAAGTGAATGTTAAGGGTATACAAGCAGGACATAAAACCGCTAACAACCACAACCCAGCAAGGGCAGAGCAGCAAAAAGTTCAGGTGAAGGTCGGGGCCTCTACACCAGGCCAGCAACCCAAATCAGCTTAATTACCGACCAAACAGGGGGGGAACCTGGAATATGATGGTGAAGGGAGACTGAGACTAGAAAGTATACCATCAAGACTAACAACAGTAGCGGGACTAGCAGACATGAATCACTAATCTTTGGCTTATATCGTAAGACATCACAACTGGCTACCGCTGTGAGGAGGTCTTACACCTCTCTTCCCTAAGAAGAAATTAGGATATGGTATTTTTTAAAAAAACAACAACAAAAAAACACCTCTATATTATCTGAGTGGCCGCAGGAGGAGCTAATCTGACCCTAATCTCTCACATCTGCTTTGATTCCCTGCCTGCCTCCTGGACCACGTGGCCACATGTAAGGGTTGATAAGAATCTGTCCTGGGCATGCTTGGACCTCCCCTTCATCACTGTCATGTGCCCCAGACCATTAGCCATACACATATCGTTTCTAGCTTCTCCCAACACTTCTAGATGCAAATGAAATACCCCAATGAGGATCGTGGATCTGCATCCCAAGCACCTGCTGAGGGGCCAGAGGACTCCACCTGGAAGTGTGGAGGATTGCCTTCCCAGAGGCAAACAGGAGATGGGAGGAGCCAGGTGGCCCCTTCCTCCTGTAACTGCTCTGAAGCAGCCTGATTGCTGCACACCAGCTGGGCTCTGCAGCCTTCATCATCCAGCAATGGCCGCACTCACAGCACAGCTTCCCATGCTCCCTTGCCTCAGTTTCCTCTCCAAATAAGCCTCCGCACTTTCAGTCCTTGCTTCAAGACCTGCATCTTAGAAAACCTGGCTACTACATACACTTAACCAGGAACCCTCTAAACTCAGCGTTCACCTGGCAGTGTTTCAGAGCAGATGGATTCTGTGACTTCCAGCCCAACACCCATGGAAAGTAAGCTTGTGACTAAGAATTCTCAGAAGACTTGACAAATTACTACTCCACTCTATACTTTGCCAAGACTGAGAAAGGTAAGTCTCCTTCTGTGGAGAAGTTTTCTTTTACCCTTACAGGTTCCAGTTGCTAATCAGACCTCCCAGCTGTATTTGTTTCCCAGGTGTGACTAAATAAAGCTGAGGCTCCAGGGCACAAGGTGATCTGGAGAAACGAGAGCCTTGGAGAGCATTCTGAATGCTCACTCCTGTGGGATCATGTCTTCTTGACATTTCTGGTCTCTGGATGTTTCTCTTTTTTATTGCATGTTTTTAAGAAGTTGTTTTCTTTCATTTTCTCTTCAGCATTTTAAGTACCTTGTTCTAGAAGGGTTTTCTTGGGACATCTAGGCCACCATGTTATGGGGGTGTGGGGTGGGGGATCTTAAAGAATGCTTTTAAAACTTTTGAAACAATCTTAAACTCACAGAAAGGTTGTAAGTACAATTGAATTTTCCAGAATCATTTGAGATAAACGTGATCCCTAGACCATTTCAGTAGAGTGAGCTAAGAAATTATGTATGCATGTAATGCACACCTACACTCAAATTTATATTTATTCCTGTGTCTATCGATACTGAGCACCTTGAGTTCGCAGATGCCTCCAAGTCCAATTCAACCGCCACAGGACTTTTCATAATTGTGTGCCTTTCTACTTTGTACTTCCCTCCTTCTCCCTGACAATGATATACTTAGCTCCCAATTATACTTAATGTATTTCTTTATTTGAACCCCCTATGTAACCAATTTCCAATCTCCACCCAACATGGGCTCCCTCCTCCCCTGGCCTGGTCTTGACACCCATGGCAGGCAGCCCCTATGCAGACACCCTCCACAGCCTGTGCAAGCTTCCACATACTGCACCAAGCCACCCACGGTATGGAAGCTCCCTTCCCTCTGCTCAGGCTCTGTCACACCATTCTGAGCCACCGTGAGTAGCAGCTGTCCACCTACCTGGCACAGATGCCTATCTTGCCCTAATGGCTTTAAAACTGGGTTATTCAAGAATAAAAGGGCCACCAGAGATTTTTAACGTGCACACTTAAAGTATAAAGTTAGCCAGTAATCCTATGTTCATCCTAATCAATTCAGGGACTTTAAGAAGTTTACTGTCATCACTATGTCTCCTACTCCAGCATCTTACATGTTATTGTTGTCAGGGTTGTCATTCCTTCTCCTCCATCCTCTCCTCCTCCTCCTCCCTCTTCTTCTTTATATTTCCAAAATTCAGTTATCTTAATTATTACTGTATATACTCAATGCTCATTTATATCAATCAATATTTTACCTCACTATTGGTCTCCCATTGTTCTGACATCCCACTCCCTTGATCTGGATTCAGTTTTACTTTTTGCTAAAAATCTGTGCTTCTTGGTTATTCTTCAATGGCTCTGTCAGGCCCTTTCAGCAACAATCTGTGAGAGGTTAACTCTCTCAGCTTTGTCAGGTGTTGTTTTACTCTCACTCTCTAATGACAGTTTACTGCATGGAGCAGTGGAGGGTGATGGAGTGTCCCAGCTGGTCTTGAACTGGGGGATTTCCCAGGTCAGAGGATTTTCACTGCTAAAACCGGGAGAGCCTGCTGGTGTGGTTCAATGGTTGAGCATCGACTCATGAACCAAAAGGTCCCCAGTTCGATTGCCTGTCAGAGCACATGCCCAGGGTTGCAGGCTCAAACCCCAGTGGGGCATGCAGGAGGTAGCCAATAGATGTCTCTCTCTCTCACTGAGGTTTCTATCTCTCTATCCCTCTCCTTCCTCACTCTCTAAAATCAATAAAAACATAAACAAATAAATAAATAAATAAATAAATAAACAAACCAGGATAGTACTAGACAACCTGGGATGGTTGGTCACTCTAATTCTGTACTCTACTTATTATCCTTTGGCAGTATTAGAAAGAACATCTGCTGATGTCTATCAGTACTTCTGAGAAAATTTCTGTGTGATAAATTTTGTTTCTTTAAAGATGTTTCTCTGACTGATTCTATGATTTTTCTTTTTCATAGAATATTGCCATCTAACTTTGTTTCTTATTCATCCCATTTAGGATTAGTTATACTTATTAAATATAAAAATTCATATCATTTTTCAGTTCTAAAAACTGTTCAGCCATTATCTCTTCCAATATTTCTTCTTCCTCTATTTTTTTCTTTTGGAGATCCTGTTACATATATTCTGTTTCTTCTCATTATATACAATATATACAACTAGAGGCCTGGTGCATGAAATTTGTGCACTCGGTGGGGGAGGGGGGCGCGTTCCCCCAGCCTGGCCTTGCCCTCTCACAGTGTGGGAGCCCTGCAATTGATCACCCCAAAGAGGTAGGCCCCACCCACCCATCCAGGGCTCCTCGATGGATTGCCCCAAAGAGGTAGGCCGGAGCCAGGGGTCCCACCTCCGTGTCACGCAGGGCCACAGGACCCCCAGGCCTTGCCACGGGTGAGCCACCAGGCCCTGCCTCCTCTGTGGTGCACGGGGCTGCCGGGCCCTGCCTCCACACTGTGCATGCAGCGTCAAGACCCCGCCCACCCTTGCACACCCGCTGTGCACTCAGCCTCCTGGTGATGGATTGTGGTATTGTGGTGGCAAGAGGGCATCACGGCGTGAGGGCATGATGACCACCTAGGCTATTATTAGTATAGATGTGCTTCTTAACCTCTCTTCCACATATTCCCATCTCTGCATTTCTCTGGTGCTGCATTCTGGATAATTTCTTCAGCTCTGCCTTCCAGGTAATTAGTTATCATTTCAGCATTATCTAATCTGACATTTAACCCATTGAGTTTAACTTCATTGCCTAAAATTTCATTTCTAGAATTTCTGTTTGGCTCTTTTTCAAATATTTTTTCAGTGTAATCCTACTTATTTATGTAGATTTTTCCTTTTAATCTCTTTACTCCTTATAAACATTTATTTTGTATTCTCATTCATATTATTTCATTGAGTTTAGGAACTCTACATTCTCTGTGTATTGTGTTTGCGCTCTCTCTCTCTCTCTCTCTCTCTCTCTCATTATGTCATATAACTTGTGATTCTGATTGTGAGATAACAATCAGAGTAATTTGACTTTTTAAAGTATATTTTTATTGGTTTCAGAGAGGAAGGGAGAGGAAGTGAGAGGTAAAAAACATCAATGATGAGAGACAATCATTGATTGGCTGCCTCCTGCATACCCCCTACTGGAGATCGAGCCCGCAACCCAGGCATATGCCCTTGTCCAGAATCAAACCCGGGACCCTTCAGTTCACAGGCCGATGCTCTATCCACTGAGCCAAACTGGCTAGGGCTGATTTGACTTTTCTATGAGAAACCTGGGGCCTGGTTATGGGAGTATATTTTCAAAGTCGTTTTGCATTTGCTACTACCAGTACCCCAGGGATATCAATACACAATGATGAACGTTGGTTATTTTTCAGTTCAGGATTTTGAGGACACCTAAACAGTGTTCCTGTGCATTTGTAGTGGGAGGTTTTGAACATGGCCTTAGTCCACCTCCTGCCAAATTGTAATTCCCCACTGTGAGGACACCTCTTGTGCACCACTTAAGATCATCTCAACCGCACCTGCCTCTTCTGGCCTCTGCGGTCCTTGTAAGTGCTGCTTGGATGGGGACCAACTTCATCAGCACAACTTGGCAGGTTTTCTAAATTCCTCCCATTTTCTTCTAAACAAGGAAAACAGATGGGGCAATTGCTCTTCAACAATGACAATAGCATTGCGCATAGCCCCTAGGGTTTGTCACACATTTTCATGTTCTTTCCACAGGCACATCTTACTCAGTATCCATAGCGACACTGACTCTCATGGTCTGACTTTTGCCTATGCCCTCAGCTCAGATCAGAGCTCAGCACCTACATGATTCAGAGGTCCTGCCATAGAGCCTAAACACTACCCCATTTTCCTATCAGGACACCAGACTTTCCCACTGTTTCCAGTATTAGTCTGCACCTGATTCTAACCGGACCTTCTTCTAAATAATTATACTAGCCTCATTCTACCTGCAGATCTGACAGGAAAGATATTTTCAGCCTTTAAAGAAAACTGGACAAAAGCCAGAGCCATTTGCACTGGTTTCAGAATCAATGGGAATGTTTTTTAAACTTATTCTTGACGAAAACAAATTTAGATCTCTGAATTAGAACCCCAGAACAATATCAAGTAAATTAGAAAAAAAAAATTGCTCACTCTTACAGTCCATCCCAATGTCAGCATACAGTAGCTACAGTGACCAAAAACTCAAGCAGTCAACTACCCCCACCCATACAGAGAAGAGAGAGAGAGAGAGAGAGAGAGAGAGAGAGAGAGAGAGAGAGAATAAGAACTATTGTCTGTCTGACCAGGCCTCATGACTTCCATACTTCCTCCACCTCTAACAGTCACTTTTCTCTCACTGTATTAAGAAACACAGACTTCAGTTCCCAAGACAGCAACATGTAGAGGTCCTGGCTGTAGCATATTTCATCCCAGATGTATAGATATGTTCAGAAATGCTCCATAGACCAAAGAAGAGCTAGAGTTTCTGGGAGCTGTGCAGGCACAGGGCATGGTCTCTCATATGTAAATAACCTTATTCGTAAAAAGGATTAAATTCTGTTTCTTCCTCTTAATTAAATAAATAAGAGCTGGAGGAACTGAAGATCCCAGGCAATTCCTACCAAAATGTGAAATTGGCTCTGGGGATTCTGCACATGCAAACCACTCCAGATCTAGATTGGAGAGGAAGAGTCATTTTTACTCAGAAAGAGAGGACACTGCATGGACCCTGACTTCTGACAAAACTAAACCAGGATAAATCCTGCCAATGTTGGAGATCAGTTAACAGAAAAATAAGCAAATACACAAAACAGCCCTGGCCAGTTTGGCTCAGTGGATAGAGTGTCAGCCTGCGGACTGAAGTGTCCCAGGTTCGATTCTGGTCCAGGGCATGTACCTTGGTTGCAGGCACATCCCCAGTAGGAGGTGTGCAAGAGGCAGCTGATTGATGTTTCTCTCTCATCGGTGTTTCTAACTCTCTATTCCCTCTCCCTTCCTCTCTATAAAAAATCAATAAAATATATTTTTAAAAAAATACATAAAACTAACAAAATATGTTATGACAAGGATATTTTTTCTCAAATTACACTACTTTAAAGTACAAATCTATATTAATAAAAGTTATAGTAAAATAAAAACAACAAAGAAAGATTAAAAATACAAGAAACAGCAATGATAAATTCTTGATATAGAATTGGACTTTTCCTGTTATCTCAGAATTTTAGAGCCCCAAAGCTGAGTGTGTTAGGAGCCCTGTGCTGCCAAATTCTGAAGAGAACACTGAGTAACTCTCATATGCCCTCCAGGACTTACAAGAGGCTCTCACCACCAGGCCCCAACCTGTTTACCTAGAAAGAAAAAAACAATTCAAAGAAAGCTTGGTTGAATTGAGGGAGATTGTAGAGCAGCCCTCATTGGGAACATGTGCTGAGGCTTTTCTCTGCCCTGGGGAGGAGGGGAGAGAGCACAATCTCCCAGCTTCACAAAAACAATGTAAAGAGATTGGAGGCTTCATTTAAGAAGAGGAGACCTGCATCTCAGCCTCCTGTGGGTTACGTCACATACTGAACTGCAGAAACTGGTCAATAGGTCTAATGTCACCATCATTGCAGAGGCACAAGCATCAAGAAAGTTCTTTAAAGTTGGGGGCTTATATGGACACAGAGACCAGCATCTGGTGCTTCTCTGGATAATATGAAAGCTGGGGTCTGGCCAGAGTAGCATGGAATGGAAAAGAAGAAGAGAGGCAACAGTGTGTGATGGAAGTGTTTCCTCTGGGCCAAGAAGACACAGGGGACGTAGGCAGGCTTGAGCATTCTTAAAGATACCCCTCCAAAGAGGATAGTTTGCTAGGGTGAGGAACCCCAACAGAAAGATGCAACTGCTAGGGTAAGAGTTATGTGCAGCAGTCACAAGATGACCATAAAATTATGCAGTGGGTCTATAATTGGTTAATTTTATGTGTCAATTTAAATACTTATTTAGGCCACAGTACCCAGATGTTTGGTCAAACACTCTTCTAGATGTTTCGCAAAGATATTTTTAGATGAGCTTGACATTTAAATCAGTACACTTAGAGTAAAACAGTTTATCCACCATAATGTAGGTAGGCCTCATCCAATCAGTTGAAAGCCTTGAGAAAAAAGATTGACCTCCCTCAAGGAAGAAAGAATTCTGCCAGCAGACTGCCTTGTGACTCAAGTTGTAATATCACCTCTTCCTTAGGTCTCCAGCCTACTGGTCTACCCTGTAGATTTTAGACTTGCCAACCTCCACAATTATGTGAATCAACTCCTTAAAATCAATCTCTCTCACACAAGCTCACTCTCTCTCTGTACATACACACCCTATTAATTCTGTTTACTAGTAATCTAGATAATACTGACTAAAAGAGTGTCCTACCTCACAGCAGTGTCTAAGGCAAGATGGTGTTAGCCAAGAGATTACTACAACACAAGGTCAGTTATATGGAAAACAAAGCAAAAATTTTTTAAGATTTTGCATTTTTCTCTTATTGCTTCTCCTATATACACATCCCAATACACACACACACACACACACACACACACACACCAAACGAGCCACAAAAGGAAGGAGAAAAGGAAGAATTAGTAGGAGAAGAAAATAGACCTTGCCTACCCATCAATGTCCTGAGCTTGGGGTAGTGGGGCCAGATGGATAAGAGATTACAGTTTTACACTAAATTGGATGGAAATCTTGGTCCAAGATCTCATTATGAATTAGAGGAAATAGGCCAGGCACACTTAAAGGCAGAAAGCTGGGAGAAATAATGCTCTTCTTAATTGTGTCCCAACCATTTCATGGATTTCAATAAGCCAAGTTACTGCTATATCGGAAAAATACCAAAAGGTAAGAGAAGAGGAAGAAACAAGGAAAGGAGAGGAAAGGATAAAAGATACAAGTAAGCAGGTGAAGCAATATAATTACCAAAGTAGAAAAAGTCAAGGCAAAAAGTCATTAAATTGGACTATGGATCATTTTACATTAATTAAAGTATAACTCACAATAACATCATAACGGACATGAACCTAGTAAATTACATAGAAGATTACCATAGATATGAGAGGGAAAATGGAGGTAAGAGAAATATAATCTTCCAAAACTGATTCTAAAAATATTAGCCTAAAGAGGTCAGTAGGCACAGAAGAAATTGAAAGTTATCAAATAATCATTTCCAATAACAGGTCTAAGTTAAAGTATTGTATACCTACATATCTGAATACTTGAAGGAACAGATAGTTCCCAAGCTACGTAATATTTTTCTGGACATAGAAAAAGATTAAAAGTAGCCCAATTCAAATTGTGAATCTAGCCTAACCAACTCTGACCCCAAAACTTGACAAATAAATTTTTTATTGTGTGTGTGTGTGTGTGTGTGTGTGTGTGTTTTGGGGGGGGGGGGGGTGTTGTGTTAATCCTTACCGAAGGATATTTTTACATTGATTTTTAGAGAGAGTAGAAGGAAGGGGGAGAGACACACAGAGAGAAACATCAATGTGAGAGAGACACATCGACCAAGGCCAGGGATCGAGGTATGTGTCCTTAACCAGAATCAAACCCACAACCCTTCAGTCTGCAGGCGATGTTCTATCCCCTTAGCCAAACTGGCTAGGGCCTGACAAATAAGTTTTAAACAAATTATATACTAGTTTAATTTTAGTATGCTAATTCTAAATATAATACCAACAAATCCAATTCAGTTTAACTTTAAAAGAATAATTCACCATGATCAAATAAAATGTATCCCAAAAATATAAAAATGATTCAACATTAAGAAATAAAAAGTATTGCCAGAACTGGTTTGGCTCAGTGGATAGAGCGTCGGCCTGCGGACTGAAAGGTCCCAGGTTCGATTCCGGTAAAGGGCATGTACCTTGGTTGCAGGCACATCCCCAGTAGGAGGTGTGCGGGAGGCAGCTGATCGATGTTTCTCTCTCATCGATGTTTCTAACTCTCTATCTCTCTCCTTTCCTCTCTGTAAAAAAATCAATAAAATATATATTTAAAAAAAAGAAATAAAAAGTATCAAGCAAATAGGCCCATAAGAAATAAACCATAAGTTCATGAAAATATATTCAGAAAAGACATTTAATAAAATTCCAAGCTCATTCCTAATAATTGATCTTCAGCCTAGCACTAATATACTTAACAATGAAATATTAGAAATATCACTATTAAAATACGCAAAATAGATGCTACGCTATGTCATCACCATTATTTACCATTCTGAAAGCTTTAACCAGTATGAGACAGAATAGAGAGAAGAACCATAAATCTTAGAAAAGAGGAATATCTCTTTGCCAATAACAAATGGTAATATACCTAAACATTCCAAGAGAATCAATTGAAATCTTCTAGAACAAAAACATGTAAAAATCTATCACCTTTATTTATGGTAGTAATAACTAATTAGAAAATATAATCAAAGAAAATTTCCTTTTGCATCACAGCAACAAAAACAAAACAAATAATGTAATGCCTAGGAATAAACTTTTAAAAGGCAGGACTTACAGGAAAAAGAACTAAACTAAGACTTTGTTGTATAAAATGCACATTAAAAATAAATTTGAAAACACCCCTCAATAAATTAATGAACCAAACTCATTAAAGAGAAAAGGCAAAGTCCTGAAAATATTATTTAGAAAATAAACCTCATTAGTAATCAAAGAAATGCAGATTAAAGTAAAAATGACACCATTTTTTTTACCCAGAAAATTAAAGTAGGGTTTTTTTTTGTCTGATTAATTCTGTTTTTTATGGTACTAGTCAATACTGGCAAGAGTGAGATAAAATAGATACTTTGTTAGATGCTTTCACACACTGCTGGTGCCAGTATAATTGAAACAGCATTTCTGAAAAACAATTTGGACATACACATCATTAGTTTTAGTTATGATACACATTTGCACCTAGTAACTTTCCATCTAGAAAGGCTAAGGACATTTTTGGATATATATTTAAAAAAGGGTTTTGTTCCAAGATGTTCATGGCAACTTTATAGGAAATAAAAGAGGAGAGGGAGAATACCTAAACCCACAACATTAGAAAAATGCTTAAGCACATTATATTTTATACATCTCTTATCATGGTTTTGTAACATTTCAGTGTATATATTAATAAAGATATGTATGTATTTACTATTAAAAATAATGTATACAAAAAGTTTTTAATTCCATTGGGAACTACTTAGTATATATTGCTTAAAAAATCAAGATATAAAATCATATCAATAATATAAGTTCAACAAATTTTAAAAATGAAACTACAAGGATTAAAAATAAATGTGTGCAAATGCTGTGAAAAATAGCTGTCTCTTGGTGCTGAAGTTAAAGGTAATCTTTCTGCTTTTTGCTATTAAAAATTTAAGAACACATAGTATTACTTAAAAAGAAAAATATGTAAAATGCATTCATAACCTGAAGTTGGTTGATGGATGGGCTTTGGATTGTCTGTGACTCCACTAAAATTGCACATAACTTTTTTATGTGACTGGGTTTGCCTGGGGAGAGAGTGGTAGTTTTCAAAGGGTTTTATCATCCCAGAATTACTAAAACCCTCTGATAGGAAACTTTTAGAAAGTGGTTTAGAGGAGTCATAATTACATATCAATCATGTTCCAGATTTGCCTCACACATTTATAGTAAAAAATATATGACATTTTAAGCCTGGCCGGTGTGGCTCAGTTGGTTGAAGCATCATCACACACACCAAAAGGTGGCGGTTTCAATTCCTGGTCAGGGCACGTACTCAGGTTGCGAGTTCTATCTCCAGTTGGGGATCATGTGGGAAACAACAATGTTTCTCATATTGATCTTTCTCTCTAAAAATAAGTTTAAAAAAATTTTAAAGTATATGATATTTTAAATATCATATTTAAGAAACTAAAGCAGCAAAACTTGTTTGATATTCAAATGAAAAACTCTTAAGATACTCATGAATATCATTCCCATTGAAACTGCAGCTGCTATTAAAACTGTTATTCCATAAAAATTATTGAGCACCTATATAAGCAAGGTACCATGAAGCATGAAAAGCTTTTGCAGATAAAACTCCAGGTCCAAGGTCAGTGAAATAAAGATGTACTGTGTCTTCACCTTCTGACTTATTTGTGTGTGTATATGTGTATGTGTGTGTGCATGCAAACATGTGGGTATTTATTTTTATTCAATGCCTTATGTTTCTAAAAAAATTTTAAGGGAACTTACCGAAATAAATTTAACAACATGAAGCAAAATTTAAGATAAGTAGGTGAGTCAATTAGGACAAAGACTGAAATAAAGTAGAAAAAGTAAGACAAAGCCAAGAATACGGTCAGTACTCCCTGTTCATGCCAAAGTTTTAAGTTTCCTTGTAGCCTAAACAAAGAGGTAAACATGATCTGTTACATGTTCTTGTTGCCCGGAGAGAAAAAGAAACCAATTACTCAGGAGAAGCCCAACGATTGCTGGTTCTACCAGCAAAGGGAAAGTCTTCCCATGGGTCCTCATAGAGAGGCACTGTGTAATATAATGAACAGCATCTTCACAGGATTAAATAAAGGACAACATCCTGATGCAAAACATGTGCATCGTAGGAGGCATCGCTGGAGAAGCCTTCAGAGCCACCTATTTAAAATGACAACCCCCGTCCCCATCCTAGCTTTAATAGTTCCCATAGCACCTGGCACATAATTACATTTTATCTTTTTTTAGATGTCTCCCCCCGCCACACACACTAACTTAAATATAAATTCAATGAAGGCAGAGATTTTGTCTATTTCATTCATCAGCAATCCCAGAATTGAAAAGAATATCTGGCATGTAGAAATTGCTTAATATATATTTATTGAAGGAATGAACAAATTCATGGAATTATCAACATTTAATAAATAATAAGTACTATCATTATTATCAACATATTGTTAGCAGAATTCACATTCATATTGTATAATATTCTTTAGAGTAGACAGAAAAGAAAATTAAAACAATTTACTGAAGGCAAAACTATGAAAGTCAAAACAACATGGTATTAGAATGTAGCTTTCAGTAGTCAAGATATGAATTTCATGACATCTAAAATCAATAACCTGCATATTTTTGGCTAATCCTTTATAAATGTAGATTTGATAAATATAATTAAGCTATAAGTTGGGGTTATATTTCCTGATAGTAGTTAAAGAACAGGTATTCTATGTTCTCACGAAGTGCACAGCTGTATGGCTTGGTTCCGCCAAACTGGGTTTGATTAGAACAAGTTGTCTAAAAAATGGCATATGCCACTAACCAGTGTGGCTCAGTGTTTGATTGTGACCAAGAGGTCACGGTTCAATTCCTGGTCAGGGCACAGGCTGGGGTTTCAGGCTCACTCCCCAACAGGGGGCGTGCAGGAGACCGCGGGTCAATGTTTCTATCTTTCCCTCTCCTTTCTTCTCTCTCTAAAAAAAAATCAATTAAAAAAAACAGGACTTTTTCTGTTGGTTGCTATTAAAATTTCTTTTAAAAAATAAAAAATTTTAAATGACATATGCCTGAAAATAAGTTGATAACTGCAGAGACAGTGCAAGGGATAACCTCCAGCCATAGCTGAGATTTTTCTTAGAGAAAAAGATTAAGTGTCCATGTTAACAGAGACAATTAGATGATGATGGTCCCAAATGTTTATGCCATAGCTTGATAGTCATTCAAATTTGGGCCTAGGAAAAATTTAAAGCAGGATACCCAAATGTTCATCATACAACAGCTTAGTAACACTCCCATGAAGTAATGTAACCTTTTAGAGTATTGTAGTTGCAAAATTTACACTTAATAAATGAATAAGTTTATCTGCTGAATAGGGATGTTTTCCATAAGGGACTTAAATATCAAGCGACATTTACAAATATGAGAATTTTAGTTTGCTAACAACTGCTCTCTAGCTATCCTTTCTGAAACTATTATATAACAGAATCAGTTGGCAAGTTAGTCCTGGTTCCTGACAATAAAACCATGTATTTAGCATCTAGGTGAATATATTTTTCCTTCTCTTGGGTATGGGGGAAGGAGAGAGAGGTCATGCATTTAGGCTCAGTGGTTCTCAACCTGTGGGTCGCGACCCCTTTGGCGGTCGAACGACCCTTTCACAGGGGTCGCCTAAGACCATCCAGCATATCAGATATTTACATTACGATTCATAACAGTAGCAAAATTACAGTTATGAAGTAGCACCGAAAATAATTTTATGGTTGGGGGTCACAACATGAGGAACTGTTTTAAAGGGCCAGAAGGTTGAGAACCACTGATTTAGGTGATCTTGAAGTGGTATCATTTTTTTAAGTGAGAGAAAAGAACCACAAAACCTCTCTGTTTTATCACCACCAAATATTATTATTTGATTCATAAAAGCCATGCTCACCTACCTGAGTCCCACTATTAGCTGACAACTAATAGTGATGCAAACTAGCAAGGGATATGTGCCTATGATGGATGCTGTCTGTGCAAACAGATCCCCCTAGAGGACTGGAGTACTTATGCCTCCGACTGCTGGGACTGCTGCCCACCTATCTCTCACCTGTCAGCCTCTTTGGGAATCACCTCCACTGAGGCAATTTGTGCCTGGCCCAAGGTACAATGACCTCCATGTACCCTTCAGGTTTTCTCCAGGGCTGCCTGTCTCTGCATATCTAAATCTAGCCTGCCATCAGGAACCTGCTCAAATACATTTTCTTTCAGAGGCCTTTCCAGATTCCCCCAGCAAATGTTCTTTCCACCTCTGAGTGGTTCTGCTTCCTTCCCTGGTAGGGTTGCCAGATAAGATACAGGACATCCAGTGAAATTTAAATTCTAGATCAACAACAAATAATTTTTAGGTGTATAGGTATGCCCCAAATATTACATGGGACACACATGTACTAAAAAACAAAAACAAACAAACAAAAAAAAACTATTCATTGTTTATCTAAAATTCAAACTTAACTGGACATCATGTATTTTCATTTGCTCGAACCCAATAACTGCTCTACATAGAGAGATAAAGGCCCAGCTCCTCACCCCAACTTGAAAAAACTCTGAAGTTTCGGCCTAGTTTCAGAGCTCCTCTTGGGGTCAACTGAGGTTTTTCATTGAGACTGTAACTCAGCCCAACTTCTCTGTCTGCCCAATATTGCTTCCTTCCCTACATTAGTCATTAAAATCCCAAAGAGTACTCCCTAATAAACTTCCTGCACACTAATCTCCCTCTTCGAGGCTGTTTCCATGGAAACCCAACCTGGGACAGTGCCCTAAGAATGGCTCAAGAGTAGTTTGGCTATAACACAAGGCCAATGACAAAGAGAAGTGGAGGTGGTCTGGGAGAAAGGTTCAGGCCAAGTTATAAAGAGTACGCACACACTACAGTTCAATGTCGTGAGGCAGACTAGTTCATAAAACACACCTCAGGCTATATAATTTAGAAGTAAATTCCTAGAAAATGCTAGTCATTTGTCACTCCCCGTGGAAGGGACGTGGAAGTGGAGGTGTAATGGGATTATTATTTAGTTACCTTACATCGCTGCTTCCTTGACCTTTCCATTTTCTCTAGGAGCCAGTGAACCTCTGTAGTCTGCAGCAGCATGAAATTCCTTTGAGGTCTTTGAATGCTGATACAAATCATGCCTTCTACTTCATAATTTATTACCTCACATTTTTAAAGAAATGTTTTCCCCCAAATGATTCTACTAGGACACTTCCAGGAAGATGTTCCACAATGCTCCTGTTGCTTATATACTTCAGGGAATCAGCCCTCAGGGCATTCTTATCCCAGGCGGAGTAGCACAGCCTTTAAGGGATCTGTTTCTCTCCTTTCTGTCTCTGTGTTTATTCTAAGGAGCGCCAGGCCAGGATCTCTTTCTCCCTCTAGACTTCTAACTAAAAGTTTCTGCTCATTTGAAGAGAAAAACTGTACCTGCAGGGCCTCTTAACTCTCCATTGCTATTCTTCACCAATCCCAGACTTGCTTAATAGGCATTGAATGCCTCGGGCCAATGTAAAAGTCTCTTATCTTTGTTGCCTTAGCAACACTGGGTAATTAGATTCAAAAATTGTATTGATATCAGATCAGAAGCTGAAACATCCCATAAAACAGAGCATTGAATGCTACCCTTACTACATAACTTGCCCTGAATGCTATAGTTACTACATAACTTGTGCCACTTGCCCACACAGAAGCTTATCTCCCACTTGGAGAAGTTTGGCATTTCCTGAGCTAGAAAAGAGTACAATTATGAGGAAACCTGCAGTTTCACTGTGCAATCCTAATCTCAAGTGATCCATGAAAGCCTCAATTTAAAAATTCCAGGTTCCATTACTACTCCTTTAAGTTCCCAAATGTTACCCCTTCTCCATCTAAAAAATAAATAAATAAATAAAATAATAGGCCTCTTCATCCTTGTCCCTCATTTTTTCTTATTAAATCAAATCTCTATTGTATTGGCTTCTTACTGCTGCTGTAACAAATGACCACAAATTTAGTGACTTAAAACAACACACGCGTATTATCTCACAGGTCTGGAAGTTTAATGTGGTCTCTCTAGGCCAGTGGCTCTCAACCTTGGCTGCACATTAGAATCCCCTGGGAATCTTGTTAAAATCCTGATTTCTGGGCCTCATCCTCCGGAAATTCTGTTTCTTTGTTACTAACGATGAGGCCCAGAAATCAGGATTTTAACAAGATTGCCAGGTGATTCTAATGTGCAGCCAAGGTTGAGAACCACTGCTCTAGGCCAATATCAAGGTGTCAGCAGGACTATGGAGCTAGCTCCCTTCTAGGCTCTAATATAGGGTGGGGCAAAAGTAGGCTTACAGTGTTCATATGGAAAATAATACAATAATTAATAAGTAATAATACAAATACAACTGTAAATCTACTTTTGACCTGAAGTATAGTAACCTCCATCTTGGGTAAAAACTGCTGTTTAAAATTTTAACCCTGCCATCCTGGCTTCTGTAAACATTTGCTTCCTTAAATAATAGGGAAAATAAGATACTCCCCATTCCAGAGAGGCCATAAAATATGCCCCAGACAGAGCTGTCAGTGCTGGCGCCAGGCCAGGCCTTGAGATATGGTCTCACCGCCCTGTCCCAGCACATAGGACTTTTTCTCAGAAGGTCCGAAAGTCTCATTCCAAATTTGGAAAACAAAGAGCTGAAAAACATATAAATTGAAAAGACTTCCACCATATTGGGCCCCAGAATTTGAGAAGCAAGAGTTCCTCTGGGCCGGCTAGCGCTAGCGAAAATGAACAGGGCTCCAAATAAATTTGGCTTATTGATTAAGGCGTCTTCTGATTTACAATATAACAAGCCCACCCTGCCTAATCCATTTCCTTGCCTTTTCCAGCTTGAAGGGTTGCCCGCATTTTTAGTTTGTGGCCACTTCCTCCACCTTCAAAGCCAACAACATAGCATTTCTCTGTCCCTTCTTCCACCATCACATCCTTTTCTCTTCACATCCTAGAAAGGTCCCCCCCAGCCCAGGATAATCCCCTATCTCAAGGTCATTAACTTAATGACATGAAAAATCCAGTTTGCCAACTAGAGTACATATTCACAGGTTCTGGGGGCTGGACAGGAAGGGAGACCATTATTCTACATGCCATATCTACCCACAACAAAATATTCCTCTTTATCTTGGTGTAAATCATTAAAACAGATTCAAAAATATTGAGAGAGCTTTAAAAATGAAAGGGCCGGCGGGGCACGTGGCCCCGCAGGCATCCGGCAGGGAGGATGACGGGCAGCCATGGCCGAGGCAGCGCCTGACCAGATAGGCGCAGGCCCGCGGACGCCCAGAAGGACCCGGGCCGCCCTCCTCGGCCTCCGAGTCACTTTCGGGCCGAGCAGCGGGCGACCCAAGGGCCAGGCGGGGTGGTGGGCGGCCCGCCTCCCGGTGACGCCCACGGCGGCAGGCCTTGCATGGGAGCCGAGTGGCTGGCTTCCCATCCATTAAGGAACCTCCATTTTGTATGGAACCATGTGCTCAGCGAAGGCTCCTTCCCCCTCGGAAGGAGCCTCTGCTAGCCACACCCACCATTTCTCTGGACTAACCGATGGTAATCAAGGGAAGTGCACGCCATCGCTATGACCACATCCTGTGTAATGGGTCACCAGCTCGCACCTGGCCAATCGGCAGGGGGGCACAGCCCCCTCTCCCGCCCCTACTCCAACCCTCTATGAAACCCCTGGTTCGAGCAGACTGCTCTCTCTTTGCCACCTGCTGCTGCGTCAGTAAGGAAGGTAGAGGAGCTAAGCCCGGGCTTAAAATAAAAGACTCTTTGCTTTTGCATCGGATTGGATGGCTCCCTGGTGGCTTCTTGGGAATCTTGAAATCTGGGCATAACAAAAAATAAATATAAATGTATTAGATATAAAAAAAAGTTGGAGTGAGCCACACCAAGCTTCCCCTTCTCTACATGATTGTCTCCCCTGTGAAAGATGTTGGTTAGCTGACCAAGATATAATCTCTCCTTGTAGAAAACCATCCCCCCAATTCTGTGTTGGTTAATGCAATTTCTAACAATGCAACAACTAATCCTGCAATCTAACAGTTCTTCCATGAATGCTAAATCTATGTAGAATTAACGAATTATATTATTACTTTCTGTTTTTCTGAAGATGAATATCAAAGAATGTGCATGGATTATAAAATAAGAATGATAGGTAATTGTCTCATCTATGGGAAAATTCTTCAAAATATTAAGGTAATTCTAATTTCAAACTCTGAGCTCTGAAAGTCACTGATTTCTATAAGAAATAGATTTATGTCATAACCCCATCAATGCAGTATTTATATTCCTCATCAACTTGAAGTAGTAGAGGTACCTCTTTCTTCTGCAGCAAATAGAAATGAAGAGTGCTTACCTTTGGTTATTTGCACAATGTTAAGATAATCTTCTACTTGGAATATCATGAAAGTCCTAGAAAATAAATAGCATAATATTTATTTTATGGAGGAAAATAATCATCTATCTGCTTTTCATGATATAAAAAATATTCTGTTCTAAACTCACTCCCAAACCCTTTGTCTTTTTCAAATTTCTTAAGAAGTCTATATGCAAATTCTTACTCAGCAGGTAGCTTTTGCAACAAAATACCATCAAGATTTATTGGTTCTTTTTTGTCTGTGAAACTTATCATGCCTATTTGATTTTCTAAGAGACTTAAGAAAACAAACCTATGTGGGCATTTGAACATTTTTAATACAAAAGTGTGAGTGATCATTTACAATAGACATCAGACACCCCCTCCCCTGAAACTGTCAGTGGCACCCCCCTCCCTCCCCCAACCACCACCACTGTACTCCTTCAAGAACTAATAGGAAGCTAATATAAAGAGTGAAAATTGGTCTCAAATGGGATGCTGATAAAAGAAAAGTGTCAACGGAAAGGAAGGTCACAGGGGAAAATAAAGAACATGAATATGTCACTCTAAAAACATTGGTGCCTACAGCAGAGCCTATGTAGCTGGTCCTCAATAGATAGTTATTGAAAGATATGGCTCTTTATTGTCTAAAAGCTATAATTTGTCACTACAGCCATGAGCAACTAGCCACACAAAGACAGAGTGTATAGAGAGGACAGTATTTGTGAGAAAGGGGTTGGTGAGATGTATGGCTAGAGACCCGTGTTCTGGTCACAGCTCTGCCACAACTAGATGTCTGAGTTGGGGAATGTCACTTCAACATCTGGATCTCTGATTCCTCTGTTGAAAAATGAAGGAATTAGACTATGATCTGCAAGATCCCTTCAAGTGCAAATTTTGTGATTCCTAAGACACAAGAAGGGATGGAGTTATTATGATACTGTGTCTTGGCATTAGCCTTTCTCCCCTCACACTCGGTGTGGCTGTGACCTCTGACTCTCTTCTACTGCTAGTTCCAGCCCTACCTGACTTCCTCTGGTCCCAAGGTCAGCCAGTTGTAAATCACCATCATCAATAAGATTAGTGACTGGTCTTCACAGGGACCTATAGGAAACTACTCTCCCCTCAACTCATATTCTCAAATGTTTTTGTTGTATATTTTGGATCCATACCTGCTTTGTGTGAGTAAAGAAATGGCCCTGCCAGTAGATACATAAGCTTGTTATTTGGCATGGTATATAATGAATTCAAGAATATCAAGCAGATCCAGCTTCTCTCTGTTCCCTGAACAGACACTGAACTTTAATTATAGCTCCCTATCTCATTAACTGTGGGCTATTCATCACCAGAAGCCCAAGAGGTAGAATTCAGGAATAACCTAAAGTCTGTCCTGCAAAAAAAGGTTCCCAAGAGTATTCTGCATTGCTGAAGGTAAATTCTATCAGCTATACAGAAAAAGTGCATTTCTCAAGGGGAGGACTAAGATGGTGGTGTAGGTAAACGCAGTATTTGCCTCCCCTCACAACCACATTGAAATTACAACTAAAATTACAACTATCTTTCAGAACCACCTGAAATCTGGCCGAATGGAAGCCCTACAACTAGTGAATTAAAGAAGCCACATTGAGATTGGTAGGAGGGGCAGGGGCCCAGAACAGGCTGGTCCCACACCCACGTGTGGTGTTTTTTTAATGGATATCTTGGCTGTGGAGGCCACCCATGAGAAACAAGGGGTCCCAGCCCCATACCAGACTCTCAGCCCAGTGTTCCAGTGCTGGGAACAATAGCATGGCAATAAATACATATCTATCAACAATTGAAGCTAAAAACCAAGATAAATGAACAAGGAATCTAATGAACAAAATAAACTCATGAGTAAAATAGATACAGAGGCATGGAAACATGGAACAGACTGACGAATCTCAGAGGGAAGGGGGTAAGAAAAGATTAACCAAAGAACCATGCATACATGGACACAGATAATAAATGGGGCAGTGGGGTGGGGTAGGATCTGGGTGGAGGGCGGCAGTGGGAGGGATAAAGAGGGGACATCTGTAATACTCCAACAATAAAGAGAAAACAAAACAAAAACAAAGTACATTTCTCTCCTCTTTCACTTAACCTGGTACCAAAACAGTAGGGGCCTCACAGACTGGGAGGAAAAATCACGTATCATTTATAATTTCCTTAGAAAAGAAAACATAATTGTAAGCTAGTTCCCAAATATTCAACTTTCGTTAATAGAAAAAATCTCCCAAATGTTTTATTTCACATTTAGGATCCCTATGGATCCTAAAACACAAATACACATAAACTTTGTTTAGTAATCCCTACTAAAATTGATTAATCCAGTCCTTTAATTCTGACCTGTCCCTGAGAGATGACCAAGTGAAGTTATCAATAAAATACCTTTTTAAGTGATGCTTTTAACACAAACCAGACAAGCAGATGTGCGGCAGACACCGGTGCACCATTCTGCCTAATATTTTTTGATCAGCCAATAACCATTACAAACACTCAATAAAGTATATGGTCTTCTTAGGGAGGAAATTCAAGGGAGGAAAGCAGCTCTTATTCTATGAGCATGATGCTTTTAAAATAAACTCTAAAAGAAAAAATTTGGGTTCATTAGTTTTAAAATCTGAAATGTTCAAGTAGTGGCAGACCACAAATTTCAAGTCAAATTTATTAACACAGAATCTAATATGCAAATTAAAGAGACCTAAGGCAATAAGGTTGACTCTCCACTAAATTAGTAATCAATGAGTTTTTCCACAACTAAAAATGACTGAAGTCAAAGTGCTTTCAAGAAAATATCATAGTAGATATCAAATAATAATTGTTTTGCCAACCTAAAGTCTCTTGGGTTCTACCTTCTTCCTGAGCAGAAAAGTCATCTACCTTTTTTCTTTATAAAACTTTGCACAGGGTCATGAAGCTGGAGCTCTCCCATCAATAAGGTACTAAGTCCTACTTAATGCAATGATTCTCCAAGAAAATTGAGGGATTAAATCAATGGGCCAGATATCCTGGGACTTTGTTTACTGGAGCAAAACAAAAGTAAGATTTTGAAACCAACCAACTTTAATTTTTAAAAAATGGTCTCTTTCAGATCCTAATTACATTGTAATGGAACAATTAATTAATTGAAGGAATAAAATAAATTTCCTCTCATGATAATGGAGGGAGTTTGGGAGCAAGCAATAATAAACTAAAATTGTGTAGTAAATCAAATCAATGTATAGAATTAACCAATGTGAGTGGGGGCAAGACTGTGGAGTCATGTAATACCAGATTGATATTTAGAATCCACAAAGTTTATAGAGGACAGATATCAAGTATTTTCCTGATACCCAGATATCAGTTATTTTCCTGTACCCAATCAGCTTATATTTGAGTTTGTTACAATAGATAGAGTAAGAAAGGTCTTAGAACCCTGAACAAACTACTGTATCAGGCCACATACAAGGTGACCTCAAATTTATGGCAAACAGAAGTACAAATTAATTTCATCTGGTTGTTTATTTCTTCTCAAAACCAACCTGAAATAAAGTACAATAGAAATGGGATTTGAGGCGGGTGACTCTGAGTGTTGAAAGAGAGGCTAGGTTACTATGGGAAAAGGGTAGGAGAGGGGAGCAGTGGGCAGCCAGAGGCATCCTGGGAAGTGAGATCATCATGGATGCAGAGGGTCATGAAGAAGGTAGATAGGAAAGATCAGTTTTCCAAAACCCTTCCTGGGGCTAGTTCCACCTGGAAAGTTCCCAAATCTCCCTCTGTCCCACCCCTTAATTTAGAAGTTATTTCCCAGAAGTACTACTATGAGAAATAAGAGGAAATTCCCACTTACCAAACTTCATCCTCAAAGTTAGCTAGTTGTACTTGGTTTTATTTTCATTTTTAAACTGTGTTATAATTAAGTAACACAGATCTAAATTCTCTTCCAAGTAGCATGCAGTGAGGGAAGTAGCTATCAAATATCTACTTCTAGCTCCTTTTCAACCCTAATACTAGGTCATCTTACATTCTCCTAAGGTGAGTAGGCCCTGAACTTAGCAAAATTAGCCACAAAAAATAGGGACCTCTGTCCCACAATCCCATCATTTCTAGAAACTGCTAGAATTGCAAACCCAAACACAGATTTTTCTCTCAGCAGGAGATACATTAATTTCATATTTTCTAATCACTGGAAATAGGTGTACCTACCAACAATTTATAATCCCCCCCCAAAAAAAGATTTTTAATAGGAATATGTTTTAAGAAGCCCTTGTTAAGGAATGACCCTCAACATTGGACCCCTAACTTTTTCTTCTAGACACACAGAATGCCATGTAGATTCTCAGTTCAGGGCTCTTAAGAACTTGGGACTAGTTTCTGTTCTAAGAATCTGTTTGGTCCAGTGTGGGTCATGCTCTATCCCTAATAGACCAGAGGAGTGCATATGCAGGGGCCCTTCTTGTTTTTCTTAGAGAAAGGGAATTATACACGGGGAGCAATCAGTAGGTGTCTGCCTCAGTCTTTGTGATTTGTCGATGCACCTAGCTATTCTGACCCTGATGCCCATCTGATGGCCTCTAAGGTATGCTTACTGCAGTTTGGTATCCAAAAACTACAGTGTTATGAAGTGACAATTAAGAAAACTCTAATATGGCTTTTCTATCAATAAGACATTGTCAGTGGGTTGATGAAAAGCGATCTCATTTAAAGGAATCATTTATATATACAGAGCACTTGACAGTCCACAAGTAATTTTCATAGGTTGTGTGATGGAGTCCTCACAACCATCTTATGAGATGGGAAGATAATGTTATCTCTGTTTTCAAAGCAAACAGACTCAGAAAAGCTAAACAACCTGTTTCCAGTTATATGATTAACATGCAGTAGAGCCAGAACTTGAACCCAGGCCTCCAGATTCCAAGGTTGAGTATGCTTTTCAAGGTTCCATGGTGCCTGACATGTCAGAAATAAAGAAAACCAAACCTGGGATACTTGCAAACCAGACATGACACAGCACTGCAGACCCGTAAGAACTCGATAAAACCAGAATCCCACCATTGGCTCATGTTGAAGACCTGGGCTACTGAAGATTTGCTGGTTTATCACTCTCCTCAGCATCCTGGGTACATGTCAGGGCCATCCAATGAGGTCCAGACCAGCAAATCTCTGCCCGGGCAGTTTATAGAATCCCCTGTGGAGCATTATTAAAATGCAGATTCCCAGGCCTGGCTGCAGACTCCTGTACAGAATATGCATGGAGCCTGGGTTTATGTTCTTTTTATACAGCTCCGAAGGAGCCACTGATGCTAACCTGAGCTGGCAAACCACTTTTCTTGAGTACAGTCAACTCAGCATGTCAATTATACTAATAAAACAACCATCAATTGAAGGGCTACTCCAGGTTTATTGAATAAGATAGTAATAAGCTTAGTTATATGTTTTAATAACTAGCTTTAGTTTTCATAGCCATAATTCTTTCTAGTCCTAAGAACTATAATTTTTCCTCTCTCAGAAAAGACAAGTTAGGAGGCAGAGCTATCCTTTTCCACTTCTGTTATGTATAGCATTGAGGCAGGCTCATTAAAAAACAATTTCCGTGATTTAAACACAATCTACAATAGAGATAATAGGAATTCCTGTAACTGCAAGGGGGCAGAGTTGCCTTGAAGGCCAACCTGAAGCACTGCAACTTGACTTAGACAGCTCAGGGTGGGCAACAGTGGACAGAGGATTGGGCCGAAACCCACAGTCCAACACCACTTGCTGCTCCTGCCTGCCGCTCCCGCTTACCCCAGCCCCCCCTGCGCCTGCTGTGGGCTCGCACCAACGCAGCCACGCTCACCAGCCGTCAACCCTGCGTCTGGCACCCATCCCAAGGGGGTGGGGGTGGTGCTGGGACGCGCTCAGCCCTCTGAGCAGGCGGTAGGATGACCTTGCTGGCCGGGGTTCTGGATCCGTCCCGCTGATGTTTGCGCCGGTTGTCAGGAGCCACCTGGCAGCCACTTTTATATCGTTTCTCCCTTGTGGAGTATCTAGGGAGGGGAAGCAGCCGTGGTGCCTGAGGCTGACTTCCAGGAGGTGGGCAGTGCTGTCAGGATTGTGCCAGTTCATCAGTGCCTGGCCCATTCTCTGGAGATTGGACCTGCAGGACTACTGAGGGAGTAAGTGGCTGAGGCTGGGCTGGTGGGCCACCAGGACGGGTCAGTCAGCTGAGCGGTGCTCCTGCTGTGGGAGTGCACTGACCACCAGGAGGTAGCTCCTGTGTTGAGCATCTGCCTCCTGGTGGTCAGTGCACATCATAGTGACCTGTTGACCGGGTCGTTCAGTTGTTTGGTTGCTTAGGCTTTTATATAGAGAGATCATTGTATTATTTATTTGTATTACAACTGTGAACTTACTTTTGCCAACCCCTATATTACTTCAAGTTCTTCATAACTCTTTCTAAAAAATGCTTATCTGCTCTAGTAAATGAGACTAACATTCTTACATTTTCAACTTAGAACTGTAAAATAAGTGAAGCAACGGGGTAAAATTTATTTATTTAGGAAGTTCCCTGCTATGCATGTGCCACACTACATTGTAATTGCAAGTAGGCCTGACTCCCCGAAAAGACATGTTGCACCTGCCAACCATAATGTCCTGGCCCAAGGCAGTCATACACTTTTCTGAGTGAATGAATTATGGTCAAAGCAAAGTCTTATGTACTTGAGGATGCAATCATGCCTAAAACAGACCCCCACATCTCTGGAGTCTAATGTATATACACTGTGATAAACATATATCAATAAAATATATATACAAGTTTATACAAGTAATAGTCATGTAAGTTAAAGTGTGGTCCACATTATTGAAATGGGAGAGAAAATATGTTACAGGAATCCCAATATGAGAGAGCTTTCTTTCAGGGGAGCATTAAGGGAAAGATTCATGGATACGGTCATTGTCACCAGCTAGAGGCAGTGGAGGACATTCCTTTCAAGTGGAGAAAAACCCACAGGAGCAAAGGAAACATGGGAAAATGCAAATGTGTTCAGGAGACAAGTTGACTGGGGAGTGAACTGGAGCCAAGGGATAACAGGAAACAGTGACTGGTGTGAAAGAAACTGTTACTTCCCAACATCCATCAAACCTTCTTCCTTAATAACAACTCAATTTAGCCAGTCCCCTTGCTGCCTCACCAAGAGGTTACATTCCCATCCTTTCTGAAAGTTGGGTGTAGCCATATAATTGTGTTTGGGCCAAGGGAGTGTTATCTGAAGTGTCACGTGACTTCTATAAACAAAAGGAGGCACACCCTTCTCTTCTCTTTTATGTACCTGACACTCAGGTGTGTGGACCGAAGCCTGGGCAGCCTTCTTGGACCATGAAGATGGAAAACCTAATCTAGGGTCGATGGGACCTAGAAGACTTCAGGGAGCCACATAGCAGACCTGCACTACCTACTTCTCGTCTCTTTGTACAGAAGAAAGAAATAATTTCTATATTATTCAAGACTCATATTGAATTTTTTGTTTTTGTTTTTGTTAATCCTCTCCTGAGGATATTTTCTCCATTGCTGTTCAGAGAGAGTGGAAGGAAGGGAGGGCAGGGGAGGGAGAGAGAGAAACATGGATGTGAGAGCGACACATCGACTGGTTGCATTCCCACACTTGCTCCACCAGGGGTGAAGAGCTAACCCAAAACCCAGGTATGTGCCCTTGACCTGGAATCGAACCCACAACCCTTCCATGCAAGGGCCGATGCTCTAACCACTGAGCCCACTGGCCAGGGCTCATATTGGGCTTTTAATGTTATGTAAAGCAAAACCTAATCCAAACTGATCCATTAAAAAAATATGCAGGCACAAGACACACACACATACAACATCACAAAACAAAATATATAATATTATTCCCTTCAGTTGTTCAGCCAACTTTTCCACTCATCAATTTCCTGACTCTCCTATGCCCAGGTGACACAGCTCTGCTCCATTTAAGTAATGTTTACCGCAAACATAGCCCCTGAGAAACCATCTTCAATAGCATTATCGAAAGCAATTTTCCAGCATCTGATTTTGGTGTAAATCATTAAGATTTTTGCTTTGGCATGCTGCAATTACAGTGAGGCTGGGCTGCAGCATGGAATTAATCAAGACATAGTAACCAGGTCAGCTTCAAAGGATTCATTAGTTCCAGCAGGAGGTGACGGCAAGCACAGGGGAGGGAGGGACACTAAAACTTAAGCAACAAGGTAAAGAATTGCTATTATTCCTAAGCAGATAGAACAACATCTAAATCAGATGAACCCTGGATTACAAGGGACAATTGTGCAGCAAGATAAAACCCTGACATTTATTTGCAAAGCAAAATCTGTAGTGTTCTGAATAAGTGCAGGAAAGAAGGTTCTGTGGTGGGAGCCCCATGAATATAAAAGAAAGATCAAGATACATAACAGTACACAAAATGAAATTTGGAAAAGGGTGGTGGTGAAAAAGAGCATGATGTCAGCAATCTATCCTATCTAATAAAAGACAAAAGGGGTAATTGACCGTACCTTCACTACGCTTCCCATTGGCTAATCAGGGTGATATGCAAATTAACTGCCAACTAAGATGGTGGCCGGCAGCCACACAGCTGAAGCAAGCAGGAGGCTTGCTTGCTCCAGTGATGGAAGAAGCCAAGGTTCCCCGCCTGCCCTGGCCCGGCTCTGAGCCCGAAAGCAACAAAGTTTCAATTATAGAAGCTAAACAAACCCCAGATACCTGCTTTCAGCAGGCCATGGCCTCAGAGCTGGAGCCGGCTCTCAGCTCTAGTGACAGCAACAAAGTTTCAATTATAGAAGGTAAATAAATCCCAGAATAAAAAATAAAAATAAAAAAAGGAGAGGCTGGGAGCTTCAGTCCCAGTCAGCCTGAAAATGGCCCTCAGCCCCTCACCCAGACTGGCTAGGCACACCAGTCGGGACCCCTACCCTGAAGGGGGTGTGACCAGCTGCAAACAGCCATCAGCCCCTCACCCACGGTGGCCAGGCACCCAAGCGGGACCCCCACCCTGATCCGGGACACCCTTCAGGGCAAACCAGCCGGCCCCCACCCGTGCACCAGGCCTCTATCTTATATAGTAAAAGGGTAATATGCAAACTGACCCTAACAGCAGAAAGACTGAGAATGACTGGTCACTATGACACACACTGACCACCAGGGGGCAGACGCTCAATGCAGGAGCTGCCCTCTGGTGATCAGTGAGCTCCCACATGGGGGAGCTCTGCTCAGCCACCAGCCAGGCTGATGGCTGCCAGTACAGCGGTGGTGGTGGGAGCCTCTCCTGCCTCCTCAGCAGCGCTAAGGATGTTCGACTGCAGCTTAGGTTTGCTCCCCGCTGGCAAGTGGACACCCCCCGAGGGCTGCCAGGCTGCCAGGGGAATGTCTGATTGCCAGCTTAGGCCCAATCCCCCGGGGAGCAGGCCTAAGCCAGCAGGTGGTCATCCCCCAAGGGGTCCCAGACTGCGAGAGGGCACAGGCCGGGCTGAGGGACCACCCCCCTTGAGTGCACAAATTTTTTTGCACTGGGCCTCTAGTGTATATATAAAAGGCTAGTATGCTAAGTGTCCAACCAGTCACTATAATGCACACTGACCACCAAGGGGCAGACGCTCAACGCAGGAGCTGCCAAGCTGCAGTGACTTGGCAGCCGCGGTTCTCGTGTGATGCACCCTGAAACCAGAGAGGAAGGAACCCAATTCCTCCCAAGGCCACGCAATTCCACCTTCTGCCATGGTTTATGTTGTTGCTGGGGCACTGTCACCCTGAACCTGCTTTACTGCACACTTGCATTTGCATTCCATACCCTGTACGACAGGAACTTTGCAGAGTGCCCTCTCACACCCCAGGACCCCGCAGGGGATGTCTGAGAGCTGGTTTCAGCCCATCCCAAAGGCCAGGCTGAGGGACCCTGCTCACTCCACAGCCACTGGGGAGGGACCACAGGAGGTTGGCTCCAGGGCATGTCCAGCCCATCTCGCCCAGTCAATGTGCACAAATCTGTGCTCTGGGTCACTAGTTAACCAATAAGTGAGAAGATCAGCAGACCCCATCTGGTTGATCATCCAGCTTCCCCCCTCCCCAGAGACCTGATGGCTCCAGAAGTTATGTCAACATTTGCTAGTGACTTTGAACATCTCTTTTGAAAACTGGGGACACAGAAGCAGAAGAGTTGTTTGGTTTGGACAAGTATCAGTCACCTAGAGAAGGAGAAGGTCAGGGTGAAAAGGTAGGTGGGGTCCATGTTGTAGAAGACCGCCAGGCAGAGAAGCTGTGTTTGGACTGCACAGCACTATAAGTCAGTGGATGTATCTGTGCAGCTAATCACACACCTTCAGAACTGGCTTTAAGGAAACTAATCTGCTCATGTTGTATAGGTTGTGCACACATGGAAAGCTTGAGACCAGGCAGATATATCAGAGAAATGTTTATGGAGTGACAAGTACAATTTTCTCTCTCACGCATATATACGCCCACAGTTTTGTGGGTTTCTTTACAACCAAAGCTATTCCTAAACTGCGGTTTCCTTTCCTTTTGAATGATAGTCATGCCAGGCTCTGCTCCTGGTACAGAGCCTATGCAATGCCTGACAGTTTGAGGAGCCCACGTGCGTATCCTTTAAGGGGCCCTAATCCTTCTCCAGCAGCTGCCCTGCGTCACCACAAAACAAATATGTGTTACTGTTGACAGAAAGCAATAACCCTTCCTACAGCTGTTGGATAAATTGCCTGTTAGTGGTCCCACACCATAATTCATGTCAGATCATGTAGATTCAGCCCTTATAAATGACAGGGAAAATCTTATCATTAAATGAAGCTCAATACCAAATCCCTAAGCATTTTCTTGTTATTTCCTAAAGCTGTTCCTCCTTCCAGCTTATCCCTGAAATTTCTGAGAACTGGAAGAGTCAAAGATAAGCAAAAAGTTCATATTCTCTGTATATCATTCCTCTGGGGGATGGCCTCTCAGGTCCTTAGGATTTATATTTTAGAACCACAATTTCAATGCAGATTTTTAACTCCCATGTTAAGCAGCCAAGGAGGAGGTTTCTGACTTGATTAAAGTGCTGATGCATAAATTTAATACTTAACATTTTTCTTTTGTAGTATGAACCTAGCTAAGTGGGGTGATATTTAAGAGATATCTTTAATGAACTTTCAGTTTGTTTCCGTAGATCAGTTTTCTAAGTCTTAAAGGAACAGAGTTCTGCCACTTGTTAAGTAATATTTTTAACCACATCTCTTCCCAGTGGAAGCCCATAACTGATGGGACATGTTACTACTTGACCTTGATCTTGTTGGATAGGGGACTGAGGGGTGGGGAGGCAGGACATGTAGGAGACAAGAGAATTTGCAATCAAGCTAACCAGTGTTCCACAATTTAGGGTTGGGAAGATGTCCTAAATATTTTGAGCCTCACTTTCATCATTTATAAACTAAGGGTTGTGCCCTGATATGAAATGAGATAGCAATTGGGCAGCACCTGAAACACAGAATTCACAGCATAGATTGGTTCCTCACTCCTGCACTGAAGGCATCTTGGTTTGCCATTTATTTTTCGAACTTGTACAGATCTTATCCTCAAGTTCTTCCCTTGTAAAACGAGAAAGGTTAAGTTAGGTTATCAAGGTCCTAAAAACAATGACTTTCTGACCCTACTTTAAGCATCACAACCACTAACCAATATGGATACAAACACTGTAAGTGGTGGGCAAATAGTGATAGGTGGCTCAATACACGAAAAGAAAATGAAAATGTAGCTAGCAAATAGTATGAGAAGTTTAAAAGCTTGAGCGCAGGGAGGAAAGCAAGCAGAAGTGAGTTATTCCTTCTTTCTTCTCTTAGGTACACACAGGTCATCACTTCCAGGAAAAGAAAGCAAAGGAGATGGGGGTGGGGGCAGGAGGGTATTGTGGGGGTGAGAGTGATGAATAGAAAAGTCAGGAAGGAAATTAAAACAGAAGATAATACTACATATAACTTAAATACTATATAAGGTGCACCACATAAAATACAATATATACAAAAATTCTATATTAGAGGCAGCACACCCTGTTAGTTGTACCCCCCGAAGCCAACATCTTTTCTTTTCATTCACACTTAAAGCCCTTATTGTCCTGAATGCCAGCTCGGGGTTTGAGTACAAATAACTCTCTCAAACAAATGCAGTTCTAACTCTATTTGAGCTGACTCACAATGACTAGGCAATCTAGTAGACAAAGAGAATGAATGTCATTTGTGTTCCCCAGCTGCCAGAGGGAGACTGTGGGTGAAAGATTTTTAAAATCACAAGGACCATCCATCCGCACTCCTTAGGAGGCAGGAAATCTTCCTTCCCTGTGCACAACAATGTTCTTGGTAACTGAGCAAGAGGCAAGCTTCAACCACAGGCATCACTCAAACCAAATATATGCAGTATACTCTCCAAGAAAATTCACCAAAAATATTGTTGCTATTTCACTCTAGTACAGACAATCCAAAAAGGAATGTACTAGTAATATAGAACTCAAGTATAACAATTACACTAATACCAAGTAACCAAAGGAAGGGTTACTCTTACCTTCAACCCAACCAGGAAAAAGCCACAAGCATGTTGATAATGTGCTTTGAGTTTATATATATATAAACTCAGTTTATGTAATTGCTTAAAAACATCCCTAAAAATGAATATCTAACAATACTATGGAGATACTTCAAAACCATCTTTCCCTGCCTCCTGCCAATATTTTCATACCTCTCTCTATGAAGTAGGTTTGGCGATGGTTGTGCTTTGTTTTGTTTCAGTTTTATGTAAACTCACATGGCCGACTTCCTCTGGTTTTGCCTTTTGATATCTGTGAGTTGGGTTGGCTTTATTGCAGTGAGACGCCAGTTTGCCGTCCTCCCTCTGACCTCAAGCTGTGGACCCCTCCCTGCAGAGGCAGGCCTTCCCCTTTCCCATCTGGAAGGACTGGAACTGCAGGCTTTTCAGGAGCCTGGACTCCACCACATGGAGAGGGTTGGCATCCATGCACTAGGGCTGTGTAGCTCTCAGAGAGTCTGCAAGGTCAAAACGACACCCTTAACAATAATAAGGATTTCTTTTGCCACTCAGAATTTTCACTAATGATACAAAAGCAATAGTGGGTAAAAATGCTGCCTTAGCACAAAACAAGGCCCTAACACCAAACTCTATAGAAGATGCATTCCCTACCATCATGTACTAATAGGGTTTTTAAATGCCAGTTTTAAATGTTCCTGATGAATGAGTATTAACTATTGATTTCATTACGTCCCAACCCTGAGTACCTGTCATTTTAACATTCTATATGAGAAACAGGAAGTACAGAAAAGGCCTGTCTCCTACATGCAGGAGTATCACGCTGTCATGGGAAAAGCATTTATATAAATGTTTGAGTTATGATATGAACGAGCTGCTTCTTCCATGGAACACCATTTTGATTTGGAACAACTGAGTGGCAATCTGTGGTTATTCAGACGTGGCAGACATTGTCTCAAAAATGAACAAAAGGAGCCTGTCAACAAAGGAAAACAAGTGACAGTGTTTGTTGCCAAGGATAACAAGTGAGCTTCCAGGCAAAAATGAGAATTTTAGAAAACTGGAATTCACTACCTGAGTTTGATCTTTCCCTATTCTTAACATTTTTTCTGACAAAACCAGTGGTGATATTAATGAATATGATTTTTTTTTTACATTGTATAATGAAATGCATAGATATTTGGAAGATCTCTATGAGTCATTAAATCAGTATTTTCCAATCACCAGTGCTTGATGTTATACGAATGTGTAAAAGATCCATTCAAAGAGCAAGACAGACCAACTGACTTTAATGTAAAACAGGAAGAAAAGTACATTGACGGGGTTTCAGATTCCACGTGGCAAATAATCACTAAGGAGGCACTGCTTGTCAAGTTTGGGTGTAATATCAAAGGGAAAGGTCCACAAAACATTACTGCTCTCATTGTCAACTACAAATCAGTGTGATGCCAGATTTTCTTCGTATATATTGATCAAAACATAGCTCAACAGATTGAATACAATGTTTGTGCCCTGTTGAGTCAACAGCTGGCCAGACCCCCAGCTCCTCCTTCACCCAGTCTTCCCCCAGGACACCTTACTCCTGTTTGCTGAAAAGGCCCTCTGGATCCCATATTCAGCACTTTCCATTGACTATTTATTTGCTCATCCGGCAACAGTTAGCTCTAAGTACTGTCATTGTTGACCTTAACCCCAGGCACAGGTAACTCCCATTAACCTGACAGGTAAGAGGCAGCACAGAGGCTTGAGCCAGGATAGGCCAGCTCCAGAATCCAGCCTCCTGCAGGCTATGTTTCACTGCTTCTGTGCTGTAACACTCTCTGTTGAGGGGCATGCTGGATCTTCAACCCAGAGCTGCTTCTTTGGTGTGAGGTTAAACCATCCTCTCCACGCCAGCTGCAAAGACCTCTTGCCTCTCCATTAACTCTTTGAAACTAAGACTTGTCCTTCTAATCTTGCCACTAAACTAAACTGTGGGCTGAAGGGTGCTAACCTGCAATGTGATGGGATTTGGAGACAGGGCCTTTGGGAGGTAATTAGGTTCAGGTGAGTTCATGAGGGTGGGACCCTCGTGAAGAAATCAGTGCTTTTAAACGTAAGAGACACCAGCAAGCCTGCTGGCTCTAGCTCCCTCCCCTGCCCGAGGAAAGGCCATCAGAAGCCCAAAGAGGGAGAGCCTCGCCAGACGCCAACCCTGCTGGCACCTCGACCTTGGACTTCTAGTCTCCAGAACGTGAGAAATAATTTCTTGTTATTTAAGCTTCCTAGTCTGTGGTATTTTGTCAGGGTGGCCTGAGTTGACTAACACATGAGCACAGTTTGATTTTTTATTAATTCTTTACCTCGCTCGACCTGCAATTAAGGTGTCTCCTGGTTCAGTTTTTCTTAGTAACACATGACTAGCCAGTGCTGCTGCCCTGAAAGTGGGTAAGAGCTGAGAGAGGACAGTGTCCTGATCGAGTGGCAGTCCTCCCTGTGGGTCCTCAGGCTCTGGACCAGCCCGGCACTGTTTCCAATCACAGAAGCCAGAAGCAAGCCGCCCTTCTGTCTTCCCCGCTTATCACATGCCTGCTGCTTTTCATCTCTGTTTTGTAACCTCCCTTCTCTCCTAAACTTCTTGGGAAACAAGTAATGATATTTCACTTTAATTCCATGGCAACAATGGGTTTTGCTTATTAGAAATGGAAGCTTCTTGACGCAGTACCATAATCCTCTTTTAAAACAGCTCCTGGGGCTCTCTGTGGCTGTAAATTATAAAAACAAAAGGATTAAAAATATACCTGCGCTGTGAATAATGATGTAAACTGTAATGCATCAAGTTTAAAGAGTAATCTGAATGCATCCTTGGGATAAATGAGGCCTTGGTGGTGTAAGTCTTGGTTGTTGGTTACTCTTCTCTGATTTTATAATGTAGTAACAATATAAATCACTCTGAAGGGGAAAGTTAACCCGTACCTGTCCCTTCTTGGCCCAGGAGATAGACACAGGTAACAAACACAAGGAACCCTCTGCTTTTGCTAGCATAGGCAATGTGCCCAGTGTTCCCATAGCTCCTGTGTTATCTGTGTTCATAGGACATTGCTTTTTCTTTCACTTAATCTAAATTTATAACTATACATGCAATTACTTGCCACTAGACCAGGGGTGGGCAAACTTTTTGACTCGAGGGCCACAATGGGTTCTTAAACTGGACCAGAGGGCCAGAACAAAAGCATGGATGGAGTGTTTGTGTGAACTAATATAAATTCAAAGTAAACATCATTACATAAAAGGGTACGGTCTTTTTTTTTTTTTTTTTAGTTTTATTCATTTCAAACGGGCCGGATCCGGCCCGCGGGCCGTAGTTTGCCCACGGCTGCACTAGACTATAAGCTCTATTAGGGCAGGTCTGCTGTTTATTTTTATCACAGTGATGCTCCTAGCATAGGCAGACGATCGCAGTTTGCTGAGACTTTCCCAGTTTCAGTACTAAAAGTCCTGCATCCCAGGAAACCCCTCAGTTGCAGGCAAACTGGGACAGTTGCTCCCCATACCCTAGCACTTAGTTCAATAAACAGGTTTTGAATGAAGGAACAGCCATAAGAAGTAGCACGTCATTCCTAAAATAAATAACATGTATGAAGGATAGAATAGTGTGGCTGTGAAGAGCATGACTGTGAGGCTGCATAGTCTGTGTTCAGCTCCAAGCACTGCCATTTACCAGCTATGTGACCTTGGGTTACTCAGTTCCTCATCTGTAAAATGGGAAATAAATGGTAGCAATCACAAAGGGCTGTTTGAAATTCAGGTTGGTTCATATATATGTAAAGCATTTAGCACAGTGCCCAGTGCATGTGATTAAAAAGTATGAAAACATCTAACATATTAAGTGACCTATAGATGTCAGAATTTATTTACATTAGTACAGGCAGGAACCAGGAGAAATTGTTCTTCAATGTCTTTCACCTCTTTTTTAGGCGTGTCAAAAACTGAATCAGGTGCCTCCTTCCTGGGTACTCAACATAAGCTCCCACTAACTCAGCCTCCACTGTAGAGCATTCTACTATCTCTCTCTAACAGGGTGCTACACACATTCTCTGGACTCATCACTTCTTTGCTCATCAACATGCAGTCTTCTTCTACCTCTTTCTTTGCCCTGTTATGGAAATGAGTTGCTAGTGGCTGGTGAATTCATTTGTGATGAAATTCCTCCTCCCCATCCCACCTCACCTCCCACCCACAGGAGTTAACACTCAGAGGACAAGCTCAGAAACCTCGTCTTTTCATCCAGGAAAACTGCTTTCTAATGATTGGGATTTGACGCTATGTGGGAGGGAGGAGAGAATTTGAGAACAGGGTCATTTCAATGGCATCTCACAAATCCCTGGGAAGACAGCTACCTGCCCTATGGAGAACTGGTTTTGTGCATGAGTGTTTATGGTTTTTTGTTAATCTTCACCTGAGGGTAATTTTCCCCAGTGATTTTTAGAGAGAGTGGAAGGGAGGGGGAGAGACAAGGAGAGAAACATCAATTAGTTGCCTTCTGCATGCACTCCAACTGTGGCCCAGGGATTGAGCCTGCAACCAAGGTATGTACCCTTGACAGAACAGAATCCAAAACTCTTCAGTTGTGGGCCAACCCTCTACCCACTGAGCCAAACTGGCTAGGACTTTGGAGAACTGGTTTTACTGGATGCCCTCGCTACAGATTTTTGCTTTAAAACACATATTCATTACTAGTTATCTATTATGTCCCTACTAGAGTCCTGGTGCATGAAATTCATGCACTTGGGGGTGGGAGGTCCCTCAGCCTGGCCTGTGCCCTCTTGCAGTCCAGGAGCCCTCGGGGGATGTCCGACTGATGGCTTAGGCCGGTTCCCCACAGGGAGTGGGCCTAAGCCATCAGTCGAACATTCTTAGTGCTGCTATGGAGGCAGGAGAGGCTCCTGCCACCACTGCTGCACTCACCAGCAGTGAGCCTGGCTCCCTTTGGGAGCGCACTGACCACTAGGGAGCAGCTCCTGCATTGAGCATCTGCCCCCTGGTGGTCAGTGCACGTCCTAGCTGAAACTGGCTCTCTAACATCCCCCAAGGGGTCGCGGATTGTGAGAGGGCGGAGGCCAGGCTGAGGGACCCCACCAGTGCACAATTGGGGTGGGGGGTGGGAGGTTGGCCAGCCAGGGAGGGACTGTGGGAGGGCTCCAGGGCATGTCCAGCCTGTCTCGCCCAGTCCCAATCGGCCGGACCCCAGCAGCAAGCTAACCTACTGGTTGGAGCATCTGCTCCCTGGTGGTTAGTGCACATCATAGCGAGCGGTTGACTGGCCTTAGCATATCATTAGCATATTACGTTTTGATTGGTTGGATGGATGACTGGACACTTCACATATTAGGCTTTTATTATGTAGGATGAGGATAATATTGGAAAGCTGAAAATTATTCTTACATAGGAGTAAAAGTGCAGGGAAAAGAAGCCCAAAGAGGTAGTTTGGAGAGTAATGAAAATATGACCACACCACCCATTCATTAGGGTGAATTTCTGTAGGTGGACAGGGCCTTAAGCAAGATGATTGAAGGGAAAGCTTAGAGGAACACCTCCACTTTGACCTTCACTATACCTAAGAAGGAGTCTTAGAAATGCCCAGCCAAACACAAAACTGTAAAATGGCCAAAGATCAATATATAATTTCCTTTTCAATGCTGATTCCCTCTCCTTTTATAGCCTGGTTCTAGGCATCAGATGCCAGCGAAACCCACCAAATGTCCCTCTGAAGTTCGTCCTCCTAAATAGTGTCCCAAACTTCCAACAGTCAGTCAACTAACTGATTGCCAGGCTGAACAGGGTGATCGGCCAAATATCTCCTATCACCTAGTGTCCGTAAGATGTCTGCAGATCGCCCAAATCTGTGGTGGGATCTTCCTGTGCTGGGTAGCTTGCTGGATAATTGAACGATAGGCTGGCTCTCACAGGACACAAGTTAGTCCCTATGTTTTACTTACTAAGTTTAGGAAACAAAAAGTATAGCTTTAGCTCTGATCAGAGATAGAAATTTTTGCTGGAAGGTGATAAAGGGGAAAGGTTTATAAAAATTCAGGAATGTATTTGTTATACTAAATTGTTCTGATGTATGGCTATTTTTTTGTCTTGCCATCATTGATGTAGTCATATTAATCACTAAAATAGATGTCTTATACTTCTGAGCACAGAATTTTATACAAACACATTCTTCAAGGTTCTGTCTAGAGATGTAACCATCATCAATCCAGGAAACCATTTTAAGCTAAGCGACCTCTTCCTTCCACCAACGACCAATTAATTGCCAGCCCGAAGCCTCCACAAGGAAAGTAGCAGTAATTGCTGCTTCCTCCTGAAAGCAAGCCATTTCTCTAAGTTGATTATGGGTCATAATTACTCATCTTAATTTCAGTAATAATTCATAAAATCCTTTATAAAATTCCAGTTTATAAAAATCTGCTTTATAAAGACATTTTCCAATAAAGGAAGAAGAAATTATGAATTACCACTGGGAGGGGGTGGCAGGAAACAGTGCCTTGGATTTGATAAAATTGTACGCAGCATTTCTGGCTTCGGAACAAAATTTGGTTTGTTCAATAAAGGCCAGAGAGGCTTGGGGGCCATAGCCATGAGACGGAAATTGTTCTTGTGTTGTTGCAATTGTATTTATTTCTTATTAAACTGCCTCATACTTCTGACATTTTGTTAGACCCTGTGTACAATTAGGATCAAAGAATTAAGGTTTGGGACTCTGCCTTCAGGGAGGTTACTATAAAGACCTAGGGTGGTGGTGGTAATCCTCGCCTCTCCCTTCATCATTCATAAGAGTAACCATAATCAGCTTGAGCAAGACTCAGAAACTTCCTCTAAAAAATGCAATCATACTCTAGCAGGTTTGGTTCAGTGGATAGAACATCAGCCTGCAAACTGAAGGGTCCCAGGTTCAATTCCGGTCAAAGGCACATGCCCAAGTTGTGGGCTAGATCCCCAGTAGGGGGCATGCAGAAGGTGGCCTATCAATGATTCTCTCTTGTCTATCTCTCCCTCTCCCTTCTCTGAAATCAATAAAAATATATTTTTAAAGAAAGAAAGAGAGAGAGAGAGAGAGAGAGAGAGAGAGAGAGAGAGAGAGGAAGGAAGGAAGGAAGGAAGGAAGGAAGGAAGGAAGGAAGGAAGGAAGGAAGGAAGGAAGGAAGAAAGAAGAAAGAAGAAAGAAGAAAGAAGAAAGAAGAAAGAAGAAAGAAGAAAGAAGAAAGAAGAAAGAAATTCAGTCAGGCCCTCAGGGCAGTTGCAAAGACAAATTATTCCAAGTATAGTTCTCTAGTTGCATAAACAGAACAATTCAGTTTCTTACCAGCCACAGTGCACCTCTCTCTGGGCCCCTCTAGAGGGACACCTCTCCAAGTCAGGTTTTGGATGTTAGTCATGCTTTTTGAATGGGGTCCATAAGAACAACTCCTTTGCAGGCAGAGCAAAGGGGAAACTCCAGGCACAGGGAACTCTGGGTCCCTTTGCCATATCCAGAAACAGATGAGCTGTACGGTAAGATAGGATAGAGCAAAAGGGGAGGTGACCATATCATTTATGATCCAAACCAGGATACTTTTGATTATGCCAGGACAACAGGCATAAACCAGGGCTGCCCAGTTTGGGCAACTTCTAGATGGAAGAGCTCATCATTTATCTGATGAATTAGGACGATTTTTTTCCTCGTGAGAGATGCTGGTTAGATCAAACAACGACAGAGCAGAAGTCAGCGCTAACCCATCACAGGGCATCCCATCTTTGCATCCCCGCAGCATTGTCACAACACTGCCACACACAGTATTGAGGCTCGGCTTCAAGTAAGCGAGTGCATCTCTTAATGCCATACAGGCACTGGCTCTGTGACTCTGGGGAGAACCAGAAAAATATATGGGAATTTCTTCAGTCTCAGCCACGGCTCTTCCACTCACAATGTGGGGCACTAGGGAGAGAAGGAGGATTTGTTGTGTTCACATCTAACACAAATGCTTAGCGGGACCAAATGGTGGTTTGGCAGAAGTTGTCAGACACTAAAATGACCTCTGAGAATTCTCAAAAATTTGATCCCCTCCCACCCCACTCTACAGTCCTGGGGGAGGGGTGTCTTTCCAATATTTTATCTTCTTGTCACGTTGTGGCTCCTCAACAAGAACAAGAGAGACAAGAGAGACATTCATCTGCATCTTCTTCCTGGGGTCACAGCTCTTGACATCACAGGCACAAAGCACCTCCACTAATTATCCCCATAGCAATTGTTCCAGTGGCCTACCTACCCTCCGCCTTTGCACATTGACCTCCGGGGGCTCAGACAGCAGAGAAGGCTGCGCTGTGGTTTTACGCTTCTCTCCCTTTCAAGACAAGAGAGGGATTAGAATTATAGTCTTCCTTTGATTAATATAGAATTTATTTTTATCTGGGCACTTAATGGGAAGAAAATAACACCCTCTCCTGCCCTAAGAGAATGCTTACACCACGGCTGACAGTTGGAAGATCTTACAGGGGCTCAATAAGTATTAAAGTATTAGTTTTATCTCATTTGAAAGAGAACTGATTCATGCCTTCTGCATGCTGAGTTTCTTTTCTATTGCAAAGCTAGCAAATAGGACTGTATAAGAACAGGTTTACTGACATGATGCCAATTACCGTGCAATCACTCCCTCACTGCCAAAACCAAGCATTCCCATCCTGTCCCTCATATTCACACCTGTCACTGGGGACAATGCTTTCTTTAACCCTTTCCTCTCCCACTCCCCCACATCATTACCTTAAATCCTTAAGGATCAGCCCCTTCCTTTTATTTCCACTTCTTCCACCCTAGCTACTGAGCTCTTGACCTTACACCAGCACTAGAGCAACAGTCTTCTAACTGGGCTCCCAGTCTTCAGTCTCACCCATTTTCAATCAGACCTGCCCATCAGTCAGATTAACCTTCTCAAAACACTGTCTCTCAGACCACACCATCATTCTGGTTAAAATCTTCACAGGTCCTCTCTTGCCCTGGAGAGACTGTCCAAACACTCCAGATCTGCCCAAATATGGTGTCAATCCAATTAACCATTGTATCCCTTACTGGTCACCTACCCCCTCAAAACGGGCCATGCGATCCCTACATCCCCACTTTGGGCTTAGACTGCTTCCCACCAGGAAATCTCCCAGCTTTTCCAATGCTTCTCTCAACTAGGTTAGAGGTCAAGTGGTATAATTGCGCCCAGCCAGTGTGGCTCAGTGGTTGAATGTCAACCTATGAACCAAGAGTTCACGGTTTGATTCCCGGTCAGGGCAAGTGCCTGGGTTGCAGGCTCCATCCCCAGTACGGGGTGTGCAGGAGGCAGCTGATCAATGATTCTCATCATTGATGTTTCTATCTCTCTCTCCCTCTCCATTCCTCTCTGAAATCAATAAAAATATATTTTTAAAAAGTGATACAATTGCCGAACCGGTTTGGCTCAGTGGATAGAGCGTCGGCCTGCGGACTCAAGGGTCCCAGGTTCAATTCCAGTCAAGGGCATGTACCTTGGTTGCGGGCACATCCCCAGTAGGGGGCGTGCAGGAGGCAGCTGATCGATCTCTCTCATTGATGTTTCTAACTCTCTGTCCCTCTTCCTTCTTCTCTGTAAAAAATCAATAAAATATATTTTTTTAAAAAAAGTGATACAATTGCTGGTTTTGAAGATGAAAGGCCCACAAGCCAGGAATGTAGGCAGCCGTGGAAAAGGCAACATATGTAATTTCCTATAGAGCCCTTAGAAGGAACACAGCCATGCCACACCTTGATTTTAGTAACACCTTGATTCCAGTAACACCCATTTTCAAACTTTAGACCTCCAGAACATAAGACAATGTGGTATTGGTTTAAGTCCCCAGTGTGTAGACATTTATATAGCCTTATATCCTAGTCACTTACAATATGGCAGATACTGCGAAGAGTTTAATCTCCATTAATTCACTCTTTCCCAGTGCTCTATGGGTAGTTACAATTACCCCTAGTTTACGGATAAAGATATGGAGCCTTACGAAAGTTACCCACAGTCACACACACACACACACACACACACACACACACACACACACAGTTAGTGGTGAAGCCAGATATCAAATTTAGGATCCTCATGCCAAATTCTGTGCAATTAGTCATTTCAAACTTTTCTCAAATGAGAATGAAGAAAGGCTCATGAGATAATAATGACAGAAAGAGACACAGAAATAGCGTTGCTACCTCTTGGCTGGCAGGCTCCTGGGGAAGGAAGAGGTTGTTGATCTTTTTAAGAGATCTTGTGCAAAAAGAGCAGGCTGCACCCCACCTCCCCAGCCAGGAGTCTGGGCAATCAGGCCGCCTCTGGGAACTCTGACACACAGTGTCTCCCTTTTGTTCTTGTACTTTCTTTTTAAAAACTTATCTTTCTGTAGGCCGTGGGAATAAGGGAAGGGGAGTATGGGAGTGAGGTTGCTCAGGGCCCCAGTTTGACACTTTCCTTCCCTAACAGCCTTCCCAGATCAGGCAGAGGATCTCGGGCTTCAGAAAACGGGATGTTTCCTCCATGTATCACTGCAGACTTAGATTTTAGTCCGAAACAAGCCTCGCCTGATCTCCCTCACCCAATCGCATTACCTCTTTGAACCCTCCCACAGCACTGAAAAATCTCTTCTTGGAAACATTTGCATTGTTACAATTTTCCATTGTATTTATGTAAAATGTCTCCCCAGCCTCCACCAAGTTAGGGATTATGTCTATCTTGGTTCACATTCTACCCTCCAAGAGTCATCCTTGATGTTTTTCTTTCCTAAACCCCCCACATAGAATCTTATCAGCAAATCCAGTCAACTCGATATTCTGAATCTTTCTGCTAACACTCCATCTCTATTGCTATTGTCAATGGCCAACCCTTCACCCTCTCATTTAGGTTGTTGCCGTAGCATCTTACTTCTCCTCTCATTATCTAAGATGCTTCTCTGCACAATTGCAATGAAACCCAGTCATCTGACTTCTAAACTCCTGCAAAATCTGACCCCTGCCTTCCTTTCCAAACTCATGTTAAGGCCTTCTTCTCTCTGCCCATCTGATAGGTCAAGTTTATCCCAGCCTTATGGCCTTGGCTCTCATTTTCTCTGCCTGGAATGCACTGCCCCTCACCATCCTTCACACAGCTGATTCCTTCTCAACATTCAAATATCAGCCTCTTCTTCTGATGTTACAATCTAAGGTAGTGACCTAGTCACTCTCTGTCATATTCCCCTTTATAAATTTTCTGCATGGAACTTACTATATATGATATTCTTTTCTTATTTATGGGTTTCTTTGTTGACTGACCTCTCCTTTCATTTAAATTGAGCTTCATGAGAGCAGTGACTTGGTCTTTCTTGGCTCCACTGTCTCCCAGTGACAAGAACAAGACACTCACTAAATGTTTGTTGAATAAACATGAATGACTTACTGACACTTTGCCTGATGCGTTGTACATTTTCAGCAAGTATTGGATGAATGAATGACTGCATAGCAATATGGTTTTAAATTATTAAACATTTATGCATTTTCTACTCAGCTTGACACAGTTAACAACATCAATGTTTTTTTTTAAATTCGGATTTCAAAGGATTAATTTGACATATTGAAACAAAACCTAGCAAAACTTAAAGATGCAACTCTGAGATCCAAAGAGTGCTCAATGCAACTTTGAGCAATAAACTAAACTCTTACTGACTCGGGTTCCCTATTGTACATATTCTGGGATCTACTTAGCAGAAAGAAGCACAAATGTATGTATGCTTTTGTAATGATCCCTTACAGTTGTATAGCTGCCTAACATCCATCACTCAAGTTTCCTGGGCATTCCTGCTGGCATAAAAATAGCATTACAATAATGCTCATAAAATGGTAAATATGTGGGGAACTCTGCTCCCAGTTTCTCTAAGAGGGTCGTCTGACCAAACACCCACCCCACCTTCAAATCAGTCCCAGAGATTGTTTCAGGCGATGTCTGCCACATGCTACGTGAACTGACCTTCTCTTTAGTCACAGGGAAGCATGTGTCTCTCCTGTCGCACTTTTATCCACCTGGCAAAGCCTCTAGTAGCTGCTGCTGACCACAGAGCCACCACTGGTGAAGCCCGGCAGGGCGGTCACCTCTCCAAGACCCCACTCTTCTCTGTGATGCACCTGCCAGTGCCCACGTGTTCAGGGTGCCAGTAAAGTGCTCCGATGACCCCAAGATCACTTCCCATCCCTGCTGAACTGCTGCCACCGGCCTCCTGAGGCCTTCCCTGGAGTCTCAATATTTCCCAGATGTTTTAGAAAAACTGGGGTTTTTAGTTTGGGGATTTTTGTCTATTGAAAATGTCCCTCCCCCGATCCCTCCCTAGGACGGACAGCAGTTGTATTATGCTCTGAATTCTGACACCTTTTCTATGGGCATTACTCTTAAACCAAATGTGTACTTTAGCTTTCTTTTCTAATCACATGCATGGGTATACAAGGACTAAAAAATGTTACTTCCCTGGAGCTCTCTCAAAGGAGCTACCACCTAGGATATGTGCTTTAATAAGTTGAGAGGGAAAATCAAAAGGAGAACTTGGAATACCAAAAAGATGTTTTCCCACACACGTCGTAAGTAAAAGGAAGTCCCTGGATGGTAGCTTGGCACCAGTCAAGATGGTGGTTACGAGAAGGTGGGACAGAGAGTTGAACCAATGATTTTGAATATTTAAAATTTTTTCTGGGTGGATGACAAATATGTCAAAGTATTTAGGAAAAGTATGTACCGGTTGGTACATAGATAAACTAAGAAACACAAAAGCAGGATAGTTCTTAATGATGAGATAACAATGTTTAACACAATAATAGAGCAGTAGCTGCTTCAACTGAAAATAATTTTTATAAAGCCAGGATAATGTAGCTCCTAACTAGTGATTTAACTAAATATTATAATATAACTATAGAGGAAGTTGAGTGGGAGGAAAAATGGAGAAGGGGAAGGGAATCATCACCATCGCAGGATCAATCACTACTGACTAGAATCAACCAGCAAAGGCATATTGTTTAGCTATGTGGAGGTAGATATGAAAAGACAGAGCTAAAATTATTGACAGTGGCTGCCTCAGGGGAGCACCTAGAACACTGCCCTGCATATTGTGTATTAATCAGAACTATTTCAGTTGCAAGGGACAGAAACACAAATTAAAATAGCTTTAGCAAAAAAGAGAGGATGTATCAGCTTATATAACTAAAACAAAATCTATGGATCAAGATAGCTGAAGTCAGGTTTTCAATTAACGTTTATATAATGTTTGCAAGAAATTATCTTGTTCTCCATCTCTCAACCCTGCTTTCTTTCCCCTGAGTTGGCTTAATTTTCAAGCAAGTTTTCCCCATGTGTGAGTGGGGAGCAAAGATGGCCCCCTGCCGATCCAGGCTTATAGGCCTTTGACACCCAGACTCTAGGAATGAGATCAAACCTCAGTCCTGATAGTTTTAGCAGAAATCCCAGGAAAGGCTCTTATTGATCTGGGTTTGGTCATGTGCCCATCCTTAAAGAAGCTCTTTGTCCAGAGTAATTTGTCACCTTGGTTGGCCATGCCTGTGCCTCATGTTCACTCTTGGAGAAGAAAATGAGGTCAGTCCCACCTAAAGCATGTGGATTTAGGGTTGGGAGACCAGTTCTCCAAAAGGAAGTTGGGAGATGTGATAGTTAATTTTTAAAGTCAACTTGGCTAGGCCATGGTACCCAGATATTTGGTCAACTACCAGTCCAGATGTTGCTATGAAGTTATTTTTTTTAGATAAGATTAATATTTAAATTAGTAGATGTTGAGTAAAGCAGATTAACCTCCATAATATGAGTGGGCCTCATCCAATCCCTTAAAGGTCTTATGAGGGGGAAAAAAAACAAAACAAAACACTGACATCTTCTGAACTTGTCTCCCTGCTCTCAGGAAAGAGGGAATTCTGCCTGTAGACTGTCTTCAGACTCATTGAAGCATAACTTCCCTGGGTCTCCAGTCTGCTGGCCTACCTTGCAAATTTGGGACTTGCCAGCCTCCAACAATTGCATGAGCCAATTCCTTAAAATATCTCTTGAGATAAATAGAGAGAGCTGGAGATATTCTATTGGTTTTGTTTTTCTGGAGAACCCTAACTAATACAGGATCGTTTTTACCTAAAGAAGGAAATAAAGCCGAAACCGGTTTGGCTCAGTGGATAGAGCATCAGCCTGCGGACTGAAAGGTCCCAGGTTCGATTCCAGTCAAGGGCATGTACCTGGGTTTCGGGCACATCCCCAGTGGGAGATGTGCAGGAGGCGGCTGATCGATGTTTCTCTCTCATCGATGTTTCTAACTCTCTATCTCTCTCCCTTCCTCTCTGTAAAAAATCAATAAAATATATTAAAAAAAAAAAAAAGAAGGAAATACAGATGCTGGGAAGGGAATGGAGGTGAGGAAAGGGAAGGGAGGGGGGGAAATCAACATCTACTCCTTGGTAGATTATTGTTACAGGAGGCAAATTGGTAGATTTTTAAATGAGGCTATCATCTCTACCTTAAATAGGAGAACAGGACACATGAATGTCCATAAATTCTCAGTAACAAACATTCATGCAAAGTGAATAAACAAGAATAAGAACTTGCTTTAAAGTTCAGCTCTTTGTTTCATTTCCAACATGGAAGATAAAGTCAAGTTAGAGACTTCACCAGACCAGAAAATGGACAGGCACTTGGGTTAAAGTGCCTTGTGGACGACCAGAGGCCTGTAAACAGGAAAGAGTAGACACTGGCACCATAGACGCCATGGTTGCTGGTAGGATTCCCAGCCAGGCTGAGGCTCCATGATAACCCCTGAGTGCATTGACCTTCCAGGGATGCTCACACCGAGCCTTTATGGAACTTTCCACTGTTAGATAGCTGTCCTACTAGCTAAAATCCAATTATTGTTTGGGTTTCTTTTGCTTAAAAACAGGATTTATTTTATTTAGTTTATTTTTAGTCACTACAGCCAGCATCCTTACAAGTGAGAGAATTGGTGTCAACATTTTGGGTACCATGGGAACAGATTTTTTCCAGGTCTTTGGACAGGCACCCAGGCTATTCTAAGTGAAACAGTCTTAAAAATTAATCCAGGCCACTTCAATCTATGACACCAAGTGTTGTATAGAGAAGCTTGCTGTACAGCTTCTCCCAAGGCAACTAGAAAGATAACATCTCTCACCCACCATGAACAATAATAATAATAATGTTTCTTTTTCTTTTTTATTTTACTTTTCAATTACAGTTTGCTTTCAACATTATTTTGTATTAGTTTCAGGTGTACAGCATAGCAGATGGACAATCATACACTTTACAAAGTGATCCCCTGATATTTGAAGTACCCACCTGGAACCATACATTGACTATATTCTCTATGCTTTACTTTACACCCCATGACTATTTTGTAACTACCAGTCTCTTCACCTTTTTCACCCAGGCCCCCAGCACCCTTCCCCTCTGGCATCCATTAGTTTGTTTTCTATATAAGTCTTTATTTGTTTTGTTTGTTCTTTAGAATCCATATATAAGTGAGATCATATGGTATTTGTCTTTCTCTGGAATATTTCACTTAGCATAATGCACTCTAGGTCTGTCCTCACTGTCACAAGTGATAACATTTTATTCTTTTTACTAGAGGCCTGGTGCACAGATTTGTGTGCCGGTAGGGTCCCTTGGCCTGGCCTGCGGGAATCGGGCTGAAACTGGCTCTCCAACATCCTCTGAGGGATCCCAGATTGAGAGATGGTGCAGGCTAGGCTGAGGGACCCCACCAGTGCACAATTGGGGCCAGGGAGGGACCTCAGGAGGGCTCCAGGGGATGTCCGGCCCATCTCGCCCAGTTCTGATCAGCCAGACCCCAGCAGCAAGCTAATCTACTGGTTGAAGCGTCTGCCCCCTGGTAGTCAGTGCGCGTCATAGCGACTGGTCAAACTGTCAAACAGTCGGACACTTGGCATATTAGACTTTTATTATATAGGACTAGAGGCCCAGTGCACGGATTCATGCATGGAGGGGAGGGTATCCCTCAGCCTGGCCTGCACCCTCTCGCAATCTGGGACTCCTCAGGGGATGTCCAACTGCCAGTTTAGGCCCAATCCCCGCAGGCCTGGCCTAAGCCAGCAGTCAGATATCCCCCGAGGGATGTAGCAGTGTGCCAAATGGCAGGTGGCCAGGGAAGAGCTTGAGCTGGGGTCGGGCGCCATACCACTCATGCTCATCCTGGCCCTCTGTGCCTGCCACCGCCGCTCAGTAGTACTGCTGCAGAGTCAGGAGAGGCTCCCGCTGCTGCTGCTGTTCTCATCAGCCATGAGCCCGGCTTCTGGCTTAGCAGCGCTCCCCCTCTGAGAGTGCACTGACCACCATTGGGCAGCTCCTGAGTTAAGCGTCTGCCCCCTGGTGGTTAGTGTGCATCATAGTGACTGGTTGACCAGTCGTTCAGGTCGTTCCAGTTGTTCAGTAGTACCCGGTCTCTTAGGCTTTTTTATTATATAGGATGGTCAAGTAATATTCCATTGTATATATGTATCACCACTTTTTTTTTATCTACTCCTCTATTAGAGTGCTTCCACATCTTGGAAATAATGCTACAATGAACATAGGGGTGCATATATTCTTTCAAATTAGTGTTTTGTATTTCTTTGGATATATACCCAGAAGTATAATTGCTGGGTCAAAAGGCAGGTTCATTTTTAATTTTTGAGAATTCTCCATACTGTTTTTCATAGTGGCTGCAGTGTTCTGCATTCCCAAAAACAGTGCACAAGGCTTCCTTTTACTCTGCACCCTCGCCAACACTTGTTGTTTGTTGATTTATCAATGATAGCCTTTCTGGTGTAGAGTGATATTTCATTGTGGTTTTAATTTGTATTTTTCTAAAGAGTAGAATATTGAGCATCTTTTCATATGTCTATTGACCATCTGTATGTCCTCTAGAGAAGTGTCTATTTAGATTCTCTGCCCACTTTTTAATTGGGTTGTGAGTTTTTTTGGTGTTGAATTGTATGAGTTCTTCATAAATTTTGGATATTAACTTCTTATTGGATATATCATTGGTGAACATTTTCCATTCAGTAGATTGTCTTTTCATTTTTTAAAATATATTTTTATTGATTTCAGAGAGGGAGAAGGAGATAGAAACATCAATGATGAATCATTGATCAGCTGCCTCCTGAATGCCCCCTACTGGGGATCAAGCCTGCAACTCAGGCATGTGCCCTGACCAGGAACTGTGAACTATTGGTTCATAGGTTGACACTCAACAACTGAGCCACACCAGCCAGGCAATTGTTTTTTCATTTTGTTGATGCTTTTCTTTGCTGTGCAAAAACATTTTAGTTTGATGTAATCATCTTTGTTATTTTTCCTTTTGCTTCTCTTGCCCAAAGAGATATGCCAGAAAAAATATTGCTAAGAAATATTTTGCTGCCTATGTTTTCTTCTGGGAGCTCTATGGTTTTGAATCTCACATTTAAGTTTTTAATCCATTTTAAATTGATTCTTGTATATGGTATGAGAAGGTGGTCTAGGTTCATTTTTTGCTTATATCTGTCCAATTTTCCCAACATCATTTTTTTTATTAAATTTTTATTGTTCAGATTACATTTGTTCCTCTTCCCCCCCCTCCATAACTCCCCTCCTTCCAGTTCCCACCCCACCCTCCGCCCTCACTCCCCACCCACTGTCCTCATCCATAGGTGCACGATTTTTGTCCAGTCTCTTCCCGAATCTCCCATTCCCCTTTCCCCCACAAGAATAGTCAGTCCATTCCCTTTCTATGTCCCTGATTCATTATAATCACCAGTTCATTCTGTACATCAGATTATTTATTCACTTGATTCTTAGATTCACTTGTTGATAGATGCATGTTTGTTGTTCACAATTTGTATCTTTACCTTTTTCTTCTTCCTCTTCTTAAAGGATACCTTTCAGTATTTCGTATAATACTGGTTTAGTGGTGATGAACTCCTTTAGCTTTTCCTTGTCTGTGAAGCTCTTTATCTGACCTTCAGTTCTGAATGATAGCTTTGCTGGATAAAGTAATCTTGGTTGTAGGTTCTTGGTATTCAGCACTTTGAATATTTCTTGCCATTCCCTTCTGGCCTGCAAAGTTTCTGTTGAGAAATCAGCCGACAGTCGTATGGGTATTCCCTTGTAGGTAATTGAGTCTCTTTCTCTTGCTGCTTTTAAGATTCTCTCTTTGTCTTTTGCTCTTGGCATTTTAATTATGATATGTCTTGGTGTGGTCCTCTTTGGATTCCTTTTGTTTGGGGTTCTCTGTGCTTCTTGGACCTGTAAGTCCATTTCTTTCACCAGGTGGGGGAAGTTCTCTGCTATTATTTCTTCAAATAGGTTTTCAGTATCTTGCTGTCTCTCGTCTTCTGGCACTCCTATTATTCTGATGTTGGTACGCTTGTAGCTGTCCCAGAGGCTCCTTACACTATCTTCACACTTTCGGATTCTTTTTTCATTTTGCTTTTCCAGTTGGGTGTTTTTTGCTTCTTCGGTTTGATTCTTGTGCTCCTCTGGTCTGCTATTGGGTATAATATTCTTTATTTCAGTCCGTGTATGCTTACTTTCTAATTTCTTTATCGTAGCATCGAGGGTCTCATTAGTTTTCGTGAGGCTCTGCTCAAGTTTATAGCAAGCCCTCAAAATTGCGATTCTTACCTCCATATCCTCCATTTCTGTCATGTTTTTTTGTCTCCGCATCTTTTATGCTTTCTTGGTGCACCCCCTTGTGGTCTTTGTGCGCAGTCTTGTTCTAGCCAAGCCTTAATTGTTGTAGTTAACACTAGAGGGATTTGACCACCAGGCCGACTGGCTGTAGGAATCAGCGGTGTGGAAAACTTCAGTCCTCTGGGGAGGCGCTAGTCCAGCCTTTGCCTGAGGCGATCAGCAAATGGCTCTGCACAGGGTTTGGGCGGGGGCAGGCTCAACAGGGCGGGGGGAGGGAGCAGCTATGGCTGCTCTCAGTCCGTCTCCAGGGGTTCTGCCTCTCTGTCCCCGAAACCGCTGCAAACCTCGGAGGGACCATAGCCAGACAGTCCCGCTTCTCCCGTTTGAGTCAAGGTCCCTAGAGACTCGCCCGGATCTGTAGCCCAGAGTCTGAGACTCACTCCTGATTGAAAACGACAACCGCACCCTCAGCCACCAGCCCGCTTTGCGCGCGCACCGCCGCACCACCGTACCTTTAAATTTTCCACACTGCGCCTCCTCAAAGCCTCGTAATGCTGTTGTTTTTCCTTCTAGTTGAAGAGTCTCTCCTCAGCCAGCCTTTCTGTGGTTCTGGTTGATGTCCGTTCCGTCTTTTAGTTGTATTTTTGAAGTGGTTGTTCGAGGCAGCAAACTCCGGTGTTTACCTATGCTGCCATCTTGGTTTCTCCAACACCATTTATTGAATACACTGTCTTTACCCCATTGTATGCTCTTGCCTCCTTTGTCATAGATTAGTTGCCCACATAGGCCTGGGTTTATTTATGGGCTCTCTATTCTATTCCATTGATCTGTTTTTATGCTATTTTTGATTACTATGTTCTTATAATGTTGTTTGATATCAGGTAGCATAATACTTCCAGCTTTGTTCTTTTGTAAGATTGCTGTCACTATTCAGGGTCTTTTGTGTTTCCATACAGATTTTTTGATTACTTGTTTAAGTTCTGTGAGAAACGCCATTGGTATTTTTATAGGAATTACATTGAATCTACAGATTGTTTGGGGTAATATAAACAATTTAATGATGTTAAGTCTTCCTATCTGTGATCATGGTATATGTTTCCATTTATTTGTATCTTCTTTAATTTCTTCCTTCAATGTCATAATTTTCTGAGTACAAGTTGTTTACATCCTTGGTTAGATTTATCCCTAGGTATTTTTCATGCAATTATAAATGGGATTGTTTTCTCAGTTTCTCTTTCTGATAGTTTATTATTGGTGTGTAAAAATGCAACTAATTTCTGAATATTTATTTTGTATCCTGCTACTTTACTAAATTCATTCATCAGTTCTCATAGTTTTGGGTGGAATTTTTAGGGTTCTCTCTATATAGTATCATGTCATCTGCAAATAAGGTAGTTTTAATTCTTCCTTTCCAAGTTGGATAGCTCTTATTTCTTATTCTTATCTATTGCTGTGTCTAGGACTCCAGTGCTATGCTGAATAAGAGTGGTGAAAGTAGAATCATGTTTAATATTACATACAGTCTGTCTTTTACTGAGGCACACAAAATTTTTTAAATAAAAATAACAATTTCAGCAATTCTAAGTTGCTGGCCTTCTGGTCACTCCCCCTTGGGTTCAGTCCATACTGAGAATACCTGACATGCCAGTGCCATGCCAACACCCACCTCAGCAGAGCTAGCTTCTCAGAAAACTTCCCCAAGGGGAGCATGTAGTGAACAGTCTGGATTTCCAACAACTCTTGACTCAAACTTGCTTCTTATAAAAAAAAAAGTATAAATAGTGAGCTGAGATGATGATAAAGCAAGTCGTAAAAACTGGTACAATAAACCTAACTTTAAAGTAATTTTCCCATACTAAACAAAAATACAAAGAATTCATCCAAAATTCAATTTTTCTGTTTATAAAAAGCCATAGCTATGAAATAACCAAAGTACATAGGTAAAATTAAAACATAAAAAATGAACAAGAACATAGAATGGTGTGAAATGAAGCATGATTAAATGAATCTATTAAACAAAAAGACAATGATAAAATGGTAAACAAAGACTATTAAAAACAATGAAAATGATCAACAGGTGAAAGTATATTCTAGAAAAACTAAGAAGTATGAGAATAGTTAAAAATAAATTAAAATAACTAAGAGAATACCAGAAAGATAGAAGATAAAATTACAATGGTTCTAGAAATTCAGACGTCCTGTTATTAATACCCCATTGAAAAGTATATAAGGTCCCTTGTAGCAAGATGATCAGTGGTTCTCCCCAAACTTGAGATCACTACCGCAGTTTCGTGAGGCTTATATCCCTGGGCAAATATCTCTAAATCGATGTAGGTGGTCCTTCAAGTGTCCCAAAGTAAGGTTGATAGCCCACATTTCCAACTACTAGTCAAAACAAAAAAATAAAATAAAATCACATCATGGATAAACACAATCTCAGAAGCCAACCAACTTCTCGGCAGACTGCTTGGGGAGGAAAAACAGTGACCTGTCTAAAACCCTAAGCTCTTAGAGAGCTGGATCCCCAACCTGAAGCACAGAGCCTGAGAGAAACTCTCTGTTGAACTGGACGGGGCTGAAACAAACCATGATAAACTTGTAGCCTTATGAAAAGTGCATGCTAACAACATAATTAGGCTGTCCCTTTCATCTCAAAACACCTCCCTGATTTTATTCTCTTCCTCAATGTGTGTCATAAAGGCATTTTTTTTTTTTCATAAAGGCATCTTATCTCAAGCTACACTTCCTTGGAGCGTTCAGCACCTAAATGAAGGTAGTGAGGACAGAAATTGGAGGTGGACTGAAGCAGGGCACAGGGCATCCTACTTGGCAGGGCTTTTCAAAGTAAGGTTTGGGGGCCACCTTCCTCAGACTCTCTGGGGGTGCTAGTTCAAAGTGAGATTCCTGGGCAGACCTAACACATCAGAATCTCTAAAGTGCAGCCCAGGAACCTGCATTTTGAACAAGCACCACTCCACACCCTCAAGTGATTGGTACACTGACTAATGCTAGAGATTTATTGATTCCGAGGGAAAGTGGAATCAGGCAAAATGGGAATAAATACGCCAAAAATGCCTACTCAGGGCAGGAGCAAAGATGTGAGACAGAGATTGTGGGCAAATCTGGCAACCACAGCAGGAACACAGAAGACAAAGCCACAGAACCAGACAGGTAATGTTAGGGTCTCAATACATTTTCTGGGCCTGGGTAGTGCCTCTTTGGGGGAGCTGGAGTCCCCTTCCCCCACAGGCTTGCCTCTGCAGCTATTAAAGTCCCGGTGAACTGACAGATTACAGCTTCTTACTAATTAAATTGTAAACCTTGTTTCAACTGTTTAAAAAAAGCCAAAGACACTAAAATGCAGACATCTCTAAACTAGACTGGAGCAGCTGTCTTAATCTTGAAAGAACACAGCACCCAACCAAGTGTACATCAGAGGGAAAGCAGAGTCCTGAGAGCTGGAGAGGAGATATGTTAGCTTGACAAAGTGCAGTTAAATGTGACCGGAACAAAATGCACTGAACAGGATCTGAAGTCTCAACAACAACCTGAGAACCTTTTCTCCAAATTGATAGCCTACTCAAAAGGTCCCAGGGCCACATTATCGCCAATCACGTGCTCAATTCTAGATTCCTTTAAAGACCTGGGTCTCTCCCATTTTTTAAAAACCATAGTGTTAGTGTTTCTCAAGTCCACTAATTTTAATGGAGCACAATAATCTAGAATTACAGATCTAGGAGGTTCCTAGAAAGGCATTGCTGTTTGCTTCACCAGATCTTGCTAGGAATTCAAATAAAAAATGGTCCCAATGCCGTAGCCGGTTTTGCTCAGTGGGTAGAGCATCAGCCTGCGGACTGAAAGGTCCCAGGTTCGATTCCGGTCAAGGGCATGTACCTTGGTTGCAGGCACATCCTCAGTAGGGGGTGTGCAGGAGGCAACTGACCAATGTTTCTCTCTCATCAATGTTTCTCGCTCTCTATCCCTCTCCCTTCCTCTCTGTAAAAAATCAATAAAATATATTTTTTAAAAAATGGTCCCAAGACCACCTTCACATAGGTGTCAGTTTCTTATGGTGAGGAAGAGGGATGCCAAATATTAGACTTAGAGTTGATGAAGGTAGTCTTAACTGGCTTAGGTTTCCATGGGACATCATCAGTGTAGTACAGATGACCTCACCCCCCACACACATGTTACCCCATGGTGGGTGGAATAACTGATATGACTTGTGTGTACTTCAGCCTCTTCTCCTATTCCTCTGCCCACAGAGAGCTCCAGTCTGATCCTCTGCCTCTGCAGGGTTGCAGGGAAGCCTATGGTTTTACAGCCCTGCCTTACCTGGTGGGTGAGCCTTCCCAGTTCTGGGGTAAGGAACGGAGGAGTTTTGTGTTCCATATGCCCATGCCACCTCCTCCAAACTAGCCTTTATTACTAACAAAGGTCATTTGAATTCCCTTTGCCTTATTCCTTCTCTATCTCGTAACTGATTCAAAACTCTATAGAAAGAAAAGTGGAATCATAGGTTGCCTGTTCCCAAGTCTCCAACATTTGGTTTCTACTTTCAGTTTAGAAGAGAGTGAGCACAAACCCCTCTGGTCAGAGAAATAGAGGGCTCCCCTTCACCCCACTCTATTGATTCAGACTGAAGCGGGGAGAATGGCTTCCCAACCTGGCTGCAGTAGGTATGTTTCAGAGTGGTTGTGGGGAGAAACACAAAAACAAACCAAACTGTGCCAGTTGCCCAGGACTTATGTAGACGTGTAGGTAACCTTTTCTATTGGATCATAGGTGCCATTACTCAGTAAGCCACCTTCCGTTTGTGGTTCTGAATGGACTAAATATAGTGCCCTTTCTGCCATTTCTACAGCATTCAGTACTTTCTCGCCCTCACACCTTTGCCTGTGCTAATCCCACTGCAATGGCCTCTCTCCTGGTCCTACCTCTGGTCACCTGGAAAACTCCTGCTATGCTTAAAGACTTAATTCAAATCTAACTTCATCCTGATCTTTTCAGACAGAGTTAAAAACTTCTTTGTGCTACTATAACATCTTGTTTATACCTCTATTAGTTGCTATTCCAACATTTTCCATGTCATTTTCTTCCTCGCAACCCCTATCCTATCCTGAGAACTCTGGAAAGCATAAGCTGTCCTCTTTGTAACCTTTATAATCCCCAACCCCTAATCCAATGCCTGGCATGTGGCAACACATAATAAATATGTGAAGAGACAGGCAGATGGAGAAAGCAAAGAGATAGGAGACAGAGAGACACAGATACAGAGTCAGATAGAGAGAGGAGAGAAATAGGAACCAAGACACATAAAGACCAGAAAAGGGAGAGAAGCTATGAAAAAAGGGAAAAAGGAAGAAAAGAAAGATTAACTACAGAGCTTCCTTCTCTTACAAAAATAGTTGCTACATTCTTACTGAATGCTGAAGATAGTTATCAATGGGAGAGAATAAGCCTGGCATAACCAGGAACAATGGCAAATTCAAGTGATTAAAAAGCAAAGTAGTTGCTCTGAAAACCATCTAGGATCTGAGTAGACCTGCAGAACTGTGTTCTTATTGCTGGTCAAAGTGTAGGGGGAAGAGAGTTTACTTGCTGAAAATATTCATAACCTTCCTACTTGTGGAAGCTTTCTATTTCAGTTGTGTTATGAATAAATAACTTAGCTGCTTGCTAATAGCATTTCCCAATCTTTCTTAACTTGACTCATTATTTAAATAAAGAAGAGAGTTTAAAAGGATTTGTTTTTAATTTTGACCTCTAAACCACATGGCCTGGTTGTGGGACTTTTAGGAGATCATTTAAACCTGAGTGTTTGCAACATAAGGCATGTCATAAATCTGCAGGATAAACTAATTCACTCCCCTATGTGTTAGTATGCGACTATGTAAGCATTGCCAAAAATGGGAAAAAATTACTAGAAATTATGGCAAAGAACAAATAAAAGCAGCTATATCTTTAAAAGTGTTACATTTCCATATTAAAATAAAAGACAGTCTGTGTATAGAGAAGTTATTTGTAACAGTTGGTGAGAAAATCAACATTTTTAGATGATGAGAAGCCAATGTTAACTTATCATGTACCAAATAGGGAACACACACACACAAACACAACAAAAACAAAACAAAACAAAAAACATAGCCACATAAATAGAAATAACTAATTAGAGCCTCTTCTTTGTGCAGTTTCCTCCAATGAGTTGGATTATTTCTTTACGCAGTAAGGAGGCCCATGATACATACAAAGCACTTCCCATGTCTACTTCTGTGTGTCCATATTAGGCAGTCAAGTCGTAGAAATTAAGGACCAAAGTAATCCCTTGGTTAGAATTAGGATAATAGCATAAGTAAATAGGCTTTTATGTTTCTTTCTTGGTGATAGTGGTAGCGGTTGTCTTGAGGGAGAGCTGTTTTTGTGGGTTTTTTTTGCTTTTAAATATGTTTTTATTGATTTCAGAGAGGAAGGGAGAGGGAGAGAGAGAAACATCAATGATGGAGAAAATCACTGATCGGCTGCCTCCTGCATGCCCCCTACTGGGCATAGAGCCTGCAACCCGGGCATGTGCCCTGACCGGGAGTCGAACCTTGACCTCCTAGGTCGATGCTCAACCACTGAGCCATGCTGGCCCAGCTGTTTTTGTTTTTTATGTTTTGTTTCTAGTTCTATCAACCAACATTTACTGAGTACTTCCTCTTTGACAAAAACTGCTCTAAGGCCTGAAAAAATGTTTTTAAAAATAAATAAGATTCAAGCCCTATCTTCAAAGATCTAACAGATCAGTGGATTTGGGTGGTGCTGTAAGTCTATACATATAGACATTCTGTCTTCCACTAGCCTAGGTCCCCATAGAACCTCCAGGAGACTTAGAGCAGTCCAGTCTTCCACCCTCTATCTTCACTTTCCCATGTCTCATTGGATTCACACCATTCTCCCAACAGTTATCTTACTTGCCTTTGTGCCAATGCCATGTCTACCTTAGTATCCTCTAAGTAGGTCATAGTACAGCCATGTCTACCTTAGTATCCTCAAAGTAGATCATAGTACAAACATGGGTCTTGTTTTGATGTCATCCAAAGCAAGGAGCCTGGATTAATGAATGGTTTTGTCTCATCTTCCTAATGGCACCATGAACTATGTCTCAATTTTTTGGTGATAGCCCAATACTCCCACAGAGTATAGTTATATTGTATACTCTTGGGAGAGATTTGTTGAATGAACTAAGAGGAACACGAACTACCCAGAGCAGAAGCCCTTCTAGGTCTGTTAGCCTAACCCCGTTCTTTTCTGGCAATGGTGTTTAGTTGTTATTTTGTTTATTCCTCTGTAAATAAGAATGATTTTGCCTCAAAGTATATTAGAAAAATAAAATACTTTCAAATGCTCTATGCAGCTCTTGACACTCAAAGAGCACTCCAGTATGGTAAATGTTATATAATGTAACTTCCAGGACTAATCTTAGGATGAATGAAGATCCTTAAGTCTTACTTTGAGGGGTGAGAGGAATGGAACCCTCATTCTCTGGCCTTTAATGTCTCTTCTCCACTAAAAATGCTGTATTTGTCCAATTTATGCCTAGAAACTAAAGAAATTTTCCAAGGTCTGTATAAGAGTATTGCGAAACAGTGGTTTTTAGTTCAGGGTTTACAAAAGGGCTTCAGCCAGCCCAGTGACTCTCAATACACACCCAACATGTACATGTGTGTATCTGTATGCATTTTTCTATCCAATGATTACACAGCTTTGATGAGATGCTCAAAGGAATCGGTGTCTCAAAATGAAATGAAGAGCTCCTGCCGTTGAATAACCTTAGGATAAGTTCTGCTTTTCCCTAAAAACCAGTGGGGAGAATATTCTTCCAGGAATTAAAGTGTCTGGGAAGATCTTTGCACTGAGGGTGAACATCATACTTCATAAAACCAAAGAATTAATGATTTAAACAACAACACCAGCGACCTGAGAACGTAGATGAATATCTCATACCCAGAGGCACAAAGTAGCAACATGCCCTCTGAGACATCAAGTGCCAGCGATTAAAACATGACACCTGCTAGCTTCAACACCTGGGCATGAAATATACTAGAAAGAAATGTCATAGTCATTAATAAGCTTCTACCTCCTGTCCACATTCATTAGGGAAAAAATAAATAGAAGTTTAGCAATTATAAAAATCAGAGAGTAGAGTTTTTGTTAGTTCTGCAAAAAATTCCAAGGAAAACGTATTTCTTGTTTAAGGCACCAACAGTCAAGAGATAATATAAGGGAAATTTTGTGGCAATTCAAGAATATTGTTTCATGAAGCCAGCTTCATAAGTCTGATTGTAATGATCTCAGATTTCAAAGACTCCTAAAACACCACATTTACTGACATTCTTCTATCAGCTTTACTATTTATAAACTATTTCCTTAACTAAATTTTCCCACCCCTTTCCATGCCGTTCAAGTGATCAGAGAATATCTTACCTATATAAAGGAAAAGAGTGCTGATCTGTCTTTATATAAATGAATTTGTCCAAATGTCTTATTCATAAGGCAAATTGAGCCAGGCACTGTAATAGGCACTAAAGGTAGAAAAACAAGATAGATGTTGACCTTGACATCGGGGAGCTTGCAATCAGGAGGAGAAAAAGATAAGGGGTGGGAGGGGGGCAAAAGTCAAATAAAGTAGTTTAATAGTTGTATGTTATGTTTAATGCTATATGTAAACAAGGAGTGCAGAATAACAACAAGGACCCTACATTAAATAGTCAATGAAGACCTTTCTTAAGAAATGCTGCTTAAGCTAGACTAAAAGATAGAACAATGTCTGCCCATGGAGTCAGAAAAAGAAAATCTAAGATTGAGAAAACAACATGTGCAAAGATTAAGAAGCAGGAAAAACCATGGCATTTTTGAGGAAGGAAAAAGGAAAATGGTGAATTTCATCCATTGAAGGGAGAAAAGCAAGCTATATGGTTGGAGAAGGGACAGGATCATGCAAATCCTGGAAGCTGTGGTTAGGAGTTCGGACTGTGTTCTAGCTTAATGGCAAGTCACTGCGGGTTTTTAAGCAGGGGGATGGCCTGGTGTGATTTCTATTTTAAGACTAGCACCTTGAATAATATGCAAATAGTGAATTAGTATGGGGAGACTAGAAGATGTTGACCTGGAATAAGTGGTAGCAGTGGAGTTGGAAAGAAGAAGAGAGATTGAAACATATTTAAGAAATAGAATTAACAGTTTTATAATCAGACAGGAGGGAGAAGAGGAAAAAAGGAATCAAGTATTACTGTTCGTATTCTCGCTGAAGTCACCAAGAGGATGTGAGCCGTTTACTGAGATTAGGTGATTTGCAGAAGGTGTCAAGAACCCATTGGGAACTTGGCACAGCTAAGTTATACCCGGGTGGAAATGTCAAGGAGGCAGCTGGATCTACAAGTCTGGATGAGAGGTCAGGGCTGGCGGCATTAATTTGGTCTTGAACATGTCAACATAAAACATCCAAATCTGGAAGAATATAAGTTTATTTTATGTCGCCAAACTGACGACAATTGCCTGGAAGCAAAATCTCAATGTTCTGAGAAATGCTACACCTTATTTTATCTATTACAAGCAAAGAGGAGGTGTAAGGGGATTACGTGAAATTCACTGGTGATAGATGAGGGAGCTGGGAGAAAGCAAAGCAGGGAAATCTCTGGGACTGGATAAAATGTAAAAGGAATAAACACATACTTCTTTTACATAAGTGCGTATAGGATAGTTAACAGTCAACAACACGATAGCAGTCCAGCCAGTGTGGCTCAGTGGTTGAGTGTCAAACTATGAAACGGGGGGCGGGGGGAGGGGGTCATGGTTCGATTCCTAGTCAGGGCATGTGCCCGGGTTGAGGACTGTGGGGCATGCAGGTAGCAGCCAATCAATGATTCTCTCTCATCATTGATGTTTCTATCTCCCTCTCTCCCTCTCCTTTCCTCTTGGAAATCAATAAAAATATATTTTTATAAAAATAAAAAGTAAAATAAAATGTAAAAAAGCACAATAACAATGAGGGGATCTGTGATCTCTGCTCTGGTGCAGTGGTTGTGACCTCAAGGGTGTGTGTGTGGAGGGGGAAAGAATTTATCCTGACATCCCAAAGGTATGTTATCACAAATGCAAAAAGACAATAGACAGGCTCAGTTAAGGTAAAGATTGGCCTTTATCAGGGAAGATACCAGCCTAGGACATGACTACCCGCCTGACCTGCTTTTCACTAGAACGTTTTAATTTCATCCTATGTGGTTACTTTAGGTCTCCAAGTTTTAAGGCCCACCATGCAGGCCTCCCCTGAGTTTGTCAGATTTAGTATGCTTTTTCATCCACAAGCATTACAATGCTATTTGAATCCCCCAAAATAGGTGCTATTTGCCCGGCTGGTGTATTCAGTGGTTGAGCATCCACCTATGAACCAGGTGATCACAGCTTGATTCCGGTCAGAATGCCTGGGTTGCAGACTTGATCCTCAGTAGGGGGCATGCAGGAGGCACCTAATCAATGATTGTCTCTCATCATTGATGTTTCTATCTCTCTCTCTATCCCTTCCTCTCTGAAATCAGTTAAATATAATTGATGGGTGAGAGTCATCTATGGAGAAAATTTTTAAAGGGAAAATTCTTAAGAGCCCCCTCCACCCCAAAATAATCAGAGGACTAGTTGAGTAGGGGAAGCAAGCAGGGCAGTCTAAAAAGGGGTGACTGGTGAAGTAGGATTCAAACTAGGGGAATGGAAAAAAAAGGGAAAATGTTCTTTCCTGTAGTTCTAAATGTTATACCCAAAGAAGCCCTGGATAGAAGTCCATTGGCCTCAGGCTCATCAATTGTCCTTGCCCCAGTGTTGATTTGACTTAAAACATACCTTAAACCAGTTCTTTCACACCTTTTATGTTAAAACTCACAGGAAACACTAACATGTGTTGTGGCTTAGTGGAAAATGGAGGGTATGTGGAGCCCTGTTGCTGGTGGCCTGGTGTCTTCAGCTGTAGAATCCCAAACCACAGCAATGTAATGCTGTTGGCTTAGTCCAGTGATGGCGAACCTATGACACACGTGTCAGAGGTGACACGCGAACTCATTTTTTTGGTTGATTTTTCTTTGTTAAATGGCATTTCAATATATAAAATAAATATCAAAAATATAAGTCTTTGTTTTACTATGATTGCAAATATCAAAAAATTTCTATACGTGACACGGCACCAGAGTTAAGTTAGGGTTTTTCAAAATGCTGACACGCCGAACTCAAAAGGTTCGCCATCACTGGCTTCATCCAAGACTATACCAATGAATCCATACAGGGTCTTTTGGCTAAAAATAGTAGAAAACAATTTTTTAAAATATATTTTTATTTATTTCAGAGGAAGGGAGAGTGAGAGAGAGAGATACATCAATGATGAGAGAGAATCATTGACTGGTTGCCTCCTGCATGTCCCACATTGGGGAAGGAGCCCACAATCCGGGCATATGCTATGACCAGGAATCAAACTGTGACCTCCTGGTTCATAGGATGACGCTCAACCACTGAGCCACACCAGGTAAAGGCTAGGACTGGGCAGGCTGGGAGACAACAGTGGGGAGAAAAGGGGACATATGTAATACTTTCAACAGTAAAGAATTTTTAAAAAAATGCAAACAACACTGAAAAAAAACAAAAGTAGAAAATAACCTGAGCAAAATTGTGGAGAATTTATTTAACAATAGAGGGGTAACTCAAGGGACACAGGGCTGGAATCAGCCAGGCCTGAGGAAGGATTGGAAGGAACTAAGAGAGGGAAAGTCATCAAACAACAGGGGTTCTTCTCTTTGTATGTCTCATTGTTGCTTCTCTGGTGGCCTGCTTTGTTATTTTTTCCTTGGCATAGTAGCCCCTCTCTGAAGCTCTATATGTGTGGAATACTGTCATCTCTCTCAAGTTCAGACACTCTTTCTCTGTGTCCCAATTCCAGATTCCGGGCCCAACTTGACCCAGGGGTGCATGCCTGGTCTGACCAACTGAGGCCAGAGGAATAGTGTTACATTGTGAAGAATGGCTAACTGGGAGGTGCTGTGAGCTGGACACACACGACACAAAGATATTGCCATATCCAATTTGAAATTTTTAGTCATCTTGGTTATAATATTCAAAGACACCATCCATCATAAAAGGCATCAATTTACTGGCAACTCTTTCACCAAAAGCAAACACCATATTAAATATATTAAATATATTTTAAGGGCCTACAAATGTTTATATTTGTTTATACCACACACACCACTTTCTTATCCAGTATCAATATGACCATAAAAATTTGACTCTATACTTCTTTTACAAAGTGTAAAAATAATTCTGAGATGCCCTAACCAGTTTGGTTCAGTGGATAGAGTGTTGGCCCGCGGACTCAAGGGTTCCAGGTTTGATTCTGGTCAAGGGCATGTACCTTGGTTGCGGGCACATACCCAGTAAGGAGTGTGCAGGAGGCAGCTGATCAATGTTTCTCTCTCATCGATGTTTCTAACTCTCTATCCCTCTCCCTTCCTCTCTATAAAAAAATCAATAAAATATATATTTTTAAAAATAATTCTGAGATACTTTTGGATCATAAAGATATTCTAATATTCATTGCCCATCCTCATTGTCTTGATAGATGTAGCAATTTTGGGACTGGTGATATAATTTAAAAGCATAGCAAAGAATCTGGAATTCTATCTAAATTTCTGCTTTGATTATACATACAGGATTTTTTAAATTGCATTACCCATCACTGGAATTTTAACTGCTTTTTTGGAAAGTCAGCTAAAAGCCTTTAACTGAAGTTCTGAGCTTGAGTGATAGGCCATCACAAAGTTAGTTATAGTCACCTCCTAGCTTTGAAAATTCTGTGATGTATTCTTAAAAACATGGCCTTCTCTGAATGCCTTAATTGCATTGTCTGATGAGTAATAGGCAGACTGATGCATACACAATAAGTTTTTGTTTCAAAGTTTCAGCATGATATAAACTTGTTTCAAAATATTTCGGTTGGGTTTTACAATTACACTTCTAAATTTAATAAATGAGATGCACCTGTAGTACTATGAATGGCACTAACTCACCTGAGGTGAACTCCTGCAAAGTTCAAAAAGTTTCTCTGGCTGGCACCTGGACAGTCTCTTTGGAAAGATGTTAAGACATGTCCCAATCTCAGGAATCTCAAAATATGACAAATTTACATCTTGCCATTAAACAAATATATAGTATTCTGTTTTTGAGACTTAATATGTGATAGACCTTTTTAAACTAAGTGCTTCACCTGGTTTAATTTATTTAATCCTCATAACAATCTAGCAAACCACAGCTCTTTGCCCATTGCACAAATGAGGAAATTGAGGTGGTAAGATTAAGTAATTTTCCCAAGACCCCTGAGCTAGTAAATAATCAAGCCAGATTTTGAGGACAGTTCCCGTATGTTTAATCAGTGTATCAAAACGCTTCCTAATTAATTGTGTAGTAGCAAAAGTCACTAGGTAAGATTAATAAATAAGATAAATGATAAGATTAATTTATTATAGGAATCCATCTTGCTTTTATTTTTTTTATTTTTAGAGAAATCTTTTCTTTTCTTAATTAAATCTTTATTGTTCAGATTATTACAGTTGTTCCTCTTTTTTTCCCCCTTAGCTCCCCTCCACCCAGTTCTAACCCCACCCTCTGCCCTTACCCCTCCCCACTGTCCTCACCCATAGGTGTACGATTTTTGTCCAGTCTCTTGCTGCACCCCCCACACCCCTTTCCCCCAAGAATTGTCAGTCCACTCCCTTTCTATGCCCCTGATTCTATTATATTCACCAGTTTATTCTGTTCATCAGATTATTTATTCACTTGATTTTTAGATTCACTTGTTGATAGATATGTATTTGTTGTTCATAATTGTTACCTTTACCTTTTCCTTCTTCTTTCTCTTTTTAAAGGATACCTTTCAGCATTTCATATAATACTGGTTTGGTGATGATGAACTCCTTTCGCTTTTTCTTATCTGTGAAGCTCTTTATCTGACCTTCAATTCTGAATGATAGCTTTGCTGGGTAAAGTAATCTTGGTTGTAGGTTCTTGCTATTCATCACTTTGAATATTTCTTGCCACTCCCTTCTGGCCTGCATAGTTTCTGTTGAGAAATCAGCTGACAGTCGTATGGGTACTCCCTTGTAGGTAACTAACTGTTTTTCTCTTGCTGCTTTTAAGATTCTCTCTTTGTCTTTTGCTCTTGGCATTTTAATTATGATGTGTCTTGGTGTGGTCCTCTTTGGATTCCTTTTGTTTGGGGTTCTCTGCGCTTCCTGGACTTGTAAGTCTATTTCTTTCACCAGGTAGGGGAAGTTTTCTGTCCTTATTTCTTCAAATAGGTTTTCAATATCTTGCCCTCTCTCTCTTCTTCTGGCACCCCCATAATTCGGATGTTGGTACGCTTGAAGTTGTCCCAGAGGCTCCTTACACTATCTTCATATTTTTGGATTCTTCTTTCTTTTTGTTTTTCCGGTTGGGTGTTTTTTGCTTCTTCGTATTTCAAATCTTTGACTTGATTCTTGTGATCCTCTAGTCTGCTGTTGGATCTCTGTATAATAGCCTTTATTTCAGTCAGTGTATGCTTAATTTCTAGTTGGTCCTTTTTCACATCCTCGAGGGTCTCACTAGATTTATCGAGGATCTCACTAAATTTATTGGCGGTTTCTAGAAAATTCTTGAAAAACCTTATAAGTGTGGTTTTTAACTCTATATCCAGTAGTTTGCTTTCCTCCATTTCTGTCATTTGTGACCTGCTTCTTTGTCTCCACATTTTGGCTGCTTCCCTGTGTTGATAGAGTGGCTTTCTGTGCTAGGTGTCCTATAGGGCCCAGTGGCTCAGCCTCCCCAATTACCTGAGGTGGACACTCTTGGTGTACCCCTTTGTGGGTTTTGTGCACAGTCTTGTTGTAGTTAAGCCTTGATTGTTGTAGGTATCACTGGGAGGAATTGACCTCCAGGCCAATTGGCTGTGAGAATCAGCTGTGTCTACAGTGGGAGAACTTCTGTGCCAGAGACACCCTTACGGGGCAAGACTTGCTTCAGTGGGGCTTTGGGGCTCACTGAGTCTGCCCTCTGAGTGTGTCCCTTATGGATCTGAGGAGTTGTAATCTGGATGGTCCCACTCTGACCACTAGGTACACTGGCTATTGGATCTCTAAGGAGGTGCTAATTTAGCCTCTGCCTGAGGCTACACAGCAGGAGCTACGGAGAGATCTGCAGATTCCTCTTCTTTGTTTGGGGTTTGGAGGTGCCCAGATGAGGCCCAGCTGTAAAGCAATGCAAGCTGCTGTGGGGCCTTGGGCCTTCTTTTGGATGTTCTGGGTCTCTCTGACCCAGCTGCAGTTTGTTAGGTAATTTTAGATTGCAAAGGGCCAGGCCTTTCATATGCAAAAGCCTCTGGGCACAGCTTGGGTAGGGCAGGGTCTCAGGGAATCAACAGGGCAGAGCAAACAGCTATGGCTGATCCTCAGTCCTGCCCTAAGAGGCCCCGGGTCTCAGTGTCGCACGGTAATCGGTAATCGCTGCAAGCACCTCTGAGAGAAAGCCGCCCTTGAGTTCTGCCCAATGCCAGACAGTCCAGTTTTTCCCTGTATGAGTCTGGGTCCCCAGAGACTTGCTAGGAACTGGAGTTCAGAGCAGTTGGGAGCTTGTGTCTCCCTCCCGATTGAAAAAGACAACCGCGTCCTCAGTTGCTAGCCCTTTCCGCATGCGCCTCCATACCTCTGCACTTTACTTCCACACCTCCTCTGAGTCTCAGTGTGCTTTTCTCTTTCCTTCTAGTTGTAGAATTTCCACTCAGCCAGCCTTCCTGTGGTTCTGGATGATGTCCGTTTTGTCTTTTAGTTGTATTTTTGAAGTGGTTGTGCGAGGCAGCAATTTCAGGTGTTTACCTATGCCACCATCTTGGTTTCTGAGCCCATCTTGCTTTTATTCAATTAGCTGAGCTATTGCTGTATTTCCAAGAAATGTGGACAAGGCTACTAAGTAGTTATTGTATATGTCAGGATCATTTCTGGTACCAAGTTGGATAAATCACTACTTACTTGTACTTGCTTTTCTTATCTCTACATTCATGGAACCAATTCAAATGGTAATAATAATGAGTGAAAAACAACTGGAAGGTAGGGTTTTTTGAGGCACTGAGATCTTTTGCTCACCTCCTCTAGTCTGGATGGCCAAAGCCCAGAAGCCCAGATCTGCTGAGCAGCTTCCTGACCCATTATAAGACAATACCATCCTCACCATCACTTTTGCAGGACAGGAGACAGTAAACGAGCATGTAAAGTGTCCTGTATCCTTAGGCCCCTGGTCCTTTCGTGTTACAATTCTGCCTCTGGGAATGGTACCAAGGGGTGGAGTATGGGACAGCAAGCTGTCACCTTAAAATGTTAGAGGACAAGGCCAAGCACTGCAACTTTTCTTAGGAACATTAATATCGTCAGGAAGCCTGTTTCCTTCCTTAGGAAACAGTGATACTTCCTCATCCTCCCCTGCCAGGATTGGGTAAGGAGGCCTTGTTCTAGCCGCAACCAATAGCAAAAGCTATTGATTAAAAGTAGACCAAAAGCTCACAATTAATATCATAATTATAGCACGAGGAAAACTTGCAGTCTGAATGCGGTAACTCATTCAGGGCACCAAAGGGCTCATAGGATTTCCTTGTCTGATGCTGGGAGACCCACCCTGAAAGGCCTCATTGACTCTCCAGAGGCGCTGGTTGGTTTTTAAATAGATTATTTAATGAACTGAAGATGGGAACCTCATTATTATTGTTTAGAGAACTAAATAGAAGACACAAAAACCTTTCCAATGTGGGTTTTTAATGTGTTTGCCTTGCTTCTCATTTCCTTCTATTACTTTCAGGCCCAGAGATTGCTCTAATTCACCACCTTTATGGTTTCCTCCCCTTTGACCTTATTTTTATTTCCCTGCTGCTAGTCATGCTCATCTATGTGGATTTAGGTTAAAATCGGCCTTCTGGTTGATTATCCTTTTCATTCATTCCCACCCCCCCCCCACCCCCCACCATTCATTTATGCTACAAAGGTACTAGTTCAAACAGGTACTCGCTTTACTTAATAACAAACAGAAAATTCAGTTCTAGCCAATCCCCAGAACCACCTTTGGAGGGTTCTGAGTTCCCCTTGGGGCACCTTTAGGACGGAATCTAGCTCTGCCCCTCCTTATGTCATCGTCACTGCAATTCAGGGGGAACCTCAGCAATTGGAGGGCTGTGGATTTTGTCATTGGTCAAATCCGGCCCAAATTATGTCACTTACCAGATGTGAGACCAGAAACAAGTTTGATAAATTCTCTAAGTCTCCGTTTCCTCATTTACTAAATGGGACAATTGCATCTATCACCAGGGTAGTTTGAAGGTTTAAACATGTTATTATATGTAAAGGAATGCAGTTTTATATTCCACATATGAGATAAATCATATAGTTCTTAGTTTTTGCTGTTTGACTTATTTCACTTCACATAATGTTCCCAAGGCCCATCCGTGTTGTGTAAATGACGCTGTTTCATCCTTTCTTATGGTTGTGTAGTACTCCATTGTATATATACCACATCTTCTTTACCCAGGCCTCTATTGTAGGGCACTTTGGCTATTTCCAACTCTTGGCCCCCGTGAATAATGCTGCAATGAACATAGGGCTGCTTATATCTTTGAGTATAAATGATTTTGAGTTTTTTGGGTATATACCAAGGAGTGGAATTGTTGAGTCGTATGGTAGCTCTATTTTTAATTTTCTGAGGAATTGCCAGACTGCTTTCCATAGAGGTTGTACCAGTCTACATTCCCACCAGCAGTGAATGAGGGTTCCCTTTTTTCCACAACCTCTCCAACACTTGTTGTTGCTTGTCTTGTTGATAATGGCCACTCTAACTGGTGTAAGATGGTATCTCATTATAGTTTTAATTTGCATTTCCCTGATTGCCAGTGAGGTTGAACATCTTTTCATATAACTATTGGCTGTTTACATGTAAACTGAAACTTATGAACACAAATAGCAGTGTGGTGGTTGCCAGAGGGAGGGGGGTGGGGGGAGAAACGGTCCTACTATGGGGTGGCAGATTTGACTTTGGGTGGTGGGCACATAGTCCTATGTACAGATTTTGTAAATTAGTAATCCACACATGAAACCTATATGTTCATGTTGAGTAATGTCACCCCAATAAAATTAAATGAAATGTAAAAAAATAAATAAAACAAATTGGCAATTAAAAATAAAATAAAATACCAGGAAAAAAAAGTAAAGGAATGAAAAAGAGGCAATCAGTAAAGTTTCTTCTCCAAGGTCATGCCCCTTTCCTATTTATACATTCATCTTTTTTACATTCTGTTATGTATTCATTCTGTCTAGTTGAGTGAATACCTATTATGTGGCAGGCACTATGCCAGGCTCTGAGGACACAATGGGAAGTGAAACTGACAGGGAGCACATCCCATGGAGCGTGTTGTCTGATGAAAACCTCTAAATAGCCCTGGTTGGTTTGGTTCAGGTTCAGTGGTTGGAGTGTTGGCCTGGACACCTGGGTTCAATTCTCAGAGACAACTGCCTCGGTTGTAGGCTCCATCTAATACAGGAGGCAACCAATTGATGTGTATCTCTCACATAGATGTTTCTCTCTCTTCCTCCCTCTCCCCCTCTTCCACTCTACCTAAAAGCAATGGGAAAATATTTTCAGGTAAGGATTAAAAACAAACAAACAAACAAAACCCTCGAAACAAATATAGAGTTGGACATTTTGCTTCTAAAACAGGACAGAAGAATGACAGTCCAGGAGTTCTGAATGGGAAGGGCTGAGAGGCAATCTGGATGGAATGGAGACTTGCCTCAAGGCTATATTTGCAGAGCAAGCTAGCTTTTCACTCACAACTATGTACATGGGGGTGGGGAGTGAGAATGCTGGTGGAAGTTGCACCCCTCACCCACCTGCACCAGCCTGCTCTCCCGGCAGACCTCCTCTGCTCACACCTGGATGGCCGTGGCTGCTGCAGGCCTGCCCTGCGGTGTGTTAGGCTGCCCTCACTTATGAACCAGGTGAGAGGAAACTCCACTGCTTCCCACATCCTTGGCCAGAGATCCCAGCTCTCCTTCCAGACTGGCCCCCAGGAAGACAACAATTTTTTCTGCTAATTATGCTCCTCTGCCCTGGCTCTGAAGGATGAGACCTCTTACTCCAGCTTCCTCCCACCAGCTTAAGTCACTAAATTCTTCTCCTTCCACTCACACTTGCATTGCTTATTAGCCACCCATTTTTTTTATTTATTTATTATGGGTGACAAACCTCTTTCTATTTCCTTTGTGTTGAATTTTCCAGTGGAAATAAAACAAATATATAGGTATATAATACCTGTTTCATGTTTTTTAGGCCACATTTCAACATATTATTTTGTTTAACTCTTATGACAACATTAAGATATAGGTATTATTATTTCTCATATTTTGAAAATTTCAGAAATTGAATCTTACATTATTAGGTAGGAAGGGTCTTCAACTCCACATGCTCTTCCCATTACCCCAGTATTGAAGAATTAACTATAAATATTTTGCAAACAAATTCACAAATACAAGAGGATGTAAAAACAGTATTGTGTAATTGCTGAGTAATGCATGCACTGAAGTTGCCTTTCTTTTTCATTTGTTAATGTTCAGTCCTAAGCACTTGGGCATCTTCCACAGAAAGCAGTTGAGTCTAAATTTTGAAAAGCAATATCTCAACTAATTCATCCCTTTCAAAGGGCTACTTAGCAGTATATTTTCTTAAGCATCAGTAGGCCAGAGGACTTTATAAAAGTAATAGAATGTAATTGTTGCCATATACATCAATTCGTTGTGTCTGCATTGCTTATTTACTGACGAAGCCTTTTTCTCCCAGTGTCAGCAATGCATCTTTAATGTAGCTTTAGAAAAGAATTGTATTCTCCGCTGACTCGTACAACACTTTAGAAAATGACTAGCAAAGATCCAGTTCTCAATTACAAGCACAAAATAGTCCTGCATTTTAGGATAGATCAAGCCCATCTAGTCTAGCGGCATTCTGACGGTGATGTATTTCATCAGGACGGGCCAAATCACTAGAAGACCTTAGAAGTTCCCCCCAAGGCCATATTATTAATTTGTATTTTTCTTTTAGATCTTCAACTTTTGCCCTCATATCATAAAATCCATAGTGACCAGTTCTAAAGCAGATTTTCTAAGTGAAATTCACACTTCACTATCAAGGTGGGAAACCTTCGCAAACTTGGCCAAGAAAATCCCCTTAATTTCATTAGTCAGGTTTCCTGGGGCAACCAACCTACTGCTTTATTTTCTTCCACCTTAGCAAATATTCAGCAATACAGCAGTCATAAATGTCACAATATAAAGGCCTGCCTTGGTCTGCTCAGGCTGCCGTAACAAAATACCATCGACTGGGTGGATGAAACAACAGATATTGGGCTGATCAGGTGCTAGCACGGTCAGGTTCTGGCGAGAGTTCTCTTCTTGGCTTACAGAGGGCCACCTTCTTGCTGTGTCCTCACATGGCAGAGAGGGAGTACGCAAGCTCTTTGGTGTCCTCTTATATGGGCATCAATTTCATCATCAGGACTCTATCCTCATGACCTCATCTAAACCTAATTACCTCCTAAAGGCCCCACCTCCAAATACCATCCCATTGAGGGGCAGGACTTTAACATATGAATTGGGGTGGAGGGGCACAAACATTCAGTTTACAACAGGACCCTCCTCATCTCTGATGCCATCTGTCTAAAAAGCTTTAAAGTCCTGCTAATATCACTGGCTTGTTATAACCCTAACCATAGCTAAATATTATTTTGCTAATCATAATAGCTGCAAAAAGCCAGGGTATGATTCAGGAGGGAGATTAGAAGAAGGGAATTAGTTAGGATAATAAAAAAAATAGACAATTATGAGTCCAGTGACTTGGGATGTTGTACAAGCTGTGCCACTAATTCTATGATATTAAATAGCATTATTTCCTTGGGCTGAATCTTGCTTACCAGAAAAATGAGTAAGGCAGGACTATCTCAGAAGTGCCACTAGTTTTAATAAGTACACATTTTATGATTGTACGAATAATGTATGTCCTGAGATTGTTAAGGAAACATACCAAAAACATCTTTACAAAGAATGAATGTGAACAAAACAGGTAATTGAAATGGTCATCTTGTTAGCAGCTTATCTCTTTAACTCTAAAAGGAATGAACCTAAGTGAGATCAACAAAACTTCCCTGTTTAGAACAGATGAATTCTTTAACCTATAAAATATAAATTCATAACCTATAATACAAATAATGCTTGTCATTTGTTGGGTGGCTACTCTGTACGAGGCCCTTTTTATATGAATCTCATGTCATCTTTAAACACCCCAGTAAAGCAGACCTCATCATTTCCTTCCTCTTTGCACTCCATCACATTGGTTTTTCTGATGGTCCCTCAGATACAAGTTCACTCCCACATCTCCTGGCTCATCCAGGCATCTGGCTTCTCCTCATTTGGGTCTTAGCTCAAATGTCAAATATCCTCAGATTTGTCCCCTGGTCTCCCTGACTAAAGTAACACCTCTGTCTTTACCCCCAGTCACTTTCTATGCTATTGCCCTGTATTCTTTACACCACTTATCACTAAGTGAAATTACTTGAGGTGTATTCTCTCTCTCTGAACTCCCCACCCTGACAACAATGTGAGCTCTATATCAAGACAGATACTTAGTTTGCTCATACTAGTAGCTAGAGCCCCAGCACTTAGAACAGTGCCAGCTTAATCACTGTATGTTGAATGAGTGAATGTCATTTCCACTTTACAAATATAGAAAGTGAGGCCTAGAGAGGTTCGGTGACTTTCCCGAGGCTGCATACTAAACTGGAAGAGCTAGGATTCATGTCCAAGGTTGCCTAGCCCCAACATCCTTGCTCTTTCCAGTATTTCCCAAATTGACAGGTGTCTGAATACTCCTTACAAGAGTTATTTTTAGGTCCTGGCCAAGTGGCTCAGTTGGTTGGAACATCATCCCATTCACCAAAAAGTTGCAGGTTTGATTCCCAGTCAGGGCACATACCTAGGTTGTGGGTTCGATCCCTGGTTGGGGTATATATGAGGGCAGCCGCTCAATTTTCCTCTCTCTCTTTCTCTGTCTTCTCTCTCTGTCTCAAATCGGTAGAAACATGTCCTAAGGTGAGGATTTAAAAATAAATAAATGTTTTAAAAAGAGTTATTTTTAGTTTTCTGGTTTTGTTTTTATGATTATCTAAAAGTAAGAATGTTCAGAATTATGTTTAATATCACCTACATTTGTATTTGCCATTAGATTAACACTGTCTAAGCAAACACATAAACAAGGTTTTCCCCTAAGTGAAAACTAAATGATATCACGATGTACTATAAGAATTAAGTTTTGCCGAACTGGTTTGGCTCAGTGGGTAGAGCGTCGGCCTGCGGACTGAAGGGTCCCAGGTTCGATTCCGGTCAAGGGCATGTACCTGGGTTGCGGGCACATCCCCAGTAGGGGGCGTGCAGGAGGCAGCTGATCGATCTCTCTCATCGATGTTTCTAACTCTCTGTCCCTCTCCCTTCTTCTCTATAAAAAATCAATAAAATATTTTTTTAAAAAAAGAAGTAAGTTTTACAAGAGTTCAAATCAGAAAAAAATTGTGGGAGAATGGAATTATCATTTAGCTTATGGTGACTTAAACATACCAAATTCAAATGAACCAGTATCATAGCTTATAGCACTATGACATAACAGGCAGAATTATCTGAAAATGGTCCTATGAACTCACCCAGTTGGAACTACACTAAACTGAGTTCAGTGGCTATATGTCCCCTGCTCCCCGCCCCCAGGAAAATCTGTACCCAAACCTAACTCCACATGGGCCCCCATGTCCCCAGGTAGCTGGGTTTCCCAGACAACTCTTTCAACACTGGACTCGAAATCCAGATATCCCAAGAGTTTGAGTAGTCCATTTGTCTCACTTTTAACATAGCCATTTTGTTGTGTTTTTACTAGAAAAAGGTAAAGGAATAGAGAACAAAGAACCTTCACTCAAACATACATCCACAGCGTGTCTAGCAAAGCTTAGTAGCTCCAACCCTCTTCCTCCATGAACAGCCATGTCTTTTCTTCTTGCTGACTCTTGCCTTGTAGGTTTCCCCAACAAAGCCCATTCCCTATTCATTCTGCCTGGCACTGTGAAATTATTTGTGAGCTTCATTTCAAGACAGATGGTGATCGTGAAAGGACCCATCTTGAATAATGTGGTAGCCCCAGAGAGAGTTACCCTGCACAAGAACTATATTCACATGATGAAAGGTCATTTAGTTTATAACAAACTAGCACTAAATAAATGTTACAGATTTGAGTTCTGTTGGTCTTATAGGTTGTATATAATTGGTCTATGGATTTTATTTGGATTTTAGTTATCTAAGAGCTATAAGCATAAAGTGTTCATATCTGTTTATTTATTCATATTTAATTAATATTTTAACAAAATAATTTAAATCACCACTTGGGGTTGGAAGACATTGTTATGTTTGAAAGTTCTAGGCTCTGCTCAAGCCCAGGTCAGTAATTCCAAGACTTTAGCAAGCACATTTTTATTTTCCTGTGGAAGAACTACCTAAAGAGGGTATATCTGGGTGAAAATAAGTTGCGGCTGTACTCTATTACCTAAGTAGCATTCTGAACATTTGGGTATGAGAAAGCCTGAATAAGGAGGCTGTCACTCACCTGCCAACATCAGAAAATGTACTTTGGGTGACTTTCCCTCTGCATCCATGAGTTGTACTGAGTCACACACGCTCACTCAGTTCTCCTAGAGATTGATGAGAGGACCTCTTGCTCTAAACTTTTCCTAACCCTAAACTACTTAGGCAAATTCTGAACTTCTCAAAATTAAAGGCTCACCTGTATGTAGTATGGCACGGGGACACACACTTAGATACTACATCCTGGATGGAGGACTGAAAATGTTCCCTGGAGTGTCCTTATGGAATCAAACAGTCCCAGGCCCACTATGACCAACATTGAGTTTATGTAAGAAACTTAGAACAGTGAGTAATATCAGACACCAGAACCAAACCAAGCGTATAAAGAAGAAGGATACAGTCTCTGTATGCACTCAGTTCTCTCACCTTTGTTGGAGTCTGTCTATCACATCCACACTCTCTGGTCCTATTTCTACTTTCCCTCTGCCATTGGGGAGCTCTTGACAAGCATGTTGTCACTTGGAAATTATGCCATAATGACTGCATCTCTACTCAAGTTAAATTGGGTTCTTTTCATTTGTTTTTCCATAAACTATTTGAACTTTCAAATTTTCCAACAAGCATAATTCATAAATCCATTCACTGTTGAAGGTCTCAATATAATTTTAATTCTATGGTTTAATGAATTGGCTTATAGCGATATTCTGAAAATATCAAATCTCACTATTATCCTTCTCAGCATGTTGTGTTCACCCTACTTTCTACCTATATTCATTCTTCAGAGAATTAACTTAAGTCAAAGTTCCAGGAGGGAACAATATTTTAATTCCACTATTCTTTATAACTTGGAACTAGTGCAGTAATTGGTTTTGTAATGTCACAGTTCATGGGATTCTTAAGACTGCTGCTCAAGTTTTAGTTGTGCCTGAAAATATAACATTCCTCTTCTCCACTCAGTAACCCATCACAAGGTCCTCTCCCAGCTCATACCCTTCATTTGGAAAGGCCCATGGGAGAAGACTATATCTTCGTACCTTCTTTAAGAGTATGGACATGTCCATGGCCATGGACAACAGTGTGGTGACTGAGGGAGTGGAGGGGGAAGAGGGCATAGAGGGTATAAATGGCGATGGAATAAAATAACATAAATTTCTTTTTAAAAAGCGTATGAACATGTCAAGAAACACCAAGGAGGATTTTATTTCTTGTGCCCAAGAAATTAAAGATGGAACATGTTACAGTTAGAGAAGGAAAAAAGACAAAGTCTCTAGTATCAGACAGGGAAAAACAAATCAAAACTCAGAGATAGTTTTAAGTATTTCCCAGAGGGACATATGTGTGTGTGTGTGTGAATACAAATATGTATACAATGTATATGAATACATATGCCATAATATACATATATATATACACACACACACACACACACACACACACACACACACACACTAGAGGCCCGGTGCATGAATTCATGCATGGTTGGGGTCCAGCCAGCCCACCCAAATGAGGGCCAATGGGAGCCAAGACAGCGGAGGGGGAGGGGATGCGGGAGGTTGGCTGGTCAGCCCTGCCCCCAATCAGGGTGGCAGGGGCCAATCAGAGGCCAGGCCAGCTGGGGGAAGGGGCCACGGGCAGTTGGGGGGCACCAATTGGGCCCCGATCGGGCCGGTTGGCTGCTGCAGTGCATGTCATAGCAACCAGTCATTCCAGTCGTTCCAGCTGTTCTGGTTGTTTTATATTTGCAGCCGCTTTGCTTTTATATGTATAGATGTATACACACACATGAAGAGAGGGTGTGTATGTTTTCTTTAGGAAGATTCTGGTCATTTCTAGTTTAATCTTTCTGTGCATAATTATTTAAATATTAGAGGCCCGGTGCATGAAATTAGTGCATTCGGGTGGGTCCCTCAGTCCAGCCTGCACCCTTTTGTAGTCCGGGAGCCCTTGGGCTGGAGTCAGACACCCTTAGTGCTGCCGCGGAGGCAGGAGAGGCTCCCGCCACCACCGCTGCATTCGCCAACTGTGAGCCTGGCTTCTGGCTGAGCGGCACTCCCCCCGTGGGAGCGCACTGACCACCAGGGGGCAGCTCCTGCATTGAGTGTCTGCCCCCTGTGGTCAGTGCTCATCATAGCGACCAGTCGTTCTGCCGTTGGTCCAAATCAGCTCTCTGACATCCCCCGAGGGGTTCCGGATTGTGAGAGGGCACAGGCCAGGTCAACGGACCCCACCAGTGCACAATCAGGGCTGGGGAGGGATGCAGGAGGTTGGCCAGCCAAGAAGACCGCAGGAGAGCTCCAGGGCATGTCTGGCCCATCTCGCTCAGTCCCAGTCAGCCGGACCCCAGCAGCAAGCTAACCTACTAATCAGAGCCTCTGCCCCCTGGTGGTCAGTGCACATCATAGCAAGCGGTTGAGTGGCCTTACCATGTCACTAGCATATTACACTTTGATTGGTTGAACAGCCGACCAGATGACCGGACACTTAGCATATTAGACTTTTATTATATAAGATGTATTATATAGTTTAAAGATCATCTATATAGCTATCAATATTGACATCAATTCAGATATAGATATGTTAACAGTAGCAACAGAAAGATTTTTTGAAACACTTAGGAATAAATTTAACTAGAAACGAGCTAAACCTTCTTGAAGAAAATGTTTTATCTCTATTGAGGTCCATAAAAGAAGATTTCATTAAATCACATACTACCTGTTCTCAGATAAAATGCTTAAACTTGTAAAGGTCTAATTTCACTTAGATTGATCTATAAATTTAGACAGATCCAAGAAAAAATGCTGAAAGGCTTTTAACCTTGTGAGATTGCAATTTCTTTCCTTTTTCATAATTTTATTGGCCAATTCTTTCAGAACAAAATGTAATAATGGTGAATTTTTATCATTGTCTTATTTCTTACTTTTACTTGAAATACTTTTCATCATTAGGAGTTATGCCCACATTGGCTGAAACAACACATACATACTGTACTTTTTTAGTTACGTAAAATAAACTTAACACTTGAATATTCTCATATTACTAAACTTCTTAAAAGCAGTCAGCATAGCTTCTCTTTCCACTTTTTCCTGTACCCACCATACACTCCTGCCTCTCCTTCAATATTGTCCTTTGTTGTCTATACCCTTTAATCTGACATCCATAAGCCAGAGATGCCTCCGCGCTTCCCTCTGTCTAAACTCTTGTCCATGTAATCTCATCTGCTCCATCTGTGTAACCCTAAATTTAAAAAAGCCAACCTGAGCCTTTCACCCAAGCTCCTTCCTCATATCCAAGTGCCTATTGACATTTCCACTTGTATGTCAAATAGGCGTCTCCTGACTTCCATGCCCAAAATAGAACTCTTTATTCTCTCTGCCCCCAAACCTATTACTCATCTCACACTCAATTTAGTAACTACCACCACCAAACACTCAGCTGCTTAAGTCAAAAACTGAATTACTCCTTATTATCCCTTTTTCCTCTTCCTCCCATGTCCAGTTTATTGTCCAGTCCCTTTAACTGTACCCCCAAAACATTTTTAAATTCATTCCTTTCTATCTCGACCACCCTCATCCTAGTGCAAGCCACCATCATTTTTAACTGGGACCACTGTAGCAGCCTCTAACACATCTCCTGCTTCCACTCGGGTTGTCTCTCAATCCCATAACCCATGCTCCATGTAGTGTGATTATTTTAAAGCATAAATCACATCTTGTCACTCTTCTACTTAAAGTCATCCAGTAATGACTTCCCTTTGCAAGTAGCATCAAATCTTAACTCCTCTTCACCACAGCCAACAAACCCCTCTCTGGTAGGACCCCTACTTACTCCTCCAATCTCAACTCATATAACACTCTTCTATCTATCACAGTTTTCCAATCCTCTGGCCCAGAGGCCTTTGCATCTGTTGACTCTTTGACTAGGGCAGTGGTCGGCAAACTGCAGCCCCTTGAGTGTGGCTCTTCCACAAAATACCACAAGCAGGCGTGCACGTACAGTGCGATTGAAATTTCGTGGCCACACTCAAAGGGGCCAAAGAGCCGTCTGTGGCTCGCGAGCCACAGTTTGCCGACCACTGGACTAGGGCATCCTCCTTGCCCCTCTCCATTTCCCATTCCTACATGGGGAAAAAAAAAAATGCCATAAAAAGTCAAAAGACAAAACGGGGGTGAAATTGAAACACACTGAGGTCTTACCACCTTAATATATATAAAAAGGTCTTTATAATATTTCATGTAGTAAATTTTCTTTAAAAATATAAGACAATGATCTTACTGTGGAAGACTGAAAATCATTTTTAAAATCTACCTCTAGTTTCTGCAGAAATCCCCAAGAAATAGGTGGGTATGTTACAGGGGTGGTAATGAGCTAGAATAGCCAAGATAATTTTGAGACTAGAGTAACTAAAAGAGGACAGCTTTATCAAATGCTAAAACATATTACAGAGCTACAATAGCTAAGAAAAGTAGAGGTAAAAAAAATTTTTTTTAAATATATTTTATTGATTTTTTACAGAGAGGAAGGGAGAAAGATAGAGAGTTAGAAACATCGATGGGAGAGAAACATCGATCAGCTGCCTCCTGCACATCTCCCACTGGGGATGTGCCCGCAACCCAGGTACATGCCCTTGACCGGAATCGAACCTGGGACCTTTCAGTCCTCAGACCAACGCTCTATCCACTGAGCCAAACCAGTTTCGGTGAGGTAAAAAAATTTTAAGTAAGAGAGACATATTTGCAAGTGAAATGACTGTAAACTGAGAGAACCCCAACAGTGAGCTAAAAAGCTTTTTAAAAGTGAGAATTTCGTTGGAGGACTGATACTAGCGCACTTCAAGATTTACTCTAAAGCTGAAACCGGTTTGGCTCAGTGGATAGAGCGTCGGTCTGCGGACTGAAAGGTCCCGGTTCGATTCCGGTCAAGGGCATGTACCTCGGTTGCGGGCACATCCCCAGTAGGAGATGTGCAGGAGGCAGCTGGTCGATGTTTCTCTCTCATCGATGTTTCTAACTCTTTATCTCTCTCCCTTCCTCTCTGTAAAAAATCAATAAAATATATTTAAAAAAAAAAAAAGATTTACTCTAAAGCTGTAGTAATCAAGGCAATGAGGTATGGATGAAAGAATAGACAAATCGGTTATTGGAACAGAATAGAGAGCCCAGAAATAAAACCAATACAAATGTAGTTAACTGATCTTTGGCAAAGGAGCAAAGGCAATTCAATGGAGAAAAGATTTCAAAATGGGGGAAACTGAGTAGAGTGAGTAAGGAATCCCCCTGTATGTGAATGTACAATTATTTTAATAAACATTTCAATGAGAAGAGAGAGACAAAGAGACAGGGAGAGTTGAAGAGATAGACAGAGAGAGAGAGAGAGAGAGAGACCGAGACCCAAGGTTATCTAACTCATTAACCATTTTCAGATGTCTATTATATTTAAATTTATTAAAAAGAAAGGAGAGATGGATCTGATTAACTTTTAATTTCCATATCAATAATTTTCTCTTGATTCTGGTGTTTTTATATACAACTTTCTAATGTAAAGAAATTATATTTTAAGAGTCCTTTATTTTATGCAATCTGTTGCCACTTGTTGATTTATAGCTAGTAATCATATTTAAACAATTCTTATTCTTTACACTAAATCTCAACTCCCTCCACCACAAATATTCAACATTTCTTCCCCCCATCAAATGCTTATATTGTATTGAAATGCTCTTTTATTTAGTGAAGCAAGAATGTTTAGAAAAACAAAATATTGAACACAAGGGTAGTTAAGCTGCACAGACAACACTCCTGCTAAGTTTCATGCGTGCATCGGTATATTTGGAGGAATATGCTTGCACATGGTTTCCGATTACTGGTGCACAACTAAAGATAGTTAACCGTGAAGCAGTAGAAGTTTGTTTGGAGGTTCCCTTGCTTCCTTTGACTTATTTCTTTCCTCATTTCCTGCTTCCCAGCCCTTCGTTTTTTGTTTTTTGTTTTTTGTCCTGCCTATGAATAACCCTCCATCCCACTCCCAGTAAAAGCGGAGGCCACTGAGTAGCACTCACCTACTCCTGTCTGTTATGCAACAGTAAAAGTGAGCCACGGCTTACGGCAAGCATTTGTAATTTAAACTTTTACAAAAATTAAGAAAAGAAAGGCTTAATTTCCTATTAAACGTTTTGGGAAGCTTAGGAAAAGTCTCCACAGCCACACTAGGTATTTCTATAGGTAAAATGTATATTTTCCTTAAAGATACATGCAAATCCAAGGATCCAAATATATATAGTAAACATCTCACAGTGGCTGCATAGAGTGGCAGAAGAGGAAGTAAGTGCAGAATTATGGGATTGGTGATTACATTCATTTCCTGTTACTCTTATTACAAATTACCACACATTTAGTAGCTTAAAACAACACAAATTTATTTTCTGAGAGTTCTGGAAGTCAGAATGTCAGAAAGAGTCTTGCTTGGCTAAAATCTAGGTGTCGGCAGGACTGAGTTCTTTCTGGAGGTTCTAGATGGGAATATAGCCCTTGTCTTCTCTTCCTTCTGGAGCCTGCCAGCATTCCTGGCTCATGTTCATCTTCCATCCCCAAAGCCAGCAATCCCAGAGCTCTGGCCTCTGCTCTGTCAGCACATCTTCTCTGCTTCTGACTCTCCTCCCTCCTCCTTTTGTTGATAAGGACCTTTGTGATTACACCTGAGTTTCCCAGGTCAGCAAGGTAATCTCTCCATCTCAAGATCCTTAGTCACATCTACCAAATCCCCTTGGCCATGTAAAATAACATATTCTCTGGCCCCAAGGATTGGGGGTAGGGGTTCAGAAGAAGTCACCTAGGATGTGCCTCTGTGGTATGTAGATTATTTTGAACTAAAGGCAACCCAGACCCTACAAACTCGAGAGAAACTCTAGCCTCTCCCATTAGCTATCTAGAGGAATTTAATTAGGGGTCTTGACTATAATAAGAGATAAGAGATCACCTTTGTTGACCTATTTATATGGCGGAGCAAATGACTAATTCCTGAATGCTATCCCTCCAATGATCTTTTGAAACCTCAAGGTGTTTTGCCTCATCCCTCATTCAGAATGTTATGTATACCTCATTTTTCTTTCTATCTGTGAACCTCTCATGTATGTGTTGTTCCCATACACATGAAATTAAGTTTTATTTTCTCTTGTCAATCTGTCTCATGTTCATTTGACTATTGAACCAGCCAAAAGAACCAGAGGAGGGAAAGGGGGATTTTTTTTCCCCTTCCTTTACAAGGTCATGAACATCTTTGGGGATATGGTACAATGACTTTGCCTACCACAGTGATGAAGGGGAGAACAATACAATAAGGCAAGAGAAAGATGCATTAACAATAGAAATGATAATGCACCTATTTCCTCTGTGCAAGAAATTCCTTGTTTCACCAGAGTACAAACCAGTGATCCTCAGCCTTAGATGCACATTACAATCACCTAAGAAGCTTTACAACCTCCCAATACCTAGCCCACACCCCAGCCCAATTAAATCAGAATCCCTGAACGTGGGAAACATCAGGAATTTTCCATGTTCCTCGGGTAATTCCAACACACAGCCAAGTTTGAAAACCCCTGGTACAGGCACTTGGTGATTAGTGAAGGCCTCTTTCTATGGGTTTTATTTAAAAAAAATTGTTGGATAGAGGGTAATGTGGGGATAAGGACACATATGTAATAACTTAATCAATAAAAAAAATTTAAAAAAACAAACAAAAAAAGGAATTGTTTGTGCCCTGGCTGGGGCTGCTAAGTGGTTAGAGTTTTGGCCCGTGCACTGAAGGGTCACAGGTTTAATTCCCGGTCAAGGGCATGTACCTGGGATGCAGATTCTATCCCCAGCCCTGGTCAGGGTGCGTGCCAGAGGCAACCAATGGATGTGTCTCTCTCACACCTCCTCTCCCTCTCTCCCCCTTCCTCCCATCCTCCATCCCTTCACTCTCTAAAAATCAATGGAAGAGATATTCTTGGGCGAGGATTAACAACAACAAAAATTAAATTTAAAAAAAGGAAAAGGAATAGTTCGTAATGGGTGAAGGAACCTGGAGCTCTCCTGGTTGGCTGCTCCCTACTTCCATATACTTTTCAACTCTCTACTGTTTCCTCATTCCCTGGTGAGGAGAAACCGCCCCCCTCCCCGCCCCCCCCGCCCCCATTCACTCTCTCTAAGTTCTTCTGTCTCCTCATTCAGACCTGAGTCTCCAACCTACCAGGCACACCAGCTCACTGAGCTCCCACCTCAACCCTTCCCAAAGTGTGGTAATAGTGCCTTTGCTTTCTAGAAAGATTATTCCAGCTTACTCAGCGCAGTCTCTCTTGTAGCCCCCCAGTATCCAGAGTACCCAGAGCAAAGCATAGAAGAAACACGATGACAGACCCCTGGATGGAAGTGGGATATATGAACTGAATCATAGGAAGGAGACAGGTGAACAAGAAACTATAAGAATTGAGAGGTTAGTTCCAGACTAAGAGAAAGAGAGAAATTCCATGTATAAAAAGTGTTAGTGGTTCTAGCTTTGAATACCTAATGGAAAGAAAAACTGTAACATATTGTCTTGATTCCATAAAAAGTAATGCCTCCCTCAAAAAAAGTAATTCCAAGTAATTTTAATGAGTTGCTTATTTGCATAATTGTCTTGTAGCATTAGATGATATATATCTACATGTATAGATACATATATATTATTTGTGTGCTGCATGAATATGTGTTTATATCAGATTATTCATAAATTTCATTTGACAATGATGCTTATTGCTGCTTGCATTACTCATAGTACAGGTTATAGGTTTGGAACATTATATCAGAAATTTTGTTATATGAGGTTTTAGTTTAGCACTCCATTGTTTGATCTATAACATATCCAATGCGTGAAAACTGAATCCTGTTCTAGCCAGTGATTCTTCATACAGCTTTTTATAATATTCTGTCCAATAAGGTGCCTCTCTTTCTCTGTGACCTCATCTAGAAACAGGAGTGATTAGCTGAAATATTATCAGTACACTGCTGAGAGATAGGCATATAATATCCATTCTTCCAGCAGAGGGCTCTCTCACCATTAAAGTATAGATGGAAAGAGTTATAAAAATTATCTACTCAGTTGTTCATTCATTTACTGATTCACCAGTATCACTAAGGTCCTACTAACTGCCAGATTCTGTTATTTTCCAGGGATACAGTAGGGAGAACTTTGTTCCCAAGGAACTTAGAATCTGTGTAATTTTTAGCTACCTCTACTAGAAATAATCATTGTTTCCTAAGTAAAAGCGGCTATCAGGACATTCAGGTGGAGAGACTTTGATCCTGGTGGATGAGAAAGTAAGTACTTTGGAAAAGACTTTGAGTACACATTAAATTTGATTTTGTTCTCCATGCTGTAAGGGATGTATTTCCTCCTGCAAGTGGAAGAGAGGTAAAAGCTTCCTATGCCAATAATTTCAAACTTCTAGTCTTCGAATCTATTATTCTAAGAGTGATGAAGGAATTAGAAACAATATTCAAGCTGCAGAGATAATGTCATCTAAACCAATGGTACTCAAAATTTTATACAAGGACCTACTCAAGAAAAATCAAGATTTTTCAGATTACTTTTTTTCTCTCTTCCAAATGAAAGTGACATCATTGCACTGAATGGAAGAAAACCACTCTTACAACTTGGATTATCCACTTTAACAAATTTTTAAAATGTAAATGAGAAGATTGGTACTTTTTTATGAGCCACTAAAACATTAGCATCTGAACACACAAGAGGGAAAATATGGTGGCAGTTTCTAGTGTTTCTTCTTAACACTTCAGGCTGGAAGTACCCCAAAGGCCAATGAATATACTTTTCTGATCTAGTGTTCAACCATCCCATTTTGCAGATGAGGGATCTAGTACCCAGAGATGAGGAAGGAATTGTTTTTGTCACACAGTGAGTTCCAAGGGCATCTTTTTACAGTAATTATTTTTAAAGATTGTGAAATCACAGCATCTTAAAGTTAAAATGAATCTTAGGAAGTCAACCAATCCAAACTTCCATCCAAAGTGAAAGCCACTTTGGTAGCAACCTTGCAAAGGCATAACCCAAGCAATGACAGATGGCTACCTGCCTCCTAACCATCTAAGGGCCCCACCTCATCCTGAGAATTCTCATCATGTAAAAGTCGTACATGGGGCCCAGTGATAATTTCTCATTGTTTCTGGCTTTCTTGTCTGCTCTTATATTAAGAGTTGCAATTATTTAAGTACAACAATCATAGCTCCAGTTCTCTTTTCCACGCTAAAAACACCTCCTATTTTTTTTAGCTGTTTCCATATGCCATGGTTTCTGACATCCTCAGATCCCATTCAGATCCGAAAATGTGATGTCAAATGTGAAGTGATTGCCAATGAATCTGACAAGCAGTGAGCACAGTGGGATATACAAAGATACAAAGCATGTTCATTTCCCAGAAAATGTATTTTACCTGAGGATGAGAGAATAAAGAGTACTCACTCTGAGCAACTGAAAGAAAAACTATCTTTTGTGCCATTTCAATCTATAAAAGGCTTTTAAGCAGTTTAGCCGATTCTCTAATCTAAAGAATGGATTTATTTAGAAAAGAAAAATCCAGACATTTCATTCATATGATAGCAGTACAAATCAACCAAGAAATTCCTAGCACCATTCCTCTCACCCCAACATCCCAGGGCCTGGGCTCCAGATGAACTGGGTCCAAGTGGATGAATAAATACCTAGAGATTCAGTGCTCTCTTAATGATATATTACATTGTCATGAAACACATATCCTCCAGTATCCAGAGATGTACACGTAAGGCTCTTTGGGTTCAAACAATAAGCATACTAAGAAACCCACCAAAGAGTCAGTAACGCAAATTGCTTCTATTAAGAAATAATAGAGAACCAAGATGGCAATTTAGGTAAATGCTGGTACTTGCCACCTCCCACAACCACATCAAAATTACAACTAAAATACAGAACAACCATCATTCAGAAAAGCCTGAAATTAGTCTGCATAGAAGTCTCACAACTAAATAAGTAAAGAAGAAAGCACATGGAAACTGGTAGGAGGGGTGGAGGCACAGAACGGGCTGGTCCAACACCCGCGTGTGGTATGTTGTTTTTTGGGGGGGTTTTGTGTTTGTTTTTTGTTTTTTGAAATGGGAGGGACATCTTGTCTGTGGAGGCCTCCCATGCGGAGCAAGGAGTGTCAACCCCACACCAAACTGCCAGCCCAGGGTACCAGAGCTGGGAAGAGAAGTCCCTATAACTTTTGGCTGTAAAAAATCAGTGGGGATTGTGGCTGAGTGACACTGAGGCTGTCACTCAGAGGAGACCCAGGAAGTTCCTCTCAAACTCCCAGCACATGAGCCTACATGGACTCGTTCCCTCTGAGTTCCAGCACTAGGCAACAGCCCTGGGAAAGCCAGAGACATACGGTGAAGAACTGAATTGTCTGGCATTGGAGCAAGAACTCAGGGGGCAGCTTTCTCCTAGACAGGGTGCTCATAGGGGTCATTGTTCCTATGCTGAGACCTCCCCCATAGCACAGCTGATTTGCAGCCATATCTGAGTTTCCATCAGCCTGACTCATACTGTTTGCTCCACCCTGGTGATTCCCTGAGACCCCACGCCATCCAATTTGCAGCCCCACACAAACAGTTTGCAGCTGCTTTTCCATATGAATGGCATGTCCTGGCTCAGGCTTCATACTTTCCTAAAATCTCACAAATAAGCAGAAGCTGGTGTCAGCATGCCCCATACCTATAATAAGAGGCTTAAGACAGTGTGCTCTTGCCTGGGTACAAGTAGCAGCTATCTGCAGATCTCTCTCTAGCTACTCCTGAGTGGCCCGAGGCAGTCGCTGACTTTGCACCTCCCAGGAGGCCCCAGAGCCAGTGCACCCAGTGGTTAGTGTCAGACAATACCAGATTACAACTTTACTCATCCACAAGCAACACACTCAAGGGGAAGACTTAGTGAACACCAAAGCCCCACTGAAGCAAGTCCTGCTCCATAGAGGTGGCTCCTGCACAGCAGCTCTTCCACTATAGTCCTGTATTCACAGCTGGTCCTCACAGGCAATTGGCCTGGAGGTCAATTCCTCCCACTGACACCAACAGCAATCAAAGTTCAACTACAACAAGACTGTGCACACAGTCCACACAGGGGCACATGTAGAGTGCCCAGCTCAGGCACTGACTGGCGAGACTGAACCACTGAGCCCTACAGGTCACCTACTATTAAAGGCTACTCTGCCAATTCCAGAAGACATAGCAGCTCTACCTAATACATAGAAACAAACACAGGGAAGTAGCCAAAATGCAGAGACAAAGAAACATGTCACAAATGAAAGAACAGAAGAAATCTCCAAAAAAAGAACTAAATGAAATGGAAGGAAGCAAACTACTAGATGCAGAGTTCAAAATAATGGTTATAAGGTTGTTCAACAATCTTAATGAGAGCTTCAAGGGATTTAGTGAACTTTCAGGGATTATTCTAAATATATTTTTATTGATTTCAGAGACTAAGGGAGAGGGAGAGAGAGAGAGAGAGAGAGAGAGAAACAGCAATGATGAGAGAGACACATTTATTGGTTGTCTCTGTTTGTGCCCCAACATGGCTAGGGATTGAGCCTGCAACTGAGGTACATGCACTTAACCAGAATCGAACCTGGGGCCCTTTAGTCCATACACCAATACTCTATCCACTGAGCCAAATCAGCAAGGGCTTCAAGGATCTTAGAATTTCAAAGACATGAAAAAAGACCAGTCAGAAATTAAGCATACACTAACTAAAATAAAGAATAATTTATAGGGATTCAAAAGTAGAGCAAGGATTTGGAATATGAGGAAGCAAAAAACACCCAATCAGAAGAGTAGCCAAAATGCAGAGACAAAGAAACATGTTACAAATGAAATAAATGGAAGCAAGAAAGCTACTAGATACAGAGTTCAAAACAGTGGTTATAAGGTAGCTCAAGGATCTTAATAAGAGCTTTCAGGGACTTAATGAGAGCGTCAAGGAACTTAGTGAAACTTTCAAGGATCTTAATGAGAACGTCAAAGACATAAAAAAAGACCAGTCAGAAATTAAGCATACACTAACTAAAATAAAGAATAATTTATAGGGGTTCAACAGTAGAGTAGAGGATTCTGAAAAGCAAATCAAGGATTTGGAGTATGAGGAAGCCAAAAACACCCAATCAGAAGAGCAAAAAGAAAAAAGAATCCCAAAATATAAAGATAGTGTAAGGAGCCTCAGGGACAACTTCAAGCATACTAACATTCACATTATGGGGGTGCCAGAAGGAGAAGAGAGAGAGCAAGATATTTAAAACCTACTTGAAGAAATAATGACAGAAAACTTCCCCTACCTGGTGAAAAAAATAGACTTACAAGTCCAGGAAGCACAGAGTCCCAAACAAGAGGGACCCAAAGATGCCCACACCAAAAAACATCATAATTAAAATGTCAAAGGTTAAAGACAAAGAAAGAATCTTAAAAGCAGCAAGAGAAAAGTAGTTAGTTACCTACAAGGGAGTGCCCACATGACTGTTAGCTGATTTCTCAACAGGTGCTTTGGAGGCCAGAAGGGAGTGGCAAGAAATATTCAGTGATGAAAAGCAAGGACCTACAACCAAGATTACACAGTCTATTATTGAAGTAAGATTATCAATCACATTTTGTAATATTTTTATACAGTTAGATGTACTCTATTATAATAGTTTTAAATGTAGGTTTTAATCCAAGCGTTTCTTAAAAATAAAATGCATATGTGTTCATTTTGATGCTAACATATAATTGAATTTCTTTTCTCTATGTATCTTCTTATCTGAAAAAAATATATTATGTTTAGGAAATGCTGTTTAATTTACAAACAGCATTTGTAAAAATGATGTGTTCTTTTCAGCCCTACATCTGATCCATGTGTTTGGGTGCCTCACACCCATTTCTTCTGATTTTACACTAGTCCTGAACTATATTCTCAGAATTTCTTTACTTAAAGTCTGCTGTTATTTGTGGTATGCCTCTTATTCTGGCTATATCCCAGATGTTTGCCTTGTGCATACAGTTATCTGTAGGCCAAAATTCTCCCTTTATGGAACTAATGAAAGGCCAGGCAGATAGGATATCAGTGATCTTTATTCACAAAATAAAAATCTGGCTTGAAAGTAGTCTTAGAATGCTCCCTGTCCAGCCCAACTGGTGTGGCTCAGTGGTTGAGTGCTGGGGTCCAACCCCAGCAGGTCCAGGGGTCCCCAAAGGTGGGACGGAGTCAGCGAAGAATGAATGACATGGAAACTGGTTTCAGTTCATCAGCATAGAGAGGTTCTCCCTCCAGGATCTCCAGCGAAGTTCTGGTCAGGATCTCCAGCGAAGTTCTGGTTAGGAACTCCAACCAAGTTCTGGTCAGGATCTCCAACCAAGTTCTGGTGCCATGTTCTCTCGCTAGGTTCTCCAGGTTCTCCAGCCAGGTTCAGTCACCAGGTTCTTTAGCCAGGTTCTATCCAGGTTCTTTTGCCATGTTCTGTCTAGGTTCTCCAGTGAAGTTCTGTAGCCAGGTTCTGTCCTAGATCTTTTGCCATGTTCTCTCCCTAGGTTCTCTCTCTAGGTTCTGTATAGGATCTCCAGCCAAGTCCTATCTCTAGGTTCTGTGTAGGATCTCCAGCCAAGTCCTGTCTCTAGGTTCTGTGTCTAGGTTCTCTCTCTAGTTGTCTCGTTACATCTGTATTTATACCAGTTGATTTTAATCCTATCAAGTTCTATTCCAAAGGTTAGGGCATTTCTTATCTCCATTCCAGGGAGTAAAGATTATGTAGCTTAAGCGTGATTGTTTGTAGTTAAAGTGATTAACTACCCGCCTGGCACTTAGTTAAGGGGTTTTATCCCCTCCCTAACTTCAGGGAAAAATTCCTACCTGGGGAAGCCTTTCTCGGAGAGGTAACCTTGGTTAAAACACACAGCGCCAAGAAGGGGAGCAAACATATTAAGAACAGTATGCCATATACGCCAGGTCCCTTGAAACATATGCTGTGCAGATGTTTCTTCTCTGCAGCGATTGTGTCAAGCAGCAAGGATGGACCGGCTCCCGGCAGTTGAGCATTGACCTATGAACCAGGAGGTCATAGTTCAATTCTGTGTGAGGACACAGGCCCGTGTTCAATCCCCAGTGGGGGGCGTGCAGGAGGCAGCTGATCAATAATCCTGTCTCATCACTGATGTTTCTCTCTCTCTCTCTTCCTCTCTGAAATCAATAAAGATAAATTAAAAATAAAAATAAAACAGTGCAAAGTTAAAAAAAAAATCAGGGAGGTCCTTAGAACAATCTTTTGTGCATGTGTTCATTCATTTAAAGGTGATGCAGCTAATGGTCTCTAGAACAACAGTTCATTCCCAACTCTGCCAGTTATCAGCTGTGTGACCTTGGGTCACCTGTCTGATGAGACACCCCAGTCACCTCTGTCCCCATTACTGCCATTGTCACCTTTGAACCTCTCATGTTATGGTTTGTACCCCTGACACTCCCAGGCTCAGAGGCCACATACGGCCCACTACCCAGAGGACCTCAGTCTTCCTTTGGTGGTCACCAGCACACCACAGAATTCAAGCCTCACAACTACCGCATGATTGCTATGGCTCTAGGTTCTCAGCTGTCACCATCTGACTGACAGATTTTCAGTCTCAAAGAGATGCCAGAACAGCAAGGATTTGGCAAATTCTTCTTCTACCATTGTGAGAAGGCCTCCTTCCAAGATGCATTAGAAAGGGAATTTCCAAAACATAAGATGAGCATGCCAATGCTGGGCAGCTAAAGTCCACTAAAGTGGTCATTAATAATTTCTGCATGATAAGCATGATATTTTTAATCCATACATTAAAAATTCAGTACATTCCAGCAGTGAAGTTCTCTCAAGGATTTACATCTCTCATTATATTCCTTCTTAGGTTGAAATGGTACTCCTGGAGCTAGAATGAAATATTGGTTAAATACTGGTTATTTGACTGACTTATTTGCATTATTACTTTTTCACTGATGGATTTTCCTCCACCAGAAACTCATAAATTGCATATTATACTTCTTCACCAAACCTTGTACTCTTCCAGTCTCAGAAGCAGGGATATTACAGGCCTCTTGCCCTTTAAGAATTAAATTGTCGCTGTTCATGATCTCTTGGAAGAAGTTTAAAAAAGTATTGTTTGTGCTATTTTTATTTCATTTTCCTAGAAAACAATCATGACAGTTTCTCTCATGAGAAGCTTCACAAAGGACAGCTCTGGGCCCTTGTGATTTGGTACTAGTGAACTTAACGTGACGTAGAGGCTCCTTTACATGCTAGACACAGAATCCTTGACACCAAGGTCAAGGCCAAGTCGTCCTCCAAAAAGACTGTGCCATTTTGCATGCCTACATGTGATTCAAAAGAAGGAGCCTTGTTAAATTTCTGCTTCAGGTTATATTCTATTGGCACTATTTCAAGAATCTGGGATTTCTCTCTAGTCTTTTTATCATGAGATCAATATTTCCCATTTTATTTTGCCCCAATACTACACATCTATAGAAGTTTGCTCTATAAGCATTCATTTGGCAAACTGATCTCATTGCTTTAAAAATACTTTACACCCCTAGTTGGGTTGACTCAGTGGATAGAGCGTCAGCCTACGGACTGAAGGGATGTGGATTTGATTCCAGTCAAGGGCATGTACCTCAGTTGCAGGCGCAATTCCGACAAGTGTGGAAGGCAACCAATCATGTATCTCTCTCACATCAATGTTTCTCTGTGTGTGTCTCTCTCCCTTCATTTCACTCTCTTTAAAAATCAATGGAAAAATATCACCGGGTGAGGATTAACAAAAATAAAAATACAATGGTGTGAGAAAAAAACATGTTGAGATGCAATCCATATGCAGGTTGGTAAACGTGCAGTATACAATCTTGGTTACTTAATTCAGCCTGATCCCCCTTAAATAATGATTCTCAACCAGGGTGACTTTGCTCCTTCGAGGATACTTGGCAATGTCTGGAGACATTTTGGTTGCCACAGGTTGGATGGGGAGAGGCAATGCTACTGAAGTCTATTGGGTAGAGGCCAAGAAATGTTGCTAAACACCCCACAGTACACAAGACAGTTTCCCACAACATAGAATTATCCCACCCAAGATGTCAGAAATGCCAAGATTGAGAAACCCTGATATGAACACGATGACTTTCATTGCACTTCCAATTTTTCTTCCTCCATCCTTTGCTCTTTCCCTCTTTGGCTTAGAAGTATCTTTTCTGGCTCTCAGGTCTTTAAAGAAGCAAGATTCTTTCTGAGTCCTCTCCCCAGAACTCACCCTCAAGCCTGAGCTGAAGAAGAGGAAGCCACACCCTGATCTCTCATTCTGAAAATTCTTTGAACAAGTTTACCTTGGTAAGTACTCCTTGATTTGAGCTTTTTCGAAATGCTTTCACTAAATGATGGACGTTTGAACCTGGGACTTTAACAAACCCAACTCCTGTTCTCACCACAGTGTGCATGTCTGGTCCCAGTTTTTCTAAACAGTATGGACCAAAAATCCCAGTGGGCACCCAGCTCCTCCACCTATAGTCTATGCAGCCTTAGAAAGTCTCAGAACCTCTTCCTGTTTCATTTCCACATCTGCAAAATGACATCGTAAAATTAACTTAGCAGCATAGTTTGATCAGATGAAATCATGTAAAACCTTTTCATAATCTATAAAACAGTGGAATTATTATCCATTATTATCCTTTTTATCCCCAACTCTTTCTTATATCCTAATCCCCTGTGGTTAATATGTATAGGCCTCCCTGATAAGGATATCACACATCATACCAGTTCAGCATTTGCTTTTAGCAACAAAGTCTTCATATCTATAACATGCATTTTTATTACACTAGCTCCTACTCCATATAGACAGTGAATCTACATAGTCCCATGTTGTGAAGAGTGGAGAAGGAGATACACTGCAATTGGACTCTCCTCAAATTCAGTAGAAAAAAAGAATTAACAAATGGTTCAGGATTTTTACTATAAATAAAATGAATTAAAGACCATACTTTCTCATAAGAAGAGTCTTATGATTTGTGGTTGAAAAGATATGGCATTAAATAAATAAAAGAAAGAATAAACTACAATCTTTAAAATGGACATACTAGTATGCTTCAAGCAATAGAAAATAAATATAAATGTGTTGCACACACTGATACATAATATTTTTATTATTCTTAACATTTATAAGATTTTTTTTAAAAGACATTTTACATCTTTTTTTTTAAATATATTTTTATTGATTTTTTACAGAGAGGAAGGGAGAGAGATAGAGAGTTAGAAACATCGATGAGAGAGAAACATCGATCAGCTGCCTCCTGCACATCCTCTACTGGGGATGTGCCCGCAACTCAGGTACATGCCCTTGACCGGAATCGAACCTGGGACCTTTCAGTCCGCAGGCTGACGCTCTATCCACTGAGCCAAACCGGTTTCGGCTATAAGATTTTTTATTAATGACTTTGGATAGTTTATGTTTTATGAAAACATAGCTTGTGGAAGTTTGAATTGCTATCCTCCTTTTTCCCTAGGTAAATGTCATTAAAGTTAGCAGAAATAATCAAAGTCTTTCCACTTACCTTGGAGGACCTAGCAATGTTGAAATCATTATTCATACACCGCGGGGTCTAAGCATTTGAAGCTTTTCCAAAGAAATCGAGGTCCCCATTGCCTCTATCCTGCAGCATTGGATGGGTAAGCAAATCACATCAAGAAAGGAGTGGCATAAAGGACAAATAGAGCCCTTTGGCTTTGAACATTGGAAGGTGTTAATGAGTTGACTATTGAAACACAGAGCTTTCTGAGGAGCAAGGCATTGAGACACACTGTCTCCCCTCCACTTCCTCCCCTGAGTTATTACCCAGAGTCAATAGCATGAGGCACTTCTTCAGAGACTGTGGAATGAGTTAATCTATTCACAAAGTGAATTATAGGTGTTAATTATCCAGTTACACACACACACACTACCATCTGTCTATATTTCCTAGTCACCTACCTTTCAGTTTTCTAAAATATGGTTTCTTCACTCTATATGTATTGGTTTCTCCACCCCCCCTTTTTTATTTTAGAGAGAAAGGAAGAGAGAGAGAGAGAGAGAGAGAGAGAGAGAGAGAGAGATCAATGTGAGAGAGAATCATCAATCGATTGCCTCCCACACATGCCCCAACTGAGGATTGAACCTGAATCCTGGGTATGTGTCCTGACTGGGAATTGAACACATGACCCTATGGTGCACAGGATGATGCCCCAAACAACTGAGCCACACCAGCCAGAGCATATATGTATTCTTTAGTCAGTATATAGGAAGGAGAACATGTCAGAATTATTATAGTCAGGAATGTTATAAATGCAGACATTTAGATGTGTGAATATTAAGTCAAAAATCCAGTTCCCTCAGGCCTGGCTGGATAGCTCAGTTGGTTACTGAATTGTCCCAATACACCAAGTTTTCGGATTTGATCCCCAGTCAGGGCACATACAAGAATCAACTAATGAATGCATAAGTCTCTCTCTCTCCCTCTCTCCCTCTCTTTCTCTCTTCCTCTCTCTCCCTCTCCCACTCTCCTCTCTCTCTTTAAAAATCAACTTCCCTCCTGCTAGAGGCGTGTTTTTGGAAGTGATTCCTGATGCACATGATTAGACTTCATTCTGTCTCCATATTGTCACTGTCATAATTACTGACAATTTACTGAAGCCTGACCTTGAAGGCAAGTTGCAGTTTAATAATTCAGTAAATTTTGGCTCTTCCTTTAAGGGGTCTTTAGTTGTGTCACAAACTCAATTCAATGTGGCAGATTTTGCAAGTTAAGTCAGTCTCTTCATTCATCAGTCTAGTGTAGTTCCCTAAGGGTCCACTTGCTGCCTCTTGGGACAGTGTGACATTTGCCTTTTCTATTACAGGTTTAGGATTGCAAAGCTAATACTTCAGAGACTATTCATTTCAACCAGGGATGTGACCTAAAAGGCAGGTACTGCCAAAGGTGAGTAATGGTGCCTGACATGGGAATCGCAGAGGTATGGATTACTAAAAGGAAAAAAACAGCATACTTTTCAACAGATAGTATTTTGTCGAAACAATACATTTGTTTCCATAATTAAGGCAATAATGTTAAATCATTCTTAACCATTAAATCTAAAAAGTGGCACATAAATCAGAACAAAGAAGAAATTCAAACTTTTCAGTAGACTAAGCTCTCACAAATAAGCATCTACAATAAGTCAGGATCCCCCCTTATCACTGAACTAAACATCTCTGTTTGGTCAAGTTAACTCATCATCTTCCTAAAATGTCTCCTCTCCACTCAGCTAAGCCAGTCAACCTCTGAGTCTGCTGCTGCCATCACGACCCAATCCTTGGATGAAAGTTTCTGAAGGATCAGAGCCATAATTTCCTGTCCCCTGATGTTCTTTGCCTTCCACAGCTGAGGCTATGTAAGCTCAGCCTATTCCCCTTCTACAACAAACCTAGATCCTCTGAAGCAGAAGTACCCAAGGAGTTCTAGCAGCAGACTTGATCCAGCCCCAATGTTGTGGCCTCCCAGATTCATGGCCACTGCTCCCCCATACCCATACACACAACCTGGCCTGTAGGCTGCCCCTATGGCCCAACTCTGGCCCTTGACTGCTGCATGTGCTACCCGAAACTGTGTGTGGATACCCTGCATTAATTTTAGAGGGTTTAACCAGGGCATGATGGAGAACAGCGTTCCTGAAATTGTTTAACTATAAGGTTCTTAACTGTTCATAACAGTGCATCTGCATGAGGCATGTGACCTAAATGAAAACTTGAGAGATGCAAGAGAAATGGAAAATTGAACTTCATACTCATGTAGACTTTCTGTGTGACGTTAACACCAGTTTAGCACTGCATTGTTCTGACCAACTTTTAAAAGTTTGTCAGTAATATTCCATAGGTCATACTTTCTTCTCTCCCAAAAAAATTCCTACAACACATTCAGAAAGTCCATATTATTTTGTCAGGACTTGCCATGACTTTTACACATTGCTCCTAGCTGAGCCCACCCAATTCCTGACTCTGCCATGCCTATACCTGCCTTCACCTTTGCAGCTGCTGTTCCTTCTGCCTGGAATGCTCTCCCTGCAGAAGGTTGAGTGGCTCACTCACTCCTCATTCAAGTCTCAACTCAAATATTCTGCTTTCAGAGAGGCTGCCTTTGACCGCCCTATCTAGCTAATGTTGTCCCCTCAAACAACATTCACTAAAATAACATCCTTCTTTAGCATTAAATACTATCAAAATTATCTCATTAACTTACTTGTTTATTATCTGTCTCCTCCACTAGCATATTTATTTCCATGAGGACAGAGATCTTACCTTAGTTACTGATCCTAAACAGTGTCAGGCACTGAATGAATATTTATTAAATTAATTATTTGTTGCAAATTATTATTATGTTTTAATATCTGGTAGAGCTATGTCCACTTTATTATTCTTTCTTGTCACTTCATTTTGATAAACATATAGCAATGACTGAAACTCCTTCAATTGAATTGGACATAAGTTCTGCTCTACACAGATATCTGACTTAATAAAAATAATTTTATTTTCTGATTTCTAAATTAATATTTGTTAATAGAAAATTTAGAAAACATAGCATAGTATAGGGAAGAAAACAAGAAGTCAACCATACTGCCACAACTCAGACATGGCATCCTATATAATAAAGAGGTAATGTGCAAATTGACCATCACACCCTCGCACAAGATACTGTGACAGGAGAGAACTTTTTGGGTTATTTTCCCCAGAAGAGAGTATGCATATATTTTGTATGTGGAAAGAAAGGTAAACTTAATACCTAATGATCAGAAGTGCTGAGGGCAGTAGTCACTAGTCTTGCCTGCTCATGCTTCACCCTTTGGGGCACTTTCTAGGCTCCTAGTGAGTAATAAGGCTGGGCCATGTGACTAGTTTTAGCAAAGGAGTTGTGAACATAAGAGAACACTTAAACATGTATTTGCCATTGTAAGTTCCTCCAATACACTTTTTTTCTAATAAATACATTGGCAATCCTTAGCCTGGGTTCCTGAGTAACGATGAGAAGCAAATTCCCCTGCAACCCATAACAGACAGGTAACATCAATGAGATAAACCTTTTTGTTTTAAGCTACTATGAGTTGGGGGGGGGGGGGGGGTGGGGGGGGGGGTGGGAGGGGTTGTATGTTATTGCAGAATATATTTTGTTCAGAGTAGCCTATCCTGAACAAAAATACCTATTTATTGTCTGTCTTTTGTATTTGAAAGTAGGCTTAATAAGTACCAGAATCTAATCTTTCTTGCTGTGGTTATATGCCAGAAATTTATCACTATCGTGGCTCATGGTAGGTGCTCCATAAATATTTCTTGAATTAGTGGAGGGGTGAATTCTCTTAGCGTAATTGAGGTTTCTGTTCTAGTAACAAAACCTTCTGACAAAAATTTCTGTATCAGTCAAGATTGGCTCAATTTTGAAAGCATTTGAGATCTTGCTCCCCAGCATATGTTACCAGTTTGACTCAAATAAACTCATATATTAGAGAGAGAGAGAGACTGGCTCAGTGTTGCTGCAGTAATAAACACCAAAATATCAGTGCCTTGAGATAACAAAAGCTTAATTATTGTTTTACGACACATCCATTATGGGATGGCAAGAAAGATCTGCTCGTGCTAGTCCCTCAGGAACCAAGAGTGACTGTAGCCTCTGTCTTGAAAGCCGCTGGTGGCCGTAGCAGAGGGATTAAAGAGCTCTGTAGGGTCTTGCATTGACTCATATTACTTCTCCTCATCACTAAGGTGACTCATATTACTTCTGCTCATAACTAATAGGCCAAAATTAGTTACATGACATTACTCAACCACAGGAAGCCAGAAAGAGCAATTCTCTCTTGTGCCCAGGATGTTAGACAAAAGTGGAGCACCATGAATGTAACAAAGTAGGTAAACAACAAAAAAAGTAATGAAAATATTTGTAATAAGCAAGATGAAGAGGGAAATAAAACTGGGCTATAGAAATAATTTAGGGATCTACTTAAAGTGGGTGGTGTGGGAGGTCTCTCTGAGGGAACATTTGCATTGAAACCTCAAAGGTCAGGAGTGAGCAAGAATTAAAAGAATATTCCATCCAGAAAACAAGCATAATGGCCCTAGGGTAGAATGAACTTGGTTTTTACTGAAACGGGCAGAAGTTGAGATCTATGGGAACCCAAGAAGCAATGTAGGTAAGAGGGGCATGTCATGAAATCAGAGAGACCGCCAGGGTCAGATCACAGAGGGCCTGGAGAACCATACAGATAATCAGGATTTTATCCTAAATGCAATAGGAAGCCAATGAAAGGTTTTAGGACAAGAAGTACATGTTTGGTTTGTGTTTTAAAAAATTAACTCTGGCAATATGTGGAATTTTCTGGGTGGAGACTTTCATTTGCACTCAGGGATGATTGACAGAAGAGGGTTATATAACTATATTTCTTCTGCACATGCCCTTACCCATAATGCATACAGAAAAACCAACAGGGGGGTCCAAATCACAATGCAAATTTTATTATAATTAGCCCAGGACCCTAGTAAGGTCACACTGAGGTCATGTTGTTTTCCTCTGAGTTTGGGTCAGTGCTGGAAGCTGCCCATTGTCTTCACCAGCAGAGAGGTGTGGACAAGGAGCCTGGAATGCTGGTGAACCTTGAGCCCTGGCAAAGGTCAGAGCTATGCAACGACTGTTTAGTTGAGACAACCAACGGTAGCTGAAGCAATTTCCCAAGCAGATGACTATGTAATTCCTTACTGATAAGATAGTCTGTCTGTTACTGGAATTGCCTGCCTAAGGGCTATAGGTGTATCCCAAACTGAATAAAAGGATGGCAAGGCCTGAGCACAAGTGGAGTCCTTCCTCTTGCATTGGGCTCCCGCCTGGCCCCCCAATTTCCAAATTATTATTTCTTGTCTCATCTCTGTCATTTGCACGCAGCCCTTCTCCAGAGCCCAAACCCTGAACCACCTGGGATGTGGGACACCACAGGCCAGGAACCAGCTGGTTCTGAACCTGCTGGCTGGCAGTCTGCTGGCTGCTGGGCTGCCCATAGAGAGGGGGTCTGAAGGCAATATTGGTCTGACCCCTGTTCAGACCAATATTTTAAACATAAAACAGAACACATCTTTATTTAGTAATTACTGCAGGTCATGTTTATATACCAGTACTATGATATTATGCAGCATATCACTTTATTCAGCCTCTGCTGCATCACTGCTCTCATGTTCATCACTATTAGTTCCAGGTATATCAATTTCTTCAACTTCTATTGTATCACTGCTGTCTTCTGAGTCACTGTCTATATATGTGAGATCATCATCATAAACTGGTGGCATTTTCTGAGCTAGCTTTATTTGTGTTCTCATGGCCAAACCTTCTCTCCTCATGAAATTGAAGCACCATTTTGCCTTTCCTATAAAATCAACAATGTTCATTTCACTTGCAAACATTCTTGCCTGACATTGAATAAGCTTTGTGGACACGCATAAGCCACTCTGGCACTGCTCCATAATTCAAGTCTTCAGCCTCTGCACCAAGTTTGCCCATTTTGCTGGTTTTCCTCTTAAGGCCTTCTTCTTTTTTGGCATCTTAAGAAGTTGTTCTTCCTGTTTTCTCCACTGTCTGATGACACACTCTGTGGAAGGAAGTCCAAATTGTCTCTCTGTAGTTCTATTTCCATGCTCTTCTGCATAGCTGATTACATTCAGTTTGATTTTGCAGAGTAAGACAATCGCTTACTGGTATTTATCTTTTTATTTTTTGACATCTTTGTGGGCTCAGAACGCTCAGGTCCCTGTTGCATCTGCGCACTCTCCACCTCCACCTCCAATTATGGCATTAGCTGATGTTAGTAATAATAAGGCTTGTGTTTGGAGGAAGCCTATTCGACAAGGTATGGGCAGCTAGCACCTTCGTGGCTCCCTCCTCTGCTGACTTCAGTGTATAAGATGCCCCTCTGTTTTTAGTCTAACAATTTTAGGGGGAAAAAAAGAGCATCTTATACATGGAAAAATACGGTAACTCAAAGATCACACAGGTCAGAGTGGGAGGTAGAGAAGAGATGGAGACTTGGGGATTGGCCTAACATATTCCTCTTTGATACTTGTTTCCATCATTGTTAGGTATAAGGTTGTATTTCTAAAGGTCACAAAGTAAAATGAACAGAATAACAATGGTATTGTTAAATATTTGAAGACTTTTCTTTTGATTTCAAACCTACCTCTATTTGCTATTTCTAAATGATAGCCCCCAAATTACATTTATTGAACACTATTGTCACCCCCATTTTATATGGAAAACTGAGCATCCTTATGAGTATTGTGAAGTAAGTCAGTTTGCCACAGGTGACACAAAATGAGTAAGGGTTGGGTCCTCTATTCAAAATTAAGCAATCTGGTTCCAGAGTCTGTTCTGAACCCTTATACTATATGGCAAAAAGCATGGTAAAGTAGTTTGGTTTATTAAATAGTAGACTTTTTATGTGAATAATCATTCCAATAAGAGTTTTTATTGGATCTCTCTCTGGTCATGTGTGCATATCTGAATCGTTAGGTTTGAAGCATAATTTCCCTGGTGTCTGTGCCTCGAGGTACTAGAGACAAATTCTAGGAAGAATAGACTGGCTTCACTAGACCAGTCTTGAAGCTTCAAATCCTTAAAAAACAAATGAACATAAAATATTAAAAATGCAATTGTACAGAACAGTTAAGTTTGCAGTACCCTATGGCACCAAACTGAAGTCCTAGTCATGGACATAACTGCTGTCATGGAGATGAATAAAATTTTCCCCCAACACACACTGACGTTTTTCCCTCTACAGAAATTATACATAGTATTGACATGCTAAATACACATTAAGTAGTAAAGAGTTCCTTGAGCACAGGAATTAGTTTATTTCATCTCTTTCCTTTTTTTCCTTCTTCCTTTTTTTTTTATTACTATATCCTAGCAGTCATAGGAGTCCAAGAGATGCTGAGCGCCCAGAAGAGAGGGAGAGAAAGAAAAGAAAGAGGAGAGAGAATTAAACAGTTCTACTGGAGACGTTCAGGTGAGCAAGACGCCTTCCAAGTTCTTCTGTTGTTTTTACTTTTTCTCATTTATGCTGTGCAGGAACGTCCTGATCCCATCAGAAATACTCTTAACTCTCCCTTCACTCTCACTCTGGATTCCTGTCCTCTGACGCCTGGCCTCCTGGCCCGCCCCCCCCCCCCCCCCCCCCGCCTCCCCTCCCCTCCTCCCCTCCTCCCACACCCCCCGCTCCCGGCTGCCGGCAGAGACACCGCGCCTGCGCACACAGGTGGCTCCGCCGCGGCCCTGGGGCGGGGTCCCAAAGCGCTAGGGGGGAAAAAGGAAGAGGAAGTTGTGGGAGGGCCCTAGTTGGGAGTGAACCGGAAGTGTAAGCGCTCCGGCTGCTCCTCGGCCAGGCGGAACCTGCTCCGTTGGGCCCTGTGGCTGCAAAAGAACTTTCTCCCGCCCCAACTGTCGCTCGGGCCAACTGCCTCGCCCGCCCGGCAGCCTCCCCCGCCTGCTCTCCTCTCCTCTCCGCGCGGCGCGGCCGGTCTCCCTCTCGCCCGGCAGTACCCGCTCGCTCTGCCGCCGCCTCCTCGCCTTCTGCCCGGCCCGGCGGCCCGCCCCGCTGCAGCGATGTGCGACAAGGAGTTCATGTGGGCCCTGAAGAACGGAGACCTGGACGAGGTGAAGGACTATGTGGCCAAGGTGAGCGGGCGCCGGGTGGCGGGGGTGGGATGGAGCGGAGGCTGAGGAGGCCGCCGGGAGCGGGGCTGGCGGGGGCGGGGAGTGGGGGAGAGGCGGTCGGGATGGAGGTGGCGCCGGGGAGAGGCCGGGGGGCAGCGTCGTGGCTGAAAGGAGGGTCGGGATCGCCCGGGCGTTCCGGGCCCGGGAGCTGCGGGGGCCGCCCCGGCGCCCCGGGCTCGCCTGGCCCTAGGGGAGGGGAGGCGTGGTACTCGGCGCTCAGCCTCCCTGCCGAGCCCCGGCCATTGGCGTCTGGCCCTCCTCCCAGCCAGAGTTACTGAAATCTTTCTTTGAATGAAGTAGTTCTCCATCTTGAACCTGCCCTTGGCTGAATGAAGTGACTAAGTGATTAGAATCAGAAGGACTTTTTTTTTTTTCTTCTTCTTTAACCGTGGGCCGTTAATGAATTTAACGTCTTCAGTGACCGTGAAAAAAAAGGGGGGGGGGCGGGTACCAGAAATAGCAATGGTTAAACTTATGAAACTTGGTGTCACTTCACCGTGGAGTCTTAGCTTTGGGTGTGGCCTTTTCCTCTCCCCCCGCTACAGCAGATGCCTAATTTGCTTCAAGTGGGGAGGCTTTCGGCCGTGGTTAAGATACCTGAGTCGTTTTCAGACCAGCACGTTAACTTTATTCGTTCTCTCTCCGTGGCTCCGTCTGAAATGCTGACACGTGTGATCAGTAGTCATGCAGTTTTAATCACAGGTGTGGTTGAGGGTGAAGTCACGATGAAGACCGTTCATCTCAAAACTAAACTCAAAAAGGAAGACAGAGTCCGCGTTGTGGTGGATGGGTAAAATCCTAAGCGGGCCTGCCCTGGGCCCCTGGAAGTGTGCCTTTTAATTATGGGAGAACTGACGCATGTGATTCTCATAGGGTGGTCGTTTGAGAAGACATCTCCCGAAACGAAAAGTATCATTTTGTTACTTAATCGCGGGGGGGTGGGGGGGGGCATCTTGCTCCCCTGAAAGCGTGAGAACCCAGAGCAGATGTCAGTTCTTCAGAGGGTCTGACCACTCACTCACTAACGTGGTGCTTGCTGTGCTTTTGCTTCGGAGACCTGCTCGGAAGCAAGCAAGTGGAAGCGGAGTTTACTCTCAAACTTGTAGGATTGTGCAGGGTAGACTACGGATGGTGTTTACTCTCCTCACCACTACACCTTGGCCTTTGTGCACGCAGCTTAGCTGCTGTTTGCAGTGCGTTTTTAGGACACTATCCACCGCCTTCTCAGGTAGTGGCGGTCTGAAACCTGGCTTCCTGGGTGTTTCCATGTAAAATTAACGGGGAGAGATTGCTTGGAACACCTCAGTCTACGGCGCACTTTCCAGTGGTGGACACTGGACTCTGGAAGTGAGTGGGCTTTTGTTTTTGTGTTGTTGTTGTGGAACCTTGAAATATGAAAAGTTGATAAGTACTGAGCTTACCGTCACAAAACATAACAATTTATGTAGCGTCTTCCAGACACTTTGTTTTATGTTATCGTCCTTGTCAACCTTGTGAAGTAAGTCCTTTCATTAGTTCCATTTTACAGATAAGATTCCTGAGATGCAGGGCACTTAAGAAAAAAAAATTCAAAGTTACAGAAATTAAAATAATGATGAAGCAAGAACTGCTGACTCCAAAGCATCGCCTCTTTAACTGCTCCGTGCGTCCTCTCACAATCTAAAGTGTAGTTGCAAAGCTTCTGATACCAAGGTTTCTAGAAGGACATTCCCAAGGCCCATGTCCAGGCAGGTAAATTGTACATAGAGTTGTCAGTCACACAAACACACTTATGGAAAAAAAAAATGTGTGCCAATAACAAGGGATTCATTTATTTTCAGTTTTTTAAGTTAGGTCATTATGTTCAGTTTGATTTTGGCTTTTTCCTAATGCTACCTTACTGCCTACTTTCGTTAACAAAAAAAATGTTCATGAAAAGGAGGATAGACAGTCAAAGAAAAGTAAAAGGAAGTTTTACTTTTAATCCAAAGAACTTTTTATCCAAAAAGGTTGGACTGTAATGTAATCCTATAAACAGATCATTGAGTTTTTTCCTTTCTTAGTTTTTTTCCAATATGGTTTTATTGATTTCAGAGAGAGGGAGAGAAAGATAGAAACATCAGTGATGAGGGAGAATCATTGATCAGCTGCCTCCTGCACACCGCCTACTGGGGACTGACACCATAACCCAGGCATGTGCCTTGATCTGAAGCCAACCATGATTTCCTGATCTGGTTCATGGTTGATGCTCAACCACTGAGCCATACCAGCCAGGCATCCTTTCTTAGTTTTTATTGAGTAACTTGAGTCTCTTAAAATATTTCTTGCTTTGTTAATGAAAAATAACAAAAAAACAACCAACCAAAACCTAGCTCTTCAGTTTTTACTGACTGAGCTCCCTTTCTGTACCTGTTCACTCTCAAGTCCTTAGAGCAGGGGTGGGGAACCTTTTTTCCTCGAAAGTCCATATGGATATTTATAACATCATTCGTGGACCATACAAAATTATCAACCTAAGAATTAGCCTGCTATATTTGGTCAAACATTTAATTAACTCACGTTACCATAATGCCTTGGCTGGGCCAGACCAAATGATTTCCCGGGCCTTATACAGCCCTGGGGCTGCACGTTCCCCACCCCTGCCTTCGAACATGGTTTCTCCTGCTCAGAGCCATCTTCTCTGCTTTTTCATTGACTCGCCCTTTTTATCTACCAATTAGTGAACACTTGTTACCGTCTTCTGAGTTTATGTAGTGTGCATTCACCAGAGTTCTATGCAAAGGAATTCTATTTTAAAAAGTTGAACTTGTCTAGTTTTCGTCCAAAGGGGTTAAGAGCCTTTAAAATACTCTCCTCTGTTCTCTTGTGAAGCTCTCTCATTATTAAGTGAAATATTTTAATAGGCCCCCCCTTTTAAAACTAATACTTCTAAAAAATCAATAATTGTATTTTTCTACCTGCTTCTGACTTCTATAGAGAAATGTAAAGTATGAATAGGCATAAGTTGTTGGTTTGGGGTGAGTTCCTGAACTCTGATAAATCAGTTCATAATTCCCAAACCATTGAAAATTGTATAGTTCTAAATGGAAAAAGGAAAACAGCATATAAAGACAAATGTTGATTACTTCCTATTAAATGTTCATCGGTAACATTAAAACAATACCTGAAACATTTTGGCTTTTTGACTGACCCAGAGATCATATTTAGTTAACTTATTGGTCCGAGGGACTTTGATGGTAAAGAAGTTAGACACTGTGCTTGGCAAACTTAAGCATCTTTATTCAGCAGACTATATGGAAAAGCTATCATACTTTTTTTTTTTATTAATATATTTTATTGATTTTCTACAGAGAGGAAGGGAGAGAGACAGAGAGCTAGAAACATCGATGAGAGAGAAACATCGATCAGCTGCCTCCTGCACACCCCCCACTGGGGATGTGCCCGCAACCCAGGTACATGCCCTTAACCGGAATCGAACCTGGGACCTTTCAGTCCGCAGGCCAACGCTCTATCCACTGAGCCAAACCGGTTTCGGCAAAGCTATCATACTTTTAAAGTAGTATGCGAGTAATAAATAACATCAACACAAAATTTCGTTTATCCAATTGGAAGAGGAGTGAAAGTCAGCAATAATAGATATTCATAGCCCTATTTTCAATTTATATGCTTCCTCTGAGTGACATTTTTGCCTTCATCTTCCATTTCTGCCCTTATATTAATTTCTCCCATTGGAATTAATTCAGCTCTTACCTGAGCTCCAGAATAGGTAGTTCTTTTCGATAAATTCCAAATTGAGGGTTCGTTTTCTTTTCAAAAAATATTTCTGTGGACTCCATTTTGACTAATGGCATCATGACCCAACCATTTGCCCAAACTAGAAATTGGGGGTATTTTCCCAAATTTCTGAGTGTTATCAAGACTACCTTCTTAGTCTCTCTCATTCACTCCTTATTCCCCGTCCTTATTGCTACTATTTTACATTAGTTGTTGCCTCTTTCCTGCCTGAACTGTATTTTCCTTGACTAATTTTTCCCTCCCTGGTCAATTCGCACATTTTAGCTGGAACGATCTCTCTACAGTGTAAATCTGGGCATGTTATCTTTTCAGCCAATCTCCTTCACTCCCTTAAAATTATTTTGTGAACCCCGCCCTCCTCCCCCCCCTTTTTTTAATGGTCAACTCCTCCTTAGTTTGGCATACTTGGCTATTCCAACCTGGCCTGTTCCTGCCTCTGTAAACTCTCCTTCAGACTCGGCCATGGTGTTTCTTGTATGTCTTTATATGTGCAGTCATCCTCCTTGACCAAGCCAGCTCACCTCAGTCCATAACCCCCAATCTGGTGAGCTTCTGTTTATCCTCTTAGCTTAAATATCACCTCTTCCAGAAAACATTGGGACTTCTAATGGTGTGCTACTTCTTTTAGTGTTTCAGTTATCAAATTGCTATGATTTTGTTTGCATGTCTGTTTTCAGTTAGGCTCCAGCTTCTGGAGGGTAGATGTTACATTCTTTTTCATGTCTGTATCCCCAGTATAGTGCCAAGGAATTTCACACATTGAAAGCATACGTTCCAAATGAGAAATTCTTTTTATTCATCACTTAGCTACAGTTACAACATACTTCATTAGTTATATAATGATAATTACCATTGACAGGATGGCTTATGTGCCAGGTACTATAAAGTGCTCTGCGAGATTTTTACCTAAGTTCTCATTTGCCTATGACCACAGCATTTCAATATAGGTAATAGTATTCCCATTTTAAGGATGAAGAGATTTAAGAATTGAATTTAGAGAAAGTAAGTAATTTAACAAGGTCACTAAGTAGCACAACTGGGATTTAAACCCTGAGCAGTCTGAATTTACAGCCCATATATTTTTTACCATATCAGTCTACCTTGAAATGGTTATCTGGTTTCTTAGCTCATGGAAGGTTAGAGTCAGCATTAAAAAAATGAGAAGAGTTTACAAGAGGCAGGCAAGTTATCTCTGACTATGAATGAAAAGTAGGAAAATGGCCATAATCAAATACTTTTTAATGTAACTATTTGAAAATAATTAGCATAGAGACAACAGCTCTGTAAACTTTAAATCTCATCAGAGGCTGTCTTTGCTCAAGATGTGTCTATAAAGAGACTATTTTATAGCTTATGGAAACTTTTTTGTATTTATAGTCACTCATAATTTTGGGTTATAGTTTGTAATTGTGATTCTGTACAGTACAGAAAAAGTCAAAATTGTCTCTATTTGCCTTAGGAAGAAATAAGTACAGTATTGTGACCTGTTCGGAATGCTTTAAATTAAATAAATAGCACTCTTTGAAAAAAGTATCGCCTTAAAATTTTATCTATTTGAGCACTGTGATAGTATGCACAGGTATAATATCTATCACATCAGCCCATAAGCATGATCCCATTTTAGAAATTTTAGAGACGAAGAGACTGAGACAAAGATTAAATAACTTGCCTGAGGTCATAAAGCTCTTGAGTAGTGAAGCAGAGATTTTAACTCAGTCTCTCTGACTTCAAAGCTTCTTGCTATTACACTTCAAACCACTGATCTTCATTTCTCAATAATGCTAGGTAACTCAGGGATTGCTATATAATTGAGTACGTGTTAAAAAGTAATCATGCAGGATGGTAATTATCCATTGAGACTACTTAGAGGTGAGCTTTGTGGAAGATTTTGAGGCTCTATCTAGCTCACTTATAGGTGAGTGCTTATGAGTGTATTGATAAGTAATCCCAGATAATCTCTATTAGGTCTGATATATGTACTCTTGTTTATAATGTGCTTCTATTTCACTTGCTGTGAAATACTATACATCAGGTCTCTTAACTTCCCTTTCTCTGTGGTTTCCTTTCCCTTTCCAGCTCCCATTCTAATTACATCTGCCCTTGACACTCCGATAGGTTTGAAAAGCAACAAGGGTGTACCCTGTGAAAGGTAGGCTCTCTTGAACCAGAGTAAAGTGTCAACTCTAATCTTTAGAAATTGCAGGACTTACTGGCATCACTTTTCATTTCGTAATAAAATAGGCAATTTAAAAGGGGCCCTGATTCAGTCTAATTTGCAATTATTAGTTTTATGAAATTTCCTTTTTTTTTTTTTTAAATTACCAGTTTCTATAGCAGGGCTGGTGACCCAGTCAGCAAATATATCAGCTTGTATAAGATATAGATGCCCTCAATAGATATAGGAAGGTTAATATAGATACTTTCCTTCTATTAGTTTTTTACTCTTTTTTTCTTTGAATATAAAATAAAGGCTTTTTTTTTTATATTGGAAGGCAAATGTTCACTCAGATGTCATAGGCTGTTTATAGTGTTTTTCTTTGAGATTTTTATTTTCCTTTGAGATTTTTAAACATTATCCTTACACTAGTACAGACAGAGGTGTAATAAAGCTGATTTATATTATAAATATAATATATGCTTATTGCTTAAAAGATAAAGCTAAATTGAATAAAGTGAAACTAGTGTTCCATTGACCATTCCCCTTACCCAGGTGGTATCTTTCTTTAAAATATAAAACTTATAGGTATTTTTAAGACATGTAAAAGAAGATAAAAATTGGCCCATGATTCTACTATTTAGTTAATTCCTAGTAATTTTAAAGGATGAAATTAAATTAATTTAGATACAGATTAGAAAATGCAACACCTATGATTCTATTGCCCAGTCCCTGTGAACAAAGGAGCCATTCTTAACAGGTTCACAAAACTAATTTCAGGAAGAGATAGAAAATTCACTTATTTTTTTCTCTATTTAAAAAAATTCTGTGCATATTTCTGCACTTTGCTTTTTTAAATGCCTTAATAATACATCCTAAGTTGCACATTGAAATTTATTTATCTGCTACCTCCTATCTATTATTTATTTATTAAAATATATTTTTATTGATTTCAGAGAGGAAGAGAGAGATATAAAACATCGATATATAGAAAAGCCTAAGCGACTGGCCGACCTTGTGACCGGCTGACCTGTAGCTATGACCCGCACTGACCACCAGGGGGCTGACACTCAGGAGCTGCCGAGCTGCGGTGACTTGGCAGCTGCAGTTCTTGGGTGACGCACCTGGAACCAGAGAGGAGGGAGCCCGATTTTGGGGTGTGTCACCCAAGAACCATCCTCTCGTAATCTGGGACCCCTTGGGGGATGTCGGAGAGCCGGTTTCGGCCTGATCCCCACAGGCTAGGCCAAGGGACCCCACTGGTGCATGAATCCGTGCACCAGGCCTCTGGTCAATGATAAGAGAGTATCATTGATTGGTTGTCTCCTGCACTTCCCCTCCCACTCACCCCCTACCCTCCACTCCCCACTGGGGAATGAGCTTGAAACCCGGGCATGTGTCCTGACCAGGAATGGAACTGTGACCTCCCGGTTCATAGGTTGACCCTCAACCACTGAGCCACACTGGCCAGGCTGCCCCCTCCTTTTTAATGGTACATGGCATTCCATTTTATGAATAATTTATTTAACTAGTGCTCTGTGATAAACATTTCTTTTCTAGCTTATTTTTGTAATTAAATGGTGTTATAGTTACTTCCTTTGTATATATATATTCCTTGACAACTTTGAGACTTTATCTATATTACCCTCCTGATGAGTTTTATCAACTTGGGCACACATCAGCAGTGCATGAGACTGAGCATTCCCTCAAACATTGACAGCACTAGGCATCATTACATTCTTTAGTTTTTGCCATTTGAATAGGTGGAAAATGATGTGTTGCTTCAATTTGCATTTCTTTAATAAGGAAATTGATATCTTATTAAAACTTTATAAGCATTTGTAGGCTTTCCCCCAATTTCTTGTTTATATATTTTGTTTATCTTTCTACTAGGAAATTGGTTGTTGCTTTTTTTTTTTTTTTTTTAATATTTTATTGATTTTTTTACAGAGAGGAAGGGAGAGGGATAGAGAGTTAGAAACATCAATGAGAGAGAAACATCGATCAGCTGCCTCCTGCACACTCCCTACTGGGGATGTGCCCGAAACCAAGGTACCTGCCCTTGACCGGAATCGAACCTGGGACCCTTCAGTCCGCTGGCCGACGCTCTATCCACTGAGCCAAACGGGTTACGGCTGGTTGTTGCTTTTTATTGATTTGTATGGGTTATTTACAAATTAAGGGAACTCTTTTTTTTATCATATACTTAGCAAATATTTTTCTATTTGTGTCTTGACTTTATCTGTTTTGTCATAGTTGTTCTACAATGGACTTTACCTTTAATGTGGTTAAATATATCATGTTTTCCCCCTTTTGTCACCTGGATTTTTGTGTCCTGTTTACATAGACCTGTTTTTCTCTCTAAGATTACAAAAAAAAATTTGGTCTTATAGAACTTCTGGTGTTTTTTTTTTCCATTTTTTGTATTTTAGGCATTTGATACTTCTGTTATTTATTTTTAAGTAAGGCATGAAATAGTAATATAATTTGTGTATTTTTAACAGCTTTCACACCATTTATTGTATAACTAGTGGCCCAGTGCACAAAATTCATGCATATTAAAAGATAACTAATTAGAGGAAATATTTTAATATTGCTGCTATTTGCCCTTTCTCTATCATAGAAGTGTCTGGCCGGCCCCACCCACATTGGGCAACACCCGACCGGCGCCAACTCCCATCACGTCCTGGTGCCGGGGTGGGGGACGCGGCCTCAGGTCCCCCGCCCTGGCGTGATGGCATGATGACCATTTGCATATTAGCTCTTTATTATATATGATTCCTGCTAATCTGAGCTGTTATCTTTATCATGAATAGAATTCTATTATGTGTTTGGATTTCTTACTTGTTTTATATCCATATTAAACTGTTTTAATGATTTTAACTTTATATGTTTTAATATGGGATAGAGCCACTATTTCTTTTATATTCTCTCTAGAATTTTTGCAGGTGGGTCCTCTAAATTTTTTTCCTTTTTTCTCTTGTCTCAGGAAAAGTATGAGGATTGTTTGGACCTACCTCACATTTAACCCATATATCTTCATAATAAACGAGTTCCCTTAATTTGTAAATAACCCATACAAATCAATAAAAACTTTTTTTTCTTGAATGTTAACATCATGTGATCTGAAGAACATAATATGTTAGCTTGTAATTCTCTATGAAGTATCTTAAGATAGGAAGATTTGGTGCAGTGTGGGAATATTTTATATATATAAAAGTATTTGAAACAGAAATGGTCAGATCTTAAAAATGTTTAGATAATTAAAAGTTATTTTATGGTATTACATCAAAGGCCTCCTTGTAATGAGAAATAACTGCCAAAAGTAAATTTTTTGCAACTTTGTCTTTACTCTAGTTGGTCCTTGAACAACGTGAAGTTTAGGGGCTCCAACCCCCACACAGTCGAAAATTCATATATAACTTTTTATTCTCCTAAAACTTAACTATACAGTGGGGCCTTGACTTACGAGTTTAATTCATTCCATGACGGAGCTCGTAACTCAAATTACTCGTATGTCAAATCAATTTTGACCATTACAATGACACGTGATGCTGGGCTGATGTTGTGGTGTTCACTGTGGCGTTCGCTGCGCCAACTAGCGGTGGGGTATCTGAAGCTGGCTCGTAACCAGATTTTTAGCTCGCAACTCAAAGCAAAAAATCGGCAGAGAGATGGCTCGTATCTCGAAAAACTCATTTAGTCGGGACACTCGTAAGTCAAGGCCCCACTGTAGTCGTCTCTCAGTGTCTATAGGGATTGGTTCCAGATACCAAAATCTTCAGATGCTCAAATCCCTTATATAAAATCACTCAAAACAGTGCATATAGTTGGCCCTCCGCATCAGTGGATTTCCCAACCTTAGATCAAAAACAATGTTTTCAATCCACAGTTGGTGGAATCCGCAGGTGCAAAATCCAGGGAGATGGAGGGCTGATTATACATTTATTTTAAAAATTTGTGTAAGAGTGAACCTGCTCAGTTTAAACCTGTGTTTTTCAAGGGTCAGCTATATATATAAATAGTTATGATTAGCTAAGAAACTTGATTTGTTTTTTTAAGTCCACAAAACATTCCAGAAGTGGAGAGGAACTGTGATTCCTGAAATCATGAGAGAAGAAATCAAAACATAAGAAAATGAAGGGGCAAAAAGTCATGTTACCTTAAAGTTCCAGGAGCTCATACAATAATTAAAACATATAAATGCAACCTCAAGCTTCATGAAAAGTTTATATTTGCTCTACTTTTCTGTCATTTAAAAAGTCAGATACATGTGTGGAAAGATTTCTATTTGATTATTCTATATAATAAAAGCATAATATGCAAATTGACCAAACAGAGGAATGACCAGTTGGTGGGGGGGTGGGGCCAGCGAGGAGGCAGTGTCAGGCCAGCCAAGGCATGTGCCAGCGGGCAGAGGGAGGGGTGATGGGGGTGGCGCCTTCTCTTGAGTGGCCTGGTTGCCTCCCGCAGAGGGAGGCCTGCGGTGCCACCCCCATCCCCTGATAGCCTGCCTGGTCTTGGGCCTATGCCATCAGTAGGACATCCCATGAGGGCGCCCAGACTGAGAGGGCACAGGTCGGGCTGAGGAATCCCCCACCCCTGAGTGTACGAATTTTTGTGCACTGGGCCTCCAGTATAAAATAATGAACATTTTAATACTTAGGTCAAAACTCTTGGTTATTTGAAAAATTAGCCAAAAAAAGGGGGTTATCTCAATAATAAAAGGCCTGTGGCCCTAATGCCATCATGCCATAACAACCACCCAGAGGTGCATTGATGGGTCTTGTGGCACGAAGGTCTGGGATCCCACCCGCCAGTGCGGCAGGTCTGCGGTCTCGCGCGATTTCGCCCTCTGGGCCACTAGTAGATAATAAACTTTACCCATAGTATAATTGAAGCTAACAACACTGTCCTTTAAGAATTTAAAAGTGCATTATTGGTGAAACCATAGTGTAGAGCTTAAATGTATTGGCTTTGGAATTAAATCCTCCAGCTTTGGCTCTCTTAATAAGTGTATCACTTTGAGTTGAGCTAGTTAACTGCTCAGAACTTGAGTTTCTTCAGTTGGAAAAAATGAAGGTAATAATAATAAACTGTGTACCATTTTCCCTCACATGTAGTGAATGCTAATAAATATTAGCCAGTTACTGATATATAGTAATCATAAATTTGTTTAGAAGCAGAACTGCTTAAAAGATCATCTAATTCAACTGCCATATATTGTAAATAAGGAAAAATTAGATGTTAAAGCCTTGACCAGGATCACACTGCTAATTGGGACTAGGACTTTAATTCAGTTTTCATGAACCTGAACAGATGCTTTTCACATCACAATATGTTTTTTTCTTATGAAATACTGTAACTAGCTATTGCCTCTACTGGAATATTCTTTTTTTTTGCCCCACTCCTATCTGCTTGGTAAAATCCTGCTTATTTTTAAAGATTTTGTTCTGCATGGCATATCCTGACTGTGCAGTGAATCCCTCATTTATGCCAGTGTGGTATCTAATGTAAAGCTTTCCTACTGTTTTTATGCTCTAGTGTAGAGTTACTTAAACTTGAGAACTATGGGCTCCAGACTTTCCTGGCAAGTCACTAGACTTGAATTTGAAAAACAGTGGCTTAAGAAACTCAAATTTGTGGAATATGTATTTTTGTGTGTGTTTTTACGACTTGTAATTGATTTTTAGAGAGAGAGCAAAGGAGAGGGAGAGAGAGAAAAAGACTGATGTGAGAAAGAAACATCGACCAGCTGCCTCCTGCACAGCCCTTACGAGTGTATGCTCTGACCAGGAATCGAACCAGCAACCTTTCAGTGCACGGGATGATGCCCAGTCAGCTGAGCCATACCAGCCAGGGCATATGTCTTTTGTTCTTCATGGCTGTTTTTTGTTTGTTTGTTTTTAAGTGCATGTACAGATGTGGATCACTTGTTTCCATTTAAATATGTGAACAGTGCCTTTCAATAGTCTCTGACAACTCAGAGACTCTCTCCCCATAATATTCCAACATATCTTGGCTTAAGATAGTGTTTGTGGTGGGACATCTGTCTTTTGGGAAGTGGGCGTTTCCCAGCATTTGAAATCCCTCCCTGAATTTGAGGAGCTCCCTGGTAGATAGGGAACTCCTTAAATTCATGAATGGATCTTGGTGAAGTGCAAGGCCTGGCTCCTACCATAGCAAAGCCAAAAAGGGCAAATAAATGGCTTTCTCCTGCCTACACTTAGGAAATGGGCCCGTAACCCACACATGGCTAATTGGGTGCTTTTATCTGGAGCTAATACAAAGACTCAAGCACAGTAAAGGCTGTAGTGGGTGCAATAAAACATCATTTCCAAAAACAGAAGTAGTGGGGTGCCCATTGTAGCATCGCTTCTGTGCCCACATCATTCTTGTGACAGATTTTGATTTTCTTTCTTTTAAACTTTCTTGGTCTTACTCATTTACTGAGCCTAGTTCTTCAACCTTCCCAGCAATTTAGAGAGCTACCTTTAACATGGGGGGGGGGGGGGGGGGAGTATATTACATTTCTGTTCATCAATATGAATTGATTACCGTTCTTGTACTTAAGAACCCCATATTAATTTTTTAAAAATATTTTTATTGATTTCAGAGAGGAAGGGAGAGGGAGAGAAAGAGAGAAACATCAATGAGAGAGAATCATTGATTGGCTGCCTCGTGCACTCCCCACACTGGGGATCGAGCCCACAACCCGGGCATGTGCCCTTGACCAGAATCAAACCTGGGACCCTTCAGTCCGCAGGCCAATGCTCTATCCCCTGAGACAAAATGGCCAGGGCCCATATTAATTTTTACCTATCTCCCCTGTGAGCTTTTTGAAGATATAAATTAGTTTTGTATTCCCAATATTTATCACATTGTCTTTTATCTGCCATATAGTTTAGTTAAATTTAGGTTGAATTGGTATTTCTAGAAATTAACCCTTCTTTTGTTGTTTTCAATGTTGTTTTAACCATATACCTCTTTGTAATAAATGTTCTTAGTATAAATGATGTGCCATTGAACTTTATCCAACTTTTCCACATTGTTACAATAGTTGTAGAATACAGTTTTAACGACAGTTGTATAAATATTAACACCAGCTTTCAGTTGTAATTTCTCATGGCCAACATTTTAGAATTTCTTTTTTTTTCTTCTTTTTTTTTTTCCGGTTGTCAAATGATCTTTAATTGAAATATTTTCCTTTGTAGTTCCTAACTAGCTGGGCATTTCACTGCACCACTATTGATGTCATCTATGATATGATGAGGGTTGAGGGGTGGTGGCCATCATCATTGCAGTCCACCGAGAGCAATCCTCAGGATCTCTTTAATGGTTCCAGAAAGTTCTCTAGCTAAACATCAGTGTGCTGTATCTATTGAGCAGTGTTGACCATCTCATCAAAAGTTATATTTTCACTGTGCTTAATGTTGGGTTTGTTTTGCTTCTTTTATGTCTCTTGGCAGTTCTTTGATGGTCAGGGCAGAGACAGAAGGTACTACGTCAGTCTGGACCTGCATGTTCTGAATGATTAGTTTCACTGTAATAATCAGACCCTTACAATCACTGGTTGCTTTGGCAATGTCATCACCAACCTCTTTTGGAGACAGACCCAGGGGCTCCCTAGGGCCAGGGCCGACTGAGGTACCCGCCAGTGCACCTCAGGTATATGACTTTGATCTCTTGGGGTCCAACTTCTGTGGCGTGGTGGAAGTGGCTGGTGTCAGATGAACCTGGATTTGGGATGACCAAAGAAAGTTGCATCTAAGCCGCCTCCAAGCTGAAAGCTGAAAGCTCATTTTAGAATTTCAATTAATAATTTTTAAAACCATATAGTCTCAGTGAAAGTAAAGTTAGTCTTTATGCTTGTTCCTTTGTGAAGAATAAGAATCATCAGTGCTTTTAATTGCTATTAATGAATAAATTATTAAAAATGCTATTCAATGCCACATTATAAGAATATGGAGCCCTAGCCAATTTGGCTCAGTGGATAGAGCGTCGGCCCTAGGACTGAAGGGTCGTGGATTCTATTCCGGTCAAAGGCACATACCTTGGTTCTTGGTTGTAGGCTCGATCACGACCCTAGTCCCATGATCAGGGTGCATGCAGGAGGCAGCCAATCAATGTATCTCTCTCACACATCGATGTTTCTCTATCTGTGTCCCCCCCTCCCCTTCCAGTCTCTCTAAAAATCAATGGGAAAATATCCTCACCAAGAGGTGAGGATTAACCATGTGATCATCAACCCAATCCAACTGAAAGCGTTGTAGCTGCAAACTTAGCAAATAGATGCTATGTAAACAAATGAGCATGTCTGTGTTCAGTAACACTTGATTTACAAAAACAGACATCAGGTTGGATTGGGCCAGTGGGTCCTTTGTTTGCTCACTTCTGCATAACATTGAAGTTGCAAAAACTGGGTTATCTAATTTCTTTTCCCCTTGAGTTCTTGAGATAAAAAATAATTTAAATTGTATGAGCAAATACAAGACTTATTTTGGGGATCAGCATTTCCAAAAGACTGATTCAGAAACCTTTATGATTAAAATATACTGATCTGTCATAGAAAGCCATGTGTGGATAGGGAAGAGAGAGAGAGAGAGGTTGAATGAAGATCTCTAAAAAAAAAAAAAGAAAAGCATAAAATCTCTTCAGTAAATTTGAAATTTAGGAAAGAGGCCTAGATTATTTTGAAGTTAGGAATTGTTCCAGAATTTTTCTCTCCCCAGCCCTAGTGTCAGTCCTGAAACTCAGCTTGATTTCCAACTCCAGAAGTGAAAGAGAAGGCAGTTAGCACAGTTTTCACTGGTTCATTAATAATTCATTCACCTAATATCATTTGAGCACCTACAGTGCCTTCCACTGTATTCAGTAGCCATGGAAATACAATAATGAATAATTCTTCTGAGAATAAGTTTTCTTCGGTAGGTTCAGTTAAAGGGTGTATAGAGCAAACAATTAAGATAGTTGTATGGTTTCTGAATACATCATTTCTCTATTTAATGGATAACATGAATAAAACTTAGAAGCCACTATATAGCTGTGTTAAGAAAACATACAACTATATAAAAAGAATAGACTAAATGAACAAATAAACTGATGAACAAAAATAGATCCAGAGACATAGAAGCATCGAACAGACTGTCAAACCTCAGAGGGAAGGCAGGGGAGGGTGAGAGAAGGGAGGTGTAAGATCAACCAAAGGATCTGTATGCATACATATAAGCATAACCCATGGACAAGGACAGTAGAGGGGTGAGGGCATGTGCTGGAGGGTGGGAGCGGCCAAGGAGAGGTCAATGAGGGGAAAAGGAGACATATGTATTACTTTAAACAATAAAAAATTTAAATTAAAAAAAAAAAGACTATTTGTAAGAGCCAAGAAAAAGTCACAAATGGTTAAAGTATAGAGGAGCATCAACACCAAATCAAATTCAGATGAAAATTTTATGTTATTTATTTTTAATATATTTTTATTGATTTCAGAGAGGAAGAGAGATGGAGAGCTAAACATCAATGATAAGAGAGAGAAGTATTAATTGGCTGCCTCCTGCAAGCCCCCTAGTGGGGATCAATCTCACAACCCAGGCATGTGCCCTAACCGGAATCGAGCCATGACCTCCAGGTTCATAAGTCGATGCTCAACCACTGAGCCACACCAGCCGGGCAGAAATTTTAATAGGAGAGTCAATGCCAAATCAAATATCAAATTCCAAATGAAAGGTAATGAAAATTGAGTGTTTTCTTATTGAGTACTCTTTGAGAACTTACTCTATGCCAGATATGGCCCTACATATAAATTAATATACATATAGATATGCATATAATTTAATTCTCACAACTACCCAGGTAGGCTTTCTCTCCATTTTATACTTAGGGAAATAAAAATTAAGTAACTTGCTTGAGATCCTACAGCTAAGAAGTGGAAAGACAGGATTTGATCTGACTCATTCCAGAACTGTGTTATATTCAATCATTTTCATTGAAATGTTTCAGAACCACAAATGAAATACCGAGATTTAAAAATATTGAAGATTAAGTATTATAGTAGATAAAGCAGAGGCTGAATTAGCAAAGATAAGGAAGAACATGCAAGTTTATTTAAGAAATGTTTTTATTGATTTTTATTTTTTAGAAAGAGGAAGGGAGAGGAGGGGGAGAGATCAAGAAATATCAGTGTGAGAGGGAAACATCACAGCACCTTGAGCAGGGATCATGCCCTGACCAGGAATCGAAATTGCAACCTTTTGGTGCACAGGACAGTGCTCAATCAACTGAGCCACACTGGCCAGGTCAAGAATAACAAGTTTGAACTGATAGATAGAAATAGAAGTTTTCTGAACTGAGAAGATTCAAGATTAGAAATAGAGGGTCTCCATACTTCTATTTAAATATTAGTAAACACAGATGAGGAGCAAGACACATGCTAGCTAAAATGATTAAATACAATTTTTTTTTAACTAACGTTTGGGCAAAATAACAGATTCAAGGAGTAAAATTGACTTACCTTTAGGTTATTTTCTATGATAGTACTGGAGAACAAAGCAGTTCTGTTAGGAAAAAAGATGTGAAAAAATAATTCAAGCTGTTATCCATGTAGGATGGCAACCGAAAAACAATCTTAAAATATGAGGTGGGGTAAAAGTAGGGTTACAGTTGAATAGGTGAAACACTTTATTGTATTATTTACTAATTATTGTATTACTTTTCATGTGAACAAATGTAAGCCTACTTTTGCCCCACCCTGTATATATCCCCCTTTCCACTCAATAGATTGCCATAGAAATCACATCAGAAACTTGAGGGTTGAATTTTTCTTTCCCTTTCTCCTTCTCCTCTTTTGCTTCCCCCCTTCCCTTTTTCCCCTTCCTACTCTCTCATGGGTTTATTTACAGATATAGCCTTTAGGAATGTAAACTGTTGGATCAGAACTTGAGATATTTCCCAGGCTACATAAGATATTAGGATTAAATTTCAACTGTGGAGCCATGAATTATTTTCTTGACAATGAAGCTACTTTTTGTTATATTAGTCTTTTGTCCAAATTGAAATTCTATTACAGTGTTTTGAGTGGATTTTCTTAATTTCGGTAGTTTTTCTTTGTATAAATACTAGAGGCCTGGTGCACAAAAATTTGTGCACTGGGGGGGGGGGGGGGAGGGAGAGGGGTCCCTCAGCCCGGCCTGTGCCCTCTCGCAGTCTGGGACCCCTCGGGAGATAACGACCTGCTGGCTTAGGCCTGCTCCCGGGTGGCAGAGGACACGCCCAATCCCTAGGTTCAGCCCCTGGTCAGGCTCAGAGCAGGGCCAATTGGGGAGTTGGGGCACCGCCCCCTGTCATGCACAGAGCAGGGCGGATCGAGAGGTTGCGATGCCACCCTCAGTCACACTCAGGGTAGGGCCGATTGGGGGGTTGGGGCACTGCCCCCTGTCACACTCAAGGCAGGGTTGATGGGGAGGTTGCAGCGCCACCCCCTGTCACGCACAGAGCAGGGCCAATCGGGGTTGGGGCACTGCCCCCTGTCATTCACAGAGCAGGGCCGATCAGGGGGTTGGGGCGCTGCCCCCTGTCACTCACAGAGCAGGGCCCATCAGGGGGGTTGGGGCTCCGTACTCTGTCACACACAGGGCAGGGCCTGTGGGGAGGTTATGGCTCTCCCCCGTCACACACAGAGCAAGGCCCGTGGAGGGGGGTTGGGGTGCCACCCTCTATCACCCACAGAGCAGGGCCGATCAGGGGGTTGGGGCGCTGCCACTGTCACACTCAGGGCAGGGCCGATGGCGTGGTTATGGCTCTACCCTGTCACACACAGAGCAGGGCCCGTGGGCGGGGGGTGCTTGGGGCACCGCACCCTGTCACACACAGAGCCGCAGGGCGATCAGGGGGTTGGGGAGCTCCCCCCTATCAGGCACAGAGCAGGGCTGATCAGGGGGTTGGGGCGCCGCACCCTGTCACACACAGAGCAGGGCCGATCAGGGGGTTGGGGCGCCTTCCCCTGTCACACACAGAGCCGCAGGGCGATCGGGGGGTTTGGGCGCTGCCCCCTGTCACACTGATCCTGGTGCTGGGAGGCATATTTTTTTTTTTTTTTTTAATTCTGGGCCAGCTTTAGCTCTGAGGCCTCGCTGCTGAAAACATTGATACAATGTTGCGGTTCAGCTGGCTGAAGCCCCGCTGAATAAAGCAGGTTTCTAGGGTTTTGTTTAGCTTCCATATTTGTTACATAGTTGCTTAGAGTTGTAGCTGAGAGGCCGGCAAGTCAGGCGGGGAACGTTGGAGTCCGCAGTCACTGGAGCAAGCAAGCCTCCCTGTTCGCTTCAGTGCATGGCTGCCGGCCGCCATCTTGGCTGACAGTTAATTTGCATAAGGATATGCTGATTAGCCAATGGGAAGGGTAGCGGTCGTACGCTAATTACCATGTTTCTCTTTTATTAGTGTAGATATGTATTTGGTTAAATTAAAATTTTAACTTTATACCATCAGTAGAAAAATTATTCAAATACTTCACTATATTCAGTTAAAAAATGTCTAAGACTGATTGCTTTTAAACTTTCAAAGAAGAAAAATAAAGTATGCATTTAATAAGTAAAACAGTTATATAGAACTAATTTAAATCACTAAAGTAGTTATTTTGGGAGGGAGGGGAAGCTTAAGTTAAAGTTCTATGTAGATGTATAGATGGGGAAATATACCACAAGATTTGGGGCCTTAATTATCATGATTTCCATTTAAAAACTTTTTTGTTTTAAGAAAAGTAGATGCTTAACACTTTTTATTGCTTAAAAATACAAAGAGGTATGCATTACTTTTGCTCTTAAAATTTTCCCTAGCTCACATTTTTTTTCTTTGATTTCCATTAGTTCTGTGTGATATTGGTAAGTAAGTAAAAATAAGCCTATTATTTATATATGTATTTTAGACCTTGAGTAGTCCTAGGTTAAGAATCCCAGAAACAGAAATACGTAATTATATGTATAATTGTGTTAAAAACACAGCATTTTGTTTTATTTTGCAGTTTTTATTCTTAATATATATATGCTTTGCTGTGATTTTTTTTTCTTTTTGCTAGAGTCTCAGCCATCACTACCATTCATGTGTGTCTTGTAGTAATTTTGTTAGTGAAAAAATAACCCTCAATTGGGAACATTACTGACATGACGTGTTTGTTTAAGGTGATCACTTTGGTCAGGATCAGCCCAGTATGGATTTTGGTGGTTTTTTTTTTTAATTTCAGGGAGGAAGGAAAAAGAAGAGAGAGAGAGAAACATCAGTGATGAGAGAGAATCACTGAATGGCTGCCTCCTGCACTCCCCCTATTGGGGATCAAGCTCAGAACCTGGGCATGTGCCCTCCTGGATCATAGGTCAAAGCTCAACCACTGAGGCACACTGCCGGGCCCAGTATGGATTTTAACCGCAATAAGAAACTATTCTTCAGAACACATTTTAAGTGTTTTATGAGCATACATTATGTATTTATTAAGTACATACTCATTAAATGAGTGATAGTTACACTCATTACTTTGAAATAGATTCATATCTATAACTGAGAGTTGAATGCATTTGTTAAGACAGACCTTTCATATTAACTTTTAGAAAACAGAGTAACAGCAAGTTGATTTTATACTTCTTAGACCTTCTGCCTTTTATATTGTGCCATCCATTTGTTTTTTCTTTATTATAAAGTTCCAGATAAAGTATTACCACCTTTCTTGCTTACTTTGCTCCTCAGTAGTAGTAACACAGTAGAATCCATCACTGTGTTGTAATTTAGAATTCTGGTACTGTTTTACCCACTCATGCCACCAGTACAATAATATGATTCTTTTGGCAAAGTTATATCCTACGGTAAGGACTTGTACCCTTTAGGGTAGAGAGCAGGGCAGAGGGAGGATTGTAGGAAAGGAGGGACCATAGCATTCATTTGATTCTCAAAAGGATCTGTTATTTAAAAAATATGAAACATTGCCTTTTTTTTTATTGGAAGCAATTTTATTACAGAAAAACTCCGTGCTGCAGGGAGGGGAACCCAAGTTGGTTGCCCTAAACACTGCAGTCTTAAGGAATTCTGAATTCTAAGTGGTGAAAGGTAATACTTAGCTGTAACTGAATTATTGGGGACACTGAGTCAACTATATAGAGTTTGTTAAATTTAATAGTTTTGCTGCATTCTACTCTGTCAGTTATCCAATATTAATTTACTTGAAGTACAAAATGGTCATACATATGCTAATTTAGTCTCCTGTTTTGTTAACTAGCTTTTGAGGACACTGGTTTCTTGTGACAGTACAGTATGTACTTATGCCTTAGAACTCAGTTGCAGCAACCTGTACATATCTTGGAGATCAAAGGAAGAGAATTGTTTCTTTTTGCCGGAAGAATGGCTTAAAGTTCTCTGCAGGAATCAGATGACCATTTCATTTAGAAGTAGTATATAAAGAATGCTATCCCATCTGAATGTTTATTATTCAAAGGAACCAATGTTGTGTAATAGATTCCTGTAAGAAGTACTGGATCTAGTAAATATATAGTGATTCAAATAATAATGTCGTGATACAGATAAAGCAAACCACAGATCTAATACATGCTCTGTGTTATGAAATAAACATAACAATAATGATAGTCTAATGGTCACCATTTAATGTTAGATTATTTGCTGAGTAAGTAGTTTGTCTACATTTGCTCATTGAATTGTCATAAAATTTTGATTAAAAAAAAGATATCTTGAAAGATTGTTTCTGCAGATGATGTAAATAAAGAAATTCAAGTAACTTGCCCAGGGTAACCAAGCTAGTAAATGGCAAAGCCAGGATTTGTCTTTAGATTTGTTAGATTCCAAAAACCACTCTCGATTCTATTATATGAACACTAGAGGCGTGGTGCACAAAAATTTGTGTACTGGGCGGGGGGTGCCTCAGTCTGGCCTGTGCCCTCTCGCAGTCTGGGACCCCTCGGGGGATGACCACCTGCTGGCTTAGGCCTGCTCCCTGAGGGATTGGGCCTAAGCTGGCAATCAGACATCCCTCTGGCAGCCCGGGAGCCTTCGGGGGATGTCCACTTGCCAGCGGGGAGCAGGCCTAAGCTGCAGTCAGACATCTTTAGCGCTGCTGAGGAGGCAGGAGAGGCTCCCACCACCACCGCTGTACTGGCAGCCGGCAGCCTGGCTCGTGGCTGAGCAGAGCTCCCCCTGTGGGAGTGCACTGACCACCAGGGAGCAGCTCCTGCATTGAGCATCTGCCCTCTGGTGGTCAGTGTGTGTCATAGTGACCAGTCATTCCCAGTCGTTCTGCTGTTAGGGTCAATTTGCATATTACCCTTTTATTATAGAGGAGTGCTGGCCAGCCTGGGTGAGGGGCTGATGGCCACAGCCCCTTCAGGGTTGGGGTACCCCCAGGGTGCCTGGCCAGTCTGGGTGAGGGGCTGATGGCTGTTTGCAGGCTGGTAACAGCACCTTCAGTGTGGGAGTCCCCACTGGGGTGCCCGGCCAGCCTGGGTGAGGGGCTGAGGGCCGTTTTCAGGCAGGCCACACCCCCTTCAGGGTGGGGGGGGGGGGGTCCTGCTGGGGTGCCTGGCCAGTCTGGGTGAGGGGCTGATGGCTGTTTGCAGGCTGGCCACAGCCCCTTCAAGGTGGGGGTCCCTGCTGGGGTGCCTGGCCAGCCTGGGTGAGGGGCTGAGGGCCGTTTTCAGGCTGGCCACACCCCCTTCAGGCTGGGGTGCCTGGCCAGTCTGGGTGAGGGGCTGATGGCTGTTTTCGGGCTGGCCAAGCCCCCCAGCAGGGACTCTCACCCCATGAGGGTGTGGCCAGCCTGGGTGAGGGGCTGATGGCTGTTTGCAGGCTGGCCACAACCCCCAGCTACCCAAGCTCCCAGAAGAGGCTGGCTGGAAGCAGGTATCTGGGATTTATCTGTCTTCTATAATTGAAACTTTGTTGCCATGAGCGGAGGCCACAGCGGGGCAACCAAGCCTCCTGCTTGCTCCAGCTCCGTGGCTGCCGGCCACCATCTTGGTTGGGTTAATTTGCATATAGTTGCTCTGATTGGCTGGTGGGCGTGGCTTAAAGCATAGCAAAGGTACGGCCAATTAGCATCTTTGTCTTTTATTAGTGTAAATGAGTACCTTTTAAAAATATTTTATCTTTCATTTTCAGTTTACATTTTATATTATTTTGTATTAGATCAGGTATACAACATAGTAGTTAGGTAACCATATACTTTACAAAGTGTGTCCCAACCGCCAATATTTTCAGTACCCACGTGGCACCATACATAGTTACTACAATATTATTGACAATATTCCCTTTACATCCCATGACCAGTCTCCAAACCTCCCTCCCATCTGGCAACCATCAGTCTGTTCTCTGTGTCTGAGTTTTCTTCAGTTTTGTTTATCTGTTTATCTTGTTCTTTAGATTCCACATAAGTGAAATCAGATGGTTTTTGTCTTTTTCTGATTGACTTATTTCACTGAACATGATACCCTGTAGGTCTATCCAGGCTGTCACTAATGGGGTGATTTAATTTTTTGAGGACCATACTGTTTGCCATAGTGGCAGAACCAGTTTGCATTCCCACCAGTAATGCACAAGGTTTCTCTTTTCTCCACATTCTCACCTACACTTGTTTGTGGATTTATTGATGATAGCCATTCTGAGAGGTGTGAAGTGATAATATCATTGTGGTTTTAATTTGCATTTCTTTGACAATTAGCAACATGAGTGCATCTTTTCATATGTCTGTTGGCTATCAGAATGTCCTCTTTGGAGAAGTATCCATTCAGGTCCTCTGCCCCCCCCCCCCCCTTTTTTTTTTAATTGAATTGTTTGTGTTTTTTTGGTGTTGAGTTGTATGAATTCTTTATAATTTTTGGATATTAACTCCTTATGAGATGTATTATTGGTGACTATCTTCTTCCATTCAGTAGATTGTAATTTTGTTTCCTTTGCTCTGCAAAAATTTTTAGTTCAGTGTATTTAGTTTTTAATTGGTTTATTTTTTCTTTTTGTTTTCCTTGCCCGAGGAGATATATCAGAAAAAAATATTGCTAAGACAAATGTCAGAGTTTTTGTTAAACCTCACCTGAGGATATTTTTTCCATTGATGTTTTTTTTTTTAGAGAGAGTGGAAGGAGGGAAGGAGAGAGACAGAATTATCAGTGTGAGACAGACACATCCCGACAAGGGCTGTGGATCGAACCCACAACCCAGGGAATCAAACCTGGACCCTTTGGTGCACAGGCCAGTGTTCTAACCACTGCTCAGAGATTTTACTACCTATGTTTTCTTCTAGGAGCTTTATGGTTTTGAGTCTAACAGTTAAGACTTTAATCCATTTTTAGTTTATTCTTGTATATCTGTAAGAAGGTGGTCTAGGTCTTTTTTTTTTTCTTTTTTTGCTTGAGTATGAGTATTTTTTAAAAGATTAAGCAGGTAGAGGAGGAATGAAGTTTCATTTTATGTTTGTATGACTTAGCACAAACCTCTTGCCAAAAAAGAAACTTTGGAACCACAGTGAGCATAGTCCAGAATGGAGTAGTTACTTGACTTGATGAACTTTGTCTTTTTTGTTCACTTCTGTGTTTCTACCACTTAGAATAATTTCTAGCTCATAGTGGGAGCTCTTAAATGTTGAGTGAATGACTGACCAAATAAATGACTAGTGAGTGAAAAATTCTTTAAAGCTTCAAGGTCTTATAAAAGATCTAGAGCAGTGTATACCAGGATAACATGAATTTATATAGAAAGAGCTCACAGTTGTTCTCTATCCAGAAGGCAACATCAAGATCAGATTAAGCTGTATCAGTTCGAGGTGAACATCTTTGGCAAACTTTAGAGTCTCAATGGCAGGCAAAGAAGATTGTCCAAAGTCTGAACAGGAAAAGGGTGTTAGCAGAGACAGAGTCTGGATGAACCAGTTCACTTCCATCTTGGTATTAACAAACTGGCAGGAAGAGGGTCTGAATGGCAGGAAGAAGGGTGTATAACATCATCATGGGCTTTATTGTCTGGTCTTACTTTCAATGAATTTCACTATTCTGTGTTCTCTAAATTCTAATTCCGTACTTCACACTCTAGCATCTTGACCCATTATATATTAGTTTCTGTTGCAAAACCAGGCATGGGCAATGACTGTTAGTATTTTTACAAAGCACATAATCAGCCCATAAGTTCACTTTCTCTCTCACCAAGGCAAAGTGTTAAGACTTTTCTTTCTCTTTTGTGACTCAATTTCAGAGATATTAAAATACAGGAAAACATGTGCTTTGGAACCAATGACATATGATATTGTTTTCTATAAAATCTTTAATGTTACAGGGTATTTGGTATTAATCTTCATGTCCAGAATTAGGAGAAATTTTAAGTAAACTATGACACATCTACTTGACAAAATATTCTGTAGCTTTCAAGAATAACAGCAAGATCTCGTGTGTTAAATAATTAATAGTGTCATTGTAACTTTTTTTAAGCAACTGCCTTTCATAAGGAGAAAAAAAAACACCAGAATTACAACAAGGTATTAATAATGGTTGTATTTTGGGTGGTAGGCCTTATTAGAAGAAACATTTTATTTTCCAAATTTTACTTAATTCATGTGTTACTTATTAAGTATGTGTGGTGACAGTGGGATTGTTTGTAACACTTATGAAAGGAGTGCTTAGAAATAAGTCCTAAACCTGCAGTCGGACATCCCTTTCACAATCCGGGACCACTAGCTCCTAACCACTCGCCTGCCTGCCTGATTTCACCCCTAAAACTTAAGCTTCTTCTTTTTTTATTTTTAATATTCATATTTCTTCTTTATTTTTTATTTTAAAATTCAAGCTTCTTGAGAACATGAGGCATTTAACATTATTCCATATTCCTTACAGAGAGCTAAACATGATAAACACAGCAAATACTTAATACTTATGGGCTTCTATACAAACATTTTCCAACCAGGAGTGTTTTAATAGGCAATCTCCAAAAATTTGAACTGGAAAACCTAAAAGTAGAGTGCTCAGATTTCAGGCATCAGGTCTATTAGCAGGATTTCTATCCCAATTAAACTCTAATTCTGAGCTCTCAACAGTCTGGACAAACTGCCCTTCACCATCTCCAAAGTTTCTTATTCATCACTATCCCATTTTCCTCCACTTCAAACCAAGGTAACAAATGAAACCTTTAATTCTGATCTTCCTCGCCTCAAGGGAACAGCAAACCTCAATTCAAATAATTTCCTGCCAGAAGTCACATCCAAATACTGCCAGACTGAGGATTATAGGGCTGACTGTACATGCGCAATAACAGGCTCACGTTCTAGCGGTAGGCGCCCAGGCATCCTCCGCAATCCCACAATCCTCTGGTCACATACTTCCAGTTTTTCTAGCTCCTCAAGTGGTGTTTTCTTTAGTCGTATTGCAACGTCTGGGGCCTCTAGTTGGAGAGGATTTTTCTGTTTTGGCTTTGATAGCTGTTTACTCTTTGGAATCAGTGAAGTTTCGGGAGTATTGCCGCTGCCATGAACATGTTGGTCCCAAGTGCACTCATGAAACAACCGCCCATTCAGTCCACTGCTGGCGCCGTCCTGGTTTGCAATGAGTAAGGTACTGTGCTGAGTCGTTTTCCAATCGGATCTTCCTGTTCCTTCCCCAACACACTCCAAACCTATTCCTGGCAGAACACCCCAACCCCACAGACCCTTAAGACCTTCCCCCTATTTGACTTTACCCCATCAAACTTGCACCCTATCGCATTGCCTCTGGGTGTCCCTAACCGCTCCCTGGGGTGCTGGCCCCGCCCCCCAGGGAGCGGTTAGGGGCACCCCTAGGCAACGTGATAGGGTGTCTCAGTGGTGTTCTGGTCTCTGATCATTTTGGTGGCTGGCTTTTTATATATATAGACTAGAGGCCTGTTGCACAAAGAGATTCGTGCAATAGGCCTTCCCTTGCCCTGGCTGCTGGCACCAGTTTTCCTCTGGCACCTGGGACCCAGGCCTTTGCTCTGGCTGGAGCCTTCGGTCTTCGCTGCTCCGCCGCTTCGTGCCTACGTGTGCAAATTAACCACCATGTTTGTTGGGTTAATTTGCACACTCTCCTGATTGGCTGGTTAGAGTAGCGGAGGGATGGTCAATTTACATGTTTGTCTATTATTAGGTAAGATACTTTCCAAATTACCACCTCCTGGTTTCCAGTTGGCTTATGGGTATTCGATACACCATAATGTATTAATTTATTTCTTCAGACATATTCTCTCGCATACACCCACCATCTCCAAATCAATAGCGTGTTGAATTCTGCTAATTCCTTAATTTAGCATTATATGATATGCTATCATAATCAACAATAACAAAGTACCACATTTGGCATTGTGAAATGTGATTTTATTTAGAAGTAGAAGATGTAGTCTCTGACCCCCAAGGACCTTTACAATTTAATTAACACAAAATATAAATACATGAAAAGCTAAATTGCAATAAAAAATAGTCAACAAGTTAAGTCATTGAGCATTCTCTTCATTGAAGCTCCTTTGTATTTTCCCAAGTAAGTAGGCAGCAAATTCATTAACTGCCTATTTTATCAGACTTTCCTATTTTATCCAAAGCAAGTAGCACAGTGCCTAACTTATGGTAGGTTCAGTAAATGTTTGTTGAATTAAATCTAATTGTAAATAGTGTGTCTTTTTCTAATGCAGTGTTTCATCTTTTTAAATTCATACATTAGTAAAATAACTCAGTAATGATAGATTTAACAGAAAAAACACTTGCCTTTGAAAGGTATGTCTATAATTTTTTTACATTGTGCATATTGTTATATGAATCTTCCTGCTTGATCTAGCTTATGTGGAAAGTTAACTATACTGTAGCAGCCATTTTCAGCAACAAAACTCTTGAACTACTTTGTTCTCATAGCCAGAAGTACAGAAAACTTTTTTTTTTTTTTTTTAAATCTAGATTCTATCTAGACAGTGGTTCTCAACCTTCTGGCCCTTTAAATACAGTTCCTCATGTTGTGACCCAACCATAAAATTATTTTCGTTGCTACTTCATTACTGTAATGTTGCTACTGTTATGAATCGTAATGTAAATATCTGATATGCAGGATGGTCTTAGGCGACCCCTGTGAAAGGGTTGTTCGAATGCCAAAGGGGTCGAGACCCCATAGGTTGAGAACCGCTGATCTAGAATGTGAGTGGAGTGGGAGTGGGGGGGCAATTATAGATTGATACAATCACCAGATGCCTTTAACACATAAAAGTAAAGAGCATGAAAACTAACTGTAATAGAATTGAAAGGTTATCTTCTCTACCCACTGGTTATTCATTGAGGAAATAGGTCTGCCAAGGTTGTCAGCAGTAACAGAGGTCACTAGAGCCAAGGCTTCTGTCTGGTATTCTTTCCACTATTTAATAATTCTCTTCATAAAAGTAGAAGTTAAGTAGGCGGTGAAAGATAGGTAAGACTGAGATACCTAAGCAAATGCATTCTAATAGAGGAATGGGTTCCTAACATCTCAGGGGTGTCTCAGGGGTCATGACCCCTTTGAGAATCTAATGAAAAATGACATGGACTCTACCTAGAAAATTATATACACATACAAAAGAATTTGTAGACTCTTTGAAAGTCTATCCATAGATTGTTTAGTGGTCTGTAGATCTCAAGAGGAAAGGTACAGAATCAGAAATTATCATACCATATCATGGCATCAGAAATAGAGGAGACTGAATTAGATTTTAGAATATATGTGCTCTTTAATAGTCAGCTTTCTTCAAGGAGGTACGAATTAGATTTTAGAATATATGTGCTCTTTAATAGTCAGCTTTCTTCAAGGAGGTACTGCAAGCCATAGAGTAGATGGCCCAAATTCCTAAAGCATCCATGGGTGGGAAAGAGGGGGATCAATAGCTATGGATTTAGGGTTGTGGCTTTTATATTAAACAACACATACGTGTACATATGATATGTGCTTATTCATGCAGAAATATTTCTATGAATTTTTAATTTGGCTGTTTAAGATTTTGCTCTCAGATTCAGGGAAGCATGTAGTTTTCCTCTGTTATTTGGAGTACTTTAATGAAAATGTTTGAGAAGTACTGGGTAGAGAGTTAACAGGGCAGGCTATTTTATATTTTGTGGGTGGGTGAGATATATAGGAATTAATACTTATTTTGTGAAACCAATTAATTAGTGAAAAACAAAGTTTTTGTGGATAGAGACCTGCAATTCCTCTTTTTTTGTAGCCTTAGCATGCCTAATACAAAGCTAGGAACCTGGTTTCTCAGTACATACTAGTTGATTTATTGATATTAAAGATAGAACTAGACAGTTACACCAGTAAATTGTTAGTCAAATAAGAGAATTTATTGCTATAACTGAGGCTTTCTGTTATTCTAAACAGTAGTACTTAAGAAATGAAATATAACTAGCTTTCTCAAATGCCAGTAATATCATTTAATTTTCAAAAAGTTGAAAAACTTGTCCAGTGTTCAGACCTAAAATGCCATGCTTTGACATTGGAATAAATCATAGTATAATAGTTAGATTCTCTTCCCAGTGTAGAACTCACCAACTTATTGATGTAAACTGGTGATGCATTATCACTCCTTTTTCTTTTTTTAATTCTAAAATTCCAGTTAGAACCGGAAAGACTCAGAGAAGCTCATCTTGAGTTGTTAGAATATAGAGTAGTAATCTTATGACTCTTCTTGGGTTCCATTTGATTTAGAATTTCACATAGACTTTCTCCGTCCCACCATAATCTAAACCTTGAGAGGCACGAGGAAGGAACATGGTCACCACAGTGGTTCTGGATAGAGTGTATTTAATTTAAACTCACCAGAAAATATGAAGTAATATTTTCTTATCTGCAGTATTACATATATACTACACATATGGAATATACCATATTTAGAGAAAATAATAACTTCAATTGTAAAAATACAGTTTTAATATAATAAAAATCTATGTTGTATATTCAGCAATCAATAGGCTTCATGGTGCTATGAAAGGAAGGAGAGTAAAATGAAACTGGATAAATTATTCTTGCTAAAAGGGAAAGGGAAAGCTAGAATAGGCCTGGATGTGATGACAAATTAGGTTTGCCAGCCTGCTTTACCCCAACTGTATATGGCAAATAGAAATTATGTGCAATTATTTATGATCTGCCTGGTTATTTTCACACACACCATAGTAAGAATGTTATTGCTGCCAAATTCCATGGCATATGCTGTTACTGCATAATGTCTTTAAAAACATGTATAAACTTTATCCCTAAGGAAATATTATTCCAAAAAATTATATAATCAAGATACTTCTAAGTAGATATTATTACAAAATTGTATAACCAAATTTATCAACTGTTTGAATTATATATGATGACAATCTGAAATCATCACTAAGATTCTAAAAATTTGTTTTAAATATCTGATAGAAGTGGATGAGTCAGGAGAGGAAACAGTGAAGCCCCAGGCAGAGAGTAGGAGGAAAAGTGGGAAAATGTGGTGTCACTGAATCCAAAAAAGAAAGAGTGTTTAAAAAAGGAAAGAGTACGCCCTAACTAGTTTGGCTCAGTGGATAGAGCGTCGGCCTGCGGACTGAAAGGTCCCAGGTTCGATTCTGGTCAAGGGCATGTACCTTGGTTGCGGGCACATCCCCAGTAGGGAGTGTGCAGGAGGCAGCGGAATCGATGTTTCTCTCTCATCGATGTTTCTAACTCTCTATCCCTCTCCCTTCCTCTCTGTAAAAAAATCAGTAAACTATATTAAAAAAAAAAAAAAAGGAAAGAGTAGTCAACATTATCAGTCACAACATGGAGATCATTGACATCAGCAAAAATGGTGTTCAGAGTAGAAGTCAGATTAGAATGGAAGGTGAGAAATTGGAGATAGCAAATATAGACAGTGCTTTTTTGGAAAGTTTAGCCATGAATGGATAGGAAAGAAAATAGTCACTGAAAAGTGGATGTCAGGTCTTATTGCTGTTTGCTTTTTTAGTGGAAGAGTTGTGAAAAGCACATGCTGATGAGCCAGTACAGCAGGAAAGGTTGAAAGCACCGATGACAAGAAAAGGGATAAACAAAGGAATAAGCTTTCTAAGAAAACAAGAAAGCATAATATCTAAAACATGTAGGTGAGAGATTGGCTTTAGATAGACAGGTTGGTATAGAGAAGTTATGGGGGAATTCTTGTCTGAAGCAGTGTTCTGTGAAAAGAAGGATATGAGGTTATCTGCTGAGAAAGAAAGTGAGGAGATAGAGAAGTTGACAGTTTATAAATAACGGAAGAGATTTAAATAATCTCCAAGGAAAGTGGAAGAGCAAGATACAAAGGAAAACATGGTTCGATTGTCATGTAATGCTAAGGAACCTGTTGGAATTGTTCTTCCCTAGCCCCAGAATCTGGGAGACAAAATTAATATGAGATTTTTGTCTAGCTGGTAATGTCTCATGAAATTAGAATCAAAATTACAGAATAGGTGTCTAACTTCCTTTGGTAATGTCCCTAATGCCTAGAATATGGATGGAGGGTAAGGAGAAAGGAACTAGATAGAGCATTATCTTCCTTTTCTGTTTCACCACCACCACTGAAGTTACTGCTGAAAACCTGAAATTGTCATGCATGCTCTCTACATTGGTAAACATCATTGATCTCAAGTTACTACTGCTATTACTAGATAACAGTGTTAGGTTGAAATGGAAGATCTCATGTGTGACCTCCAAGTCTATTGTTTGAGCAACTTCACCATTTGCTCAGTCAAAAAGCTTCTATTACATAAATGTTTACTATATGTCACAAACTATACTAGACACTGGAGATGCAAAAGTAAATAATGGAGGCATGGTTCCTGACCCATGTCCATAGAGAATACAGATGCAGGCAGTTTGAGTAGAATGCTATGTGCTATGACACAGGAAAGTACAAAGTACTTATCTGTGAGGATCACATTTCTCAAAGTTGAGGTGATTAGAGATGATTTTCTAGGAGAAGTTTTATTTCTAGGAGAAGCTTGATTCTGAAGAATTAGTAAGAGCTAGCTAAATAAAGGTTAGGCCCTTAGGGGGTAGAAATGCTGTGAGATTTGGAAAGGTCATCATGGGCTAGATCATTCCATATGTCCTAAACTATGTTGTTTAAACTTGATCCTCTGGGAGAAATGAATAGCCATCAGAGTACTTTGATTTGAGAGAAAGACATCTGTTTTGTTCTTCCACTTAGTTGTACATTCATTAGTAGTTTCCTATATGTGCCCTGACTTAGGATCAAACCCACAACCTTGGTGTAAGAATAGAGCCACAGAAATTTGTTATTGAAGTATAATTGAAATACAACAAACTGCAGATATTTAAAGTATACAGTTTGTTAAGTCTTGACATGTACACACCTGTGAACCATCACCACTATCAAGAGAATGAACAACAGCCCTGACCGGTTTGGCTCAGTGGATAGAGCATTGGCCTGTGGACTGAAGGGTCCTGGGTTCGATTCCAGTCAAGGGCATATACCTTGGTTGCGGGCACATCCTCAGTGGGGTATGTGCAGGAGGCAGCTGGTTGATGTTTCTCTCTCATCGATGTTCCTAACTCTCTATCCCTCCCTTCCTCTCTGTAAAAAAATCAATGAAATAAAAAAAAGAGAATGAACAACATATCCATCACTTGAGGGTACCCTTTCATAGTCCCTCTCAGATCTGCTTTCTGTCACTATAAATTAGTTTGAATAGTTTATAATTTTATGCCAATGCCACACTTTCTTGATTACTGCAGTTTTTAATAATTTTTGAGATCAGTTTGTGTTGGCCCTCCAACTTGTTTTTTGTTTTGTTTTCAAAGTTGTTTTGGCTATTCTCCATTGTTTTTGTTTCCATATGAAATGTAGGGTCAGTTTGTTAATGTCTTAAAAAATACCTGCTAGGGCTTTGATTGGTATTGCATTGAATCTACACATCAATTTGAGGAGAATTGACATCTTCACAATATTGAGACTTCTAACCCACAAACATGGTACGTTTCTGTTTATTTAGATCCTCTCTAATTTTTCTCAACAATGTTTAGTAGTTTTCAGTGTATAGGTATTTCACATTTTTGTTAGATTTATTAAATTGTCTTATATTTTTGAATGAGGTTATAAATACTGTTTTTAGCTTGGATTTGCAATTATTCGTTGCTAGTATAAAATGCAATTGATTTTGTATATTAATCTTTTGTTCTACAACATTACCAAAATTACTTATTCTAGTAGCTTTTTGGTAGATTCCTTTGGATTTTCTGCATAGACGATCATGTCATTTGCATAGACAGTTTTACTTCCTTTTCAAAACGGATCCCCCCCCCCCCCCTTTTTTTCTTGCCTAATTGCACTGGCTAGAATCTCCAGTACAACATTGACTAAAGTGGTAAGAACAGATAACTTGTTCCTGATTTTTAGAGGAAAAACATTCGATTCTTTACCAGTTAAGTATAATGTTAGTTGTAGTTTTTATGTAGAAAACCCTTATTAGGCCAAGGAAATTTCCCTCTTTTACTTCTTTGCTGAGTTTCTAGCAGCAATAGATGTTGGATTTTGTCAGATGCCTTTTCGTCTACTGAGATGATCATATGGGTTGTTTTGGTTCTTTTTACTTTGTTCAAATGGTGGATTATATTGGTTGACTTTTCATATATTTAACCAACCTGTATTCCTGGGATAAATCTGAGTTGGTCATGGCATATTATCCTTTTTATATAGTTTTGGATTGTTTGCTAAAATTTTATTCAGAATTTGTGTTCATGAAAGATATTAGCCTGTGGTGGCCTTTTCTTATAACATCTCTGTCCTATTTTGGAATCCAAGTGATGCTAATCTCATGGAATGAGTTGGATGCTTCCCGTTTTCTGGAATAATGTGTAGAATTGTTATTATCCTTTTTTTCTTGTCCATCTGGGGCTTGGAAGTTTCTTTGCATCTTCACTTTTTTTTTATTAATTATTTTAAAATTAAACTTACTGTGCCGACAATTGGTTAACAGGTTCATACAGGTTTCAAGTGTACATTTCCGTGATACATGATCTGTATATTGCATTGTGGCCCACCACTCGTTCTGGCTAGAGATTTATCAAGTGTCTTGATCTCTAAGAATTAGCTTTTATTTCTGTTTTCCATTTCATTGGTTCCTGCTCTGATTTTTATTCGTTCCTTCTGCTTACTTTGGATTCAGTTGTTTTTAAATAGACTATCATTTAGAGCATTTTTGGTTCACAGCAATATGGAGCAGAAGCTGCAGAGATTTCCATATACCTTTTCCCCCTACTTTCTGAAAGTGAAATGTACAAAGATCATTTATTTGAGACCTTTCTCCTTTTCTAATACAGGCATTTAATACTATAGATTTTTCCATAAGTACTGCTTTTGCTAAGGCCCTGCTGAAGAGGATCTTTTCTTTTCAGTCAGTAACTTAAAGCAGTCATTTTTTTTTTGTCTGCTAAAATAAGAATTATAAAGTCAGTGTCTGCAGGGATAAAGGATAAAGTTTAAACACAACAGCTCCTTTTTGTATGCATTTTGCATGCTTGTACTAAATAGAGAAGGAAACTGTCAGATTTTCACAAAGTTATCCTATAGATTGCACACTGCAAGAACTGCATTTCTTCGCTTTGATTCACTGAAAAGACCTATCCAGCTAATATCAGTAATGGAAAGGAAGTGTTAATAATGAAAAATAATGAAAATTAAACTACTTCTGTCTGTGAATCATTTAAGCAACATCTATCTTTAGAGTCTCACATTTCTGCAGTTGTGAATAAAGACTAAGGTGGTACATCAAATTGCTGTTACTATTTAAATTTGTTTCTAAATATAAAGTATTATTACATTGAATAATTTCTTTGTTTATATTTCCTCTGTGAGGTAGAAACAAGTTTGGATAGTCTTTTAAAACCAGTATAAGTCAACATCAGGGACCCACAGAAAGCAGTTAATCTTTTACGTTTTACCCTGTGTCAGGTACTGTGTTACATACTTTGCATGAATTATCTCCTTTAATGATGCACTAAAACCCTGTGAGATATAAGTATTTTCATTCCCATTTTACAGATAAGGAAACAGATTTAGAAAATAGTTTGAGGTCCCACAACTAAGTGGTAGAGTTGGAGTTAACTGGGAGTAATCCAGTCTCCAGTGATCTTAAGCATGTAATAGACTGTGTCCATATAGAGTATGTTTGAAAGAAAAACTCATAATAGCTATAAAATGAGTTCTGAATATCTCAGTTGAGGATATGGCTTGATGAGTTGACTAAACCAAACTAGATGAATAATACTGTAGTTAAGAAAATAAATTCTTTCAGACATTTTGCTACTCTGTAAAGTCTGAATTTTCCTTAAGATAAAAAGAGGCCCAGCCAGTATGGCCCAGTTGGTGGAGCATTGTCCCATGCACCAGGAGGTCACCAGTTCGGTGCCCTGTCAGGGCCTATGCCCAGGTTTTGGGCTCAATTCCCAGTAGGGGATGTGGAGGAAGCAGCTGATCTATGTTTCTCTCCTCCCTTCCTCTCTCTAAAATCAGTAAAAACATATTTTTAAAAGGGGAGGAGGGCGAATACTGAATTGGAGGCAATGTGGTAGTTTTTGGGGTTTAGATCACTATTACTAACTGAACCACATTAAAAAGTTATTTGACTTCTTTCAGCTTTAGACTTTTCATACGTTAAGTGGAGATTTTCTCCTTTTAGAATTATTTAAAAATTAGAGATAATGCATGTAGCACAGTGCCAAACTGTAGGAGCTGGCAGAGAAGGTAATTATATTTATTATTGTTAGAATCTCTGTTAATCCTCAATGAATGAAAACTATTTTTGAGGCCTTAACTTCATCTTCTGATACTACCCACCCCCTGTCCATCACCAAGATCGTCATATTCCTTCTGAAAAATATTCATGTAGCACTGAGTTCCTTTCCTTCATAGCAGTTATATTTTGAAATACATTTAAACGTGATTACACTAGATGGTAATCTCTGTGCAATCAGAAGCCACGTCTGATTTCGCTCACCATTGTCTCCTGTGTACAGTGCTTACCATACAATAGGACTTGAGTAAATGTTGAGTGAGTGAATGAAATGAATTCTTAATAGCTAATACTGATTACCTTGTGATAATGGCCGATGCCATCAAAGTAGTGATGCTTTTTCTTTGAAGAATTAAAATACATGTCATGTGATATGTGTAAAAAAGTCAGTATTTGAACTCATCAGTTTCATGTGGCCACCTCTTGACGTTATGCTGATTGAATTTCTTAGAAATGGAGCACTGTATATTCATTACATTTAGCATTATTGCTTGTTTTTAGCTTGACTAATCATGGTTTGAATTACTATCAAACTGTGCAGAATTTCAAGTTTTTGGTTACTTCACTTTGCAAGAAATGCAAATATTTCATGAAATTCTTAGAGCTTTATGAAAGTAAAAATATCAAGCACCTTCCCTCCTTCAGTCTACCGTCCACATAAATACTGTTTCCTTTGGCTTCTTTTAAAGGGAGAAGATGTCAACCGGACTCTAGAAGGTGGAAGGAAGCCTCTTCATTATGCGGCAGATTGTGGGCAGCTTGAAATCCTGGAGTTTCTGCTGCTGAAAGGAGCAGATATTAATGTATGTGAGGAACATTGTCATTCTAGAAAAAATTCTTGTTGTATGCTTTGGGTAATTATTTTATGTAGATGTATAAAATAGTTCTTGTGGAAACCTCATTTTAAATAATACAGTCTGAAATTATATCATAATTTCTGTAACTTAGAAATGTATAGTTTGGATTTTAAACAATAAGCAAACAAAACGACTTTCAAGCTGAGGATCCGGATGTTTCCCTTTGGCTGCTGCCTTTCAAGTTCTAATGCAACTTGAGAGTTGCACCACCTGTAGGTAGCAAATGCTATCTGCCAGTGGACCACAGGACCCTGCAGTCATGGTAAATACAGTGGGGCCTTGACTTACGAGTTTAATTCGTTCCGTGACCGAGCTCGTAACTCACATTACTCATATGTCAAATCAAAAAGTGAACGAGTGAGACACGTGACGCTGGGCTGATGTGGCGTTCACTGTGACATTCGCTTCGTCAACTAGCAGTGGGGTATCTGAAGCTGGCTTGTAACCCGAATTTTAGCTCGCAACTCAAAGCAAAAAATTGGCCAAGACGGCTCGTATCTCGAAAAACTCATTAGTCGGGACACTCGTAAGTCAAGGACCCACTGTATAGTGCATTTTTTGACAGAGGTCAGTAAACAAGTGGTCAGACAGAAGCAGCCATCTCCCGACTCTTTCCTTCTGTGGCTTCTGCATTTCAGAGTTTTAGAAAAATGTTTAAGTAACTGTGACAGCAAGTGAGATGAACTTCTCACATTTCAGGGGACACCAAGTCACTTGGCTGAGCTGTGGCAATCTTTTCATTGGCTATGTTCTTTCCTTCACCTCAATGGCATTTCTATATTAGTGGGGAGTAAGGCTCAGAGAGATTATACCTAGTCACACAGTAAGTGGCAGAGCCAAGGTTTGAGCTGGGGTCAAAGCCCCTGCTCCCTCCACTTCACTTTGCAGACTCCCAAAGAGAAACCTTGCTTGGGCCTCTAGAGCAGCGGTCGCCAACCTTTCAGACCTCACGGATCACCAGTGGTTCGCGGACTACCGGTTGGCAACTACTGCTCTAGAGGGCAGCTCTCCAGAGGCTAGAGATGTGTACCTATACAGTGATTTTGGATAGAAAGGCAAATAGGTAAACATTGACTTTAAAATATTCACAAGTGTTTCCTAATTCCATCTAGAAAGAAGAAATGAAAAATGGATAAGGTGGTTTTATCTCTTTATTTAATATTTCACAGGCTCCAGATAAACATCATATTACTCCCCTTCTGTCTGCTGTCTATGAAGGTCACGTTTCCTGTGTGAAATTGCTTCTGTCGAAGGTGAGGTCAATTGTTACTTTTTATTGCCTTTCCACTTCTGCGTGACTGTTTCAGCTAAGTATTTGGTTAATTTATTTGTTTGGCCTCAGGGACAGAAAACTAGTAATATCTAAAATTTAGGTCTAGAATTTTATAGCCCAAAATAACTGGTCCACAAACTGTTACTAGTTGGTAATAGGTAAGAACCTTGGGCTACAATATAAAACAACACAGTCTCCATAATCAAGAATAGTTGTTGAATAGTTGCTGTGACCAGCTCTGGCATGGTAGCTCTGTTAAAGCATCATCCCGATGTGCCAAAGTTGGGACATATAAGAATCAATCAATGAATGCATGAACAAGTAGAACAGAAAATCGATGTCTCTCTCTAAAATCAAATAGTTTGCTGGGGGAAAAAAAGTTAAATGTTGTGGACTAGTAACTGTTTACAGATCACACCTTGAGTGGCTCTGGTTTAAAATTTGTAAACTTCTTTTTCTGTAGTACATACTGAGAAGAATACATACTGGGAAGAGTATTAGAGGCAGTTTGCTCTAAAGCAGTAGTTCTCAACCTTCCTAATGCCGCGACCCTTTAATACAGTTCTTCATGTTGTGGTGACCCCCAACCATAAAATTATTTTTGTTGCTACTTCATAACTGTAATTTTGCTACTGTTAGGAATTAGATGCTCTCCAAGTCATCTGGTTTCTTGATGTTACTTAGATCATGGTAAATCTGGAGTTTTCCAGTGTTTTATCTTTGTTATTATAAATTCTTAGATGGAGCTCCAAACCCAGCCTCGAATTAATGCACCAGTTGCAACCATTTAGCTGTATTAGGACCTGCAAATATTGGGAGACAAATCTTAATAAAATAAGGCACCAGTTATGGAGGTTCCTCAAAAAATTGGAAATGGAACTCCCATTTGACCCTGTGATCCCACTACTAGGAATATATCCCAAGAAACCAGAAACACCTATCAGAAAGGATATATGTAACCAGATGTTCATAGCAGCACAATTCACCATAGCTAAGATCTGGAAACAGCCTAAGTGCCCATCAGTAGATGAATGGATTAGAAAACTGTGGTACATCTACACGATGGAATACTATGCTGCTGTTAAAAAGAAGGAACTCCTACCATTTGCAACATCATGGATGGAACTGGAGAGCATTATGCTAAGTGAAACAAGCCAGTCAATGAAGGAAAAATACCACATGATCTCACTCATTCATGGATAATAAAGACCATTACAAACTTTTGAACAATAATAGATACAGAGGCAGAGCTGCCTCAAACTGATTGTCAGACTGCAGTGGGAAGGCCAGAGAGAGTTGGGGGGCAGGAGGGAGGGGAGTAAGAGATCAACCGAAGGACTTATATGCATGCATATAAGCATAACTAATGGACATAAGACACTGGGGGGGAAGGGAGGGTAGGGGTTTGTCAAGGGCGGGGGGGAAAAAAGGACACTTATGTAATACCCTTTGTAATACTTTAAGCGAAAAATAAAAAAAAAATAATAATAAAATAAAAAAAAAAAAATAAGGCACCAGTATTAATCGCAAGCTTATTTTATGGCTATACTCTAGAAAGTGTTATTTATAACATTTCATTTGGTATTTTAAAATAAAGCCCTGCTGAAAGAAATAGAAATCAAATGAGTAAAAGCATTTTGTCACCATACCCGGTACATTCGTGTTTAATAAATAAGCTTTTATTATAACTAAGACTGAAGAGGATTTTATGCTTCAGTAAAATTGGGAAAGAAGGTAGCACATTTGTCTCGTAATACTTTGAGAACTTTTAAAGATTCTGAAAGTAGTTAATTCAGGTCCTTGAAAACTCAGGGTTTTTACCCATAGCTTCATGTTAAACCCAGTTACTGGATTTGTTTAAATGTGTAGTGGTTGTTTTATGAGTTTTGGGGGAATTTTGGTAAATATCAACAGTAATTTTTAGCTACTACACACATGCTAATTCTCTTAAAGCCAAATGGAAATAATATTTCTTGCCACTAATAGATTCAGTATCTGTGGTAGGATATGCTCACAAAGATTTCCAGTCACCGTCTTTCTCCTTATTGTCTATTCCTCCCCCCATATTCATGAAAAGATTAAAAAGTCCCTTTGTAAACTCCTAGATAATTTCATCCCTAGAGGATTATTTTTGCTTACCATTGTCACAGGCTACAAATATTGATGTACAGTTTATGAAAGATTTATATAATTTCCCATATATTATATTAGTTAGGACTCTTTGTATTGCAAGTTACTAACCCCAGCTCAGATAGGCTTAAGGAGATCTTGTTGATGCATATAATTCTACAGTTGAGGCACTGCCTGACCCTGTGCTTAAGCCATGGGACCAGGATCTGATTTCTTTTTTTTTACCTGTAAGCTCGCTTCCTCAAAATGGGCTTTATTACCCTGGCCTCAACTTACCTGCTAAGTGTATAGTAAAAGAAACAGTTAACAAGACTGTTGTATATTTGAAAGTTTTAGTTGCTAAGAGGGTAAATCTTAAAAGTTGCCATCACACACAAAATTTGTAAAGATGAGAAGTAATGGATGGGAAGTAACTAAACTTACTCTGATAATCATTTCACAATATGTACAAATATAAAATTAAACTAATATAGTTGTTACATGTCTTTTATCTCAGTTAAAAATAAATAAATTCATAAGTCAGAATAAAAACAAAAAGAAATTACCTCTTTCCATGATGTTTTTCTACCCTGTCAAGGGTGAAATTGTCTGAAAATAAAAACCTCCGTGGGATCATTTTTAGCTTAGGTCCTTAGGCTCTGGCCATTTACTAAATGAGATGCCTCTAAACATGCTCAAACTATTTCTTTCTGATATGCCTCTCCTTCCTGTGGGCCAAACAAAAGAAGACGTAATTATTCTTATGCTAGAGAGGACCCAAACCATTCATTGTTCTCTATCCCTTATTGCCAAAATATGTTCTAAGTCATTGTTAAAAGGAAAGCTTGATTTGTATGAAGGCAATATGTTATCCCAGAAGGATCACTATAAATATGTACTCCGTTGCTAAATTATTGGTAGTAAGTTGAGGTGTCTGACTCTTAACTAGCTTATATTTTTTTCTTTTACTTGGTGCCGGCAATTTTGTTCTTTAGCGTGTGTTTGACCCTTGATTTTTGTAGCTAAGTCAGGGACATTCAAAGATGGCTCTATTGATAGATCAAGTTTAATCTTGTAGAGCTGTTTTTTGTTTTAGATGACATTTTTTAACCTTTATAAAAGCAGCCTAATAAAACTTAGTTCTGCTTTTTCAAAATTTATTACTTTCATTTTATTATTGCATAAGCTTCTTTAATGGATACCCTATAGTTTTGTTAACCAATATATTTTTTTTAAAAATTGATTGTACTCTAAAAAATCCATAGTTGCTAAAATGAAGCTGTTTCAGTGTCTTAACATTAAAATCAATGTTTATATTATAAAATCTAGTTTATTCTTTTTATCAAAAATAGAATACTTGTGTATTATAAATTCATTTAAAAAGTATTTAGTTTAAGAAGTTTACCAGATTCACTGATATTCTTAGTATATTATTCGGGTGGTATGTGAGTAGCATAGGGGAAAAAAAAGCCAAAACAATAAACAGAAATTTAAGAACTCAGTATGATTACAACTAGTGCGGGGGCGGGGAGAGAAATCACAAAAACAAAAAGAAGATTGGTAGAATATTTGAAATTAAACTATGTAATATTTACTGGGCTATTTTTAAAATTTAATGCAGCGGAAAATGGAATTTATGACACAAGAATGTAAAACTTTTAATTCTTAATTATCCATATAGCAAAAGAAGAACCTAACATCTATGTAATATTTTTTAAGCACTTCGTGTATATAATCTCCTTTAATTTTTATCAATCCAAATACATAGGTATATTCATCTCCATTTAATGGATAAGGAAACTATTTTTCTCAGGGAGGTTAATTACTGTCAGAAACAGTTATGAGAAGTTGAACATGTGTAATTTGGGCTGATTTTTAATTGGTGAGCTAGTAATGTAGAGAACAACATATGTGGGACTTCCACTTCAAGGTGTGAGCACATGCCAGTGTATCCTTTCCCTCCCAACCACAGAAAAGATGTTTTTAAAATGAATGAATCAATATTTGGTTTGAACCATAAGAAGGGGTTCTAGATAAGAAATTATAATGAATCCTTGAGAAACAGAAAGCAGGCGGGATAGGGTTATAGAAAGCATTTCCTAACATGAGCAAGAGGATATTTATTACAAAAGGTAGAATCTGATCCAAGGCTGCTCCAAATCCAATAGTGGTTAGTGCCCCTGACCAACAAACAAGTGAAGGAGCTAGTTGCACTTCAGGCAGAAACAAAATAAACCCAGAGGGAAAGGTGAGACGCAAGAAGGATCATAGGCAAATTAGTATGTGAATAAGTCTAAACAAATATCAAAATGCAAAACACTAAAGTTTTTTTAAATAAGCTAAAACTACAGAATTGTTAAATAATGTATAAGATGGAAGCAGGATGATCAAAGTTTCTGGTACTTTCACCAAATCCAGAGTACGTGAAACACATTAATAAAACTAGTGAGAAGAGAAAAGGGAAAGGAGACAGATGAAACAAGTAAAAATACAGGCTCAAGAAGCATCCTGGGAAATTTAGCAGTAGCAGAGGAGGAAGAAACCCAAGTTGGAGTATGAAACAGACAGAGAAGTGACAACCGAACAGCATAGCAGTCAGTAAAAAGGCCAAGCAGCTTGTAAGTAGAGTGTAAGAACATGTCATTTTAAATTATAAGCTCAATAAGCTTCCTTTTTTCCACCCTAGAAAATCTTAATTGGGAAGTTTTTGCAGTAAAAGGAAAACTTAAAAGGCGGTATAAAATACTCTGTAGTTCAGAAGTTGCAGACTTTTTTTTAGAGCGTTAGGCTCAATCTTGCAACCATATGGTTTCTGTCATAATTTTGCCACTGTAGCTCTAAAGCTGCCATAGACAATACAGAAATGAATGGGCTTGGCTGCATTCCAGTAAAACTTTACTTACAAAAACAAACATCTGGGCCATAACTTGCTGACCCCTCTTCTAGCTCACAGTTACTTTGCATTTCACAACTTTAACCCTCAGTGGTAAAAATGTGTATCGTTCTGGATGCTTTTACTAGACTATGCTAGTGCATATTTGTTGAAAATTTTTATTATCAATTAATGTAGCCAAACAAGATATGGAATTTTCATTGTTAATTATTGAACTGGTCTTGGTTAAAACCTCAGATACCTGAGTAATAGAAGGTTTGCATGATTACATTATTTCAAAGAAAGTTAACCCTTTGCACTCCGCTGTCCCCTCTCAGGGGACATCGGAATTCTAGCATATCACTCGGATGTCCCCTCTCAGGGGACATTGCAGTTTATTAGTGGTTACAGGGAATTGAGTTATTTCAACGCAACTTTTTGAGACATGCATGTTTCCCTGAAGTTTTATCTTGAAATGGCACAAGAAATTAAATCAAAATATCGTAAAATTACTAAGATATATACAAGAAATGCAGCAGGTTTTGTGTCGGATTAAACAATAAACTACATATTCCCGGTGTGGGACAAAGAAAACGGGACTGCATTGTGTGTTCTAACAGGAAAACACCTGGTGGCAGGCGTCAAACCACTTATTACTGTCAAACATGCACTAATCAGCCTGCAATGCATATTGGGGAGTGTTACAAAACTTATCATACTGTACAAAATTATAAACAATAAAATATTGTTTTTTTTGCAAATATACATTCCTCGATGTCACCCAATTCATATAAGTCCAGTATCATTATAATACGTTACTTGGTTCCAAAATTATGCTAAATAATACGAGGGTCTGTAAATGCACGTTTCTGCCGCAAAGTAGCGTCCAGTAGCTGGTAGCCAATGTCCAGAATGGTTCGGAGTGCAAAGGGTTAATCATAGAATGCTACTCTTTAACTATGATATTAGCCAGTGGACTTTTATAAGTCCAAAATTCATTTTATTTTTCACAGCTACATATATCATTTGATATCATAATCTAGTTTCCATGATTAAAGAGATCATTCCTAAGAGAAATAATAGTAGTCCCTGTAGCATTTAATATATTACCATGTTAGGCATTTCCTGTAGTATTAATATATATCAAAATTTCTATAATACTAAAATTCCTTATAAATTATGTAATGCCTTGTAATTTATATAATGGGTAATAAAGGATTTTAAGAAGTCAAGTATCCTTGTTCCCTAAGGGGGAAAACCATTTCTAAATAATTCATTGCAGCATATTGTGGGGAAAGGAGAAATATTTAAATGTTTACTTCTGTTATCACTGTTTTAAAGATGTTAAGTTTGCTACATGCTACAATTTAGAATTTAGACAGATAAGCTATGTTTAGTGTGTTTATATTCCATCCTTTATAAAGTACATACCACTCTCTATATAAGAAAGAACAAGAATTCTTTTAAATCAGTGGTTCTCAACTTTCCTAATACCGCATCCCTTTAATACAGTTCCTCATGTTGTGGTGACCCCTAACCATAAAATTATTTTTGTTGCTACTTCATAACTGTAATTTTGCTACTGTTATGAATCGTAATGTAAATATCTGATATGCAGGATGTATTTTCATTGTTACAAATTGAACATAATTAAAGCATAGTGATTAATCACAAAAACAATATGTAATTATATACGTGTTTTCCGATGGTCTTAGGCGACCCCTGTGAAAGGGTCATTCGACCCCCAGGTTGAGAACCGCTGTTTTAAATAGAAAGGAATGAAAGAATCAAAATCTCATGAATTGAAATTTTCGATTTAAAACATTATAATTTGTTTTAAATTTTTAAAAAATGACAGCATATTAAAATTATTATAAATTGTCATTGGTTATATACAACAGGAAAGTCCAAAGGAAAACTTTGCTTTTTGTTTTCCATTCTTTCCGTTTCACACTTTGTCAAAGAGTTTTTCTTCTTAGAAAGTCTCTACTGTAACCTTACAACAACTATATGTGTGTGTGTATATATATATATAACCACTGATTAGTTTTTTAAATTTTTTTCCTTTATTAAGGTGTTACATATGTGTCCTTATCCCCCATTGCCCCCTCACCCTCCTGGTGTCTGTGTCCTTTGGTTGATCTCTCCCCCTTACCCCGACCCTCTCCTACCTTCCCTCTGAGCTTTGAGCGTCTGATCGATGCTTCTCTGTCTCTGGATCTGTTTTTGTTCATCAGTTTATGTTGTTCATTATATTCTACAAATGAGTGAGATCATGTGATATTTATCTTTCTCTGACTGACTTATTTCGCTTAGCATAATGCTTTCCAGCTCCATCCATGCTGTTGCAAATGGTAGGAGATCCCTCCTTTTTACAGCAGCGTAGTAGTCCATTGTGTAGATGTACCACAGTTTGTTTTTGTTCTTGTTTTTTGTTTTGTTTTTGGTTTTTTTTTAGAAACATCTTTTATGTTTTCTATTTTTTTAAAAAATATATTTTTTATTGATTTTTTACAGAGAGGAAGGGAGAGAGATAGAGAGTTAGAAACATCGATGAGAGAGAAACATCGATCAGCTGCTTCCTGCAAACCCCCTACTGGGGATGTGCCTGCAACCAAGGTACATGCCCTTGACCGGAATCGAACCTGGGACCTTTCAGTCCGCAGGCCGACGCTCTATCCATTGAGCCAAACCGATTAGGGCTGTACCACAGTTTTTTAATCTACTCATCTGCTGATGGGCACTTAGGCTGTTTCCAAACCTTAGCTATTGTAAATTGTGCTGCTATGAACATAGGGGTACATATATCCTTTCTGATTGGTGTTTCTAGTTTCTTGGGATATAGTTCTGGAAGTGGGATCACTGGGTCAAATGGTAGTTCCATTTTTAGTTTTTTGAGGAAAGTCCATACTGTTCTCCACAGTTGACCACTGATTATTGAACATTTATTTTATTGACTCATAGCTAGTTCACACCACTCTTAGTTACTGTTCCTGCTTGTGTACAGAACAAAAGTTTACTCAGTGCCTTTCTTTTACAATAAGTCAAAATGTTTACATCTTATATACAATTGCTATAGAGCAAGGGTGGGGAACCTCTTTTCTGCCCGGGGCCATTTGGATATTTATAAGATCACTCATGGGCCATACAAAATTATCAACTTCAAAATTAACCTGCTCTATTTAGTCAAACATTTAATTAACTCCTAATGCCTTGGCAGGGCCAGGCCAAATAATTTTGCAGGCCTTATACGACCTGCAGGCCAGGCATTCCCAATCCCTGCTTTAGAGTAAAAAATACTAAAAGTCTGTTAAGAAAATGTAGAAAAAACCTTATCTGATAGCATTCATGTTTTGTTCAATATTTTATCTGTGCTACATTAAAAAACTTCATACAGCCATTTAATGATAACACATGAATACCCCTCTCAAATACCACCAGCATTATCAAATCCTCAAAGTGGCATTGGTGCGGATTTTGCTCTTTGAATTGAGAATCAAATGTAATACTGTTCGGGTTAAGATGGAAGAGTAGGTAAACTCTGTACCCACCTCCTCCCATGACCACATCAAAATTACAACTAAATTTTAGAATGTCTGTCATTGAGAACCACCTGAAGACTAGCTAAACAGAAACCCTATAATGAGGGATGTAAGGAAGAAGCCATGTAGATACTGGTAGGAGGGGTGGAGACAGAACAAGCAGGTGTCACACCCTTCGTGTGGGGATTAAGAATTGGATGTGTATCTGGGTTGCAGAGGTCCCCCCTGAGGAGCAGGGACCCCAGCCCTAGCCTGGGGCACCAGTGCTGGGAAGAGGAGCCCCATGACATCTGGATGTGAAAAGCAGCAGGGATTGCATATCACAGTGATATGTAGGGCTACTAGAGTCCCAAGTATTTTTCCTCTTGAGGGACCCATGCAAAGATTTGGTGGCTCACAAATTTACCCTAAGCTTGCAAGGGTAGCAGTTCAAAAAGCACCAGAGATATATGGAGGAAAACTGAATTGACTCATCTCATATCATGGGGCCCACCAAAGGGTCTCAAGCCTGGTACCTCAGTACAGCATAGCCTTTCACAAGGACCTCCAAGCACAAGCAGCAGCCTTCTTCAGATTACTTTGTAGCTCCTACTGGTCACCCTAAGCTGGACACAAACAGCAGTTGATCTTGACCTGCACCAGAGCTCTTCCTAAGAGGCTCTAGAAACAACACACCCAGTAGCTGGCTTTAGACGACACCACCCAGCCACCTCCACATCCACACACATGAAAGGCAGATTTGGCTGGCACCAGAACCCCAGTAAAGCCTCCCGCGCCATGGGATTAGCCCCCAGACAACAGCTTGTCTGCTGTAGTCACCAACAGCCCTCACAGCCAGTCAGCCTGAGAGTCAATCCCACTCACTGATGTGCCAACAGAAATCAAGGCTCAACTACATCAGAAAAGTGCACACACCCACATAAGGGATGCCCTGAAGCAACTGCCTCGAGTGAACAGGGAGACTGTGCCACTGGGCCTCATAGGACATCTGCTAAGATGAATAGAATAAGCATATCTACCTAATACATAGAAACAACACAGGGAGTCAGGCCAAATGAGGAGACAAACATGTACCAAATGAAAATACAGAACAAGACTTCAAAAAAGAACAAAATGGAGACAAGCAATCTACCAGATACAAAGTTCCAAACACTGATTATAAGGATGCTCAATGAACTCAGGGGAAGAATACATGAACTCAGAATTTCAACAAAGATAAAAAACCACGTATAAATGAAGAATACAATAACTGAAATGAAGACTCATTAGAGGGAATTCATGTGCAGAGAATTCTAAATAAGAGGAACCCAAAAAGGCCCGTACCAATACACATTAATTAAAATGTCAAAGATTAAAGACAGATAATTTTAAAGGAACAAAAGAAAAGTGTTTAGTTACATACAAGGGAGCTCCCATAATACTGTCAGGTGATTTTGCAACAGAAACATTTAGGCCAGAAGAGATTGGCATGAAACATTCAAAATAATGTAAAGCAAAGACCTACAACCAAGATTACCCAGCAAGGCTATTTATCATTTAAAGTCAACAGAGAGTTACAGTATCTTAGACAAGAAATGTAAAGAAATTAATCACACTAAACTAGCATTACAAGAAATGCTAAAGGGACTTATTTAAATAAAAAAGATTTAAAAATATGAATAAGAAAATATAGAAATAAAAATACTTTCACCGACAAAGGCAAATAGTAAAAATCAGTGGCTCAACCTACTACAGTACAAAGGTTAAAAGGCAAAAGTCAGAAAATTATGTAATTACAACAGTAAATTAAGAAATACACACAAACACAAAAAAAGTAAATAATGACAAAAATGTGTTTGAACTAAGTGGCCATCAAGTTAAAATAGACTGCTAAAAACATAGTTTGATAAATATGAAGTGCATGGTAACCACAAACCAAAAACCTATAAGAAATTTATAAGAATAAAGAGAAAGGAGTCCAAATACTACACTAGAAAGTCATCAACATACACGAAAATAGGGAACACAAAACTACACAATCAGAAAACAATTAAATGGCAATAAAGTACATACCTATCAATAATTATCTTTAATGGAAATTGATTTTTTAATGAAAGTTCATGAGCTGCCTACAAGAGACCCACTTCAGATTGAAAGACATGCAGACTGAAAGTAAAGGGATAGAAAAGGACTTACCATGCAAATGGAAAAGAAAAAATAGCTGAGAAAACAATACTTGTATTAAAGACAAAATAGACTTTAAAACAAGGGCTATCACAAGAGACAGGCATTTCGTATTGATAAAGGGGTTAATCTAAAGAGGATCAACTCTCATTAACATTACACACCCAGTGTAGGAGCACCTAAATATATAAAATAAATATTGAAAGACATAAAGGAGAAATATATGTATTATAGTAATAAGGGATTTTACCACCCCATTGACATCAATGGATAGGTCATCCAGACAGAAAATCAAGGGAACAGCGGTGTTAATGACATATTAGATAAGAATGACTTAATTGATATTTTTAGGACATTTCACCTAAAAGCCTCTGAATATACATTCTTTTCGAGTGCACATGGAACATTTCCCAGGATAAATCACATTAGGCCAGAAAACAAGTCTCAGTTTAAGAATATTGGAATCATACCAAGCATCTTCTCCAATCACAATGATATGAAACTAAATTACAAGAAGAAAACTGAAAAACACAATGACGTGGAGGCTAAACAACATGTCACTGAACAATGAATGGGTTAATGAGATCAAGGAAGAACTGTTTTCAGTTCTTGAGAAAAATGAAAATGAAAACACAATGACTCCAAAGCTGTGGGACACAGTGAAAGCAGTTCTAACGGAAATTTAGTAACGTAGGCCTACCTCAAGAAACAACAAAAATCTCAAATAGACTATTTAACCTTACACCTTACAGAACTAGAAAAAACAACAACACTCAAAGTGAGTAGAAGAAAGGAAATAATAAAAATCAGAACAAGCAAAATAGAGGCAAAAAAAATAGAAAAGATTAATGAAACTAACCTGGTTCTTTGAAAATATAAACAAAATTGGTAAAACTTTAGCCAGATTCATTAAGAAGAAAAAAGGAATGCCCAAATAGAATCAGAAATGAAAGACATGACAACCAACACCATGGTATACAAAGCATTATAAGGAAATACTACAATTATATGCCTATAAATTAGACCAGCGGTCGCCAACTGGTGGTCCACGAGATCCGAAAGGTTGGCAACTGCTGAATTAGACAACATGACAGAAATTGATAAATTCCCAGAAATATACATACTTCCAGGAAGAAACATATAAATCAGGAAGAGATATTCTGAACAGACCAGTAACTGCTAACAAAATTGAGTTCGTTATTAAAAAACTCCCAACAAACCAAGTGCTAGGTCAGATGGCTTTGACTTTTACCAAACATTCAAAGAAGACTTAACACCTATTCTGCCCATACTACTACAAAAATTTGAAGAGGGAAGACTCCAAACTTACGTTACAGGCCTGCCTTAACTTGATACCAAAACCAGACAAAGACACTACAAAAAAAGAAAATTATAGGCCAATATCCCTGATGAACATAGATGTAAAAATACTCAACAAAATATTAGCAAACTGAATTCCTCAATACATTAAAAAGATAGTACACCATTATCAAGTAGGATTTATTCAAGGTTGGTTCAATATCCACAAAACTATTATGATACATAACAAACGAAGGGTGAAAATCATATCCATAGATACAGAAAAAGCATTTGACAACATCCAGCATTGATTTATGATAAAAACCTGTCAGCAAAGTGGGGATAGAAGGAATATACTTCAACATAATAAAGGACATATATGAAAAACCCACAGCTAACATTATACTTAATGGTGAAAAGCTAAAGTGTTTTCCTTATCAGGAACAAGATAAGGATGTTCATTTTCACTATTTACATTCAACTTGGTATTGGAAGTCCTAGCCACAGTAAACAGACAAGAAAAAGAAAATACATTCACATTGGAAGAGAAGAAAAACCAATTATTTGCAGATTATATAATACTATATAGAGAGAACCCTAAAGAATCCAAACATAAAAACTGTTAGAACTCTCTCCCTCTTCATTCTTCCCTCCCACTCTTTCTAAATATCATTGGGAAAAATATCCTCAGGTGAGGAATAATAATAATTTTTAAAAAACTATTAGAACTAATAAATGAATTCAGTAAAATAGAATACAAAATTAATGTTCAGAAATTGGTTGCATTTTTATACACCGATAACAAACTATCAGAAAGAGAAACTAAGAAAGCAATCCCACTTACGATTGCATTAAAGAATAAAATACCTAGGAATAAATTTTACCAGGGAGTTGAAAGAATTGTACTCAGAAAACTGTAGGACTGAAGAAAGCAATTGAAGGGGATACAAGTAAATGGAAGCATATACCATGCTCTTGAATCGTTAAAATATCCATACTACCCAAAGCAATATACAGATTCAATGCAATCCCCATCAAAATACCAATGACATTATTCAAATAGCTAAAACAAATAATCCTAGAATGTATATGGAACCACAAAAGACCTCAAATACTCAAAGCAATGAAGAAAGAACAAAGTTGGAGGGATCACACTACCTGATAGCAAACTATACTACTAGTACAAGGCTATAGTAATTAAAACAGCATGGTGCTGGCATAAAAACAAACACATAGATCAATGAAATAGGGTAGAGAGCCCAGAAAAAAACCCACACCTATATTGTCAATGGATCTATGACAAAGGCAAAGATATTGAATGGAATAAAGACAGTCTCTTCATTAAGTGGTGTTGGAAAAATTGGACAGACACAAAAATATGACACTGGATCATTTTCTTGCCATATACAAGAATAAAAAAGTGAATTGAGGACTTAAATTTAAGACTCAAAACCATAGAACTCCACAGAAGAAAACATAGGCAATAAACTCTTAACATTGCTCTTAGTAATAATGTGTTGGATATATCTCCTTTGGCAAGGAAAAAATAACCAAATGGGACTACATCAAATTAAAAAGTTTTTGCACAACAAGGAAACTATTCATCTAGTTCTATGAAAAAATGTTCCCAGGAGTCCACACAATGGGACAAATGATTCCTCAAAATGAAATTAGGATGCAGTTTCCAAAAGAAGGGAAATGAACTCTGGAAGCTGAAAAAGCAACATATGTCCACTGTACTATTTAACTTTGTGTTAATGCAGAATTATAGTACAGTGCTAATTATAAAAACTATCAAAATGAATTTGTTTTGAATACAATGATCGCAATTATTGTCATTTAACCTGTGTTGGAGGATTTACCACATTGAAGTTCTTACAGGTTTCTCTCCCACTTAGCAATGAGTTCCATGTGTTCCATAAAGCAGTTAAGTTAGAAAATGAGGAAATGGAGACTTTTAAGATCATATTGAAGAGGACTTTGTAATAATTTCACACTTCCTAGAATCTGTCGTCATCTCCTTCCTGATTTACCTAATCATATTGTACTTACTCATCAAGACTCAGGGCAGGCATTGCCTCATCCAGAAAGACTTTCTTTGTTACACCCTTTATCACATCCCATTCTGCGTTACAGGCCATTCATCATGGTGCATAACGCCATTATTGTTCTCATCCCACTGATTCATACTGGTTGATTTGTCTGTCTCCCACACCAGCCATGCTGGCAGATTGTCTTGTTTTTCTTTGATTCTCCCGTCCCTTACAATGTCTACACATCAAACATTCAGTAAATGTTTGTTGAGTGATTGAATAGATTTGCCAGGGAAAGGGGGTAAGACATTCCATTTGGGAACCAGCATGTATAAAGGTGTGGCACATGGTATGTTCAGAAATGGTGAGAAATTCCATAGGATTGAAGCATAGAAAGATTAATGGGAGAAGAGACTGCTGAGTTAGACTAGAGTTGGTCTTTAAAGGACCACCTATGCCAAGTTTAGTCAGCTCTATAGGTTAGGCCTTAAGAACAAATAATGAGATTTGGCAAGGATGCTAGAGACTAATTGGTGACTGAATCCTGGTTGGGTGGAGCTAGCAAAGAGAACCCTCAATGGGGGAATAATGCTGTCTCTGGTAGTTAAAGAGGCTCAGGGAGCAAATTCAGCTACCATGCACTGGGCACTTTCCTAGGCACTGGGGACACGGTTCCTGCTCCCATGGAACTTTTATCCTAGTAAAGACGACAGATTTAAAACAGTGGGTGAACACAAAGGTATAGGTCCACATTCTCAAACCTAAAATAGCGTGTTGCAACTAAATGATCCAGAACAGCAGCCTCCAGGAGCACTGAGGCAGGCTGGAGAGCATTTCATCCCCAGAGTGCGTCACAGAGCCCCTTTCCTAGCCATGTCCCAGCCACTCACTGCTAAGTGTTTATAAGAATAATGATCAGTATTACATGTGTTCTTTAGGACTCTGTCTAAAATAAAAGTTTTGTAAGCCCCAGATTTTTAGAAATAATGTGCGTAACACTTAGGTCTACTCTCCAAAAAGTTGCAGAGAGGGGAAAGATAATTTTGTCACCATGATACTTTCTTTTTTAGCAAAAGAGATTTTATACTACACCTAGGGGTATTAATTTTTAAAGGTTAATTAATTGGGCAAATACATGCTAGTATAAATAAAAGCCAGTCGTTGCCAATGTTATTGGCAAGTTGTGTGTGTAGTTTACAATTTCTAGTGCCTGAAAAATAATCTGACATTTTTATAACTTAATCTATAACTTTGCCAAGTGTTTAGGGTTTTTTCTTCAATAGGATGAACTCTGTTTAAGTAAGAGAATTTTTTAATTCTAGGTATAAACACTAGCGGATACCGAGTAATCTAGTCTCGTTCTCTTCTCTCAGTTGTGGGCTCATTTAATGATAAAGGCTTTTCCCATTCTTTTCCAGGGTGCTGATAAGACTGTGAAAGGCCCAGATGGACTAACTGCTTTTGAAGCCACTGACAACCAGGCAATCAAAGCCCTACTTCAGTGATGGATGGATGGGCTGACAGCTCTGGAAGAATGACTCTCCTGTGGCCTCACACTGCTGCCTGTCTGTCTGTCACTCTCTATCTGCCAGCTTCTTCAGCTAAATACTTTAGGAGGGGTGAGGGGAGAGAGAAATTCATAACAAATCAGACTACCAGAAAACAAAAACAAAAACCAATGTTTTGGAGGAGAGGCAAAAACTACAATCAGGCTTTTACAAAGCCTCCTGATCAAGTCAGCCTCTTTTCCATTTCCAAAAATACACAGATTATACCCAAGGGAGAGCAAAGACACATACGGTAACATTTGACCTTCTCAGCTCCCTAGCTAATTCATTAATTAGATTGTGTCGAGGGTCTGATTATACAAAGGCCAACTCTACATAATCGGTAGCCCTAACTGTGTGAGCAGTAGTGGCTGCTGTGATGTAAACTTAGGGTGCTGAGATAAGCAATTAGCTCTAGCCTTCTGCCTTAAGGTGCACTCTGGGGAATCTCCTGGTGTAGTGAAGATCGCTGCCTGTGGTTGGTGACCAAATCTTGCCTCAGTGACTTTCCGCCTTTACGCGAAAGCTCAGTGAAGGTGAGATGGGGCACACCTAAATTGCTAGATGCCTGAACTTTGGATTTCCTCTCCCCTTTCACATGGATTTCATGTATCTTTAGGTAAAACTGACTAGTTTTATTTATAAAATCTTAAATTTTGGAAGTCTATAGGAGAAACCATTCCAGTATGCATAAATTTTTCTCCTCTAGATTCAAATACTTATATAACATTGAAACACTTTTAAACTTTGCTGGTAGTAAAAGGGGATGTAAAACTAGAATCATAGCCATAAGCCTGTTAGTATCATACAAAGAGAGAACAGTTGTCTTCGTACCTATAGTTTTCTTCATTTGCTATTTGAATGGATTGGCCCCGGTTATGTGTGGAGAACAAGGAACATTGTTGGAATGTCTCTTTGACCCATCTTGAATGCTGATTACTTATTGCACCAAAGCTATCACTGGGGTGAGATTTACTATTTGGACAAATTTAACCCCCACCTCTTCAAAAATATGCTTGTTACCAAGTTCCCCAGCTATTGATAAACTTCTGCTGAACATAGGCCAGCCCACCTGCACAGTATATTTTTTATTCTTTTCTAAGTCATGCATCATATAAAGTGTGACACTTTCAAGATGTACTCTGTGCCCTTAAATACAGCCCTAAAATAATTATGACCTGCAGAAAATGTTTAGACACATTTTCAAATGTTTATTTCTTGAGCAGTATGACTAATTAGAGCATATACCCTTAAATTTTGCTGTTGTGCATTTAAAATACTAAGATTCCTTTGACCTGCCACCCATTTAAGCTTTCTAAAAATATTAGGATTTTTCCTTAGCCATGTCATGCAATAACTAAATGTACCTCAAATTTTTAAAAACGGGGGGTTAGGGACTAGTATTCAGATTGTGGATAATAAAGAATTATGGATGGTTTTTTAAGGCAATGTAGCATTCGACAGCAAAGTTAAACTATCAAAGAACCGTCAGCCTGGCTAATAAGTCTTATTGATCAGTTGCTGATTGGTTGGTTAGTGTGTGTGTGTGTGTGTGTGTGTGTGTGTGTACGTGTGTACTTTTCCCCATGAACCCTTTTTTATCCTGTGGCTTTTTTCACTTAAAACTAGCCTATCCCTGTACATTTGGCTAATTCTGCTGCCTTAATGCAGCCTGTTACAGTAAAAGTCAGTAATCAGTACTTCATGACCGCACTGAACTGAAACCTGGAGCCATCCTCATTGGAGATGGAGGGCACTCTATCAGTCTTTAACCATCAACAAGGTGTTTTGAAATCTTTGTTTTCACCTCTTGGCATAACGTGATCTAAAAGGCTTGGATTGCCCTCTGCACAGTTTTACCGTCGCGTCCTCCGTGTTTTGTTCTAGTTGGCTGTTGCAGAGAGTGCACTGTCCTATCATTCCTGACCCTGGTCTGCTTCCCAGTCACCGGTGCAGAAGCCAGGTGACTTTGTACAGTTTGCCCTGTGTTCCCTGTGATGCAGTGGAGGCTACTGCGCCTTCTTCTTTCCCAGTCTTTTTGTAAACCCCATAATTATGAAGCAGTTGCTTGAGAAAATAACATGTAAACATAGACTAGACTGGCCAAGATGGTTTACAATTTCTTTTTTTTTTTTAACTAGGTTATTTATAATGTATTTCTGAACCACTTGGCAGAAAAATTCACAACACTTAATGTTCATATTTGAGTAAAGGAAGTTAAAACCATGTCTGCTTTTTTGGTACTACATGCATTAGTGAAAGGTTAAGTACGTTTTTTTTCTCCACTGAAGTAATATTTAACATCTCAGCAAAAACCTTGCATGTTCTGTAGTTTTGTATTAAGTCAGTCATTTCGTATGCACTATAGCAATTAAAAACAGGTGTATAAAAACACCCGAGTGTTTACTATGCTATTAGTATACTAACAAATTCTCCCTTGCAGCTTCAGACTGGTATCTATAGACTTACAGTTCAAATACAGCACCTGAGTAAACCAAGTAGTTCTTCTATGCATAGCTCACCTTCTAAACCCAGTGGGGCATGAAGGGGAGGTAGGTGGTTCAGTGTGTGGAAGCTGCAAGCAAGTAGCCCCATTATTCATTGATTCTTTTTCTCAAATAATGGAGTTCAAATCAGTATGTACGTATTTGATTTTTTTCCCCTAACACTTCAATTAAGCTGCTGTTTTCTTCCATGAAATATTGCATACTCGATTGTGTATAGAAGCTGGTGAGAGTGCCCTCCTACATAAGCAGTTGCAGTGTTTTTGCATGCAAAATTTAAAGAATTTAAATTGTCCTGATTCTATTTTGTAAATGGAGAAACAATCATATCTTTCTAAGCAGTAACAGAGGAAGACTAATGCTTTGTGCATTTTGATATATTTGAGTTCATTTTTTCCACAATGTAATACTTTTGACACAATTGGGTTTCTCACATTATGCTAGTTCATGTACATCAGAATGCTAACTAATACTGTGTTTAAGTTTTGTGTTGCAAGAACAAATGGAATAAACTTGAATTGTGCTACAGCTAACATGTTGGAAGCCATTTTTCTCCCTCAGTTACTATCGCCTCCCTTTTCCAGTCTTCACAACTGAACCAGTACTTTGATCAACTTAAACATGTAATTAATCTAAATTTTCTCCCTGAATCACACTTCCAGTGGAAAGAAAAATAAGACATAGGAACGATTTAATTCTGGCTGCTCATTGGGAAGTTTTGCTCTTGATACAAATGGCTTTGCTATAAATTTTGGGTCCATTACAAGGGACAAGGCAACCAGCACAGCCTGGGTCACCAGGGTCTAAATAACCGTTAAAGTTGATCGATCTTTCATGTGCTCATGTAAGTTGCACCGTCCTTGAAGGGTCACCATTTTTTCCAAAACTCACTTGACCCTGAGCACTTTTATAGGGTATGTTTTTTCAGTATAAATGTTCTGATTTAACATTAAACCACTTTAAACCTCAAAACTGAACATGATTGTAGGTAAAATTTGTGATTCTATTGTAATCTTGTTGATAATCCAAGACTATTGTGTAGTTTACTTTGAAATGGTCCAAAAATATGTACAGATGCTAAAATACAGCAAAAGCTCTTTCAGAACTTTCATGTGGTCAACAGAAGAGTACACACAGGTAGAATGTGTGGTTGTAGGTGGGAGTGTCCACAAAAAAGGTTATAAACACTGAAGTTCTTGTTTTAAGAATTGAGGTCTATAAAAGTATTGAAGTCTGGCTAAATATGTGTTAAAGGGGACAGAGCCCCCTTATATAATTGAAGAGAAGACCAGTATCTGCTGATGGTAAGCACATCTATAGGAAAGAAAGAGTTAAGGGTGAGTTACTGCGAAATTGGTGATTAGAGAGCAGCCATCGCAGGACTTTCACACAGCACAATGTATCAGATGGTTACAAGATTTTGTTTCTTTCCTCCTGCATTGCCAGTGATTCTCAAAAGATGGTCCCTGGACTAATAATATCACCATAAACTGAGAACTTGATCGAAATGCCCAGCCCGGTCCTACCCAAACTATGGGGCTGGGTCCAGCAGTCTGCTTAACAAGCCCTCCAGGTGATTCTGATGTACACCCAAGTTTGAGAACCAGTGTACAGACCATAAAGGGAGAAACCAATGGTCAAAAAGCCTGTAAGTAGGACATCATCAAGGCTAGCTTCCTAGAAAGTAAGTGGAATCCTTTAACATGGGAGACGGTAAGACTCAGGCCAAGTCCTGAGCTCTAGACCCCCAAGAAAATCTCAAGATGATATTCAAAGTTATGTTCAGGGCAAAAGAAGTCAGGGTAAGATGTAACAGTGGGTCCAAGGATTGGACACTGGTGAGAATAACCCCTCACTTTTATCAGGGCTTTTTCTCTGTAGGATGTCCTCTCACCTGGCTGTGGACACTATTTCCATAGTCCAGGGTTACAGCCCCCACGCACAGCTGAATTCCTGACATTTAGGCCCTGCCCAAGTCCGCTCCTTGAATTCCAAAGGAGGGTGAGGAAAACAGCAGGAATTTGGGGAGAAGCGTCATGAGTCTCCTCTCGGGCTTGCTACATCGCAGGTGCAGGGGAGCTCACTTTAGAGATGCAGTATGGCTCCAGCAGCCAAGGCGCCTGGGAGATTAACTTTTTTGGGGACTGTTTAATTCTGTATCCTCACTCTTGGCTAATTACCCCAAAGACGGAATGCCACCCAAAATAATAGTACCTGACTCACAGCGGTTCTCAACCTGTGGGTCGCGACCCTTTTACAGGGGTCACCTAAGACCATCGGAAAACATATAATTACATATTGTCTTTGTGATTAATCACTATGCTTTAATTATGTTCAATTTGTAACAATGAAATTGGGTGTCACCACAACATGAGGAACTGTATTAAAGGGTCGAGGCATTAGGAAGGTTGAGAACCACTGGATAGAGTATAATAACTGCCTGATATTATCTTTTAACTTTTCCTTTAACATAGTGATACATTGTTCTCTCAGGAGGTCAATACAACTACCTGCCGTCTGGTTTTGCTATTAACCCCTAATATCCCCTTTAAAAAGGGACCCTGTACTGGGAGGGATGTGGATTGTCCTGCCCGCCATCACTGGGTGCAGCTGCTTTGCCCTTTGCCCATGTAAGTTTCTCCTATTAAAACTCTTATGAATTTGAATAAGGCCACATGTCAGTTCTTTGGAATCAATTCTGACTGCAGACTTTTGGGGTTTTCCCCCAACAGCAGGCCACTTGGATTGCTGCAGCCACTTAATTGTGTCCCTCTGGCTTCTGCCTGCCCGCCCGGCAGCAGGAGAGAGCCCTCTGGGAGGCCGAAGGCTTCTCTCTCCACCCCACTGCCCTGCGCTGGTGCCAGTGCTGTGAGCATGGATTCTCCACTGCAGTGGGTGCACCTCGTGCCAAGTTACTCAGTTTTAGGTCAACTCTGTCCCAAATGCCAGCCAGATCATTAGCATTAGGATTTTTTCCCCCAAAGCTTTTCATTGAAATATAATCACTGATTGAGAAAATTTATCAGCAGCTTTAAGAGTACCTGACACATGGTAGATGTTCACTGTATTTGTTCTGAACCATTAATGTCAAACCATTATACAGTCAAGTGTGAGGTAGGCTTTGTTTCAGTGACGCCTGGCCAAAGGATTGCTGCCGTTAGGACCATGGGGCCTAAGTGTAATTGTATCTAAATATTGGCCAAGTAGCCTTCTAAATACTACTATTGCAAACTGTAATCAGTGAAGTAAAGACAAAGATCACATCACAATGGTTCTCTGAGGAAATGCTGCGCATGGGGTGGAATGCAGGCCGCTGAGCCACTGTGGCATATCCTGAAGCACAGCTATAAAAAGAAGCGAACGAAGGACTGTCTGGCCACCCTAGCAACTTCTACGCATTGCATTCCGCAGCTGCAGCCGAGTGTAGTCTCATTTACAGGGCTGGGGTAGAACGGTGGCTCACATGTCAGGCAACACTCATCTATCACACAAAGGAAAGTATGCAAAGACGATTCCCAGCCAGAGGATGCCGGTTTTGAGGATACACGAGATAATTAAAATCATTTTTTAAAGAAGCTAGCTTTTCCTAAGGTTTTACTAACAAGTCTGAAAATGTCATATCTATGTCCCTTCCTGACATCTAATGTCCCATGTGTCTGTACGTCCCCTGTGGGCGTTACCAAGTCCAGCTATGTCACCCTGCTCGTGATTCGCTAGTCCAGTTTCAGCAGGCTTGAAGGTACTCAGATCTCAGCTAATATATGTAACTTTTTGAAAATGAACATTTCTTGTGTGACAGGAGCTAGGCATTGTGCTGAGAACTTTTTTACCTTATTCACTTTTCACAATAATGAGATGTTAACAAGAGAGACAGACCAAGAGAGAGGAAATAACTTGCTCACAGCCAGTAAATAACACATGAACAGTAAAGTTAATTTTGTCTCATTTTAGAGCCCATACTCCTACAAATAAGTGAAAATAAAAACTGTTCTGCCCTGACTGGTTTGGCTCAGTGGATAGAGTGTCAGCCTGCGGACTCAAGGGTCCCGGGTTCGATTCCATCAAGGGCATGTACCTTGGTTGCGGGCACATCCCCAGTGGGGGGTATGCAGGAGGCAGCTGATCGATGTTTCTCTCTCATTGATGTCTCTAACTCTCTATCCCTCTCCCTTCCTCTCTGTGAAAAATCAATAAAATATATGTTTTTTAAAAAAAAACTGTTCTCACGCAGATAGTCAAAACCAATGCTCAGACCTACTCCCTTGCTGAACACTGCTTCAGTCTATGGGGTGGCTCTGTGACCTGGTGCTTTTTTTTTAATTTTTAAAATAATTGATCTCCAGAATTTATTTACCTAGCCCTTGGCAACCACCATTCTACTCTGCTTCTGTGAGTTTGACCACAGTAGTTTCCCCTTATCAATGAAGAATATATTCCAAAACCCCCTGTGGATACCTAAAACCATGGTAAGTACCCAACCCCATTTATGCTATTTTTCTCCTATACATACATCTGATGATTAATTTATTAATTAGGCACAGTAAGAATAATAAAATAGAATAATTATAACAGTAACTAGTAATGAACTAGAAAAATTTTAACAATATGCTGTAATAAAAGTATTGTGAATGGCTTTGAGGACATTAAGTAAAATGAGGGTGACTTGAACACAAGTACTACGATACCATGACAATTGACTTAATAACTGGGATTACTAGTAAGTGACTAACAGGCAAGAGAATGTGCACGGTGGAGAGATGATTTATAGCCGCAAGCAGGATAGGGTGAGATGTTATCAGCTACTCAGAACAATGCACAATTTAAAACTTATAAATTGTTCATTTCTGGAATTTTTCATTTAACGTTTTCAGACCTCAGTTGACAGCAGGTAACTGAAACCTCGGAACTCAAAACCATGGGTAAGGAGGGGACTACTGTAATTTAGATTTCACATATAAGTGAGATCATGCATTATTTTTTGTGTGTCTGGCTCATTTCACTTAGCATAATACTGCCAAGGTCTATGTTGTCTCATATGGCAGGATTTCCTTTTTTAAGGCTGAATAAAGTTACATTGTATACAGGATGGAGCAAAAGTAGGTCTACAGTTGTTTGTATAAAAAATACAATAATTAATAAATAATAATATAAGAATAAACTCTCGTATTTACAACTGTAAACCTTCTTTTGTTACACCTGTTCCCCACATTTTCTTTTATCTGTTTGTAAATTGATAAACATTTAGGTTGTTTCCATGTCTTGGCTATTGTGAATAATGCTACAATAAACATGGGAATGTAGATCAGATCTTTTCGAGATTTAGAATTCAATTGCTTTGGGTATATATCCCAAAATGGAGTTGTTGGGATACTATATATCAGAGGCAGGGAACCTTTTTTCTGCCAAGGGCCGTTTGGATATTTATAATATCATTTGAGGGCTATAGAAAATTATCAACTTAAAAATTAGCCTGCTATATTTGGTCAAACATTTAATTAACTCACCCCTAATGCTTTGGCAGGGCCAGACATATGATTTCTCAACCTTTAAATGGCCCATGGGCCAGATGTTCCTGCCCCTGCTATAAAAAACCCTAAAGAATCCACCAAAAAAAAAAATTATTAGAAAAAGGATTCAGTCAAATAGCAAGATACAAAATTAATATTCACAAATTGGTTGCAATTTTATAGACCAATAAAAAAATATCAACAAGGGAAATTAAGAAAATCCCATTTACAATTGCCTCAAAATTGAATAAATTTAAGAAGGAGGTGAAAAACCTGTACTTGGAAAACTATAAGACATTGAAGAAAGAAATCGAAGATACAAATAATTGGAAGCATATACCATACTCATGGATAGGAAGAATTAACATCATTAAAATTTCCACACTACCCAAAGCAATCTATAGATTCAAGGCAATGCATATCAAGATACCAATGGTGTTTTTCACAGAACTAGAACACATAACCCTAAAAGTTATATGGAACCACAAAAACCCAGAATAGCAAAGGCAACCTTGAAAAACAAAGTAAGAGATATCACTTTATATCAAAGCATTCTACAAGGCTATAATAATCAAAACAGCATGGTACTGGCATAAAAACTGACACATGGAACAAAAGAGAGAATGCAGAAAAAACCCACACCTATATTGTCAGTTAATCCAGGAGTCCTCAAACTATGGCCCGCGGGCCACATGCAAATACAAATATTGTATTTGTTCCCGTTTTGTTTTTTTACTTCAAAATAAGATATGTGCAGTGTGCATAGGAATTTGTTCATAGTTTTTTTTTAAACTATAGTCCGGCCCTCCAACGGTCTGAGGAATAGTGAACTGGCCCCCTGTTTAAAAAGTTTGAGGACCCCTGAGTTAATCTATGGCAAAGGAGGCAAGAGCATACAGTCGGGTAAAGACAGTCTATTCGATAAATGCTGCTGTAAAAATTGGACAGACAGACTAAACTATGAAACTGGAACATTTTTACACCATATACAAGAATAAACTCAAGTAGGTTAAAGACTTAAATGTAAGGCCTGAAACCATAAAACTCCTAGAAGAAAACACAGGCAGCCAACATCACTTTTAGTAATTTTTAAAAAAAAATATGTCTCCTTGGCCAAGGGAAACAAAAAATAAATAAACAAACAAATGGGACTACGTCAAACTAAAAAGTTTTGCACAGTGAAAGAAACCATAAAAAGAAAAACAATGAAATTCACCAATGATACATCGAATAAGGAGTTAATATCCAAAATACATAAGAAACTCATACAACTTAACACCAAAAAAACTCAAACAATCCAATTAAAAAATGGACAGAGGAACTGAATAGAATACATACAGATGACCAACAGACATATGAAAAGATGTTCAACATTACTAATCATCGGGGGAATGCAAATTAAAACCACAATACCACCTCACACCTGTCAGAATGGCTATCATCAATAAATCAACAAACAAGTGTTTGCAAGAATGTGAAGTAATGGGAACTCACATGCACAGTCTGTGGGAATGCAGATTGGTGCAGCCACTAGGAAAACAGGATAGAGGTTCCTACAAAAGTTAAAAACAGAACTACCATATGAGCCAGCAATTCCATTTCTGGGTATTTATCCAAAAGACTTATGCAGTATTATTTATAATAGCCATGATATGGAAGCAACTTAAGTTGGATGAATGGATAAAGATGTGGTACATATATATATACAATATATGCAATGGATGTGGTATAAATATATATAATGGAATATTACTTGGCCATAAAAAATAATAAAATCTTACCATTTGCGGCAACATGGATGGACCTAGAAGGTATTATGCCAAATAAGATGAGTCAGAGAAAGACAAATACCATATGATTTCATTTACATGTGGAATATAAAACTAACAACAGCAACAAAAAACAGAAACAAACTCATAGATACAGAGAACAAATTGAGGGTTCCCAGATGGGGGATGGGGAGGGATGGGTGAAAAAGGAGAAGGAATTGAGAAGTATAAATTGCCAGTTATAAAAACAGTTATGGAGAAGTAAAGTACAGCATGGAGAATATAGTCAATAATACTGCAATAACTATGTATGGTGTCAGTGGGTATTAGACCTATCAGGGTGGTCACTTTGTAAGTTATATAAATGTCTAATCACTATGTTGTACACCTGAAGCTACCACATAATATTATATGTCAACTGTAATTGAAAAATAAAATTAAAAAATAAGAAGATTGCTGGATCAAGTGTTTATTTTTTTTAATATCTGCAGGAATCTAACAAGGTAGGGCAAAAGTAGGTTTACAATTGTTTGTTTGGAAAATACAATAATAAATAACAACACAATAATAAACTGTGTTTCAGGTACTCACAACTGTAAATCTACTTTTGCCCCACCTTGTACTGTTTTCCGTAGTGGCTGCACCAATTTGCCTTCCCACCAACAGAGTACAAGGGCTCCCTTTTCTCCACACATCCTTGCCAACACTTGTCCTTTGTTTTTTTTTTAATAGCAGCTAACCTAACAGGTGTGAGGTGATATCACATAGAGGTTTTGATTTTCATGTCCCTGATGGTTACTGACATTAAACACTTTTTCATATATATGTTGGCCATTGGTATATCATCTTTGGGAAAATTGTTCAGGTCCTTTGCACATTTTTCAATCGAGTTATTGGGGGTTTGCTATTGAGTTATACAAGTTCTGTATATATTTTATATATGAATTCCTTATCAGATAGATGATCTGCAAACATTTTCTTTTACTCTATAGGCTGCCTTTTTATGTTGTTAGTGGCTTCCTTTGCTGTGCAGAAGCTTTTTGGTGTGATGTCCCACTTGTCTATTTTTGCTTTGTGGCCGGTGCTTTTGGTATCATATCAAAGAAATCATTGTCCAGTCCAATGTCAATAGCCGTTTCCCTAAGTTTCTCTCTAAGAGTTTTATTTTTTCAGGGTTTAAATTTCACTTTATCCATTTGGAGTTGATTTTTGTATCTGGTGTGACATAAAAGTCCAATTTCTTTCTTTTACATGTGAGTATCCCATTTCCAACACCATTTATCAAAGAGACTATCTTTTCCTCATTGAGTATTCTTGGCTCCACTGTCAAATATTAGTTGACCATATATGCGAGGGTTTATGTCTGTCTCTGTAGTTTGTTACATTGGTCTATATGTCTGTCTTTATGACGGTACCAGTCTGTTTTGATTACTGTAGCTTTGCAATATCTTTTGAGATCAGGAAGTGTGATGCCTCCAGCTTTGTTGTTCTTGCTCAAAACTGCTTTGGCACTCTGGAGTCTTTTGTTGTTTCCAAATTATTTTAGGATTGTTTTTCTATGTCTTTAAAAATGTTATTGGGATTCTGTTAGGGACTGTATTGAATCTATAAATCACTTGGGGAAGTATGGACATTTTAACAATATTAATCCTTCCAACTCATGAATATGAATTGCCCTTCCATTTATTTGTGTCTCTTTTCTTTTGTTAATGTTTTGTAGTTCTTATTATATAAGTATTTCATCTCCATGGTTAAATTTATTTCTAGGTATTTTATTCCTGTTGATGCTATTATAATTGTCTTAATTTTCTTTTTGGATAGTTGTTAGTATATAGAAATGCAACAGATTTTTATATCCTGTGATTTTACTAAAATTACTTCTTAGTTCTAACAGTTTTAAGTTAAAATTTAAAATTCTTGAAACTATACCACAACACTTTGAACCTGGAAACTACCCCATGCCTCTGCTTATTAAAAATTACTATTTAAAGAAGTTAGAGTTTTATGATATTTTGATTTTTTTTCACCATTTTAACTGAGCATTTACTATCATTTGGGCACCATTCTAAGTTTTTTTATGTAAATGAATTTAATTTGTATAATAACCCTATGAGGTCGCACTGTTGTCATCCCTATTATCAAATGAGAAAACTAAAACTCAGAGAAGTGGCCTGTGGTCACGCAGCCAATTAGTGGTAGAGCCAGGGCTAGAATTCAGGCAACTTAGTTCTGACTCTAAAGTTTGTTCTCTCTACACCTGTTATATTGCCCCTCCCACTTAACCAACTCATGGCATTTCATTTCATTAACACAGCTATTCCCCAGTTATTAAGGAGATAGAAAACTTTTCATGGACTTGCTTATGATTTTAAACAATTAGGTGAAAAATATTATGTTACATGTATCTATTAACATAATTATGTTATTTCATGATGAAATCAAATTCCACAAAGACATTTAATTTTCAAGTTTGAGAAGTAGCAATACTTGAGTGTAATGTACATTTTGTTAGCAATCTAAAACAGTATCATATAGATCAAGACTCAGCAAAGCAAACCATGGCTCACAGGCCAAACCTGGCCCACAAGCTGCTTTTGTAAACCGTTTTATTGGAACACAGCCATGCCCCATTCATGTACATATTGTCTGTGGCTGCTGCCACACCTCACAACAGATGCAAGTGATTGTAACAGGCTGCATGGCTCACAAAGCCTAAAGTGTTTACTCTCTGGCCCTTTGCAGAAAAAGGCTGCCAACTCCTGATACTGATGGAATCGGTTAAGAAAAACTCTAGGATTGGCCAGGACCTAGTTATGGAATGATCAGCAAAATCAGGGGAGAGTATAATGTGTTAGCTGAAGCAAGTGAAAAGCCACACGCACAGATAACGCACCTCTCTTTCTAGCTGTGGTAGATTGTTACAGTAACGACCCCAGTGCCTCCCTCTATCCACGCCCCTGTGTAACTACCTCCCACACGAACTCCTGGGCTTGGCCATGTGACTTGCTGGAGCCAAATGGGACATAAAACCCAAACCCAGCAACAACCAGTGCTTCCTCGCTGGGGCTTGCCCCTTGCATCTCAGCATGGAAAGCAGCCTGGAGTGTCCCAGCCGACAGCCCAGCTAATTGCCAGACCCACTTAGTGGTTATAAGACAAAATATGGGAATAAGAAGAAGTTGTGGCACAAGTAGTGCTGGGAGGGGCGGGGAGGTTGCATAGAGAGGGCAGCATGACACGGGACAAAGAGGAGCCACAGGGCTAAGACTCACCAGGATTCCCATGCTAACCACTGGGCACCCTAACCACTGAGCAGCCAGTGTTGGCCTTCCTGCCAAAAATGAAGGCTGAGGGGGGATGGGGGAGGCTCAGCACTATCTTTCTCTCAACCAAGACTGTGAAATCATTTCAAAGCAGCCTGCTGGAGACCATACCAGCCGCAGTGGCTCCAGAAGCTAAAAAATGCCTCCAGGTACAAGAGCAAGAAGGGAGGGGAAAGTGAAAGGTCCGGGAAGAGAGACATTCCTGATACAGGAGCCACAGGATCTACGAGATGCCCAGAGAATCCAACTACGAAAGAAACTGGGGGCATTTCAGCTCAATGTGAATTTAATGAAAGGAGGTGGTAAGGCTAGCCAGCTCTCTAGATGGTGAGCTCATTCATTCAGCAAATATTTATTGTCTAAATATGTGTCGGGCACTACAGTAAGTACTACTGACATGACTCCAGCCCAACAGGGCTTATGTGCCGGGAGGAGAGAACAAACAGAAAACAGTCATTTCAGTCCTGGTGTGTGCTGGCAGGGAATGAGCAAACCGAGCTAGAAAACCCCACGGGGGTGGCAGAGAGGACCTGCTACTCCTGGGGGACAAGCGCCATGTCCTGCTCAGGTTGGCGCCACTGGTGGTGCTTGTAAATTTGCATGAAATGTTATGGCCTCAGGTATGCAAAGCTCCACCCGGTTGGACTTGCTCCACTGGAAGCGTATGGTGTTGTGTAACCTTGATGCGGGCGGAGACACAGGAGGAGGTGGCAGCAGCACTGAGACCCGTGTACATGCCCAGCAGGCCCCTCCGGGCATTGCCTGGCACCCTGATGATGACCCTGCCTGCAGGGTGGCGATGCCCCAGGAATCTCTCTGCACTGTGTCCCCTCACTAACCCACGAGCAGCTGCAGGCCCCACCTGGATGGGTTCGGCCCCAGAGCCCTCTGACCCGATTGTCTAACAGAACCAGGCAGGGGATGGAGCCCAGCGCTCTGTAGGGAGCATCCACGTCCAGGGAGAGGATGCCCAGAGTTTCATTTGCTGCAAAAAACAGCAACGTGGTCCCAGGCTCGCTTGCCCCGAGGAGGACCTGCTTCCTAACATCTACTCCTTGCACTGAACGCAGAAGCACTTTCTTACTCCTTTTCTTTTTGAATGTCCCATTACAGACAGCCTGCAGTCCATCTCCTGACCGTAACGAGGAGTTTAACTCTTGTTTCATGCCACTATTAACAATTCTCTTCATAATGATAATAATCAATAAAAAAACAATTAAAACCTGGATGTCTGCCACCCAGTTCCCGCAGGCAACTGAATGGCTCACTCAGGAGATACTACTGTGGTTTGATGATGGGAAGAAAAAAAAAGGAATTCTTCTCTGAGGATAACCAGACCAAGTGCCTATGTTTTGGTTGTGACACGTACTGGTTACCTTTTAAAAGTTTCAACTCCCTCATTTCAGAAGATTAAAAGGGCATGACTTTACAAGGAGGTCTTACTGATTAAATATCAGGGAGTCAAAAAAATCTAGTACCTCTGACCTGAACCAGAACATTGTCATTTGATTAAATTTATTTGTTTTTTATGAGATGTTCACTATTTTATTATGAGAGTCAAATACACGCCTGCTCAATTGGGGGGTGATGAAGAAAGGGAAAATCTCTTTATTCTTTTTCTCTTGCCACAGTCATTTATTTGGGTTAAAGATTGCCTGGTGCTTTCTGACATATTTTAGGAAAGAATTACGTTTACAGTTTTGCATGTCAACTTGACGATCTTTTTTTGCCAAAAATGGCACCTATGGTTTTGTCCCCATTCTTCCCCTTTGAAGTCATCGTCTCCTTAGGCAGAAAGACATCTGTGCTTTCATAAGCTTCTGAGCTAACGATGTCAAAGCAAAGGTTGCGCCAGCAGCTTCTCAGGACAGGTGATGTGAACACCCTGGAGTAGTAGCATTTCCCTTCCTCACATCATGTGATGTTCTCCTCCACACACATTGAACTTGCACCCTAGATTAACTTGTCCATGTTTCTTGTGCTCCCACCTGGCTGAGCTGAAATGCGTCTGCCAGGAACCCAGAAACAATTCTGACACCATGATGAAGTTCCTTGTATCCAAAAGTAAATCCATCCAACAAAAATTGAAGATCTTTGCTCAATCCAGCTTTCTCCCCTGATGATGCTAATGAGCCTAAAAGGTTCAATTAAGACCGGGACTAGCAGAGTAGCTGATGAGCAGCACAGGTGAGCCAAATGTAAACTAGATTGACTAATGGAGTCGGAAACACTTGTGGGTAATCAAGTGAGAAGCAAGTGCTGAGAGTCCTCGGCTAACACTGATCTGAAGCCCAGAATGATGATAAACGATTCAAATGTTTAAAGACAGACGCCATGTTTTAAGAAGGCAGTGGTGCTAGGTTTTAGGAAATCTGAAAACATCCCATTTCTAATCCAGGAGTTTGGAGGCATAAACAAGGATACCCTGGAAACATGAATGTCAGGCAACTGATGTAGACCTTCTGCATCCTAATCCTAAGGCACTTTATCCCCAAGGAGACAACCCACAGTCAGCCTGTCACACCATCGACACAGTGTACCCAGTGTTCACGTGCTGTGACCGGAGTCTCGACCCCAATGGAGAGAGAACTGGGTGATGCTTAACATCAAAACATGAAACAACCCCAAAGCCAGGTCCAGGATACAGGCTCCAGGCATCCCCCACCCCTCAGGAATGACTCCCAAATCCACATCTCTCTTGAAATCTCATCCAAGCTCTGGGCTCTGCCCTCCAAGTACCTTCTACAACAAACACTAAACTCACAATCTTCACTGCTCACCCACTCATCCAAAGAAAACATTTCTTTCCTTCCAAATACAATGCTTATTAAAATCAACTGATTGAACATGTCACAACATCACTCTTTTAATCATGTAGACTTAACACCTAGCCATGCTTGTTTGATTTCACACTTAGTTTCATCTTCTCTTGCTGTCATTGCTTCCATAAAAACTCCCATGGCCACGCTTACCTCTCCACACAACTGCCCCTTACAGGCCCTGAGACTGTCGAACCACCAGCCAGAAGTCCCTCCCAATCCAACCCATCAACATGCTCCACTCAGACTAACCGTATCAATATCCCACTTCCACCAATTCACCAGTCTTGTGGGTTGAATTGTGTTCCCCCCAAATATGTTGAAGTTCCAACCCCCAGTACCTCAGAATGTGACGTTCTTTGGAAACAGGGTTGCAGGTGTCATTCGTTGAGATGAAACCATACTGGAGTAGGATGGGCCCTTAACCCAATACATCTGGTGTCCTCAAAAAGGTACTGTGAAAATATGAAGGGGAAATACCATGTGAAGGTGGAGGCGAAGATTGGAGGGATGTAACTGTAAGCCAAGGATGGGTGGCCATCACCTGATGCTAGGACAGTGATGGTGAACCTTTTGAGCTCGGCGTGTCAGCATTTTGGAAAACCCTAACTTAACTCTGGTGCCGTGTCACATATAGAAATTTTTTGATATTTGCAACCATAGTAAAACAAAGACTTATATTTTTGATATTTATTTTATATATTGAAATGCCATTTAACAAAGAAAAATCAACCAAAAAATGAGTTCGCGTGTCACCTCTGACACGCGTGTCATAGGTTCGCCATCACTGCGCTAGGAAGAGGCAAGAAAGGATTCCCCCAGACTCTCAGAGAAAACATGGCCCTGCTGACACCTGGATTTCTAGCCTCCAGAACATTTGTGCTGTGTTAAGTGACCCAGTTGGTGATTGTTATGACAGCCCTAGGACACAAATACATTCCCTTCTCTTCTAAGACCTTCAGTGGCGTCCATGTCAGGTTCAATATTTGGCCTTGCTCCTGAGCCCTGCATTTTGCCACCTCATCCTCCCTTTGAAAATGAGTCTCCCATTGACCTTCTCTAAGTTCCAACCAACACTGATCTCTCCTTTTTTCAAAGTCCTGCTGCCCAAGTTTTCATTATCAGTCCTGTGAGAAAATAAACTATGATTTTTTTAAATCTCCCCCAAGCACACCAATACTGCAAAAGTACTAATAGATTAATTGATCTGGCAACCTTTGCATTGCTTTGCCCTTGACCTGGAATAAACCAGGTAGGCTATGAGTTATATGCCAGGGGCCATTGTTTTAAGTTTTGTGTCTCCAGTGACTAGAACAGTATCTGGCATTTCACAGACTTTCAATAAATCTTTTACTTAATTTGCTTTAAAAATTCAGCCTCAGGTATATATGTTCTGTGGCCATCCAGGCAAAGCAGTAGCTGCCTTCTTATAAAGAACTTGCTAATGAATTACCTTGAAGTTCTTCAGACCTAGGTGGCTGAAGAGGGGAAAAATCCACTCTCTTTCCCAGTAGCCTCGCTGAGAAGTCATTAGAAGGACCCACACCTAGGGCCTAGGGAGCCTATTAGTCCTCTGTGGCCCCTCCCCCGCCCAGTTACCAGGCTTTCCGGTTATTAATACGTGGCAGGGATGGTTCTTCCACCCCATTGCTGCCTGTGTTTCCAGAGCCCTTGGAAAGCATCAATAACTGATAGCTGGCTGAGCGCCTTTCCCCAGGAATTTCTCAATGCTGAGGATCTTGACAGCTTTCCTAAATATGATTTGCCTTTAAAATACCAAGTGGGGAGCTCCTGTCCTCCCCTGTGCATAGAGATGCTTGATGATTCAAAGTGTCCACTCCTCCCCGCAGAGGCAGACAGATTCATGAGCAAGTCTCCAGGTAGGAGGGCTTGTCAGCGGGCCTTTCAAAGAGCCTGAGCCTTCTTCCCAGGGCAAGTCCTTCGGGCCCCCAAGACGCCAGATCTAGGAGCCTGCAGGGGCCACCTGTGACGCTGGGAGTCGGAGCCGGGAAGAGCCCGGGAAGCTTGTTGTTCCAACTCTGCCAGCCATCGCCCCTGTCCCCACCTCACCTCTCCCACCCACATCCTCCAGAGCAGGGGTCCTCAAACTGCGGCCCGCGGGCCACATGCGGCCCTCGGGCCACATGCGGCCCGCCAAAAACATTTATCCGGCCCGCCGGGTGTTTTTGCCGCCGCTGTGCGCATAGGAATTTGTTCATAGTTTTTTTTTTAAACTATAGTCCGGCCCTCCAACGGTCTGAGGGACAGTGAACTGGCCCCCTGTTTAAAAAGTTTGAGGACCCCTGCTCCAGAGCATGTCAACCAGCCTCTCTGAAAAACAGACTGCTATTTCCTTGGCCTTCATGCTGGCTCTCCAACTACAAATCCGCTGGATGTTTAGAGAGAAGGGATGGGGAGGAGAGGTGCGGTGCCGGGAGCCCAAGTCAGAAGGCAGGTAGAAGCTAGAGAGACGCCTCCAGTGTCCAGGTCCACACACAAGGAGCTTAGAAACCACCACTCCCTCCTAACAAGTAGAAGCTGCCCAGACGGAAAAATGCAACAATTCTGCCTGGGTCTGTAAGGGAGGGGAGAGCACAGGGCAAAATGCTGCCCCCAAGACTGGAGAGACAAAAAGCGGGGAAAGGAGGCACGACTTACCTACAGGAGCGGAGCCTGGGAGCAGAGCCTGGGGAGCGGAGCCTGGGAGCGGAGCTGCCCGCGGGAACCAGCGCGGGGCCGGAGAACCTGAACTCAGCGGCTGACCACTTGCTGGCGGCCTGAAGCTCCAGGAGAGCCCGTGGCGGGCGAGCTCCCGCGATGCAGGCCCACCTCGTTTCACTGCACTTCACAGATGTCGTGGATTTACAAATTGAAGGCCAGACCCTCCACCAGCAAAAAGATCGCAAGTCTCGTTACAGCTACACTCACTTTACAGCGGTGGCCTGGAGCCACGCCCGCAGGCCCTCCGAGGTCTGCCTGTGGGCAAATTCACCTCCAGGAGCTCAGCCAGATGCCCACAGTCAGTGCCTGAGACAAGTTCCCGAGAGCTTCCAGGAGGGAGAAGGGAAAGGAGCCGTTTTCAAATACTCCAGAGCAGCCTGTTCGCCCCGGCCTGCCCTCAGGTGAGACTAGTTAACCAGAGGTCGGCCTGCTGGGGGAGGCTCAGGGCCTAATTGACAGGGAGGGAGGGGAGGGGAGGGGAAACACCAGCTTCTGTGGCTCTAGGAATCCCGCCCCACTTTAGGGAAGAGAAAAAAAGTTACAAACACTGTGAAGCTCACAGTCCAGAGCAGGGGTCCTCAAACTACGGCCCGCGGGCCACATGCAAATACAAATATTGTATTTGTTCCTGTTTTGTTTTTTTACTTCAAAATGAGATATGCGCAGTGTGCATAGGAATTTGTTCATAGGTTTTTTTTAAACTATAGTCCGGCCCTCCAACGGTCTGAGGGACAGTGAACTGGCCCCCCTATTTAAAAAGTTTGAGGACCCCTGGTCCAGAGGCATAAATTCACTTAAAGACTGAGACGTGGTCACAGGACTGTAGAATGCTTCCCTCCCGCACACCACACCCCCAAATCACTAAAGGCTTTTTTACAGCTGTTCCTTGTACCTGGTACCTCATGTCAAGCTCTCAAGCAAAAATTACCAGGCACACCGAAAGGCAGAAACACAATTTGAATAGAGCAAGCATCAGAGGCAGACATGACAGAGATGTGGGACTTTAAAAACAATTTTGATGAATATGCTAAGGGCCCTAATAAAGAAAGCAGCACGCAAGGACAGATGGGCAATGTAAGCAGAGAGATGGAAATCCTAAGAAACAACCAAAACAATGCTAGAGATTAAAAAAAAAATTGCTGTAACCGAAGTGAAGAACGTCTTTGAGGGGCTCATTAGCAGATTGGACATTGCTGAGGGAAGAGTCTTTGAGTCAGAGGACATATCAGGAGAATCCTCAAAAATCAAAAAGCAGAGAACAAAGACTGAAATAAAAAAAACAAAACAAAACAGAATATCAAGGACTATGAAACAGCTACATAAGGTGTAATATAAGCATAATGGGAATAACCAAAAGAAAAGAGAAGAAAGAAGCAGAAGAAATATTTGCAACAATAGTGACTGGAAATTTCCCTAAATTAATATCAGACACCAAACCACAGATTCAGGAAGCTCAGAGAACATCAAGAAGGATAAATGCCCACCCCACCCCACCCCACTCCCAGTACATACCCAGGCATATCATTTTTAAATTATAGTAAATCAAAAATAAACATTCTGAAAGAAGTTGGGGGGAGGGGACTTTATCTATAGAGCAGGGGTGGGGAACCTGTTCTCTGTCAAGAACTATTTGAATATTCATAATATCATTCTCTGGCCATACAAAATTATCGACTTAAAAATTACCCTGCTATATTTGGTCAAACATTGAATTAACTCACCCCTAATGCCTTGGCAGGGCCAGACCAAATGATTTCCTGGACCTTATTTGGCTGGACATTCCCCACCCCTGCTGTAGAGGAACAAATATAAGAATTACTCTGACTTCTCAGAAACCATGCAAGCTTGAAGAGAGTAGAGTGAAATGTTTAAAGTGTTGATAGAAAGCAATCACCAACCTAAAATTTTGTACCCTGAAAAATTTTCCTTCAAAAGTGAAGGAGAAATAAAAACTTTCTGAGAAAAACAAAAACTGAGAGAATTGGTTGCCAGCAAACCCGCCTTGCAAAAAATGTTAAAATAAGTTCTTTAGAGAGAAGGAAAATAATATAAGTCAGAAACTCAGATCTACATAAAGAAAGAGCATTGAAGAAGGAATATGTGAAGGTAAAATAAAAACTTCATTTTTTTATTCTTAATTGTTCCAACAGATAACAGTTTGTTCAAAAGAATAATAGCAACAATGTATTTAATTATGTATACTTATGTATATAATATATGTATGTTATATATATATGCTTATGTATGCTTATATATAATTTAATAACAGCAATAATACAAAGGAAAGGAGAAAGGAATTAGGGTTCTTATAAGGTACTCACACTACCAATGAAATGGTATAGTATAATTTGAAAGTGGACTTGAATTTGTTATAAATATATGTTATAAACTCTAGGGAAACCACTAAAAAAATTTTTTTTAAAAGCATAACTGATATGCTAAGAAAGGAGAAAAAATATAAAATGCTCAATTAAAACCACAAAAGGCAATATTGTATGCCTGAAATGAATAGTGTATGTCAATGATAATTAAAATTTTTAATTAAAAAAGTTTTTAAAAATAAAACTAGACAAGAGTGGAAGACAGAAATAATAGCAAAGAACAAGGGCAACACATAGAAAACAGTAATGAATATGGTAGGTATTAATTCATCTGTATCAATAATCACTTTGAACATTAATGGTCTAAATCAGGGGTGGGCAAACTTTTTGACTCGAGGGCCACAATGGGTTCTTAAACTGGACCGGAGGGCCGGAACAAAAGCATGGATGGAGTGTTTGTGTGAACTAATATAAATTCAAAGCAAACATCATTACATAAAAGGGTACGGTCTTTTTTTTTTTAGTTTTATTCATTTCAAATGGGCCGGATCTGGCCCGCGGGCCGTAGTTTGCCCACGGCTGGTCTAAATGCATTAATTAAAAGGCAGAGATCATCAGAGTGGATCATAAAACAGTACCCACCTATATATTGTCTACAAGAAATGCACTTTAACTATGAAGACAAATATAGTAAAAGTAAATGAATGGAGGAAACATATACCATGCTAACACTAAAAAGAAAGGAAGTGTGGGTTATCAGAAGAGTTTATAGTTGATCAAATGCACTTGAGAGAGAAGAATGGAGCGGAGATCAATTAAAGGGCCAGAATTACATGAGTAGGGCAAATAAGGGACAAAATTTTGCAACGGAACACATTTTAGAAAGTGGATATCTAGGTCTATATTGGCTTGACATAAGTTAGTGAAGTTATTACCTAGATATTTTTGCCAGTTCTCAGCAACGTTCTGACCCCAAAATACTTTACATTTACCCAAAATGGAGAGTGAAGGAGTACTGCTCTCTCTCCGTTTTAGGGATGAAGGGTAGATTTGGCCTTAGGGGAGTTTGTGAGTAAGCTGTAACAATCACGGGTGAACCCCCACTTCCTCTTCCAGGTCCCTCCGGGGCTGCCCCTGGGCCTCCTTCACAAGGAGCCTGCTTTCACCTAGTTCTATGTTATCACGTCATCCTACATTCCAGGGATGTTTGCATTTTAACTGGGGACTGAAAAACCTGCCAGACGTAACAGTCCATCTCTCAGGCCGCTGGAGTGTAGTGGGCTGCCTTATTTCAGTCACACGGGTTTCCAGGAGACTCAGCATTTCAGACACTACGGCAGATGGGAGCACAGAAAAATATTCCTGGAAAGAAAAAATGTCCCAGGAGCAACGAGGGCACCCAGCACTCAGATCTTGCTTTTTAAATACTGTTCCAACAACAGGAACTAGGGCTCCTTGAAGTAATTGATTCGAGGTCTGGGCAAGAAAGTACGAGATGATTCTGGAGCGTTTTTTTTGTTTTTTTTTTTGGTAGGGAAGTAAGGAAGTGCTCAAAAAGTCTGAAAGAGCATAGAAACCAACCTAAAAGAGTTCCCAATGGCCAAAGCCAGAACAATTGAACAATACAATAAATAACATCTAATTATAATCCTAGATAAAAATAAACATACATAAGTCTATTCAGATATTTTAAGATAATTGAACAAATAAGTAAATTGGCAAGAAGATATATCTCTTCTTCACAAAAGAATTCCAATTAATAAATGTAGAAGGAAATACAAGATCACCATTAGGACTTCACAATAATGATTACTGCGGGCAAAACCCCACCAATGGATGCTACACTTAGTGGGGGAAAGTTCCAAGAAAAACAGTTACTTGAATAATCTAAAAGTATCTCCCCCGCAAAATATTTATTAATTATAAAAGGAAACATAGTACTTTACAGTGGAAAGAACACAGCCCTTCAGACATGCCTTAAGCCAACTCTCAAGGAAAAAGTACCAGTAATATGACCTCATGTGCCCCTGATATCAGATTAGGGCCCCGCTCCTCTGACCTCATTTGAACTTCATTCCCTTCTAAAGTTCTACCTCCCAACAGTCACAATGGGGTTTCGGACTTCAACTTATAAATTGGGGCCGAGGGACACAATTTAGTCCCTAGCACTTGCCAAAAATACATAACCACAGTCTAATCATGAAAAAACATGGAAGCAGCCCAAATTGTCCCCAAAATTGAACACTATCCTTCAAAAGTGTGAAGGTCATGAGAGACAGAAAGACCGAGGAACTGTCATAGATTAAAGGAGACCAGGAGACGTGACAATCACCTGCAATTTGGGAGCTGGGATTGATTCCTGTAACAGAGGGGGGACATCCATGGGAAAATGGGTTAAATCTGAATAAAGTCTCAGGTTGAGCTGTTAGTATTGCTATCCACGTTAAGTCCTTGGTTTTGATCTTTGTACTATGTTTTATGTAAGATCAGAACACGAGGGTACCCAGGTGAGGGGAATCCTGAAATGCTCTGTTATTTTTGCGGCTTTTCTCTAAGCCTAAATTATTTCAAAATAAAAAGCTTTTTAAAAATTGTCCCTGCATACACATTCCTTGCAGTAGTGGTGGAGTAGGAAACTATATCATCAAGCATGTTTTCTTTGGGGGTTGGGGGGAGATGGCACAGAAGGAAGTAACTGCACAATTTCTCCACCAACAGGAAGAGTGAGGGGGCCAGAGTTGGGACGTTTCAAAGTGCAAGTCAGATTTCATGGAGACAGATGTGGAGCATGGAGTCTGCAATGAGGGAGATGGGGGCTGGCCTGTTTCCAGGGGCCCAGCTCAGAGGCAGGCCAGGCGCCTTTATTTTGAAGACTGTCAGCTGTTCGTGCCCACAAAAGAGAAGAGAGGACCGCTTCCACTGGACAGCCCAATGGACACCCACCGCCAGCAACTCTCTCTCCCTGCGAGATGCTTCTAGGCTCCGAGAGCTTCGAGGTGATTATTGCAGGGATTAGCCCCTGACAGTCTGGGCAGCCCAGATAATTCCTCCTATTTAGGGGACCCACCACAAAGTGCATGGCCAAACCCTGTGCCACCCCCACCCCCACCCCCGCTAGCCTTCTTTCAACCTTGTAGTTCTAACCATTTTTATTGCTGTTCATTTTTTAAAGTTTTCCCCCAGAATTTACCTTGTTTGAGACATAAATGAGCTGCAGAAGATAGAAAAAAACTCCTGGGTAGGAATGGTCACTGACACATAATAGATGCTCAATACAGAAGTTGCTGAACTGGCTTGAGTGCCCTCGGTGGATTACATCCAGAATGCTTTTCTCCACTTACCTGTGGTATTTCTAATTATCCCTAATTTCTCTCAGGCACAGTGGCCATAATATAACACAAATTGCTGGGCTGAGGAGTAGTTGCAAACATTTCTGAAGGCGTACTCTTCAGTGGAATGACTCCTCTACACTAAATGGACCATAAACATTGGATTAAAAAAATAGAAATAATCATTAGCTCTTACTGCGTGTTTACTATGTGCCATATTTGTAAACCTCCTGACAATCCTATGAAGTAGGAACTACGTATTGTAATCCTCAGGAGGCAGATGGCTAGCAAATGAGAGAGCCTCGACGCAACCCAGGTAACTGGACTGGAGTCCCTGTTCTTAACCATCAGGCTCTACTTCCTCCCTCAGTTCCGGTCCTGCTTTACTGTGGGGCTTTGGGCAAGTCTTTACAATCCTCTGGGCTCCTGACTCCCTGCCTGCAATATGGAGATAATATCCCACTATACATACTTCAAAGGATCAATTACACAAGTGCACATTCACGGACATTGAACATAAAGTAGATCGCAAAAGAAAAGGTTTCCTAAAATTTCATGGACTCTGTAGAGAGACCACATCTTTGGCCATAATGCAATTAAATCAGAAATCGGCTAAAAAGAAATCAGTGAAACTTGTTTTAAACTAATATGCTCATAAATAAGTTATGGACTACAGAAAACAGCAAACTAATTTTTTTAGTTTGTCTCATCAAAACAGCAAACTAATTTTTTTAAAGATATAAATGCACAAAATTAAATCCTAAGCAGCAGTGGGGAAAACTGAGGAGCAGTCTGCTTTTTTACTTCAGGTCTCTCCGGGGATCCTCTCATCCTAAGAACCGGGCTCTGGAAGGAGGCAGTCAGGTGGTCATGCTGCAGGCAAGACTTCGAACGAGGCTTCACCGGGGAATCTGAGACTAGAATGAGAATTGCTCTCAATGCCAGACAAATGGTAATTCTGTGACATCATAGAGGCATTAGCTAACATACAATGGCAATCATATTGCAATAGAAATAGCTAATCAATACAATGTATACCTTAAACTTTCACAATGTTGAATGTCAAATATACCTCAATAAAATTGTTTTTGAGTAAATTTACCCCAAAGACCCCAAGTCACAGGGTTTTATTTTTTTATTATTTTAAAAAAAAATTTTTTTATTGCTTAAAGTATTACAAAGAGTATTACATATGTCTCCTTCCCCGCCCCCCCCCCACCCCCACCCCTTGACATTTTTAAAAAGTAAAGAAGGTTTCCCAGAGCTGACACCGGTGAGAGAGGAGCCACCGTGTGTTCAGCACAAAGGATGAAATCTGACCCACACCAGGCACATCGTGGAACCTCGGAACACTGAGGACCAACCGAGGTCCGACAAGCTTCCAGAGAGAGGAAACCAAAATCACTTAGAAAGGGTCTCGGGTGGCTTCTGACTTCTCCCCAGCATCTCTGGGAAGCAGAATGTAATATCCTCAGTTTTCTTGGGACCGTGGTGTCTCACCTGGATCTCCGCTGTCACGAAGGGCGCTTGCACTCCATGTGCGCAGATGTGAGATTTCATGGTGGCAGTATTTTTGCAAAAATGCAGTCATTCACACACTACTGTCCTGATTTTTCCCAGAGCCACAAATGGCTTGTACTGTTTGTTTTTTATTACTGTTTTTCTTAAATTGAGTCACTTTTAAAACTTATTTGGGGAACTTATTATGAGAAGTCAGCTATCACTTCTGATAAATAAAAAATAAATATGAAAATAAAATAAATATAATAAAAGCAATGATTGCAAGTTCTGACTGGCTCCTGCTGGCTCCCCAAAACTCTGAGCCTGGAGTTTTTCTCTGCATGAGAAAGGACGATTAGCAAGGATAAGAGAGGTGCTGAAGGCCAGCACCTGAGGTGTCTTTTGATGTAAGCAAGAAGATGGAAAGAGAACTGAAAGAGCTAATTGTCTCTCCGATTCAGCATTACATCATGTGGCCTCCAAGCACCAACTGCACGCCATGGCCCTGGCCATTCCACCAGCTCCTCTTGGGAATTCTGCCCTGAAAGGACACGGCCCCTCCCGCTCTCCAGCAGGCCTTGGGAATGGCAAGGCGGCCTGCCTGTGCCTGTGTTTAGAACAGGGGTCCTCAAACTTTTTAAACAGGGGGCCAGTTCACTGTCCCTCAGACCGTTGGAGGGCCGGACTATAGTTTAAAAAAAAAACTATGAACAAATTCCTATGCACACTGCACATATCTTATTTTGAAGTAAAAAAACAAAACGGGAACAAATACAATATTTGTATTTGCATGTGGCCCTCAGGCCGTAGTTTGAGGACCCCTGGTTTAGAAGGTCGACACCCCCAGACTCAACAGCTAAGGTCAGACAAGAACGCTAACCCTGGTTTTGATTTGAAAAATGTGTCTGAAACCACAGGGGCACTTCCTGCCAGAAGGCAGGTTTCCTCTGCGGGTTAACACCAGGGCTTGCGTCAACCAGCCCTCCCCCTGCCACCCAGCTTTATTCAAATCATGTCAATTGGCCACTTAAAAATGGCTTCTGCAGGCTCTCTCCTTACAGGGTTGGACGAAAGTAAATGGTAGCTGTGTGGTCCTCTCCAGGCCTCTAGCAACACTGGTGGTTTCCCTCTGTGTTAATACAAGCACTGAGGCTGGTCTCCAGAGAAAGAAAGACTTGCTGGTCCCTGACTAAGATGGGCAGCTTCATAACTGTGTGCTCAGCACAGTCTCTGGCAGGGCTAAGCAGGTCTCAGTCTCCAAGCCTCTGTGTGTGGCCTGCACTGCCTGCCTTCCACGCCCCACTCCAGCCATGAGACAGGTACCAGCAAGGTGTGGTAGGCAAGAGACCAAGGAGAGACTGTGGGAGCTGTGGTCCCTCTAAGTCAGTGGTTCTCAACCTTCTGGCCCTTTAAATACAGTTCCTCCTGTTGTGACCCAACCATAAAATTATTTTCGTTGCTACTTCATAACTGTAATGTTGCTACTGTTATGAAACGTAATGTAAATATCTGATATGCAGGATGGTCTTAGGCGACCCCTGTGAAAGGGTCGTTTGACCGCCAAAGGGGTCGCGACCCACAGGTTGAGAACCGCTGTTCTAAGTCAACATGAAACCACAGAAATTACTCCTGGTCTGACTATTAACAATCACCCCCTCGGCGAGGATGATAACTTGGAGGCCTAAGAGGAGTGTGACCCCTAGAGCCCACTTTCATCGGATTTTTTCATAAACGTTGGAGAACCCTGGAATTTGTCTTTAGATAATCTCCCCTTTTGCATGTACCCTCTCTCCCTTGTCATATCATCCAGTCTCATAGTCAAATAAAATCTATAAGCTGATGGCTCCCAAACATTTATCTCCGTACCGGAACCTCTTGCCTAACAGCCACACTTGCATATCCCATCTTCACTCAGCATCTCCGTTTGGAATTTTTATAGGCATCTCAAACCTCACTTATCCTAAACTGGCTCCTCGTTTTCCTCTAGAGGATCCAAAGATCCTCTAGTCTCCCCGTCTTGATAAATAGCCATTCCTAGTCCCACTTGCTCAGGCCCCAAACCTTGCAGTTAGTTTTGACTTTTCTTTTTCTCTCACACTTCCACCCCATCTGACCCAGCTGCAAATCTTGTCAGTTCTTCCTCCAAAATCTACCCAGAGTCTGAGCACCCCCCTGGTTCCCACGGTTACTATGCAGCCTCTGCTTCTGCCCCAACCCCCTTCCATCCATGCCAATGCAGCAGCATGGTGCTGTACGCTAGACCACATCGCTCCCCCGGCTCCCACCTCCCGAGGAGAAGACCAAGTCCTCACTAGGACCTGCAAGCCCCTTACAGTCAGCCCTGACGCCTCTGACTTCTCTTCCTGCCCCTCCTTTCCTTTTCCCTTGGCTCCAGCCACACTAGCTTCCTTACTGCTTATAAAAGAAGCCAGGCATGTTTTCACCCCAGGGCCTTTGCACCTGCTGTTCCCTCTGCCTAGAATACTCTTCTCATCGTCACATGCTGGCTTCCTCACCTCCTTCAAGCTCTTATTAAAAAGTGTCATGTCCATAAGACTTTCCCTGGCCATGTGTTATGGGCTGAATTATGTCCCTTCTGAAAACCTACATGTCGAAGACCTAACCCCCAGTAGCTCAGACCCTGTATTTGGAAACAGGGTCTTTAAAGATGAAATTAAGGTTAAATGAGGTCATTCATGTAGGCCAGGGGTGGGGAACATCCCACCCACAGGCTTTATAAGGCCCGCAAAATCCTTTGGTCTGGTCCTGCCAAGGCATTAGGGGTGAGTTAATTACATGTTTGACCAAATATAGCAGGTAATTTTTTTTTATTTTAATTTTTTTGGTAAATATATTTTATTGATTTTTTAGAGAGGAAAGGAGAAGGATAGAGAGTTAGAAACATCAATGAGAGAGAAATATCAATCAGCTGCCTCCTGCACACTCCCTACTGGGTATGTGCCCACAACCAAGGTACATGCCCTTGACCAGAATCAAATCTGGGACCCTTAAGTCCGCAGGCCGACACTCTATCCGCTGAGCCAAACCGGTTAGGGCTATAGCAGGTAATTTTTAAGTTGATAATTTTGTATGGCCCATGAATGATGTTATGAATATTCAAATGGCTCTTGGCAGAAAAAAGATTCCCCACCCTGGTGTAGCCCTTATCCAATAGGACTAGTGTTCTTCTAAGAAGAGATTAGGACATAGACACGCACAGAGGAAAGACCCTGTGAAGACGCAGTAAGGAGGCACCCCCGCTCCAAGCAAGGAGAGAGACCTCAGAAGAAACCTCCCTGCCAACACTTAAACCTCAGACTTGCAGCCTCCAGAATCGGTGGAAAAAAAAAAAAAAGGAATTTCTGTTATTTAAAAGTCTGTGTTGCTTTGTTATGGCAGCCCCAGCCACCTAATGCATCTCCCCACCATCAGTGTCAAATGCCCCCAGAACACTTCCTGTTCCCAGCCCCTGCTTTATTTTTTCTCCATCGCATTTGTTATTAGCAAATATACTATACATTTTTCTTCATTTGTTTATGATCTGTTTTGGCATTAGAATGTGGTCACCCCGCAGCTCCTTCCTACTCGCCAGCCCCCTCACTCTGGGCTCTGGGCTGGGTAAGCAGCCTCATCCATCAGCAGGCATGGGCGGTGCGCTCTGGCCCTGAAGTCTAGAACAGCCTTTTTGTCCCAAGGGTGTGCCAAGCACTCAGAGCCAACACCAAGCCCTGGAGGAGACGGGGGCGGCGGGGGGGGGGGGGGGGGGGGGCTGGAATAGAAGCAGTCGCAGGATTTCACAGTGGCTTTGAGTGAGGAGGCCCCGACAGTTATTTTGAAACGATCTTTGCTAATATCTGCGGCTAAACCACATGTCATGGCAAGAAGTGCCAGTCATGGTGAGAAAGTGTGCCTCTCTGAGCCAGCGAGGGCTGTTGTTTGACACCTCCCGGGTGTTGGTCAGCAGTGAGAATGAGTCACAACTATACAGGAAGCACCGAAAGAGTACTGTATCTCTGTTGCTCTTAACATTTTAAAGGGAACTCATGTTTGATGAGGGCCTCTGATATGCCAGGCCCTCGCTGTTGGTGCACTTCATCTCCAGAGCCTTGCGAGGTAATTGCCTCACTTGGCAAGTGAGAAAACGGTGGCTCTTTGAGCTTGAACCGAGGGCCAGGGTCGAATGGAGCTGTCCGAAGTCTGAACTCAGTGGGTGCTTCCTGCTACACAAATGTGCCGTGTGGGAGACAAGGGCCCTTTAACTCCAGGAGAGCTCTGTATCTCAGGCGAGTAATATCTTTCTAAGCAGATATGGCCAAAGTACCGGCCAAGTCACCGAAATAACTTCCCTATCTGGAGAAAGAAGGCGTTTGCACTGGAGAACACTGAACTTGGAGCAGAAGAATGGCCTGAATGGGGCGTGAAGAGGTGGTTCCCCCTGTGGTAGCAAAAGTCCTCCCCACTCTAGAAAGCTGCTCCTAATGTCTTCCTCTGCACGCAAGAGGCGTTCCCTTGGGTGATGGCTCTCTAAGAGTCTCTGCAAAGTTTTCATGATGGGCTGACCCTGGGGCAGGATTGACTCGCCTGGTTTCTAACTGCTGTGGCTGCCGGCAGGGCCTAGTTCAGTTATGGGAAGGGGGCAAACGCATTTGAGATCTGAGGCGGTCATCAAAGTTGGTCTTTCCCCGCTTCATAAACTTGCCTGTGCACAGCTCTGCCTTCAATTCACCGGGTCACATTGCGTCTCAGTCAATGCCGTGTATCAGGATCACCGTCTCAGATGGGAGAACTCTCAGCAGCAGCCTGGTTTATTACCTCCTCCCCCTTCCCCGCGTCCCCCACCCCCCCAGTCCAGTGGCCAGCAGGGTGAAGGGGATCCCGTTCTTGAAGGTGGCTTCTCAGCTGTGCTATAAGCACCTCCCAGAGTCTAATCATCCCACAAAGAAACTCTTAGTTATATCTGATTCCAATGTCTCCAGGGAAACTCCAGCACATTGTGTGCTTTGTGAAGATTGAAATCCTTTCCACAAAAGATTTAAATGTATCCGAACAGCATTACAAAACTAGGAAAGTTTGTAAAATGTTCACTCATTATCCCACCAGCCTACCTTAAATTTCATTTCTTTGTATGCACTTCCAAATTTTATCCATTGGTATAAATATTTGCGATAAACCATAACCCTGTCATAGGCACTATTTTGTAGACTCCTCTTCTCATTAAAACACTTCTTCTCACACTAGTTGATTTTCATCTCCACGTTTCAGGCAAATCCCAATGAATGTGCTCTCCTTCCTGGACAGATCATTCCTGGAGTTCTCACCCATACTCTAGAAAAGACAGAGTGAGTGCTTTTGTTTGAGGGGTGTGTACATCCATTAAGAAGATGGGGCTCATTGAGCCCATGACCTAGTCTTGCCAGATTTCCCTTAAGCCTAACAACATTCATTTAGATTATAGAAAATGGATGGGTGAGGTTATGTCAAGTTTGTTTTTTTACCTTTGGGTAAGGGTCCCTGTCCCTTGCCTCCTAATTAACCTACACACAGACACATCATTTACCTGCATAGTTTCCAGTGATGACAATAACCTTAGGGGCTGCTCCATGCTGCCCTGGGAAGGGAACAAAGAACGGCAGGGCTATGCATTATACCAGCCTTCCTGCCCGGTCTTCCCCAAAGCACTCAGTGCTTGGCATCTGCAAACTGAGCTCTATCTTGACGTTGCAGGTGTGCAAGGCTCTGGGTCTATTGATATTTCCGTTTCACTGAGGACCAGGCCCCACCTGACACTGGCGTCCCCCTTAGGAGGCAGAATATGAACAGAACACCGCTTCTACTTCAGGTTCTTGGTTAGACAGCACACAGGCCATGTTCCCATTATCACTCACTGGCTGCTGCAGAACTGAACCTATGACCTTCCGTTATGCTTTCAATTACGATTAAAGAAGAGTGAAATATGAGTCTCTCTCTCAGCATATCCTGGGATTTTTTTTTTAACAGAGGCAGAAAAATTGAGAGTACTAGCCCTCAGAAACAGCAACAAGAGATGGATGCATACCTGTAGGAAAAGAGATGCCCGCCCAGGATAAAAAGTTGGTTTTAGTTAATGAGCATAAGACCAAATAGGAGAGACTCCACTGAACCTAATCTTGAACCCCACCCCACTCCCAAACTGTCTCCCATCTGACACAGAAAGGGCTATCTCTCCACTTGGAACACTTCTTATTGGCAATCTAATTTCTGAGTGTCATTGTCTGCCCTTCTGCAAGCATAAAGGAATGATGCATTTCTGGCAGAAGGCCCCGAGAGAGTTGTCAGACATCCTGATAAATGGGAATCATCTCTATTCTCAGTGTTTGACCGCACATTTCAATGCCAATCTTCTATAATTTTCTGATGTCCACACTGACCTTCCCCAATAGCCAGGCATAGAGCCAAGATGATGAGCGAGCACCTCTGCCCCTTACTGAGTGAGCCCCGCTTCTCTCAGAACAGACAAGGAGGCTTGTTCACAATGGTGTGTTGAAGTCAGCTCACAGAAACTCGTTAGGTCTGACTGTTAAATTTTCAGAAATTTAACAAGCAGGTTGTTATCACCTTGCTAGCTGGAAAGCAGCCATGATGAGATTATTTGCTCCATGGAAATTGGCAAATACTACAAATCAGTGCCAGTTGTGAAACATTTACCAGCACACCACTGCTTGTCATTGAACCCCTGGGATTTTGTAGACATTCCGAAAGGGTCAGACCTTGAGCATTCTGGTTTTTAATCCTCCCCAGAAAAGACTGGGAAGTATAGAAAGAGTGTCCTAAAATGTTGCTGTTAAAAGGGGTGGTAGAGGACACCTAGTGAAAATACTGTGGCCAAGAGAGGTGACAAGGGTGTCACACTGCCAGTTACAGAGAAGGAGGACAATGTCCCACACAAACTCCACAAAAATAGTAACAGCAAAAGACAGAAAATGCTTTTACTCTATTGTTCTGGGAGTGAGTTTTCCCATCTTAAACATGAAACATTTGATTTTCACCATGGTGTTCCTCAATCTGAGAAGCAAGTGGGTCAAGAACGTCCCAAGCATTTTATGGGAAAGAGCTACTTGCTATTTCATTCAGGTGGAAGTGGAGCTGTTCTGAGCAGTCAACCTCGAACAGGTGAAGCATCTGCCTCCAGGCAGTGGCCTCTCGCAGCTCATCTGGCTACTATGACAAGTACCATAGGTTGGGTGGCTTATAAACAACAGACATTTATCTCCTACTATTCTGGAGTTGGAATTCCATGATCAAGGTGCCAGCATGATCGGGTTCTGGTGAAGTCCCTCTCCCAGGTGGCCGACTGCTGACTTCCCATGTGTCTTCACCTGGTAGAAGGGGGTGAGATAGTTCTCAGGGGTCTCTTTTATCAGATCACTAATCCCATTCGTGAGGGCTCCACCCTCACGACTTAATTACCTCCCAGAGGACCTACCTCTTAATACAATCACATTGGGTGTTAGGATTTCAACGTATGAATTTCGGAGGACACACACATTCAGTCCATTGCAGGGCTAGTTAACATTGCTGGAGACGTAGGTGTTAATATCAAAGAGATGCCTCTGAGTTCAAGCAGCCCTGAGTTCCCTAAGGAGATAAGGTAGTTGTCCCTCTTCTACTACAAGGGGACCTGGCAGCTATCCTCAGGCTCTAGTGTTGACCACTCATGCCTGGGGGACACTGAGTGGTCAGAGTAGGAGGGCCTGGGAAGGAAATCAGAATTGCTATGTGTGAGAGCCCTAAATCTTCACCACCCCGAGGACCTGGGGAGGGAATAGATTGTTAGTCCCATTTTGTAGTGTGTGACTAAGAAGGTATAGTCACTTAACCAAGTTTATAAGAAAGAGAAAGAAAAATTGGAATCTTTCGAACTTATGGATTTATTTAGGCTGCAGAATAATTGAGAGCATTTCAAAGAATAACACTGAAGTGTTGATGGACTAATTAGCACTGTGCATTGTTTGTTAATAGTTCAAATATGAACAGAGTACCTGCCTTTGGTACTTAGAAGTTTGTTCTCAACAGTTAATTAGAGTATTGACTATTCAAAGGAAAAAGTTAGGTGTTAGATTATATAGCAACTTCGCAAAAAAAAAATTACAGAGTATTCTATAAAAAAAGTACATTTGAGTCAATCCAGCCTGAAACGGTTGATACGCTAGTTTTTATGCTTGAAGTAAATGTAACACTTGTCCTATGTTGCTTGAAACTACTGTCACCAGCCCCGTGGTGACAGACACTTTCAATACATCCAAAGCATCTTGTAAGGATGTAATCCACCTCAAAGAAGCTAATTTCATGACTTGGATCTATTTCGGCAAAAGGAAATCATTGCTGTGCTCTGAAGGAGTCTAGATTGGATTGCTGGTTCTTTTCAGTTCAACATTTAATGAGTGCCAACCGCATCCAGAAAACGAGCCAGCTTCGCAGACTGTAGGGTGAGTCCCTGGAGATCTCATGACTAAAAAAAAGATTCAAACAAGCTCCCAGCTGATGCCTACAGGCTGGTCCAAGAACCACACTTCAAGTAGCAAAGAGCTAGACAATGGAAATAAAATGATGAGCATGACAAAGTCTTCACCCCTTAGGATCCTATCCAGTGGTTCTCAATCTTCTTAATGCCACGACCCTTTAATACAGTTCCTCATGTTGTGGTGACCCCCAACCATAAAATTATTTTCATTGCTACTTCATAACTGTAATTTTGCTACTGTTATGAATCGTAATGTAAATATCTGATATGCAGGATGTATTTTCAGGGGTCGCGACCCACAGGTTGAGAACTGCTGCTAGACACATACAGAGAATTTCAACACAATGTTTCAACAGCAAATGCCCAAAGAAGAGACAAAGAACAGCCAGGGAGGAATGGGGGGGGGGGGGGGGGGGGGGGGAGGGGGCAAGGAAGTCTTCTGGAAAGAAACGCAGGAACAAACTGGGGTGGCCTTATGTCTCTGGCTACAGTGTTAGAATTTGTCTTATAAGCAGAGAGGAAATACCAAGGGTTATTGTTGAATCATGGAAGAAATATGCCTTGAGCTGTGTTTTGAAAATAACTCTGGAGCCCATGAAGGAGGCTGGAGGAGACATCCTTAGTTCTTCCCTTTCCAAGTCCTATTGACTCGGCATCAAGCTACATCACAATCCCATCCACTTCTTTCCATGCCTGCTAACCCCTTAGGCCAGCCATCATCAATTCTTACGTGGAATCATTCATTCACCTCCTAACCACTTCCAACTGTGCTCCTGCAACCTGTTTTGCATGCAGCAACTAGAGTTATCTGCTTGGAAGGTAAATCAGATCATGTCAATCTCCTGATGGAAGTCCTCCAATGGCTCCTCGTTACAGTCTGAATTCCCAATCCCATTCCATGGCCTAGAAGGTCCAACACAATCTGGCCCCATCCCAGACTATCCATCCCTTCTCCTGATATGTTTCAGACACACCAGCATGGACCTACCTCCGAGCCCTTCTACTTGCTGCTCACCTGCCCAGAATGCTCTTCCTTCAGGATCTAGTCTTTTCGTCATTAAAGTCTCAGCCCAGATGTCACCTGCCCAGACAGGTAAATTTGGATATTTGCTAAAATCCAAATTTAATCCACTCCATTGGTCAGCTTCTATCCTAGTATCTTGTCTTTGGAGCATTTACTGGTATCTGAAATTATCTTATTTAATGTAGATTCAATTACTTAGTCACTTATATGTCACACACACATTCCCATAGTGTAAGCTCAATGACGGCAGAGGCTGTGTCCCCAGCTACTAGAACAGTGTATATGGTAGGTGTGCTGTAAATATGTGCTGAATGAATGGGTGTGTTGGAGGTAAGATGGTCGCCAAGGATACCTATCAGAAAGCTTTTAAAGTTATCCAGGCAAGAATAGGAGAGGCATTGGTAACAGAGAAGGAGAGATAATAGGTTGAGAAATATTTAGGACTAGAATCAACAGCAGTTGGTGACTAAAGAGAGATGGAACACGTGAATGAAGGAAAAAAATAAAAAAGATGTGATGACTTCTATCTTGCACACCTAGTGAATGGTGTGCCCCTAAATGAGATAGGAAATCCCAGAAGTAGGAAAATGATGAATTCAGTTGTGAATATGATGAATTTGAGGTTCTCCTAGCACATCCAGATGGAGATGAATACATGGGTCTGGAGCTGGGGAGAGATGTCTAAGCTAAAGATATAAACTGGGGAGTTATCAGTATCCAGATAGTGGTTAATGTGCTCAGATGGATTATATATAAGAAGATGAGTGCACAACAGTCAAAACCTTGGGGTACACCAACAATTAGATAGTGGATGAAGAAAGTGGAGCCCACAATGAATTAGTCAAATAGAAATGATGAGAACCACAATTTTCTTCTGTGTGTCTTGGAAGCCAAGGGAACATAAAAGTTTCCAGGAAGCAGGAGTGATCAATGGTGTTAGATTTAGCAGAGAGGTCAAGAAAGATAATGAATAAAAAGCGCCCATTGGATTCGGCAGTTAGGTGCTCATAAGCTCCTTACAGTCAATAGAAGTCTGTAGGTGGAAGTCAAATTGCAATGTAATGAAGATCGAATGGGAGGTGAGGAGATGATTAAAAAATAAGTCTTTCAAGAAGTTTGAATGAGAATGGAGGGAGAAAGAATGGCAGCTAAAGAGGGCACAGGAAGGTTTTGTTTGATCATTTTTTAATGATGAGAAAGATGTGAACACAATATATTTATGTTCTCAGGGTAAAAAGCCGGTATAGAGGAGGAGGTGAACTACAGAAGAGAGATAAGTGAGGGAGCAAGATTCTAGAGATGGGAGAAGAGGGTTAGAGGATGGGGTCAAAGACACAGGTGGTGGCATTGGCCATCAGCAGAAAGAAGGATCCGTTATTCTCTGAGTCAAGGGAGAAGAAGGGAAAGGCAGATTGAAATAAGTAAATGAGGTTAATTAAAAATAATAACCTTGACTTTCTCAATAAAACAGGCAATAGACAGGCATCTTAGGGTTTTGTTTTTTTCTTTAGCACAAACAGCAACATAAGAAAAATGGGAGCCAAGTCATATCCTGGCAGCCTGTGCATATGTACTGTGGCAAGTGGGCTGCAGCAGGGAGACTTGGGAGTTGTTTCAAACCAGCACGGACATCAGTAAGAACCAAGAAGACAATGTTGATGGGAGGCAGAGTTCAGTACCACATTACATCATCCCACTGGTGTGTGTACATTGATGTCATGAAGGCTCACAATACATACATCACAGAACAACCCTGGCTTTTATGTCTTGCCCTTTATGTCCTGCCCTTTATGTCCTTCTCCCCTTGTTTATTCAGATGTCTCAGAGTAGGGGGATCGTACAACAGAGTTAACATATCAGGCTCGAGACTGCTGCCTTAGAAAGGTCTGCTTGCAAGATCAGAGTCTGGGAACTAGACACTCGAACAGTTCCCCAATGATGAGGGGAGTTTATGGTGCCCAAAAAATGTGGTTTATGATAAACACCTGCTTTCCTTCTGGGAGCCTGGAACTAGGTCCAGGCTATGCAGTGGGTCCTACATGACCGGACCTCACCAACAACCTGGGCGCTGAGTCTCTAGTGGAATTTCCTAGGCAGAAATATCACACACATGTCACTGCATTTCACCGATGGGGGAAGAGTGAGCATTGTGTGGCCCCTCATGCGAGGGAGGGAACATGAGGAAGCTTGCAGATGGATTCCTGCAGACTCCGCCCACATCTTGTTCCCATATGATAGATATGCACCCTTATTACATTATTTTAATGAATCTTTGCAATGAGTACAATGACATGCTATTCCCACGAGTGCTTCTAACATATCTCTAAACACAGGGGCCTTGAGGACTGCTGATACTTGGTCTACACCTGCCTCTCTCTGTGGCCTCACCTCCCATCTACTCCAAATGCAATCCTGCTTCATCCACACCACTCCCTGGAAACAGTGCCTACCACGCACATCCCTATCAACCAATACTCCGGGATCTGTAAGAGTCGGGGTGCCATAGATGTGTCCTGAGTGTCAGTGAGACCAGTTCCCACATGGCTTTCTACCTACTGGATCGTGTACGTTTGTGTACAATTTTAAATATGTTTCAAGAAGCTTCTTGAAAAACTAGATGGCCTTCAGTGAATATCAGTCCCATTACTTGAAGCTAAAGTGTAGCTCCCATGACTTCAGTGAATGCTGGCAATAGATTCCAACCCTAGAGCAGAAGTCAGCAAGCTATGGCCCACAGGCCAAACGCAGCCCAATGTTTGTTCTTATATATAAAGTTTTATTGGAACCAAGCCATGCCATTTATATACATATGTCAGTGGATGCTTCAGCACAACAGCAGTGTTGAGTAGTTTCAAAAGAGACCCAATTGCCCAGCAAGCCCAATATTTACTATCTGACTTAACAACAAAAAACAAAACAAAAAAACACTTGTTGATTTTTGCCTTAGTCAGTGGTCGGCAAACTGCGGCTCGCGAGTCACATGCAGCTCTTTGGCCCCTTGAGTGTGGCTCTTCCACAAAATACCGACATCTGCGCATGGGCCACGAAGCTTCAATCGCACTGTACATGCGTGCCCACATGTGGTATTTTGTGGAAGAGCCACACTCAAGGGGCCAAAGAGCTGCATGTGGCTCGCGAGCCCCAGTTTGCCGACCACTGCCTTAGATGAATAGATTAAAGTTCTGCAGAATAGGAGAGAGAAAAGGAGGATGGAAGTTAGAGACAAACTTTTCCCATTTACATATTGGTCTCAGCCTAGATTTTGAGCCTTCTTCCCAAATTTTCTACATTATTGGACTCACAAAATGTAACCTTAAGCAAGAAGGGAAGTCACAAGAGATTGGTGTTGCTCAAGTGGCATGAACTGCCACATTTTAGATTTATTCATTCAATAAATGTCTACAGAGCAGTGACTCTGTGTGAGGAACTGTTCAGAGGTTCTGTCAAGGCACAGAGATAACCCAGACACAGTTCCCGCCTTCCAGGGACTCCCTGCCCAGGATATAGACTCTTTAAGCCATGGCTTAGACACCTTTGTGTCCCCAGTGCATACTACTCAGTGCACCCACATTAAGTAGGTACACAATAACTGGTAGACAAATAGAGTAACAACTGCCAATGTCTGGCCTTGACCTAGGCTGAAGAAGTTATTCAAAATCCATTTATGCACCAAACAATACCTTTATATGGAATAAGATGTCTTATACATACATCTTTTTAAACTTATGTGTAATCAATTTTGATTATTAAGTATATATTCCATTTATCACTACTGAATAGCAAGTGATTTAGACTGAACATGCCTCCCCAAAATTCATATATTTAGGCCCTTGCCCCCAAAGTGATGGAATTTGAAGATGGGACCTTTGGGAAGTAATTAGGGTAAGATGAGGTCGTCAGGGGTGGGGCCCTCGTCTTATGGGATTAGTGCCCTTATAAGAAAAGACTAGAGAGCACCCTCCCCCCTCTCTCTGAATGCACAAAGACCAAGTCATGGAAACACATAGTGAAAAGCCTAAAAAAAGAGTCCTCACCAAAACCCAACTATGCTGACACTGTGATCTTGGAATAAAAATGGTGAGAACAGATAGTCTTGCCTGGTTCCCTGTCTTCAGGAGAAAACATTCAGTCTTTCACCATTAAGTATAATGTTACCTATAAGTTTTTTGTAGGTGTATAAATTTTTCTTAAATTGAAGTTCTTTACTCTACCTGGATTGCTCAGAGTTTTTATTATAATGAATAGTAATTTCATGCATCTCTTGTTTTATCTTTTTCCATCAATATTTGTTGAATTCTCAATTTCCATCAGTAAATCACCATAAAAAGTTTTATTGGGAAACATTTTTGTTCCTCATAAAAGATACTTAATCTTCAGTATTGTCAGTATTTTTTACAGGACTTAGGGATAGCAGAAAAGTCAAGTGGGAATTTTTTTTAATATATTTTATTGATTTTTTACAGAGAGGAAGGGAGAGAGATAGAGAGTTAGAAACACCAATGAGAGAGAAACATTGATCAGCTGCCTCCTGCACATCTCCTACGGGGGATGTGCCCGCGACCCAGGTACATGCCCTTGACCGGAATCAAACCCGGGACCCTTCAGTCCGCAGGCTGACGCTCTATCCACTGAGCCAAACCGGTTTCGGCTCAAGTGGGAATTTTAAATTGTAATTTAACATCCATATATTTGATTGTATGTTATTACTGTATTGCTTGATTCATTTGAGACATAAGCACTTTAGAAAGCTTTGTTTAGCATTCTAGTAAATAATGGTTTATTAAATACCAATTTTGATCCTTCCAGGAATTCTGTTAAGATAAATAGGAAAAGAACACAATTGGATATAAAGAACTTATGAGATATTGCCCATAAAACTGCACAGGTCTTCAAGTTTCTGGACTGGGAAAGACGCCCAAGTACACATCAAGTACTGCTGTCTCTCAGTTCTTGCTAGCTCAGAAAATTTAATTCTCATACTCTACTATCCTAAAAATTGAATCAGGCTTGCAATAAGATCCAAAGAACCTTGAATACCTTATAAACATTTTTCAGACTAGTTTTCTTTGGGAGAGAGATTGTCTGGGGTCAAAGTAAAAATAATATGATTATCAAAGAAATCAAATTTATTCCTTCACCTAAATGCCATATCGAGATTTGGCAAGATGTCTCCTTATTGTGCTAGGGACTCAGTCCACAGAGAGAAAATAAAAATGATTCATATTCATCAGCACTCAGGAGCCTGCAGAGATGTGCCACTGCAGCAGATCAATGAAATGTCCATTTCCCAAAGCAGGGCAGTTATGTGAGTGGGAGAAGCAAAGGCCTTGCCTCCATCGGTCACTTCTTTCCTCTCAGCCTTGCACTTGCTTGCGGACAATGACATAAACCACTGGGAAGGAATCTTTCTCCACTCCAAAGATTTACTCCACCCACAGGCTGATCTCTGGGATTTCACTCATGGAAAGCTTTGATGATCTGGGATGGAGGAGGCAGGAAGGGGAATGGGTCAGATCAGCCACCTGGACTGGAATTCCCTTGATAGCTGCCCTTCAGACCGCCGTTGCGTCTTTGGGCAGTTCTGATCCAAAGAACAGCCATCTTCACATGGGCAAGAGCAAAACAAAACCATCTCCCTGTACACTTCACCGGGTAACAGGTCTATTCTTTCCTAAAATACATTTCTCATGAGAGGCAAGGAGGTTCTTCGGGCCTACTGGATCTGCTTTTTTTTTTTTTTTTTTTTTTTTTTTTTTTTTTTTTTTCGCTTAAAGTATTACAAAGGGTATTACATAAGTGTCCTTCCCCCCCCCCCCCCCCCGCCCTTGACAAACCCCTACCCTCCCTTACCCCCCAGTGTCTTATGTCCATTAGTTATGCTTTTTTTTTTTTTTTTTTTTTTTATTAAATCTTTATTGTTCAGATTATTACATTTGTTCCTCTTTTTTCCCCCCATAACTCCCCTCCTTCCAGCTCCCACCCCACCCTCCACCCTCACTCCCCACCCACTGTGTTCATCCATAGGTGCATGATTTTTGTCCAGTCACTTCCCGCATCTCCCACACCCCTTTTCCCCCCAAGAATAGTCAGTCTATTCCCTTTCTATGTCCCTGATTCTATTATAATCACCAGTTCATTCTGTACATCAGGTTATTTATTCACTTGATTCTTAGATTCATTTGTTGATAGATGCATGTTTGTTGTTCATAATTTGTATCTTTACCTTTTTCTTCTTCTTCCTCTTCTTAAAGGATACCTTTCAGCATTTCATATAATACTGGTTTGGCGGTGATGAACTCCTTTAGCTTTTCCTTATCTGTGAAGCTCTTTATCTGACCTTCAATTCTGAATGATAGCTTTGCTGGATAAAGTAATCTTGGTTGTAGGTTCTTGGTATTCAGCACTTTGAATATTTCTTGCCATTCCCTTCTGGCCTGCAAAGTTTCTGTTGAGAAATCAGCTGACAGTCGTATGGGTATTCCCTTGTAGGTAATTGAGCCTCTTTCTCTTGCTGCTTTTAAGATTTTCTCTTTGTCTTTTGCTCTTGGCATTTTAATGATGATGTGTCTTGGTGTGGTCCTCTTTGGATTCCTTTTGTTTGGGGTTCTCTGCGCTTCTTGGACCTGTAAGTCCATTTCTTTCTCCAGATGGGGGAAGTTTTCTGCCATTATTTCTTGAAATAGGTTTTCAATATCTTGCTGTCTCTCATCTTCTGGCACTCCAATAATTCTGATATTAGACCGCTTAAAGCTGTCCCAGAGGCTCCTTACACTATCTTCACACTTTTGGATTCTTTTTTCATTTTGCTTTTCCAATTGGGTGTTTTTTGTCGAATCTTTTGTTTGATTATTGTGCTCCTCTGGTCTGCTATTGGGTATAATATTCTTTATTTCAGTCCGTGTATGCTTACTTTCTAATTTCTTTATCGTAGCATCGAGGGTCTCATTAGTTTTCGTGAGGTTCTGCACAAATTTATGGCAAGCCCTCAAAATTGCGATTCTTAGCTCCATATCCTCCATTTCTGTCATGTTTTTTTGTCTCCGCATCTTTTATGCTTTCTTGGTGCACCCCCTTGTGGTCTCTGTGCACAGTCTTGTTCTAGCCAAGCCTTAATTGTTGTAGTTAACACTAGAGGGGTTTGACTACCAGGCCGACTGGCTGCAGGAAACAGCTGTGTGGAAAACGTCTGCCTTCTGGGGAGGCGCTAATCCAGCCTTTGCCTGAGGCGATCCGCAAATGGCTGTGCGCAGGGTTTGGGCGGGACGGGATCAACAGGGCGGGCGGAGGGAGCAGTTATGGCCACGCTCAGTCCCGTTCCCAGAGGCTCTGCTTCTCAGAACCCCGGCAGCCGCTGCAAACTTCGGAGAGAAAGCTGCCCTCAGGTTCCAACTGATGCCGGATAATCCCGCTTCTCCCGTTTGAGTCTGGGTCCCTAGAGACTCGCCCGGATCTGGAGCCCAGAGTCTGAGACTCACTCCCGACAGAAAACGACAACCGCGCCCTCAGCCACCAGCCCGCTTTGCGCGCGCACCTCGGTACCTTTGTATTTTCCACACTGCGCCGCCTCTGAGCCTCGATTTGCTGTTCTCTTTCCTTCTAGTTGTAGAGTCTCTCTTCAGCCAGCCTTCCTGTGGTTCTGGGTGATGTCCGTTCAGTCTTTTAGTTGTATTTTTGAAATGGTTGTTTGCGGCAGCGGTCTCCGGTGTTTACCTACGCCGCCATCTTGGTCTCCTCTCCATTAGTTATGCTTATATGCATGCATACAAGTCCTTCGGTTGAACTCTTACTCCCCTCCCTCCTGCCCCCCAACTCTCTCTGGCCTTCCCACTGCAGTTTGACAATCAGTTTGAGGCAGCTCTGCCTCTGTATCTATTATTGTTCAAAAGTTTGTAATGGTCTTTATTATCCATGAATGAGTGAGATCATGTGGTATTTTTCCTTCATTGACTGGCTTGTTTCACTTAGCATAATGCTCTCCAGTTCCATCCATGATGTTGCAAATGGTAGGAGTTCCTTCTTTTTAACAGCAGCATAGTATTCCATCGTGTAGATGTACCACAGTTTTCTAATCCATTCATCTACTGATGGGCACTTAGGCTGTTTCCAGATCTTAGCTATGGTGAATTGTGCTGCTATGAACATCTGGGTGCATATATCCTTTCTGATTGGTGTTTCTGGTTTCTTGGGATATATTCCTAGAAGTGGGATCACAGGGTCAAATGGGAGTTCCATTTCCAATTTTTTGAGGAACCTCCATACTGCCTTCCATAGTGGCTGCACCAGTCTGCATTCCCACCAGCAGTGCACAAGTGTTCCTTTTTCTCCACATCCTCTCCAGCACTTGTCGTTTGTTGATTTGTTGATGGTGGCCATTCTGACAGGTGTGAGATGGTACCTCATTGTTGTTTTGATTTGCATCTCTCGGATGATTAGTGATTTTGAGCATGTTTTCATATGTCTCTTGGCTTTCTGAATGTCCTCTTTTGAAAGGTGTCTATTTAGATCCTTTGCCCATTTTTTGATTGGATTGTTTATCTTCTTTTTGTTAAGTTGTATGAGTTCCCTATAAATTTTGGAGATTAAGCCCTTATCAGATATGACGTTGGCAAATATGTTTTCCCAAGAGGTGGGTTTTCTTGTTGTTTTGTTGATGGTTTCTTTTGCTGTGCAGAAGCTTTTTATTTTGATGTAGTCCCATTTGTTCAGTTTCTCTTTAGTTTCAACTGCCCTAGGAGCTGTATCAGTGAAGAAATTGTTTTGGCATAAGTCTGAGATTTTGTTGCCTTTGTATTCTTCTAGAATTTTTATGGTTTCCTGTCGTACATTTAAGTCCTTTATCCATTTTGAGTTTATTCTTGTGTATGGTGTAAGTTGGTGGTCTAGTTTCATTTTCTTGCATATATCTGTCCAATTTTCCCAACACCATTTATTGAAGAGACTATCTTGGCTCCATTGTATGTTCTTGCCTCCTTTGTCAAAAATTAATTGAGCATATTGGTTCGGGCTAATTTCTGGACTCTCTATTCTATTCCACTGGTCTATATGTCTGTTCTTGTGCCAGTACCAGGCAGTTTTGAGAACAGTGGCTTTGTAATACAGTTTGATATCTGGCATTGAGATCCCACCTACTTTGTTCTTTCTCAGGATCGCTGCAGCTATTCGGGGTCTTTTTTTATTCCAGATGAATTTTTGGAGAGTTCGTTCTAGATCTTTGAAGAAGGCCATTGGTATTTTAATGGGAAGTGCGTTGAATTTATAGATTGCTTTGGGTAGTATGGACATTTTAATGATGTTGATTCTACCAATCCAAGAACATGGTATGTTCTTCCATCTGTTTATGTCTTCCTCTATCTCTTTTTTCAACGTCCTGTAGTTTTCTGAGTAGAGGTCTTTAACCTCTTTAGTTAAGTTTATTCCTAGGTATCTTAATTTTTTTGGTGCGATGGTAAATGGGATTGTTTTTCTAATCTCTCTTTCTGAAAGTTCACTATTGGTGTATAGGAATGCCTCAGATTTCTTGGGGTTAATTTTGTATCCTGCTACATTGCCAAATTCATGTATTAAGTCTAGTAGCTTTTTGATGGAGTCTCTAGGGTTTTGTATGTATAATATCATGTCATCTGCAAATAAGGACAGTTTTACTTCCTCTTTTCCAATTTGGATGCCTTTTATTTCTTCTTCTTGCCTAATTGCAATGGCTAATACTTCCAGTACTATGTTGAACAGGAGTGGTGAGAGTGGGCATCCCTGTCTTGTTCCTGTTCTTAGGGGAAATGCTGTTAGTTTTTGTCCATTGAGTATGATGTTGGCTGTGGGCCTGTCATATATGGCTTTTATTATGTTGAGGTATGATCCTTCTATTCCCACCTTTCTGAGAGTTTTTATCAAAAATGGGTGTTGGATTTTGTCGAATGCTTTTTCTGCATCAATTGATATGACCATGTGGTTTTTTTCTTTCAATTTGTTTATGTGATGTATCACATTTATTGATTTACGGATGTTGTACCATCCTTGCATCTCTGGGATAAATCCTACTTGGTCATGGTGTATGATCCTTCTGATGTACTGCTGGATCCAATTTGCTAAGATTTTGTTGAGGATTTTGGCATCTATGTTCATGAGGGATATTGGCCTGTAATTCTCTTTCATTGTGATGTCTTTACCTGATTTTGGTATTAGGGTGATGCTGGCTTCATAGAATGAGCTTGGAAGTGTTCCTTCCTCTTGAATTTTTTGTAGTAGTCTGAGGAGGGTAGGTTTTAGTTCTTCTTTGAATGTTTGGTAGAACTCCCCTGTGAAGCCGTCTGGCCCTGGGCTTTTGTTTGCTGGAAGCTTTCTGATGACTGCTTCAATTTCTTCCATAGTTATTGGCCTATTGAGGTTTTTAGATTCTTCCTGATTGAGTTTTGGAATGTTGTATTTTTCTAGGAATTTGTCCATTTCCTCCAGGTTGTCTAGTTTGTTGGAGTAGAGTTGCCCGTAGTATTGTTTAACAATCATTTGTATTTCTGTGGGGTCTGTTGTTATTTCGCCTCTATCATTTCTGATTTGGTTTATTTGGGACCTTTCTCTTTGCTTCTTGGTGAGCCTGGCGAGGGGTTTGTCAATCTTGTTTATCCTTTCAAAGAACCAGCTCTTGGTTTCATTGATTTTCTGTATTGTTTTTTTGGTCTCTATGTCATTGATTTCTGCTCTAATCTTTATTATCTCCTTCCTTCTGCTCACTCTGGGGTTTTCTTGTTGCTCTCTTTCTAATTCTTTGAGTTGTAGAGTTAGATGATTAACTACCATTTTTTCTTGTTTTTTGAGATAGGCCTGTAGAGCTATAAACTTCCCTCTCAGGACTGCTTTCATTGTGTCCCAGAGGTTTTGGATTGTTGTGTTTTCATTGTCATTAGTGTCCAGGATGTTTTTAATTTCTTCTTTGATGTCATCGGTAACCCAATCAATATTTAATAACATGCTATTCAGCTTCCAAGTGTTTGAGTATTTTGGGTTGTTTTTATTGTAGTTTATTTCTAACATTATGCCATCGTGGTCTGAGAAGATGCTTTTTATGATCTCAATCTTCTTGAATTTGTGGAGACTTTGCTTGTGACCCAATATGTGGTCTATTTTTGAATATGTCCCATGAGCACCTGAGAGGAATGTATATTCTGCAGCTGTGGGGTGTAGTGTTCTGAAGATGTCAATTAAGTCCATCTGATCTAGTGAGTCATTTAGGATTGCTGTTTCTTTGCTGATTGTTTGTCTAGCGGATTTATCCAGTGATGTCAATGGTGTATTAAAGTCCCCTACTATGATTGTGTTATTGTCGATATCTCCCCTGATATCTTCCAGAAGTTTTCTTATGTATGTGGGTGCTCCTGCATTGGGTGCATATATGTTTACCAGGGTTATATCTTCTTGTTGTATTGATCCCTTTAGTATTATGAAGTGGCCTTCCTTATCTCTGGTTATGGCCTTCACTTTGAGATGTATTTTGTCAGATATAAGTATTGCTACCCCAGCTTTCTTTTCCTTTCCATTTGCGTGAAAGATATTTTTCCATCCCTTCACTTTCAGTCTGTGTGAGTCCTTTCCAATGAGGTGGGTCTCTTGTAGACAGCAGATGTATGGGTCATGTTTTTTTATCCATTCAGCCACTCGATGTCTTTTATTTGGAGCATTTAGTCCATTTACATTTAAAGTTATTATTGAAAGGTACTTGTTTGTAGCCATTTCTTTTTTGTGTGTGTGTGTGGCTGTTTTCTTTCTGAGCTTGATATTTCTTCTTTTACACCAGTCCCTTTAGCATTTCTTGCATGGCTGGCTTGGTGGTGATAAACTCCCTTAGCCCTTTTTTGTCTGTGAAGCTTCTTATTTCCCCTTCAATTTTGAATGATAGCCTTGCTGGATAGAGTATTCTTGGATTCAGTCCTTTGCTTTGCATCACTTTGTAGATTTCCGTCCATTCTTTTCTGGCCTGATGTGTTTCTGTTGAGAAATCATTTGATAATCTAATGGGAGATCCCTTGTATGTTACTTTCCGTCTCTCTCTTGCAGCCTGTAAGATTCTCTCTTTATCCTGAACATTTGCCATGGTAATTATGATGTGTCTTGGTGTGGGTCTTTTCGGGTTCACCTTGTTTGGGACTCTCTGGGCTTGTGTGACTTTTTTCTTCCCCACCTCAGGGAAGTTTTCTGATATTATTTCTTCGAATAGGTTTTCTAATCCATGTTCATCTTTCTGTTGTTCTGGCACCCCTATTATTCGTATGTTGCTTCGTTTCATGTTGTCCCAAAGTTCCCTTAGGCTCTCCTCCTGTCTTTTAATTTTTTTCTCCATTTGCAGTACAGTTTGAGTGTGTTTTGCTTCCTTGTCTTCTAATTCACTGATTCGGTCCTCCGCTTCTCCCAGTCTACTGTTGATACTTTCAATGGTGTTTTTTATTGCAGCTAAGTCGCTCTTCATTTCTTCTTGGGACTTACTTAAGTTGTTGATTTTTTCATCTGTTTCTTCTAGCTTCTTGCATACGTAGTTGAGTTTTTCATCTGTTTCTTCTTGCTTCTTGAACATCCGGTGCATGTACTCTAGGAACCTTATTCTGAATTCTTTTTCCGTCATGTTGCATATCTCTGTCTCACTTAGCTGCTTTTCTGGCGAGTCCTCCTTTTCTTTCCTTTGGGGGTTTCTTTGTCTACCCATGTTTGATCTCACTGACATTACTAGTTGTTGAATCGTTCAGTGGCTGGACCCTGGGTGGCAGTGGCTGCTCCCTGGGTGGCAGTGGCTCCTCGGTCTGTGGTTGCTCCTTGGGCGGTTGTGGTAGCAGCGGCTCCTCTGTTGATAGCAGGGCCTCTGATGGGTGCTGTTCACAGTTGTGGTGGCTCTTCTGGCTGGTGGAGGGAGGCTTCAGACGCAGCAACTGTTCCCCAGGCAGAGCGTGTGGTGATCAGGAGGCCGCTGTTGCTTGAATCTTTCCGTGGAGGGGTGCAGGTCTCCCCTTGGCTCTTGCAGTCGCGCTGTTTGCGAATCGTTGCCTCCGGGTTAGTAGCCGATCTCTGGATGCTGGTAAACGCTGCCTGAGATGGCGCGGTCTCGCCGCTGCGCTGGCGCCCAGAGGGAGGTTTCAGCCTCAATCTCTAACCATCCGCATTTTTTAGGAGTTTTCTGTCTTTCCTGGCTGCAGACTGTCTCTCAGCTGAACCTCCCCAGCTTGATCGGGCTGATTGTTACCCGTTTCAGCTGCTTGCCCCTATCTGGTCCGGGACGAAGCACCAACACGTCCGTCTAAGCCTCCGCCATTTTCTCCTCCCCTGGATCTGCTCTTAACACTCACCGATCCAAATGGATCCCATTAGGTCTAGGTGTCTCTTAAAGCAAGGAGTCCAAGACCACACGTAGAAACTCCAAGGGAAGTTTGATCCCCAGGTTGTCAGACTGGAATTTATACGTTTCCATGCTTCATAGTGTGGCCATACTAATGCAGCTTTCCTAAGGCCATCACATCTACCATTAATTCTTCCCACAATTAGTGTAGAACAGCCCAACTAAATATATCTTTTCATTAAGAAGCAGTTCTTTTAAAATGCAAATGCCTTTGGAAGAATTTACAAAGAATGCTAGAGAGAGAAACCCTGTTGTGAATTGAGTTCTCAGATTTAGTTCATCAGTGGGAAGTCTGACAATTGGGTGCCACAAGAATACTCAATTTGAGGGAAGAAGAGGTAAATTTTGTGAGAACTGAGGAAGTCAGGCCTACTGGGGAGGGTGGCTTTGTGTCAAGGACAGAATCCAACTTCTCTATAGATTTTCCAGGGCCTAGAATGGCCAAACACAGCGAGGCTGCTCTTACTTCTGGTGAATTGTCTGAGGACAGAAATTCCGTTACTCAGCTGACCTAACATGGAGAAGGGACTGTCCCCATAACTGTGTTCAGCAATTTCGAGTTTTACATCATCTTCTGGCAGATTCTAGTCCGCACTATTTCCCCTTTAAGCCTTTTTAAAATTCTCTCCACTTTTCTCCTAACCAATGTAGTCATAAAAAACTGCCTGGCCCCTTAGCCGAGGAATTAATCAGAGTGGGGATGGAGTAGGAGACACCAGACAAACCACCTACGAAGCCAAAATAACAGCTGTTTTATCCCAGTCACAACATTACAAAAACGGAAGGATCTCAGAGGAGTCAGGCTGCTGGATCAGCACCTAGAAGATGAGGTGCAGCGGGGTGGGGTGACTGCAAAGATCTGGCAGCTAGCTCCGGAAGGACCAGGGGAGTGAGGGAGAAAAGTTCATATAGTTTGAGCATCTCCAGACCCAGGCTGGGTGCTTCGCATTTATTTAACACTCACACTAACCTTGGGAGCCTGTATTTTATGCCCACTTTACAGATGAATGCACAGACAGTAAGCTCACAGACCTGGGCCAAGGCCACCTGGCTAATGGATGGATGAATAAGATTGGAGCAGCACAATACTCCATCCTATTTCCACCTTACTGGGTCTCAAGAGAACTGCATCTGACGCCTTCTGTTCCACTCGATGCTGGGTTGTCAGGCATTAACGCCACGTGCTGAAAACCAGAGATACAACTAGGCAACCCCGTGACACGGAGAAAGAAAGAGGTTAATGTTAAGAAAAGGCTCCAGTTCTGCTTAAGGCTGCGGGGCAGAATCACAAATGTCTACAGAGCCTGTAAGCAGCATTTTCCATCTGTAAGCTAAGAGCCACCAATGGGCGAGCAGTGGGAGGGCCACCAGGTACACATCAGTCCAGGTGTGTCTTCCTTATGTGGGCAAAATTAATCACTTCAGCTCACACTTCAACACAGAGATGTTAAGTACACACACAGGCACACACAAACATCCCAAACAATACGTCACTGTAGCGTAGTTTCCCAACTTGCATCTTCTTTAGGTGCACACAAAAGATGCACGTGTACTATTTTTGCTTGGGAGAGTAAAGCTTGGAGTTGGTGGGAAGAGAACCACAGAGAGCTGTGGTAGGAGAGATGCCGTGACCAGTAGACTGGAGGGTGGAGAAAGGGGAAGGAATGGTTGACTGCCTTCCCCCAAGGCGATCTGGAAAATACTGGTTCCTAGTGAACCTCAGAATAACTAGTAACGAAGGCGTAGTAACCAGTTGATTCCAAACACTGTGCCCACAAGAAAAGGGAAAAAAAGCAATTTAGTAAGGGCAAAGTTAAATGGCACATCTGTCCCATGCTGTGCCTGTTCTGGGTATTTTCTCATGCATCCCATGAAGGAATATTCATTTGACAAGCACTGACGAACATCCTGAAAGATGGAACATCTCAGGCTTCCGCATCCCAAAGCCCCAGGTTTGAATCTCGGCTTGGCTTTTTCTATTTGCATGTTTGGAAGACACCAAAGGACTGTTCTGAGCCTTGTTTCCTAATCCATACAGGGGCTCTTGTGAGGAGGAACTCCCGAGGCAGGTAGGTGTGATAGCTTCTAACTCATCTCCATGTAAATTGAGTTAACACGACTCTTTCTCCCTCTAGATTATTAGCAAACTAAGGAAAGGAAATGTAACTATTTCATCTTTGTGTGCAACATCTTCATCCCCAAGGCCTAGCACAGTGCCTCGTGGTGCTAGGAAAGTGCAGGCGCTCCCTAGCACCGGGAGGAAGAAGGGGGAATGAGAAGGAAGGGGGGAGAGGAAGAGGAGGATAGAAATGAGGATTGCCCTTGCTGAGCTGTACTGGGCGCTGTACTAAACACACACTCTCATTGAATCCTCTTACTTGCCTGTGTCCCCAACTGTACCCTAACCATACTTTAGCGATGCTACACCTTCTGCACCTAAGATGCTGTCAGGTACGTAGTGGAGCTCCGGGTAGACTAGCACACATAGCCAGTATGTTATGGAATAACCTGACACTCCCACACACCCTGAGATTTAATCAACATCTCCTCTTCTCATATCAGAGGGACTCTTCCCAACAGACAAAAGCAGCGGGAAGTCAGATGTTATTGCAGAGCCATTGGAGAAACTGAGGCACAGAGTTATGAAGTGGCTCACCCACCACCCTAGAGTCAATGGTACGATGCTATTCTCTGCTCCCATATCCATTCCCCACCCCGTTTCCAATCAAGTGAGAAAAGAATAGTAAGTCCCTGACGGGAGGTGAGAAGTAAAGAGACAACTCCTGTGTCCTAGGATGAGCATAACAAGGGCGGCCGTTCACCAACCTTCATGGAGCACAGAGCTCCAGGGGGATGGAGAGTATAACCCGGGAAACACATATTTAACCCAAAAAGCCAAGGAGTGAACTGCCCTTTGGGGGAAGGATCCCAAGAAGTAGATGGTGAGACCTGTGGGGGGGGTTGTCTCCCAAATGTCATTCTTCAAAGGCACCTGTTGCCGGGGTCCAGCCCCAGTTAGCTTCCCAGATAAGATCTAGGGAGCGTCATAAGGTCAAGCCTAATTATGCTAAGAGGACTGTGCCCTCTAAGCTGAGACTTGTTTGTGACTTTGCCAACAGGTCAGTCCGAGGCTTAACCCTATATCGGCTCCCCACAACCTGTCACTCCCAGAGGTGCTTGGTGACCACCAGAGGAACAGTGAGCACTTGCATTTTCCTCTCAAGCACAAACAGAGAAGAAGTGCTTTTGTTTCTCAGATGAGCCTGTTTCTGTAATTCCAGAATGTGCTCAGGCTGTCCAAGGGTGCCGTGTCAGAGTGCAGGTCACGCTTTATTCCAGGCCCGGGGCTGCTCTTCTTTCTCCCACTAATGAAAGCAAAACAAAAAACAACTGCACACAGTGATCAAAACCTTGTTGGTTTTGTGGAAGAGAATCTCACTTGAAAAAATAAGAAAACCAAGGGGACCGTGAAGACCTAAGGGCTGCTAATAAAATTTAGGATAAAGACTGCCAGCAGGTGCAGTTCCTGCTCAGAACAATTTGCATCCCATTCATCAGAACAGCATGTCTCTGTTGCAGACCACACCCTAACCCTGGCGGCTCCTTCACTGATCTGTGCCAGCGTCACAAGGTAGCAGGTTGGTGTTACTTGGTCTCACAACTAGAAAAACAACCCAAAGCATCATATTCCCAAATAAGGACAAAACACTGAGTAACAGGCCAGCCAAGGGGTCTTTTCGTGGTTCTGGAAAAGAGCTGTGTGGCTCCGTTCAGCACAGCCATGGATGAACCCCTGGGCATCATGAACTGTGTTCCGGGGCTAGGACTGGGTTGAAATAAGTGTCCAACCGTTGGTTTGACCGTTCGACAAGTCGCTATGAAACGTACTGACCATCAGGAGGCAGATGCTTTGACTGGTAGATTATCTTGCTGCTGGGGTCCAACTGATCGTGACTGGGTGAGATGGGCCAAACACACCCTGGAGCCCTCCTACGGTCCCTCTCCAGCCCTGATCGTGTACCAGTGGGGTCCCTCAACCTGGCCTGTGCCCTCTCACAATCCGGGACCCCTTGGGGGATGTCAGAGAGCCAGTTTCGGCCCGATCCCCACAGGCCAGGAAGATGGACCCCAACGGTGCACGAATCCATGCACCGGGCCTCTGGTTGTATATAATATTGTGAATGTACTTAATGCCACTGAACTAGGCACTCAAAATGTTTAAAGTGGTAACTTTTGTTATATATGCTTAACCACAAAAAATTTGGGGGGAAAAACGCCTTAAAATATCATGTTGAACAAAATGTCAAAATTTAAATAGACAGAATCGATATTGGTTTTTCCCTTTGCCTAGGGCTCTGATATGGCTCCACACAGCATTGTTACTAATCAGTCTTCCTTTAAGATGTCATTTTGTTCAACACAGATTATTTTTGCAGTAATGTTAATCTTTGTAAATATTGCCTTGATATATCATCTGGATTTCTCAAATTTGGGGCTCCCCACCAAACTCTGTGACCCGGAAAAGTGCCTCCCTCTCCTCACTGGCCCCTCTCTAGTCCCCACCACCTTTCTACCTTCCCTCTGACAGTCCTAACTTCTGTTTCTGGTTGGACTCTAATCTCCCCTTTGTTGTGTCTGGACAGAAAGAAGGGACCCAGGATCTGGAGTATCTGCATCATCAAAGTCATGCTCCCTGACATTCCTGAACCTTCCTGACAGTCCCTGGTTTATCACTATATTTTGGGCTTGTTTTACATGCCAGTTGCTTTCGCCCTCATCCAGTCACACCTGGAGCCTGTCAGCCTGTGACCCCACGTTACCTGGAGCAGAAGGCCCTCCGGTGCCAGCTGTTTTTTTCCTCTTCTGGAGGAACTGATTCCTCGTGACCCTCTGAGCTGTAATCTCATCAGGCTGGAATAACCTGACACTCCCATTGGTCTGAAACAGAAGTCATTTGTCTTCCAGACCGAGGGGCTGGGGCTGTTGCGAATTCCTCCCCGGCCTGCTGTTAGGGGACTGTGACTACTTCACCAGCTGTGTTTGCCTTGCCCCTGAGGCATTCCACGACTAGCAGGGAAGGAGAGTGAGTGAGAGCTACAGGCCAAGAGTGGGTCTGGGAGTCAATCCACGGCTCTGGTCTTGCTGAGGACTCCTTGCCACCTTAGGGGGGAGCCTGGCTCACATGATCTGACCCCAGAGCCGGGACAAAGCTCCGGCAGGGTGCAAACACCACGGGAGACACGACTGTTCACCAAGGAGCTGGATCGTGGGTGACTGACTTCTTCATAGCTGCACATGTCATTGTTATTAGAAGCTGACAGCAGACCTACAGTCCATGGAGTGCCAAGGGAGGTGTAAGGAGAATCGGGGCCAAGTCTAGCCCTTAGCAGCCTTGTGACCCTGGGCCCTTTGGGTCTCAGCATCTTGACTCCATGATGGAGATAATAATGGCTCTTGTAGAGAATGACTAAGACAATAACATAAGATAATCATCATGGAAATGTTTGAAAACCCTGCAGCACCAAACAAATGCAATGTGTTATTTTGATAGTATCTTCCCCAAAGTAAGGACTAGGCACTTTTCAAAATGAAACACCAAGACAAGGGATCGCCCCCTTGTGACACAAGGCGACATGGCCATAGTTTTGAGGGGATTCCAGTGGACCCTCCCCGCCCCGCCCCAGGAAGCATTGGGGTATAAGGACCCAGTCCTTGGTTTCTTACACCCTTTTGCTTCCCGGGACTACATACACACTATGGGCTGAGCAAGGGGAGATCTGAGTGATGGGGCAGAAGAAGCATATGACGCCGCTCTCCCAGGAGGAGCCCAGGTGCTGTCCTGAGGATGGATAAGAAAGAATGCAACAGGAATGAGATTGAAGCAGCATCTCCTCCAGACTCATCCCAGAGCCTGCAGAGGAGGACAAGGGGCTCAGAGAGCATCCTGCTTAAAGAAGAGGAGGCATAGTGAGCAGTGGTCCCATAGAGCCACCGATAACTAGAAAGTTCCCATGTACCTGGGAACATCCCAGCTGACACCTGAGAGCATATAAATCTGCAGAGCATGTGGCCAAGTGTCATGAACATTTGATTTTTCTTTTGTGGCCACCCAGCCTGAATCCCCTACCTCCATGTGCAGGACGCCCCCCTGTGCTTTTCTGTGGAAAGCAGAGCCTTCTTCCCACCAGAGGTCCTGAAAAAAGCCAAATAGTCTTTTTTCCAGGGCACCTCACAGCTCAGCAAAGGCTAGTGGCCTAGGCTCCTATGTGCCAGACTTTGAGTCAGGTCTTAGCACAACACACGAATAAAGAGGCAGAGGTGCCCAGAGTTCAGTGATGGCCAAGGCAGTTGCAGGGCCTTCACCAGGCTGTTTGGAATGTGACTGGGTTGTGGTTCTAGCTGATGCCTAGTCTCTTCCCAAACCTTCTTCTATAGCCTTCCTAAGGGTTCTTCGACCTACCAAATCTCCATTCAATAAATCTCTTCATTATTTACATAAGCAGAGGTAGAATCTCTTGTTTGCCTTGATGAATTCTGGATGACACACCAAGTAAGAGAAAAATCACGCCCCCTAAACCATGATCCACGCTCAGGAACACCCCCCACACCAGCCCATTCCCCCTGGCCCTGGGGTTGCCAGCAGAGCTTCTCAGAGACCCTGAGCATTGACTTGGGACATTGATGCAAGAAACGTGCCCTCGTGCTCCAGTCACGGGGCAAGATGAAAATCTCCGCACACGAGGGACAAAAATAACAAACATTCCATTCCTGTCAAAGTTTAAAGAAGTTGCATATTTTTGGTTTCATGTTTCAGAGTCTTTGTCTTAATAAAAAGAATTCTTCTGTGCAGTGACTTCAGCCAGAACGTGGATTAACAGAGAGAACTTTTCAAAGTTATTATGCATTCCTGGCACACGCTACGCTAGAGTGAATAAATAAGGACTTGGCTTGTTAATTCAGAAAGGTTGCCAACCCCTGAGTTAGAAAAATGCCAGAAACTTCTGGCCTTTGAACCAAAAAAAAAAAAAAGGTTTAGCAAAAAAGTGCCTGGTTCCAAAGAGCCAGCTCCTCAGCACGAGGCCTGATCCCTGTCCCAGTCATAAGTGGCACACTGAGCTTGCAGTAAGTACACTGTCCCATCCCCAGCTTTCCTCCTTAAGCAAGGAGGCCAATGGTGTCTTTGCCATCTCTTATCTGCACTGCACAGAATGGACACTGATGAGAATACATCACTTCTTTTGAGATAATAGCATGAAATCAATGCATAGTCACAGAATTCTGGAACTAGGATGGTGGTGTGCAGGTAAATACTTAACAACCAGCTCTAAAAAAAAAGTGAATGCATGTATATACATAAGTAAGACTATTATAAATATTACTGATAGAAAAAATATATATTTACAATATGTGATTTATAGATAGTAATAAAATACAGTCTTTATTACAGAGCCCGTATAGTTGATTTTTATCCCGGGATGCTTTTGTTGATTTTTTTTGGGGGGGAGGGGGATTTTAAATTACAGTTGACATTTAATATCATTCTGTATAAGTTGCAGGTGTACAACATAATGGTTAGACAATCATCTACTTTACAGAGTGGCTCCCCCAATATTTTAAGTACCCACCTGGCCCCATACACAGTTATTACAACACAGAGGCCTGGTGCACGAAATTCATGCATGGGTAGGGTCCCTAGGCCCGGCCGGTGATCAGAGCCAATCGGGACTTCCTTCCCAAGGCCTTCCTTCATTCCGTGCCGCCCCCTGGTGGTCAGCGCACGTCATAGCGAGCAGTCGAACTCCCAGTCAGTCCAACTCTAGAGGGGACAATTTGCATATTAGCCTTTTATTACATAGGATTATTGACTATATTCCCTCAGCTATAATTTACCTCTCAGTGATTATTCTGTAACTACCAATTTGTACTTCTTAATCCCTTCTCCTTTTTCACCCAGTCTCCAACAAAACACCCTTCCCCTCTAAAAACAGTCTATTCTCTGTATCTATGTGACTATTTCTATTTGTTTGCTTGTTTATTTTGTTCTTTAGATTCCACATATAAGTGAAATCATATCATATTTGTCTTTCTCTGTCTGACTTATTTCACTTAGCATAACACCCTCTAGCTCCATCGATGCTGTCTCAAAAGATGAGAGTTCATTCTTTTTTATGGCCAAGTAGTATTCCATTGTGTAGAAGTTCCACAACTTTTTTATCCACTCATCTGTTGATGGGGCACTTGGGTTATTTCCATATCTTGGCCATTGTAAATAATGCTTCAATAAACATAGGGGTGCATATGTTCTTTTGAATTAGTGTTTTGGATTTCTTCAGATATATTCCCAAATGTGGAATTGCTGGATCATAAGGCAGTTCCATTTTAAATTTCTAAAGTCTGGTATCTGTGGTCAAACTATGATTGTGATTCAACCATGACTGGACATATGGAGTTGTACCTCATGGTACTGTTTTCCCAATAAATTTATTGCAATGAAATATGCTGAGAGAAACCAAGATGGCGGCATAGGTTAACACGGGAGTTTGCTGCCTGGAACAACCACTTCAAAAATACAACTAAAAGACGGAACGGACATCACCCAGAACCACAGGAAGGCTGGCTGAGTGGAAGTTCTACAACTAGGAGGAACCGAGAATCAGAGGAGGTGCAGTGCAGAAGTAAAATACTAAGGTTCGGAGTGCGCGCAGCGCGGGCTGGTGGCTGAGGGCGCGGTTAACTGTTTCAATCCGAAGGGAGCCTCAGACTCTGAGCTCCAGATCCGGGCGAGTCTCTAGGGACCCAGACTCAAACGGGAGAAGCGGGACTGTCTGGCTTTGGTCCCTCTGAGGTTTGCAGCGGTTGCTGGGACAGAGAGGCAGAGCCCCTGGGGACGGACTGAGAGCAGCCATAACTGCTCCCTCCCCCGCCCTGTTGATCCTGTGGGACCCGCCCCACCCAAGCCCTGCACAGAGCCATTTGCCAGATAGCCTCAGGCAAAGGCTAGATTAGCACCTCCCTAGAGAACAGAAGTTCTCCCACTGCAAACACAGCTGATTCTCACAGACAGTTAGCCTGGAGGTCAAGTAGTAATTACCTACAACAATCAAGGCTTGACTACAAGACTGCTCACAGAGACCACAAGGGGGTGTACCAAGAGTGTCTACCTCAGGTAATTGGGACACTTAACACGGAAAGCCACTCTATCGACACAGCGAAGCATAAAAAAATGCCAAGACAAAGAAACAGACCACAAAGGACAGAACCGGAGGAAAGCAGGCTACTGGATATAGAATTCAAAACCACACTTTTGAGGTCTCTCAAGAGGCTTCTAGAGTCTGTTGATAAACTTGATGAGATGTACAGGAAATCTAATGAGACCCTCGATGGTGTGATAAAGGACCAACTAGAAAGTAAGCATACACTGATTGAAATAAAGAATATTATACAGACTCCCAACAGCAGACCAGAGGAGTGCAAGAATCAAGTCAAAGATTTGAAATGCGAGGAAGCAAAAAACACCCAACCGGAAAAGCAAAGTGAAAAAAGAATCCGAAAGTGTGAAGATAGTCTAAGGAGCCTCTGGGACAGCTACAAGCGTACCAACATCAGAATTATAGGGGTGCCAGAAGATGAGAGAGAGCAAGATATTGAAAACTTATTTGAAGAAATAATGGCAGAAAACTTCCCCTACTTGGTGAAAGAAATAGATTTACAAGTCCAGGAAGCGCAGAGAACCCCAAACAAAAGGAATCCAAAGAGGACCACACCAAGACACATCATAATTAAAATGCCAAGAGAAAAAGACAAAGAGAGAATCTTAAAAGCAGCAAGAGAAAGAAACTCAGTTACCTACAAGGGAGTACCCATACGAATGTCAGCTGATTTCTCAACAGAAACTTTGCAGGCCAGAAGGGAGTGGCAAGAAATATTCAAAGTGATGAATACCAAGAACCTACAACCAAGATTACTTTATCCAGCAAAGCTATCATTCAGAATTGAAGGTCAGATAAAGAGCTTCACAGATGAGAAAAAGCTAAAGGAGTCCATCACCACCAAACCAGCATTATACGAAATGCTGAAAGGTATCTTATAAGAAGAGGAAGAAGAAGAAAAGGGTAAAGATACAAATTATGAACCACAAGTACACATCTATCAACAAGTGAATCTAAAAATCAAGTGAATAAATAATCTGATGAACAGAATGAACTGGTGATTATAATAGAATCAGGGACATAGAAAGGGAATGGACTGACTATGCTTGGGGGGGGGAAGGGGTGTGGGAAATTCGGGAAGAGACTGGATAAAAATCATGCACCTATGGATGAGGACAGTGGGTGGGGAGTGAGGGCGGAGGATGGGGTGGGAACTGGGAGGAGGGGAGTTATGGGGGGAAAAAAGAGGAACAAATGTAATAATCTGAACAATAAAGATTTAATTATTAAAAAAAAGAAAAGAAGGAGAGACCAAGATGGCGGCGTAGGTAAACACTGGAGACCGCTGCCGCAAACAACCATTTCAAAAATACAACTAAAAGACTGAACGGACATCACCCAGAACCACAGGAAGGCTGGCTGAAGAGAGACTCTACAACTAGAAGGAAAGAGAACAGCAAATCGAGGCTCAGAGGCGGCGCAGTGTGGAAAATACAAAGGTACCGAGGTGCGCGCGCAAAGCGGGCTGGTGGCTGAGGGCGCGGTTGTCGTTTTCTGCCGGGAGTGAGTCTCAGACTCTGGGCTCCAGATCCGGGCGAGTCTCTAGGGACCCAGACTCAAACGGGAGAAGCGGGATTATCCGGCATCAGTTGGGACCTGAGGGCAGCTTTCTCTCCGAGGTTTGCAGTGGCTGCCGGGGTTCTGAGAAGCAGAGCCTCTGGGAACGGGACTGAGCGTGGCCATAACTGCTCCCTCCGCCCGCCCTGTTGATCCCGCCCCGCCCAAAACCTGCGCACAGCCATTTGCCGATTGCCTCAGGCAAAGGCTGGATTAGCACCTCCCCAGAAGGCAGACGTTTTCCATACAGCTGATTTCCACAGCCAGCCGGCCTGGTGGTCAAACCCCTCTAGTGTTAACTACAACAATTAAGGCTTGGCTAGAACAAGACTGCGCACAGAGACCACAAGGGGGTGCATCAAGAAAGCATAAAAGATGCGGAGACAAAAAAACATGACAGAAATGGAGGATATGGAGCTAAGAATCGCAATTTTGAGGGCTTGCCATAAATTTGTGCAGAGCCTCACGAAAACTAATGAGACCCTCGATGCTACGATAAAGAAATTAGAAAGTAAGCATACACGGACTGAAATAAAGAATATTATACCCAATAGCAGACCAGAGGAGTACAATAATCAAACCAAAGATTCGACAAAAAACACCCAATTGGAAAAGCAAAATGAAAAAAGAATCCGAAAGTGTGAAGATAGTGTAAGGAGCCTCTGGGACAGCTTTAAGCGGTCTAATATCAGAGTCATTGGAGTGCCAGAAGATGAGAGACAGCAAGATATTGAAAACCTATTTCAAGAAATAATGGCAGAAAACTTCCCCCACCTGGTGAAAGAAATGGACTTACAGGTCCAAGAAGCGCAGAGAACCCCAAACAAAAGGAATCCAAAGAGGACCACACCAAGACACATCATCATTAATGCCAAGAGCAAAAGACAAAGAGAAAATCTTAAAAGCAGCAAGAGAAAGAGGCTCAATTACCTACAAGGGAATACCCATACGACTGTCAGCTGATTTCTCAACAGAAACTTTGCAGGCCAGAAGGGAATGGCAAGAAATATTCAAAGTGCTGAATACCAAGAACCTACAACCAAGATTACTTTATCCAGCAAAGCTATCATTCAGAATTGAAGGTCAGATAAAGAGCTTCACAGATAAGGAAAAGCTAAAGGAGTTCATCACCGCCAAACCAGTATTATATGAAATGCTGAAAGGTATCCTTTAAGAAGAGGAAGAAGAAGAAAAAGGTAAAGATACAAATTATGAACAACAAACATGCATCTATCAACAAATGAATCTAAGAATCAAGTGAATAAATAACCTGATGTACAGAATGAACTGGTGATTATAATAGAATCAGGGACATAGAAAGGGAATAGACTGACTATTCTTGGGGGAAAAAGGGGTGTGGGAGATGCGGGAAGTGACTGGACAAAAATCATGCACCTATGGATGAACACAGTGGGTGGGGAGTGAGGGTGGAGGGTGGGGTGGGAGCTGGAAGGAGGGGAGTTATGGGGGGAAAAAAGAGGAACAAATGTAATAATCTGAACAATAAAGATTTAATTTAAAAATAAATAAATAAATAAATAAAAACAGAAAAAAAATAAAAAAATAAAAAAAAAGAAATATGCTAAGATCTACTGAATAACTCACTCTTGTATAAACTATATTTATTGAACCAAGTCCTCGTTCACCTTCTGCCCTAGGCATGGTGGACTTCAGGATTTAATCTGCATTAATATTTTTTCTTTCACTTTCTTAAGTCTAGACAACCAAACAATAAATCAAGCACTGATCTATAGCATTTTGCCAATTTCCTTGGTGTAAATACTCCCAACATGGCTGATTTTAAGCAACCAAAGAAATGACACCAACCACTAGTTGAGAATAGACACAGAGTAGCACACCATTACATAGAGTTTCCACCATGTAGATACAACAGATGTAAAAAACTCAAACACAAAAGTAAAATGAATAATATTTAGATTGTGATGTCTTTTGAGTATTTATAACCTCTGTTTTTAATAAATACACTTATTTGTAAACTTACATAATTTTCAATAATGGCTATATTTAACCACCAGCTCACAGAATTCCTAAAAATTTAGCAATCAGCTCTCAAATGATATAAGCCAACTCCAGCATACTACTGGCTGGGGGAAGATGGAGGGGATCACATCTATTTGTCCACATGTTCAAAATATTTGGAGATGGGAGGTCGTGATGGTGGATATTTGGATCAGGACATTGACCTGTCTACAAAGATGTGCATTCACACATCATTCTGGATATTAGAAGGGTGAAGTCTGGACGCTGGTATGACTGCCCGGCATGAAGCTCTCCAGCTCCTCGCTGACTTTGTGGACTTGACCTATTTTCGGGTCTTAAAAAAGGCTGATTGGTTCTCCAGTTGCCAACTCTGGCTGCTGGTTGTACAGACTTCTCTCTCCCTCCAGACACACCCTGGGCTTTGACAGCATTTCCCATAGCTCTGCTGGGCCAGAAAGAATGACACAGCTGGGGATCACTTTGAAGACAATTAAAGCTAATGAGTTGACTCAGCAAAAGCAGCTAAAAAGGCAGGAAATGGCTCTGGCTAAAGAATAGTTTTGTCTCTGTAACTGGGGAGAGACCAGTTAGGAAGCAAAATGAGAGAAGATCTGATTTAGTAGCAAAAATTGGGACTTGCTTAACCAACCCTTGACCAGAGCTGAATGAAAGGATACTTCCAGCAGGGCTGCAGGAAACTGGGTACTTTTCTATACTATTGGGAGGAGTGCCCAGTGGTTCGCCTCTACAAAGCCAATTGATTATATATTATTATTATTATTATTATTATTATTATTATTATTGATTTCGGAGAGGAAGGGAGAGAGAGGTAGAAACATCAATGATGAGAGAGAATCCTCGATCAACTGCCTCCTGCATGCCCCTACTGGGGATTGAGCCAGAAACCTGGGCATGTGCTCCCAACCGGGAATTGAACCATGACCTCCTGGTTCATAGGTTTATGCTCAACCACTGAGCCATGACGTCTGGACATATATACAGCCAGTTTGACGTTGACTTTCATGGTTTTAAATGGACATCCTCTTTGACCTAAATGCTCCAGGATTTTCATTGCAGCATTGTTTGTATTAATAATGGCACTGAATTAGAAGCAAACTCGAGATCTATTAACAAGTGGCTTGCTAAACTATAAATGATAATAAACCCAGACAGGAGTACTACCTACATAACCACTGAAAAGAACATGGCAGCTCTTTATTACCTGTTGTTGAACAATGTCAAAGATATCCTGTTAAGCTAAAAATAAAGGTGACAAACACTGTACCTAGTATGTTACTATTTGGATGTTAGATAATATATGATACACCTCACTGTGTATAAAATGTCTTTGGAGGGATACACTCAGAACGTGGTCATAGCTTGCCTTTGAAGAAAATAACTGATAGAGGCCAAGAGAGAAGAAAGACTTACTTATCAACATGCCCCTTTAAAATGTTTTCATTTTGTGTCACTATTATCTCTTTTTTAAAATAAAATAAATGATAAAGTTGCTCTTTTTAAAGAGCAACAGCAACTGCACTGCTTTGGTTACTAACCATGGTCCTGAGTCTAATTAAAGGAGCCCCCACTCCTTCCCCACCCTCCAACACGCCCACTTCAGGTTGCCTGGAATGCCTGGGGTTAAGCAGACAGTGCTGTGTCCTGGGAGATCCTTCAGTCCTGGCAAACTAGGGTGGTCGGTCACGCTCTTCCACTCTGAACCAATATGGCGCCCTCAGGTGAGTTCACCAATGTCTGCCTGGTGGCTCCTCCTTCTTCTCCCCTCTCGGGGTGCTTTCTGCTGGCCAAGCCCAGGAAGAAGCCAGCAGGCAGGATGACGGTGGCTGCAGCCCCAGCAGGCCAGCCTGGGCACAAGCAGGGGGAAAGGATGGAGACCAGTCTTGGAGGGAGCTGGCCTCTTAGAGTCCTCACTTCAGTGACATGGGAGAAGAGTGATGAGTAGGAATTACGAAACCTGGGTTCTGGCCTCAACTCGGTATTACATGACCTTCAGTCCACCCTTTCACCTTTCTGGGCCTCAATTTTTTCATTTGTAAAATGAATGGGGGAACGTGGGTACTGATCACGGTCTTAGGGGCACATGTCCCCGCCTCTCAGACCTGTGGCTCACTACCCAGCCAGGAGAGAGGTGAGTGCTCACATACATGCTCAGGGATCCCCCAAGGACTAACCCAAACCTGTAAATCGCACACAGATTTCACAGGTATAAACCAGAAGTTTCTACCCAGAGAGCTGCCCATTCTACTCCAGGATCCAACTGAAAGTGGCCTTCTCTTCAAGAGCATTTTTCAGCTCTCTGGGAGCTAGTTCAAGATGCCAGCCATGGGCCCCACGGGGAGAGACGCTGAGTCATAGGTCTAGAGTAGGAATTCAAGGCAGGTTTTCCTTGTAACACACTTTGCAGCCCCATCGTAAAGAGCAATGCTGCATCCAAGTGTCAGAATGTTCCAGTTCATTTTCTCTTTAATGAAAACAAGCTATTAATCTGTAATGGTTAATTTTTTTTAGAACGACAAGAGTTCTGATGCATCCAATCCACTTAATACATTGCCACAAGGAATGACATGCTAAGTAGTAGTAAAATTGCATTTCAAAACGTGGGCAAACAGCAGCCTCATCAGCCAGGTGTTAGACGCTCAATCACAGGCCTCAGAACTGTGAGTAAGCAGGTGTTTTCAGTGAGGACTGAGATAAACAGTTGCCTTTGTGGTGATTTGGGAGGTTTTGCAACATTCAAATGGAGCGTCTCACACTCCAGCCAGCCCGACTTCAGAAGCCCCGGCTCAGGAAATCCAGGCAATAATTAGCACTGGAGATTTCAACGGGATTGCAATCAAAAAGCTTTGATCCCCATTGACGAAATCTGTATCCTTCCTTTGTTTCCACTGCCTGTAAGGTGTTGCCCTTCTGGGTGGAGACACTTTTAAAAGTCACTAGAACACATTTCACTTTGTTCAGACTAAAGATGTTTCTCCCTTTAGAGAAAACTGCGCGCAGATCACACCCACACACTCAGCACCACGATGCCAGGGGCCCGTCCCACCTGTCTCTCCAACAGGACTGGGAGTTCTGAAGGAAAAGCCAAGTTCCACCTCGGACGTTCATTTTCATTTTCCCGCACATTCAAAGGGACTTCTCAGTGGCCCAATAAATACTTAGCCCAACATAGCCCCATAGCATTCCCTGAAAGATTTGGGAGCAATTTAAAGTGTCCATCCTCGGGAGACCCATAGTAATAAGACGAGCCTTCACTTAGGCTGAGCAGAGTGTGCCCATCTGATTTTTTTTTTTTTTAAGCCAATGCTGTTCCTGCTTAAAATTGTAGCTCATTCATTTCCATTAATCCCCCCCCCCCCCCCCGGTTGTGTGTAGCCACTTAGCTCTGAGGGAATTTCTTATGCTCCACTTTCTCTCTCTCTTCCCTCTTCCCCTGGCCTTGCGTTACCACCAAAATATTAGTTTTGGTTCTCATAATTTGATCTCCTACAGTTAAAGGAGTTGTTATGGCGCTTGGCTATCCATACCAACCTAATAATAAAGTCCCAGTCACCCTTACCATTCGACAGCAAGAATGGTGTTTGAGACATCTAAAAGTTTCATCATCAAACACGGTTATGCCCCCTCCACCCCCCACCCCCGCAACAATATCGGGAGTGTTTCCGCAGGTCTGAGCAAATTGCAGGTTCTGAGACTGGATTCTGAGGTTGAATACACTCAGAGGACTTCATCCTTCCCTCCCACCAGTTCCCAAAACCCGTCAGTAATTGCAGGCCATTAGGACTTATTTTTCTTATCATCTTCCTCTTTGGAACTGTCGGATTCAGCGGGGTGCTGGGTAGTGTACAGATGGGGGGTTTGTGACTCGGGACTTTCAAACCTGAACTTTGAGTCTATTTGCAAAGATAAAATGTTTCCTCTCTACACCAGGGAGTTGGGCTAAGCTCTGGGCTTTCTGCTCCTCCTTTGTCGGGCAATACCCTTCCTTCTTTGGTATATGTCTCCCTTCCCTCCCCTGACAGCGACAGGAAGTGCTAACCCAGGGGAAGTGTTGACCTAGACTCCTCCATACGCAGGAGGACCCCACCGGCCCTCTCAGCAGCCTACACCAGTGGGCGGTAAACTCATTAGTCAACAGAGCCAAATATCAACAGAACAACGATTGAAATTTCTTTTGAGAGCCAAATTTTTTAAACTTAAACTATATAGGTAGGTACATTGTGATTAACTTAATTAGGGTACCCCTAAGCTGGCCTTTGCTAAAAACGTCCTCAATCTGATTGAGGTACGTTCGCTGGGGTCGACCCCTTCCAACTCTCCCATGCACACTCGTCTTGTATACTTGTTTCACCCAGGACGAAAACCAACTTCTGCGCATGGGCCACGAAGTTTCAATCGTACTGTACATGCACGCCCGCACGTGGTATTTTGTGGAAGAGCCACACTCAAGGGGCCAAGGAGCCGCATGTGGCAAGCCATGGTTTGCTGACCACTGGCCTACACCATTGGAGTGGGTTTTACAACTTAAAGCTGGACTGGAAATGCCTCAAATTCCATCATACAAGTGAGGCAGACCCATCAATCAAGACTTTTCCTCCCCACTGTGCGTCAGTAAACCTCTGACCCCCTATTTCCTGAAGATAGTAGAAATCACCAGATGGGAGGGAGGTCTGTCAACTCTTCCAGCGCCTCCTCTAATCCCCTTCCCTCCTGTCACAATGGGGAAGAGGCCCCTCCTTCCCTCAAGACCAGGTCCCCATCAAGGCTTTGGACCTCAACCCCATTGGCCTCTTTCCTGTAGCTCTGGCCCCTCCCTCTGTGTTTGCTCTGGCTCATCACCATCTATCTATCTAAAACCCTAATATGCAAATCGACTGAACAGCAGAACAACCAGTCGCTATGACACACACTGACCACCAGGGGACAGACACTCAATACAGGAGCTGTCCCCAGACCGCAGGCCCCGACCAGCGGTGCCAGTGGGGAGTGGGGCCGGCAAGCGGGTGGCGCCAGGCCAGCCAAGGCAGGTGTGAGCGGGGTCCCCTGATCGCCCTGCCAGTTGCCCCACAGATCAGCCCTGATTGCCTGCCAGGCTTAGGGGCCCTGTCTGTGCATGAATTTTGTGCACTGGGCCTCTAGTTTGTATATAACAAACTGGGAAATTAGAAGTTGGGACTGCAGCACCCGGATATAATGAAGGCCACACTCCAAAGGTGTGCTGGATGCATGTGAAATGTCAAAGCAGAGTAACCAAGAACCATTATTACAACTTTGAAATTCCCTCACTCACTTGGAGGATAAAAAGGGTCAAGGGAGTGAGGGTTGTAAGGATTTTTGAGTAGAACCATGAGAATGCTCTGGGTCTCATCCCCCGAGGAGGGACAAATTATGGGATGTTTGCTTTCTCCTCAAGCCCAGTGAGGAAACTTTAATGGGACCATTGGAGAGAGTGATGTGTTTTCCTGGGACCTGGCTCAGGCCTGAGAAGTCAGACTAGCCTGCGGCAGGGAGCAGGGTGGAGGGCTGAGTCTGGGAGGTACCTTCACTCCTAGGGTCCGAATGTAAGAATCTGCTTGGGGAGAAGCTACCGGGAAAAGAAGACCCCAGAAGTAGCAGTATTAGCAGCCCTGGGGTAGGTGGGTAGGTTTGAGGGCAGAACTCAGGGTGGATCAGGGCAACAAGGCCAGCTAAAGAGTTGCAATGGGCCCAGGCTGGTGTGGCTCAGTGAATAGAGCATCAGCCCATGGACTGAAGGGTCCCAGATTTGATTCTGGTCAAGGGCACATACCTCAGTTGCAGGCTTGATCCCCGGCCCTGGTCAGGGCGTATGTGGAAGGCAACCAATCGATGTATCTCTCTCACATATATGTTTCTCTCTGTCTCTTCCTCTCCCTTCCACCCTCTCTACCACTCAATGGAAAAATATCCTCAGGTGAGGATTAACAACAACAAAAAAGAGTTTCAGTGGGAAGGGCCCACCAACTGAGCCTTCAAGGAACCCATGGAGCCCACCTCACCTCTCATAGCGACTCCTGCTTCTGACCTGGTGGCAAAAGCACAGTTACAAGCAGGGAAAACGGAGAAAGGTTGGGGGTGGGAGGGGTAGGGATAAGGAGGCCCATGTCAGCCCCACCAGCACAGCAAGGGGCCAGCTGGGGAGAGGGGAGCATTAAACCCGTTCCAAGCATTGATTATTATCTCACAGCAAACGTTCTAAAGTAACTGAGATTGAGACTGTGACCTAATGTGATTCAGGACTTTCGTTTACATAAGAGGAACCAGAGAAATGACCAATTCCTAGCTCAGATTTAAAGGGACAGTGGAAGATGAAAGTAAGACTGCTTTTAGGAAAACTCAGCATGAGTGTAATGTTTCACAGATGGACACATGGGCATGCGTAGAAAGAAGCATAAACCTCCCTTTAACTTACATCAACTTCTAGTTTCGTGTTATCTTTTGCCTCACCCTCACTGGAGATTATTAAAGAAATTTTCCCTGCTCCCTGCCTCTGCTTCATCATCTCCCTCAGCCATCCAGCTTCTGCCCCTGTAATTACTGCTCAGAAACATCTCTGGGTAAGGTCACCATTGATGTAACATCTTTTTATTTTTCACCCTTAAAATAAATGTTTCCTATTATAAAAGCAAATATGCACACTATAGAAAAATCAGGCACTTCAGGCCACTAAAATGGTCATTAAGAAATAAAATCCGCCCTGACTGGTTTGGCTCAGTGGATAGAGCGTCGGCCTGTGGACTGAAGGGTCCCAGGTTCGATTCTGGTCAAGGGCATGTACCTTGGTTGCCGGCACATCCCCAGTGGGGGGTGTGCAGGAGACAGCTAATCAATGTTTCTCTCTCATCGATGTTTCTGACTCTCTATCCTTCTCCTTTCCTCTCTGTAAAAAATCAATAAGATATATTTTTTAAAAAAGAAATAAAATCCATAAACCCACTCATCCACATCACCCAGCCACTGCTTATGGGTTGCTGTAGATACCACATTTCCTTCTGTGCATATATTCATGTATAGATATAGAGATATGTGCACAGAGAATACACGTGCATATAAAACATTTGAGCTATTTCAAGTTTTTCATTATTACAATGCTAATTAGAATACATTTAAATTCATATATAAATATATATACATATATATTTTATTGCATATGGCCTATGACTTATTTAAGCATGTCCTTGTTAAGTAGTATATATATAGTGTATATACATATATACACTACTTATATATATATTACTTAAAATACATATGTGTATATGTACAAATTACATATGTATTTGCATAAGCACTTAGCAAGTTTACATAGATATCTCACCAAAAATATCTAACAAACAAAAACAGGATTATAGGAAATGCAAACAGCTTATTTATACAGGTATATTACTTACCCAGAACTGTCTTTTTTTGCATAGTGAGCTTGTAAAATATTATAGCCCACAGCTGCTTTCTTTCTTCACTCAGTCTTTTGCTGTTTTATCTTTGCATATCTTACATAAATCAAAACTGGTTTGTTTCCTGCTACTTGTGCATTTTCCAAAGATTTATGAATGCACTGGCTTCTGTTATTAAAGAAGCAGCTCTGTGACAACTCGGTACATCCATTTACATGTCAGAAAACAGTGGCAGCTAAAGGATGTGATATTCACTTAACATTTTACCAAATAATAACGTTATTTCATTTATATTCTAAGTATGTATACTGTGATATTGAGATAGGGAGAGACAATGGTAGAAATTCTAGGCAGATGATTTTGACATAGTGAATATATTTTGCTGGGGTCCAATCCCAGCAGGTCCAGGGGTCCCCAAAGGTGTGGACGGAGTCGGCGAAGAAGGAATGACACGAAGACAGCCTTCAGTTGGTCAGCAGCCTAGTCAGGACCTATAGCCAGGATCTCCAGCCAAAGTTCTGGTCGGAGTTCTGGTCAGGAACTGATGAGGATCTGACGTTTATTGTCTTATTACATCCGTATTTATACCAGCCGATTTTAATCCTGTCAATTTCTATTACAAGGGTTAAGGTGTTTCTCATCTCCATTCCAGGGAGTAAAGACCATGTAACTTAATTACCCGCCTGGCACTTAATTAAGGGGTTGTATCCCCTCCCTAACCTCAGGGAAAGATCCCCACCTGGGGAAACAACCTTTCTCGGAGAGGTGACCTTGGTTAAAACACATGGCGCTAAAGGGAGCAAACATATTAAAAACAGTATGCTACATACGCCAGGTCCACTGAAACACATGCTGTGCAGATCCTCTTTCCTGCAGCGACTGCGTCAAGCAGCAAGGATGGACCGGCCTCCGGCAATATTTCACACTCATGATTTTAAGTCCACCTTTGCCAATATACCAATATATAATATATATTACACCAAGTAAATTGAGACACATGTCACTATGTAATAAATGAATAAATGAATGAATGAATGAGAAACTAAAAACCCCACTCCTGGGAAAAGACAACACTGAATAATTTTATGTAAACCTTTCAGACCTTTTCCTAAACATATATAAACCTATCTACCAACAAATAAATGTATTTTGTTATTTTTACAAAATGAGATCAAATGAAAAGACTGTTCTAGAACTGCCTGTTTTTGCTTAACAATGTCCTAAACAATTTTTCAAACTGACCTCCTTTTTAACGGTTTATATTGTGTTACTGCATATGACCCATGATTTCTCTAAGCATATCCTTGTTGAGAAACATTTATTTCAAAGGAGCCTCATAACCATGATCAGCGACAAACTGTATTTATGTTGCAATGTGTTAAAATAAGCAAACCAGCCCTCGTGCTCGGCCTGGGCTCAGCACTCAGTGTGATGAGGGAATCACAAAAGGAAACTCCCGCTGTGACCTGGTTAACAAAGGAAGACCTTTGCATATAAAGTTATGCCCAGCTGATGGGGCCCTATTGTGGGTGAACCACCTCCTGAGACCAAGTCCTGCTCACCTCTGGGTGTCTTCCCCTGGACCGCCCACTGACCCCACCTCTTCATGTCCCAGCCTGCTTTGCAGTCATGTCCACAAAGCCATGACATCATCTATAACATTTTAACATTTGTTTCGGTGCATTTAAAGCATCCTGTGTTTTATCTCAAGCCAACACAACCATAAATTGCACCCTGACTTCCCAGCCCTGGCTCCTACATACACTGGGCATTCAATAGATTCTATATCTGTGACAAAAGGCTGATTTAAGGGATATACATTATTAAAGAGAAATATGTGCTGATATTTCAAGCAGAATAAATGTTTCATGACCTGTAGTCCCCACAGAAGTAGACAGATAAACCTAAGAAGGTTAAATAAAATAACTTTCTATTCGTTCCATTTTGTCTACCTTCATCCTTTTTATGCTGCATCAGGATGCACTTGGATCTGACACGAAGGAACTTTCCATAGTGGCTGCATTTCGGAAGGCTGCCTGCACAACCCGCACCCCCATCTTGTGGGCAGAGGGGTATTTGCATAGCCACCCTCCCTCCCCTGGAACAGGCTGATCGCACCCCGGAGGAGTCAGCCAGCGCTGTGACTGTCCAACACCATTTACTTTCCTTGGTGGGAGGGGGTCCAGGCCTCCGGTTCGCTCCCCTTCCTTCCGTCCTCCCCTGCTGTGCTCCCTGTCCAGGTCTGTCATCCTAACGCACAAGACACAGCAGCCCGAGACCACATTAGCATAGAGAGCGAAGGCGAGAAGTGCAGGATGTGGGAAAAGCCTTCCGCTCCCTCCTTTCTCTGCAATTATCACTCACCTGCTTCAGTAAACAACAAAATTGCCCCCACACACATCATTACCGTTTACAAGATTAGAATAGTCTGCGGTGGGGACCGTGAACACAGCTTAGTGGGAGCTTGAGAAAGGAATTGCTTTCCCTGGCTCAGCCTCCCCTCACCCCTTGTTTCCTGGGGAAAATCGAGGACAAGAATCCTGATAGCAGTTAGGGTCGCAGCTCCCTCCTCACACAGGAAAAGCTGAGGGAGACACCAAGTGAGAAGGTGCCACCTGAGTGTGGGTGAGGCAGGCAGCGGCTCTGGGCCTCCAGCCGCAGGACCGGGCACCGCGGGCGCCTTCCCGGGCTCCGTCACTGCGGTGCAGCCTCCTCCGGGGCTGAGGCACCTGCATTCTTGGGCCCACAGCTCCAGGCAAAATAAAGAGCCGCCCAGGCCAGCAGCCACGTTCATCTCTTCAGAAAACAGTCTCGACTTTGTTGCCCCCACATGAGCGGAAGCTTTGACATCACCGGGCAGAGTGACAATGGCCCCATGCGATGGGCTGGAGCCGAGAGCATCCTTATGACCCCCAGCCCGGGTTTCCGTGTGCACTGCCCCCTGGAGGTGGGTCACACTACCAAAGCCCTAAGCACCTTTCTGACCATGGGCAGCCCTCCAGGTGAAGGGACATGTGCCCGGATCTTAAAATGTGTCCTGAAAAGGTTCATGAGGATATGAACAAACAGAGTCAGTGGGGCAGACTGTCCATGCCTGCCATAGAGTTGACAGGACTTTATAAAGCCAGTGGATTGGGGAACAGGAAGGAGGGTGGCTCCCTGGTGCATGCATTTTGACGTTCACTTGGAAAATCTGTTTGAAAACAGCTGGGAAACAGAAGGCTACAATGAAGGAAGGAAAGGATAGATGACATCCTTTGGTTAGTAATTGCTGCCATGAGCCTCCCACACCACACCTCGGTTGCCTGGCTCCCTGGAACCCAGCCTGTGTGCTGTTGAGGCCCCCCTGACACCCACCAGCCCACCAGACACCAGACACACAGCCTCCCACCACAACTGTCCCTTCCCCACAGGCCCCCACTCCCTCTCCCGGGCCAAACAGGCCCAGACTGCAGGGACTCGGTGCCCATCTGCTCCCCCAGGCGGTGGCTGGCTGGCTGGCAGCCTGCACTCCCCAAGGGCGCCCTGCCGTGGCCACCATGGGAACTGCAGCCTCTGCAGGAAAATTGAAAAGCTGGGGGATCTGTGCATGGGGGGAAATAAAGGCTGAGATGATCACAACCAAGACGAGAAAGAAATGCCAGCAGGCTTATGAGATTCCCATACACACCCGAGGCGTGACCTATTCTGCCCTCAGGTGGCCATCGAATGCAAGTCAGATAAATCGAGTCCCGGGATGACCCTCTGCATTTTCTGGATTCTCACTCAGTGCTGAGCACACGGTAGAAGCCCCATAAACACATCGATTCAGGCTGACTGGCTTCCTCTCCAGAACACGTGGGCTTAACGGAAATAAATTACTGTTCCAAAGAGAATACCCAGGCGGGAATTCAGGTCTTCCTACAAGGAAACAACACAGGGCCCGGCAGGTATCCTGCTCTTCAGAGATGAAAGCGTGCCTGAGGGAAGCCAAGCGCAGGAGCCTAAGGGCCCAGCCACAGCATCAGGCTTAAGTCAGAACAGGCCTTGAAAAAAATAATTTTTTAAAATTCGTGAGTTTCTTTAAAGGGTCTGTCTGATATCTTATCTAGTCTTGTTCCGTTTAAGCCAATGCGTAGTGGGAGTAAGCCCAATGCTCTTGACAGGCTGAGTCCCGGAATGGTCCTTGTGGGAGAGGCCGGCCCAGTGCCTGCGCCTGCAGAGTTCGCGTTCATTTGTTCAGCAAATTGTAGGGACAGGCTGTGGCGAGGATGGGTGAGCTGGCCAAGGTATCGGCTACATTAGTGTTGCTGGTGGAAGCAGGAGTCATGAGCCAGGTGAGTTGTCAAGAGGCAGGAGAGGAAGTGGCACGAGGGGGCACAGAGGGGTTCAGAAGCCTGGGAAGCAGACAGAAGATGCCAGGGCCCAGGTGGCCTTGAACATGAGTCAACTCTTCCTTTGAGGGAGTGGAGGACTGGGAGAAAGGGCTTCCCCCTCTCCTGCAGGGCCAGAGCTCACCCTCCTGTGAGAGCTGTCTCCTAGGATAAATTGCACAGCCACTGCTACCTCCCTGATTCTGGCTGCCATTCTGTCGCGACAGATCCATGGCTCTCAGCCTTGACTGCCTGTTGGAATCACCTGGGGGCTTTCATTACTGAGGTCCAGACTCCAGCCCCAAAGACTCTGATTTAGTGGGGCCAGGTGGGGCCGAGGAACCAGAACTTTTAAAAGCTCCTCCAGGTGATTCTCGATTCTCTCGTTTAGCAAGGCTGAGAACCACCGGTCCCAGATTACAGCAGGGCGTTAGCCGGTCTCCTTCCCTCTGGCCTTGCTCTCACCCTCTCCAGCCTGCTGTCCTTGTGCAACTGAAGGCAGCCAATCAGATAACACTACTCCGCTACCTGCAAACCTGCAGATGGCTTCCCATTGCTCTCAAGATAAAGTTCAGGTTCTATTACACGGCGCGAACGTAGCTCCACGATCTGGTCCCTGTTCACTGCATAATACGCACCCCACCCCAATAGGTCTCCATTCATGACCATTGACAGCTCCTCAGAGAAACCACACTCGCCCTCACCACTGTGCCTTTCCTCTCCCCAGAGCACTCCTCCAGCCCCCAAACCCAAGCTCTCCTTCACCAGACTGCACTCGGCATGTTATCATTGGTTCACGCAACAAATATTCATGGAGTGCCTATTATGTTCCAGACCCTGTTCGTCACCAGGAATACAAAAGCGAACAAAATTACACATGCTGTCTGCCTTCAGGGAGTTTTCAAATGAGTAGAGAAGACAGACGTTAATCAAAGAATCACAATATATTACATATAATTATAAATTGTGATGAGCTCTCAGAGCTGTGATCAGAAAAATCTTCACAAAATCTAAAGGATAAATAAAAGTCCACTCGTCAGGGCGATTGGGTGTGGAGACTATTCCAGACCCGGGAACCCCAGTGTGGAAGGTTCTGAGCCGAAAAGGAGCAAGTTACACTCAGAGAGCAAACCGTCCTACCTGTTCCCACTGCCCCCTGAACATCTTTCGTCATAACCTTAGTTTACAGATATTTGTAGTCGATTACAATTCCTTGAGGGCAGGTTATATGCGTATCCGTTTCAAAAATATATCTCTGGCTTCTACTACAGTGCCTGGCACACAATGGTTCCAAGGTTTCCCTAAGGTTGCACAGCGAGTGAGCCGTGTCAAGGCCTAATTGCTAGGTATGTCTGCATTCGCCTCCATAATTGCAGTTATGGTGGCGGAGAAGTCCCACCGTGTGCCATCCACAGGCTGGAGACCAGGGAAGCTGGTGGTAAGATTCAGTCTGAGTGTGAAGACCTGAGAACCAGGGGAGTCAATAGTGTAAATCCTAGTCCAGGGCAGCAGAGGAGAGGGGATGTCCCAACCCGAGCTATGAGGCCTCAGTTCTACTCAGGCCCTCCTCAGAACATTGTCATGGTGGCCAGATGGGAGGGGGGTTGGGGAATGGGTGAAAAGGGGGAAGGGATTAAGATGAGCAAATTTCCAGTTATAAAAACAGGCACAGGGATGTAAAATACAGCACAGGGACTGTAGTCCATAATCTTATAATAACTATGTATGGGGCCAGGTGGGTACTAGGCTAATCAGGGTGATCACTTCGCAAGTTATAGAAATGTCTAATCACTTTGTTGTACACCTGAAGCTAACAATGTCATATGTTGACTGTAGCTGAAAAATAAAATATTATTTTTGAAACAACAGTGACCAATGGGCTGGTCTTTGTGCTTAAGGATGACACTTAATATTGCTTGTCAGTACATGGGGACAACAAAAGGCTCCAGGGGATATCAGATTGTCCTGTTAAACCCTAAGTTCTACGCAAGAAGGACCTCAGTGGAGACAGTCCCCTGAAAATGATAGAATGACTCCTAAACCTGCAAGACTAGACTGAAGCTAGAAGCATTGATGAAGAAAGAACATGTTATCAGAAGTGCAGCTGGCAGCCTCCGCCCAAGCTGTGCTCAAGAGTGATGCCCTGGCCACTTCGAATTCATCCGTGCTAGTTGCTCCATATTCCACTAATGGCTGTGATTGCTCAGGTTAAGGCTAGTAAACAGCAAAACCACCTAACTAGTTCCCTTTGTTTTGATTCCAAGCTCGCCAATTAATCTATTGTTGACAATTGGCTTGAAGATTGTTCTATAGGAACAGACAGGTATAGACAATTACAGTTGTGTTTTTCCGTAAAAATGAAGAAGGTGGAATTCTCATTCGCTCCACAAGCCTAAACATTTGGTTACAGCAAATCTTTCTCAAGCATTAGACCTGTCCTCGTGGTGTTGACTGAATCAAGCTTTGAGTCCATAAGGCTAGGGGCAGGCCTTTGACCTTGGGGAGGTCACCCATAAGGCTGGGGCATATCCTCTACTTTGGGGAGGTCATCAATACCAACATCATTTTGTAAGGCCTCTTGGATCTGCCAGTTTCCCTGGATAGGCCTCATTCTAGACCTTCGAATCATATCTGTAACTTCCACCTGAGTTGTTTGTTTTCTGGGAGTGTGTTGGGCTACCCTGAGCCTCATTTCCCTGAATCAAGGACATAATTTGCAGGATGTCTGCCTGTGAATGGCTTCCTCTCTTTGATAGGTTACCTGTTATCTCTGGGGATTAAACTCACAACCCAAGTTTCTGAACACCCAACTCTGGTCAACAGAGTGGAAAAATTTTAATGGAGGCACCTTGAACATTCCTGATTCCAAGCATCTTATGGGGTGGGGTCCCCAGAAAGATAGTGATGGCTCACAAAGTTAACAGAGGGGCTGTCAACAAGGTTCTTACAGGTTCACCTTGATGGCGAGCTTTCCAAGGATGTCAGCCAGTGCTTTCTTTCAGTCTATTGCTCATGTCAATATCCCATTGCCTAAGAGAGTGCCAGGGGCTCAACACGTGTTTTGGAGGTGAATGAGTAAACAAATGGATGAGTGAGTACAGGCATGCCCGGGTCTCTCCCTCTCCTCTGCCCCATGTCATTCACAAGCACAACATGTCCCTATGAAGAATGTGTCTGGGGTGGGGGGGGTGGGGGGGGATGAGTTAGCTGGGTATCAAACATCGGAGGCCTCAGTTTGCTCATGCCCTTACCACCCCCTGGAGATTCTAAAATGTCCATGCTGGTCCTTTGGAAAGAAGACTAAAGACAGCACTTGCTGATTGCTCCGGCTGGGCATCTGGCCAATTTGGACAGTGCCAGGCAGAGCCCGGGGGATCAGCAGGAAGAGTGCGCTAGCTCTCAAGGCTGCGAGGCTCTGGTGCCCTGCACATCCATCCACACGCCCGAGACTCACTCACAGGCCCGGTGTTTGCCATTCCGTGTGGAAAACAGTGAAGGTAATTTTGTTTTCAGAGAAGCAGTCTCCCACTCAAATGTGCAATGCCCAAAAAGAAGCCAGAGTGAGCTCATCATCGAGTCTTCCGCGTGAAGCAGCATTGCCTTCTTGCCAAAGGCAGTGCCTGTCTGGCCCTCTGCCGTATGGTGGGGAGCCAGCAACTATCATACTTGGGCACCTAGGCTGAGCCCCCGGCCACTGCCACCAAGGCCTTAGGAACATGTGGGCCCACTGAGGGCCAGAGACCCACTGTAGTCACCACCATCTGCGTGCTTCCAGCCCCAACCCCAGCCCCACTGAATCAGGGCCTGGGATGATGGGACAGCCATCTGTGGCTCTGGTGCCAGCCAGTTGGCGGACCTCTGCTCTGGAGCAGAGAAACTCTGGTGTCTTCACTGTCGCTGGAGCTGCCACCCAGCTGCAAAGTCCACAACCATATGCTTGTGCCCCTGGCCTGGTGCGAATCATGACTAAGTTGGCAAGTGAATTCTGACTTCTCTTGTCATCTCGGAGATGAACATGTTGTTTCCCAATCACAGATGCTCCAAACATCTTAAAACTCAATTTTCTGGCCAGACTCTGCCTCCTGCTCCCACGCCAGGCAGATGGGGCCGGGCTCCCAAGAGGATCAGGGACATTCACAGTCCAAACGAAACCCATCTTCATAAAGTGCCTGAGACTCTGGCCCTTCCTAGGAACTCAAAAACATTGGCTCCGGATCCTATTTCTTGCTTCTCCCCAGAACACAGGACACCCTGAGCACGTCTTCAGATATAGACATGACTCACAGACCCTCCAAGTGTACCTCATCCAGCCCTGCAGGGACACGGCCTCCCCCTGGGAGAAAACATCCCAAATCATCATTTGGTCTAATTGCCTGTCAGCTCTGATGGCTCAGAACCACATCAGTGCCTCGTTACCAAAATGTGGTTTGACACTGATTTAGCACAAAGATTAAAGTCACACTGTGAAAGCACCAATTTGGTGAATCACTTTGTCAATCCAGGCAGCGAATTCTCAGAAATTGCTGCAATGCAGGAGGAGAGCCATGCGCCATGGGTGCCTTGCCTGTTTGTTTGTTTGTTTGTTTGTTTGTTTGTTTGTTTTTTAAGGGATGAGAAGGAAGTTTTGGCTTAAGGGCCCCATATTTAAATTTATCCCACCATTAGATTAGCCTTCAGTGACAGCCGCAGACAGCCTGAGATCACATTCTTTGGCACAGCTTACGTACAAGTGGTGACCCTGTGACAGCCACCGAGAGGGCCAGAGCCCTTCCAGGGCCAGGGGAGAGTGAAGTGCCCACCTCAGGGCCTGTGAGCAGCTGCTGGTAACGGAGTTCTATCTGTGGCTGGGGTCCAAGGAGGTCGGAGAGATGGGTTCTGTCCCTGTTTGGTGGAGGAGGGCGTAACTGGAAAGGTAACTGGAAGTGGGAGCCGCACAGGTGTGACCTCTGCCGGCCTCACTCCCTCCACCACTCAGACCCACTGGTTCTCCTCTCCGAAGAATGGAGCAGGCTGCTCATCCCTGTCACTCGGGGTCCTCTGCTTTCTCCAGATGTCACTCAGCCTGCCACGCCTCTCCTTTGCAGGGACAGCCACAGGGCTGGATGCAAATTATCTTTAATGAGCTGGAAGCATCCCTCTGGGCCAGCCTGCTCTCCACATGCCAAACCCTACCTCAGGGAGTTCCCTCCTCCTCTGTCCCAGAACAAGCTCCTTTGGGGGCTCATTTAAAGGGCCTGAAAAAGGGGGTGGGGGGATGGGAGGAGGCCTAAAAGGCAAACAGCTTCCAGACTCTTCCCCCCAGATTCTAAGCTCATTAACAGAGACCAAGTGGGATTGAAAAAACATAGGAAGTCTTTTTCTCTCCTGTTTGGTTTAATATTCACTCACACATGGGCACAAGCATTTAGCATGCTGTGCTAGCCTCCCAACAAGAAGACAGTAGGACCTCACCAAGAACATGTCTTTATTCAGTAAACACAGTGGACCCTTGAACAATGCACGGGTTAGGGGCACCAACCTCCTGCACAGTTGAAGATCCATGTATAACTTTGACTCCCTGAAAACTTAACTACTAATAGCCTGCTGTTGTATTACCAAGCCTTACCAATAACATCAACAGTCTATTGACACATTTTTGCATGTTAAATGTAGTATATACTGTAGTCTTAAAATGAAATAAGCTGAAGCCCTGACCAGTTTTTCTCAGGGGTTAGTGTCGGCCTGTGAACTGAAAGAGCCTCGGGTTGGATTCCAGTCAAGGGCACATACTAGTTTGCAGGTTTGATCCCTAGCCCCAGTTGAGGTGCTTGTGGGAGGCAACCAATCCATGTGTCTCTCCCACATCGATATTTCTCTCTCTCTCCTCTCTCTCTCTTCCCCCTCACCCCCTTCTTTCCACTCTCTCTGAAAATCAATGGAAAAAATATCATCCATGGAGAATTTTTTAAATAAACAAATAAAATAAACAAGAGAAAATAAAATCATAAGGAAAATAAACAAATGGGACCTCATTAAACTAAAAAGCTTCTACATAGCAAAGGAAACCATCGATAAAAGACAACCTACTGAATGGGAGAATATATTTGAATATGATATCTCCAATAAGGGATTGATACCCAAAATATATAAGGAACTCATACAACTCAATTATTTAAGAAAATAATCCTATCAAAACCACAGCTGATACATTTCTCCAAAGAAGCCATACAAATGGCCAACAGGTATATGAAAAGATGCTCAACTTCACTAATCATCAGGGAAATGCAAATCAAAACCACAATGAGATACCACCTCATACCAGTCAGAATGACTATTATCAAAAAGTCAACTAATAATGTGTGTTGGCAAAGATATAGAGATAAGGGAACTCTTGTGCACTATTGATGGGACTGCAAATTGGTGCAGCCACTATGGAGATTCCTCAGAAAACTAAAAATAGATTTAGCTTACAACCCAGCAATTCTGCTAAAATGAAAACACAAATTTGAAAAAATATAGGCACCCCATGTTCATTGCAACATTATTTACAATAGCCAAGATAGGGAAACAAGCGAGGTATGTATCAATAGATCAGTGGGTAAAGTGTGGTACATATATATAATGGAATACTACATAGCAATAAAAAAGAATGAAATCTTGCCATTTGTGACAACATGGATGGACCTAGAAGATACTATGCTAAGTGAAATAAGTCAGACAGAGGACAAATACCATATGGTTTCACTTATATGTGGAATCTAAAACAAAACAAAACAAAAATAGACTCATAGAAACAGAGACCAAAGAGATGGTTACCAGAGGGAAGGGAGAGATGGGTGGAAAAGGTGAATAATATTGTGATAAGTTTGCATAGTCAATAATATTGTCAATAATATTGTGATAAGTTTGCACAGTAACAGAGGATTACTAGAATTAGTAAGATGGTCACATTGTAAGGTATAAAAATGTCAATCACTATTTGCATATTTGCAACTAATATAACCAATATAAGATTGTATACGAACCATATTTAAATAAAAAATCATAAGAAAGACAAAATACACTTACAGTATTTATTGAAAACCATCCACATATAAGTGGACCCATGCAGTTCAAACCCATGTTTTTCAAGGGTCAATGGTATTTAAAACACATACTTTAAGCCAGGCATTAAGCTAGGTCCTGGAGATTCCATGCCAAGCAAAACTGCTATAGTTTTCTCACTGGACTTCCACGTAAGAGAGCAGACAAGCATTCAACAAGTAAGTAAACAAATTTAAATACAATTCAAATGTGTCTTGGGTGCCAAAATGAGATTCTCCCAAGGATTACTGGGCCAATGGGGTGTTTTGGGTAGGTTTTGGTTGGGGGGGTGGGGGGAAGAGGCTGATGATATTAAGTGATACATGGCATCATGGGAATTTAAGAGCAGTGCTTTGCAGAAGGCATCTAACCACAGCTGTAACTGGAGTGGGCCCAAAAGACAGCACAGAGCTAGAGTAATCCCAACTATTTCCCTCTTCCCTCGGTACCAGAAACTGCATGGACTTGAGGCACCCTTCCTCTGCTGGAACCTGCTGTTTCCCTTCCTTCCTGGGTCAGGGCCCACTCCACCCTTTGTCTCTTTGCTTCCTGTAGGTCATTGACAGAATGAAGCTTTTAGATCTTACTCCTACATTCCTCAAGACAATGAGAAAGTACCTCAGTACATGCAAACCAGCCCCCAAAATCACTAGTTAGATTGCCAGGCCATTCATAATGCTGGTGTGAGACTGCAGACCACTGGGCGGGGGGAGCGGGGGGTGGGGGGGCAGCCCAGAGCCTACTTCTCAGAGAAGAGGGGAGAGAAGGGCTGGAGCGCCAGCTCTGGGCCTGTGCAGAACCCAGCTGGGTGCTCTCATAGTTTCTTCAGCAGACACATTAGCTGTGTGGAGGCACTCCCAGGGCTGCCCGTCTGGCTCGGCCCTGTCTCTGGCCACGGCACTGGTCCTATTCACCCTCTTCTAGACTCCTGGGGTCTAGACCCCAATTCCTTGCTTTGCTTAAACCCCCTTCACCAGCCCTTGGGATATCAGAGCAGGAACAACGCATGAACCCATTCGCTCCAATCCCCCTCTTCAGACTTGGCAGTAGTTCAGCCTGACACCACAAAAGCTCTTTGTCACAGCCAGACATTGCTCTCCTGTCAAATCCCTGTTGCCAACAGACAGGGGATGAGGGGGAAGAAACCTCTCCAAGTGGCCTTCTGTCCGGAGAAGGCTGACAGAGAGCCAAAGGTGACATCGCTGATATTAAAACTGAGGCAAGATCATAAATGCCAACCAAACACTGGGAGCAGCTGTCAGTCACCGTCCCCTGTCCCCTCTAAGATCTGACAGGGAGATGTGCCCCCGGCACTGACTGAAGGATGCTGGAAGACACGCCAACTCAGCTCCATTTGGCAGTCGTTGTAAAGTAAACCTCACAAACAAGGGAATGTCTGAGACCTGTCAGAGGCTGCTTCTTGCTCCTACACACACACACACACACACACACACACACACACACACTGATCACAAACCCAGACGTATGCATTGATTTTCTGCTTTGCAGGTAACATCAAGGACTCAATATTCAAAAAGACTGTGTTTTGGGTTGTTGGTTTGTTTTTGTTTTTTGGTTTGTTTGGTTTTTTTTGCGGGCGGGGGGGTGGGGGGGTGTTGTTTGGTTGCTTTTCCAGTAGAATCTAGGCACTATCTTGAAGGTACTTTATATGACTAATGCAAACTCCATTACAAGCAGTGGGGGTAAGAGGATAGAGAGAGAAAGAGAGAAAGAATTGCAGTCTACCTTGCTCTCCAGCCTACCCAGGAAGTCCCGACAGGCCTCTGACAATGTGAGAAGCTCTCAGTGCTGACATAGGGTAACCAACTGTTCCTATTTGCCAAAGGCTCTGGGTTTCCTGAGATGCAGAACTTACAGCACTGAGACTAGGACAGTTCTGGACAACTGGGACAGCTGGTCACCCTAACAGCATGATTCCTGTGTGTAGAGATCCTTCTCTTTGGATGAGGCCATATTTAAAATACTGTGAAATTATATAGGCATATGCACTCATTCCTATGTACTATCTGCTGAACACTACCTTCTGCATTAACATCCAGGCCACATAACTTGGTCCAGGATTTTACACTCATAGAGTTTTATGATAACACCAGAGATTTTTACAAGGACGGTTTTGAATCTGTGAGACTTTTGCATTATCTGATGACACTGAAACCCATGCAGAGGGTCTGGGCCACCAATAGCCTAGGGCTCAGAGTGAAATCTCCAGGCAAAGCCCCACTTCTCTGCCCCACCCCAGCACCCACACAACAGTGCTCACCGTCATGAAGGTCTACTACTTAGGAGGGACAGGGAAAAATCGGGTCTGTCTTCCCTGTTCACTTGGAGATAAGGCCCAAGATGGGTCTGCTCAAGACTCAGAGCTCCTGCCTATCTTGGGAGGGAAAGAGCTCGGCTGGCACCCAGAAAGTCCAAGGTGAAATATTCCGTGGCTCTGAGAAATCCTATGCTGATGCTAGTGTGTGGAGCAGGTATATCTGAGCTTCATTCTGAAGACCAGGCATGCTTAGCACATGGGACCTGAGAGATGAAGCATATTTGAAACAGAGCAACAGAGTGGCTAAAGGCAGGAACAACAAACATTTATGGAGTGTCACCCTGAGCAAGGAGACTGTGCCAGGCACTGGGGTAAAAGAAAGGGCATGGAGCTGTGCGGACCTGGGCAGCTAATTGTCCTTGCCCGCAATGTCCAGGCCTCCTCTCGGTCACCCTCGGGCCCATCCGAACTTCCAGCATTACCCTCTGTAACGCAGGCTTCATGCCATCACAACTGCCTGAGACTCTCCACTGACAACCTTTGGCTTTTTTGGACCAAATGTGACCTCGGCACAGCACAGCCCCTGGTCAACTGTTCTCCCCGTCCCCTCGAACAGCACCCACACTCTCACAGGAGCATTTCTCCATTTGGTGGATGAGTAAGAGGCAGAGAAGTGGGGGTGAGGGAAGGAGCAGGGGGACCCTGGGCTCCACGCTTCAGGGGATTGCTCTTAGAAATCAGCTCTGGGGCCCTCGTATTCTCCTCCACAGGAAGGAGGTCAGCCTTCATTGAGCACTGAGTTCAATGCCCTGGACACATTGTTCCCATCCCTTACTTAATCCTCACAAAATCTTTGTGAGGTGGATGTGTCTGTCTCACTGTGGCCACGAGGGGCTTGACTTACTTGATCTCCAGAGGTCCTTTCAGTCCTAATATCTGTGACTCCATGAAAGAGTTTCCTTCTGAGGATGGGTCACAGGGAGATAGCAAGAAGGCATCGTGCGTTAGTTATCTGTTGCTGCATAACAAGTCACTGCTCCGGTCGGGAGTCTGCGAGCAGCTCGGTTGAGAGGCTCTGGCTCAGGGAGCTGGGGTCCCCTCCAAGCTCCGGACGTGGCTCTCAGCCGGCCTCAGTTTCTCACTGGCTGTGGGACGGAGGCCTCGGGGCTTTGCCACATGGCGTTCTCCAGACAGCTCCTCACAACCTGGCCACCCGCTTCCCTCAGACTGAGCGAGCAACCCAAAGAAAGAGAGAATCCCCACTGCCTTTTATGGCCACTCAGAGTCCCACGTTACCACTCACACCTCGTTCTGCTCATTAGAAGCAAGTCACCAGGCCCAGCTCCAGCCAAAGAAGGGGAACTACGGTCCACCTCACGAAGAGAAAGAAACTGCGGTCAGTTTCTTAAACCATCGTGCTCCCAGTCCAAGAGGAAGACTATGAGCAAAGGTAAATCCAAGGGACAAAACCTTATTAACTACAGAGGCGGTAGATCCATGACTAAGAACATGGGCCTTGAACTCAGCTTTCGGTTTGAATCCTGGTTCCCAGTCAGTTAACAAATGTATGACCTTGGGCAAGTCCCTTAGCCTCTCTGAGCTTTAATGTCAGTGTCCTCGCCTGTAAAATGATGACAATAATGACGTCCTCACATGGTTGTTGTGTGTAGAAAGTGAAATGCTGGAGCATAATGAGCAGTCATGAAATAGTAGTTGCTGTCATGCTCACCTGAGGGCGATCCTTGCCCAACTTTAGCAACAATAGGAAGTCACTGGGTTAGAAGAACATGAGGCACTTAGAAGAAATATTGAGAAATTTGGGAGAGGGGTGAAGAACCCAGAAAATCGGGAGTTTGATGAGTAAGCACCTTAATTTTTGTTGATGGTGGCAATTTCAACAGCAATATTGCTTATTCTTTGCTTCTGTTGTAAGTTGTATTTGTGTTATTTTAAATAGCACAATGAGGTGATTTATTAGTTTTATATTGCTGCCATAACAAATTACTGCAAATTGCGTGGCTTAAAATAACACAAATTTATTATCTCACAGTTTCTAAAGGTCAGTAGCCCAACACAGTTCCAACTTCGCTAAAAGTAAGATGTCAGCAGGACTGTATCCCTTCTGGAGGAAAAAATTGGATCCCAAACCCATTCAGGCTGTTCGATATATAAGCTCAACTCCTCGCAGGTATAGGACTGGGCTCCCTGCTTCTTGCTGGCTGGAAGCCGGGACTGCGTTTGCCTCCTCAGGCCTTTCTCGGGTCTGTGCATGGACACCTAGGTCCCAGAACAGCAGCTGGGCATCAAACCCTCCTCCAGCTCAGGATCTCTGCCTACCTCTTCCTCTGCAGCTCTCCAGCTGCAGCCAGAGGACATTTTCTGCTTTGAAGAGTGCGTATGATTAGATTGGGCTCATCTGGGCCCAATTATGCATGCTAATCTCCCTATTTTAAAGTCTATAATCTTAATTACATCTGCAAAGTTCCCTTTGCCCTATAACCAATTATTCAGAGATCTCAGGGACTTGGGCATGGCCATCTTTGGGGGACATTATTCAGCCCACCACAGAGACTAAATCCCTGACCTGTGATATAACAACCTAGATTGTCAACAGGGTATAATAACCAAGAGAACAGAGGGACAGGATCCGGACCCTGAGAAGGACTTACAAGCGTGCCTCAGATCCCCTGAGACAAGCACTAGCAGGTAAGTGAACCAGGTAGAAATTCTAGACCGAGGCCACTAGACAGAAAACAGCTCCGGGCATGGTACATGCATAGTTCCCGACACAAGGCATGGGGTTACTCCACCCATGAAGTCAGCGGGGCCTGGGGCAAGGTTGGCTAGAGTTTGGGCTGCTGGGGGCTCCTTAGCATTTCCTGACTGCAAATAAGGTGGCCTGACCCTACAAGTTGCCTTCTAGAGCCTCCAGCTGGAAAATGGGTTTGAAGGCAGAGAGCTTGGCAAATCCTCACAGCCCTTTCCTGCGAGTTCACAGCAGGAAACGCAGCAGGGAGCGGAGGTGAAATTCACAGAGGGCCGTGTCTGAGCACCGCTCCTCTGCATGCATTCAAATACCAAGAGGTGCAAGAATACCCACTTGCTTTCCTTGTCTTTGATGTATGTGTTTTCCTTAATGTTCAAAGCCACACCAGTTCCTGTCAGCCCCTAGACTTGAGATGTTACATTTCTGAACATTATAAAGGGGAGACATGTAAAGTCCGTAATTCAATGGAAATAGGAGCAGCAGCGCCCTCCCGAGACCTTGTCACCTTGGTGTAATTGCTTTGGGTCGCATCACTCAAGACAGCAGCAGGTAGGTGGAGGAGGAAATGAAGAGAACCCGCAGCCGGCACAGGGAGAGATTCAAGAGAAACCCCATCTCTTAGCACCCTCTCCCCTGTCACCAAAGACAGAGGGGAGGCAACTGTTTAGGCTTCCAAAAGCAATGTTGCTTCTTCCTTCCCATGAGCTGCACTCATGCTCCCTTCCTCATCCCTGAGAACGCTTTTTCTTCCAGCTTGCCTCTCCTCCCCCAGCAGTTCCACTGATGCCCTGGGATGGCTCTAGAACCCCAGTGTGAGATGCATTTTGCAATCATTTCAGGTGGCAAATCTGGCTCTAACTGCCCACACGCAACGGCTCTTCCTGTGGCTTTTCTCATCTCCGCAGCTACGAGCGGTGGAGGTGGGAAGCAATGAAGCCCCAAAGTTCCAGGGTCCTGTGGATACGCTGAGCAGGGTGGGTGGGGGTTTCAGAGGTGGGTTCTGTGAGAAAGCTCTCTGCTCTGCTCCCTCCCAGAGAGGAAGTCGTTGGTGGCGTGCTGAGCTTGCCTCTCGCCTGCCCCTCACCCGTCACCCAATGCTCTGACTCTAGCATGAGCACCAGATCTCCGCCCGCTCTGCCAGGAGCTTGCGGCATGACCTCTGGCAGGTCACAGTCTCTCTGGAATTCAGTGCCTTCGACTACAACTGACAGGGCTTGGGTTAGATAAGGCTCCTTGCAGCTCAGTGAACCTCTGAGCCCAGCAGGATCCTCACTCTCTCCGATCCTCAACTAAAATGCTTGATGTAGTAAGACTCTGAGAAATAAGTGGATTTCACATCTAACCCTGCAAACACTCACCATGGAAGGACTCACCTCTCTCCTCCTCCCTCCATGTTTTCCAGCGCGGGCTCTCTATTATTCTTACTACTTGGTGGAACATGATGGTTCAGTGTCTACTAGGCCCACCCCCAGCTATTCTATGAGCTCCTCGAAGGGAAGAGTGGTATCACGATGCTTTTGTATCCCCACAGCACTTACCGTGGTGTAGGATTGTGGTTCCCAAATGCATCACAATGAAAAATGCAGATGCCTGGGCCCCGTCCCAGACTGACTGGATCAGAGTCCCCAGGGGTAGAAAACTACCTTTCAGAAGCTCCGTGGGTGGTTCTAAGGAGAAGCCAGCTTCGGAAGCCACTGGTAGGGGGAGCATGCAGCAGGTACTCCAGTTGTTGAAAACACATTGAAATCCAGCCACCTAATAGGCCCCATCAGAAAGAGAAACGCGCAAACCCCTTGTGTCTAAGGGTAAGAAACGACAGCTGTCCTGGCCCACAAGAGAGCCTGGCCCGCTGTCTTCCTGTCCCCTTCGTCACCAGGTTAGCTTTCTCTGGAATGGCTGCATTTGCCCTTCAGGATAATAATTATTATTAACTAGAGCCCTGATGCACAAAATTTGTGCAAGAGTAGACATTTTCACGCCGGCTTCCCTCTGACAACCGGGACCCGGGCTTCCCTCCGACACCCAGGACCTGGGCTTCCCTCCGCCACCAGCAGGCACCTGGGACCCGGGCTTCCCTCGCAGCCCTGGCTTCGTCTGGAAGGGCATCCAGAAGGACGTCCGGTCTAATTAGCATATTATGCTTTTATTATCATAGATGGGATGGCGATCTCACTAAATTAAGAACATGATAATGTCAAAGTTCTCCAGCTCTAAGGTCCGGGAAAGAGGGCTCAGCTATTAAGCAAGACTAGCCTGAGAAGGGAAGGTAAAGCTATCAGTGCCCTTCGCCAACCCAACTTCTATCCTGCACACTTTGTAGATTCAATTGGGTCCTGAATGCTGTGGTGTAATGGGGGTGAGGGGAGCACTAGAAGGGAGACACAGGCAGGAAGAAGAGAGGACCGAGAATTCCTATGTACCTTTTCCTAATCTCCCTCTCTGCCTGAGTCAGTACCAGAGAAGGGAATCATAGTTGGCACTTTGCCCTTGACCTGCTAACACGGGTAATAGTTCCCTTGATCTAGACCAGCCTCACAGCTCATAACACGGGCATGAGATAGGCTATCACAGCCATGTTAGTTCTTCTCTCCATGACGGGCATGTGATTGCCCCAAAGGAAAGGGAAGTGCAGCTGCCCACTGCAGAGGCAGGAGTTGGCCAGGAGGAAAGGGCCTTGGTTGTGATTAGGATACTGTAAAGCGGGAACGTGAGATATAAATGTCAGAGCAGCTCAAATCTTGATGGCCTGAAAGACAGCAGGAGCAGGGGGCCAGGGTTGGTTGCGGGCGGGGGGGTGGAGGCGGGGGGGGGGGGGGGCACGGAACATGGGAGAGAAGTCAGTGGGCCAGGGCTCAGTTCCCAGGCCAGTTGAATCTGAGATGGCACTTCCCAGGAAAGGGGAGGACTTGTGAACTTGAGCCAGGCAGGAAGGGCCAACCGCATTGCGGGCCTTAATAAACTCAGCAGTTCTCCGACTGTAGTGTGCATTAGCATCCCCTGTGGATCTGGTTTAAATTCAGATTCCTGGGCCTTATCCTCAGCTGTGTTTGCTCTACCACCCTGGAGTGAACTCCAAACCCTGGGTTCCAGTGGGTGGAGAGAAGTCAGATTCTCCCTTGAAACTAGCACGGAGCCCACTTCTTAGCCCCCACCCGGCATGCCACCAGGGCCTGCATGGCCCTCAACTAACAGTAGTGCCTGGACATCTAGCAGGTGGAGCTGCCAGCTGCCCACGGTTTGGGTAGCTAAGCCCACACCGGCAGGAGCTGTGCTCTTGCTCTGAAATGCGTGGCCCACTGGGCGAGCTCATGAGGAAATTCAGCCCCGGGGATGTATCAGGAAGGTGCTGATACCTGAGAACTCAGAGAAAATGTGACCAGGATTACATTACCCCCTTTGAGCTGGTCAGGTCAGATTTCCAGATGCAGGGAAGGCCTTCTGGGGACAAGGCTTCACACGGCCAACACCATCATAGTGCTCTACTTTGGACCCTCACACTGCACTACAAAGAAAGTAAGAGAGTATGTGTGTGTGTGTGTGTGTGTGTGTGTGTGTGTGTGTGTCTGTATATGTGTGTGTATGTATGTGCGTGTGTGTGCGTGTGTGCGTGCATATGTGTGTGTATGCAGCAGCAATGGACTCCCTGAATGTGCATGTACAGAACTCTAAGGAGATTATTTACTTTTTTTCTTCCTTCTGCCAAAGATAAAACCTTTTTACTTTATAAACATTAACTGAACGCTTCCTCTGCATTAGCACCATGAGAGGTGCAAAGGCCCTTATGTTATCAGAACTTTCAGCCTCACCAAGAAATTTTGCAAGATAGGAATGCATTTCACTCGATTTCTTTCTAATCCATTTCCAATCAATGTCCCTCCATTCACAGAGCCCAGACCACTCCCATTTAGGTAGTATTTGCTGACCGACCAGCTATAACCTGCCCAGTGTGGTGCCAGGTGCTGTGGGGTATACCAAAGAAGCATGATGAATAATTGGGGAACCAAGTTTATCATGCATCAGCTAATTGGAGAAGAATAGGAGACAAATATAGACTGCCAAGAACATGTACATAACCCAAGGATCTTTCTCCCAATTCACAGTTTTTCTCAAACTAGAGAAAATGAATATCCCCTACAAGAAAAACATTTTTCAAGGAACTTCCATTTTGACTTAAAATTTTTATAACCTTACTTACACATGTATAAACATAAAACAGTATAAAGTTTTAAAATGTATAAATAAATACCAAAACAAATTTATAAATTACATACCAAGAAAAATTCCTGAAAAACCAATAATATTTGCATTAACAAAACCAATTTAGTTTATCCTGTTTTTGCTGAAACCAAATGAGTGGTGTTGACCTTAATAATAGAAAGTGATAGCCTGAGGGCCGGTTTTTTATTTAAAGGCTTGGCTCTGTGGTTTGGCTTTCAGAATACTAATTCAGAGCGGGCCTATTTACACAAGAGTGCTGTTCAAAATTATGTTCATGGTTTCAAGGCTTTGTCTGCTCCTTCAGAATAATCAGACCTCGCACTTGACCCAAACTTGCCAATTGCTATTCTCAAATGACTATTTTAATGATGTATATCATCTGATAACACTGTAAAACTGTCTAATTCCACTGAAATTAAGATTAACATTGTGACGCTCGAGTCTGCATTACATTTAATCCCATTATTGCCTATTTTAGGGAAGAAACAGTTTTTTGTTTGTTGTTTTGTTTTTGTTTGTAATTTTTCTAGTTTTTCTCAAACTAGAGTAATTAATATTCCCCTAAAATAAAATTAAAAAGTTAGGTACCTTCCATTTTGACTTAAAATTTGAGCCAAACAGACAACATATGCCAGGGAGCAAGATCTCAAATGCTCCAGAAAAATCAGAAAATAATCTTTATTATAAATTTATCACTATACTTACTTTTAATGAGCTGCAAGTTACAAAGTAGTCAACTCAGCTGAGCCACACAATATGTCTGCTTATATCTTGTGATGGTTAATTTTCTGTGTCAACTTGACTGGGCTGAGGGGTGCCCAGACAGCTGGTAGAACATCATATCTGGGTGTGTCTATGAGGGTGTCTCCAGAAAAGATTAGCATTTGAATCAGTAGATTGAGGGAAAAATCACCCTGACCAACACAGGGGAGCATCATCCCATCCATTAAGGGCCTGAATAGAAAAATAAAAGGTAAACGAAGCAGAGCTGGAATGTCCCTCTTCTCCTGCCCTTGGACGTTGGTGCTCCTGGTCCTTGTGCCTCTGGGTTTGGACAGGAACTACACCACTGGTTTCCCTGGGCCTCCAGTTTGCAGAGGGCAGACCATGGGACCTCTCAGAGCTCCATGTCCATGTGAGCCCATCCCTCCTAATAAATCCCTTCCTATATGTCTCTATATATCTCATTGGTTCTGTTTCTCTCCAGAACCCTGACTAATGTATATATGACATAGCAAGGATGCGAGTGCAGGCTCTGTGCCCTCAGCGAGTCTGCATACTAGAAGCCATGAGATGGCTTCATTCGTCCACCTCACTTTCTTATTGAAAGTTGCAAACCTTCCTTCATACAAACACTGTGATTTCATTTGGCTCTAGCTCAGTGCAAATCGGATTGGACACAGAGTGTCAAGGCAAGCACAAAAAATTCTGACAGTCACCGTTAAAGGATGCTCATTTAGACAATCTTTGATGAACATTTTTAGATTTTCACCAAATTAAAATCATTAAGTTAAAAATGTGTTGTAACAGAGTCACAAAGCCCTGAGAATTCTCATTACCCTACCTTCTGGCCTTCATCTCCCCTGTTTCTCCATGTCAGGGTACATTCACAAGAACTGGGTCAAGTAAAAGGATGAACTCAATGCTGGAGGAGAAGGGATAAAGCTGAGCACCAAATGAATAGATTTCCCAGACTCCAAAGGTAAGACATCTAAAACACTAATACCTCCACACAGGTACCCCTCACAGGTACACCCTTAGTTCCTAACCTGACTCCCAGACCTGGAATTCCTACATCTCTCCTCAAAGCATCCCCATTCATCAAACCACGCAGGTTGGAATGTCCAATTACTTTTTGGAAAAACCAAACCCCTGTGCACTGAAAGTGACCACATGCCTACCATCATTTCCTTTCCGCCTTAGTCATTTCCCAAGTCTAAGTCACTCAGTCTGGAGGAGGGTCCTGAGAATTTTCCTAGATTATCACTGATGGCCAACTAGTACCCCAAGCCCCACAGAACAGTCCAGGGGGAACAGCTTTGGAATTTCTGATTTCCTAGTGGATTCAGAAGGATTTCTAGTTTAGATTGCCTTTGAGATTCTTCACTTAAGTGGGTTAGAAGCATGGCTGTTCCTTTAACTGCTGGACCTGTTGAAACAGACCCATTTACACATGCGCGCGCGCGCGCACACACACACACACACACACACACCCTAAGCATTAATTTTCAAAGACAGTAGCTTTTACTAGAAAGAAAATATTTCCTAACTCTTTCATAATCTCCAAGGTGCCATCTTCATCCATGAGGTTAGAGAATCATATTATTGTAAAGAGTAGTGTTTGCTTTTTCTTTAGTACTCTTCAGGCTTACAGAACGAGGAAAAGATCACACATTCCTTAGCAGCTGTTCCCTCGGGAATAAGACAGGCTTTGAATTGACCATCCTCAGTGAGGACTTATCTACATTCCCCACCAATGGCTTTGCCCGCTGAAGACTGGCCATTGAGGAAAGGGAAGGCTGTGAGACTCGCTCCCCATTACAAGGATCACCGGGTCTCAAAATAGGCAAATATCAACGTTTTCTAGAGTTGCCAAGGAGGCTGCATGGACAAGGTGAGGGCTGAGTCAAAACTTGAAGGGGCATTAGCTCAGTATAGGTGTTGTAGAGATGTGAGTGGGGCAGGTGGGAGGGAAATAGGAGTGAGAATAGGCATAAGGAGCCAGGTGTGTGAAGACACTGGAGCAGGAGAAACAGTGGGAGATGGGAGTAAATTACTCAGATGGGGCAGATTATAGAGCTACTCAAATACTAGACCAACTTTAGGCTTAGTCCAGAAGGCCGTGGTGAAAGTACTCTATTTCCTTCAGTAGAGAAGAGAGAATTCAGAAGTGACAGATCAGACTGGCAGTAGCGGGCAGGATGGATTGGTCTGGACATGAGTTAAGAGTTATTGCAATAACCCTGGTGATGAAGCCCTGACTGTTAGACTTTAGTTATATAGAGGCAAATGCTGTCACACTGTGATAAACCCGAAGCCGGCCAGTGTGCCCCATAAGCAGGAGTTGCTCACTTATTCAACTAAACAGGCTAAATAAAGTCTAGTTACCAGGAGGTGTCAAAAACAGAGGCCTGGTGAGGATGACAAAAGTCCCTCTTTATATTCAGATGATGTCACTCCCACACACATCTGGCTCAAAGGGCCATGGTCTCCTTGTTGTTTTTTATTATTAAAATATGTCACCAGAATCTCTTAGCAACTAACTCACATTAGCCTAAAGTGGCAGAGAGAAATGAGGGAAGGGGCAGCCAAATCCCTCCCAGAATCACATGGGTAGTAGATACTGCTGATGACACTCACACTGTAAGGCAGTATCAGTTGTCTATTGTCACAATGCTGTTGCATAATAAACAACCAATAAACCCTAGTGGAGTGCAACAGCAAACGTTTTCTTGTTGCTCAGGTTGGCTGGGCTTTCTGGGTGATCTCAGCAGGCTCACCTGTGTTTGGCAGGTCAGCTGGAAGCCAGCTGGTTTAAATGGCCTCATATTGGATGACTCTGTTCTGCTCCATGTGGTCTCTTATCTGCAAGGAGGCTAGTCCCGGTTTGTTCACATAAGCAGGAGTTAAAGGAAGAAGCAAACAAGTATTTTGCAAGTCTATGCTTTCATCCATTTTGCTCTGGTCCCATTGGCCACAGCAAGTCACATGTCCCAGAGACAGAGTGAGTGGGAACTGCAATGCTACAAGGTAAAAGGAATTCATGGGGCCATTAAGCACATCAATCTATCACAGAACCTGAAAGAGAAAAGGCTGGAAGAGATTGGAAATCCAAGAACAGATCAAGACCTTAGATGGAGGAAGAAAATCTCCATGGCAGTGTCAGGGAGAAAATGGTAGGATTGGTCACCAGGAGAAGTGAGTCTTGCATGTTAGAAAGACTGATGAGCCTCAAACTGGCCTCCCTGCTTCTTCTCCACATCTGTGAGCAGTGCAAGCTTGGGAAAAGGGTGGTGGTTTGAGTCTTCACTGCAGGTAATCACAAATACTTTTGCTTTCCTGACCAACTGAACCTTTGCCTTCAACATTCCAATATGTTGTGTTCCCCTTAAATAAACTCTCACTTGACTTCATATGCCTCTCCAGCTACTGGCATTCCTGAAATGTAAGCAAGAAGAGGAATCGATGGTTAGCAAGAAACTGGCAACCATACATGGTTGTTCCCTTCAAACTAACTCCGTGAGACTTAACTTGGGAGCAGAAGGACTTGATTGTGACCAGCTGGGGACAGGAGAGATGAAATCTTCACCTCCCCATGTCATTGGCAAAGATTACAGAGGTTAGAATATGAGCTCATTGTGTATTTTTAAATCTTGACTCTGAGATGTGGCATAATCCAACATGCACAGGGTGTCTGCAGCCTCCTCAAAACCTAACAAAGAGACAAGAGATTCTTTCATGAAATTCCCAAAGATGATTTCCACTGAAAGGGCCATACTGAGAGCAGAGGACGGCTCTGTTTCATGGTGAGATGGAGGAAAGACCCGAGGGGAGCTGATGGAAGCAAAGGGCTTGGACAACAGCACAAGAAATGCCTGGAAGCTGGGGGCATTGGCATATGAGGAAAGTAGGAGCCAAGAGATGGGAATGGCCCCCAGGGGGGCTGCCAGAGCAGGGCTGGCTCAGAGAAATGATAGAAGAGATGAGGGGCCATAATCAGAAGAAAGTTCAGCAAACAATACTGGAGGTGACAGCTGGAGGGGACACTAGCCAGGCCAGAGGGACAAGTGGCCTCAAGAATGCTGTTCTAGCCTGGGTCAGAGAGTGAGAGCTGGTATCAGTGACTAAAACGCCCAAAGGAAAAAGGTTGGCCTCAGGCTGGGGTGTGTAGGTATGGTGGACTGGCTACAGAAAACAGGGATTCCAGGGCATGCACATTAGCCACGGTGATGAGACTACTGAAAGAAGGAGGTGACAGGGAGGACCTACAGTGGACTGGTCAGTGCCTGCATCTGTGTCAAGCCGGGAGAGTGGTAAGGGACCGTGTCTGTAATTTATCTGAGCAACATGTGTTCCCTCTAATCCCTGTCCTGGCAGTGGATGTCATTGTGGATGCAAATCGGTGATGTTCAGAGGGTAGGAGAATGGACCAGCAGAGATGAGGGGAGCAGGAGGAAACCATGAATTCAGAAGCAGGGCCCACAAAGAGATGTCTGACACCTTCTTTGTCCTCTGATTGGAGACCGAGGAACCCTTTGGTGACTAATCAAAAGTAGGGAATCAGTTATAATTTCCTGTCCTTCATCTATGAACATAAAACTCACCAGCAAGAGTGTTTGCCTTAGGGCTGGTGGTTTTTCTACTCCCCTTCCCCCAGGAGTGGAATAATGAATGCTGACTCATATGATCACAGAGACACATTTGCAAGGTAACGAGCCAGGGACTTTGACCTTACTGTTGCTCAGCTCCATCCAATTGCCCTAATGCAATAGATTATAGCATGCAGATGGGTCCAACTGCCTGGCTGCCAGCTCAGAGATTAGCATTTTTCTAATTGTCTCCTTCTCCTGGGAAGAGAGCGCCATCGTGTGTAGAAACACTGAAGTTCAGGCCATGCCAACCCTTTTTTTCCCCTGAGTTTACAGGTTTCTAAGTCTGTGCCCCCGTTTCATTTCTGGACTACACTGAGCATCATATTGTAAGGTGTCCCCTGAGCATGTTAAGCTGTTGGCCAGGTACAGGAGGTAAGATGTATCTGGTCCCTGGAGGGCACCTTTCAGCATCGTTTTGAAGACCAGTTACTTGTCTTTGTGAAGCAGAGAAACTGCCTACCTGAGACTCTCCGTGGAAAGCATGTCTGTGAATTACATGTTTCCTACAAGCTCCTCCATTCAAGTCTGAAACGCCTGGTGAGATTTTCTCTGCAAGCGTGCGGGCCGGCCTTAACGTCCCGTGGGTACGCAGTGGGGTGGTGGGAAACCAGCTCCCAGGGAGGCGTGGTCCTGCTTTGTAGCACCTGCTGGTTTTCCTGCTGCAGATACTTCCCTCCTGGCCAGTCTCCAAGGCCTGTGTGGCATCACTGCTGCGAGCTGGGGAGAGATGCGCACTCTGGGCTCCCGTCAGCTGGTGCAAGTTGGCACCGCACACGCCAGCTCAGGGACCCACGTCTTGGGCTCATCTGTGAAGAATGTCTCCTGCGCATGCTCATAGGTAAATAACTTATTAAGACGGACAGAAGGACTGACGGAAACAGACTGGATTCAGGGGACCCAAAGAGCTACAGAAGAATCAGGTGATGCCAGGAAGAGAATTGGGAAGCAAAGAAAAGTCACCTTCTCACCCTTGTACAAGGACACAGAATTCCTGGGACAGCTCTGGGAAGAGTTGATACTTGCCAGAGAAATAATAATACATTGGGGGTGCTTCAATCAGCGCCCAACATGCGGCGTGTGCTCGGTAAGTTGTGGTTGTAACTTTCTGGGATGCCCAACAGGCCACATATCTTGATAAATTTATATTCTTCAATGAAGGTCCAAAAGGGATGACTAATTTTTTTAGGCTCCAGTATATATACCCTCAGAATCTTTGTAAGGCCCTGAGTATTTTCACTTGAAAAGGACCAGTAGTGAGATTGGCAAACACTCCTCCAACCAGCACAGCCCTCCTGAGAGAATGGCGTTTACTGAGCACCTATATGTGCCAGACAATTAATATAAGATCGTACTTCTTTCTCGCAGCAACTCTGTGAGGGACATTCTATCGTTTTCCTTTCATAAATGAGGAAACAGGGGTTCTAAGATGTTAAGAGACTAGTAGTCCTGGCTACTCGGTGAAATAGTGACAGACGAGGGTGATTTCAATTGGGATCTTTGGGGCTCAAAGCATAACACTCTCCATACGCCCGTACCATCCTGACTGAGAGAAAGCCGAGCTCGCAGAAGGCATTTCGTCACCTGGCTACCCTCATTTTGCACATCATGGGCATCACTGATTCTGGGACTAGGACCCTGGATTTGTGCGCTGAAGACACTCACTTGCCCTGAAGTGAAAGACAGAGTTTCTTCTCAGAGGCGGGAGGAAGGGAAGAGCAGGGATCGTGGCCACTGAAGACAGGAGTGGAGGACGGTCTGGACTCCAGCGGGAAGAAAGGAGACCCTTCCATCAGGGGTCCAGGAAGAAGGATGCACTGCCCGCCCCCTTCCCCGGGGAAAATCCTGCCAACTTCTCCCGTGAACAAGGTCCTGGGGATATGTAAGTCCCCTTGGGTAAGGGACCCCTTCTGTAGGGGCACAAAGGGACAACTGTGTCCCTGACCAAAGGGTGCCTGGTGGATATCAGGGGGCATTTTCCTGTGAGCAGGGATAGCATGGACCCCCAACTACTTCTAATAACTGTAAACCCCGCCAGTGTGGGCGGGATACATGCCATATGGACAGTAGATGTGGTGTTGGGATAAAGTTATCATCTTAACTAGCTGCCACCAACATTTCTCTTCAAGACAAAGCTCCTGGTCTGGAAGAGTAACTTGGTAAATACGGGGTAAATGGTGAGCCCCTGAGGGGCATGGACATGGTGCGCAGGAGGGCTTCTAAGGAGAGGGAGTAAGGGCTGCTCGGCTGGAGAGGAGGTGCAGCAGGTAGGGGGGTGAGGGGGGGAGAAGTCAGCAGGGTGATGAGAGAATGTGGAGAGGTGGGAGGCTCCCTCCCTGCTGGCACCCAAGTCTAGGATTTCTATTCACCTGGCGTGAATGAGACTTTGGGCAACTGAATGAGCAGCTGTGGTCACATCTGGGCAGCTGAGGTGTAGGCCAGAGACACATCTAAAGACTTGAGGGCCTGAAGGCTCCAGGGGCCTGACTATACCAGTCCCTCTCCACCCTGGAAATGTGAAAAAACTGGAAGTTCAAGTTTATCTAGTGTGACACTGTACAGCCCCAGCCAATACCGGGCTCAGGTAAGACAATGGAAACAGAAAATACATTCCGGCAGAGGTGGATTCTGAAAACACTTCATAGAGCAAGTGTCTGACTTAGCACTTGAGCTTCCTTGGCCAAAGTGGTGCTACAGTGCCCATGCTCGGAGACCCTTCTCCCCAATTAGATATCACCTCACCTGTGAGGAGGGTCAAGTGCAAGAGAGAGAAAGGCAGGTTTCTCCCTGGTTCTGAAAGTGTGGAAGCGCTCAGGGAGAAATGGAGGAGGGGAGGAGAGAGAGAACCATGACCCCCACCCCTTTAAAAAAGCCTGGCTGAGTATGTTTGCCTTCAGTCAGACGACCTCAACATATTGCTGAGGGCTAGAGGGTTATTAATTTTGCTGCTTACAAATGATCAGAAAAAAAAATCCTTCTTTAAATTTTGAAGATTCAGGAACTGAAAATTTACTCTTATGCTATTGGAACGATTTAACTATTTGGGCAATTTCAATGTAAATACTTTAAGACACCCCTCTGCCTGAGGCTAGGAAAAGTGTTGTGGTTTACCTATCATTGGAGCCATCAATCCAGAAATGCAACTCCAACCAGTTGACTGACTGCACGTGGTTGGCACACACCAAATGTTTGCAGAGGAAGGAGGGGGTCCCCGTGAGCTGAGATAGACAGCGATCATGAGCTTTGGGCCTGTGAGAGAAAAATAACAGGTTTTTGAAGGCAGGGGGCACTGTGCCATAGGAGAGGGAAGTCGGCGCATACCCAGACAGCGCCTCTGGCCTGCTGAAACTGGAGTGAAGGGCTCACATCCAAGCATCCCAGGGGCAACCAAGATCTTCCCAGCCCACACGCAGATAGGTTTCTTTGGTCTGCTTGTTTGCTTTCCTTTGATTCTGCTGTTCAAAGGAAATAGAGTGTGTTGATGTTTTGGATAAGGAATGTACTTTCTGGGTGATCTGGTTCATCTGACCGTAGAATAAAAAGGAAAAGGAGGGCAGAAGGAAGCAAGGCACATGGAATGCCTCAATCGAATGAAAACATGCGAGATTTTCATGTAATGTTATATAAACATGGATGTTCCACTGTGCTGTGTCCTCCACCTTCCACCGGTGTGAAGAAGAAGAAATGTTTCGTAGGGAAGGGATGAAGGATAGACATGTGGGGAACAAACATGCTTGATACAGAAAAGAACTAACTACACACCTATCTCATTTAATCCCCACAACAGCCCAAAGGTAACTAGTATATAAGCAAATAAAAGCAAAACCAAACCAAAACAGGGTCACGGGGAAAAGTCACATAGCTAGAAAGCATCAGAGCCAAGACTTGAGTCCAGGTTGGTCTAATGCCAAAGTCCCCTCTCATTCCATTGCCTCCCAAAGACAACGAAAATCACAAAGCAGCACAACTATGTGCATAAATCCCTTGTCCATTGACCTTGGACCAAATGTACTTATTCCTGGAAATTATCAGCTTAATAGGGGTCTCAGTTTTTAAGACTAGATGCCATATAGAGGAGATATTTTTAGCTAGTCTACTTCTATCAGGCTCTTAGGCTATATTCTTTCCAGTATAATAATGGACAAGGTGAGTAATGGGATTTTGTCCTTAAGAAGGTTAAATGTCCACATCTAAGTAGCTGTGGTATGTTGGGATAAGGGAGTTGTTTTGCCTCCTAAGACTGGCCAGAGCTGGGGAAGCAGGTTATGGAGGCTGTACAAGTCAACACATGCCTCTGAGCCCAGAAGCTGGAAGAAGCAGGCAGAGAGGGGAGCCAGAGAGGTCAGTATTAGACTCCGCCCGTCGTTTGACTTGGACCTGTCTTTAGTCAGAGTCTGTGCTGATATAAGAAATGCTGAGGCTCTGTCTACACCAGCCTGAAACCGCTTGATGACCAGCCAGCCATTCAACTCTTCTCTCTACAAATGCCAATGCTCTCTGTATTTGCTGAGTTTTTCATTCTTCATCCAGATGTTTGGGTGTCCGTATGTTTAATGTACACAGATGCCAAGGTTCCCTTACAGCCAAACAATTGGATCACAAAACATTGAGAAGATACACATGGTTGACGTTTCATTCAGTACTTGGCATTGTGTAGAGACAGTTAAGGTTTAATAATAAAGTCCAAGAATGGATAGGGCTGGCCAGTGGTAGAAGGGAACAGTGCTTCACCCAGGTCAGTCTATATTTTTAAAGCTAGTGAACATTTTTATTGGACTAATGTTCTGCTTGCTCTGAGGTCTCCCATCACAAAGAGCCAAAAGAGGCTCACCATGTGGCCAAGATGAGATCACAGCTGCTGGGTTGAGTCAAACTCAAATTTTACCTGATGCAGCCAAGAACAGGAAGACGAAAGGGCAAGGGAAACTGTTCCAAGGAGATTATTGAACCAGGCTGGAGAAATCAAATTCTATTGTCATAAACAACGCCAAAGGGTAAGGAGTTAAGTAATAATCATCCAAAGATCAGAGGACAGAGAGAGGTCCAAGGCCATCTCTGTGACTGAGCCTTGTATTGATGAGATGCAGGCTAAGTGCTGTTTTAAAGACATAGGTTGGGTAAGGGCCATGTCATAGGGCCTAGATACCCTGAGTCTGTTCGGGAATGGCTTTCTCAGGAGATTTACCTGGTCACTGAGAATTACCGTCCACAGCTCTTCCAAGGCAATGTCTCTTTGGGTCAGTTTCAGGCTGCCCAGGACAGATGGTTTCCTTTGTTTTCATCCAGGCCAATGCACAAAATTCCCTGACCAGGTAGATGGTGAGGCTATGAAGAATATGTCGAAGCCAGCACCCAAGAACCTAATCTCCATTAAATGGCCAGTCTTGGAGAGGTAGAGAAGGAAATGTAGGAAACCTACGCTGGAAAGAGTATAGTTCATTGTTAAAATCATGGACTTCAGATTCAGACAGAGAACTAAGTTATCTGAAACCTCAGCTGCCCTGTCTGTGAAGCAAGCATAATAATGGCACCTACTCACTAGAATGTTATGAGGCTTGAAGGGTATGGCAATAGCTGGTGTGTATTCAGTTTTTACAGTGTGCTAAGCATCTGACAAGCATTATCACATGCTTGCAAATGGTAAGAATTTTTGTTTGCTATAATAACCATTTGTATTCTAAAATATTCTTAAAGGAAATATAAAATGTTTTAATCAACCAACACAAAAGACAAGTTTTTAAACTGCAGTCACTACTCATGACTTATTAACAAAACATTTCTTGAGAGGTTCCTAGTCTAGTGCAGAAGATAAACACAAAAAGAACTGCACATTACCATATAAGAGAATATATGTGTGCTGAAATCAAGATACAAAAAGCCCTTAGGAGCCGGAAGGGGAAAGGGCTCCTTGCATGTGGGTAAGAGAATGGTGCCTTCTGGAGGAGGGGTAAGGGAGGGCGTGGCTGATGGTGATGGTGGGCACACCAATAGCCATCCCACCTTCCTTCCCTCTTGCTTACTTCCCAACTAAATGCTCGCTATCCCAGCCTCCCTTGCAGCTAGAGTAGGGTTGGCCATGTGATACAATGTTGGACATAAAACGTTAGAGGAAGATTATGGAGGCTTCTGAAAATGGTTTTATTATTTGATAAAAGGTGAATCCATCCCTGGGGACACCCTTGCCTTTCTTCTTACCTTGAACATGGACAAAATACTTGGAGCTATAACAGACACTTTGCAACCAAAAGAAGGACTCACTGGGACTGGTTCTTTGATGGTGTGGCTGAGCTGCTGCAGCAGCCCTGGACTGCCTGCCTCCAGACTTGTTGTGTGCATGACCGGATGCTTTCTTTGTTTAAGTCACTGTTGGTTAGCATTTATGTTACTCGCAGCTAAATGCATGCAGAGGAGCAGAGAGCAAAAGCACGGAGGTGGGGAAACACAGAGCGCTATCAAGGAAAGGGGGATGAGCCCCAATTTGGGGGAGCACAAGGAGCAGAAAAGGAAACCAAAAACCAGGCTGGGAATGCAGGCTGAGGCCTTATATAAAATGATAGGAGTTTAGATTTGGTGATGGGAAAGCTAATGAAGTTTTTTGTGGGCGAATGATGTGATAAGAACTGCACTTCTGGCCCAGCCGGTGTAGCTTAGTGGTTGCGCACCAACCCATGAACCAAGAGGTCCCCGGTTCAATTCCTTGTCAGGGCACATACCCAGGTTGTGGGCTGGGTCCCCCAGTAGGGAGCTTGCAGGAGTCATTGCTGTTTCTATCTCTATCCCTCTCCCTTCCTCTCTCTAAAATCAATAAAAACATATTTAAAAAAAAAAAAAGCACTTCTGAAGGATTAAACTATGGGTAGTTGGGTAGTTGGTTGGGAAGACAGAGGTCCTAGAAGCTGGGAGAGTTGTTGGTTAGCACGCTGCAGCAGGCGTTCAGGGGAGAGAAAGGTGGGGAGTGCCTGGCTGGGGCGGCCCGAGTGAAAAAGGAGACTGACTGACTTCCCATTAACTTTTCCTCAAATCGGACACGTTCAGCTCTGAAAACAGAACTTCAAAGGACCATTTTTGTGGACTACCTATATTTCATACCAAAGATACTCTTATAACTTACTATTCCTCTCAATATACAAAAATGCTTTCATTCTGGCTGGCACCTGAGTCCCAGGGTAATCGAAGAGACTCGTGAGGACCATCGTCTCAGGGATGCCTTCATTTGCCACCTGGGAAGGATCTGTGATTCAAATGTATTTGCCGAGGAAAATAAGATATAGAAAGTGCAAGAGATGTGAGGGAACAAACTCCAAGCTGTTAGCATCCACTTTGTGCCAAACACAGTTCTGGAAACGTTTATATACTTTGCCTCATGCTTACCGACTTTCGAGACTGGTATTACTTACTCTTCCTTTTACAGCTGACAAAACTCAGGGCTAGAAAGGTTACGCCCCTTGTCCTCCTCTACACACCTATGAACTGGCAGGGCTGAAACTAGCTTTCAAACTCAAAACCCTGTGGCAGGCCTCACAGCATCTGCTATGGAGTGATTTGTGTCTTCCCAAAATTCATATGTTGAAGTCCCAACCCAGCACCTCAGAATATGACTATATTTGAAAATAAGGCCGTTAAAGAAACATTAAGGTAACATGAGGCCAAATGAATAAGCCCCCATCCAATAGGACTGTGTCCTTCTAAGAAGAGATGAGGACACAGACAAGCACAGAAGGAAGACCATCTGGAGACAGAAGGAGAAGATGGCCATCTACAAGCCACGGAGAGGCCTCGGGGGAAAATAATCCCGCCAACGCCTTGATCTCAGAGTCCCAGCCTCCGGAGTTGTGAGAAAACAAATTTCTGTTGTGTCAGCGACCCGGTCTGTGGTGCTTTGTTATGACAGCTCGAGCCACCTAGCACAGCCTCTTGGCTTTCTTCCCGGCCCAGTCACTTTTCCCACCACCCTGAAGGCAGGGCTGCCAAAGGACTGGCTCTGGATGAGAGAGAAGGCGGGGCTCAGCACTTTCTGTACCACCAAGTGTGTGCCAATCTTAGAGTGAGGAGATAACTACTCCGCTTAGAAGTACCAGAAGGTTCCTCAAAAAGTTAAGCATAAGATTACCATTTGACCCAGCAATTCCATTCCTAGGTGTATCCCTGAAAGCACTGAAAACCGTTATTCAAACAAATACTTATACACAAATGTTCACAGCAGCACTATGCACAACAGCCTAAAGAGGAAAGCCACCAATGAGCGCCCACAACAGATGGATAAACAAAGTGTGGCCTCTCCATGCAGTGGACTATGTTCAGCCATGAAAAAGGAATGGAGTACAGACACGTGCTACAGCATGTAGCCTTTGGAAACATGCTGAGTGAAAGAGACCAGACACAAGAGGCCACGCATCGCATGATTCTATTTATATAAAATGTCCAGATCAGGCAAATCTATAGAGACAGAAAGGTTAGGGCCCGGGAATGGGGGTAGGAAGAGTGTGGGGGGATGGGGAGTGATTGTCTAATAGGTACAAGGCTTCCTTTTCCTTTTTGTTTCCTTCTGGAACCAGATAGAGGTGATGGTTGTCCAACATTGTGAATGTCCTAAATGCCACTGAATTGTACACATTCAAATGTACACATTATTTTTTATGTGAATTTGGCCTCAGTTTTTCTTTTAAATGCTGGGGGCATGGAGTCAGGACTAGAGAATAAAGGAGACCTATGGAGGCCACTGAGAGAGTAGCAGATTGAGAAGACACACTCTGCTACCACCAGCTGTGTGGCCGGGGGTGAGTCTCCCCCCACACTGGGGCCTCCGTTTCTCCTCTGTGAGATGGAAAAGGCTTCCCACAGCGAGCTCTGAGTAAACACGACCTAGACGTCAGGTACTGCTGTGGACGTGGTGTTGCTGATTTTATGGGTATCTACATTCTTCTCTATCGGACTTCTCCTCCATGCATCCTGGCTTTTAAATCAGCTGGCCAGTTCAATCGTCACCAACTTCCAAGACAAAACCCAGTGTCAGTGAGGCCAGAGAGCCTGCTGCTCTGATAAATGTTGTGTGTGGAAGAGGGAGGTGAAAACAGAGCCGGCGACCAGTGAGCTGGGGAGCAGAGGACACAGAGGCTCCGGGCCAAGGTTGTTAAAGAAATATGCTTGCTTACTTCACCACCCTGCGAAGCTAATAAACAACCCTCTGCACATGATTAACTATGACCTGGTGTGTAAATATGATTTGTAAGCTCTGAGACTGCCTACTCCAAGGGAAGAGCTGCTTTGTCACCATGGCAGCATCTAAGAGTTAGGAACTGGCTGAGCACGTGGCTGTGGTAGAGCCCAAGCCCTGCCCCTATCGGGGAGCCCCAAGGTGAGGGCCATGGTGGTGAGGAGGCTTCGGGACAGCTTTCTCCAGGACTGCGGGCCAGACGGAAGGGATTCAGGCCTTGGGGGTCCCCCAGGACCCAGCCCCAGATTCATCCACAAGGCCGTGGTCTCCAGGGCATCGCAGAGCTGTGATGCCAGAGCCTGTTCCACTTGCCAGAGAACAAAGGACCAGCCTCCCTTCCTGCTTCCCTGGGCCATGCTGCCGGGACTGGCTCCTGTTCCCCTGAGACAGTAGAAGCAATGGTGGCAGCAGCAACCCAGCAGGGCAGGCTCCTAGCACCATGGACTCTGCTCCAGGATCCCCCACCCCCAGCTGGCCAGCCTGGGAACTCTCGCGCACAAGAAAGAGAAATGCACAGACTCGTGGAGGTACAGTCCTTTGGGCCCCATGCATTCTGATGTTGCCTTGACTAAAAACACTCACGCAAGAAAAAAGTCCATCCCTCGCTGCTTTGCTCAGTGGATAGAGCGTTGGCCTGCAGAACGCTCAAGGGTACACGCCTGGGTTGTGGGCCTGATCCCCAGTAGGGGGCATGTAGGAGGCAGCCGATCAATGATTCTCATCATTGATGTTTCTATCTCTCTCTCCCTCTCTTTTCCTCTCTGAAATCAATAAAAATATATTTAAAAAAGAAAGAAAAAAAACCAACCATCATCACCAGGGGTCCACACTGCACCGAGCCTTCTCAATGTGCCAACTTCTGTACTGGCCACAATGATAGGCATGTGTCTATTCCACGCTCAAACACTTGTTAGTGCTGGCCTTGTTACCAGAACTTCTGCTGGGCACAGTGCGAGGTCCGTAGTAAACAGAAGGCACGTTCTCTGCCGTCAGGACTTAATTTGTTCATTAATTGGTTCATTCCGTTTTTGAGCCATCTGTCATGTGCCGGGCACTGATGCCAGCAGTTGGAAGTCAATACAGGGAGAAAAAGTGCTCACATCTAAAACAGCTAGAGAATAATCTCAAAGTAACATAGCATGTAGGCAAATCATGACAATTGCCGACATTCCATGAGTGTTTAGCCATTTGAGTTCATCAGGCAGCTTGACGGGACTTGAGTCACCACTGAGTCCAACGGTCTCTACCCCGTGACTGTACCAGTTCTCCTGGGGAGCTCCTTCAAAATACAGGCTTCTCACACGTGTCAAGATGGGTGAGGACGTGGAGCAATTGGAACCCAGTGCACTGTTGGTGGGAATGTAAAATGGTGCCGCCACTATGGAAAGCAGCACGGTGGTTCCTCAAAGAATTAAAAGTAGATCTATCATGTGACCCAACAATTCCACTTCTGGGTATACATCTAAAAGAACTGAACGCAGAATCTCACAGACATATTTGTTTATCCAAGTTCACAGCAACATTATTCACAGTAGCTAAAATATGGAAGTAACCCAGGTGTCTTTGGGCAGATGAATGGACAGGCAAAATGTGGTGGATACATACAATGCAAAATTATTCAGCCTTAAAAGGAAGGAAATTCTGCAATATGTTACAACATGGATGAAGCTTCAGGACTTATGCCAAGTAAAATAAGACAAATACTTGATGAATCCAGTTATTAGGAGGTACCTAGAGCAGTCAAATTCATCAAGACAGAAAGTAAATGCTGGCTGCCGGGGGCTGGGGGAAGGAGAGAACAGGGAGTCGCCGTTTAGTGGATAGAGTTTCAGTTTTGCAAGTGCAAAAGCTCTGGAGATGGGTTGCACAATGTGACTATACTTAACACCACTTAACTGCACATTACATTTGTAGAAGTTATGCCGTGAGTGTTGAGTGTTACGATGGAAAGAGCACAGGCTCCTGGGCCCCGGGCCCAAAGATTCAGACTCGGGGAGTCCGAGCGAGCGGGACTCGGGATCTGTATTTCTCCCTGGGAGTTGCTGACTTGCAGCCAGGTGCGGAGACCTCCCATCCCAGACTTATTTTAGAGATGAGGGAACTGCAGTCCAAGGAAGTGAAGCGATTTGCCAAAGGTCATCAGCTCCCTGGGGATCGGTGGTTTCTAGCCCTGGCTACACATCTGAGTCACTCCCTGGGCCCCCACCCAGCCCCAGTGAATCAAGATTTCTGGAGGAAGAGGCCCAAGCAATGGGGACTTGCAATGGCTCCATGAGCTCTCACAATGCTGGTGCGGGGCCAGAACTGAAGACTCCCGACCCAAGTCTCCTGGCTCTTCTCACACTCACACACTGGACCCCAGATTCGGGCTGAAAAGCAGGGATTGTGTTCTGCTGTTGGAGGGGGCTGCTACCAGAAAAGCTTCCAGCCACTTTTGGTGGTTAAGCAACGTGGTGCTCACCCTCCTGAGAATAGAGTTTTGAAAAATCAGAAGAACTCACTACAGCACATGCTGGGGTCTCCCCCACTGCCTGTCTCCTTAATGTCACCGAGAACACATGCAGAGAGATTCGCGTGAAAGAAGGGGCACCATGGAACTTCCGGATCCTCTATGGTCACCAGCCTGGGATGCAGAAGGAAGGCAATGTTTTCCAAAGTGAAAAACGGCAACCTCTTTTCATGACATTTTGAATTATTTTAGAAAAGCTTTACTCATTCTGAGGTTATAAATGAACTAGAGGCCCAGTGCACAAAAATTTGTGCACTCGGGGGGGCGGGTAAGGGGGGTCCCCCAGCCCGGCCTGTGCCCTCTCGCAGTCTGGGACCCCTCGGGAGATAACCACCTGCTGGCTTAGGCCTGCTCCCGGGTGGCAGAGGGCAGGCCCAATCCCTAGGTGCAGCCCCTGGTCGGGATCAGAGCAGGGCCGATTGGGGAGTTGGGGTGCCGCCCCTGTCATGCACAGAGCAGGGTGGATCGGAAGGTTGTGATGCCACCCTCAGTCATGCTCAGGGTATGGCTGACTGGGGGGTTGGGGCACCGCCTCCTGTCACACTCAAGGCAGGGTCGATGGGAGGTTGCGGCGCCACCCCCTGTCACGCACAGAGCAGGGCCAATCAGGGGGTTGGGGCGCTGCCCCCTGTCACACACAGAGCAGGGTCAATCAGGGGATTGGGGAGCTCCCCCCTGTCACTCACAGAATAGGGCCAATAGGGTAGCTGGGGCACTGCCCCCTGTCACACACAGAGCAGGGCGGATCAGGGGGTTAGGGCGCTGCACTCTGTCACACTCAGGGCAGGGCCAATGGGGAGGTTATGGCTCTACCCTGTCACACACAGAGCAAGGCCCGTGGAGAGGGGTTGGGGCGCCACCCTCTATCACCCACAGAGCAGGGCCGATCAGGGGGTTGGGACGCTGCCACTGTCACACTCAGGGCAGGGCCAATGGAGAGATTATGGCTCTACCCTGTCACACACAGAGCAGGGCCCGTGGGGGGGGGGGGGGGGGTGGGTTGGGGCGCCGCACCCTGTCACACACAGAGCAGGGCGATCAGGGGGTTGGGGAACTCCCCCCTATCAGGCACAGAGCAGGGCTGATCAGGGGGTTTGGGCACTGCCCCCTGTCACGCTGATCCCGGTGCTGGGAGCCTCGCTGCTCCGCTGATCCTGGTGCCGGGAGGCATATTACCCTTTTACTATATAGGATAGAGGCCTGGTGCATTGGTAGGGGCTGGCTGGTTTGCCCTGAAGGGTGTCCTGGATCAGGGTGGGGGTCCCCACTGGGGTGCCTGGCCAGTCTGGGTGAGGGGCTGAAGGCTGTTTTCTGGAAGCGGGTGACTGAAGCTCCCAACTGCTCCTTTTTTTTCTTTTTTTTTTTTTATTCTGGGCCAGCATTAGCTCTGAGGCCTCGCTGCTGAAAACATCAATACAATGTTGCGGTCCGGCTGGCTGAAGCCCGGCTGAATGAAAGCCGGTTTCTGGTGTTTTGTTTAGCTTCTTATTTGCAACATAGTACATAGTTGCTTAGAGTTGCAGCTGAGAGGCCGGCAGCGGCAGGCGGGGAACGTTGGAGTTCGCCATCACTGGAGCATGCAAGCCTCCCTGCTCGCTTCAGTGCATGGCTGCCAGCCGCCATCTTGGCTGACAGTTAATTTGCATAAGGATATGCTGATTAGCCAATGGGAAGGGTAGCGGTCGTACACTAATTACCATGTTTCTCTTTTATTAGTGTAGATTCTTCTTTGTTTTCTGATAGGCTGCATTTGGTCATTATATTTACCATAAGTTATAGATGTGTTTGAAAAATATCCTAGCGTATGACATAAGGCATGGCTTACACGTTTCCAGATGAACTACCCAGTTGTAATAACACTTTTTATTTACACATTCATGTTTTTTCCACTGATTTCCCAAACTTATCACCTATCAAATTCATTTGTAAATTGTTGAGATAATTTCTGGACTTTCTATTGCTATATTTTGTCTCCTTACTTCTACACTAGCACCACACAATTTAAAGTTTTGAGGCTTAGTAATATTTGTGAGTATCACTCATTTGCCTTACTTTTCAGAATTTCCTACTTTAGTTTTCATGGCGGACTTTAGAATCATTTTGTCTAGCTTCAGACAGAGAAAAAGACCTGTTTGTATTTATGTTGATATAATGTTAAACATTTGAACTCATCTAGAGAATACTGACATGTCACAACATAGTACATCTTTCTATGGTTCAAATCTTATTTTGTTTCCTTCAGAACTGTTTTCAATTTTTTTTCCTATAGGCCTTGAACTTTGAGGGTTAAGTTTGCCTTTTATTCTTTCTCTCTCTCTCTCTCTCTCTCTCTCTCTCTCTCTCTCTCTGTTTCCTATTGTAAATGGGAAATTTTTCCAATTGTATGTTCTGACTGTTATTGTTTGTTAATTCTGGAGCCTGTTACCTTGCTAAATATTCATAATGTTTGAGGTATTTTTTCTGTCAATTTTCTTGAGTTGTCTAGTATATCATAGAATCCATAAACACTAATGTTTTACTTCTCCCTTTTCAATTTTATATCTCTAACTACTTTCTCTTATCTAGGCTAGGGAAGTTCATGGGATGGCTCTTCAGTAACACACATGCAAAGCAAATTCACTTCATAGAGTTTGGGCACATTGACATCTCCACACAGATATCTCCAAGGAGCGAGTGGATTTGAGACTCTAATCCCTTTAGAAATCAGGAGGGAGTGTAAATTGGTACAGGCACTAGGAAAATAATATGGAGGCTGCTCAAAAATGAAAAAATGGAACTACCATATGACCCAGCAATTCCACTTCTGGGTATATATCCAAAGAAAATATAACCAATGTCGCAAAGAGATATCTGCATCTCCCTGCTCACTTGCAGAACTATTTACAACAGCCGAAACATGGAAACAACCTCAGTGTCCACGGACAGACGAGTGGATACAGAAGAAGATGCGTTATAACAAAACAACGTTGAACAAAATGACATTTTCATGTTTTATTTCAGTGATCACTTTTATGTCATATGACTTTAAGTTCATTGCTTATAAGATCAGAAAAGACTTAAAGGTTTACTGTAACTTGAGGCTCAGTCTTTCTGAACTCGAAGTGTCATCGAACTTAACAAACACCAGATGCTCAAGCTCTGAACCAGCTGCCCTCGGCAGCTCTGCACACCAATTTGCACGTGGTCCCCTTGCGAGGTGTGACTCTCACATGGGTATGTGTGTGTGTATGTGTGTGTGTGTCTCACTTCACACCACTGATAGGAACTTGGCCTCTTATGAGTTCAGTTTTGAATCAGTTGTTCGAACTTCATAGGAATCATCTTTTCTTAGTGAATGTTTCAAAGCAGAGAAGTGTTTTCAAGTTGCCTTACTCAGAAGGAAAAAGCAGCTCAGGACAGAAATATTATTCTTCCAGAAATACCCTCCCCGTCTCAGAGTCAACACGAGGAGGAAGTCCCTGGAAAGCACAGGGCCTAGGACGGGTGGCGGTAAGTGGAGGCTATTTTTAGGCCTTGATGTCACCTCCTGACAGCCATGGGCGTCCGTGGGCAAAGAAGGACCTGCCCATTGGACCATGTTCCTCAGCCCCCGGTCCAAGAGCTGCTGGCTGATGCACAGTGATTTTCTGCAAAGAAAAAAGCTCTGTCCGGATGAATGGTGGGTCTGTCTGGGCACCTGCTGGAAAAGATCTTGGTGTATTTCAAAAGGAGTCCTGGCTCAGGGACAGGAGAGCGTCATTTCCAGGCCTGCCCAGTCCCCTCCCCTCAGACTCCCCCCTGCCTCCCTCCTAACCTGTCCTCCCTTGCTTTCCCTGGTCACCAGACAGCTGCCCCGTCAGGGAGGGATGTTGGGGGAGGACAGATGCTTGAGCCCCTCGACAGGAAGCAGAAGCGGCTGCAGACCACCTGTCACAGGACCCCTGCCCGGACAGGACAGCGGACATCGCCAGAAACTGTGTCTTTCAGTGGCTACAGACAGGCAGGACCAGCCTGACTAGCATTTACTCTGGTTGTAGCCAAAGATTGTCTGGTACACCTCTCAGATCACACCCTAGTTTTTAAATAAAAACAGTGTCCTATTGTCTGACGGAAATGCCAGAAAAAGAACCCTGGAGCCAGGTGATTGGCTTGAACAAGAGTAAATTCACATCAACACATCGTATTTAGAATTTAGGAAGCCATATGTTTCCTTTCCCTGACATGGGGCCTGGCTCAACCCCGGAGCCCAGCAGTGGGCTGAGAATAAACATAGATAAATTAAACTAAAATGCAAGTGACCAACCTCACCCCCAGAATATCTCATTCAGTGGGTCTGAGGTGAAGTCCAAAAATTAGCATTTCTACCAGGGAATCCCGATGCTGCCAGCCCAGAGATCACACTTTGAGAACCACTGTTCTAGAACAAGAAAGAAAAGGAAAGAGGCAGGGAGTCCTCAGCCAGGTCACCTCCGCTCAGCCTGCTGGATTTTTTGAGGCACAGCTGGTGGACAAAGGGACAGCTGTGTTTGGAGCTGAGCAGGTGGGTGAAAAGGCAGGCTGAGAGCAGCCTGGAATGCCCTCCATGTCTTATTTAGTCAGAGGTCAGGGCCCCTGACTAAATAGTCAGGTATATTGCCCAGCTGGCTTTCTCAGTGGTTAGAGCATCAGCCCAACCACTGTTAACTGGCCCCCTGGCCAGGATGGGAGAGCCCGGCCAGCCAGGCTGGTCTTCATGGGGTTATGACTGACAACCACCAAGGACAGCAAGGAACACGGGCAGGCCTGGGGACGCCTGCGGTCCTGACTCAGAGTCCCCTCGACTCTCGGAGAAGCAGGTAAAGGTCCTCGAGCCAAAAATGGGAGGCAGCCCGTAGCCTCGCCTGTAGCATTGTCTGTTATGAGGCTACCTCAGATATAACTCAGCGTGTAGGCAGATCCCTGAACGAAACCTCATTTGTTTTTCTCACGATTGCAAGCGTTATGTCCGTGGAGTCGCTTGGTATGTGCTTGTTTGTGAATGGTTTGTTTCTCAACGTTGTTGCTGAGATTCTTTATTTTCCAAATTAATGCCTGAGCTGTCGTTCATTTAGTTTTCACTGTATGTATGCAATTGGCACATTCATTTTCTCCTGGGTGGACATTTGTGTCGTTCCCAGTTTTTTGTTATTAGCAACAGTTCTGCTATAAAAAATATTTTTTTGATGAAAATTCTTGTGCATCTCTCCTGATGCTCATATGGAAGAGTTTCTCTGGGGTTACAGAGTGCAATTTCTGGGTCATTGTGCTATTCTGCATCTTTTGCTTTTCTAAATAATGCCAGTTTTTTCCCCAAAGTACTAATTAATCTGGCACCAACAGTGCTTCGCTACCCATTCATGGTATTGTCTGAATTATTAATTTTTGCCAGTCTGGTGACATAACGAGGCTCTCCTTCTTGTTTTAATTAGCATGCCTTAATTAGTGATGAAGTCGAGCATTTTTCATATGTGCCTGTGTGTCTTCTCTCTTTGTATATTCTGTGCTATAATGGTTTCCTAATGACTTTTAGGAGTTATTTATACATTTCGGATAATCATCTTTTGTTGTTAATATGTGTTACAAATGTCTTCTCTTTGATTGAAACTTTTATTCTTACTCTTTTTCTAGAGCAGTGATTTTAACCTTTTTCATCTCCTGGCACACATAAATTAATTACTAAAATTCTGTGGCACATCACAAAATATATTTTTGGCTGATCTAAAAAAAAGATAGGTGTAACAACAGCCAGGTGGCTATTGTTGTGTTGGCTGTTGTCGTTTTTTTATTTGACATCTAAGGGAAAAGAGGTCAGAGCCACTGACTAAATAGTCAGGTACATTGCCCTAGCTGGCTTTCTCAGTGGTTAGAGCATCAGCCCAAGGACTGAAGAGTCACAGGTTTGATTCTAGTCAAGGGCACATACCTCAGTTGCAGGCTTGATCCCTGGTAACAGGTCCAGGCACCTGCAGGAGGGAACCAATCAATGTGTGTCTCTCTTTCTCTGTCTCTCCCCCTCTCTTCCACTCTCTCCAAAAATCAATGGGGAAATATACATATTTCCTCTGGTGAGGATTAACAACAACAAAAAGAGCATGTATTTTGCCCAACCGGTAAAAAGACAAAGAACCCCTCATACTCCCCCTTGAGGCGTCTTTGGTGTGGCTCAGTTGGGCGAGTGTCATCCATGAGCCAGGAGGTTACAATTTGATTCCTAGTCAGGGCACATGCCTGGGTTGCAGACTTGATCCCCAGTAGGGGCCGTGTAGGAGGCAACTGATCAATGTTTCTCTCACGTTGATGTTTCCCTCTCTCTCTCTACTTCTCCCTTCCTCTCTGAAATCAATAAAAACATATTTTTAAAAAATAGTCAGGTATTGCATGTTTTAAAAATTCTTGTGGCACACTGGTTGAAAATCATTGGTCTTGTAATAGTTCTTAATTAAGGTAGCAGCATTATCAGCCTTGTCCTTGATGACTTGCACTTTTGTGAAATATTTAAGAAATCCTTCCCTACCCTGAGGTCTTAAAGATGGTCTGTTGTGGGCTTTTTTAAGGCTTAAAGTTTTACCTTTCCCCCTGTCAATCCAGACTTGGGTTTTGTACATGGAATGACATAGGTAGGACTCCAATTTCATTCAGTTGCCATCTGGATAATTACTGAATACTCGAGCACTCCCTCACTTTTCTGTAATTGCTATTTCTGTCATTTTATCCAGTTTCCAAATGTGCTCAGGGCTACATCTGGGCCCTCCGGGTTTTTTTTCCAGTTGTCTTTTTGTCTATCCCTGTGCTAACACCTCACTGTCCTAATTATTATTGCTTTATAATGAGGCATGACAGCTACTGGGGCAAATCCCTCCCTCTTTTTCTTCTAGGCTCTCAGCTACTCTTGGACTTTTACCCTCCACATAACTATTAGAATCGGTTTGCCAACTTCCATAAAAAACCATGTTGGTATTTTTACTGGAAATGCTTTCAGTCTCCAGCTTCAATTTGGAAAAATAGACATAATTTCCTTATATTTTATTGCCATTGTAAATGATAGCTTTATTTAATTAAATTTTCCAAATGTTATTGGTATATAAAAATGCAATTGACTTGGGTTTATAACTGGCAACCTTGCTAAGCTCTCTTATTAATTCCAACAACTTGTCTGAGATTGTATGCAAACAATCAGTCATCTATGAATAATGACAGTTTTGTTTCTTCTTCCCTAGACCTTATACCTTATAATTCTCTTTTTTTCTGCCTCCTTGTACTGGCTAGGAACTGGCAAAAAGCAGAATCTTCATCTTGTTCATATTTGCTAAAGGACCTGCTTTTCTATTTCATCATTAAAGTAGCATTTGCTATAAGTTACTTTTGATACATATATGTCCTTTATACATTTCAGAAAGTTCCCTTCTATTCCTGGTTTGCTAAGAGTCTTTATCATAAGTTGATATTGGATTTTATCAAGCCATTTTATCAAGATTGCAGGTATTTTAATGTTTTGTGAAGTCTACTTATAAAACTACCTAGGACTGGCATACTCCTAATGGAAATATTTTTATTACTAATTTAATTTGCTTGATTCAATGAGTATAAAACTAATCAATTTTTCTTTTACTTTTAAGTCAGTTTTGCTAAGTTCTATTTTCCATTAATTTGTCTATTTCTTTTTCTTTTAAATATATTTTTATCTATTTCAGAGAGGAAGGGAGAGGGAGAAAGGGATAGAAATATCAATGAGAGAGAATCATTGATCAGCTGCCTCCTGCATGCCCCACTCTGGGGATCGAGCCCGCAACCCAGGCATGTGCCCTTGACTGGAATCAAACCCGGGATCCTTCAGTCTACAGGCTGACGCTCTATCCACTGAGCCAAACCATCTAGGGCTAATTTGTTCATTTCTGTGTTATTGGTGTAAATTTGTTCATAATAGTCTCTTATTTTTGTAATTTCCACTGTTTCTGCTACATGTTCCCTTTTTTATTCTTCTTATTGATTAAATCTGTCTTCTCTCTTTATATCTTTATCAATCTTGCTCGAAGTTTGTTAGTTTAGTCACATCAATGAACAAACTTTTGTATTGATCATCATTGTTAGTCTATATTTTGTTCCCTATTTGTTTATTACTTCATTAATTTCTTCTCAAATATTTATCATTTTCTTCTATCCTCAGGCTATTTTAATGTTCTTTTACTGGCTTCTTAAATTAGAAGCTGAATTCCCTGATTTTAGCCATTCTTATTTTATAATACAAGCAATTAAGTCTATAAACCTCCCTCCAAATACAACCTTAGCTGCACCTCCCAAATTTAGATATGTAGTATTTTTATTTTTAAAATCAAGGCATTTTGTTTTCCTCAAGGCGGCATACAGCTCCATGATTTATAACAAAATGAACACTCAAGTACCACCGACCAGGTCAGATGTTAGAATATTACTTGCACCCAGGAGGCCCCTAAGTGTCTTCCCTGACTACACTGGGCCGCCTTCTCTAAACCGTTATCCTGATTTTTATGGTTATCTCTTCCTTTTCTTATAGTTTTAACTCCTAAGTATTTTTCTCTTAAAATTACAGTTTGTTTTTATAAATGTTTTGGTTTGGTTTTCTATTTATAAATGAATTTATGCAGAATACATTTTTAATCTGTTTTCTTTCACTAAACATTATGCTTGTGAAATGCATCCACATTATTGTTTACTAGTATAGCTACTTTGTTCATTTTAATTGCTTATCGTTCTCTATGGCATGAATATTTATTTATTTATTTATTTATTTATTTATTTATTTATCATTCTACTCTTAATGAACATTGGAGTTGTTTCCAGTCTGTGGCCATTAAGAATAATGCTGTTATGAACATTAGGCCATGTGTGCCTCTATTTTTGTTAATTATGTAACTATTCGTGTATAATTCACTAGCTTAAAGGGCATGAAAATATCCAACGTTAGTAAATAATAACAATTGTTTTCTAAAAGAGTTATATCAAATTACATTCCCCCTAGCAGTATAACTACTGCTCCATAGTCTTATCAATACCTAGAATTGTCTTTCTTTTCCATTTTAGCCATCCTGATGAAGTGTAATAATCTCTATTTGCGTTTTCCTGGTTATAATGATATTGAGCACATTTTCATTTGTTTATTGGATAGAAGAGAATATCAACCACTGCTAAGAAAGAATTAGTAAACTGGAAGATCAATTTGGAGAAATTACCCAGAATATAACATGGAGGGAGCGGAGATGATGAAATAGAAGTTAAGTGACATGAATAATAAAGATTATGTAAGAACCTTCAGTGGTTAAACAACGGCTCCGATATGGCTTGGGTATGGCATTGAAGGGACATGCTCTTCTCTTTTTGTCTTATTTCCGGATTTGAGATAGTTTTTCTTAACAAAACAAATCCACCTAATGAGATGAAACACAGCAGTAATATTGGTGTCACAAGGACGTGGCCACAGCCAAAGTCACAATTGCTCCAAACTAGACTTCTCTACCAGCTATTAGAATTTGGGACATCCTCAAGACTCCCACTTGCGCTAGGGAGCAAAGTCTGCCATTTTGTGGCACCTGTGTTTGTCCGTGTTCATACTAAAGAAGTAAAAGATGGTCTACAGAGAAAAAGAAACATGGATCAAACATGGCGAAAGAAGCAGTCCCTGTGACCCCCAGTTGGGTTTTAGTACTGGAGGTACGCCAGTATTCTTCCAATAAAGTCTCTTTTGTGCTTAAAGGGAATTAAATAAGTTTAAAGGAAAAAAGTAATCCATGATTTGAAAACCCAAAGTATCAAGACAGAGAGTGATGAGAGGCTTTGTTCAACCAATCAACCAATCAGTGTAGCTCCAAGGCTCTAAGTACAAGCTCCCTAGATATCAGGAGATCATTTCTCATGTGTTTCCTGTTAACCCGGGGTAAGGGTACTCAGCTATGCAGTCAAGTGCCACACAGAAAACAGTTAGTTAGGACTCTGAGCCCAGAGCTGCGCTGGGCTAAGCCCATGAGCTCATTTCCAATCACGTGTGGCAGATCCAGGAAGAGCGTCGCCTCTCTCCTCCTGCAGCTTCGTATCGTGCACCCAGTTGGCTCTCGGCTGATGTCTCAGCCTGTGGAATGCCCCCGGTTGTCTATATTGATATAAAGAAAAACTATGCAGCCCTTTAGTTTAATTATCAGGTAAATTCGAGGGGTGCAATCATGGAATTAAAATACTGATAGTTCAAATGGGCATTTTCGCTTTTATATTGAATATTGAATGTTCAAGCTTGCACACCAATGCTAGACACTGGGACGTCTCTGGAAAGAACCAAGGAAAAAGGAGAGAGACCCACAGGAAGGAGGGGAGGAAGGGCAATGATGAAGGGATGGGAAGGTGCTGGGGAAGGACAGGCCCCTGTGAGAGAGACAGGAGGGGCCAAGATGAGATGAATTGAATCTGATCATCTATGGGGAACATGGGAAAACCAACTATTGCCAACGGTTTGCCCGCATAAATCATTCTAAAAAGACCCTGGTGCAGGTGACAGCAAATAAGAGACTGGAGTAGGGCTTTCATGAGAAAGCTTCTCAGAATGTGTGCAAAAACAAAAGGTCGAGTTTTCCATCTCAGCGCTTTTTGCAATCACATCAAATAGAAACTCAGCAGGCCTAGGGCCACTGCTGCTTCTAATTAAGGCCCCAAGGTAAGGCGGCACATCAGGGGGTCTCATCCCAGCAAAACACATTCCACCTCTGTCTCTAGCAGCAGAAGGCTGTTGGGGCTGCTCCGTAAGCTGTGTTTGTTCTCAGCGTGCATTAGAAGTGGCAGGTGGCACCTGCCTTCAAGGCACCCTGCAAGCACGTTTACTCTAACACTGGTTCTCTTGTTCAAACAATTCCAAGCGTGGGTAACAGCTGCTATACAGAGGAGGAAAGAGCAGAGCCTTTTCCCCTTCATGTGGATTTGTATGTGTGTGTGGGGGGGGGGGGGGGGGGCGAGGAGGGATGTTGTCCATAAAGAATCACTGTTGCTTTTCTTTGCAAAAATCATACCCCATCCATCACATAGATGTCAATGCTGAAGTTCTGGGTGCTAGTCAAGGGTAGTGGTTCTCACATGTTAGTGATGGTGAGAGTCCCCTTGGAGGGCTTGCTAAAATGCAAGTGACCAACCTCACCCCCAAAATATCTGATTCAGTGGGTCTGAGGTGAAATCCAAAAATTAGCATTTCTACCAGGGAATCCCGATGCTGCCAGCTCAGAGACCACACTTTGAGAACCACTGTTCTAGAACAAGAAAGAAAAGGAAAGAGGCAGGGAGTTCTCAGCCAGGTTGCCTCCGCCCAGCCTGCTGGGTTTTTTGAGGCACAGCTGGTGGACAAAGGGACAGCTGCGTTTGGATCTGAGCAGGTGGGTGGAAGGGCAGGGGGAGGGGAGTTTGAAAATTATTTCCAAGTGAGAAGCCGTGTTATGAGGAGGATCCATGGCCAGAGTGGGGGGCGGGGGGGCGCCCAGCTTCCTAGGCCTCTATAAGGGACCCGAAGGAGGACTGGGAGTCACATATTCTGGGCTGTGTTGTCTAAGGCCGGAGCTGCAGGGAACTGCCTGCCTGCAGCCCCTCCCAGCCAAGCATCCCTCACACCCAGTGACTCCTGCTTACTTGGGCTGCCACCCTAAGCAAACGCAAATCTAAGCCTGTAAATGTTCTAAGGTTGCAAAATCAAAACCCTAAGGACAGCCAATCACAAACAGCCAGCTGGGCTTTAAGCTACAGCCAATCAAATCGTTTCCTTTCTTTGCCTCTGCGCCTTTTCTGTATAAGTTTTCCCCTGGGGCCTGTGGGCGGAGTGCCCCTAACCACTTCCAGTTTGTGCTGCCCCATTCAAATTGATTTTTGTGCAAATAACAATTTTAATATGCTTCTGTTTCTCTTTTAACAAGGGGAACAGAAATACAGCATTCGTTTTTCCATATGGAGTTTCCTTCCTCCCTAACCCACCTCCTCGGTTCTCAGTAAGGTAGTGCAGGCTGTACTGATGAAACAGCCATGACTCCTGGTCTCAACCACAGGGGACCAGCTCCCTCATCTCCAAGGCCCAGTGTAAAATGAAAACATAGAGCCCCTTTTACGGGAGTATTAAGAATTTCAAGATGGCAACAGCAGAGCATTGGAGCGAGCATGGGACTCTTCTATGTATGGGGCCCTGAGCAACCACTCTGGTCCCAGGCCCATGGGTGGGACCTGGTCATGGGATCACCTGCAGGAGCCCAAGCATTCACGTGGGAAGCTCCAAGCTCTCCCTAAGCTGGGCTGCTGCCCCCGCCGGGCTGGGGGAGCCTCTTCATTGTAGACCACGTGGAAGGAAAAGAAGGGGAGGGAAGTCCCCTACCTCAGAGACTCTCCAGGGCCCTGGGGAGGCAGACAGAAGCCAACCACTGAAGAATAGATTCTCGGAACAACAGGACATGGGCGCGATGATGTGGCCGACCACCCACACATCTAATTCTGCTTGCTGGCACTTTCCAGCAAGGTTAGCGGGAAAGGTAGGCACAGGAGACCCTCCACTTTCAAGGGCAGGAAAGGTGAACTAATCAAGAGGCTCGGGCACCTTCTGCATGATCACTGCACTTTGCAGTCAGTTCCTGGAGGCCTCTGGCAATACTGAGAAGTTTTATGTGCAAATCAAGGCGTGAACAACCTGGTCTCTAGGTCCCTCCAGCCCTACGGACTTGTGTCCACCTTTCTTTACAACAAAGTTCCCGATATCTATTACATCACAAACTATCCTAAAACTTGGAGGCTTAAAACGACCACCTTGCAATCGTATCTTACAATTTTGAGGGTTAGGAATTCAAACAGGGCTCGGCCATTCAATTTTTCAGTTCCACGTGGTATCAATGAAGGTGGAACCAAGACGGCTTCACTTGTAGGTCCGCACCTTCATGGGGATGACTGGAAGGCTGAGCTCAGCAGGAACGGCCCTCGGGGACAACTACACCTGGCCTTTCAAGCCCTGGGAACTTGAGGTAGTGAATCCTTACATAGCTTCTCCCATGGGCCTCACGGAGCTCAGGGCTCCCAGAGCGTGTTCCAAAGAGCCCAGCAGGAGTTTTAAACCATGGAAATCCCAGAACATCACTTCTGCTGCCTCCTATTGGTCAAGAAACTCCCTAAGGCAGGCCCAGATTGGAATAGAGGAAATTGGACTCCACCTCCCAATGGGAGGAGCAGCAGAGGATTTTAGTCATTATTGACCGGTTATGAGTGTGGTTCATACAAGAAAGAAAATGAGGAACTTCAATTGATATACGCATGATCAAAGAAAAGCTGAGACTCAACATCAAAATATTAAGGAATAAATGTACATTCTATGTTTTAAATTAAAATGAAATGCTTAAGGGGGAAACCAAGATGGCGGCATAGGTAAACACCGGAAATTGCTGCTTCCCACAACAACTTCAAAAATACAACGAAAAGACAAAACGGACATCATCCAGAACTATAGGAAGGCTGGCTGAGTGGAAATTCTACAACTAGAAGGAAAGAGAAAAGCACACTGAGACTCAGAGGAGCTGCAGAAGTAAAGTGCAGAGGTACGGAGGCTCGAGCGTGTGCGGAAAGGGGCTGGCACTTGAGGACGAAGCTGTCTTTTTGAATTGGGAAGGAGTCACAAGCTCCCAACTGCTCTGAACTCCAGCTCCGGGAAGTCTCTGGGGACCCAGGACTCATATGGGAGAAACTGGACTGTCTGGCAGCAGGCAGAACTTGGAACTTGAGGGTGGCGGTGCCTGCAGCAATTACCGGGACACTGAGACGCGGGACCCCTTAGGGCAGGGCTGAGGATCAGCCATAGCTGCTTGCTCTGCCCTGTTGATTCCGAGACCCCGCCCCACCCAGGCTGTGGCAGAGGCTTTTGCATATGAATGCCCTGGCCCTTTGCAATCTGAAAATTACCTAACAAATTGCAGCTGGGCCAGACAGACCAGAACTTCCAAGAGAAGGCCCAAGGCCCCACAGCAGCTTGCATTGCTTCACAGCTGGGCCTCATCTGGGCACCTCCAAACCCCAAACAAGGAAGGGGAATCTGCATATCTCTTCGTAGCTCCTGCTGGGTAACCTCAGGAAGAGGCTTAATTAGCACCTCCTTAGATCCAAGAGCCAGTATACCCCGTAGTCAGAGTGGGACCATCCAGATTACAACTCCTCAGATCCATAAGGGACACACTCAAGGGGCAGACTCAGTGAGCACCAAAACCCCACTGAAGCAAGTCTTGCCCCATAAGGGTGTCTTCAGCACAGAAGTTCTCCCACTGCACACACAGCTGATTCTCACAGCCAATTGGCCTGGAGGTCAATTCCTCCCAGTGATACCTACAACAATCAAGACTTAACTACAACAAGACTGTGCACAAAGCCCACAAGGGGGTGCACTAAGAGTGTCCACCTCAGGTAATTGGGGAGGCTGAGCCACTGGGCCCTATAGGACACCTAGCACACAAAGCCACTCTACCAACACAGGGAAGCATAAAAAATGCGGAAACAAAGAAACAGGACACAAATGACAGAAATGGAGGAGAGCAAATGACTGGATATAGAGTTCAAAACCACGGTTATAAGGTTTTTCAAGAATTTTCTGGAAACTGCCGATAAATTTAGTGAGACCCTGGAGGATATGAAAAAAGACCAACTAGAAATTAAGCATACACTGACTGAAATAAAGAATAATATACAGAGATCCAACAGCAGACAAGAGGATCCCAAGAATCAAGTCAAAGATTTGAAATACGAAGAAACAAAAAATACCCAACCGGAAAAGAAAAAAGAAAAAAGAATCCAAAAATATGAAGATAGTGTAAGGAGCCTCTGGGACAACTTCAAGCGTACCAACATCAGAATTATAGGGGTGCCAGAAGATGAGAGAGGGCAAGATATTGAAAACCTATTTGAAGAAATAATGACAGAAAACTTCCCCACCTGGTGAAAGAAATAGACTTACAAGTCCAGGAAGCGCAGAGAACCCCAAACAAAAGGAATCCAAAGAGGACCATACCAAGACACATCATAATTAAAATGCCAAGAGCAAAAGACCAAGAGAGAATCTTAAAAGCAGCAAGAGAAAAAAAGTCAGTTACCTACAAGGGAGTACTCATACGACTGTCAGCTGATTTCTCAACAGAAACTATGCAGGCCAGAAGAAAGTGGCAAGAAATATTCAAAGTGATGAATAGCAAAAACCTACAACCAAGATTACTTTATCCAGCAAAGCTATCATTCAGAATTGAAGGTCAGATAAAGAGCTTCACAGATAAGAAAAAGCGAAAGGAGTTCATCACCACCAAACCAGCATTATATGAAATGCTGAAAGGTATTCTTTAAGAAGAGGAAGAAGAAAAAGGTAAAGATAAAAATTATGAACAACAAATACATATCTACCAACAAGTGAATCTAAAAATCAAGTGAATAAAAAATCTGATGAACAGAGTAAACTTGTGGATATAATAGAACCAGGGGCATGGAAAGGGAGTGGACTGACAATTCTTGGGGGAAAGGGGTGTGGGGGTGCAGGAAGAGACTGGACAAAAATTGTACACCTATGGATGAGGACAGTGGGAGGGGTAAGGGCAGAGGGTGGGGTGGGAACTGGGTGGAGGGGAGCTATGGGGGGAAGAAAAGAGGAAAAACTGTAATAATCTGAACAATAAAGATTTAATTTAAAAAAAGTTAAAAATAAAATGGCTGAAACCGGTTTGGCTCAGTGGATAGAGCGTCGGCCTGCGGACTGAAAGGTCTCAGGTTCGATTCCGGTCAAGGGCATGTACCTGGGTTGCGGGCACATCCCCAGTGGGAGATGTGCAGGAGGCAGCTGGTCGATGTTTCTCTCTCATCGATGTTTCTAACTCTCTATCTCTCTCCCTTCCTCTCTGTAAAAAAAAAAATCAATAAAATATATTTAAAAAATAAAATAAAATAAAATAAAATAAAATAAAATGAGGTGTTTATGGTATACTTGTCCTATTTTTATATTGATGCCTCAACAATTTTTTTTCTTTCTTTCTTTTTTTTTTTTTTTTTTCTTTGACCAACTGTATGGGATAAGAATCTCTCTATCATAATTTTTTTTTTAATTCAAGAACTTAGACCCATGACAATTCCTTACTTGTTCCTAAGATTTCAACGCACAGCATGTGTTTGCTGATTCAGTGCAAACACACAAAAACAAAAAAGTGGGTGCCCACTCTTTTTGGCTCCAAGACTTCTTGCTACAGCTCTGTGGTTTGCTGCTCTCTTGTCATTCCCCCACTAAAATGCAACCCCTTTGAGACCAGGGACCATGGCTTTTTGCATGCATTTGGGGGTGTGTGTTTTTCTCATACAATGTGGACAACAGGACTGCGTTTTACAACATATGCTCTAAAGATGCGTATGGAAATTAAATGTCTACAATATGTATATCAATTGTGCCAGGCAGTGCACTAAGTGCTGTATGTTATTTAATTCTCATCCTATGTCACTACTACCTCCTCTCAGTTCGATTTCAACAAAATTTGACCCAAAGGAAAGACTGTGGATGCCCCACATGGTTCATTATAATGGGATTTGGTGTCTGGTACCAGCACAGCTCAGAATGCCAAATGAAGGCATGAGCATCGTCAGAGGGTCAGCAGTGATGCGTGCCTGGCAGGTGAGCTTGAGTTGCACGAGGAGGGACATGGCCCTGACTCCAGGCGGAGACTGGAACAGACAAGCCTTAGCCGTGGAAGCCAGCTATGTCTGAGCAACGGGCAAGAAGTAGATTTACTGCCCTGGCCAGTGTGTACAGTGGTTAGAGCATCGGCCCATGCACTGAAGGGTCATGAGTTCGATTCCTGGTCAAGGGCATGTACCTGGGTTGCAGTTTGATCCCTGGCTTCGGCTGGGGTGCATGCAGGAGGCAACCAATCAATGTGTCTCTCTCACATTGATGTTTTTCTCTCTCTATCTCTCTCTCTCTTTTTCTCCTTTCCTCCCTTTCTCCCTCCCTCCCTTCCACTCTCTCTAAAAATGAATGGAAAAAATGTCCTCAGGGTGAGGATGAACAAACAAGCCAAAAAAAAGTAGGTTCACTGTCCTAGAAAGGAGGAACCGTGTAGGAGTTGTGGGGAATGAAGTTGTGGAAGTGATGGGTGGGTCCCAAAACCCACACCCTCAAAACAGTCAGACTTTCATTGTTTTAGTCTATATTTGACAAAAATTGGAACCAGGGAGCAAAAGAACAAGCCACAGAAATCCGTTCTTGGCTCCTATCAGACACTGGCCCCAAACCACGATCTCGAGTCTGTTTGCGATTGAACAGGCGGTTCAGAGACCAAACAGCGCTGGCATGTCCAGTGGGCTCACTGCTCGGTTGCCAAGTCGGAGGTTTGGGAACATTTGCCTGCAGCCGGCTCTGTACACGCTGTCCCTGCCCAGAGCTACTGCAGTAATTAGCTTTGCTCATTAGTTTCAAGTAAATAATCTCCTTGTCACCGCAGGGACCCTTTATCAGAACCGGGGACATTAGGGTTTGCGGAAGCAAATGATTTCCCCCTGAAATTCCCTGGAACACTAAGTCACGACCCAGAGATCTGAGTGAGGCAAGGAAACTTCCAAAGATGCCCAAAATGTCCAAGGGCTAGCTCCGCCTCAGAGGTGGAAGAGTCGGAAATTACAAACACCAAAAAAATCCTTTCGAGTGAATGAATATTGACCTTTTTTCCCACTCAGTTTAATGGTCCAGATAAATAAGCACGTGTACTAGTATCTGCTATGCACCAGGAAGTGCAGTACCTGCCGGAGGAATGTCCGCTCGAGGGGAAACTGACCAGTAAACTGGCAATAAATGCACCAATAGCATCGATGCCCTAAATGCACCTAATAGCAGAATGCACAGCGGGAGGGCACCCTACCCATCATTTCAGATGAGGAGACGCAGCCAGGAGCAGCTCTGCAGGGTGTGTGGAGTGAAGAGGCTGGGGGCTGGTTCTGAGGCTTTTAAAACAATTGGCAACATACATGTTCTCATCCTTTTGTCGTTTGGGACCCCATCATTATGCCCATTTCAAAGAAGGAGGAAGTGAGAAGAGAGACTTCGTCCCTGCTCTGCCCCTGGATCGCCTGTAGGGTCGGGGCTGGGGGACAGTGCTGGCACGGTGAGGCAGGACCCCGCCAGCCTCAGGTGGCAGAACACCCTTCCCTGACCCTTTAAGCTCTGCCCCCACCAAGAACTGCCAGGGGTGCCCGCAGCACCCTCAGTGCGGCGGCATGACCGTGGCCAGAGAGGGTGACAGCCTGCTTGCAGTGGCCAAGCCTGCCTGGGCCAGAACTCCACACCACATCCCCTTCTTTCACCGTGAGCCTCGCTGTGGACCTGAATGCAGGGCTGCCCAATAGAAGAAAGGAGACATGGGTAGTTCAAGGGCAAAGGGAATGTTTTCTCTTAGATTAACCGGAAATCACAAGTTGGGAAGAAAAATGAGGCGAAGAGGAAAACAATTGCATGGTGGTTAAGAGCATGGACTTGGGAATCAGACAGTTCCTGGGTTAAGTCCCAGCCCTGCTACTTCCTAGATGTAGGACACATTTCTTGACCTCTCTGTACCTCAATTTTCCCATCTATAAAATGGGTGGGAAAATAGTATTACCCCAGTGTGTTGCTGTGAGAATTAAAGGCAGCAATATGTGTAAATACCTGGTGCCGCATCTGGCACACAATAGCCAAAACGCACAGGATGCCTAAATCCACCAACGTTCTTACCTGAATCAGCTAGATGGTTGTCTTTACTTGATCATTTTTGAGATAGCCAATGATTTTTTATATGAATATATTTTTAACCAGAAAATGAGGATACTTTTTAGTAGCAAAGAAGAGTTCCCAGGGAAGGTCAGAGCTAGAACACACATGGATATCCGCCAGGAAGCAGGCTTATTTGAGACTTGGCCTGATGGGTGCCCAGCCCCTGCTCAGGGCCCATTAGTGATGCATCGCGTCTCAGAAGGCACAATCGCTTCGAACAGCCTGGCTGGAGACAGCACCGGGTCCTGGGTGAGCTGCAGCAGGCACGACAGGACCTTCACCGTGTGCCCATCTGGACTAATTCATGTCGCTTTCACTTCGATTAGCAACTACTATGTTCAAGGCTCTGCTTTAGAAATCACTGTCTTTGCCAGGGACAACAGGGGCAGGGTTGGCGAATGGGCTGCCCCTTGATTATGAAATCAACTCTCTGCATCCTCAGTTGCGATCCCAATCGGCACACACATTTACTTACAGCTCAGCGTTTGAAATGGCATCCATACCGATGACCCCCCGGGAGGCAGGCAACCCAGGACTTCCCTCCCTGCGTTAGAGGAGGAAGAGGCCTGGGAGCAGAAGTGCTGGTACAGTGCCACCCAACTAGCCTCCTGCTTCCAAAGCCCTTCTTGTCACTAAATCAGACAACTTCTGTCACCTGGAGAGGACACACTGCACATTCTTTCTCCTTTGTAACCTAGAAAACACACTTCTGGGACAGCTGGCTCGCGTCAGGGTACGATTCCAGGCCCCGGAGCTCCCAGCCTTTATTTACGCTATGATCAAGCTATCCATTCAAAGAGAGAATTTTGCAACTGGCTTTATCACATTCCAAATTCTTGGGTTATCAGAATTAAAAATATTCCGTCAGCTGGCCAAGACTGAGAGGAGGAAACCCCTGGGACCGGCAGGCCGCTAAGGGCCCGACTCCTCGATGGGAGACTGCACGTATCGCTCAGGGCGGTCCAAGCTGTGCGACCTCCAGGCCACTCGCTGCATCTTCTCTCGGGCCTCGGTCTTCAGGAGGAAAGTGAAACAGCGCCGTGTGTAAGAACTCTGCATGGGGAGAGGAAGCGCGGGCCACTGCTCTCTGTGAGGTGGGTTTGGAGTGGGGGCTCCGGGGAAAGGCCATCCTGTGCCCAGAGAATGTGCTGACACCCGTGTACCCAGCTGGACCCCTCAGTGCTCCGGGTGCCCTCTCAAACGGAGGGGAAGCCACAGGCGACACCTCAATGGGGCCAAATATCTGCGGGGGGGGGGGGGGGGGGGTGGATGAAACACTCAACCGCGCACCACGATGGAGGGCACTGGAAACATCCGAATGGTGGGCCTTCTTCAGGCGGCAAAGGGACAGGCCCGCCGTGCAGGGCTGTTGAATAAGCCCTATTGGTTTGCTGCTGGGGCACTGCAGTGGATTAGCAATGACGCCAAGCCCCTTGGCCTCCTCAACTGCAGGACATGTGTTATCTACAGCCGGTGACATGCTCAAGGCTAGGGCAGTGCACCGACTACTCTAGACTTGCTGTCACACGAGAAAAAGAAACCCCTTGAGGTTCGAGCCACTGCATATGGGTTTGCATTCCCAGCCCCAGCCCCGCAGAGCCCCCCCTCGCTGTGTTCTCATTGGCTCCCAAGGCTTTGGAGGAGGGAGCAAGAGCACGGAGAACTGATGGGCTCTGACTCACATGGGAGAGAGGATAGTTCAGATGCCCTCCCTCCAGCAGTGCCCAACCCAAACTTGGGGACACTTCCGCTAATGGGAGCCCCACCAGGTGGTGGTGAGCGAGGCAGGCAGCTTCACCCCACCCACCTCTCCTCTCATGCCTCCCTCTCCCCACTCCCCCCCCCCCGCCCCCCCCATTCTCCTGGACTTCCCGGGCCCTTCATTTCTGGACTTTCTTCATATCCACTCCCTGAAGGTCAGCCTCTCTATCACTCAGTCCCCACAAGAATTTCCTGTCCTAGGACCCAATAACCCCAAGTCCCTGCTCTCAGCCAAATGTGGAGTTAGGGAGGTCAAAAGACAACTCATTCCACAGGGATAATGGCTTAAGATGCTGCGTTGCTCAGGGATGTGTGTTTTTTAAAGAGAAGGTCATTTCCGCGAAGACTTGCTGGCAGGCCGGACATATGGCAGGCGGTGGGAGGCGCTTTGCAGTAAGGGCTGCACCGCCAAGTGGGCAGTGGCCTGTGCGGGAAAGTTCTCCTCCCCTCTGTCAATATGGTTAGCCCGGGTCCCTGCTTTTCCTCTGAAATCAGAATGCCCTCGTCCAGCTGCCGGGAAGAGAGACTAAAGCTGCCAGCTGATTATTATTCATGAGCAAAGCAGGCCATTTAATTCTGCAGGTTCAGAGCCATTATCTCCCTGGGACACAAGCTGCAGTGCATGTTGGCTTTATCTGCCACGTGTCTGCTGTCCCCGGATCCTTAAAGAGGGTGCTGTCCCTCTTGCCGAAGCCAGACAAAAGGGCACCAGAGAGAGAAATGTGTGGTAGCAATGACCTCTGGAAGTCCTCTCTCCCTCCTCGGCTGCCTGGACTCCTCGAAGGCATCAGATTCCCTGCCTCTTCTAGCAACCACAGGCGGGTGAGGAAGGTAGGAGAGGAGAGGACGTGGGCAGCCAGCCGTCTTCCGTGTGAAATAGGGATGGTGCAATGCCCTCAACATTGCTGCCCTCATCAAAGATCGGGCTTCTTTGCTGCTGAGAATCTCAAGAAAGGGCCGCCAGAGAAAACACAGGAAGCTGAGTTCGATTTGAATTTCAGATGAACAGTGGATACATTTTTAGTATATTCCGTGCAATATTTGAGATACACTTTTAAAAATCATTCATTCTCGCCAAAACCGGTTTGGCTCAGTGGATAGAGCGTCGGCCTGCGGACTGGGGGGTCCCAGGTTCGATTCCGGTCAAGGGCATGTACCTGGGTTGCAGGCACATCCCCAGTGGGAGGTGTGCAGGAGGCAGCTGATCGATGTTTCTCTCTCATCGATGTTTCTCTCTATCTCTCTCCCTTCCTCTCTGTAAAAAATCAATAAAATATATTTAAAAAAAAAAATTAAATAAATAAATAAATAAATAAAAATCATTCATTCTTCATTTAAAATTTAAATTGAACTGAGCATCCTCAGTTCTAAACCTGGCAATCCCATTACATCATCTCCCCCGCCCTACCCCCATCTCCTGGACCTTCCCCCACAGCCAGCTCTGGCCACCACACGAGCCTGGACTAGTGGCCGGAGGTGCAGTGGGTTCCGTGGCTGCAGATGAGGGTGTATGGGGCCTGCAGCAGACGCATGTAGAATGATACAGCTTGGGCTGACTTCACTGGGAGATGCTGCCCATCCGGCTGCTTCAGACGCGCTTGCCTAGGGCCATGCCAAACACCTAAAAACCAGTAAACATGTTCTGTGCCCTCAGAGAAAGCAGAGACCCCTTCTCCCAAGGAGACAGTGAAATGTGTAAGGGCAGCCTCCGCTTGCACACATCCATCTCCCATCTGAACGCTGGGAGGTGAGGCTAGCTCCCTAAAGCCTTTTCTGCTCTATGTTCTGTGAGTCTGCACACCCCTGGCTCATGGGAAAGGCCAGGGTCCCTCCCTGTGGTGCTGCCCAGACCTGCCAAGTCCAAAGCCACCTAGGGGCTCAGCTCCGGCCCCAGTTCCTGCTCTCAGTGGAGGTCCCAGGAGCAAACTGTTCCACAACTCTTCCTGAAACACCGACACTTCACCTGCCTAACCCCTCCCTCCCATCCTGACGATGGGTCCTGTTTGGAGGTCCTCACTGGAGTTCAGACCTGAAGCCTTCTGCTCCCCCATTGGTCTTGTTTTTCTCCTACTTCCCCAAGAGCCACCAGTCAGTCATAAGCAAGTTGTTACCCCTGGGAAATCGTCACCTGTCCAAACTTAGGCTGGAAGGCAGTCCCGTGGATTCTAACACACTGAGGGCCAGACATGAGGGCTCTATGGCTGAGTCCGCATTGCACCTTGGCAGCTCGGTAAAATGCACTCTTTACTTTTTTTCATCCTCACCTGGGGATAGTTTTTATTGACTTGAGAGAGAGAGAGAGGAAAGGAGCAGGGGAAGGATAGGGAAAGGGAAAGAGGGAGTGAGAAAGAGAGAGAGGAAGAGAGAGAAACATCGATTGGTGGCCTCCAGTGCAGGGATCAAATCTGCAACTTGGGTATGTGCCCTGACAGGGCTAAAATTCACTCTTCATCTTAATATTAACCCAATTCCACCCAATCATCACTGCCTTGTCTTTATTTCCTTTTTTGTCCTTACTTCTGTTTCAACTGTATTCTCTGTCACCATTTACATCCAAATCCATTTGTCTGTTTGAATTAATTGACCGGTAAAGTCCTTGTAAAAGTCAGACCATCTTTATTTTTAAAATTAATTCCCTGTCAGACCTGTTAACCAATAGCTTATATTTTCAGGATTCACTGGATTTATGTTTTGTGACTTTGTGTATATGGTCTTCTTTTTCTTTTTTTACAAAAGAGAACTCTGCCCTCTCAAGCATTTTATTGTTTGGAAAACAGACACAGAGGAGCTCTGTCATTTGCCCAAAGACAACACTGCTGAAAATTTCTGGGATTAAGAAAAAACAATAAGATAGGGTTTTGTGGTTGAGATTTTTTCCATCTGTATTTTACTTGTGACTTTCCCAATGCCAACGTGTTGTAACTCTATAGCCAATGTCCTCCCATGGCTCACGTGGCTGCTAATGACAGTATCTGGGGGCTTTTTCCTTTTCACTATGAGACTCTCAAGGCTCAATATTCTAGAATCCTGCCTGTATCCCCAGGGAGAAAAATCTCTTCAGTGTAGAATCTATTTCTATCGTTCTGTAAGAATGACAAGCATGAGGAAGGAGCTCAAGGAGAAGACACCTCCATGGACCATGACAGTGGGTGACAGCTTGTGGACGAAAAGGGGGTCTGTGCAAAGTGAACTCACAGGATGCCCTGGTCATAGACTTCTAACTGGGCGGATCGTGGTGGGTGGTCACGCTCCAGGCATATAACCTTTTTAGTAAATGGTCTAACTTGGCCTTAAGCGAGCCCTGCTCATTGTTCTTGGACAGCCAGGTTAGCAAACCTTTGAAATGCCCCCTTTCAGACCTTTCTTCTAAAGCGTGACCATCGCCCAGCTGGCGTGGCTCAATGGTTGAACATCGATCTATGAACCAGGAGGTCATGGTTCAATTCCTGGTCAGGGCACATGCCGGGGTTGCAGGCTCAATCCCCAGTGGGGGGTGTGTGCAGGAAGCAGCTGATCAATGATTCTATCTCATCAATTGATGTTTCTACCTCTCTATCCCTCTCCCTTCCTCTCTGAAAACAATAATGAAAATATATTTTTAATATAAAAAAATTAAAAAATCCTGGCCAGTGTAGCTCAGTGATTGAGCATCGACCTATGAACAAGGAGGTCATGGTTCGATTCTAAGTCAGGGCACATGGCCAGGTTGCAGGCTCAATCTTCGGTAGGGGGCATGCAGGAGATAGCCGATCAGTGATTCTCATCATTGTTGTTTCTCTCTCTCCCTCTCCCTTCCTCTCTGAAATAAAAAAAAAAAAAACAAACATATTTTTCAAAAAGAAAAACAAAGAGTGACTACCCTCAAGAGAGCCCATAATCTTAACTCTCCTATAACCCAATCTTCACCTTGCTTTCTCCCACCTTCATGTAATCTTTCTTCCCTTCCCTCCTTAATTCCAAATGCATAAAAGAAACTGCAAACTTATTCTCCAAAGCATTTTTCTAGTCTGTTGAGATCTTGCTTCCAGGCATATCCTTATTTGACTCAAATAAATTTTTATAAAAATTCTCTACAGGTTTGGACATTCTGACATCAACTAGATGAAGGAGGCCCCCACTTCCCTCAGATAGAAGGACATGCAGGTAATTCCTGCCTCTCCTCCAGCCTATACCAGGCGGATGTTTAGTATAACACTAGATATCCAGCGATGAAAGTTTATATTTCAGGGTCTCCCAGGGAGTTTGCTCATTCATTCACTCATTCATTCGGCCACTTATTGCATATTGCTCATATGCCAGGTACTACGCAAGACACAGGAAACATAAAGGTGAATAAGTGCCTATCTGTGACTTCAAAGAACTTACAGACTGATGCACGAGACAGATACACATAACAAGTGCATCACAGTGCATCTTTATGTGTTGAACTGAAAGAACTGACACTCTATGGCAACAGTTCTCAACCAGGGGTGATTTTGTCCCCCAGGGGACATTTGGCAATGTCTGGGGTCATTTTTGGTTGTCACAATTGGGGCGAGGGGTGCTACTAGCATAACCACTGAACATCCTGCAATGCAGAGGACAGTGCCCCACAACAAATTATCCAAAATGTGAATAGCACCAAGGCTGGAGAACCTGGACTAGGGGACGAATATGATGTGGTCTGTTCTATCTGATCGGCTGAGGAATTTGAGTCCGTGCAGCTACTGCTGTTCTTGATGTCCTTGATTGGCTTTTGTAAGTTACCTCACCCGCTAGGTTTAAGTTTTTTCATCTATAAAATAAAACTGGAGGCTCTGACCTCCAAATACCTTTCTGTTTAAGAAACTATGGTTTTATTGGGCCAATATCTGTGCTTTCGCTGAACCCTGCTCCTGAGAGCAGAGAGCCTTGGGCAAGGACTGTTTACTCCAGATAAGCTGGTCTTCGTGCATCGATCCTGAGTATAAATCAGGGAGGGCAAGGGTAGCCTCTGCCCAAGGACCTCCAGTTAGGTTGCCTCTGCCTCCGAGCCTACATTTTCCCATCAGCAAACAAGAGCCATTTACCGTGTCCGCCTCCCTGTGTCAGAAGGAGAAATCGAGTAAATGAAACAAGACAGGGAAATCACCCAGATGCTGCTCCAGTGACTCGGTCCAAACCGGACACCCCACTTTTCTCCCTTTGGGGGTTCTGAGGCAATGAAGGGGTGGGAGGGACCCTGCTCAGGACCAGCTCTGTGGCCTGGGGTGGCGGGCTGGGTTGGGAAAGGGTCAGTGACTCTTTGTATGTCCTTGGAACTGTCTCAGGGAGGTCCTCTGACAATTGTCTCCCTGAGCGGAGGTTAGACTTGGAATCTTGACCACATGGCTTAGGCACTGACATTGGTGAGTCAAGTACCCTCAAATATTTCTCTCTCTCCCCCTCTCCTTCTCTCTCTCTCTTTCTCTCTGGCTTCTAACTCATTCGCCAAACAGAAGGAGCCTTTCAGGTCAATGGGTTGAGGACAAGAGCAGCTTTGCAGTGCAGGAGAAGCAAGGCCCTGCAGGAGGGAGGGAAGCGCCGTCTGGGCCTGAACATAAGGTCTTTTCAACGCTCCCTGGTGCTGGCTGGAACCAGAAAGGCAGGGAGAGGAGTCGGGCAGGGCTGGCATTGGCAGCTACATTCATTTCTGTGTCCCTGGGCTCACTGAGCCGGCAGAATAGCATCAAGGTCTGTAATTGGAGTCTCTGTGTCCTTTCCGCTGTGAGGCCAGTGCCATCTGACGTGGCGGAGTCTGTGTGCGATGGACAGACGGGCCCTCTCTTTATTTTTAATAGAAGGAAAACCGAAATTCAGAGACACTGAGTAACTTGCACATGCCCAAGTTACTGAAATTGCTAGACAAGGGGACTTCTATTTGTGCTGCTTACTGTTAAATTTGCTTCATTAACCACATATTTCCCATTCTGTGTGCTTGTTGTTGGGTTTTGGTTTAGGTTTACTTTCAGTAAAATGTACAAACGTTAAGTATACATCTCAGTAACATACACACACACACACACACACACACACACGATGCACCACAAAAGATAAAACCTTTCCATCCTTCTAGAAAGTTCTCTCATGCTCTGTTCCAGTTAATAGACAACTCCCCAAGAATTAACCACTTTTTGAAGGCCTGGGGTGGGGTGGAAGCTAAGTAAAGGGGGGTAAATTGAGGGAGGGGGAATAAGAGACAATAAATAAATAAATTTTTTAGAAGAATTAACAACTTTTTTTACTTCAACCACCATACTCTAGTTTTGCCTATTCTCCAACTTTATATAACTTCATATTATTTTGCTCAATATAATGTTCTTTAGGCTCATCCATGTTGTACCAGTAAATTGTTCCTTTTAATTGTTGGACTAGTGCCCTGGTGCACAGATTCGTGCATATTGAAAGGAAATTAATTAGAGGGTGGCCAGTGGGGCGGGACTGGGCGAGACTGGCTGGACACACCATGGAGCCAACCTCCCATGGTCTCTTCCAGGCCCGCCGCACCTGGGGCGGGGCCATGTCTCAAAGGGCATCTGTGGAATGAGTGGGATCCCTCCAGCAGGTGGGATCCCTCAGCCTGGCCTGTGGCGATTGGGCCAAAACCAGCTCTCCGACATCCTTCGAGGGGTCCTGGATTGTGAGAGGGTGGTTCTCAGGTGATGCACCCCGGAATCGGGCTCCCTCCTCTCTGGTTCCGAGGTGTGTTACCCGAGAACTGCAGCTGTCAAGTCACTGCAGCTCAGCAGCTCCTGTGTTGAGCATCTGCCCCCTGGTGGTCAGTGCGCATCATAGCTACCGGTCGGAGTGTCTGCCCCCTGGTGGTCATTGCACGTCATAGCTACCAGTCAGATGGTCACTTAGCCTTTTACATATATAGATAATATTCCATTGAATGAACAAAGCACACTTTTGCTTATCCTTCTTCCTATTGGTAGATATTTACATTGTTTTCAGTTTGGGGCTATTCTGTTTATTTGACCTTTTTGTTAGTTTCATGTGCCTATTTTAATTTGTATTCTGTTAATAAATAAATAAACAAACAAACAAACATACAAAAAGGCCAAAATAGAGTCACTTTTTCTAAATCACCTCAACAAACCAAATTTAATAACTAACCTAATTGCAGTTTTAGCCTCTCCAAGGAATGGAATTTTAAACCAACTAGCCCAGAATTTCCTGATCAGCCCTTGTGAGGCAATCTGCCTGACAGACCCCTGCCTTCCCCTGAGAGAAGGTGCCTTCCACTCTTTTCCCTTCTTAGTCCCACTCTCTGCCTGTAAAACCTTCCATTTTGTACAACCCCTCCGAGCGGCCTTCTAATTGCTAGATGGGAGGCTGTCCAACTCAGGAATCACTTAAAAATGCCAATTAGATCTTCAAATTTACTCAGTTGAATTTTGTCCTTTAACATTCAAATAAGCTTTAATGAAAATCACCCTCAGAAGGTCACAGCATGATGAGAGAGGAAGAGGTGCCAGAGGATCTCGAACGTCCTTTCAGCCACAAGATCCTCTAACTCTTCTCTCGAAGAGCTGCTATCAAGCACCTACTTGCACATGGAGTTATGACAATGTTTTCTCTAAACTGCAGAGCAGAAAGTCCTATAAAAAGGGATGCGACTCCTGCACCTGTGAGTTCACCAATGAAGACTAGAGATCTTGCTCAAGTACAAGAAACCCACCCATTTCTCTTTAGCAGATGATGTCTATTCTTTTATGTTTTTATATTTTTCAGAGAGGAAGGGAGAGGGAGAAAGGGATAGAAATATCAATGACAGAGAATCATTGATTGGCTGCCTCCTGCAGGCCCCACATTGGGGATCAAGCCTGCAACCCGGGCATGTGCCCTGACCTGGAGTCAAACCGTAACCTCCTGATTCATGGGTCAATGCTCAATCACGGACCCACACTGGCTGGGCAGATGACATCTATCCTTGAAGAAAAGATGCTTTTCTGTTCTACACACTAGAAGCAACTTGAAAGAGGTCAGCAGGAATGGAACATCAATAAATGTATCTACTTCAGCCAATTCTTCTGTCCTCCACAGAAAACAAAAGTGGTTTCTCCCTTGAAATATGTGGGAAAGAGTAAGGCTCACAGTGGGACTATCAACCAGGTCTCTGACACACTCCCATCAGGTGGAGTTTACAAATCCTTAAATGAACCCCTACCACTCATTCTTACTCGTTCTTTTATTTGGTCTAACCCTCGCTCTAATGGAGCCATGTACCTTGTGAGTCTAGTTGCAATGCACAAACTCCATCATAAAGTCAGGCATTTATTTAACCAGAGAACGGGTCTTTTCTGCTCCTCCTGGGCATGCAAAGAAAACATTGGGGTAAGTCATTTGAATGATACACATTTTTTTAAAAAGAACCTTTGCCTTAACATTTCTTTAATAAGGAAATTATTGAACCACAAAGACTTGAACCCCTAATGGACTGAATTATTACTATTATGTTACCTAACATGCAGCATGGGTACCAACCAATGAAGTCCTCCACCCTCACACAGGACCCTGGTGTGGGGATATGGGATATGGGATATACCTGGGAGGGGGGAGACAACACAAGTTTCATCCCCTTCCCTCTCAGTCTTCATCCCTCCTAGTCAGCCCTTGACCTCTCCTTTCCTCCACACCTCTCCTAGCCTCCTCTTTGTCCTAATTAGTTCTGTCTCCACTGAACACCACTCTTTATAAGTTCACAAGAAAAGGGAAGAGGAAGACCAGATGTAGATGTTGCAACTAAATAGACTTTACTGAAGCCATTCAAATGCCTATTACCCCCCCCCTTAGGCATTGTTTGTCCCTCAAATTACCCCAAGTGTACCCCAGGAATACTTTATCTACACCAGCTGGCCTAATGCACCCCTGTTTTTCCAGCTCCTTCAAATCAAGACACACACCTCACACCTCCCACCTCTTACCCAGATAGGGAGTGAAACTGTTCCCTGGGACCCTAGTGAGCGGGTGTAAGTCTCTGGGGTCACCTCTCTCATCCTCACAACAGGCAGGGCTGGTGCCTGTCTGTTAATTGACTCCTTCTTGTTCCTTGCCCTAAGCTGGTCTCACCCTTTTTTGTAAATGACAACACCCTGTATAATCAGCTCCTGACGGCCCCACCCCACCCGTCAGCCCCATCCCAGCCCCTGGCCGGCACTGGCTCCGGCCGCACCATCCAAACACCAAGGTATTTTTTCTAACCTCTCCCCAACTCTCCACCCACCTCTCAGTCTATCAAGAACAAATTCTTTCCCCCAGCATTTCTAAATTAGGAGGAAAAGAAAAAGTTCTTCCATTTTGAAAGCTGTTGAAAAGAAACTAGTTGTCAGTTATTTACCAAAATCTGATTCAGAAGTGAAACCAGCCCTGGACGGGGTTTGGATTTTAAGGACAAGCCTGAAAGAGCTTCTGAGGTATTTTTTGAAAATTCACCAAAAGTGGCCAGGAGGTGAATTCGCTAAGCTGTGGTTATTGGCGTTGGGACTGCAGAGGCAGGAAATTCTCCGCATAACCAGCCTCTGCTCCTGACGCCTGCTGGGAGCAGGCCCTCCAACTCCGCCCTGTATGGCTCCTGGGTTCCCAGCCCAGCCACCCACTGGCTCTGAGCAGAGCGGACTCGCCACTTACTGTAAGTTACAGCTTCATCCTGAATGTTCACATCTATTCATCAACCCCCTCTAGGCAAGAGTTCAGGGGAGATAGTGGGATTTAACTGTCAGAGACACCAACCACTTCCTCCATGAAGTCTCAGCAATGTCTTCTCCTTCTGTGGAGTCAAGCCAAAGAGCAGTGAAGATGCCACACTGGAGAACTTTCCATCCTGAGAAATGCCTTCCGGAATCACCCCACCACCACCTCCACTTCCACCTCCACCTCCACCTCCCTGATGCCGACTCCCACCTCCCCGCACCACATCACACACACACACACACACACACACACACACACACACACACACACAGAGTATATCAGCCAGGGTCAGCCTCACCGTGGTAAAAAGCATCCTCAACATTCAGTGGACTGACAAACTGAAGGGTTCTTTGTCTCTCATATTTAATACCTATTGCTCTTATTAAATATTGCCTTGAGTTTTTCTAAGTTATATGTCTTGGACTTCTAGGTCATGCTTCCTTCAGGAACTGTGACTTACACATTTGTATGTGACTGAGATGACCCCCTTTACAGTTTCTGGTACAAAGAGCATACTCCAACTGAGTCCTGGAATTGATTGTAGCTGAAAATTCTTTCTGATTTCCAAGGCCCCAACTCCTTTGCCTTTATATATCCAGAGACATATGATATGTAGGCATTAGTGTGTAGGTAGGAAACAGGGGGGAAATGCAAAGAAAATTAGAAGTTTGGGGGAGGGCCCAGGTCTTATTTAGTCCTCTCTGGCTGGCCAGCAGCAGTGGCAGGCTGGTAGCTGGAGGGAAGTTTCCCTGTCCTGTGTAGTCAAGATAGGCAATGTGTCTCCTGGAAGCCACAGCTGTGATCCCTCAAGGTGATGCTCAGTCAAGAAAGCTACACCCAAGATCAGAGCTTCTCTCCCCAGGATTCCTTCAGCTACTTCCCAGGTGAGCCAATCCCAAAAGAACTGGATCAGGATGGGCTCCAGCAAGCACCTCATGGGCCAGAACCATTGCCTTCTTCTCTTCTGTATCAGTCAGGTGGATCCATCCGGTAACTCATCTATCTATCTATCTATCTATCTACCTCAAACTTCCTGGTCACTTCACTTTGAGGTTTCAGCTGCCCACCCCTGCGACTGGTTAGAGCCAGCCTGCTGCCAATCCCAACAGAGCTCTCCAATTCTGAACCTCAGGAGGAAGGTGTAAGTACACGTGTAGACGGCATGAATGTTCACCAAAAACTCCATCTTTCCACTCTAGGGGAAAATTATACAACCCTGCCCTGCTAACCTCAGGGGTTGCCCCAGGACTTGTTTTAGCCATCTAAGTGTGGGAGGAATTGAAATGTGGGATGTATACACTTTGGAGCAGAAATTGTAAGAACCAAAGTATAACTTATATGACTTTTTCCCTCTGCTATGATGACCAAACAGGGCTTCCTATAGAAGCTGCTCCACTAGCCAGGGTCCCAGAATGAAGGGAATAAAGCCATGGTCAACCCATGATGGCTGCCGGGAGCCGGTCCATCCTTGCTGCTTGACACAGTCGCTGCAGGAAAGAAACATCTGCACAGCATATGTTTCAAGGGACCTGGCATATATAGCATACTGTTCTTAATATGTTTGCTCCCTTTAGCGCCATGTGTTTTAACCAAGGTCACCTCTCCGAGAAAGGTTGTTTCCCCAGGTAGGGATCTTTCCCTGAGGTTAGGGAGGGGATACAACCCCTTAATTAAGTGCCAGGCGGGTAGTTAAGCTACATAATCTTTACTCCCTAGAATGGAGATAAGAAACGCCCTAACCTTTGTAATAGAAATTGACAGGATTAAAATCGGCTGGTATAAATATGGATGTAACAAGACAATAAACATCAGATCCTGATCAGTTCCTAACCAGAACTCCGACCAGAACTTTGGCTGGAGATCCTGGCTAGAGGTCCTGACTAGGCTGCTGATCAACTGAAGGCTGTCTTCGTGTCATTCCTTCTTCGCCGACTCCGTCCACACCTTTGGGGACCCCTGGACCCTCTGGGATTGGACCCCAGCAGATGGCTACACTGCCTCAATGACAAACCTTTGTTGCTGCTGCTATTGTTGTTGTAAGAAACTTTGGGGTTCTTTGTTAAAGCAGCATAACCTTGCAAATCTTGACTAATAAAATGAATACCCAGCCCTTCCCTCCCAGAACACCCTGGGACTCCTTGTGCAAATCAGACATTTCCTCCCTCGAGTTTTTCATACCAAAAAAGTTCTCAAAGAAATCATTTTGCATCTTTTCTCCAGGTCTCCTGCCTGCCTTATATCTGCTTAGTAAGCAAGGAGTCTCCACATCTGCGCTGAGGTGCCCATCTAGTTCTGCTTCTGCAGAAACAGACTGGCGTTCCGTTTGCTAAAGAAAGGAAAAGTAGTAACACCTCAGAGGGAGGCGCCAACACTTACGTTTTCGCCACAGTGGCCTGCACATGGAAGACTCCTGTGAATGTTTGTTGTCTGAAGACAGCAGAGGTAATTCTGAGACTAATGAGTAGCATCATTAGTAAAGTTCAAAAGTCTAAGGGATAGATGGGAATAACTAAAATGTATTCCATCTTAAGTGTCTACATGTGCTATGTCCTGTTTCTACAACCAAATATAAATTAAAATTTAAAACCTAGCCTCGCTCGGTTATTTTTAATCTGAGAAATACAAAAATTTCAGGCCAGACCAGTCAAGCAAAATCGCAGGCTCTTTTTCTCTGGCCTCCCCTAGACCAGGGCCCTGCTTTGGAATGGGAGTAAGCAGCCACTTCGCCTCCACAAAGCCAAGCAGCTGAGCTGATTGCACTGCAGATGTCTTAGTGACATGCAAACCAGCTTCACAGACTTGGCCAGTGCAGCCTGCTCCGGACAGTATTTCCACTAGAGGAGTGATCTGGTCCATTCTGCCCACTTGGCCCATCCATTGGTGGGCCTAACTCTTAGTCCCCTGAATTACTGCTCTGGCTAGCAGAGCTGGCAATGGCTGGATGTTGAGGCTGCACGTCAGTTGCCACAGGAGCTGAATTATCCGAATGTTCCTCCCCACCAGCCCCCCACCCCACCCCCTGCACAGTGGACCTCCACGTTACAGGAGGATGTGCTGGCCTGGCCCACGTGTGCATGAGTTACTGAGTCATTTATGTTGGCAACCCTTGGGGGCCGATGGCTTTTCTGCTTTGGAGGCTGGCACTTTATAATTACAGCTGTGTTTCTGTTGTCGGACCAATTACCTCACTTACAGCCTTAAAATAGAATCCGGCCTTAAGGTGCTGGCTACATAAAGCGAGAGGCTTCACAGGACTCAGAACCTGGGTGCTGAGCCAGAAGGCAGGTCTTGAAGCTAGACACAAAAGTCCTATTTAAAAACAAAAACCAATGACTCCTCTCTTCTCTTCTCAGGATGGAAACAGAGCAGTGCCATAAAACTGTCTGGTTCCAAACTAGCAACAAGGATTAACTGGGAGTTCTGTCTCTGTCATGCTCCCATTCATCCATCCATTCATTCAGTATTTACTTACCTACCGGGTGGGACCGACTGCTTGCCCTTCAGATCTCTCCCCCTTGGCCACTCTACCCTGTACCTAAGAGGCCGACTTCTTAACCCCTCCCCCCACCCTTCTCTTTTTTTTTAAGAGGCTGACTTCTATAGGCCTTATCACCAAACTCCTTTGCCCTGTGGCTATCACAAGATATGGGCTAATGGGAGACAGGAAATGGAAATTAGAAACTGAGAGAGGGGAGAGATCAAGGCATTTATTCCCGTTTGCTTCCTGCCATAGTTCCATAGTTGCATTCTCACACCTGGGCCACAGCTCCTGGCAAATGGCCCCTCTGCGGACAGGCCACTCCTCCCCCTGTCCCTTCAGGCCCAGGAGTGGTGTATTAGTCTTCTCAGGCTGCTGGAACAAAGTGCTACATATCCGGGTAGCTTAGAACAAAATTCGATTGCCTCAGATCTGGAGGTCAGAGAGTGAAATGAAGGTGTTGGCATTACCATGCTCCCTCTGAAACACATGGGGGAGAATCCTTCCTTGCCTCTCCTAGCTTCTGGTAGTTGCCAACAAATTTGGTGTCCTTGGCTTATAGGTGCATCTCTCCAATCTCATCTCCAGTATCCCATGGTTGTCTTCCCTGTCTGTGTCTCCTCTTCTTATAAGGACACCAGTGATATCAGATGGGGGCCCACCCTAATGACCTCATCTCAACTTGATTTCATCTGCAAAGACCCTATTTCCAAAAAAAAAAAAGTCACATTCATGGGAACTGGAGGTTAGGACTTCAAAATATCTTCTTGGGGGGACAAACTGTAATCTATAACAAGTAGTAACCTTCTCCTACCAGGGCTAGTCCAATGCTAGTCCCTGGATTGGTCCCTTAACCCTTTCCCTCCTTGATAGATAGTCCCTTCATTAGAATCCTTCCAATTCCTTCTTAGAATGTGCCACCTGTTTCCTGCTGGGACCTTGATCCAGAGCCCTACTGCCTGACTACCTTGCTGGTAGAGCACTTACCAAGTGCCAAAAGGTACTAGGGATACAATGGTGAGAAAAACTAGCATAACCCCTGCCTTCATGGGGCTTACAGTCTATAGTTTAACAGGCTTAATGACAATATCACAAAGTTAAATTGCAGCTGGGATGAGATACAAAGCGTAAGTTCACGGTGCTGTGCACATGCTTAATTGGGGGAGTCTCTCTGATCAGGGAGTCAGCCAGATAAAGAGGGGATCTGAAGACCCCCCTCTGGGCTAAGGGAGAAGACCCAGAAGAGTTAAGTCAGAGTGTCCTCCAATGAGGGATCTATTGTCATTCATATCCCAATCCATCCATGAGTGACGCTTCTCTCAAAAAAATAATTTACTGTCTCCCATCCCCACCGCTACAAATCACAGCAGAGAACCCAGATGCAAAGCAATCGAACTAGAGAGCAAGAAGCCTTTCCAGGCCATCAGGTAAAGAGAAGCAGCAGGTCACAGAGGGCATGGCGGGGAGCCAGTGCCATAGGAACCAGGGAACAGCGACATGGGGCACACACCTCAGGCTCAATACCTCCAGCCCCGAAGGCACAACGTCCATGAAATCAGAGCCTCCTCCTTCTGTGCTCAGTCTCAGCTGGGGACACCCTGGAACTTCTTGTCTGCTCCCTCTCTCCCACTCTCAGCTCCTCTTGTGTATTTCTGACTTCACCTCTTGGATCTTTCTCAAGTCCATGCCCTCCTGTCCTTCACCACTAGCTCCTGCCCTGATTCAGATCCTAACCATCTTTCCTGGAACTTGGCATCTGCTCCCTCCTGGAGCAATCTCTGCCCTGTCAAATCCACCCTCAATGACCCAGCCACCAGAAGGCCAACCACTTCAGTCCCCTGATGGCAGCCCACAGTGCCTCCCTCCTCCCAGTAGGCTTTGGTCCAAGTGTGGTACACACGGCTCTACACGACTGGCCCTGCCTCCCACCGGCCTGCCTTCCCCTGCGACCTGGCTCATCCTTGACCTTCCCACAGGGCCAAACCACTTTTACTTCTTCATATACATCAAGTTGTCTCTCCCCTCTGTGCCATTTTTCAGGTTGTCCCATCCCTCTCCCACAATCTAATCAAATCCATCTCACCCCTAAAAAATTAATACATATGTCATCCCCTCCCAGAAGGCTTCCCCCATACTCCTCCCCTCTCATTTCCTGCATAAGATCTCCTATCATTAAATCTAACATCATGCATTTAAATATGTGTGGCAGTGTCTTTTTCCCCATTAGAATGATGATTCTAGATGGCAGGAACTATATCTTCTTTGACTTACTCTACCTATTGCCTGGCACAGACAAGATGTTCACAAACTAGATGAATGGATGAGCAGAGGCCAAACAAATGGGTGCTGACTATTCCACTTCAGTGCTGGAGCCCTCAGAATGAACAGGATGTCCCCCCGCCCACACACACACACACACACCTATTGCTGTTAAGAATCTTCCCCGCTACACACACCTCTGACTACTACATGGGGCCAGCCCAGCACCCCGTCTAGTGCATCAGGCTTCCAGTGTATAGAAGAGGCTTTATTGGCTCTCTGTTTTCATCTCCGCCCCTGCTAGGCAGTATATGGTCGTGTTTATCCTTTACCAAGTGCCAGAAGGTACTAGGGATACAATGGGGAGGAAAACTAGCACAATCCCTGCCTTCATGGGGCTTACAGTCTATAGTTTAATGGGCTTAATGACAATATCACAAAGTTAAATTGCAGCTGGGATGAGATACAATGCTTAAGTTCACAGTGCTGTGCACATGCTTAATTGGGGAGTCAGTGGCCAGATGTAACATGGACTCTGTTATAGTATCTCCTGAACAAAAGTGCTATAAAAATTGAATGAAAAAAAGGTCAGAACTCAGTAAATGGTAGATGTGACTAAGCTGGGAAATGATCGTGCTGATGAGAGACGTGCACGCAGGCGCAGTGGGAGTGCAGAGGTGAAAATGAGCTTGAGAACTGTTGCCTTGAGTAGCACTTCCCCCCTAAAGTATTCTCTAAATAATCAATAGGTGGGGAAAGCTCCACCATCGTGGTTTTACTGTGATCTGTTACAAAGGATAGTGCTTTCCATTTGAGTGCATAGAATTTCAGCAAGAACAAGAAAAACATGGAAAGAGAAAGAAAAAAGAAAAAAACAAAAACAAAACAGTGCACCAGACCAGGGTTTCCCAAGACTCCTTGAGAACTGTAGACATTACCTCTGGCTGCCAAGCTGCAGTGGTGGGAGAGAGCCTGGCTTATCATCTTATGAAATTTAATTAGTTACAAACACATTTGTTCCCAGCCCAAATAGGAAGCTAGTCTGCATCCCGGCTTAGTATGTAGTGGGCGGCAGTTTGATGATTTGAGCCTGCAGATGAGAGAGTCCAAGGCTGGGGCCAAGACTGTGATTTCTGGTCCGGGTTTCCCCGGGGACGGGCAAGTCGGGTCCATCTTCCCCTCTCAGCTCCTTCTTCACTCACTGGGGTTCTGGCGAAAGTGCGGGGAACTGGGAGCTTTCTCAGCTTCTGCTCCAATTGACACATGCTCAGTGGGCACCTACAGGGCGTCCAGGCACATGCTAGGTCCTCTGGGCAATCCTTGCAGGTTTAAACAAGAAGTACACTGCACAGCAAAGGCAATAAAATGGAAAGGCCACCTACAGAACGGGAGAAAAGTTTTGCAAATCATATTTGAAAGGAATTAATATCCAAAATATAGGAAGAACTCATATGACCCAATAGCTAAAATACAAACAATCGGGTTTAAAGAATGGGCAGAGAAGCTGAATAGACTTTTTCCAAGGAAGATGTACCCATGGCCAACAGGTACATGGAAAGATGTCCAACATCAGTCATCATCAGGGAAATGCAAATCAAAGCCACATGAGGTATCACCTCACATCTGTTGGAATGACTATCATCAAAATTACAAGAGATAAGTGTTGGCAAGAATGAGGAGAAAGGGAACCCTTGGGCACTGCTGGGTTCTGCATCCACTATGGAAAACAGTACGGAGGTCCTTCGAAAAGTTAAAAATAGAACTATCATATGATCCAGCAATTCCACTTCTGGGTATACTGTATATTCAAAGGAATCAAAATCACTGTCCTGAAGAGACACCTACACCCCCATGTTTATTGCAGCATTATTTATAATAGCCAATATAAGGAAGCAACCTAAGTGTCTAGCAATATATACACACATATACACATACACTGGAGTTTTATTTAGTCATAAAAAAGAAGGAAATTTTGCATTAATAACAACTGGAAAGAACTTGGAGGACATTAGGCTAAGTGAAATAAGTGAGAAGAGAAAGACAAACACTGTATGGCCTCACTTACATGTAGAACCCATAAAACAATAAACTCATATAAACAGAGAACAGATAGGTGGTTGCAGGGGCAGGAGATGGGGAAAATGGGTAAAGGCGGTCAAAGGATACACACTTGCAGTTATAAGAGTAATAACTTCTGTGGGTGTAATGCACAGCACGGTGACTATAGGTAATGATACTGCATTGTATATTTGAAAGTTGCTAGGAGAGTAGAACTTAAAAGTTCTCATTACAAGAAAAAAAAATTCGTGCACTGGTAGGGTCCCTTGGCCTGGCCTGCAAGGATCATGCTGAAACAGGCTCTCCAACATCCCCTGAGGGGTCCTGGATTGCAAGAGGGCTCAGGCCAGGCCGAGGGATCCCACAGGTGCATGAATCGGTGCACTGGGCCTCTAGTTATTAATATTACTGAGATCAATGGTTTTCAAATTTTATAGTCACTTTTTTTTAAAAAAAATTTTATTGATTTCAGAGAGGGAGAGAGAGACAGAAACATCAGTGATGAGAGAGTCATTGATCGGCTGCCTCCTGCGCGCCCCGCAACGGGGATCAAGCCCGCAACCTGGGCATGTGCCCTGACTGGGAATCAAACCATAACCTCCTGGTTCATAGGTCAACGCTTAACCACTGAGCAACACCGGCCAGGCTAGTCACTTTTTTTTTTCAAGCAACCTCTTGTAACAGATAAAAGGGGAGTGGCTTAGTCAAGCTGGGCAGCACCTCCACAGGCCGGAAACCCCCAAGGTTCACCATCTTCAAGCTGTAGCATCCCACATCTGTGATTTCAGACAGGGTGAGGGAGTGGACAAAACCAAGGTGTCTATGGTGGTGCTTTGATAGTGAACATGGATCTTAAATGCTGCTACCACAAAAAAAAATGACAATCCTGTGGTGTGACAGGTGTTAGCTAACACTACACTGACGAGCACATTGCAAATATATACACATATCAAAAAACACATTGCACACCTTAAACTTGCACCCTGTTATAGGTCAATTATATCTCAATACAAAATAATTAATTTGTTGATTAATGAAATGCCCCAAAAAATTATCATGGAAAAACATTACCATTTTGCTTGGGCGAATCAAAGTGGTTTGGTCCTAGGTCTAGACACAGCCCATAAAGCAGGTGTCATGAATGTGAAGGGAGAAAGGGGTCACCCATGGGCCCCTGGCCCATTACCTGCACATACAACACCTATGCGCGACCGGCAACTCTCCATTCTGCTCCTCACAACCTGCCAACTCCCATCCCCAGAGAGTGTGGGGGAGGCTCTAGCTCTGGCTGAAGGCGCCAACATCTCCAGGTCTAGCTCCAGGGAAGGACAAGACACTCACTCAGTCCAGTGATGGTGAACCTATGACACACATGTCAGAGGTGACATGTGAACTCATTTTTTTTGGTTGATTTTTCTTTGTTAAATGGCATTTAAATATATAAAATAAATATCAAAAATATAAGTGTTTTACTATGGTTGCAAATATCAAAAAATTTCTATATGTGACACGGCACCAGAGTTAAGTTAGGGTTTTTCAAAATGCTGACACGCCGAGCTCAAAAGGTTCGCCATCACTGGCTCAGACACTACAATGACTTTGCTGTCCTCAGGCAACTCTGGGCTCCGCAGCCCAGCTCAGCCCAGCGTCTGGGAGAAGCCTCCCGGCTCCCACTGCAGCCCTCGCCCGGCTCTGGTATGTGTGTGGACAGGGACAGCAGCCAGCTCTTCGCCGGGCTCTCTAACAAGTTCCACGAGTCTGTTTGTTAAAGAAAAATTCCAGTGGGTGCATCCAACACATGGAACTCAAGTACAGATTTATATTTATCCAGCCCACTGCCAAGGAGATCACATGCCCTGTGAGTCACTCCAGATGTGCTCAAAAACAGAGTCTCTCTGTGGCCGCCCAGTCCCCCAATCCCGGAGAGAGTCGGATAGACAGGTCCCCGCCCGTGCCCCCAGGAGGCAGCCTCTGCCTCCACCTTCCGAGGCGGGAGAGGGCATCGCTCTTTGGAAAAGGGAAAGGTGGGAAGAACTGTACCGTCTCCCAGGAGGACCGGGACGGGCACACCTGTAGCTCCCGGGGTCCCGCTGGGGTGGAGGCGACTCCTCACCTGCGTGGAGGAGAAGATGTGTTGGAAGACGCTGCTGCTGCTGCTGCTGTGTTACGATGCTCAGGCCACTGTGGCCCACAGGTGGAGCAGGGGTGAGTTGCTTTTCATCATCTGTCTGATGCTCATCGTTCTTTTTTAAATACAACTAGGAATTGGGGGGAGGAGGCATTTCCTCCTTTAATCTCATCTCTGGGAATTGCTTTATGCTTCTTGACAAGCTAGCAGGTGTTAGGAGGTGACGGGGGACAGGACACTGAAGGAAATCAAAGCGCTGAGGGGACTTGGTCAAGGTGAGAACGCAGAGGGCATCCCTCTCAACACGCCAGGGCAAGTCATCTTTGCTGCATGGAATGTGCACAGACCCCCTCAAGCTCCTCCCGCCCTCCGCCAGGCTGCTGCCCTGGGCAGGCGCGCGGAGAGCAGGTGTCCAGGCGTGACATGCTAACACCTGGGAGTATGGGTGACAGATGCTACCTGGAGAGCCTGGCTGGAAGTGGACACATCTCCGCAGCCAGGCAGAGCAGGCCAGCGGCAGGAGAGGAAGGGAAAGTCTTCAGCATCCTTGCATCTACCTGCCTGCTGCCCCCACCGGCCCCCAGCCCTTCTCAGATGTAGTCCCTCAGAGCTACGTGCCATCTTTTCTCTATGCCCAGGACCAGCTTCAGGTGGCAGACAAACAGCACCCCCAGCCAGTGGGAGTTTATCACTGTCAGGAAGTGAGGGGCCAAGAGCGTGGACCACTCATGCCGATCTGAAATCTGCCCGCCCACCCCCTAAAGTCAACTAAGGTCTCTCTCCCTGGAAAGAACTGGAAAGAGGCAGGCTCATAGGTGTTTCGAGAGATCCAAACGGGGCTGAAGACTGGCATCGGGGGTCAGGATGAGCCTCCGGGTCCCAAGGAGAGTGTCAGGGAGGAAGGCCCGGCCCAGTGGGGACAGAGGGCACAGAGCAGATGGACCTGGAATGGAGGGGGGTGGGCACTGCACTTATTTGAGGCTTTATTCCCTCGTTTTTTACGCCTGAGATTAGGGACTTGCCAGTTCTCTGAACTGAGCTGTGAAATGAGTGTTGCCTTGGGGCAAATAATAATGTAACATTTTCCTTTATTTCCGGTGAGACCACTACACACACACACACACACACACATACGCGCACACACACACACACCACCCTGCTCATCATGTGCACAAACTTTGGGGCAACAGTTAGAAGCAGAGAGACATTGGAGTGACATCCTGCCGCTCACCCTGTGTGACACTGGGGTCTTCCTAATTAGCCTATAAAAAAGATGGTAAAATCCACTCTAAGCTGTGAGAAAGCCCGATGAGATGATTTGATTTGTAACAGGCTTGTGAACACGATAACCGCATCATGAGCTACCCCACAAGGAACTCACAGGTTTGGGCTCTGCCTCAAATGGGGCTGTGTGATCTCTGGCAAGTCTCTTAACCTCTCTGAGCTTTCGTTCACTAACAGATACCAGATTAACAACACCAAAACGTACCTTCACTGTGTTGTTGTGAGACTCAGATTAAAAATGTAAATAAAATGCTTTGTAAACGACGAAGCACTATATAAATGTTAGCCACTTAAAAATGAAATAATTCCATTTAAAAAAAGCTTGAGATCATCAACAGACAGTTTTATAGCAACATCCTGGGAGCAACTGCTCTGGCCCCACCCAGTCGGCACTGGGGAAGGGCTGCCCCAGCAACAAAACAACCAGGAAGCAGGGGCAGCGACCTGGAGGCAGAGGCGGGTGAGGCAGCTGATGCTAAGCACCAGATTAGTGGTCCACGTCAGTGCGCAGTCAACAAACGATACGGAGCCCTCCGGCGCTCATCAAAAGCCTTCCACATAGTGGATCTTTCTTCGCTTTTAACATTGTTTTCCTACTTATAAAAGGAATACACAATTGCCACCAGTTTTAAAAAGGAGTGGGAGTCACACCCAAATGTAAACAATTTTTCCAAATGTACTTACTGTTCCTTTCACCTTCACCCTTACCCCATCCCACCCCAAACCCAGGCCTAATTCCCTTTGGAAACAGCCTCAGGATGACCACCCTTATAAGATCCTCCTCCTCCAACAACCCGCCCCAACCCTCCCACTCCCCCACTCCTCACCACCGCCCGGCCTGTGCTCTCCCCCCACTCCCCACCCCCCCCCCACCCCGCCCGCCCGCCCAAGGGGAGAAATGTAGCGATAAACCCAAAGGGAACACACCCTGTTGTCAGGACGGCCTTTTCCTACCGGTCATTCTCCCTGAGAAGCGCTCTCTAGGATTCTGCCCTGGGAGGGAGCTTTCCACGCACCAGGCCGCTGTTCCAGCACCACCACCTCGATTAAGACCTAGTGACTCACCTGTGCTGAGCGCGGCCAGCCGCGAACTGGACACACCTGGCCCCGTCCCAGCAGCCCCAGCTCCTGCCCGAGCAACCTCGGGGGGCTGGAGACCATGGGCCAGTCTTTGAAAAAAAGGAATCTATGCATTAACTACCATGTAAATATCTGTTTTTTATTAAATACATATAAATTATTTCTTTAAAAAATTTTTTTATTGATTTCAGAGAGGAAGGGAGAGGGAGAGAGAGATAGAAACACCAAAGATGAGAGAATCATTGATCGGTTGCCTCCTGCACGCCCCCTCGCTGGGGATCAAGCCCCAAACCCAGGCCTGTGCCCTGACCTGGAATCCACCTGTGCCCTCCTGGTTCATCGGTGGACGCTCAACCTCTGAGCCACACGCATCAGGCGAATTATTTCTTTTTAAAGCAGCGTCACAGGGAGGGAAGGGCTGCCCCCGGGTGCGTGGCGGGATCTATCATTCTCGGTGTCCGTGTTCGTGCTGTGTGAGTTCGCATCGGGAGGGAAGCCCGGGGCCTGAGGTCCTGCCTAGGAAGTGCTGGCGGCCTAGGGGGCGCATTAGAGGACACCCCGCTTACCGCCCAGGCACCCCCGGCGCAGGCGCTGTGCTGACCTCGGGCAGGTGAGGACACTGAGTGAGACAGGACGTGCCCAGATCACTCCGCAGCAAGGACCGCGCTGATCCTGACGCCCCACCCCTCTGGCCGCAGGGTCCGGCTGTCACTCACCCCTCTCCATCCCCTCAGCAGCCCCGAGGCCCCCGGGAGGGGCCGGGGTGGGGGGGGGGGACCGTCTGGTCGCGAGGAGCGGCTCACAGAAGCCCTTGCAGAAGCGCTCCCGCTGCACCCGGCGCCCGGCCCAGCGCCTGGCTCGCTCCGAAGATGGCTGTGTTTCTAAAGGGCTGGCCCGGGAGCAAAAAGTAAATGACATCAGTAGATCTGGCACAAGATCTTTTATAAACCAGAGCTTTTCCTTTCCACACCCACCGCCTTTTCCATGCGGCTGCCACTGATTCATTAACAATGTGGCTGTGTTTGGCGGGAACTGGTCTGCAGTTGGAATCCCTTCCAACAAGCGCGGCGCAAGCTCGGGGTGCGGCTCCGTGGGACCCGCGGCGCCTGGATGCGGCTCTGGTACCCTGAACCTCTGGGGGTGGGAGGAAGAGGCAGGTTTTACCCAGATTATAAAAAGCCAAAGGGAAGGCCAGGCGCCAGGTCAAAACAGGCTCCTTCCTTTAGGGAAGCTTCGCCCATGCGTCTGAGCAAGAGGGCTTGGAGGGCTAAGGCGCCCGCCTTGCCTGGAACCATGGAAAGCAACTCCTCCCCGGCCAGAGCAGGGGCTCCTGGGAGACAAAGGCAGGGCACAGGCTTCAGGGGACGACATCTGCTCTCTGATAATTAGCCAGGACCTGGAACTGCGTATAAGTTCTAAAATCACGCTGTTAGGAGGAGAAAGACTTAGTGAAGCACTCGGTTTGAAAGAATGGAGTTTAAGGGCGAAGATCATTCATGTGTTTCTATGGGATCATTTATTCATTCAACAAACAGTCATGGGCAGGATGCTAGGCACTGGGAAGACAGTGACCAAAAGGGACACACCCCGTGCCTTGGCAGAGCTGACATCTAGTGACAGGAAGCAGACACGTATAGAAATAAAACATCTGGTTTGTCAGATGGCAATAGCGTAGGGGCAGGTTAGAGGGTATCCAGGATTATAATTTTAAGTCAGGTCGTCAGGGAGGGCTCCCTGAGGCGGTGACTGAAGACCTGAAGGAAATGTGGGTGTTCCAGGCAGAAGGAACAGAAGTGCAAAGGCCGGTGGCAGAAGCCTGCCTGGGGGGCTCAAGGAGCAGTGAGGAGGCCTGTGGCAGGGAGAGTAGCAGATGAGTTCAGACGTAGTGAGAAGCCACATCATGTAACACAGGTGGCATTTGAAGAACTTTGGGAAGCCAGCGAGGGTTCTGGGCAGAGGAGTGACATCTGACCTGTGCTTGCACAGAACCACTTTAGGTGCTGCGTTAAGAACAGAATGAGGGCGGGAGCCAAGGACGGAAGCAGAGGCACCAGTAGGAGAGGTGCTCAAGGCTTGGACGGGGGAGCTAGCAAAGATGTGACAAGAAGTAGCCAGATTCCAGATCTATTTTGAAGGTAGAGCCAACAAGACTCGCTGACTAGTTAGATTCGAAATGTGAAAGAAAAAGTCAAGGGCGGCTCTCAGGTGTTGGGCCCGAGCAACTCAGAGAGATGGAAAGACGGCAGAGAAGTAGGAGATCCGTGCGTGTGCGTGTGCGTGTGTGTGTGTGTGTGTATGTGTGTGCGTGCGTGTGCATGTGCGTGTGTGTGTGCGTGTGCGTGTGTGTGTTGGGGGCTAGGATTGGCCTGGGAATCAGGAGAGAGAACTGTAGCATGTCCAAAAGGAGATTCCTGTAGGCAGCTGCATATATAAAAGTGTGGCCTGGAAATAATAAGCTGGAAGTCAGTAGGGAAGTGAGGGTGGCTGGACGAGGAGACGCCCCAATGAGGCCAGAACTCTGCAATCTGAGAGGAGGGTGGGGAGGAAGAGCAGACAGCGAGGCAGGATTTTTTTTTAATCGAAGAAGTAACAGGTTTTCATGTTGACGTGAAAGACCCAGTGGAAAGGGAAAGGGAACCATGTAGGAGAGGAGGGTGGAGAGGTGAGCAACAGTTTTCTTGGAGACTTCACGCTCGTGGGAAAGTTGGCTCTAGACAGCAGCGTGCCCACAGTCACAGAAGAGAACTCGGTATCTGGGCAAGAGGCAGGTGACTGGTTTAAGGAGGAAGCAGATGGGGTGAAATCATCGTCTATGTCACAGTGAAACGGAGTGAGAAATGGGAGAAATGGTCGGGAAGCATGTCAGGGCCCGTGAGAGAATAACGATGAATTTCGAGTGAGACCATGGGTGTGTTTCCTCCCCCACCCCCCACATTCAGGTGCACCGGTGCAGGTGTGGGAAAGGTGAGGAGGTGGGTTGTGCTTTATGCCAAGTGATTGCAAGGGAGCAAAGAGGGGGCAGAGGAGGTGAGGATATGTGTCAGAGTGTGATCACAGGGCTGTAGGCATTTGACCTTGCACAGCACATTATAAATCAGAGTCACAGATTTTTTTTTAATATGTGTGCTTCATTTAATATGTTACAGACCATATCCATTCATTCATTCACAACGAACATTATCCTTCCTGTAGTTATTCAGAACTGAGGAACACCCAGTCTTTGGGCAGACGTGCCTACAAAAAGATAGCATTGTTCACCTATTGGCGAGAATGGGTTTTGGAGCCTGTGAGATCTGGGTTTTCATTGCAGCCCTAGAGCAAGCAAATCAGATGGCCTAGGACTGTGGTCGGCACACTGCGGCTCGCGAGCCACATGCGGCTCTTTGGCCCCTTCAGTGTGGCTCTTCCACAAAATACCACGTGCTGGCGCGCACGTACAGTGGGATTGAAACTTCGTGGCCCATGCACAGAAGTCGGTATTTTGTGGAAGAGCCACACTCAAGGGGCCAAAGAGCCGAATGTGGCTCGTGAGCCGCGGTTTGCCGAGCCGCAGTTTGCCGACCACTGGCCTAGGCCAAGTTTCTTAACCTCCAAGTTTCTTCTCTCTACACGGGATAGGAATACTTACCTCACACAGTGCACGTGGAAAGCACAAAGCATGCTGATGGGCGCCCAGTGGGCTCATGAGCTGTTGTTAGTCTGAGCGCCACATTTTAACAACTTCGGTCTGAGGTCCAAATGTGTCTTTCCACAGAAGATGTGGACAGAACATGCTGTGACACATGGTTCCTGCCTGTCTGGGTCCAATTTCTGCACTAACACAGTGCATGTGGCATAACCTTCAGCGAGCGAATCATTTGTTCTGTGCTGGTCTCTGCAACAGAATCATAACCACTCAATTTCTCCCTGAGGCTCAGCTGTGCAGGGCGTGCAGGAGGCGGGGAGAGCTCACAGCCCCCGCCCCGAGGCCAGCCGTGCGGGAGACGCCATGCGGGGAGGCTGGGAGTCCTCGTGGCCCTGGTCACACTGCGTGGCCCTCCTGGCACAATCACATCCTGAAGAAATCGCTGGAGACTGGCTGGGCAGGGAGCACTGAGTGGAGAAGAAAGAAACAAACTGGCCCAGTTTTACACCAAAAAAGTACACAAACTCAGTGATTGTGACAAAACTGTGCCATGAGTCTTCTCGCCCAAAGCTCGATGCTCAGTGGTGCAGAGGTGGGCACGGGTCCTCCTGCCAGTCCCTGGTCTCCCCGGCCTGCCCCCTCTCTCTGCTCCCTCAGAGGAGGAGTCCCTGCCGATGGCAGCTGGGGAAGCACTCAGGTCTCCTCCTCTCAGCCCTGCAAAGACTGCGCTGCCCCAAAGCTGACAGTGAGGAGGAGTCGAACCTAAAAAGACCTCCATAAACTTGGGAGATGGGACGCAAGGGAAAGGAAGCAAACCCAGCAAAGCATGCATGGGAGAGTCTCCAGGGATGTTGTGTTCTGTTGTTGCCTTTCCTTTTTTCTTTAATAGCTGGGTTTTTTAGATATCATTCCAAAATATAGGCATTGAGCCTGCACTGAGCCCAGCTACCGAGTCACACAGTCACCGAGGTCCAGGGGAGGAAGCGTAAGTTTCCTCCCCCGGGAGCTGGCGGTTGCCGGCAGATGTGCGATGTGTAGGATGGACGCAGGAACCGCAAGGACAGAGGAGGAACCGCGCTGTGTGGCCGGGCTCACGGATAGGCCCTGGGGACAGGGCTGTTTTTCTCGCCAAGCGGGAGCGAGTGTAGTTTAAAGCTTCACACGCACACTTCTGGGAGCTGGCCAGCCTTTGTTTCGGCCACTTACATTCTGGCAGGGTCCAGACTTCCCTTTTATGGGCAAAAACACCTGGAGTGACTGGAGGTTAACGTTGTACCTGGATGTTGGGACATGGAGCAGACACAGCCTGCAGCGAGTCCAGTGGAGAGGAAGGTACCCTGTCCCATTCCTGAGGAGGGAGGCCCTGAGATGCTCCCCAGCTCCCTGCACCTCTGCCTGCCACACGCAGTCAGAGCCGCTGCAGCAATGCCAGGGGTGCCTGCAGGAGGCAGGGGCACAGGCTGGGGATGGGAGGAGGGCAGAGCCCCCGCTTTTCAGATTCCTGTGCTCCCCACACACTTCCGGAAGCAATTGTCCATCCCCTGGCTGGTCTTGAGGCTGAAGTTATCTCTCATAATCTTTCCCAAACTCTGTCATTATTTTTGAAACGATGAGAACAACGCTTCCATGGTGAACTTCCGCTTTGAATCAGGAGGTATTTCCTTCCCACCTCTTTGAGGTAGAGGGTCCCTGGGTGAGCATGTTGGAGTGTTGCTGTCCCAGGGAAACGAATGAGTGAAGAAAGGCCGGTCTAGCCGGTGAATAACCTCCCCAGAGGCAGCCCCCGAGTCTGTGACAGGCAGCAGAAAGGCTCGTCCCCTCCTGTCCCCTTCACCTGCCAGGTGAGAATGCCTTTAAGGCAGCCAATCCCTTTAATGTCACAGTAAGAGAAGGGCTGGAAGAAGAATGAAAGAAGTAAAGTTGCTCTCAGATCCTATCCCGAGAAGACGGTTCATCACAGCTTCGTGGGAGGAGCACCCAGAAACAGGTCACATCTTGGTCTTGGACCAGCTCTGGTCCTGGTGTCGTCTCCCGCCAACGAGAAAGCGGAGTCGGAGCACACACCCTCTTGTGTCTCTACTTTGCCTCCATCTCTTCAGATGAGCCTGCAAGGCCTCCGATGGGAGTGAACTTTGCATTTTGGCGCCGTGTTCTTGGCTGTGGGTCCAGATAACCCAATGGTCATCAACCCGGCCTGCCTGTTATAATCACCTGGGAGCCATCCACCCCAGAGACACCCGTGAAAGGTCCTGAGAGGTGGCCGTGGCATTTGAGTTTTTAAAAACTCCCAGGTGATTCTACTGTACAGCCAAGGTTGAGAGCCACTGGGCTCACCTCAGAGTGGCCATAAGGCCGAGGCACCACCTTCTATACAGCCTCGGGCAAGCGCCTGCTGGTTCTCAGCCTTGGCTGCCATTAGAAGCCTCTAGGAAGCTGCCAAAAATCTACTGTCCCAGTTCCCCCCTCATTTGACTAAATCAGAACCTATGAAGCAGGGACAGGCCACCAGTATTTTGTTATTTTTTAATCCTCGCCCCAGGATATTTTTCCATTGATTTTTAGAGAGAGAGGAAGGGAGAGGGAAAGATAGAAAGAAATAGAGATGTGAGAGAAACACATTGATTGGCGGGGCCGGGGAGGAGCCTGCAACCGAGGTACATGCCCTTGATTGGAATTGAACCTGGAACCTTTCAGACCGCAGGTCGACGCTCTATCCCCTGAGCCAAACCAGTGAGGGCGGCACCAGTAGTTTTTAAAGCCCTTGCTCGATGCTAATGTGCGGTCAAGATTTTGGACCCGATGCCTAGGAGCTGCCTCACTCTCCTGAGCTCCACCTAAAACTACAGGCAGAGGCAGTGGGCGAACAGAGGCGAAGCCCTAAATCTCTGATTCTGTGAGGAAATGGCCAGTTTTCTGGCAACGAGAACAAATTCTGCTAAAATGCGAGGCTAGGAAATACTGCTCCAGTCATGGCTCCTCCCCACAGCGGTCTGAGGGAGCAGAGGTCATGCTGGTCAGGCTCCCCCAGTGCATGGATTTCGTCAGCCAACAGCGGCGCCTAGCGCCCGGCCTGGAAGCCTGCCAGGACCTGCTGGGGGCAGAACCCTACAACCATCTTCATCCTAACCCGAGAGGAACTCGCGGTATAGATAATAAATGCGTACAGAGAAAGCAATCTTACAGCAATACTCCACCAACCAGCTCTTTCCAGGAAGTGGAGATTCCAACCAGTGAGCTTTTCAGGAAATGTCTTTATATCAAAGATGTTTCATTTTTATTACTTCAGATCAATTTTTTTCTAAGATGCTTATGCAGCCCCCTGCCTTCTTTAACACAGTACCCTGGATGTCAGTGGGCCCGTTCTTGATGGTCCCAGGACACCAGTATCAAGAAGCAGAGCTGGCATGCTTTGCCCAACTTTAGGGGGCGCTACTTACCTCGGAGCCTCAGGTTCTTTACAGTTAGTTGCCCAGTTTTCTGGGAGATCACAATCCAGTGTCTTGGAGAAGCTGTACTTTTTTCTTTCTTTTTTTAAAATGACATGATTTATTTTAAGTGCTTCCCAGATATAAACTCCTCAAGTGGTACAATGTGTCCATTTACTGCTCCTGGATTCAAGGCACCAAGCCATATAGAGAATCTTACTTCCTCATTTATGCATTTGGGAGCATCTTCCGTAATATGAAATTTAACCAAAATCTCTCTATGCAATTATTTATGTTTTGTTTTTAATTGCTGTGTTGTTGGTTCGAGCCCAGTCAGGGCTTGAATAGTTATTTTGGTGGCAGCACACTGCAGCAGAAAGAAGAGTCATCTAAGATTAAGGGGATCTGACTAATCTACACTAATAATAGACAAATATGTAAATTGACCATACCTCTGCAACACCCCACAGCCAATCAGGAGGGGGTATGCAAATTAGGTCACCCCGGCAACAAAGGAAGCTAAGCTTCCTGCCCGCCTGGGCCGGCCTTGGAAGGAGGGGCCTGTGGGCGGCGGCCACGGAGCAGGCCAGAGTAAGCGGGAGGCTTGGGTTGCCCAGGCCGGCCGCCAAGGGAGGGGCCTGCAAACGGCCCTCAGGCCCTCACCCAGGCTGGCCATGCCCCCATGGGGTGAGGGTCCCCACTGGAGGGCATGGCCAGCCTGAAAACAGCCCTCAGGCCCTCACCCAGACTGGCCATGCCCCCCCAGCAGGGACCCTCACCCTATGGGGGCGTGGCTGGCCTGCAAACTGCCCCAGCCCCTCACCCAGGCCGGCACTGTCCCCAGTTGGGACCCCCACCCCAATGGGGGCATGGCCAGCCTGCAAAACACCACCGGCCCCTCACCCAGGACACCCTACCACCCAAGGGAACCCCCACCCTGATCTGGGACACCCTTCAGGGCAAATCAGCCAGCCCCCACCCGTGCACCAGGCCTCTATCTATACTAATAAAAGGGTAATATGCTAATTAGACAGGGAGACCTTCCAGGAGACCTTCCGGACATTCTTCTGGACAAAGCCATGGTGGCGGGCCGAAGTAGAGCGGTTAGGGGCCAAGAGGGGAGGGCTGTTGTGGGTGATCAGGCCAGGATGGGATGGCAGTTGTGGCTGATCAGGCCTGTAGCGGGGGGGGGGGGGCCACATTGGGGGTGATCAGGTCGGCGGGGGGGGGGCAGTTGGGGGTGAGCAGGCTGGCAGGGGGGCCAGTTGTGGGTGAGCAGGCCATCAGTAGGGGCAGTTGGGGGTAAGCAGGCCAGCAGGGGGGGCAGTTGGGGGCTAGCAGGCTGGCAGGGGGCAGTTGGGGGCGAGCAGGCCAGCGGGGGTGGGAGGGGCAGTTGGGGGCGAGCAGGCCAGCAGGCAGAATGGTTAGGGGCAATTAGGCAGGCAGGCAGGCAGGCATGTGAGCGGTTAGGAGTCAGCAGTCCAAGATTGCGAGAGGGATGTCTGACTGCCAGTTTAGGCCCAATCCCACAGGCAGTCAGACATCCCCTGAGGGATCCCAGATTGGAGAGGGTGCAGGCCGGGCTGAGGGACACCCCCCCCCCTTCCCCGCACGAATTTCATGCACCAAGCCACTAGTGATTTAATATTTGACATATCACCCTGGTCCCAGTTACCTTAGGTGCAAGAAGCTGTGCCTTTTTCTATCACCCCATAGGGTGAGGGTCCCTGCTGGGGGGGCATGGCCAGTCTGGGTGAGGGCCTGAGGCTTGGCAATCGTGGGGCTGTGGGGGTAGGCATGGCTGTCTGCTCCTGGCCTGATACGACCCAGAGAACTGCAATGTATAATGATTATTCCTACGCTCTGTAACATTCTGTCTCTTCCTTCACTTGGCCTCATAAGGTCCTAGTTCTCCCTACTCTCTACCCGTAGCAGCCCATCCATCTTCCTCCAGCTACTGTTTCCAAAGGCAACCACAAAGAAACAGCATTAGTGAGTCATTGACTTTGTCCCAAATGCATTTCTAAGTCAGCGGATCCTTGGGAGGAAGCCTAAGCCTGGCTCCACACTCCCCTACAGCCACCTGTCAGGGTCTTGGGCAGCTCTCTTCCTTTCCTTTGTCACCTGTGTCCAGATTCCTTAGCAGCTGTACTTCAGACGGCGGGGGAATAGCCAGAAGCCTGATCCTCTGATGAAAAGTGTTCTCAATAAATAGAAACCAGCACTTCATACTGATCAGAAGCTAAAATGTGCATTACTATTAGAGAACAGTATTATTAGGGGACTCATTTGTTGCATGTGTAGGGATTTGTTTGCTCATTTCTGTTTGATTTTAACATAAGTTCCCTTGACATATAGGGGTGGGCAAAAGTAGGTTTACAGTTGTGAGTACTTGAAACACAGAGTTTAAAAAGCTATTGCAATAATCATGACCTGCCCTAGCCGGTTTGGCTCAGTGGATAGAGTGCAGGCCTGTGGACTGAAGTGTCCCAGGTTCAATTCCGGTCAAGGGCACATGCCTGGCTGTGGTCTCGATCCCCAGTAGGGGGCGTGCAGGAGGCAGCCAATCAATGATTCTCTCTCATCACTGGTATTTATCTCTCCCTCTCCCTTCCTATCTGAAATCAATAAAAACATATTTAAAAATAAAAATAAAACATTTATTTAGAAATAAATAATCATCATCATGACCTGCATGTCTTTCTCCACACAAACAATCATAAACCTACTTTTGCCCACCCCTGTACACTACATACAGGGTGTCCAAAAAATGTATACATACTTTAACAGCTGATAGCTCAACTTTGAAAATGAAATGTATTTTAATGAACACTGCCTTTGTAATTATTCAGGGTGTGTGTACACATTTTTGGGGACACCTATATTTTTCCAAGCTTTCTGGGATGGTTCTGATAAGCAGCCATGTCTGAAATCACTGGTCTGAAACAGGAACATCTGACATGCCTGGGAGCTTCCAGGACACATCAGAGCTCCCTGTCATCTCTCCCGCTCACTGACCACCACAGCTTCCAGTCCGTCACTTTCAAGACCGGCTGGCTGACCTCAAGGTTACAGAGGGGAGGGCCAAGTGCACAGCTGCTGGAGCCTCTTCTTTTGTTTCTTGCAGCCGTGCTGTTCCCTGCTGCCCATCGGCCGAAGAGATCGTCCTCAATGCCCTTTAACCCCGTCCTGCAGAGCTCCCTGGAGGAAGTAGAACTGCTCTACGAGGTAGGCAGAGGCGCAAGTGGCCACATCACCCCAAAGGCATTGCAACTTTTCTGTTTGTTGGAGGAATGACCTGAGCCCCTGAGAATGAGGGCCCTGGCTGCCTTAGGGACTGGCCTGGACTCCTTTGTGGGGCCATCAAACCGTGGCCATCCCAGAGTAAGGAATCCCTCGAATCTCCTCTCCTTTCCCACATGCCAAACAGGGAGAGGTGGCATTAGGAGGTCACTGGGGGCAAAATTAGAGATTTAGGTTGGGCCCCAGGTGCCACTCCCAGCACCCTAGCAGCAGAGTCAATGTCTCGAGCAAATGCCAGGAGGCAGGACTCATCATAGGGTTCAGGCAATGCCAAGCCGCTTGTCTGGTGGAGCCCTGTCTCAGGTAACTGCCTACTGTGACAGCCCAGTCTCTGACCATCTGGGCACCCCAAAGGCTCTCTTCCTCTGCCCCTCATCTTCACCACTCAGACCCGCTTCTCCAAACCACGGGTAAATTTCCCAAGGCCCCTTGATCCAATTCAGCGATAAAATTCCAGGCTCAAGGTCTGAGCTTTAGTTCTGGTCCTGCCACTCATCAGCCATGTGACCTTGCAGCAGCCACCATATCTCTGGGCCCGGATCTCCTCAAATGTTAAATGAGGGATACAGTGATCTCCAAAACTCCCCTCCTGCCTTGACATCCTCTGGCATCCTCCATGTGCCAGAACTCTCCGGCTAAGAAAGAGACCGCCTGCTGCAGGCAGGTCCGACCACGGGGAACTCACTGGGAAATGCATAGCCTTCACCGAGTCCTGAACGTGGGAGTCATATCACAGGTCCCTTTGAGAAAGACAGGAGCGTGGAGATGGATAGAGCGGGGGAAGCTGGAAGCAGACACAAGTTAGAACCCGAGTCCAAGAGGTGTTTACTGGGTCCTGATGTGAGCCCAGCACTGAGCAAGGGATGCATGCGGCAGGCCCCACCCCCACTCCTAAAGAACGGGGGAGAAGTGAGGACAAACCTCTGTGTCCCACTTAAGTCCTAGCACCGCTCTCTGCGTCCTTCAGTCCCCAGCTTCTGATTTAGAATTATCTGAAATAGTTCATGATTTAGAAAATCTTCAGTGGGTGGGTGGGAGGGAGAAAGGGAAAAATGGGTTAATCTGGGACATCAAAAATAATAAATAGTCATTGAATAGTGGCTTTGTACCAGGGACAATGTTTATACCAGGGTGTCCATAATTGTCTTATTTACTTCCCACAACAGCCCTGTAGAGTATTTTTGCTACTAACCATTTCACAGAGGAGGAAAGTGAGGCTCAGGGACGTGCAGTGAGTCACCCAAGTCGGTGGGAATGTCAGAACTGGAACCCAGGTCTCCTGGATTCCAAAGCTCTTTCCACAGCGGCCTCCCCCCAAGGAAGGCAGGTGAGGACGAAAACAGTGGTGTCCTCCACAACGCCCAATGCTTCATGTGTTTCCATACCTCATGTCTCACCAGTTCCTGCTAGCTGAGCTGGACATCAGCCCCGACCTGCAGATCTCCATCAAGGACGAGGAGCTCGCCTCCCTAAGGAAGGCCTCTGACTTCCGCACCGTCTGCAATGATGTGATCCCCAAGCGCATCCCGGACATCCGACGGCTCAGTGCCAGCCTCGCCAGCCTCCCCGGCATCCTGAAGAAAGAGGACTTTGAAAGGACAGCGCTGACCCTGGCCTATGCGGCCTACCGCACAGCCCTGTCCCAAGGGCATCAGAAGGACATCTGGGCCCAGTCCCTCCTCAGCCTTTTCCAGGCCCTGAGGCATGACCTGATGCGGTCCTCAGGCTCCAGAGTGTCTGCCTGAGAGGCAGGCCCACACCAGGACCTCGGAGCAGGGCCCCGCACACACAGTAATCCAGAAATTCTTCATTCTCTACACCATTTATAGAGGCCAGCAGCAAAACACATGCCACCAGCTCAGAGTAGCAGAGATAAAATAATTCAGCCCCATGCTCTTTCCCCGTGGTAGCTTCCTGACAGGCGCATCTGATTCATGTCATAAGGTGACCTGGGCCGGAAGAAAGGGCTGGAGTGGTCATTCAAGATGCCTCCAGAGGCCGAACGGTTTGCCTGGTGACATGCAGAGTCTAAGAGCCGCTTCCACACTGAGTGACTGCCACAAACCCCCACGAGGGAGGACAGAGCTGGAGGAGACATCATAGAGGTTTGAGCATGGTGGGAAATGGGGGACAGAGTTCTTTGGTCCTAAGAAATTAGGGTGCTGGGTTAAATGCACATTTTCTGAAGGCTCTGTAGTAAGATACAACAAAGCTAGAGCGACAGCCAAATAAGTACTTTGTTAGCCAAGGATAGACTCTTCAATTTTTCTAAAAGTCGCCGAGAAGAATGAGTTAGAAAACTGGTAATTGTCTGACCTGTATGTCTTGACTCTTCTTATGTGAGGGCTGGTCTACTACAAACAGGCAACGCCTTGTCTTCTGAACAGGGACGCCAAGCTAGCAGAGAGGTCCTGCTAGCAAAGAGGGGGCACCCGCGGCCTCGCCGTTCTGTCCTAACTCAGATTACTTAGCATCATCAGAGACTCGGTGCTCCAAATACAACTGATTTTCAGATGACAGAATTTTACCCTTTCAAGGCCAGTTTTTCATGTTAGCGATATTGACTTGATATCTTTTGAAACTACGCAGATGGAATGCCTTAAGCTTTTATTTAGTAGCTCTGAAACATCCGAAGGAAGGAGTTGGATAACTTAATCTCTAAGGTTCTTCGACTCCTGACATTTCCAGTCATTTATCTAACTGTGAGACAGTGCACCGGGACCCGCGAGGCCAGCTGGACTATTGTGCCAGCCCGGCAGGTCCCAGGCTTGGCTAATTCTGTCTCGGGGTAAGCTCTTCTGCTGCCTTCCTCGCTGTCAGGCGAGAAGAGTGTGCTTTTCTCTGTGACCAACATCACTTGCTTTTTGCATTTTGCTCTTTCATAGCTTACAGCCACTAAAGATCGGATGGCTAGGCTTGTTATACCTCTGCGCTAAGAGTTACTAGATGAAGGCCTCTGCTGAGCGAAGCGCCTGGGTTCCAGTAAAGAGTCCCCACTCGCTCAGAGATCGCTCTGCCCCCCCCCCCCCCCCCCCCCCCCCCCGCGGTTTACAGCCTGGTCCTGGAGGCTGACATCCAAGTAGTCTGATCTTTGAATGAGTGAGGATTCGTTCGGCTAAATTTGATTTTGAAAAGGGTATTTAACAATTGTCATTTGATGATCACAAAAGCTGGTCTGGACTTCTTTAAAATCATTGAACATGTGCGCTTTGCCTAGCAGCCCGAGCTGCGTGATCTTTTTGGAGAAGTACTAGAATGCAGGAAGGAGGTACCAGAGAAAAACATAGCTTTGCATCCTGATGGTCTCAGGCACAGAAGACAATAACTCACGCCCCCTCCTTCTTGTTCTCTGATGGCACTGCTCATTTACCGCCCTCAAATGCACACTGAGGACAAATGCTTTTTTGCTCATTTTTCCTCTTCCTAAAAATATCGGTTCTCTTTCACATGCTCTGCTGGTCTCTTTTTTAAATTTAGTTTGTGTCTCTGCAGCTCTCTCTTGGGCTTGATTCTGATTCTCTTTGCCCCCATTTCTTGGAGCCGCTCCAGGTGCCCTGGGGTTGACATTTGCACACTATCTCGGCCGCCCGCATCGTACCCTGAGCACCCTGGCTTTCGGCCTCCTTTGATTATCACTGTCTGATGAAAACAAAGATCAAAGCAGAGACAGGGGTGGGACTGCCCACAGGCAGATTAGCCTCACAATATACCTTCACTGTACTTCTCCTTGATGTGAGATTTGAAGGGGGTTAGTAGAGGCCTCAGCCGCTAGACACTGAACAATAACTACCCTGACCACCAGCCTTGCATCCTATGCTGGGACGCCACTCCATCGGAAGGGGGTCTGGGAGCTTTCAGTCACCAGCTGGAAAGACGCATTGGTGGTCCCCTGGTTACCCTGTCATGCTATGCATGGCTGCTCCAAGTCGGGGGGTCCGTGAGTGGGAGGATGATTCCCAGACCAGGGAGAGCAATCGGTGGTGGTTCATTCACCCTGTAACAAAATAGTAAAGGCACTTCTGTATTCATGAATTCGGGTCCATGTTTGTGTGGCAATACATGACTGAAAAAAATAGAAAAAGAAAAGTCATGAGCTTTTTTAAAGACAAGTAAATATTTCATTTTCAGTAACTAGATACTTCAACATTATTTTAGTCTGAATACAAATTAGTTGTTTACCCACAGAAAATTTTATAACCATGACTTCATTTACATCCAAAATCAAATGTTACACTCATGACCGCCACCCCAAAACCCGCCTCTCTGCCCAATGCACAAGAAAGTAGAAGACTGGACAGAAACGGAATCTTCCATTTGCCTCATTAATGCCACACTGTACACACCACAGTCACAACTGAGTCACAATGTGTCACATTTACTCATAAACAGAACAGTTTGGGGTGTGATGTTTGTAGTGGAAATTTGAGGATCTAGAAATTCTGGCAGTTTCCTCCATAGTTGGCATCCTCACGGCTACCTCTGGTGTCACTCAAGAGACTTTGCAAAATGTCTATGTGCTGTCATTGCTCTCTCGCCTCCCCTTGACTCTAGCTGAAAGAGAATCACATAAGCGGTCAGTCAGAAGGTATTTCCACAGGTAAACTGATCTACGATCAAATGCTTGTTAACTGACTTTACATGGCACCCCTTACTTTCCTAGCCCTTTCTGATGTCTTACTTTTTTTTTATTATAGTAAATAAAGACAGAAAACCACAACACAAATTAACCATCTGAACCATTTTTAACTGTAGGGAGATGTTAAAAATTAACTATATGCACATTGTTCTGTGACAGATCTCTCGAACTTTTTCATCCTGAAAAAATGGTATCTATGGAACAATAACTCCCCTTTTCCTGTCCCCCCAGCCCCTGGAGACTACCATTCCACGTTTTGTTTCTAAGAGTTTGACTACTTTCAATACCTCATATAAGTGGTATTTATCTTACATTTCTTAAGTGTTGTATTCTGGAAAATGCTTTCTGCAACTGAAAAAGTGGCTTGAGTTCTGAAGAACTACTGGTCTTCCTGTGTCACTCACCTTACCTAATTTTATTTAACAAATATTCACTATGGTGTAATAAATAAGTCATGATGGAGTTATTAGGCTCAGTGGAATCTTTGTTATCTCAGATTATCTCACCCAGAAATCTGAAGTGGTTTGGGGGGGGGGGGGGGTAACAGCAATGTTGATTTCCACAGCTATTTATTATTATCCAGTCTCTTTAATATTTGCCACCAAACATCACACGTGTGGCACTGTCCATACTGAGTTTCAAAATCATCACAGAAAAGAAAGTTCAAATGTAGTAAATACCATAGTCTTTAACAGGCATTTAAAGAGATAAGCCATCACAGCCCATCCTGTAACAAAAAGATAATTTCTCAGGGGGCCTAGGCTGTCCAGGGTTGCACCTGCCTTAGAAGTCAAGAAGAACTGGTTTTCTGGAGTCAGTTTTCCAGTCACTTTAACTTTAGCCTGGGGACCATTTCCAAGTGGTCGAGCTATAGATCTTGGGACGCCATTCCTTACATTCCATGAATTCATGAGAACGTGGGTTTCATAGCCCCTGACTCTGCTCAGCGTCTCTCAGATCAAGGCAATGCTGCCGAGAACCACCAGTTACAGAACGTTTGGGTTTTCTTTCTCTCCTTCCTTCCTTGCCCCAAATCCACACGTCATTTCTGAGAAAGGCTAACAGCTTCTCCTGATCTGTAGGTAGCGAAAGTCCAGAGTCCACCTGCTGCAAAGGCCCTATCCCTGAACTTGACATCTTCTCCCCTGTCCTCCCCTCTCCTCGCAGTCCAGCCAAAGGACGCCTTCTGCTTCTTCTTTGGTAAAAAGCCTCAGAGAAGGGCATTTGAGCACCTACTCAGGCCAGAAAGACCACTGACTCTGGGCACCAAGTGCCTCTGAGGTGAAACTGGCATCTAGACTTTTCCAGATAGGCAGCTATCCTTCCCGTTCTCCCCCAAAAGGTCTGGGCTTTCTTACAGGCTGACACACCTCTGCTGACTCGACACGTTATCAAACGCGCTTTGCCACCAGGGAAGTCTGGAAGGGTTAATACTGTGCACTCTGGGGCAACTGTCTCCAGAATTAATCTTTTCTTTTCTCCCTGCCCCTAGACACATCCTCCTCCGAAGGCCTAGTGAGCAGTGGCCCTCCCAGAGCAAGGTCTGTGTCCCAGAGTCCCCTACGACAGAGCAGTGCTTGGGGAAGCGGGATTAGGTTTCCAATGATGGTCCTCACTCCAGCCCCTAGGATGTTTGAGAAACAAAAATAAGCTTTGCAAGTTGCCTAAGTTCTGCAGCATCAGCAGGCCCCTGCGGGGTCCAATCAAGAAGTGCCTTCGGAAGAGAGCCTGACTCCTTCTTTCAGCCGCGCTGATTGGCTGTGGGAATGGGCGGGGCTACTGCCTCTGCCCGGCTTCCCATAGGTGAATGGAAGTGAAGGTGGGCCTCCAGCAAGATTTTGTCCCGTGACAACTTGGAATGTCTGGGGACTTTTTTTTTTTTCCTGCTCCAGAGGCCCTGGGCTCAAGGCAAATCATAAGTGGGAAATCAATTTGAAGGAAAGACATTTGAACCCAGTTAAGGTGCCAGGTCCCAGGAAAGAAGCCCAGCCCCATCTGAAGTCTGCTTCCTCTGCTGACAAACTTGGGGGGGCCCTGATTTAAGGAAAGGGGGTACTAGGTTTTGTTTTGTTTTTTTAAGGGAAGAAGGGGTCCAGTGAAGGAGCACAGGTAGGAAGTGAAACTGGCACTGCCCAAAAGAGGCCACAGAGGAGGACAATGATGGAGGGCACGGTGCCCTCTTGGTATCTTTAAGCCTTTCAATGACTTCTTCAAGGCCAATCAGCTACCGAAGAGGTGGAATTTTGATTGATTAAGGGGCCCTTTGCTGGCCCTAGAATGAAGTTACTCTATTACTAACTCAGCAAAGAGGGAGCCCACTATGCCTCGGGTGACCATCCCTTCCCTGTTCCTTTTGGCTGGGCATGAAACCATGCTCGCCAATCCCACCTAAAACAGGAGCGAGGAGCCCAGCCTCGGTGCCAGCAGGGGCTGTAACTGCCTCCTGTTCTGCCCCACGACGACACAGGACTCTGGGAAGCCGAGAGGTGGAAGACGTCTTCTGGACCACGCGCACCTGGAGGAGCGAAGGCATTTATCTGGCCGGCCCGGCGGGCTCCGAGGGAGCGAGCACAGGTCCGGGATGGGTCTGCTGAAGGGCCTGCTCGGGGCGAGGAAACTGCTGCTGTCCATCCTGGTGCCGCTGCTGCTGCTGCCCCTGCCCATGCTCCACCCCAGCAGCGTGAGTACGGCGGTCCACGGGCTCAGGCGGGGGTCAGGCAGGGGAGGGGGTGGAGGGAAGGGGGCTTAGGCAGCTCCTCGAGGTGTTTTGTTGATGGTTTGAAGAAATGGGAGTGTTTTCCTGGAGGAGGCTGGAATACTTTCTTCCTAAGAACTGCCATGGCCGGCCCCCTATCTCATTCCCAGTCCCCCTTCCCCCGAGTGAGGTTAGAGGAGGGGCAGCTGAAGGGGCTGATGTGTCACAAGTCAGTGGCCTTCCCCACTCGGGCGGGCCCATGTGCTGATACGGACACCTCGCCCAGTGGCTGTCAGGACTCGCATGGGACCATCTGTAGGGGAGAGCAGCTAGGATGCAGGAAGGCCTCCCCTGGATGACACGGAGGAGGGGGTGGGGAGGGAGAGCAGAGCCGGCTGGGGGGGTGAGGGGGGAAAGGGGGGCTTTTGGTGGCGGGTCTCCGGCTCTGGTAACCAGGGTTTGTCATTTCATCTCCAAAGTTCCCTTTGAACTTTGAATTGAAAGCAGAGCTCAGCATCTTGCCCTGGTCCCCGGCCACCCCCTTTCATTGTTTGTAACCTCTGTGTTTTCTTCTCTGTGTTCCTGAAGGAGAAATATCAAATGACATGATAAAAAAGAAACAAGAGCCCCCAACTCTAGACAATGACCTAGTTTTTGACCGTTTGTGGGAGCAGAGAAACCACAGCTTTGGCTCTGCACTTGGCTTGCTTCTCAGACCACTGCTTGACTCCCTTCCCTTCCTTGCCCTTTCCTCCTACCCCCTCCTCTCCCTCTTCCTCTTCCCCTCTTCTCTTCCTCCTCCTCCCCTCCTGGCTTTACCCCCCCCCCCCCCATACCAATACCCCTGAGACTTTAGGGAAAATAAGCCGAGAGGTTAATCGTGTCTGTGGGAGGGAAGCGCACCCTCCACGCAGCTTCCTGAGTCACTTGGTAACCAAGATTAAGCCATGAAGTTCAATAAAGGGGATTAAGATGTTTCTTCTTAATAACAAACTGGCTCAAATCTTTAGTGGAATAAGGGCCCCAGAGTGCCGGGGAGACGCTGATTGAAACGGGGCTGGGATCAGCACGCGGCGATGACTGCTGACAGCTCTCCGGGCCTGTCCGCCAGTCACTTCTCGGCTCTGTCCAAGCGAGCTGATGTTCCCTTTCTTTTACATTTGTTTGTTTACTCAACATCAAATGGGTTTAAGGGGATATTAACCAGAGACTCATTGCCCTCTTCTCCCCACAGCAGCACCCCCTGAGTCCCCTGAAGCCAGCCCCGTCCTTGGGGAACTCACTGTAGGATGCAGTGCTCCCCACATTTCATCCTGACACCCTGTCTTTGAGCTTCTTAGTTACCAATGACTAGTAAGACGTATCCACAAAAAGAAAAATAATAAATTATTGAAGTAGGCAAAATAAGCTATACATTTGAGGGGGAACAGGGTAGTGTGGGGAGAGACGGAAGGACAGATGAGCTCTGCTCTGTGTGGGTCTAGAAATAATTTTTGCAGAGATGTTTTTAAAAGCTGGACTTAGACTAATAGACGTGCCCTTTCTTGACTTGCCCCTTTTTTCAGATTGAGTTTCTCCTTTGGTTGGGACAGGGTTCTCAACAGCCACACTAATGACATTGGGGGGGGGGGGGGGAGCTGTCCTGTGCATTGTAGGGTGATTAGCAGCATCCAATTAGTTGCCAATCACACACACTGCCCGCCCCCCACTATGACATCCAATAGTGCTTCCAGATACTACCAAATATCCCCTGGGAGGCAACATCGCCCCCAGTTAAGGACCAGTGCCTTAAGAAAATAGAAATACGCTACCTCTGAGCTTCCCAGCCAGTTCACCTGGTTAGAGGAGGGCAGATGTGTCAACCCCATCGCCCTCGGGACAGCTAGATGGAGCCTGGTGGCTGATGCCTTGAGAGCTGGATGCAGCCTGCTGGCCACCACCCCAGCGTGGCCTGCAAAGATGACTTCTCTGTGTGTCACAGTGTCAAGGGCCCTGCTCCTCTTCCTCTAGGATGACGGAAAAGCACCTTGAGGTCACCATCCTTCCTACCTTGCACCCAATTTTTAGATTCTGATATTTAGTCCTTAAGATTCCTAAATGGACTTGTTTGCTCGGGGCTGGAGCCAAGAGAAGTGGCCTGGATAGCAGCCACTCGCCTGTGGTTCTGATGGTTCTTCAAAGTGACAAGCTACATTTTAGGAAGGGTTAGAATGACCTTCTCCCTTTTCCTGTCCAGCTCTCTAAAACCAGAGCCCAGACTCAGTTTACCATGTTACAGAAGAGGAGGGTACAAGACAGGGGTTCCATAACTAAGCCCCGCTTTGGCGGGGTGGGGTGGGGAGATAAATGTTGCACCCAACTCCCAAGGTAGATTTCAAAAAGGCTTCCCCATCACTATGACAGCAAATACATAGACCACAAGCCCCTTCCAGTGAGGTTTGGATGGGATGTCACTGGGGTGGTAGATATCACTGCATGAAAAAGGAGCAAAGACAACCATGAGGGGGGTAGCAGAATCAGGAAACGTCTGATAGGGGGAATGCCACTTTGAACTCTCCCCCTTCTTTGTAGACATGAGCATAAAACCCCACAAATGACAACACTTTCTCTTAAAGACACAGCCTGAATACTTGCCATGCCCTACACACCCGCCGGCCAGTGGCAGCGATAAGGGGCCTGGAATTCTTAGAACGTTTTCTCTGGTAGATAACAGAGAGCTGTCGGCCAACAAAGGGGCCCAATTCAGTTCAGCCAACATTGAGCCACCTACCATTTACAGGCCAGATGTGGGGACACCGGACCTCTGTAGTCAAACTTCACAGGGTATTTTGGGGTGACTGAATATAAGCTTACTATTGAATTCTGAGGAGGTTGAGAAGGGGCAAAAGGAAGTCTATGTATTAAATTCCACGGGTGGACGGAGTGAGGAATATATGGATAAGCCCTCTGAAGGTGGTCTCTTGGTTTTTCGTCTGCTCTAAGGAAAGTCCAGGTGACAGTGATGGTCCTTTATCCTGTTCTTTTTAAATATTGATTTTAGAGAGAGGAAAGGAGAGAGGTAGAAATATCGATGAGAATCATCGATCGGCTGCCTCCTGCCTCCTGGGGATCAAACCTGCAACCTGGGCATGTGCCCTGACCTGGAATGGAACCACGACCTCCTGGTTCATAGGTCGGTGCTCAACCACTGAACCACACCAGCCAGGCTTACCTGTTCTTAATACTGCTGGGTGAAGGTGGCTTGGTGACTCCCTCCAGTAACCTATTCTAATTCTTAACAAACAGTTACAATCAAAAAGTTTACCTCGGCTTACTCCAATTCTCCTAATTCAAAGCAAAATGGTGCCTGGTAACAAGGAAAGTTTCTGTCTCTCATTTTCAGTCTGTCTCCCCTTCTCCCCTCGCTGAACTTGTGGCCCTGAAACGACCAGGACAAGACTGAAGGTTCTCAGGAAGGAATAAGCATTTCTCAGTGAGGGATGGTCTGTCCCCTTTATCTTCAACTGGAGTTAAGAGCTGCCATGTGGTCTCCTTCCCAGGCAAAGGTTGGGAATAAGTGGCCTTCAGTGAGCTAAAGGGCTTTGATCTCCCTTGGGTAGTTTTATATCTACAACAAAGGAGGTATTTCTCCAAATTGCATTCTTTTCCAAATGGAGCCTTTTTATTTTTCCACTAGTGATTCTGTTGTCTTATCAGCCCTTCCAAAAAATTTTAACTTCTCTGTGATCTTTTGGCCCCGGAGGAATTCTCAGTGGGAGCTACAGTCAACAATTGTTGGGGTTAGTGCCCATTTCCCAAGCCCCAACCCCACAATCCTTGCATATTAGGAGGGAGCAAGGGCCATCCAGCCAAGGGGGGTTCATCACTCCTGGCGACCTTCACTGATCACGGCGACCTTTTGAAACTTTTATGCAAGAGTGTGAGACACTTGTTCTGAACCCAAAGGAGAAATAAACAGAACAAGATTGTCAGGTTCCTTGATCACCAGCCAGCTTCAGGGCAGGTCAGACCTGAGCCCAGATGGTTTAGAACGATGTATAATTTGAGGAACCCACGGTCAGCTTGGATCTTTTACACAGTGCCTCCCCCGCCCCCCACCCCGCCCCGAGTCCATTGTTAAGACCCTTGGACAGTGACCTCTCCCAACAGCAAGACAATGATCATTAACCATTTCAGGAAGCCAGCATTACTGGAGGCCAAAATGAAGGAGAGTAATTTCTTTTTACAAGAATGTTGCATTAATTAATTCTTTGCAAGCAGCAAAGTGAGTGGGCTGGGGAAACTGGTACATTTCCAGGCCTTCCCTGCCAGGTCCTAGCACTCTTTATTTCCTTTATCAAAAGAATGCTTACTCCTGCGTCCAGCAGGTGGAATGGAGTCCCAGAGCAATGAGAACCAGACACTTCAGACACTGATTCCCCTTCTCTCCCCAAGGAACACTTGGCAATGTCTAGAGCAGGGGTGGGCAAACTTTTTGACTCGAGGGCCGCAATGGGTTCTTAAACTGGACCGGAGGGCCGGAACAAAAGCATGGATGGAGTGTTTGTGTGAACTAATATAAATTCAAAGTAAACATCATTACATAAAAGGGTACGGTCTTTTTTTTTTTTTTTTTAGTTTTGTTCATTTCAAACGGGCCGGATTCCGCCCGAGGGCCGTAGTTTGCCCACGGCTGGTCTAGAGACTTTTGGGGGAGGTGCTACTGACACCTAGTGGGTGGAGGCCAAGGATCCTGCTAAACATCTTACCATGCACAGGACAGCCCCCAGGGCAAGGAATTAGCTGGCCCCAGATGGGACAGTGTCGGAGCTCTCTTGTGAACCCATCACACAGATTGATCCCTACTTTCAGCTACCCCAAGAACCTCTAGTGTCCGATCAACTTGACATCAAAATATCCTTCTGGGAGCTCCACCTTTACATACATGACCTCAGCTCTGAACACTGCAGTTGGTTTTGGCCCTGACCCCACAGTTTCAGGAACCAGCAGAGCTACAATGTCCTAACAGCCTGATAGCCACCCTGTTGGAGGCCAATGCAAACCACATGGCAGGTGTCTGTTCACCTGAGGAGCAGCAATTACTTCACACACCAATGTACGGGTCCCACACGTTTCCACCACACTCCTCTGCCAGGGCTGTCCCCCAGCACCCACGTCTGAGTCTGGATGCCTGCTGCCTCTGCCCTGGGTCTCCTCTGGATTCTCAGTGCCAGGGGCTGTCCCTGTGACTGACCACCCACTTTCTTCCCCTTCCAGGAGGCTTCATGTGCGTACGTGCTGATCGTGACCGCTGTGTACTGGGTGTCTGAGGCCGTGCCTCTCGGAGCTGCAGCCCTGGTGCCTGCCTTCCTCTACCCATTCTTTGGAGTCCTCCGATCCAGCGAGGTTAGTCCCCTTTCGGCCCAGCCCCCAGCTTGGGTCAATGCCAGGGTGGTGAAAGAGGGTTCAAGGTGAAGGAAGATACACAAAGCACTTAAGGTAATGGTTTTTTCATCCTCTAGAACAACCCCTTAGCACTAAACCTTTGCACATGCTGTTCTGGACCCTGAGTTCCTCTCCCTCCACCAGTGACCTTCATCAAACTGCCCATTTCAGTAGTTTGGGAGGGAATGTGACTTTGCGAGAAGGAAAAGAAGATTGGCAGCGAAGGGTTAGGTGTTATTATGCTGGGGCTGCAGTCAGACAACATTGGCAGTCAGAGGGCAAGTTTTATTATTTGAAGTGAAAAAGCCTATGCTATCTGTACGACCAAGTGGCTGTGGCGACATTTAGCAACTGGGCTACAGAGAGCAGTGTAGGCCAAATATAGTCTGTCTAATTGGACATCAAACTCAGATTAGAAGACAAATGACAATAAGAGAGAGGAAATGGGTTAGAGCTCTTTGTGAGTCAGTTAACTCTGAGCCACAGCCTCCGGCACACCCCTGCACCTAGCTCATCAGCAGGAGCTTCCTGTTCCAGAAAACTCGTCTACTTGTCACTCCCCAAACCCACTGTGTGCTTGCCCAGCCCCTTGCCATGACTCAGACCACTCTTCCTCCCTGAAAAGTTCTCTCCGATTCCTTTAACCTTTAAAATCCTACCCAGTTACCCTCTTTGGTGAAGCCCCTCCAAAGACTTTGGCTAAAAGTGTTCTCTTCCCTTGGAGCCTATCTGACGTCTTTAGCCTTTAAATGGTGCGTGAGATACACCAACTTTCTGCAGACTTGTCCTCTCTCCACCAAGATTCCCGCCTTCTAGGATGTATGATGTCTATGGTGTGTGGGCCCTCAGTTAATGTTTCTTGATTGCAATGTTTCCTGATGGTGTTTCAATAGTGTACTCTCCATATGAAGGCAGGCATGTGGGTAATAGGATAGGTATGATGCTGGGACTGTGGCTTTGGCCCTCATGTTACTCACTCAACATTCGGAAAAGTATTTTCTGAGTTTTGTATCTACCATGTGCGAGATAGGATATTGAGGGTACCCTGAGGGTGACAAAGATGAAACACATAATTTCTGCTCTCTTCAATCTCACAGAATCTTCCCACTGTCAGCTCAATGTGTGCCTAGAAGTGGCTCATTTTAAAAAATATATATTTTATTGATTTTTTACAGAGAGGAATAGAGAGTTGGAAACACCAATGAGAGAGAAACATCAACCAGCTGCCTCCTGCACACCCCGTACTGGGGATGTGCCTGCAACCAAGGTACATGCCCTTGACCGGAATCGAACCTGGGACCCTTCAGTCCGCAGGCCTACGCTCTATCCACTGAGCCAAACCAGTTAGGGCTGGAAGTGGCTCATTTTTATGGTGACTTGTTGGTCGGCAGGAATTAAGAGTTTGTCATGTGCAAAACTTAGACTGCTTTCTGTCTACGGAACTCAGGTGCCGAAAAAAAGATATGAAATTATAGAAGTGACTCCAGACCTTAAGAGGTTTCTATTCTAGCAGAGAGGAAGTATAAACCACGTGGAAAAACATGGAAGACCCAATGCAATAACACCTCACTTTCCAACACTGCAGAGTGTTTACATACTTCTCCATGAAGGAATGTTGTAGATAAATGAAATTTACCCAGTCAAGTGCCCAAAGTTTATGTTGACCATTTTTTGATTGAAGTCTTTCTAAACAGCTTTATAATTCCCCTGGTCTTTTAAACAAAAGTTGTTGAACATAAATTAACTTTTTCTTTGGAGCCTACACAATTTCCACGGGAAAAAATTTCCCAATCAGAGGAACCAATATGGGCTGGACGAGAGCACAGTCGAGTAACTTGAATGCTGGTTGACCAGCAGAGCCTAAAGAATCTTGAGTAATGTATTGGCAGCGGACTGGAGACAGGGCCCTAGAGAAAATATAAAAGGCATGTTATTGGATTTGCAGATGACTCAGAGATGGATGGGCTAGCTACTGTATGGTGACAGAATCAATGTTGACAGACTAAGACAATGAACTAACATGAAGTTTAATAAGGATAAATGTTAACAGTGCGTGTGAAAAAGACCCTTGGCTCTGCATTGAGTACAAACTCAGCATGAGTCATCTATCAGTGCAATGTGGCTGCCAAAATTTCTAGCGTTTACCATATGCCAGGCACTATGGGAGGTCTTTTACATGCATTCTATCATTTAATCCTCTGTAAAGTGACTAATATTTGTATCTTCACTTTACAGAGCAGGAAACTGAAGTTCAGAGAGGTTAAGTAACTTACTGGAGGCTACACATCTAATAAATAGTAAAGCTTGAACCCAGGATTGAATGATCCCAGAACTTGTGCTCTTAACCATTGGCCAAAATGTACTGAAATCTGCTGAATTGACAAACATGTGTATCCAAAGCATCAGATTCTGGATAGGAGCTCATTCAGAGGTAGCTAGCCAAGATACCAAAAACCTAGACGTGAGTCACATGAGGAACAGAGAAGACTCAAGAGGAGCATGATTTCTGGCTTCTACAGCTCAACACGCCAGGCTCATAGGTCAAACCAGAACCTAAGAATCAAAGCACCGTAAGGGAGATCCCGCTGTGAGGGAGGGAAGCCTGAAAGGGGCTGCGAGTGTAGTAGTCCTGGTGTTCCTGTCCCTGGGAGTGTAGCCACATGACCATGCCAGGGATGCGAGAGGTGGACTTTGTGCCTTGGGAGAGGGTTGGACTCTAAGGACGCTTTGACTTTAGGATTCTGTGATCTTGTGGGCATCTGGCCAATACTTCTCCCTACTGGTATACAGAGCTCGGACCTATATTTTAGATTTGCTTTTAGGTTTTGGTTTGGTTTGGTTTTGCCTCCAGCATGTGCCACTGCTGTCCTTGTATCTGCTTCTCAAGTTCTCTAAGGCCTTCTCATGGGACAGTACCTGTGTCAATCAAGCCAGCTAAGATTTGCTGTTTATAGGAGGCAGGCATCGAGGAGGGGGCAGAGGGGTCTCTGGGGCAATAAACAGCCTGGTTTGAATGCTGGGCTTGGGATAGTTGCCAGGACACCCGGGGTTAGGAGTGACTGCTCTCTCTCCACCCCTCCCGAGTGCTCGCAGACACACACACCCTCTGCCGCCTCCGTGGCCCTTCATTGCAGGCCCCCCCGCAAGTCTTGTTCAGATTCCAGCTCCTGCCGGGTCCAGAGAAGCAGGTCCGGCTGGGATAACAAAACAGCCGTAACAGCCAAGTGACGCCTGGGTCTGGTGTCATGAATCTGCTTCCCTGTGTGTTCCTGAACGTTCTGACCTGCTGGATTCCTGACCAATGCCTAGACCCCAGCTTTCTCTGTTTGTTTAAACCTGGAGCATTTGCTACACCAATCTCCACTCTGCCTTCTGGCCTCCGCTCACCATGGAGGCTGACCCTCCTGCATACAGGCCTGGGCAGATGGAGGCCGAGCACCTGGGCCCGGCCACCTGCCTAACTCCAGGCTGCCTGTCACCCACAGCCATCCGGACACAGCCCAGAGCGGAGCGCCACACCCAGGTCTTAGTGGGGACTGGAACCAGGAATATCTCGTAGCTTTTGAGGCCACGCTGATGTTTCTGTGGGAAAGAAGGAGCCAGCCCTTCGCCTCTGGGCGCAGAGCCCAGCCCAGTCTCCTCCACTGGGGCAGCTCAGACAGCCCTGGAGGAACTGGGGGCCCTTTATGTCAGCGTGTCCAGCTCTGAAGGAGCTGGGCCCTCTTGGGGGCCAGGTCAGCACCCATCTGGGCTCTCTGCTTGAGCTTCTCTAGGGTACGGTTTGCCAAAAATGTTTTTTTAAGCAACAAAACATTTTCTTTCGTCCAAATCTCAGGAGACCCAATACATACAGGGATGGAAAAGGAAGTCCTACTCAAACTGGGGATGAGGACCCAGAGCCCAGGCTGCTAGGGCCCTTCCTGCAGGCAGTGAGTGTGACTGGAAAGCCTCTGTCCTCAAATCGGGTGGCTTAGGTGGAGTTCACATACAGGTCTCCAGTAGATGCAGCATCCTGCCCCTGGGAAGGGCTGCTCAGCTCGGGAACCAGCTGCAGTGGCGTGGTGGGGGCTCCCTCTCTCATGGGGAACCGTCCAGGCCTCCCCTCCTGGGGTTTACAGGATTTGACTGCAGAATTGTTCAGATGAACAAAAAAAACACTCAAATAGGCCCATTGCCAGAGGACATGCTGGCCTCCTGAGGGGTTGTGACATGCCTGCCACTTGCAGAGGCCCCCTGACAGCTGACTTGCCAAGAGAGCCGGGGTCTGAGGCCGGCAGCAGGGTGCTGAGTGGCTGAGATTCCGAGGGGACCCACCCAAAGCCACCGAATGCCCATGTCAGGTCCACACACCCTGCTGGTCCCTGTCTGCCTCGGCCATGAGCCGGGAGAATTGCCACGCGGAAGCGGCCTGGACCCACACTGGAAGTAGGGCAGAATGGAGTGGGGATCAGTTTTGGCACTGACTAGGCTTGAGCAAGTTGAGTAACCTCTCTAAACTGCCATGTACCCGTCTGAAAGCTGCCAATGACAGAAAGGCCTACCTCCTGGGGAGTCATGAGGATGGCACACTATTCTGAGTGTGAGTCTGAGGTTAACAGCCAGATCTCCACTCTCCTCAAACTTCTAGCCATAGATCTATAGCTCCCCTCCCCTTTTTATTTTTTAAATTTATCTTTATTGTTGTATTACAGATGTGCCCCTTTTCTTCCTCATTGACCCCCTCCACCCCGCACCCCCCTACCCCTCCTCCCATGCCTTCTGTGTCCACGGGTTATGCATATATGCTTATAAGTTCCCCAGTAAATCTCTCCCCACTCACCCTCCCCCACCTTCCCTCTGAAATTCATTAATCTGTTCCATGCTTCTATGTCTCTGGATCTATTTTGTTCATCAGTTTATTTTGTTCATTAGATTCCACATATGAGTAAGATCATGTGATACTTGTCATTCTCTGACTGGCTTATTTCACTTAATATAATATTACCCAGGTCCCTCCATGCTGTTGCAAATGACAAGAGTTCCTTCTTTTTTATTGCTGCATAGTATTCCATGGTGTAAATGTACCATAGCTTTTTTACCCACTCATCTACTGATGGGCACTTGGGCTGTTTCCAGATCTTAGCTATTGCAAATTGCACTGCTATGAGTGTAGGGGTGCATACATTCTTTCTGATTGGTGTTTTGGGTTTCTTAGGATATAGTCCTAGAAGTGGGATCACTGGGTCAAATGGGAGTTCCATATTTAATTTTTTGAGGAAACTCTATACTCCCCCCTCCCCTTTTTAAAAAACGTTAAAAATATTTTTGAAAACCTATCTAGAGAGCAATACATAATTGTGTCCAAAGTGATGTTTTTAAAAGCTTGTCACTAACAGGTGTCACCTGCAGTTGACTAACGATGAACCAGTTAGTTAACGGACTACATTCAGCAGCATTTCTGTCCTTGTGCCTCTGGATCGCGGCTGGGTCAGAAAGCTCTGGCGATGCACTTGCCCTTCACTTAAGAAAATCTGGAGGAATTTTTGTCTTTTAGGTCCACCTTGCTCTTTATTTCACTTATTTCTCTCATTCCTTCATTTGTTCGTGCTGGCACCCCTGCTTCCTAACCCTCAATCTCATCTTGGAGCTTTTTCTTACTTCTTTAACGATCACAATGAACATTTATTGAGCACTTCCTACATGCCAGGCACTGTCCTAAGGGCCCGCCTGCGTGATCTTACTGAAGGCCTATGTCACGATGGAGTAAATGAGCCACGTATCATTAATCACACTGAAAAGGTTGGAGTGACGAGCCACAAGGGTTCAGCAGTTTATCCAAGAGCATATAACTCGTCTAGACAATCAAGCAACCCCTTAAACCAAGCAGCCTGAAGTCCAGAACCCAAGCTCTAAATTGTTGTACTCTGCTCGGCCTTTTCAAAGCAGTTTCCTTGAGCCAATCCCTTCTAAAACTCAGTCCAGGAACACCTCTGCCCTCCAAATCCAGTGACTTGGCAAAGAGAAAAACCACAGAGCAGAAAAGGGCAATAAAACCACCACTGAGAATGTCACAAAGCCATGCATTCTACTCGTGGGAGGAGCACTCATCTTAAAATCTCTCTTCTCTGTGCAAATAATTCTAACAAGCTTCATCAGAGAGTTTCCCACTCACAGAATATTAATCTTGGAAATGAGATAGTGGGGGGAAAGAATGCTTAGTGCAAATGTGAGCACACAACACATTTTAGGAAATGATTAACATAATCATTAAGAATCCTAGAACTTCAGTGTTTATTGTAAAAGAAAGTCAGTGGGCTCGACAGCTAACAAACACCACCATTGGACGGGGTTTTAATTTATAAAAGCGAAAAGGCAGTCCTGTGCCTGGGCCCACTCAACGTGCAATGGCCTCAGGCCCGGTCAGCCTTTGTGTGGCCCACTTAGTAACAGGAAGCACCGCTGGGAATCCCGGTTGTCAATGCGGTGGCCATGTGCCATTTAATCTTTACAACAGCTTTACAAAAGGTAGGAACTCACATAATCCTCGTTTATTTCTAGATGGAAAAAAAAATGAAGCCCAGAGAGGTTGAGTAACTTACCCAGGGCCTCACAGCCCAGTCCTGGCTGACTGCAGAGGCCCCACTCTTTACGACTTGACTGCATTACTCCCTGATCACAAACCACACCCAGGCTCATTGCCCAAGCGCTGCACATCACTGACTGGGGGGCAGGGAGGGCACTGGGTAGAGCTGAGCCCACCAAACAAAGTCAGACAGCAGCACACACAGCGCCAGCATCCTGCTTAGGCCGATCTGGGCCAGGTGTGGAGGGCCAGTGCCAGGACTTCCCTCCTTGGCACACAGGGGAAATTAAAACACAGACTCCACCACCAAGTTACCTCTAGGTATCCTGGGAAGGGGAGGGTGCAGTGAGAAAGGTCCTGGGCCCCCAGCTCAGCAGCTGCCCACAGGCATCCCTGCCTGCTTCCACCGCCCACTAGGGGGCAGCATCTCCACCCCTGGGCCCAGCCCAGTGGCTTCCCCGCCCTTTGCAGGCAGCCTTCTCCGCCCTCTGAGAGCATAGTGACAGGGTTAGTGAAGCCTGGGGTTGAGGACAAGAACTAGTTTAACCAGAAACAGAGGCCTCTTCCTCCAGGAAATGGTCACAGAGAGGGCAGATGCCCAGACTCCTACACAAAACTCATGAGCCAGACACAAGGAAATCATGGGGACAAGAGGGAGAAGGGGGAATGGGAGCCGACTGCCTTTATTTTGACTTTTATGTTATCACAGTGTCCCGTGCTGAGTTTAAAGCTCAAATAATACTGAAACACAATGAAAAACCAGCAGTTTCCTGCCCCCACCCCTCCCCACTGCACCTCCCCCTACTCTTATATATTTTTTATATTTTTAATGTATCTTTATTGTTGAAAGTATTAGAGGTGTCCCCTTGGGTCAGTAACTTAAATTTGCTAACTGCTTCTCCTGGTACGAAGCTCCACATTCCTCTATGTATTATGATTTTAATTATTGAGTTAGCCCCATGATATGAGTAAGTCTCTTACATCCCTGGATCCCCCTGACATGAGTATATCACAATTGTTGTTACTTCCCTAATCAATGGTTAACAGTGTGATTATGTAAATATTGTTTACTTCAAACACTATATAATGTCACATTTCCTTTTCTGTTCAATGTTTACTCTTCCTACATCTAAAAAATGTTGTTTTCTCACTGTAAGCGAGTTCCTAAGTTAGAAGTTAAACTTTTCTACATATCTTTCCCCCAAGGCTCTGTCTTGGTTGCATTGCTGGGAGCAATTCTCATGTGGGTGACAAATATTTATTGAGCATCTACCTTTGCATGTTATTCTACCAGGCGTTGAGAGATACAGAAAGACTAAAATTGGAAAGACTACAATTTGATCAGGAGTCAAGAGAGGTTCACATAAAAAAATATAAACAGTAGGCACGAAGCAACAATTCGAGCACTGCCCGCAGTGCTCTGTGACAGGTGGAATGAATGGTGCCTGGAGGGAACAGCCTGGAGGGAACAGCCTGGAGTCAGAAGCTAGAGTCCGGAGTCCTGAGGAAGGTTTCAGAGGCATGGGCCTCACCTGGGCGTTGAAGTCTGAGCAGTGTGTACAGCAGAGATGAGAAGAATGTGCCAAGTGAGGGAGGGAATCAATGAATAGTTGGTCCGTGGACCTCAAACACGTGAAACATCTTTTCAACAGGCCTCAGTCTTGATTTCCTCATCACTAAAAAGTGGAAAGGAGTTGGTAACTGGTACTGTGGTTGTGTAAGACAAAAATTTCTATTCTTAGGAAATATTCACGGAAGTTTTGGGGGGTAAAGGGCCAAAATTAATGTAACTTGCCCTCAAATTGTTCAGAACAACAACAACAACAACAAAACTATGCAGAGAGACAGATAGTCTGTGGGTATTCCTTTTACTATTATCGTTTTTGGAACTCTTTGGAATTTTTGATTATTTAGAGTTATTTAAATTGAATAAAATTTTAAGGTTTAAGGCTAGTTATAAAGGCACCTTAAGAACTCTATCCTAAGAAAATAATCACATTTATATAAGGTTAACAATTTAAGCATTTGTAGTAGGGAAAAACAACAACAACAAAAATTAAATATTCAACATAAAGAAAATGGCCAAATAAATTTTATGGTACATTATGCTGCCATTAACATAAATGTTTTCCAATAGATTTAAATCTCATAAGAAAATGATCAGGGTATGATGTAATAGAAAAAAAGAGCAGGATATAAAACTGTACATATTGTATAAATCCAATTATGTATCAACATAGACATTACAAAATTGAAGAACATACAAAAGTATTAACAGTGGTAAGCTTCAGGGTAATTTTATCTTTAAATTTCTATATTTTTATTTGTCTGTTTGCTTTTTAATCCTCACCTGAGGATTGTTTTTCCATTGATTTCTAGAGAATTTCTAGTGGGGGAGAGAGAGAGAAACATAGACATGCGAAAAACACATCAATTGGTTGCCTCCCACACACACCCCTAATGGGACTGGGGAACTTGCAACCAAGAAATCGAACCTGGGACCCTTCGGTCCGCAGGCCCACGCTCTAACCACTGAACAAAACCAGCCAGGGCTACATTTCTATATTTTGAAGTTTTCCATAATGAACATGTATTGATTTTCTAACAAAAAAAAAAAGCTAAAGAAAAAAATGAGACTTAGGGATAAACCCAGGGTTATTTAAATAATTTTTAAGCATTAAGATAAAATTATAAGTATGGTTATTCTTTGAAATCATATTTATAATGTTTTTATATCTTTAAAAAGGTGAAGAAGAATATTGACCTTATGGAGTTATTGGCAGGTTTAATGAAATAATCTTTGTGAAGTTCTTAACATAGAGCCTGCCAAGGTAGTGTGTGTATATGTATATATAAATTAAAAACAAAAAGTTTTTAAATATACATAACAGTGACCTATTGTAATAACCCTCAACTCCCTGCTTCTTGTTTGCCTGGTTGAGGATAAGACTTGTCTGGCATGGCCAGGCTGGGGAAGGGGTGGGGGAGGGCAGGCCATGGGGGGTCGTGGAGGGGGAGTGGGCCCTGGGTGGGGCGGGGGTGACCTGCTGGCCCCTGCAGGTGGCGGCCGAGTACTTCAAGAACACCACGCTGCTGCTGGTGGGCGTCATCTGCGTGGCGGCGGCCGTGGAGAAGTGGAACCTGCACAAGCGCATTGCTCTGCGCATGGTCATGCTGGCCGGAGCCAAGCCGGGCATGTAAGTGGCACTGGGGGTGTCCAGCCGTGGTGGGCCACCGGGGCATGTCCACTTCTACCGGTGGGGATGGGGTGACCCACAAGGCCAGGGGCTCCCACCTCCCCCTCCAATGGCAGGGCCTGTAACAGTGGTCGGCAAACTGGCCCCTTGAGTGTGGCTCTTCCACAAAATGCCACGTGTGGGCGCGCACGTACAGTGCGATTGAAACTTCGTGGCCCATGCCACGGGGCCAAAGAGCCGCATGTGGCTCTCGAGCCACGGTTTGCCGACCACTGGCCTAAACCATGGAATGGAGATGTGAGTGTGTGACTCTGGGGTCACTACTGTCACAGTCTAAACAATGTATCTGAGCAGCCCAGACTGCAAGGGCGGTGGGTTACAAAATAGGAAGGGCTCATTGGGTGAAACAGGACGGACTAACCTAAACTGGTTCCCAACCTTTTTCGGGTGCATCAGGAAACAGGCTGGACAGGAAGTGGTGGCTTCTCCTTTGTCATGAAGGAGATGTGACGGTTTCATTGACCAGGCCAGACATGCTGTCCTGTTGCATTTGACCACGTCTGCCACGCAAGGCCTGCCCAGCAGCCTCGTCTCTTCTCTCTGCTTCACGAGGCGGGGAGAGATTCGAGCCTTGGGAAATGTGCAGGAAAGTCAGGTTGACAGTCCGGATAACCTCACCCCTGCTCCGCTGCACAACTTTCTTGCTACATTTTATGTAAACTGCCCTGACTCCTTTGGGAGTCAAACGACCCCTTTAGGGTCTAAACAAATAATTTGGGATTCGTTTTCAACATTAGTCATTAGATTTTGCTTAAAAGGATGTTCCTGACTCCCACTTAACTGCAGCTTCATTCAGCACAACTCGCTTCCTCACTAGTAACAATCGCACGCAGCCTCCTAGGCGCACAGTGGCATTTCCTCCCACCATCCAGGGACTCTGAGGCCCTTGAAGACCTCTGTACTGTCTTCAGGGATTTGTATCCCATCAGGTTCCCACTTGTCTCTTTTTACCTCAATCTCAGCAAGTTGCCACCCCCTGGGGTGCTCTGCACCCGCATATCCAGGGCAGGCGAACAAAACACCATCAGGACCTTGGCCCACCAGACACGAGTCACGTGATACTGGTGCGGTCCCAGGTGTGCAGTCATGGTTCCATCTAGAGTAATAAGCACGGCCATCTTCATGTTGGCCTGTCTTATGGAAATGAGAACCATGTCTGCACAAACACAGCTGCATGCTTTCAAAGCCAACGAGAAACAACTGGAGAGCTCTCTTTGTGTCTTCCTCCAAGTGCTGACCCTGTAAGACACAAGCTGGGAAGGTGCTTCCAGTGATATGGGCTCGTCTGTGACTCCAGCCGGTTGACAGTGGGACAGGATGGTGGGACTGTAAGCTTTGTTTTGGTCACTAACTATGGTGACTTGGCTGCAAAGCAAGGCATGTCATGGTACTCATAGAACTGCTGGCTGCAAGGGCAAAAATAGAATTCCTTTCCACACAAAGAACATACATCATCCCCAAGCTAATATCCACAGAGAGAGAAGCAATCAGTAAGGCCATGCCCTCTGACCCCACGACCAAAGCTATTCTTTAAGTAAGGGTTTTTTTCTGGCTAAAGCTGCTAGCCCATGAAGTGTGATTCATTCATTCATTCAACAAGTGTTTATTTACTGTTTACTCTGTGCCAAGCCCTGGGAGTACAAAGCCAATGGAAGACGTAAAAACCCAATTTTTTGGATAAATTCTGGCCATGGTACTCTAGGCCAACACCATCGGGTCTGTCGGAGGCCCCGCAGGAGCCCTGGGAGACAGGCAATTGGGGGTTCCCCTGCTGCTGACGCTCGGCCTGCCCTCCCTGCCTTCCAGGCTGCTGCTCTGCTTCATGAGCTGTACCACACTGCTCTCCATGTGGCTCTCCAACACGTCCACCACCGCCATGGTGATGCCCATCGTGGAGGCCGTCCTGCAGGAGCTGGTCAACGCCGAGGAGGACCAGCTCATGGCCAGCAACTCCAACACCGAGGAGGCAGAGCCCACCAGTACAGTTTGCTGGAGTCCCTGTGCCCTTTGTCCCTCTGCCCTCCTCCTGTGATACCCAGCCCGGTGCCCTCACCTGCTGCTTCCCCTTCCCTCCCCTCCATCCCATACCAGTCCTCGCAGCTTGAAGCTTCCCTGAGACCCTCCCCCAACTGCCAAATCTTTATTCTTCCCCCACTGACAGCAGCCACCACTGTTCCTTTCTCCCAACACTCAAGGGTCAGGACAAGCCACGAGTCCCACCACACCTTCCGGGGGTGGGGTTGGGGGGCTTAATGCACCAGGCCCCAGCAGAAGCCTTTATGCCCTATTTCCCCACTCAGCCCTGAGCCCCTGAGCCCTGCCTGTGGGGGCACGTCCAGCCTCCTCGTCTCATTTCCTGCTTTCCTTTGCTACTGTAGGTCTTGGTGTAAACAATAGCCAGCCTTCTCTGGAACTCATCTTTGTCAATGAAGAGTGAGTATGACTGCCCTCCTCCCAGGCAGAGCCTCTCCAGGTCCGTTCTGAGGTCAGGAAAGCTGGGACCTGAGCCCGTACACAGCTCTTTCAGACGAACGGGCCACGCTCACATCTTGCCAGGCCACCACCTCCCCTTGCCCTAATTTCCTCCCCACACCTGGGAGCACCCTGCCAAGATCTTGAAGGCAACTTCCTTAACCACAGGGTATTGCAGTGATCGGGGGAGAGATAAAAAGAGGACACTAAATCCGAGGGGGTATGTTGATGGTCTATATATCTACCAAGTTGAATTTCTCTACATTGACGTTCCTCTTAGGAGAATAATATGTTTAATCTATCAATGGGAAAATATTCACACAATAGATGTCACCGGACATTCTTAGAGAATCACAAAAATTTATAGATACGGTCTCACTGGATTGGGTCTTGTTAGATATGGCAGAGAAAAACTAGGTAGAAGGTAGGGTACTAGAGGACAGTGGTGAGAGCTGTCAATCTGTGGTCCTCAAGGTATTCTGTGATGAATATCACACTTTAAAAGCTGAATTTGTACTAGAGCTCAGGCTTGTGATTTGCTCTTTTCATAAAAAATGGAGGATTCACATTGAGTGAAACCAGTGTATGGAATAGGGTAGACTCCCCAACATAGCACATTGGGTTCTCCCCACCCCAAGCCTTGAGGATATCTCAGGCAAAGCCCAGAGCTCCTCTGGTTCCCATCAGATAGGAGAACGACGTGGTTTTCAGATGTTCAGCAGACTAGTCCAGACTCATCTGAAAACTTCCCCGTCATCCAGCGCCTCTCCCCATCTCCTCTCATGCTCGCACTGCCCCCTTCAGCCCAGATCTGCAGAATCAGGGGTAAAACCAAGTGGGGGAGGGAGTTAACTCTCTCTCTCCTCCCCCAGTTCACTCTGCTCTGACTTCTCCAGGGTGCAGGAAAGAAAAGGGGCATGAAGGTCTGGGCTGGAGGCGTCCCAGGAGTGTCCCCTGGGGCTACCTCTGATAGCCCTGGGCCTGACGCGGTGAGGTGCTCTCAGACAACCACTCATGCTCCCTTGGTTCTGAGTTCTGGTGGCTCACTCCCCACAGCCCTTTGTTTTGGGGTGGCCTCTGCTTTTTCAGGATGGTTCCAGCCCAGCGACCTTCCGTGTGTGCCCACCCCTGAAAGACTGTTGAGCCCTGAAAGCGCGGGCTGGGGTCCTTCTCCTCACTCTGGCCTCTCAGGCAGTGCCCCCTTTGTTCTTTTCTAGACAAAAATATGTCCCCAAGCTCCAAAGCAAAGGCTCGAGTTGACCCTAGAACTCTGGTGTGAGGATGCTTCTAGAACTCTAGTCTGAGGGTCCCTTGCCTGCCCTCACCCAATTTGGGAAGGAAGGAGAGGAAACCTCACCTCACTCCTGGCAGGCTAACGACTCCAAAGAACACTTCCCTCTGCACCCTATCAACTCCTCATTCTTCCCCAGGACAGTCTGGGATGAGTGATGACCACAGGACCCCGAGCCCTGCACGGGGGTTCAGCACCTCTCGCTGTCTTCACAGTAGGTGAGGTCACAGCATCCACTGTTCTCAGAACTAAGACAAACCAGAAACCTCCATTTAGTGCTCGTGTACGTCAGTAATGCTGATAGTTTGGTTCTCACCTTCCTCTCAACTCAAGGCAAAAGTTGGGGACCAACAGGTTGTGCAGTTGACCAACCACCGCTGAGGAGCAGGGCCCATCAGAAACTCCCCCATCTCCTTGCTCTCACGTGCCTTTCACCATTCGGTGCGGGCCCTCCCTCTTCCCGACACCTCAGATAAGCACTCACAGGCTTCTCTTTCTTGATAGTGACCTCCAGTCAGGCAGAGGCAGGCTCCTGCCCTGCACGCCTCTTAGCACCTGCTGCCCTCAGGGAGTTAGAGACCTCTGTCTGCCTAGTTTCCTACACTGTAAATGCAGGTACAACACGAGGACTAACAAAGTCCGCACTTGAGTACTCAGCACCACCCGGCACGCCATGTTAGCTATTATTAGGAGTGTCCCTCTCACGTCTAAGAATGCGGACAGCATCTCTGGAAGGTGAGGAAGACTGAGGTGAGATGAGGCCTCCCCGAAGAGGTGGCGATGAGAGTCGGAGACCTGAGCATGAGTGGGAGCAAACTGGATGAAGGGAGATCTATGTGTGGGAAGAGTTCCCTTCGCAGGAAGGCTGGTCCATGCTGATCTCCCCCCTGCCTTCGTTTGTTCCAGCACCTCGACTACAGACTTCACTTCTCTGATGCAGAACAAGGTACGGCCTTGGGTTTTTCTGTGCTTTGCGATACTTGAAAGTCCCTCGAGATAACTCAGGGTCAGAGATGCCTGACAGCTTGTCCTAGAGCCCCACGGCCTCCCAGAATGTGAGAACAGAGGGGTGCTCCCCGAGCCTGGCTTCGAGCCCCAGCCCTGAGTGCTGGGCGTGGCCACATACAGCACAGGTTAGCCTGGTTTCATGGAAACCCAACAGTCAGCCACCCAGGTTTTCAAGAGCCAACGATTCATCTTTCGGATTTCTTTCAGGGGGGATTCCATTTACAAAAATCTTATTACAAAATGGCCTCCTCCCCTCCCCCAAAGCCGGTTTTATATCTCTTCTCACATCAGTTCCAACCGAGGGACCTTGATCCATGCAAACTGTGGGCTCTGTTGTGGTACAATGTTTTTCATTTTGTGTTAAAGAAACATGAAGGATTCTTCATTAGCTTATGAAGTTCCAGAAAGCCAAGCCCTCCTATAAGGACAGAGCCATATTCTGCCAAATTTCAAAAGCCTCTTCAAATGGGGCTTGACACCAGGCTGGACGGAACCTGGGAGGGAGGCAGGCACAGTTGGGTGGCTTTCACTGCATGCTCTCCCTGGACGCTGGTCTCTGGTCTCCATAGTACCGAAGCGGCGGGTGCCCTGGGATGCTAAATGGTACTTCTCGAGGCCCACCACATCCTCCTCCTGACAGTGTCATGGTCTCTGTCCCAACAGAACCTGAACGGTGCGCCCACGATCACCAACCCCGTGAAAACAGCCAACCACCAAGACAAGCAGCACCCATCCCAGGTAATTAAATTGTACCTCCTGGCCCTGTCTGCCTTATGAAATGCCTTGAGCTCCCCCCAGGGGGCACTGGACTTGAAGTTGTGAGGGCGTCAAGCTAGGGAGCTGTCCCCAGACCATCTTCCTCCACATCCCTGTCTGGCCTGCGTGTGCCATGGAGATAAAACATCTAACTCACTGCTGACTGGGCAGGTCACTGTACTATCTGAGCCTCAGCTTCTCTAAGTATAAAAGCTGAGGCTTGATCCAGATCAGAGGGTGTCCAAACTATTCCTCCAAGGTGCTTCAGGGACACTGCAAACATCTGAACATCTGGAGATTTTAAGGCAACTTTTTCTGTGAAAATGGGATTTTTCGGATACTATACCACTAAACTAAATACAGAAGTAAAATAGATGTTGAAGCTGTATAAAATCACAACTGCCACTTCTAATCTTTAATTCAAATGTGTGTGTTTATCAACATGATCACAATTATCATCCACCATCCATCATCATAAATAACTGCCACCATTTATTAAACACTTCTTATGCTAAGCATTTTCTCTGTTGTCTTGGCTCAATGAGGTAGGAATTTTGAATACCCTGCCTCCCTGTTTCAAATGAAACAGAGAGATGAAATCATGTACCCAAGTCCAAGTCTCCCTGACCACATGTGTATGCACTCGGTGATAAAATAGATGTATGCCAATTAAATGCCACATTTACATTTTATATATTGGAGGTCCATCTAAAATTTCATTAGAAGAAAGGATCATGGCAAACCACTGGACTGGAGAATCTCTGAGGTCTCTTCCAGCTCTGACAATCAGTGAATCTTTCAGGAAGGTTTGGAAAAATCCAGAAGTACCTGGGCCCTCTTAGGAAGATAGGGAAGTAGTTAAGAGCTTTGAGAAATGTGGCCACGTGGCCTCTTCCTCATGATTGACCTACGAGCTGGCCTGACATTTGCACCAGGCTGTTCCTAATCTCATGAAGACTCATGAGGGATGGCCAGGCCTGGAGGGGGGTGGAGGCACTTGCTTCTATAGTTCACACTTGAGACCAGAGGTCAGCGACCTGTGACCCTGAACAGCCATCATCTGGACCAGCAGGGCCTGAGAGGACCATGGCAAGACTGAGGCTTATATGCAAGGCGGAGGGGAAAAGTGTGGAGTAAAAACCAGTAGGCACGAAGGAGAAATGAGTGAGGAAGGAAAGGAGGAGAGAGTCACACACTGTGACCCTCTGCCCAATGAGAGCTGGATTCCTTCTGTAATCCAAGGCTTATTTTTCAGTCGTCTCCCAATCAGGGATGTCATTCTAACTCCTCACAGATCAACCTTCTTCCACTTGCTATTCAGACACTAAGTGGAGAGCAACCATTTTATTGAAGTTCAAGTAACAGATAGGACATATTAACATTAACAACAACAAAAATAATAATAGCTTATCATCCATTAAGTGCCAGGGAGTGTTCTAAGTGCTTTGTATATATTACTTCATCTATTCTTCACAACGATCTAGCAGAGAAAATCGGATTTTTCCCATTTTATAGAAGAAAGTGCAATTCGGAGGGGCCGCTGGGTTGGAAAATGGTAGAACTGACATTGGGATTTGTCGCTCTGACTCCCAAGTTCGAACCCTATCCACTGCACCACGGTGCCCTGTTTTTCATGCTTTATGTGCCAGACAGCCGAGCTGGGCTGGAGATTCACTGATTTTCCTTTGGTAGGAAAAGCCACTAGTCCCGGCGTCCGGCCCCAAGAACCAGGAGCTGAACAGAAAGTACAAGTCCCACCACGACCAAATGATCTGCAAGTGCCTGTCTCTGAGCATATCTTACGCCGCTACCATCGGGGGCCTGACCACCATCATTGGCACCTCCACCAGCCTCATTTTCTTGGAACATTTCAACAAGTAAGTAATTCACTTAGTCAACGAATATCTACTAACCACCCATGTGTCGGGAATGTGACGAGGTGCTAAGGATACAGCAGGAGATGGGACTAGAACAGTTTCTGTAGCAAGAGGGAAAGAGATGACCAAGTCATTACAGCTGAATGTGACTGGGGAAGGGCAGGGTTCTGCTGGGAGAGCCCCGCCGGGGGAGGTCACCCAGTCCCAGTGCCTTCCCAAAGAGGCGACAACAAAAAGCAGAGACCTGAAGCATGAGTTGGAGTGAACTAGATGAAGGGAGATTTTCCAGCCAAGGCAAACAGTGTGTAGGAGGGCTCAGAGCGAGAGAGCAGAGCACATAAAAGAAAATGAAAGCGGCCAAAGGAGGCCAGGAGGGTAGACAGATGGACCACAGAGGACCTCGCCAGGCCCTCTAAGGAGCTTGGACTTCATTCGAAAGGCCATGAGAACCTTGAAGAATTTTAGGCTTGGAGTGAGGTGATGAGGTTTATAGTTTAAAAGCTCATTTTGGATTTTTTGTTTTAAAAAGAAGAGTGGCTTGGAAATGAGAAAGGCAGGAGGAAGACAATTCGGAACGCGGCTGCAGATGCCCAGGAGAGCTGATGGTGGCCTGGTTGACAGTGCAGCGGGGAGGACAAGGTTTGGGAGGTATTCAGAGGTAGGCCTGACAGGCCTTGGTAGGATTAGAAAGAGCCTGAGAGGGAAAGGCCAGGTCTAATTGTCAGGCTCGTGGCTTCAGCAGCTGGGGGAACAGAGTTGCCCTCGACCTAAATGAGGGGAGAGAGGAGGAAATGTTGATATAGAAATGGAGATGTCCGGCTAGGAGACACAGCTCTGAATCTCAGGAGAAATTTTGAGGCTCACGGATAGATTTGGTTCGATTTTGGCACAGACTTGCTGTGGTCTGCGCAACTGTCTCCATGGTGTGCAACCTGTGCCGTCCCAGGGCCACCATTCTCAGAAGGGCCCCACGCTGGGCTTCATGCTGTTGTCACCATCTGAAAATCCTTAATAGTAATTGAATGAGGGGCCCCACATTTGCATTTTGTACCGAGCCCCACAAATTAGATAGCAATCGGTCCTGGTGGTGCGCATGTGGAAATTGAAGCCATAAGAGTGAAGGGCATTTCTCAGGAAGAACACATAGAATAAGAAGAGCGGGCCGAAGCTGGTTTGGCTCGGTGGATAGAGCGTCGGCCTGCGGACTGAGGGGTCCCGGGTTCGATTCCGGTCAAGGGCATGTACCTGGGTTGCGGGCACATCCCCAGTGGGAGATGTGCAGGAGGCAGCTGATTGATGTTTCTCTCTCATCGATGTTTCTAACTATCTCTCTCCCTTCCTCTCTGTAAAAAATCAATAAAATATATTAAAAAAAAAAAAAAGAAGAGCGGGGGCATAAATATTAAATATTAAGCTCAGGCATTCAAAGGAGACTACGAAAGGGAGAACAAAACAGTATCACACAGGAAAGAGGAAAATCTGGTGTCATTCTACCCGAAGGAAGGTGTTTCAAGGAGGAAGAAATGATCAAGCAAAGTAAGGACAGAACTGTACCCATCTGATTTGGGGGCATGGAGGCTACTGGAGACCGAGACAGGAGCAATTTGGTCAAGAGATTGGAAAAGAAGCCCAGTTTCAGTGAGATGAAGAGTAAGAGGAGGTGAGGAGATGGGGCGTCAGCTGTGAAGAGAGGAGAGCAATGGCATAATAAAGAAAGTGAAGTAGGGCCAAGAAGGGGTTTTTAAGATGGGAGACTTAAGTGCTGACAAAAAGACCCAGATGAGAGAAAAACTAAAGGGTTGGGAGAGACGGGTAAACAGAGTGATGTCACTAGCAAAACAAGAAGGGATGGGATCCAGAGCAGACAAGAGGAGAAACACATCCTTCTTAAAATGTATATATATTTTTTATTGATTCAGAGAGGAAGAGAGAGATAGAAACATCAATGATGAGAGGGAATCATTGATTGGCTGCCTCCTGCACGAGGCCACAACCCAGGCATGTGCCCTTGACCCGTAATTGAACCTGGGACCCTTGGGTCCGCAGGCCGACGCTCTATCCACTGAGCCAAACGAGCTAGGGTGAAACACATCTTTCATTTTAGCAGAAACAAGAAGAAAATGAGGAAGGAAAAGGGGAGGGATGGAGGGAGTAAGGAGGAGAAAGGACCAATGAAAGTTTAAGACCTGATCCCCCGGATCTGAGCTTCATGAACCCCTCACACCATATTACTCTGTCCAGGCTCTGAGTTTTTGCTCTTTAATTTCTGGTTCACTTTGTGGTTGGGGCAATTCATATTCCCTTAGTCTACTTCTTGAGTGGCAAATGGAACATTTTGTCATAACTGTGGCTTCCCTGGGCAATAGGGATTCTGTGAAAGGTGGATTCCCTGGGTCCCACTGGTCTGAAAGCGCCACCGCGTTCTCTTTGCATTGGTGAACAGACCACCACCAGAGTTCATTTTGGCTGTTTCAAAAACCTACGAATTAGTTGTTACACTCAGTATATGTACTCTAACTTTTAAAATGCTATAAATAGTATAGGCTCTTTTATTATCTACGAAAGTCTACTTAATCTACTGTAAAAATCCTTTCCTGCCCCAGCCGGGTGGTTCTGTTAGTTGGAGTGTTGTCCTGTAGACCAAAAAGGTTGAGGGTTCGATTCCTGGTCAGGGAACATGCCTAGGATGCAGGTTCAATCCCCAGCCAGAGCGTATATGTGAGATAACCAATCCATGTTTCTCTCTTTCCCGTCCTCTCTCTCTAAAATCAAACATATCCTTGGTGAGAATTTAAAAAAAAAAAAAAAAGTCCATTCCTTTTTCTGGGCACAGGGGCAGGGCCTCGGCTTCTGTATAGAGAGGAGGGATGATGCAACAGACTTGTGCCATTAGCCCAGGGCAGTGAGTCACTGAATGATTTACGTCCTCAGGTATCCTTCTAGATCCAAAAGCCCTCTTCCCAAAGCCCACTATCAGGACCCACTCTGGCCTTTAGGGAGGGCACAAGCTGTCATAACTTCATCAAGAGTCACACAGATATTAGTAAAGGTAGGTCCATGACCAGGCCACAGTGCAAAAGAGTAGATGTCCCTGTGATGACAGAGGAGCTGAAACATGCTTACATCCTGTGCTTCTATTGCACTCTCTGTGGGGAGCCTGCTCTTGGACCTTCTCTTTTCCATGCAGGGCCCAGCATGAAAACAAGGGCACAGTCTGCTCCTTCCTTAGAGGAGCTCTATGCCCAGCCCTAGCAAGAAGGCCCAAGGGTACAGAAACACAGGCATTGCTAGGCTAAAGTCATGGCTCACATGTGGTTCATCCTGGTTTCCCAGGAAACACCATCTGGGCTGGGGGCCTCAGCTCTGCCCCATGATGAACGAGGAGTCCTGAGCCACCTCCCTAGCATCCTAAGACAGCAGCAGATAAAGGATTGATGAAGGATTTGGAGATTCCAAGTCTTGGTTCTCCATTGCGCACAGTTAACACCTGGAACCTCCATGAGGCTCCGGAGTCCAAAGTTCTCCAGAATTGATGCTCTGTATTCCCCAATCAAAACTCCAAAAGTATACCAGACTGCCCTCTCCATTCTCTGTCTTGAAAACCAGATGAGGAAATTTATCGGAATATTTATGTAAATTAAGAGCAAACAACTCCTGAGTGATTCTCCTGAGTGCAAAGTATATACACTTCAGTGATATCATTTTAGCTGCTTACTTCATAATTCCTGGCTGGGCTCTAAACATTTGCAAGTGCCCAATACGTGAGGTCATGTTTTACCATATTGTTATCATTATCTCTGCTGTCTGTCTGTCTTCTTAAGGAGCACTTAGCTTATTACCCCCCAAAGTGCCACAAGCAAATCCACGGTTTCTAATCGCTGACCTGGTTCTTTCCCCTCCAGCCAGTATCCAGCCGCAGAGGTGGTCAACTTTGGCACCTGGTTCCTCTTCAGCTTCCCCATCTCCCTCATCATGCTGGTGGTCAGCTGGTTCTGGATGCACTGGCTCTTCCTGGGCTGCAAGTGAGTCCCAGGGCCCTGCCAGCGAGGCAGAGGCCCTCCTGTTCACCCAAGGTCACAGCACAGCCCTGGAGGGCGATCAAGAGGGAGCTGCTGAGGAACCACAGAGGATGCCCCTAGAAGAACACAGTGGACTGGACAGCAAGTCGGGCATTGTCTGTCCTAGATGCTCCACCATACACGAGCCCTGCACTTCACTATGAGCTCTACAACATGTTCTTAATTACAACTAACTGGTTAGGGGAAATGTCATTTTAAAGAAAGTCTGAATTGAAGAGTGTTTCATGTCATTTCTTTGCTCTCAAAGCATATAGAGTAATTTCAGCTAACTTCTAAAGAAATAGGATGACAAGTAGAAGTTGCCTTATGCTTAATTTTGTAGACACAAGTGATTTATACTTAAGGAATATGCTCGTTTCCCTCAAAATAACAAGTGGGGCATTCCTCTTGCAATGTTATTGCTAACATTAACCTGCTCAGCAAGCCTTTTCTTCACAGCCAGTCGTCTGCTCCAAATGTGACCCGCTTCACGCACATAAAGGGAAGATATATGGAGTTTTGCTATTAGCCCATGGAATCCAATGCTCCCATTGGTCAGGGCTGACTTATTTATTTTCTTACTCAGAGACTGCTGTCAAATCAATGATAACTGCATACTTCTATACCTCCAGCATTGCAAATAGAAAACCAACACTCACTTTCACCCCAGACAAGTCTTGTCTCTAGACAGATAAACACACACACATATCTGTGTGTGACACAAGTCTATAAGCATCTACACACAAATGCCTCATCACATTCTTAATTATGCAAAAGACAAGTATGTAGAAGCAACCTGCATGAGTCTGGAAGACGTAACTTCACATTGATTAAATATAGATGCATGACCTAAAGGCTAGGGAAGAAGGCTAGGGAGAGGCTGTGTAACTTGGCAAATGAAAATTATGACAGGTGGGTTGGAGGGGCAGAGCATGTGAGTGGAGAGAAGGGTGATCAGAGCAAGCCAGTCGTTTAGTATTTGCTGAATACTTGCTCTCCTGTGGGCAGAAGTGTTTCCTTTATTCTTTTGCTCATTCTCCCTTCTCAGTTTTAAAGAGACCTGCTCTCTGAGCAAGAAGAGTAAGACCAAAAGGGAAGAGCTGTCAGAGAAGAGGATCCGAGAGGAATATGAAAAGCTGGGAGCCATTAGGTAAGAATCGGCCATTCACCTTCTCTCTTCCGGGAGAGAAAGCATGGCTGGGGAGGCCAGCACAGAAGCAGCCTTTCTTCTGACACTCCTTTGAACTGGAGGAGGCCCCCTCAACATAAATCCAGGCATTTAGAGATGCTACTTACTGCCAGAGTCTCGCTGGCTCAGATTCCAGGTGGCCGCTCTTCCCCTTCACTATATCCCGAGTCTGATGTATGGCCATGGTGAGGGGGTGGAGTGTCATAGGTGGGGCACCCGGAGGACAAAGAACAAGGCAAAGAACAGCCACCCTCTTGGCTGAATTCTCTAAAGTCAGGAAGGACTCCCTGCATTGCCAGACCACAGGTTCAGCGGGACTCCTGGGGAGCTGGGACTTTGTCCTGTATTTACAGAGCATCGGGCAGCATCAAATACAGACTCCAAGACAGAGTCTGAGAATTCACTCACCAACCCTCGGCCATTTCTTTATTTTACACTTTAGCTGTTTTAGAGCCATTTCTATCACCTTTCCTACAGTGACCTTTTATGGCAATTGGCATTTATAACTTTGGGTAAAAGGACTCTGGTTTAAACTGTATTTTGTTGTTGTTAATCCTCACTCCGGGGCCGGGGATCAAACCTGCAACCCAGGTATGCGCCCTTGACTGGAAATCGAACCGGTGACCCTTTGGTCTGTGGGCCAATACTCTAACCACTGAGCTACCAGCCAGGGCAAAGCTTTATTTTAAAAAACTTTATTTCTAAAAGGAATACATGTCCCCTGGCCGGTGTGGCTCAATGGATTGAGCGTCATCCCGTGCACCAAGAGTTGTTGGTTCAATTCCTGGTTAGGGCATATGCCTGAGTTGCGGACCCATTCCCCAGTAGGGGGCGTGTAGGAGGCAGCTGATCAATGTTTATCCTCGATGTTTCTATCTTCTCTCCCTCTCCTTTCCTCTCTCTAAAAAATCAATGATAAATAAATCGTTTTAAAAAATATTTCATTAAAAAATTAAAGGAATACCTGTTCATTGTAGAACGCTTAGAAAATACAGGGAAATGTAAAGAAAAAGTTAACACTGACTTGTATTCCCAGCATCCCAATGTTAACTGTTAACAACTGTTAACGTGATAGACTGTTACTTCCTTGCTTTTTTTGTGCAAAATTCTATGTATTTATGGTAAAATTCAGTCCATACTGAAGTTTTATATTTAGCATTAGATGGTCATTATGTTGCCCAGTCATTCATTCTGCTGTGGAAACTTCTTTATTAGATGCATCTCATTTTAACAGTTATGTTGAAATGTATTCAAGGTTGTGAAATATCACTGTTTCCTTTTTTTAATGTTTTTAAATAGGTGATGCTTCGATGTGCATTTCTGGTTATTTTCTTAGCTAAAAGGAATGACCGAATTTAAAGCTTCTGAGATATACTGGCTCAAAAAAGTTGTGGCAATTCCTGCTCTGACCAACAGAGTCTGCAGGCTTAGTTACCTTAGAAATGTGTGATGTGTTACCTTTGCCTCCCCACCTAAATATCGCTGGTAAACTCGGTTAACATTTCCTGGGCTCATCGCGGCCCCCTTCCCGCTCCGCAGTAACTGTGCTTCGTGCTTCCTGTGTGGAGCTCTGAACACAGGAGCGTCGCAAAGCAAGTGGCAGGGCTCACAGGAACTTCAGTCACTGTTGCATTTCACAGCTACCCTGAAATGGTGACTGGATTTTTCTTCATCCTGATGACCGTGCTGTGGTTCACCCGGGAGCCTGGCTTTGTTCCTGGCTGGGATTCTTTCTTTGAAAAGTAAGTGAAACAGTCCCCTCCTTAGGAATGACCCCTCACAGAACTCGTCAGGCAGTTTCCTCTCCCCTGACTCTCAGGGACAGACACAGACGTGAAGCCAGGAAGGCACTTTGTCCCAGTGAAAGTCCCTTTCAGGGCAGCTGCAGCGAGCAGTGAGGAGGAAGAAGGGATGTGATCTGAGTCACGTATCCAGTTGTGTGAACTTGGCCTTGTTACGCAATCTCTTAGGACCTCAGTTGTCTCATAGGTTTTTCTGAGAGTTAAATGGGAAAATGTCCATACAGTAAAATACTTTAAAGACAATAGCCAGGGAGTGGCTGAGGCCTGTGGAGGGAAAGGCAGACAGAGACTCCTGTCCCAGCCCTGCGTCTTCCCCTGAGGGCCAGGGCCACAGGCCTCAAACTCCCCCCACACAGGATCTTACTCGAGAAAAGACACATAAGGAAAGGTGAGCCTTGCAGGAAAGAAGACCCATCCTCATCTATTCTCCTTCATCCAAGCAACTCCTTATCACTCTTGGGACTCGCCCCAACAGTGGGCCCATAAATTCTCACTAAGTCATCTACCCTCGCTAGGCCCTGCGCCTCCAGACACTAGCCATTGCCATTAAACCCACTGCTGCACAGTCAGCACCCTGGCAAGAAGGAAGGGTACTGTCCCTGTAGACTTTCCTTCAAAGAGGCTTTGGGTTCAGAGGCTGTCCTGAGACCGGGTGCTGCTCCGGGGGCTCCTGAGCCTTCCCTCCAGCTTGCTTGTCTCTTTGCCAGGAAAGGCTACCGCACTGATGCCACGGTCTCCATCTTCCTCGGCTTCCTCCTCTTCCTGATTCCAGCAAAGAAGCCTTGCTTTGGGAAAAAGAAGGATGGTGAGAGTCCCAGGGGAGACGTTGGGGCTGGCTCTAGTCAAATAATACCCAAGTCGGAATTTTCTGAAGGAGCTTGATCCAAGCCCTCTGATTCTGCCCAAATATAGCAGAGCAGCCTCCCAAACCATCCGATTCCTCAGTTCAGCCCTTTTCTCCACAAATCACATTGCGGTTCATCGGGCTCTACCTCCCTGTCTACCTGTGATCCAGGGGAGGACCGGGAGTCCTCGCTGAGGATGGAGCCCATCATCACATGGAAGGACTTCCAGAAGACCATGCCCTGGGAGATTGTCATCCTGGTGGGAGGAGGCTATGCTCTCGCTTCTGGCAGCAAGGTAGCTCTTCAGTTCTGTTCTTTTTGGGCCGGATTTTTTTCCAGCTACTTTACCAACTGAATCAATACAGTTTTGGGTGGGAAGATTCAAAGAAGCTGAGGGAGAGGTGAATGTCCACCCAACTCACTGGGAAGGGACGCAGTACAGCCAGGAACTGATATCCTGTCCTCGCTGAGCTTCTAAGCTAGTGCTCCTGGGACCAGTGTTACAGATCAACTGGGCCAGGGAGTCATGGCACGCGGCATTCACACCTCATTGATGGGCCCGCACTGTCACAAGCAAAAGGTGTACTTGGTTCTGTAGCCATCACCTTCTGCGGATTTGACAGAGGTGACAGGAGATGTCTGTAAGGGCCCAGAGATGCCCCCAGTGACACCCCTCAGATTGTCCCTCAGTCAGTCATATGCATATACTGAGCCCCTTTGAAGAATTGATGCTAAAGCTGATGTAAATGCCCCAGCTTCCTCATCAAGAGGACTTGGGATGAGATCTTTTAAAGGGGGCTGGTGAGAACGAAATGAATTTCCTAAAGTGTTGGCCCTTCCTAAAATAGAAAACAACCCTAAGAATGAATCAGGCTAAGGGTCACACCTTTTCTCCCTCCAGCCTCTAACCCATCCTAAACTTGGCTCACTTATGACGGCCCATTCACTGTGGGCCACTGCTCTCTGCATCGTCAATATGTCACAGTCCTACAATCGGAAGGAACCTTGGAGGACACTGAGCCCCATCTCCCACCCAGTGTGGTTTCCTTCCATGACACCCCTGGCTTGAACACCTGTGGTGACAGGGCAAGTCCTTGAGTAGGGAACAAAGAATAGTTATTCTCTACTGTCAGCTCAGGTTTTCTGTATGCCTTCCGCTGACGGTTCTGCCTCTGCTCTCTGGAAACCTCTCCTAGGTGATAATTATTAAATTAATATCAGCTACAAATCCCCCTAGATTTTTTTTTTCAACTGAAACTCCTCAGTCCCTTTCACTATTCCCACAGAAGTACGGACCCCTTACCATGCTGGTTCTCGTCTTGGGACTCATTAGTTTGCACTTGGCCTTATTCAAACATGCTCCAGAGGTGGTGAGAATAACTCAGTTATATTACCCAAGCCCCATCTCTCACGTCTGATCCAAGCACCATCCTGTATTTGTATGGAAGCTTTTACAAGGCTTCACTGGCTCTCATGTCAACATGTATATTGGAATTGCAGTAAACTAAAACTCTCCATTCTTTTAATTATTAGCCCCTATTAAGCCTTAAGTCCTCCAACCAACGCTGCATATATGCTGTTGATATTTCTAATTCCAAGTTCAGATGTCATACTTACCTTTACAGAATTTCAGTTGTTAGTTTTGGCCTCTGAGCCCCGCCTGGCCAGCTCTTTTTCTTTTTAACCAACATTATGTGTGTAATAGATAGTAGATATTTCTGTAAACCCTGACTCTACTAGTTTAATAATATCATTCAGGCATAATATATGTGATTCCTAGCGAGTATGAAATAATTTCAGTCTTGACATTAGTGAGGAAAATACAGTGTAAAATATTTTCATACCAAGGATTTAAACAAGACTTCCTTTGTTGTGTTTTTTCCTAACTTTGCAGTCTAATATCAATTTATCTCAAATTATAGTGTAAAGTTCTGGGGAAAAATAACTGCCATTAAATTATTTCCTTGTACTTACAAGTGTTATTTGGATAACGTGAAAAGTAAAACTATTTCTTTACAAAAATGTACGATTTCCACTCAGCTAACTGCTCTCCCTCCTATCTTTGCCCAGGGAGCAGGGCTAAATGTGTTGTAAGAGATAACAATTACAGAGCTCCTGTGGGCCTCAAGGCTCTGTATCAACATGAAATGATTAGTCCCCACATGTTGGATTTGCAATACTCAGTTGGTTGAGGGAAAAAATAAAGGAAAGTGCTCCAAGGTAAAAAAATGGCTACAACAGACAGAATTCTGAAGGCTCTAGTCATCAGGTGTCTATGAGCTTGCCATGAGGTGGCCAGAGTGCTGTGGAGATCAAATGAGCTTTCGTTGAACTTGGAGAAGAGGAGGAAAAGTAGCCTGCTGACAACATAGAGAGGCTGTCTTTAACTGAAAAATGTGATTAGGCTCACAGCTTGGGGGATCACAGAACGTCTCACCTTGCTTTCTGCCCTACTCCTCATTGCTTTATTGCATTTGCAGTCTCCGGGGTAAATGGGAAAAATCAGAGCATAGCAACCACAGAAGGGAGAAGAGGGAGGGAGAGCGGGAGATTGCACATGGCAACCTGCGGTTTTTAGTACAAAAACTAGATAGTGCTCTTCATTTTGGGAGAGAAGGGGGAGAGGCCTCACCATGGCCAAACGAACAGCTTCCATCCCAAAGAATTATTCCAAATGGGAAAATGCATTTCCTGGAGTGGATATGTATAAATGTTGCCAATGGAAAAGGTTCAAGAGTGGCAATATGCTTTCATGTCTGTCATCAAAAAGCACTGGCAGATGGTAGATCCTGATGTCAGCCTTGACGGGATTTGAACTCACAACAGGTTGTGCTGAATGCCTATGCTTTCAGGCCAGTGAGGCGGCACCTTCCCCACTAAATGGAGACAGACTTGTAAACCCCTCTCCTTCATCACTCATGTAAAACATCTAATGCTGAGCTCTGCCCACTCACTCACCCTCAAAACACAGGGAAGGTTACTATCTAAAGATACCTGGTTTTTTTTCCCTTGCTCAGGTGATAAGAGAAATCTTTCAAAAGTAGGACTTGAGAGAGTGTCAGAGGCGGGAGAAAGAGAAATGAGATTGAAGTTGAGGAGCCGATTGCCCCAAAGATCTTCAACCCCTGCCAAGTCATGTGGCAAAGTCCTAAGGATTATGGCAATTAGGGTGGGTGGCTCTCCATTCCTGTGACAGCAACTACCAGGAAACCCTAAGACTAAATATTGTACAATCATAAAAAAAGGATTTTCTGAGCTACAAAAATGTTCTAATCGTAAAAATCATGAATGCCGCCAGGTCCAGTTTGCCTGAAAATAGGAAGTTAGGTGACTCCTGTGGTCCCTCCAGCCCCCACCATCCCTGACCTTCTGGAGTCCAGGAGTTCCACTGGGAATGTGCTCTTCCTCCTTCTAACTGCATCTCTTGGCCTGCAGAGCTCTGGCCTCTCCACATGGATTGGGCACCAGATGTTGTCCCTGAGCAGCCTCCCACCGTGGGCTGTCACCCTGCTGGCCTGCATCCTGGTGTCCATAGTCACAGAGTTTGTGAGCAACCCAGCCACCATCACCATCTTCCTGCCCATCCTGTGCAGCCTGGTGAGTGAGCAGGGCTCCCACATGTCTGCAGTGCAGGCCTGGACCAGGGAGCAGCTTCCACGCTGTCCTCTTGCCTCTGGGCCTTTTCACAGCCTTCAATCATTGGTGTTCAAACCACAGTTTGAAAAATTGTTTCAAATAGCAACTGTTAAGTAAATAGATAAATAAGCTGCAGCGAAGGTTCTAGAAACCCTTTCCCAAAAGACTAGGATTTGTTTAGGGGCAGCCCTGAATGGAAATGAACCTTACGACCCTAGGATTCCAATTTCCTACAATCATCATCAATCTTTCTTTCTTGAGATAAGACCTAACTGCAGGTGCAGAGGAGTAACTACAGAAAATGGAGACAAAATGCTCCCAGAAGTACACTCAGTCGCAAGGACCAAGACCACAGCTCTACCATCACCTCCACCCAATTTCAGTGTCCGGAAGGTTCTGAGAATCGGGAGCAAGGCCAGCCTCATTCCACGACCTTAGAACACTTGGTTATTAATAGAACAGGGAGGGGAGCAGCTGCCAGGTCTTAGCCTGGCTAAGCAACCCCAAAGGTAATGCAGCAGACACAATCTGAAATGAAGGCTCCTCCCTGCCCCCAACAAAACAATGTCCTCCTGTTCTTCCTAACGCCAAACTCTTTGCTCATTGTTCAGATGCCTCCCTCCACCCGTCTTCCAGCATCCCATTAGTGTGAGCATGGAAATATGCTTAGTTAAAACTTGGCAACACTGAGGGCTAGCCAACAGGTTCAAATCCATATAGAGCAAGAAGTTTAACTAGAAAAAAGGCCCCCTGGTTCTGTACCCAAGGGTGAGGAATCTCTACTTCAATCAAAGCAGCTTATTCATGAGATGTGTGTTTGAAGAAAGAATTTCTCAGCTAAAAAATAAAATTTAAAAACCACTTTCTTGGGCCAGCACCCTCCTAGGAGTAATTCAGAGCCCATGTTTCCATGGTGAGTGTGTAGCATGAGCAGGTTTGGCTTGGTCAGCACTGCATACCATTGAGAGCAGTGATTTAACCAACCCTAGTACAAGGTGTCCAGCCAAGGTTGGCCAGCACCAAGCCATCATTTAAAGCACAGAAATGCAAGTCAAATGTTAGTGCTAATGCTTCTGTGAATTCTCTCTCCCTCTAGTCTGAAACGCTGCACATTAATCCCCTCTACACCCTGATCCCAGTCACCATGTGCATCTCCTTCGCAGTGATGCTGCCTGTGGGCAATCCCCCCAACGCCATCGTCTTCAGCTACGGGCACTGCCAGATCAAAGACATGGTGAGTCACGGGTGCCTCTTCCTGCCAGGCCCAGCTGCCAGGACGGGAATGACTGGCTCCACAGCTTCTCCTGAAGTTTATTATTTTGTAGCAGTTGTCCTTGGACTGTTAACACTTAATCTAGTGTGACAGAGAGAATGGCACTGGTAAAAAGGTTTGGGGTTGGTCCATAAGCACCAATTTCCTTACTTGCTAAATGAGGAGGTCCAGACTAGATGTTCTATGTGGCCCCCTTCAGCTTTGGATCTTAATTTAGCTCCTTTAGAACCTGCCCCCCACTCACCTGCTAGGAAGCATGGGCAGTTCTCCACCCCAAAGGGCCTAGGGGACCAGAATGACTAATTCGTCCAGGGCTTGCCCCAGAAAGCAGAGAGGGGGCACATCCACTCATTTGCTTGGAACAATTTCCTAGCATTCCTTTTTCCCTTGCAACTTTCCCAGCTCAACGCCAGCTAGTGGGCTTGCTGTGGCTACACCCTGTGTGCTTGGTTACACCCTGGTAGAGTGCCAGCTAGCCTTACTGTACACTTTTCCATCTGGCCCTGGCTGTGCCATCCATCATGCCTCACATCCCCCTCACCTGGGAGTGTCAAGGCCGTGGCAGAAATGGAAGCGGTCAGTCATTGGGGTGACATTCCCTCAGAAGAAAGAAGCAAAGCTAGCACGTCTGTGTCACCTTCCCATGGAAGGGCTGAGCAGAGGTAGCTGACCCGTTCCCCTGGATATACCCAAGGTATACAACTTCAGTCACTTGAGAAAAGTAAAAAAGGGGAACAGTGGCAAAGGCTCCATGGAACACAGCCCCTCCTACAAGTCCCCCACACCTGTCGGCACTTGAAAGGCTCTGAGAAGTTCCTGCCTTGCAGAGACCTGGGTACTTTTGTTTAACTCATTTCCCTATCATGTGGCAGCAGGACCCCTTTAACTGTAACTCTTAATGTTCCAATCTCTGGTGTTGAGTACACACTCTCAGGCCTCCTCCTTGACAGTGAGAATGCTACAAGTGGAGCAGATTCTAACAGGCCTCTCCCAGTGGCCCCCCACTCCTATCCCCACCCCCACCCCCACCCTCTCTGCTTTCCTGTTCTTTTACAGTCCCGTGCCACCTACAAGGCACTTGCAAGGCAACACCAGAGCACCCAGGCAGAGCCGGGAACAAAGCAGGGTTGAGCGAGTGGGCTGTGATCGGGGCAGGGCAAGGCTCAGGCGGGGGCACAGATGGGGAGCACTCAGGGTTCTGTGCCACTGCCTCCTCAGAGTGACCAGGGTGTGCTGGTTTGTGTCCTATAGGTGAAAGCTGGCCTGGGGGTCAATGTCATTGGCCTGGTGATAGTGACGGTGGCCATCAACACATGGGGAATTAGCCTCTTCGACCTGGACACTTTTCCAGCCTGGGCTATGCCCAGTAACATCACTGACCGGACCTAACACAAGTGGGCACACAGCCCAACCAGAGGCGCTGCCAGCACTTAGCAGAATCTGACCAACAAACAGGCCAAGCAGAACGCCAGGAGCACAGCACCCCCACCAGAAGAGTCCGCCATCTTCCACCTCAAGTGCAGTTCAGGACTTGCACAACCAGAGCTCGAGAAAACCTACCCCTTTCTCACTTGTTTGTATCTAGTCTCTGTAATCAATCCTGCGGAAGACAGGAAGAGGCGAAAGCCTGCCCCAGCTGCCCCCTCAGAGGCTAAGCCCCACACTGCCGAGCCTCACTAAGTTTGATGTTGTTCTTAATCCCTTTTTAGGAGTTGAAGGAGAAATCCAAATCTCCTGCCTATGCACAGCAAAACCAGCGGCATCTCTTTCGTAGGAAAATCTCACCTAGAACTTGAGACCTTACATCAGCTCCTTTCTCTTAAGAGTTTCTGTCCTAAGTTCTCTACAAAAAGGCAATTCTTAGTAAGCCCTCTTTGTGGCAGTCACAACTCTTATCGCTGCTCTGATTCCATTTTAAGCATCTCTCTTCAATGGCTTCTCTTTACTTTGGCACCAAATTCCTATAAAGTAACTGTTCCCCTTTCCATAAAGGCTGGTGCTGTTCTCTCTGTCAACGGAAAAGGAAGCAGAGAAAGAAGACACACTGTGATTAGCATCTCTCTTCACTCATCACGAGCCATCAGTACCACTGTGTTGGTTAAGTGTTGGGAAGGAGGAAAATTTTCATACTTGTCTTATTAAGGAGGCCAAAACTATAATTACATCTACAGCACTATTAATGATATTTGACTGGCTTTCTTCTGGATGTAATTAGTTCATTTCTGAGAAGACAGGTCCAGAAAGGCCCAAACCCATTAGTCACTTTCTACAAGTAGATGAGCCCTTTGAGGGGAGTGATATCCTATGTCTCTGAAAATCCCAGCTACTTATACTACCTAGTAAACTGAAACTGCTTAATAAATGTTTCCCTTGAGAAAATCACTTTGAAATCAAAGCCTCCTTCTTCCTCCTGAAAACCAAGCCATTTTCTCCAGGACAGATGTCCTTGCTATCTGATTGGATATAGCCCCCAAACGCTCCATTTCCTGGCATTATGTATTTCTAATTTCCACCACCAGTTACTTGCTAAATATATCTTATGGGAAAGGCTCCCCCACAGTTATTGTTTTAATTGATTTTAAGTTCCTATTATCAGCATGTGCCATTTTTCCGCAACAATAATTTATCAATGAAGGCACTACCTTGGTTTATCAAGTATCTGTGAATTGTCAAATTGCTTTCGTGCCATTCAACACTGTCACACTCTGACCACCGCATATGATTGACCAGGTTTACCAGGAATATTACCACTTCTGCCTTGTTAATGAGGTTAGGCCAAATTATTTGGCTACTTAAAAAAGTGACTGACCTAATGAGCCCAAATAAAATACCAGTATAAGGTAACTACAGCTGGTTGGATGGAGCCAGCATCTCTACAGTTATTTTGCGTTAAATATTCCGAAGAGTCGGTGTTACTCCTACTGTCAGGAGTATCATCAAATGGCTGACCCATTACAGAACTGAGAAAGTAAGACAAAGGTGCAGATAATCGAGAAGACGCTGGGATTATAAATAACTACAAAGAGAAAGAAAAGTTGACTTAGATTTACTGACCACTGTTCAACTTTTCAAGAACCTGACTCACTCCTACAGGGAAAAACTGCAATTTCTGCCAGATGCTCCGAGGAGCAGAGGCTCTCAACTAGCCAGTTTAGACAGAGCGTTTTTTTCAGTCTGGTCTACTGACTATTCCACAGAACAGCACTGTTCTCTCCCCAAACCAGAGGTTCAGGCCAAACAAGATAGCTCATTACAGTGACAGGAAATGTTGAATATGACTAACAATTCCTTGTCATCTAAAACCACTCCACGTTGGACATTAACTAACAGATCTCCTTAGTCTTGTGTCTCTTGCAATTGTATTTAATTTCATTATCTTCTATCACAATATATCAATGGAAAGCTGTAAATGATCATCTTCTACCAGCTTAACACATGGCGAAACCGAGAAACAAGACACTGAGTATGGTTGCATCTTATTCTCAAGCCAATTACATATCAAATCTGTTTAGTCACAGTTGCCTTTGAAATTCCTTTAAGTCGCCCATGAATACAATCTTTTACATTACAACTACATGGCACAAACACTCATGTGCCCACTTTTTAAAAAATTGATTTGAGAAAGAAAACATTGATTGGTTGCATCATGCACATGCCCCAAATGGGGATTGAACCCACCACCTTTTGGTGCACAGCACGACACACCAACCAACTGAGCCAGCCCAGCCAGGGCTCATGTGCCATCATTTGATAAATAAAAAACAGCTAGTTTTCCCTCCAATATCAGACTAGATCCGTTTCTTCAGCTGCACACCAGATAAAGTAGTTGGCTTCATATTTGGGACCCATGTTTGAAAAAGTGTATTTAAACACTAGACTCCCAGAAGGGCAAGAGTCCAAACCACTAATACACAAAAGGGATGAAGACCACCCACGTTCACAGGTAGCTCATTCTGGGGCTGCCCTCACCAAATGAATGCTGAGCACAAGTGCCTGCACTATTTACATGGCACCTCTCTCGTCCCAATACTGTGCAACTGTACATGTCAGAATGACACCCACAAGGCACCTTTCCTCAGGCCTCACCAGAGGCCATGAGTCAAGCGGGCCCAGGACTTGGGGTTGGCAGTGCCCCACCCCAATGCACTTTCCACAAAACCTGTTTGTTCTTTTGTCTCCATGTGCCTTGAAAAACATGCCATCCGTGAGGTCTTCAATATGTGACTAAATATGTTGCACCCAGATTTAGAAGAGGTATACACTGAGCATTTGAACATCTAAATGTCACTAACTCCCCTATTAAGACCAGGCAACGTCTCAAAATATTTTCCCTTCCCCGCCCTGTTCCTTTCCACAAGTCCCTAATAGTTAGTAGGGAAAAAAGAACTCATTCATCTGCGTAAGGAATGGAAATGCTATGTGCAAAGTCCAAGATGGGAAGTTTAAGAAAAGCCTCATTTGCTCCAGTACAGTATATAGTGTTCCTTCAGGAGGAGTAACAGAAACAGCATTAAAATGTGGGAGACCTCAGCAGAAAAACAAACACGCAGTGTCTATGGAGTGAGCTGCTTAGTGGAAATGAAAACATCATGCATGTGTACATATGCTCTATGAACCCGTACACACAGACAACCAGAAAAACCACACTTCATAGTAACAAAATGAGTTAGAAAAAAGAAACCAAATTCTTTCTTTAAACCAGAAGCAGGTAACTGCTTAATTGCATAAAATACCAAATCAGAAGAAAAGTCTATTAAGACATCAAGTAATGCCGAACCGGTTTGGCTCAGTGGATAGAGCGTCGGCCTGCCGACTGAAGGGTCCCAGGTTCGATTCCGGTCAAGGGCATGTACCTTGGTTGCTGGCACATCCCCACTGGGGGGCGTGCAGGAGGCAGCTGATCGATCTCTCTCATCGATGTTTCTAGCTCTCTATCCCTCTCCCTTCTTCTCTGTGAAAAATCAATAAAAATATATTTAAAAAAAAAAAGACATCAAGTAACTAAAATACATAAAATAACATAAACTATAGCCTCTTTTGATGATTTTAAATAAAGTGGTTTTGGTTTTTCTCTCCCTTTGCTTGTTTGGGAGGTTTACAGTTTAAGGATAAGCTTTTCAAGTTCGATCTATTTATTAGGTTTCCAACATCAATCCTGAGTATTATTTTTCACATGTGAGTAACCTTCAGTAGTATTGAGTAACCTTCCTTTTATGGTCCAGGGTGGCAATAAATTTTCTTAAATCACATCAACAGAAGTTTTCGAACATTTTTAAAGGGAAAAAAGGGCATGTGTTGCACTGATTCTTCCCATCCCTCCACTGGGGAACGTAACTTCCTGTGCCATGATCACAACCACTGCCACCCCATCCACAAATGCACCCTCAAGTCTGTGCTGGTCTGGACTCCTATGTCTCAGGGAAGATGATCTTGCCTGAGAACTCTGAGCCCCTTTCCACTGTGGCAAGAAATTAAAACAAGGAGAGGGTATGTGACCAGTGCCTGCTAAGTTGGCCTGTGTTCACTGTGCAGCAGCTGGATGGCTCTCAGCAGTAGAAATGATTCTATCAGGGGGTTAGCCCTAATTCCAGATGAGTTTTGTAACAAGGTATAGTATAGAGCAGGGGTCCTCAAACTACGGCCCACGGGCCACATACAAATACAAATATTGTATTTGTTCCCGTTTTGTTTTTTTACTTCAAAATAAGATATGTGCAGTATGCATAGGAATTTGTTCATAGGTTTTTTTTAAACTATAGTCCAGCCCTCCAACGGTCTGAGGGACAGGGAACTGGCCCCCTGTTTAAAAAGTCTGAGGACCCCTGGTATAGAGCAGTGATGGCGAACCTTTTGAGCTCGGCGTGTCAGCATTTTGAAAAACCCTAACTTAACTCTGGTGCCGTGTCACATATAGAAATTTTTTGATATCTGCAACCATAGTAAAACAAAGATTTATATTTTTGATATTTATTTTATATGTTTAAATGCCATTTAACAAAGAAAAATCAACCCAAAAAATGAGTTCGCGTGTCACCTCTGACACGCATGTCATAGGTTCGCCATCACTGGTATAGAGAGACTTTCTCCTAACATCTAAGTGACCTCCCTCCCCAAAGAAACCACTCTGGGAGACACACACAAATAACAATGCTACCATGACTGATAACAAGGGACTCCTAAGCTTGTAGCACTATGAATACCCTCAGGGATGGTAAACCTTTATTCTTAAGGCTTTAATTCATCCTGCCAACAATTTAGTCATTTAAGATAAAATCTTGGAAGCCAGGTGGTATGATCAAGGTGGATACTGTAGATTTTCGTCAACAACCAAGAGCGTGACCATAGAATAATGACAAATTTTGCATGGTTCATAAACTTGTTCCCAAAGTGACTGCGAAGAAACAAAAGTATTCTGAGCAAAAGCAGGATGTTTGGACTAAGGTCTGCTATTTATTGGGCAAATTTGCAAAGCACTGTGCATCACATACATTATTGCAATTGTTTCTCATGGAAGCCCTATGAGGTAGGTATTATGTCCAAATCTTACAGAGAATACAACAGTTTCAGACAAATAAGCTGTTTGCCCATGATCACACTGCAAGGGAGAAGCCAAACCATATGATCCTAATCTGTCTCACACACCAGGATGAACTGATGGATAAAACTTATCTCCATGTATGAGAGATGCATGTTCTCAAAGAGAAGCAGAATCACTTCATTTTATAATCACATGTAGTATCAGTGTCATCGCTGTCTGAAAAAAGGTGTCTCTAAGTAATCTTGCAGTTTACTGATTCTGCTATAATGTCCTCAGACGTGGCATTATCAGTGAAGTTGCCCAAGCCCTCTAAAGCAAAACGATGAAGTGGGACTTTACTTATATTTAGTGCAAATTACAGTTTTAGGACGTTAGTTTATGGCTATACCCTGCATAAATACGTATGGTAACATCAGGTTCCAAGTTATCACTGTAACAGCAAAAGATAGGAAACAACTATTCATCAATGATAGATTGAATAAATTATGGTATATTCATCCAATAGAATTTTATGCAGCCAAAAAAGGAAACAGATTCCTTATTCCTTACATACTGATATTAAATGGGAGGAAAAAAGGCCAGAGCAAAGCCTATGTATAGTTTATCATTTGTGTAAAAAGCCCATGCACACATGGTTAGGCACAGAATCTTGTTCAATAGCATACAGTAAACTGCTGGCAGTGCCTGGCTCCAGGAAGAGGATCTAGGAGCTAGAGGTGGGAGAGGCCCTTCATTCTAAATCACTCTTGTATCTTGACTCACGGGAAAAGTGATGTAGTCAAACATTTCGTTTAATTTTTTCAAATGAACTAATTATACATTTGACAAATTACAATGATAATTTCTGAGTGCAGCAAAAAAAGTTTTCTTGTGAGAATCACTATAAAGTTATAATGTTGATACAGTTCTTTTCATGTGAAAAGGCATAAAATTTCCTTTATAGACAACTTATCATTTATCCATCATGTAATGTCAAATGCACCTATAATCCCTTAAAATAAGTATGATTCTTTTGAGGAAAAAGAACCAGATCAAATGCATCATTAAGGAAAAACATGCATACTGAACTATGAAGTCTACTGAGGACAAAGGCCATTATTTTTTAATTCCCCAATTCCTGATGGAGTTCTCAGAATATAGTTTCTCAGTTGATGAGTAACAAATTGATTTATTGGTTATATTAGCAACTATGGAGTTATATATGTCAGTTATACTGAGAACAGTATAAAATAAATGGATAATTCACCAGAAACTGGCTTCTAGATTTTAATTTTAGTGACCTTGAAATAACATAATTTAGTACCAAATGTTTAAACACCCATTATAATTGCTAACCTGTGAAGTCAGCATTATTTATATCTGATCAGCTATACAAAACTCATTGATTTTTCTTTTGAAAAAGGCAGTAAAAAATCCCAAATAAGGGAGAAACTACTAATTACAGGTCATGTTTACTAATCTAGCACCATAATTCCAGTCTGAGGCCCTCCCAAGCAGCTAGGAGGAAGGGAAGCGGTGAGGATGTTGGGAAAGTAAGCACAGTTCTTAACTTGTGGCCCCATTTGTGCTCGAAGCAAAGGCTAAGACTGGACAGAAGACAGAAGCTTTGGTTCAGGTGTAAAGGAGGCCCTGGAGAAGAGGAGAGTCAGGATTTCCTGGAGCCAGTGCTGGAGTTAGCCTCATGGATTAGGGGGTTTCTTCTTGGCATCCATGTCCTTTTTAATTTCTTCAAGTTTTTTAGCCAGGTTTGGCATCTTTAAAGAAAAAAGACATTATTATAATTTTGCATCTAACTAATCAATATGCTTTGACTTCTCTTCCTCCAAAGATAAATGGCTGTTGTACAAGTTTTTATTTCCCTCTGAAAGTGACCTGTTAAATAGTGGTGTCTTTAACCTCCGGACTGCAATAGAAGGATTTCAGAAGTTGTCAGGTAAAATATGCTCCCTCCCTGGAAGCCAGACCCTGACTTTGACCTTTATAGACTCACTTAGCCCCTCAATCCAGAGCCAAGTAAAAGTTGTACATACAAAGAATAAATGTGATGCAGTTGGATACAACACCATATGACTCAAATGAAGGTTGACAGAGGGAATTCCCTTTGTCACACTAAAAGCTTCACTACAAAAGTTGGTATCATGTTTCATTTCCTTGTCTCTTTAAAACAGTCATTACCTTTCCAGAATCCCCATTCATAGGCAGTTTTGCCACCTGTTTTTCCACTTCCCTATCTATAAAGTGAGGCTAATACAACGCCCCATGTCACAAAACTCTGTCCTCCTTGAACGTGCTACATGATATAGACCCACCTCCAAAATTCTGTCATCTCTACTCCTGGGTATGGGGACTGAAAAGATTATCCTATTAATTTTTAAATTTTCACTGATCACGTGATATGCCGTAGAACTGTTAAGAAGAATCTAACCTACTATTACTCTGGGCTAACAAACACAGCTCAGCATCACCATGAGACCATCTAAAGTGATGGGATTTTGCCCTCTTGTGGTGATATAAAGGACAGATAGGCTTCTGTGACTGGAAAATCTTTCTCCAAAATTCAAGACTTTTCACTCAGATCTATGGACCCCATCTGCGTTGGAAGGCTCACCTTACTTCAACAAAGACAAGTCACTACAAATCAGCTTCATGGAATCATGGAGAAAGTGAATGGTCACTTACGTCATAATTTTGAGCCAGATACATTCCAACCAGGTTGCCAAAAGTAAATCCAACCTGAAAGAACAGAACAGGAAGAGTTACACTGGATACTGAGCTCCGTACCAGCTGATACCAAGCCAAACTATAGAGACAATATTCTCCTAAGGAGCTTAGGATAGTTAGAAGACCCCAGGGTCCAGTCTAGGGCTGGACAGTGCAAAGTGTGAAATTCACATCTTGCTTCTATAAAATATACATAGAAATAGCCTCCCAAAATGTTAGAGAATACACCAAAAAATAGGAGCACTGAACAAATCTACCCTAAATTCTCCTTATCCCCTCAGCACCTCCATAAACACTTGATTGTAAGTTCTAGAAACCCAAGTTAAAGTTCTACTTAAAAAAATTTTTTTTGGTTTTATTGATTTCAGAGAGAAGAAGGGAGAGGGAGAGATAGGAACATCAAATATGATAGAGAATCATTGATTGGCTGCTTCCTACATGCTCCCTACTGGGGGATCAAGCCCGCAACCTGGGAATGTGTCCTGAGCAGGAATCAAACCACGACCTCCATAAGTTGATACTCAACCACTGAGCCACACCAGCCAGGCAAAGTTCTGCTTTTTGTTGTTAAAAGCTGCAATTGTTTTTCTTTTTTTGGTTATGAGTATTGTTATTCCTCACTGTTAGGTCCCAGCCAAAAGGAGCCAGGCCAAGAGTTTAAGAAATTTCATTGCAGAACAGGAAGAGTTACACTGGATACTGAGCTCAGTACCAGCTGATTCACTCGCAGCTGGCTGAGACCAGTGTGTCAGTGTCAGCCCTGAGGGGGTGGTTAAGTTGTCTTACATAGGGTAAAAATATGCAATACAGGGTCAGGATGTGAGTGCAAGAGTCAGTCAAGCAGAAGGGAGGGCAGGAGTTGGTCAAGGGAGGCAAGAGAGGAGAGTGCACAGGTCAGTCAGGCAGAGGGGAGTTGTTCTTATCTTGCTTCTGCAGGCACTGGCTGTCTGCTTCAAGGTACGGGAAAAGGCTTATAACAATACTAGTGGCCCAGTGCACGAAAATTTGTGCACTCGGGTGGGGGTGGGGGTTCCCTCAGTCCGGCCTGCCCCCTCTCACAGTCCAGAAGCCCTCAGGGTATGTCCTACTGTGGGAGGCGACAGGGCCAATCAGGGGAAGGCGCTGCCCCCATCACCCATCACCCCACCTCTGCTGCCGCTGCTAGCTGCTGCAGCTGCCTGCCCTCAGCCCTCCAGCCACTGCAGCTTTGTCCAGAAGGATGATCGCTGTCTGGTCTAATTAGCATATTATGCTTTTATTATTATAGATCTATTTCAGAAAATATATCCAAGCAGGAGAGATTAAGGGTCATTCACCCTAACACTCATGACATCAAATAAAAAGTATTCAATTTTTAAAAAGTATTCAGTTAAGCCGAAACCGGTTTGGCTCAGTGGATAGAGCGTCGGCCTGCGGACTGAAAGGTCCAGGGTTCGATTCCGGTCAAGGGCATGTACCTGGGTTGCGGGCACATCCCCAGGAGGAGATGTGCAGGAGGCAGCTGATCGATGTTCCTCTTTCATCGATGTTTCTAACTCTCTATCCCTCTCCCTTCCTCTCTGTAAAAAATCAATAAAATATATTAAAAAAAAAAAAAAAAAAAGAATGGGACATACCACCAAGAGAACATAGGGCTTGACACTCTGCCATGGGTGGCGTCTAATGGGCAGGCCTCTTAAGACCTGCAGAGAACACAGGTCCCCTAACCAGCTCTTACTCAGTGACAAGACAGAAAGGCACACGTTTGAGAGAATTATAAATGTTTATCCTGTTGGGTGACTTCTCTCCTGAACAAAACTGCTTCATGAAAATTTAAAGCTTTCCCTTCACACCAAAAGAGCCAACACTCATTAAGCTTCAAGTTTCAATGATAATCTTTAATTCCCTGCCTCCCTGCCAATAATTAATCATCTCAAACTGGACACCTAATTTCTAATTTCACAAATCTGAACTGGCATCTGATTTTCCCCCCATCATTTTCTTTAATCAGTGTTGTTCCTATTCAACACACAGCAGAGGTTAACTTAGAAAAACAAAGTGTGTGTACGACAGGAAACCATAAAAATTCTAGAAGAATCCAAGGGCAACAAAATCTCAGACATATGCCGAAGCAATTTCTTCACTGATACAGCTCCTAGAGCAGTTGAAACTAAAGAGAAAATGAACAAATGGGACTACATCAAAATAAAAAGCTTCTGCACAGCAAAAGAAACCATCAACAAAACAACAAGAAAACCCACCTCGTGGGAAAACATATTTGCCAACGTCATATCTGATAAGGGCCTAATCTCCAAAATTTATAGGGAACTCTTACAACTTAAGAAAAAGAAGATAAACAATCCAATCAAAAAATGGGCAAAGGATCTAAATAGACACCTTTCAAAAGAGGACATTCAGAAAGCCAAGAGACATATGAAAACATGCTCAAAGTCACTAATCATCCGAGAAATGCAAATCAAAACAACAATGAGGTACCATCTCACACCTGTCAGAATGGCTATCATCAACAAATCAACAAACAACAAGTGCTGGAGAGGATGTGGAGAAAAAGGAACACTTGTGCACTGCTGGTGGGAATGTAGACTGGTGCAGCCACTATGGAAGACAGTATGGAGTTTCCTCAAAAAACTGGAAATGGAACTCCCATTTGACCCTGTGATCCCGCTTCTAGGAATTTATCCCAAGAAACCAGAAACACCAATCAGAAAGGATATATGCACCTATATGTTCATAGCAGCACAATTCACCATAGCTAAGATCTGGAAACAGCCTAAATGCCCATCAGTAGATGAATGGATTAGAAAACTGTGGTACATCTACACGATGGAATACTATGCTGCTGTAAGAAAGAAGGTACTCTTACCATTTGCAACGGCATGGATGGAACTGGAGAGCATTATGCTAAGTGAAATAAGCCAGTCAATGAAGGAAAAATACCACATGATCTCACTCATTCATGGATAATAGAGACCATTATAAACTTTTGAACAATAATAGATACAGAGGCAGAGCTGCCTCACACAGATTGTCAAACTGCAGCGGGAAGGCCGGGGAGGGTTGGGGGGCAGGAGGGAGGGGGTTAAGAGATCAACTGAAGGGCTTGTATGCATGCATATGAGCATAACCAATGGACATAAGACACTGGGGGGTAGGGGAAGCCGGGGTATTGTCAAGGGTGGGGGGGGGGACAAAAGGACACATATGTAATACCCTTTGTAATGCTTTAAGCAATAAAAAAAAAAAAAAGGGGGAAAAAAATAAATAAATAAAGTGAAAAAAAAAAGAAAGAAAAACAAAGTGTGACACTTAAGGTCATCAGTGATGCATGCAGTGGTCTAACCTTGAATTCAAGCTGGATATGCATATGGGAACAGAATACAGCGGGGTTCTTACTAAACTTTAAGCTTACCAAGCTTTTAACACCAAAAGCATAATTTAAATTAGTTTGTTAGTAAATTAAGCATAAAAGAGGCTACAGTCTCTAATCATAGACTACTTTTCGATTAATCAGACACATCAAGGGGGCACTAAGAAGCAACCCACTACTATGGGTTGAAACCAGGTAGACAGAGGTTTTCCAAATCCAGAAAGAATATTAACTTTGCTTAAAAGAAGAGGGAGGGGAGTAATTAACTGAGAATGTTAACTCTGATACCAAACAAAAAGAACATAGGGCTGAAAAAAATTCCATAAAGAAATAAACTAGCCTGGCCTGTGTGCCTCAGTGGTTGAGCGTCAACCCCATGAACAAAGAGGTCACTGGATAGATTCCAGTCAGGGCCTATGCCCGGGTTGCAGGCTCAATACCCAGTAGGAGGTGTGCAGGAGGCAGCCGATCAATGTTTCTCTTTCATCGATGTTTCTATCTTTCTAACCCTCTCCCTTCCTCTCTCTCTCTCTCTAAAACATAAAAACAGCCCTAACTGGTTTGGCTCAGTGGATAGAGCGTCAGCCTGCGGACTCAAGGGTCCTGGGTTCGATTCCGGCCAAGGGCATGTACCTGGGTTGCAGGCACATACCCAGTAGGGAGTGTGCGGGAGGCAGCTGGTCGATGTTTCTCTCTCATCGATGTTTCTAACTCTCTATCCCTCTCCCTTCCCCTCTGTGAAAAATCAATAAAAAATATATTTAAAAAAATAAATAAAACCATAAAAACTTTTTTTTTAAAAAAAGAAATAAACTAGATTTGGTTCTACCATTATCTAAGCGTACCTGTAGGCAAGATACTTAACCTTTTTGGAGTTTTGCTGATCTAAATTTCCCGTTTTATAAAAACATCAAACTAACAATGTTCCTTCCAGGTCCAACATTCTAGGATTTCTGGTTATTACTATGGTATCTCAAGATAAATATGGTATATTTAATGTGGCTTCATTCTGGCAACTTCATCAGACATTAAGGTGCATAAAAATATAGCAGTTATTTAAAAACACAAAATAAAACAACCCTGGGTCTCTACACATGTCATATCCAGTTCCAGTTTCAGAGTACAGCCAGTATACCAATGGGATAGTATAAAATTAAATATACAACATAAGATAAATGTTGCACATTAAGAGACGTGTTGAGAAACATGCAGGAGTCCAAAAAGCATCCACATGTTGTTCATGGGATACTCCATAGGCAAGTTTAGACAAAAAAAAAATTTTTTTTAATCTAAATAAATAAGAATCTGAAAAAGTAAAATCTAAATCTGAAAAATGATAAATCATTAATCTGAAAAGTTAGCCTGGAGCCAGAGTATAGAAAGTCTTCAATGAATCGGAAATTCTCTGCAGGGCAAGAATGCTTAACATCTTCCAGGCCAAGACCTGGAAGCCTAATCAGTAGTCCATCCAGATGGCTGGATGTCATCCCCATGGTCCCCTCCACATCATAGGCCACACCCCTAGTTTTCCCTGCAGAGAAAGTAGCAAGCAAACGTGAATAATTTTTTCTTCTTCTTAAAAATCAATGAAGATCAACAGAATAGAATGGAGGGTCCAGGAATGAACCTTAACATGTATGATCAAGGAATTGTCCACAAGGGTGCTAAGACATTCAGTGGTTTCAAAAAATGATGCTGGGACAACTGGGTATCCATATGCAAAAGAATGAAGTTGGACTCTACTTCACATCATAAACAAAACTTAATTGAAAATGGGTTAAAGAAAAAAAAAGAAAATGGGTTAAAGAGCTAAATATAAGAGCTAAAACTATAAATCTCTTGGGATAAAACATAGCAGTAAATTTTCATGACTTTGGGGTAGGCAATGGTTTCCTAGATGTGCCACCAAAAGCACAAGTGGCAAAATAAATTAACAAATTGGACTTCATCAGAATTAAATGTTGTGTTTCAAAGAATACCATCAAGAGAAGACAACCAACAGAATGGAATATAATATTTGTAAATCATGTCTCCAATAAGGGACTTGTATACAGAATATATAAGGAATTCTTATGACTGAATGATAAAAAGAAAAATTACCCAATTTAAAAATGGGCAATGGATTTGAGTAGACCCTTCTCCAAAGAAGACACAAATAAATGGCCAACAAAAAAATGAAAAGATGTTCAACGTTATTAGTCATTAAGAAAATGTAAATCAAAACCATAATGAAGTGCCACAACACACCCACTAGATGACTTTCACTGAAAAGATGAAAAGTGTGGGCAAGGATGTGGAGAAAGTGGAACCTCCATACATTGCTGGTGGGAATGCAAAATGGTGCGGCCACTTTGGAAAACAGTCTGGCCATTCACACACAGTTACCAGATGATGCTGCAATTCCATTTTACAGCATATACCCAAGAGAACTGAAACATACATCCACACAAATACTTGTATACAAATGTTCACAGCAAAATTATTCACAGTAGCCAAAAGGTGGAAATAGCCCAAATGTCCACCAACTGGTGAATGGATTAACAAGATGTGGTATATCCACACAATGTAATATTAATCAGCCATAAAACAAAATGAAGTTCTGATTCACACTACATGGATAAACCTTGAAAACATTATGCTAAATGAAAAGCAGTCAGAAAAGACCAGGTATTGTATGACAGTCAAATCCATAGACACACAAAATAAATCAGCAGTTGTCCAGGGCTGGGGGTGAGAAAGGGAATGATAAATGAATGCTAATGGGTATGTGGTTTATTTTAGAGGCAATAAAATGTTGGATATAAAATTAGATAGTATGATGGTTGAACAACTCTGTGAACATCTTAAAACCACTGATTCTACACTGTAGATGGGTGAATGGTAAGATGTAAAATACATTTCAAAACTATAAAAAAAAAACAGTAAGATTTGGTAAAATCCTACCTGGGATAAAACTGAGGAAATCAAAGACAACTTCAAGGTTTCTAGGTTGGATAAATGTTTTAAAAGACTGGAAATGTTAGAATGAAAAATCGAGAACCACTCAGATAAATGGCTGGCTTTGTATATGAGAGTTCCAAGAATACTGCTCTCAGTTGTTATGTATGGACACATGAGCAAGTTAGTCACAACACTATATTTATTAACATAAGCACTAAGTCAAAAGGAAGAGAGCCAATTCCAAAGCAATCTGACATCTGATCATTTGCTGCTCAACCCCTTCCCCAATCAAAAAGTTTTTACGTGCTCAGCCGGTGTGGCTCAGCTCAACCACTTCCACCCAGGAACCAAGAGGTTGCTGGTTCGATTCCTCGTCAGGGCACATGCCCAGGTTGCAGTCTTGATCCCCAGTAGGGAGTGTGCAGGAGGCAGCCAATCGATGATTCTCTCTCATCAATGTTTCCTCCTCTCTATCCCTCTTACTTCCTCTCTCTCAAAAAAAATTTTTTTTCAATAAAAACACATTAAAAAAAGAAAGTTGCCGAGTCAGCATGGCGCCCCCCCGTGGTTGAGCGTCCACCTATGAACCAAGAGATCATGGTTCGATTCCCGGTCAGGGCATATGCCCGGGTTGCAGGCTCGATCCCCAGTGTGGGATATGCAGGAGGCAGCCGATCGATGATTCTCTCTCATCATTTATGTTTCTATCTCTCTCTCCCTCTCCCTTCCTCTCTGGAATCAATAAAAAAACCATATTTTTAAAGTTAAGTGTGTAAATCACCAAATAAAGTTACAATTTTTATCTTGGGACAGCTCCTGGCAATAACCCAGAATGAATACTACCTGACAGATCTGAAATATGACTCATCAAATTATATTTTCAAAAAGTACACACCCAAACCAAGTTAGGACAGAATATGAACCATCTTATATTTACTGACAACAGCTTAAGAAATCTAAAAATAGTCTTTTTATTTAGCAAATGTAGCTACAACTAGCATTTAAAAGGATACCTTTAAAGTTTTATAGTATCAGGTGAGAAAAGCTACACAATGCAAGAAAACCAAAAATACACATTATCTAACAGCAAAGATAAACTGATCATTTTATTTCTCAACTTAGTTTCAGCTACTGCTGTCAGAAAACCTCTCCATTCCAAGGAAGCGGGGGGAAACTTCACCCTTTTTTGTGCCTTAGTCTTTAATCACTGAAGATTTTACTATGGGGAACAATATAAGATGTGTTTAACAACTGCTTCAAGTAATAATAAAACCCACGTTTTGTACATTAAATAAAAAGCTGCTACGGATATAACCTGTATTCCTTCTACTACCACCAGAGAAGCACAGTTTTAATATGTAAGCTAGGTTTTATATTCAATAATTTTCCTTAGAGAATGGAGGAGGGAAAAAAGCTGGTAATTATTTACTGAGCCAGTACATTAAATAGGGACATTCACAAAAAAGTTGGACATAACACTCTAGAAGAGTGATGGCGAACCTTTTGAGCTCGGCGTGTCGGCATTTTGAAAAACCCTAACTTAACTCTGGTGCCATGTCACTTATAGAAATTTTTTGATATTTGCAACCAGAGTAAAACAAAGACTTATATTTTTTATACTTATTTTATATATTTAAATGCCATTTAACAAAGAAAAATCAACCCAAAAAATGAGTTCACGTGTCACCTCTGACATGCATGTCATAGGTTCGCCATCACTGCTCTAGAAAGAGGTACATCAGGTAGAACTGGTTTGCCTGTTCATAAAGCTGACTTAAATATTCAAATATCTTACGAATATCTGAGAGTGGTCATCAGGCGAAAGAGGAATATCTAATTAAATAAATGAAATCAATCACAAAGTACTAGGTGCCATGTGCTTGGGAAATCAAAGTGTAAAAAGTATGTATGTGGCTTCTTCCCATGGAACGTATGATCTATTCTAGGAAGACAAGACTAAACTACATGAAGGTGCCGTGAACAAAACAGCATGTCACCACATGATGGTCTGAATGGGCCACCTGGTTAAGTGCTTTGTGTTAAAAATCTAATGTAATTCACATTAATGTATTAAAGAAGAAAAACCATATGATCACCAGGTGGGGAAAGAGCATGGTAAAAGTCAGCAGCCAATCACAAGAAAAACTTAAAGTAGAAATAGAAGAGGAATCTGTAAGAAAATATCAGAAACACAAACATCACATCAAAACCCGAGAAACAGTTCTACTACAAGGAGAAACAAAGGTATGATATCCACTCTCACTACTTCTACTGGAAGTCCTAGCTTGAGTAGGGGAGGGAAATAAAAATAAGAAAAGAATACAGAACTGTCATTTTTGCCTTCACTGGAAATATGACTGCCTTCACAGTATTGCCTTCCCTGATTCACTTCCAAGTGAACCTATAGACAAACTACTGGAGCTCGCCGAGGCCGGTTTGGCTCAGTGGATAGAGCGTCGGCCTGCGGACTGAAGGGTCCCAGGTTCGATTCCGGTCAAGGGCATGTACGTGGGTTGCGGGCACATCCCCAGTGGGAGATGTGCAAGAGGCAGCTGATCGATGTTTCTCTCTCATCGATGTTTCTAACTCTCTATCTCTCCCTTCCTCTCTGTAAGAAATCAATAAAATATATAAAAAAAAAAAAAAAAAAAAAAACTACTGGAGCTAAAGGCAAGATTGCTAGACACAGAAATTAATACCACAAAATTATAGCATTTCCATACATAAGCAACAATGTGAAAATGTAATTTTAAAATGAATGCCACTCACAATAAAAAAACAACTCAAAAGTACTTAGAAATAAATATAACAAACTAGGGGCAAGACTATTAATTAGAAGATTTTTTTTTAAATGATGAAAGACATGTATAATCTAAGCAAATTGAGAGATGGATCAGAACAGTGTATTGATTTCAAAACCTTAAAGTCATCAAGAAGGCTTTGTGAAAAAAAGATGGGAGTTGGGCCATTAAGAGTATTTGGGAAGGCAAAAAAGAGGATAAAGGTAATAAAAAAATAAAAAAAACACGTGGGAAGGTATGAAGGCCACATGGCCCATAGGTTGGTAAGTTTAGCCTACTCCCGTGGTCGGCAAACTGCGGCTCGCAAGCCACATGCGGCTCTTTGGCCCCTTGAGTGTGGCTCTTCCACAAAATACCACGTGCGGGCGCGCGTACAGTGCGATTGAAACTTCGTGGCCCATGCGCAGAAGTCGGTTTTCGGCCTGGGAGAGTCTATTTTGAAGAAGTACTGTTGATATTTGGCTCTGTTGACTAATGAGTTTGCCAACCACTGGCCTAGCCAATCTAAAACAGAGGATGTACAATAACAGGCAGTGGGAAAAGAAAATGGGGCCATATTAGTGGATCTTGAAAATCAAGTAAAAGTGGTTATGATTTGATGTGGAAGGACACAGGTATTACTGACAGTTTCTGAGCATGTGGATAAAGCCATAAATTTTGGATGATCACTGGCAGCTGCAAGAGAGGACAGAACCAAGGGCATCAAGGAAAACATACACAGAATTAGAGGCAACAGCCTTGCTTTTTTCTGTGGCTGATGAGCGCATATAAGGAGTGGCATGTTTTAAAAAGATTTCAAAACTAGAATATTCACAGAAGGATAACTTTATCAGCATGAACCTGACATCATAAAGAATGGGTGAAAGAAACAGAGATGTTTAGCCTAAGGCAGTGGTCGGCAAACTCATTAGTCAACAGAGCCAAGTATCAACAGTACAACAATTGAAATTTCTTTCGAGAGCCAAATTTTTTAAACTTAAACTATGTAGGTAGGTACATTGTTATTAACTTAATTAGGGTACTCCTAAGCTGGCCTTTGCTAAAAACGTCCTCAATCTGAGGGGTCGACCTCAGCGAACGTACCCCCACTTCTTCTAACGCCACTTCTTCAAAATAGACTCACCCAGGCCAAAAACCAACTTCTGCGCATGGGCCATGAAGTTTCAATCACACTGTACATGCGCGCCCATACGTGGTATTTTGTGGAAGAGCCACACTCAAGGGGCCAAAGAGCCGCATGTGGCTTGCGAGGCGCGGTTTGCCGACCACTGACCTAAGGAAAAGACTGATGGTGTGAGTGAGGGATAGTGAAAAGTACCAAGGCAATGCTCTTCAAATATGCAAAGGGTTGTCATGTAGATTAGAATTGCTCTTTAACATCCAGGAGTAAAACTAAGTAAGGACACGTTGACCAAAAATGAAAGCAATTACCTGTGGAAGTAGTGAACCTGCTGTAACTGGAGGCGACCAACTGTAAGCTGGATGCCGTCTCTGTAGTGGAGACGGAAGCATCAGCATGGCAGCTGGACTGGAGAACCTAACCTAACTCTCCCAGCTCAAAACCTACATTTCTCCGCCAGCGAGGCTAGTGTAGCTAGTCCAAAGGTAGAGTAAAACAGACCCGCTCTACGAACTTGGCAGTGGGAACATGAAGACAGAACTTTTCTTAAGGTGAGTAATGAAGAGTCAACGGCTTCAAACAACAGCTACATCTACTGTGTGCTTACTATGTGCACGGTAGCATTCTAACTCTTTCATGAATTAACTCATGCTCTTCACAACCTTACAAAGGAGGTACAATTATTGTCCAGTTTAAATTGGGGAAACCGAGGCATGGGTCACTTAAGTAACTTGCCCAAGATTATATAGCAGGTAAATATGCGCCAGGCATAGCAGCTAGAGTCTGAGGTGGGGAACCTTTTCTCTGCCAAGAGCCACTTGGATATTTATAACATCATTCATGGGCCATACAAAATTATCAAGTTAAAAATTAGCCTACCATATATGGTCAAACATTTAACTAACTCACTGTTAATGCTTTGGCAGGGCCAGACCAAATGATTTCGAGGGCCTTATACAGCCTGCGGGTCGGACATTCCCCACCCCTAAGCTAGATGATATGGAGAATGAAGGAGGGAAATAAATAAAAGATTATGTCAATAATTCAAATTTTAGAAAGCCAGGACCAGGGAACAAAGAAGAACGTTGGGTGTGGTTTGCAGGGTGGGGAACAGGTGATGGGTCCAGGCGTGTTGAGGCTGATAGAGGATATGACAAGAGATGTTCGGTAGGTGGCTGCGACAGGGAACTGGAACTCATGAGTAAAGGACTCAAGGAGCTTTGGAAGCTCTCAGTACAGACGTGCAGGTGACAAGGAACACACCCCTAAGGGTGGGTTTGAGAGAAGAGCAGTCGGGGATTGAGCCTTGAGAAACACCCAGCACCCAGAAGGGACCAGCAGCCAGTACAAACCGACGAGATGAGACGAGGGCCTTCCCCTCTGGTATTCCAAGCACGGACCCCCTCAGGCCTGGAAGGTCCAGCACCAGAGCCAGGCGCCTTCGCTCTGTGCAGACTCGTCCATACAAATAAATCCATGTGTGTTATAATGTGAAAGGACATCGGGAAGTACTGAGATGCAGGATCCCAAGGGCAAAGAGGAAGGGAGTAAAGAGGAGCTGGCTGAGAGTGCCAAGTGTTACCACTCTGAGAGGTAAGGAAGCCACAGTACAGGCGGCAGTGGACACAAGCCCCCAGCAGCGCCCACCATGTCAGGCTTCTCTTCAAAGCTTCAAAAGTTTCCTTACAACAACTGTAGCTAAACTGCACTGCAACCAAGGAAGCTACTGGAGGGAGGGAAGTCCTACGGAACCAGGTCTCAGATTGGGATGACGGGCAAGTATTTTCATCCAAGGAGGAGTAAGCAATTTATGAGCAACACAATCCCGTGTTCAAACAGTGTCCCAGAAAGTGACGAATGCAGGAACCATCTTGGAGAGTTCCAAAATGTGCCATGACAGTGCCCACATTCACTTGTGACTGCCGCGTCCCTGCCAAAACTTCTCCCTTCACCCACACTTCTGGGGGCAAACTAATCTCCACTCCCGGGAAGAAACGAAATCAGAACTAGACACCTTGTCAAAGAGAAATGGAACGTGTCCGAGTCCTTCCTCAGTGTCACTGCTGTAAGGACCTGAACGTATGAACTCACGTTCAATCTTCACAAAGAAGCCAGAGACAGGCTTCCACTGTCCGCTGTGGACACTGCAGCACGGAAAACTTCAATGAGCAGCCCACGTTCCCACGGCTGCAGGGAGGGTTCAAACCCACGAGGACATGATGGCTGGTCACAGGCTAAAAGCTAGAGGAGATCCCAGGGATCGTGGACCTCCGCCCACTGTTTTATAAATGAAATGGCTGAAAGCGGAGAGAAAGACTTGCCAGGCTGGGGGACTCACGGGAGGGAAGTCGAATCAAGGTGAAAAGTAATTCTACCCACTTCTCTCAACAGATGCACGTCCAGGGACAGAGGGGCACCCTGTCTTAGTGGACCGTTTCTGTCAAGGCTCCCCCTCCTTCTGGCCTAGAGGATTAAAAAGTCAACGACCACACCTCTTTGATAAAGAATGTAACATCGGGGAAGCATCTCACGCCGAGAACCCCCTTTCCGTGACCACCGGGAACCTGCTGCAATGCCTGCCTCTCGCGAGAGGTGGAAAGCACTGCTTGTTAAAAGCACACGGATTGGGAAGAACGACCCTGGCTTGGAAATGTGACGGGCAAAACCTCCCCCGGGCCATGGGAAGCCGCCGAGCTTTGCAGGAAACCCGAGTTTGCTCATGCTCACACGCACGTCCCCCTAAAATGCGCCCGTGGGAGAATCGCCTTAGGCGGAGCCCGCCGCCCTGAGTCAGGCGCTGTGACACCCGCGGGCTCCCTGCGCCCCAGCGCCGGCCGGCGCCCGCGCCTGGCGAGGAATTCGGTTCATTCCCGGCCTCCCACAGCCTCGGAAAGGCCAACAGCAGGCCCAAGTCGGGATGGGGTGCGTGTCCTTGTCGGGGCGGGAGAGCAGAAGGGGGGGCGGACCGAAACGTCCTGAGGACCCAAGAGCGGGAACAGGAGGACCCGCGGCGCGCAGGGCGCGGCAGACAGCACGGAGCTCCCAAAGGGCGTCCTCGGACGCCTGGAAGTGTTCAGAGCTTGAAAGCACAGAAAAAGACTGACCAGTAGTTGGAGCGAGGCAGACACAGCCCCGCAGCCCACCCGGGGAGACGAGAGGCACCGCGGGGCCCACGCCCAGGCCTCCGGGCCCAGGCCGCCGGGAGTCCGGAGCCCCCCAGGCCCTGAGCCGAGCCCCCGGCCCGCTTCTCGAGCTCCACTCACCAGGAACTGGAGCATGATGTCAGCGAAGACGGCGCGAAGGGCGCTGGTAGCTCCGTGGGCAGTGCCTCTCCAGCCTCCCGGGTGCGAGGGGCGGAACCCGCCGTCGGCTTCCGGGTCACCCCCCTCGCCCCGCCCTCCTCGCCTTGCCTCACCCGGAAGCCGTTCGCGGTGCCCGGGCGCCCCCTGGAGGAGCTCCTGGGAATTGCCGCCTGAATTGGCCGACCTGCAAGAAAGCCCACCAGAAGGAAGTCCCAAGTCCCAAGTGGGGCTGGACACTTTTGAACATTCAGAATCCGAGACCCCAGTCCCGGAATCGCTGGGGCTATTACCAGAACCCCAGAGATTCTGATGCACAGCCAGGTTTAGATCTTTCTTACCTTTATATGGACCGCGTGAGGCAGAGGTTCCCATCCCCAGGTGCAAAAGAAGTTACAGATCAATAACAACTTACAAAACAAAGCAAAACAAAAGAAATATTAAAATTGTTAGGCAGAAAGGGAGAAATTCTTTTTTTTTTTTTTTAAATATATTTTATTGATTTTTTACAGAGAGGAAGGGAGATAGAGAGTTAGAAACATCGATGACAGAGAAACATCGATCAGCTGCCTCCTGCACATCTCCTACTGGGGATGTGCCCGCAACCCAGGTACATGCCCTTGACCGGAATCGAACCTGGGACCTTTCAGTCCGCAGGCCGACGCTCTATCCACTGAGCCAAACCGGTTTCGGCGGGAGAAATTCTTTTATAATCTCCAAGTTGGAAGATTTTTCACATGACCAGCATGATACAAAATGCAGAACCAAAGAAGATAAGATAAAATCAATGACAAAAAAAAATTGTTTTTAATTGTATGGGGAAAAAAATAGATGAAAAATATTGTTTGTAAAACAAGTGATGAAGGACTAATTTCCCTAAAATAAAGAGTGCCTACAAACCAACAGACCAAAAATCCAATATAATGTAGTTAAAGGACGTGAACAGCTTAGAGAAAAGGAAATAGAAATAGCACAAATATATGGAAAGATACTCAGTGGCATTCATACTCAGAGAAATGTAAATTACTACCAACATATGGTGCCATTTTTCTCCAATTGCCAAAAATCAAAAAGCTTGATAACATAATGCATTGGAAAGAATGCAGAAAAGGGCATAGCCATATAATATTGATAGGGATACAAATAGTTAAAAGTTTCTTTGATTGCAATTTGGCCAAAACTATCATAAGTTTAAATTAGCATACCATTTGTCTCAGCTATTGCATGAAATTGATAAGCTGAACTTCATTAAAATTAAAAACTTCTGCCCTGCAAGACAATACCGAGAGTTAGAAAGAGAGTAAGAGAAAATATTTGCAAAAGATATATCTGATAAAGGACTGTTATCTAAAATGTACAGCCCTAGTCGGTTTGGCTCAGTGGATAGAGCGTCAGCCTGTAAAATGAAGGGCCCCAGGTTCATTTACAGTCAAGGGCACATGCCCAGGTTTCGGGCTCAATCCCCAGTAGGGGGCGTTCAGGAGGCAGCCAATCAATGATTTCCTCTCATCATTGATGTTTCTCTCTCTCTCTCCCTATTCCTTCCTCTCTGAAATCAATAAAAAATATATTTAAAATAAAATGTACAAAACTCTTAACACCCAACAATAAAAATCAGCCTGATAACCAGGGATATGCAAATCAAAATGAGAAACCACTACACACCTATTAGATTGGACAAAGTCCAGAACGCTAACACCAATGCTAGGGAGCATGCAGAGCAACAGGAGCTCCCACACATTGTTGGTGGGAATCAAAAAGGTACAGCCACTTTGGAAGACAGTTTAGTAGTTTCTTACAAAAGTAAACATACTCTTACCATATAATGCAGCAATTTTGCTCCTTGGTGTTTACCCAAAGGTGTTGGAAACTTATGTTTGAATAAAAACCTACACAGGGGTCTTTATAGCAACCTTGTTAATAATTACCAAAACTTGGAAACAACCAAGAGGTCCTTCAGTAGGTGAGTGGATAATAACTGTAGTACATCCAGACACTGGAATATTATTCAGCACTAAAAAAAAAAAAAGCTACCATGCAATGAAAAGTTGAGGAAGCTTATTACTAAGTAAAAGAAGCTAATTTAAAAAGCCTACATACTGTATGATTCCTACTATATGAAATTATGGAAAAGACAAATCTATGGAGACAATAAAAAGATCATTTGTTGCCAGGGAGGGGGTGGGGTATGGATACATGAACAGGCAGAGTGCAGAAGATTTTTAGGGCACTAGTAATACTCTGTATATTTCAGTGATGGATATATCTCATTATACATTTGTCCAAATCCACAGAATGCACCCCCCACCCAAGAGTGAACCCTAAGATAAAAAACCATGGGCTTTGGGTGATTATGATGTGTCAATATAGGGTCATCTTCAGTAAAAATGTACCACTCTGGTAAGTGATGTTAATAATGGGGAAGGCTATACATGTATGGAGATCGGGAGTATATGGGAAATCTCTGTATCTTCCTCTCAATTTTACTGTATCTTCCTCTATTTTGAGAATTGAAACTGTTTTTGTTGTCTTGGCTGGTTTGCTCAGTGGATAGAGCATCAGCCTGTGGATTGAAGGGTCCCAGGTTCGATTCTGGTGAAGGGCACATGCCCAGGTTGCAGGCCCAATCCTCAGGGGGTGTGCAGGAGGCAGCCAATCAATGATTCTCTTTCATCATTGGTGTTTCTCTCTCTCCCTCTCCCTTCCTCTCGGAAATCAATAAAAATATATTTTTTAAAAACTATTACTGCTGCCGAAACTGGTTTGGCTCAGTGGATAGAGCGTCAGCCTGCGGACTGAAGGGTCCCGGGTTCGATTCCGGTCAGGGGCATGTACCTGGGTTGCAGGCACGTCCCCAGTAGGAGGTGTGCAGGAGGCAGCTGGTCGATGTTTCTCTCTCATCAATGTTTCTAACTCTCTATCTCTCTCCCTTCCTCTCTGTAAAAAAATCAATAAAACATATTTAAAAAAAACAAAAACTATTACTGCTGATGTGGACCAACAGGAACTCTCATTCCATGGGCAGGAATAAAAGGGTGCAAACACTAAGAAAAATATTGCAATGTCTAGTGAAATTAAAGCTCTGAATCTCCAACCCAGGATTTCCATTTCTAGTTGCAAAATCCAGAGAAGCCCTCTTACATGTCACATGTCTGACTTAAGGAGGCATATGATAATCATCATTGCAGCCAAATATTATAATAGCAAAATACTGGGAACTTTAATGTATACTAGTCTACCCCAGTAGAGTTAATAAGTTGTCGGGTACTTGTTAAATGTGATACTACTATTCAATACTTACAATAAACAACTATGAAGAATTTTTTAAAAACACAATGTTGAACAAAATAAGGCAACCTGCAAATTGCCCCATACTATGACACATAAAGATTAACAAACAACCTGTAAAACAGTACCTTTTACTGCCTAAAAATACACACATATAAATGACAAAGATCAACCATGAATTCTTGACAATGGTCACCTCTGGGAGGGAAGTAAAGGAATAAGATCAGGGAGTTCACTGATGCCTCAGTTTTATCTACCGAGAGAGACAGAGATAGATAGAGATAGAGGTAGAGATAGAGAGATAGAGAGATACAGAGCAAATATGATTAAGATTTGATCAAACCAGGCATATGACAAGATAGAGTGGGCACCTGCATGTTAATTAGATTATGTTAATTGTATGATTGAAACAGTACACAATTTTTGTAAAATAAAAAAGAATGATAAGTCAAAATGTTTTATTTTGAAAACAAGATATTCAGTCTGAAAGATCAACCCACAGATTATTCATAACAATGGGAAAACCAGCTTTACAATGGAGAGATGTATCAAACACTACCTAAATTAAGTGATCAAACAATATAAAGGAACAAACTGACATGTCCCCCCTGATATGATATGCGGAGAGCATGATATCACCTGTAGAATGGTAGTATTCTTGCCAATTGAGTATTCTACTGGTTCAACCACTGGGCCACACTGGCCAGGCTAATGTGTGATTCTTGTTGAAATCCTGTAGAAGAAAAAAAAGTGCAAAAAACATTTGGGGGCAATTGAAGATAATTAAATACGAACTGAGTATTAGAAAATTTTATTGTTAAATGTCTTGTGTGATAATGGTATTGTGATTAGGAAAGAAATATCCTTGTTCTTATTTGCTGATATATTACAGAAAAAGTGCCATGATGTCTGTAACCGGCTTTCAAATAGTTAAGGAAGAAACCCAATATATCTATATATATAAAAGCCTAAGCGACCATTAAGACCGGACAACAGCTATGATGCGCACTGACCACCAGGGGGCAGGTGCTCAATGCAGGAGCTGCCCCCTGGTGGTCAGTGCCATCCCACAGCCAACCTCCTGCGGCTGACCAACCTCCCGCAGTCCCTCCTCTGGTCAGCCTGCCCCAATTGGCCCCTTGGCCCTGATCGCCAGCCAGGCTGAGGGACCCCATCCATGCATGAATTCCTGCACCAGGCCTCTAGTACACATATAAAAGAGCTAAAGCAATGTGCAAAATGTTAAGTGGTAAGCCTATTGGCATGGCTCAGACCTATGAATCAGTAGCTCAGGGTTTGATTCCCAGTCAGGGCATATACTCAGGTTGCAGCTCAATCCCTAGTAGGGGACATCAGGAGGCAGCTGATCAATGATTCTCTCTCATCATTGATGTTTCTCTCTCTCTCCCTCTCCCTTCTTCTCTGAAATCAATAAAATATATATATATATATATATATAAATATAAACATGTATTTATATTTATATATATTTAAAAAGTTAACTGGTGAAGCCAGGTAAAAGGTGTATGGGTGCCCTGCCCTTTACTCTCAACATTGGTGAAGATTCAAAATTTTTCAAAATAAGTTGGGAAACCAATAGACAAATATTTAGAAAAGGCTAGGTTGTGTACAAACAGCATGTAGAGCTTAAAGTTCAGCCATATAGTTATGTATCACCATTTTATAAAAACTCTAAGAATGACAAGGAAGGTACTCACCTCTTTTTAATTTTCTAACCCCACAAAACTGATCAACTCAATAAAAACAATACATTGAGATCTTTTGCTTATTTGAAGGAATAGATGAACTTATCCCCTAAGAGCACACACTGCCCCAGCAGCCTCTCTCCACACGGGAACAGAACGCAGTCAGTCACATGTCCCCGCTGGACTGATTATACAAATGGTGCTTCTGGCCAGCCTTTTGAGCAGCACACGCAGCAGCAATTCTTCCTGTTCCCCCCACCCCACCCCGTATTCCTCCCCACCACACACACACACACACACACACACACACACACACATCTTCATGGCCCCAACTTCTCATCCACAGTTGGCTGCAATTTTGGAAGAAATGGGAGAAGAAATGGGAAAACAAGTTATGAAGTCAGTAAATTAAAAATCTTAATTCCAAATTTAGCTAATATCTCTGTCCATCCGCGGTTTATAAAATGCTTTGATTCTGTGCCCCAGGTTCTTTTCTGATTATGTAGGTTCCTGCCTGTGTTCCAGATGATAAAGATGGCCATATTCCTGACCAGTGGAGCAACAACAGTCATTATTAATACATTTTGGATCCACTTATTTATTCATTCACTCCCCTCTAAGACTTCTCTTTATTAACAGCTAAAAATTAGTGCTATGAGTGCAGTAAATTAATTTCAAAATGTAACAATGACAAAGCCATTTTAAAAAGATACTTAAAAGCCATGGAGCCCAGCCGGTATGGCCTAGTGGTTGAGCATCGACCTATGAGCCAGGAGGTCACGGTTCGTTTATTGTCAGGGCACATGATGGGGTTTCGGGCTCGGAACCAGTGGTGGGCATGCAGGAAGCAGCCGGTCAATGATTCTCTCTCATCATTGATGTTTCTATCTCTCCCTCTCCCTTCTTCACTGAAATCAATTAAATATATGTATGTTTAAAACTATGGAAATGTCATTATGAGATTAAAAGTAAAAGCAACACTTTGGAATTAAGAATTCATTTTCTGCTAGTACAAGAGACTCAAGACTCTTTCCCCTCTCAGCAGTCTCTCCTGTATACAAGGCTGAAATAATTGGTGGCCAGAAAGGGAAAAATGGACTTTCAGATGATGTAGTCACTTGAACATAAATACAATTGAGCAAGAAATAGAGAGGTGATTATGCAATTCTTTTGCTATAATTATAACTATCATATTTTATGAGAAATATAGGCAGATGATTAGAGAAATTTCTCAATCATTTCTAAGGAACAAATGAAAATTATATTGTCATTTAAATGCAGAAAAAAATTAATTTTAGGAAAGACATGACTTGACTTTTTGAGACATTTCCAAGTACACTATTCTACTAAGGAGTGTGGCTATAGTTTATTATCCACTCTGCCTCATGGAGCAATCCTAAATATCATGGAAGTGTTATGTAGGTACAAAGAGAGAAAAAAAATGAGAATTTCCAGACTATGTCTTTAATTTAGCATTCAAAATTATATCCCTAGGAAAAAACCACCACTGTGCAAAGTTTATACTTTCCCAATAATGTTGATCATTTTCTAGCTAAAATTTCAAAAGATTAACCATACATTCGTTTTGCTTGTTTTTTTAAAAAGTGTTTATTTTTTACTAGTAAGGATGAAACCGGGCAAAGAGGTTTACAGAAAAAAATGTGCATATATAAAGAAAGAAATAGCAAAATATTTTTGGTCATAATTTAGAGACAAATTAATCTATAAAAAGGAGAGAGTTTTCCCCAGTTCATCTCTTCCCTAGAAGAGTGTAATAAGAACGGCTCTCAGTTCCGTGATATCCTCAATAGGCCTCGGACACGTCTGACAAGAGCTTGTATGAAACTATAGCGAGATCGAACTTTTGAATATAATCCTTCAATGTCCAGAAGTTTCTTTTGTAGTGATTCTCCAAAAGCATTGATGGCGTCAGCCTGAAGCTAGAGGTAACACAGAGGACATTTCATTGTTAAAACCGCATTCTCAAATACTTCTTTTATTCTGTCTTCCAATTTAAAATATCTTTGAATCTTTTAATGTTGTCCTTTCTCATGTACCAAATTTTTTTAAAAATCACATTTTCCACCCTAGAATTTATTCATACTATTTCTTCCCTCTTTCTTTTCTTATAAAAATGTGTAAAATTTAAAATCTCCTTTAAATAACAACTGTTGATGCCGCTGTTGACATGTAGACATATGCGCAAAAACATTTCCTGAAGGGCCAAACAAGAAGTTACTGAGTGGATGCCTCAGGAGAAAGAAACAAAGGATACATTGGAAAGAACTTTTACTTTTCCTTCATTATACAATTTAAAAAGACAAAAATGTACATGCTTTTACTTTTACTTTATAAGGGGGGCCGGGGGGATCTGGTATACACTTTAGACCTCAGGTGTATTTTAGAATGCCTATGTAGTTCCAGATGGATCATTTTGGTATTACACTGAAAAGCTAAAATCAAATACTAAATTAGGTGAATCTACCTGGCTTTGATTTTACATTAAAATTAAAGCACAGAGTGAGGTTATTTATTAATCCTGCATGTCTTCTAACTTTATAACAGACCAGTCTAATGAAACAGTCATGAAGTCAACATATAATTATTAGACATCTTCTGGAAGATCTATTCTTTAGCTAATTCTGCACATGGCCTCACTAACATTAGCTTCCCTACACAAACCACACCAAGAAATAAATTAGTTATAAAGTCACTAGGAGGCAAATGCAGTCAGGACTAGGCATGGTATCTATAATGTCTGGCTAAGTGTGGGTCTGAAAAACGCTGTGACTCTGCCCCTTTTTCCTGGATAAGGCCCAACCTTCAGCCGCAGGTTTTATCAAATTGTGGCCAAGGACACGAATTTTAGCTGCCTACAAGCAGATCAGGTTATAATTCATTTTCCTTAATATTACACATCCTGATAACTGCTTTGTTCCTAAGACTTTGTATTTGTTTCATATGAGGTTTCATTTTAATTGTTTTGAAATGTTCTTCATTCAATTTCAACACTACTGATCAAGGGGATACTAGGTACATAATGCACTATACAGTCATGTGCCACATAATGCCTTTCAGTCAATGTCAGACTGCATGTGTGACAGTGGTCCTGTAAGACTGTAATGAAGCTGAAAAATTTCTATCACCTATAGTCTTCATTGCCATTGTTAATAGAAAAAGGAATGTTCATAGTACATTATCTGCTAACAATCAATTCTATGAAGAAAAAAAGAAACAAACCAAAAACCACCAGGGATGTATTTCTGAAAAGAATGACACCTCCTTAAGAAGAGCCTCAAGCAGGTCCTTCAGGAGGGATTGCAGAAGACACTGTTATCACAGGAGATGACAGCTCCACGTGCGTACTGCCCCTGAAGACCTCCAGTGGACTAGACGTGGAGGTGAGATACAGTGATAGTGGTGGTCCTGACCCTGTGTAGGCCTAGGCCCGTGGTCGGCAAACTGAGGCTCCCGAGCCACATGCGGCTTTTTGGCCCCTTGAGTGTGGCTCTTCCACAAAATACCACGTGCGGGCGCACACGTACAGTGAGATTGAAACTTCGTGGCCCATGTACAGAAGTCGGTTTTCGGCCTGGGCAAGTCTATTTTGAAGAAGTACTGTTGATATTTGGCTCTGTTGACTAATGAGTTTGCCGACCACTGGCTAGGCCAGGGGTGGGCAACCTTTTTGTGAGTGCGTGCCAAAACCTGCAAAATCTCTGACTCAAAATTCTTCTGCGTGCCAACCCTAATTTTTTGAGAACATGTTACGCCTACTTGATATCTCTTAAGGTGTACATATGTGAAGAACCTTGAAGAAATAATAAAATCCGTTCGAGCGACAAAAACACAGTATATGATGATGAAAAATACATTTATTTTTTAATGTATACGTTATGTAAAATTATTTATTTATCTAAGATGCACCTACACTGAATTTATCTGAAAAATAAAAAAGTCAATATTAAGAAAAAAATTGTAAATGGAAGATTATAAGAGAGGGTTTCGCATGTCAGCAAAAGTTACTGGTGTGCCATGTTTGGCATGTGTGCCAGGGGTTGCCCACCCCTGGGCTAGGCTAATGTGTATGCTGTCTGTCTTAGTCTTTAACAAAAAAGTTTAACAGTAAATAAACAGAAAAACGCTTAAAGCTTATAGAATAAGGACATAAAAATATTTTTATACAGCTATACAGTTTGTGTTTTGAGCTGAGTGTTATTACAAAGGAGTAAAAAAGTTTTTAAAAATTTAAAAGTAAAAATGTCACAATAACTTATTGAAGAAAGAAAAAACTTAAATAGTTTAGTGTAGCCTAAGTGTACAGTGTTGATAGTCTGCAGGAATGTACAATAATGCCCTAGGCCCGTGGTCGGCAAACTGCGGCTCGTGAGCCACATGTGGCTCTTTGGCCCCTTGAGTGTGGCTCTTCCTAAGCCTTAGGAGTACCCTAATTAAGTTAATAACAATGTACCTACCTATATAGTTTAAGTTTAAAAAATTTGGCTCTCAAAAGAAATTTCAATCGTTGTACTGTTGATATTTGGCTCTGTTGACTAATGAGTTTGCCGACCACTGCTCTAGGCCTTCACATTCTCTCAATTCTCATTCACTAACTCACCCAGACCAACTTCCCATCCTGCAGGCTCCATTCATGGTAAGTGCTCTATGCAGGTGTACCATTTTACCTTTTATAGCATATTTTTACTGTTGGCTTTACTATATTTAGATATGTTTAGATACACAAATACCATTGGGTTAAAATTGCCTTCAGTATCCTGTACAGTAACATGCTATCTGTACAGGTTTATAGCCCAGTAGCAACAGGTTCAATGCCATGCCATGTAACAGTGCCATACAACCTAGGTATCCAGTAGGCTATACCATCTAGGTTTGTGGGAGTGCATGCTATGATGTTCGCACAACCACAAAATTGCCTATCGACACGCTTCTGAAAATGTATCCCTGCCGTTAAACGACACATGACTGTACAATATGATTGTCTACTGGAGTTAAATTTTTAATGGCTACTCACAATCTCTCCATTAAATTTTCTGAAAATTAAGTGTTGTTAATTTGTGCCTAAAAATTCTACAAAGTGCCAAAACCGGTTTGGCTCAGTGGATAGAGCGTCGGCCTGCGGACTGAAAGGTCCTAGGTTCGATTCCGGTCAAGGGCATGTACCTGGGTTGCGGGCACATCCCCAGTGGGAGGTGTGCAGGAGGCAGCTGATCGATGTTTCTCTCCCATCGATGTTTCTAACTATCTATCTCTCTCCCTTCCTCTCTGTAAAAAAATCAATAAAATATATTTTTTTAAAAAAATTCTACAAAGTTAATTAAAAAAAATTGGGAATTTCTAGATCTTAATGCCTACCAATTACTGAACTCTTACTAGGTTCCAGGCACTATCCTAGGAGTCTCACATATGAAACCTCAGTTAATTCTGAAAAAATCCTCTGAAGTTGCACTATCATTCCCATTTTTCTATGAGAAAATGGAGGCTCAGAAGTTAAGTAATTTGTTCCACATCAACAGCTGTTAGGTGGCCATGCCAGAATTCAAATCTGGCCTTTGTATACATCCTGAAAATTACAGTCTTACTAACATACTAGACTTCTCCTTTTTCCTTTCAGAAATTAAAAAAGAGCATAGAATTGAACGTTACCTGGTCTATGTCATGTTGGCTCACTACTGTCAGTCCACTTCTAAAATCCATATTGGCTTCTGAAGCAAAAGAATCTAGAGACAAAAGACATACTCAAACCTTCTCTGCAGTTTGTCTACAACACAGTGGAAGAACCTGGAGACAATGAACCACAGTGCCATGGAAAACATGGGTCAAGATGAGAACCTGATTTCAATTTTCAGTTCATGGAAGCCCCCGGGAAGCATTTCGATGGTCTGGGCCAGGGTTCAAAAGCTTGTCTTGTTTTCCCCCAAGGGACCCAATACATTCTCATCAATGAGAGAGGCTCACTTCAGCAACGAGAACCCTGGCCTCGGCTGACCCACTTCCATTCTTTTGGACAGTTACTTTTGAGCAGGGGACGCTGGAGCTGGCTCACTTCTTAACTCAGTGGTTCCCAAACTTATTTGGCCTACCGCCCCCTTTCCAGAAAAAATATTACTCAGTGCCCCCTGGAAATTAATTTTTTTTAAATTTTAATAGCAATTAAACAGAAAGATATATATATTAATGTTTCTACCTTTTTCGTAAAATATAGTAAAGAAAGGTGTAAATTAGAAACACTGAAGTTTGAAATTATGAAACTATTTATTGAACTCAGAATAGAAAGGTAATACAAAAAAGTTAAAACAAATGCACCTGTGGCCATCACCGCCCCCCCTGGATCGCTGCAGCGCCCACCAGAGGGCGGTAGCACCCACTTTGGGAATCACTGTCTCAACTGAAAGAAGTTGAGGAGCAGCTGCTAAGATGCTTTAATGCTCTGCACAATTTCCCACGGCTAGAAGTAAAGTATAAAGTCAAGCTATGCCTAACACCTAAGTAGCTCTCAATTATCCAATCAACTCTTAGTAACCTAGACACAGAAAATAAATTAAAATGTGACTAGTTTTTCAAGGCACTGAAATCCAAAGGCATTTATGGTTCATTAATTTGCAGAATAATGTTTACCTTGTAGCCTTCTGCTTTTTAACAATGTCCTGGAGGCAAACAAAGAATCTTGAGAATCCGTGGGTGTGCAATGTAACAAGTAGTACTCCAGGTGGCGCCAAAGAATAAATAGGCAGGTCTCTATGATAACTACAGAGAGCTCAAGTAAAGGAAAACAATCTCAACAAGTGCTTTTTACAAACCAGTTTCTGAGGAGGAGAAAGAAAAAGAGACTGCACCACCTAGTGATGTACCCACAGCCTCAGTAAACAGCCAGGGGTATGACTCCACGGAAGACGGAAGACGTCTCCCCAGAAGCAGCAAGATGTGCTGAGAAGGAGATGGGGACCACGGGGCACTGTGCCAGCAGTCTCCAGAGTCCTTGTCCCCTGTCCAGACAGAAAGGTTCTGTACATTATCAGGGTTATTAGCTACTTTAAAGGAAAAATAATTCTATTTTGAAATATATCAGGCATTTACTGGGGAAAAAATGAACAGTAATTATGACCCTTTCTATATGGTTTTGATGCCCAAATAACATGAGAATAAGTAAAAGTTCCTACATTGGCAGGTTCTCTTAAAGGTCAAGTCCCACTGTGATTTTGCTAAGGATACAAGAACAAAGGGAAAGCAGTTTAGCTCGATTGTTGATCAGCTTCACCAAACGCCGTCTTGCTAGAACGTATTTCTGGGCAGTGGAGATTTTATCAACACCAGCAGGCATCACAGACTGACACAACTAAGAAAAAGAAACAAATGCAGTATTAAGAATGACACAACTGTAACGAAAATGTACTGTAAGAGGGTTGCTTGTGATAAGCACTGTGAAAAACATTCAAATAAATCTAAACATCCTGGCAGGGAAGAGTCACTTTCTAGTTAGGAAGCTAATAACAAAAAAATGAAGCAGTCGAATTACAAATGAATATTCATCTGTTACTTTTTGAAAAAGTCCTGTCCCTGAAACAGACATTTCTAATCAACCCTGAATTTCCCGTCAAATTAAGACAGAAGAGAACAGCAGGTTTTTTCAGCAGCAGCAAGTGTAACAATGCCATGCAGCATTTCTTTAACAGCTGTCACATATCTTCTGAAGAAAATGTAAAGTAGACTTCTAGAGCATAAAAAACATGATCACCAACCGGAACCTCTGCGGTCACCACTCTGTTTGGCAGACCTATAAGCACATGGTTCAATTAAAATTCAGACACTGTCTCTGGCAGAGGGTGTACTGAAGTGGGGACAGTGGAAGGTCATGTACTTTATTATGATGCTACAGTTCCTCTTGCGAGTACGAGCATCGCCCATAAGCTGGCATGAGGGGGAAGGGCTGCCTGATGTAAGCCACACACTTCCAGGACTACCTGAACCCAGTCAATAACTCCTGACTCAGTGTGGACTTGCTAGCTAGGGCTTTGGGTATTCAAACTTCCAGTGCCTCAGTTTCCTCATCAGAGAAATGAGAACAACATTTGCCTCATATATTCATTCATAGAACTTGTAGCTCAGGGCCTGGCACATTATAAACACTCCAGAAACGTTCCCTATGATTATTAGAAGAGTGGCAAGAGGGAGTAGGCATTGACTACTCTGAAGAGCGATACAGAGTTTTTTAGGAAAGCTGGTGAAAACCAGGAGTGGTAAAATGGCCCAGGCTGCCATAGGACAGAGGAAGCTGCAGCAATGCCAAGAGATCCCTGTGCCAAATGGGAAAGATGGCAGGCTACTTAGGGAGCAAACCTGGCAACTCAGCATCTTTAGCTACAATAAATGCCAGGGAATGATTCTGGGTACGTGAGAGCAGGCAGTCACATCTGTTACTCCATCTCCTTGTCTGAAAATTTTACTAAACAGGTACTGAAGATACTGAAGGTAGAGACATCTTACCTAAGGATATCACATCTCCTGAATAAGCACCTGGAGTAGAAGCCTGTTTCTCAGCACAGACTTTAGAGTATAAATTATCTTACACAAAGGCCAGCTGCCATTCTGCTGGTGGCAGGTGGTTTTCTTGAACAGGTGTAACTTCACTGTCTTTCATTCAAGAGTCTATGCTTACAAGGCGTGGTGCTAAGGTGAGGGACTCTTCTTCAAGTCACACAGAGGAATAATTTCAATTCCTTTTGTCTCACTGCATACGTCATCTTACTCACAAGTATGACATCAATACCCTGGTCCTTATTAGTAAAGTCAGTGGCTTCACAGCCCATTATAAGATTCATACCTCTTTTATTTCATCCGGTGGAAGTTGCTCTACATTCTGTAACTTGTTGACACTCCGCCGATGACTGTCATAGTAGCTGAAGAAATCATTAGCACTCTGTTTCAGTAGGTAGACAATAATGCCCAAACCAGGCAGGCGCCAATATGGAACCACTGGAGCTTGGGTATCTAACAGAGTTGATGATAAAAAACAATGTTCCACGTGTAAGCATTTTATATGTATTTCAAATGACCTGTTTTAAAACAAGGGATGCCCAGGAATTTAAGGGCATGTAAACTATTATTAAAACCAACCCAAGACTACTTTTAAATACCATTGACAGTTCAAAGGAGTGGCTAGGAGCTACTCTGAGTCCATAATCAGGGGTGAACATAAGGCTGAAGACCTTGAGAGAATAAGGAAATGTGACAATTGGACACAGATAGAGCTTACCCTTTTCTGACTGAAGATGTCTTTCAGAACTCTATGCTAGTTATAAACCTTTACTCCCATCTCCCCACCCCAAACCCCAACCCCCAGACCATATACACAAGTTTGGAGTTTCCTGACCCCAGGTGAGTAACTCCTGCCTCACCCTACTGCTCTGGTTACATGGGTTCATTGCCGGTCTGCATCTTTCTGGTTGCTGAATTCCCAGCTCACAGTCATTCTTCCAAAGAAAGAAGGAAAACACCAACTAAAATATTCAAAAACTAGAGGCCGGTGCACGACATTCGTGCACTGGGGGGTGGGAGGGGTCCCTCAGCTGGGCCTGAGCCCTCTCACAGTCCAGGACCCCTCGGGGGATGTCGGCCTGCTGGCGGGAAGCGGGCCTAAGGCGGCAGTTGGACATCCCCTGAAGGGTCCATAGCGCTGCCTCGGAATGCACTGACCACCAGGGGGCAGCTCCTGCATTGAGTGTTTGCCCCCTGATGGTCAGTGCACGTCATAGCAACCAGTTGTTCCATTGTTCGGTCGATTTGCATATTAGGGTTTCATTATTATAGGACAGCATTGGATTTGAATTTTAATGAGTCTTTTACCACAGTAACTCCATTTGGGTAGCAAAACAAGATGATCTGCCTTTGACTTGACCACCTTCTGATGAAGGTACAGGAACGGCGAGATGTCAGAAAAGGTGCCTGCAGAGGGAAGAGCTAGAGAAAATACCACTGCTACTCTACAGACAGCCTGTGAGGGCAAACAGAGCACTTTCCTCTATGACTGAGGGATTTCTTCAGAAACACCTTAGCAACTTCAGGTTCATTTTGGAGACATCTTTGTTGAATGGCCCTAACTGCCATGTACAGTGAAGGAGAGATCGGCATTTGCTTCCTTCACTACCGCCTCCCTTAACTTTGCTCCAAAGTCAGATCTCATGGGTCTTCGTGTGGAGAGGAAGAGAGAAAACAGCCCCTTATCAGTGGGTGCTGATAGCAACCAGGATATCCCAGACACATCTGGGATTTCAGGTTTCCATTCCAGTCTTCAGTGAAGATGACACAGGTCATCACATCTACATAGAGCCTCCTCCTGGTGAACTTACGTGCCCTGGTCCCCAGTTAACATTTGTGTGGTATCTCCCCTGGTAGGAAGATATCTACAAAGAGTATAGTCTGATGCTAAGATTACTCCATAGCATTTTAGGAGTTCTCACACTGACATGCTCAAGTCTAGAAAAGACCAGTGTTCACAGGCTATCAGACATAGACATCAGATGAAGATGGCTCCTAATAAATTTGACTACAGAAGAAACGGATTCCACAGGAAAGATCATGAGGTCTGGCAATACAGGTGCTATAGGAAAGGGTCCCTGGATCACAAGTAATAGTAAATATACTAACTGATAACAACAACAATAATGAAAATAATAATAGCTAACATTTAGGTATTGCTAAGGGCCAGGCACTGTTCTCAAACACTTTACATATAGTAACACATTTAATCCTTACAGTCATTCATTGGAGCATTCATTTATTTGCTATTTTACAAATAAAGAAACTGAGGCACGAAGAGGGTAAGTGAATTTTCTGAAGTCATACCAACAGTCACTTATAGAACTGGGACACAAATCTAGGCAGTCCGTCACCAATCTGTGCTCTTAACCAGTAGGTTCAAGTGCCTCTCTATAACTCAGTTTTCTCAAACCTACCACATACCTGCCCACTCTCATGTCTAGAACTGGCAGAGGAAAACGTGCTTGTTAACTCTTTAAAAAGCCTGAGGGGAAATAAAGATCAATTTATAAGGCTTCATAAAGTTCATCTTTAAGTATTAAAGATTAAAGAATGATAATTATTTGTGAAAGATTAAAATGAAGTTTTAATAATTACTACTAATACATTATTAGCATATGATTAATGTTTTTGAAGAATAAATGACAAAATTAGGATTTGGTTTGGAAATCTCGTGTTTTTTAAAAACTTAAGATTTCAGGGGGGAAGAGAAGGATTGCCCTCTTGATGTAGTCAGGTCTTCATCAAGACCTACAATCACGAACTGCCAGATAGAGAGGGGATGGATGAGGTTAAATGTCACTGCTGGGTGATATGCAAACCACTGTTCTGAATGAGGGGTTTAGGGTAGGACTGCCAATCATTCCAAGGTGAAGATGATCTTTCACCTCTGCTGAACCACCCAGCGAGCACATGTGAGGATCTGTTTCTCCCTAAAGTGGAACTCCTCCCAGGGCAACGCCTTCTTATTCTAGTGATCTTCCTGGAAGCAAACTTTTTGAATATAGGACAAAGCTAGAACTATGTAGAATTAATTTGCTTAATTATGTCAAAGCCATTGTTTTATATCTCCAATCTAAATGGTTTAATACCCATTTATCCCACAGAATATAAAGCTTTATAGCTACTTCTTCAATTTCATTAAGACATACTCTTACCTAAGTAAGACTACTCTCCAAATGAATCGCTGAATGAAAGGTATCTTTTAAGTAAAGGTAACTTGTTAGATATTAAGAACTTCTGCTTCCAAGTATGACAAACTAAAATCATACCAGACAACAAGTAAAAAACCTAGACACAATACAAAAACAACTACCTGACGGTACCAGAGTGAACAGAAGCAGGCACGCTGGTAGGGAATGTAATATACAATTTAAAAGTACCCCACATGCGACAACTAAGAAAGTGGAAGACATTCTCAAAAGACAAGAAAACCAATCAAATCTAATCTCAGATGAACCAGATGTTGGAAATTAGTGAATGAGGGTTTCAGAGTAGCTATTCTGACTATCCTAACCGAGAGAAAACAAAATAAGCTCACAATCAATAAAAACCACAGGATATCTCAGTAGAAAAAAAATATAAATGATATCACAAAACCAAATGGAAATTGTAGAACTGAAAAATACCATTTCTGAAATAAAAAATTCACTAGATATACTTAACAGCTAATGGAGCTGACTCAGGAAAGAATAAATGAATTTGAAGACAGATCAACTGAGAATATTTAAGGAAATGAATAAAGAGGAAAAAACAATTTTCAAATGAACAGTCTCAGGGACCGATTACATGCTATCAATCAGTCTACTATATGTTTGGAGAGAATGGGGCTGTTACATTTTCGTATTTTCACCCAGCTAGCTTATTCTCCAAACCTAGGTCCTTCTTTTGGGATCTCAAGTACTACTGAAAACTATACTTTGGCCACAAGACTCTTCTAGATTTATCCTCAGAAAATCTAGAATTTCTCTATTCTCTCGAGCTCCCAGCCTATCCACAGGTCTGACAATAGTACCTCCTCACCACTCCTTCTTAAAAAGTTGGTTTAAAATTTTCCCATTGTTACACAAAGGAAAAAAAATCACATCTTACTAGAGCCAACTAGAGCTTGTCATAATCATAACAACTTACCATAATTCCTCATATACAGAGAGAAAGAACAAGGCTCACCTTGCCGGGGTCCATCTCTGTTAATGGTTTCGGACAGGCTCGGGGTGAAGAGGCACACAGCATGCTGAAAGGTAGGGGAACTCTGCATCATGAGTGACTGGCAATATTCCATGACATTGGCACAAATCTACAACAAAGAAGAGCAGTAACAATCACATGAGTAACAAATGTCCTAATACCATGGAAATCCAGATATGAAGAACAAAGTTAGGATTCAATTGTAAAATGACAAAAAAAGTTATAAATCAATTTATAAAATTACTCAAATGTTACTTTTAACATATGTTTCTAAAACATAAAAACCTTAAAGAATAGGTACACAGTTCTCACTCCCCTTACCTGTTGCATAGCGAGTTCGATTTCATCTTTCTTGTTCACTCTGTCTCCTTCCACATTATCATCTTGAAATTTAAACTGACGGAGTCTGTCAGAGCCACCAAAGCGACTCAGTAGTCCCAAGCACTGGCGCTAAGAAAGGAAAGATATTTTGTTAATATTTTGTTAAATGTTTAAAATTAGCGGCCTCCCTTTCTTGAGGGCTATAAAAAAGAAAAACTCAGGGGAGAGTGGAATCACTCTTTAACACATCTGATTTCTTATTCTAATGGAGCCAAATAAAGTTAGCACTATTAAATTCACCTTTTTGCAAATGTCTATGCTTGGCAGTCAACTCATTACAAGAATATCAATTTTTTTAGCAGTGAGTGAATCCCAACTAGAATCTAAGTGTTTGCCAAAGAATTCTCTGTATCACACCAAATAATTCCTTGGTACACACTCATTAAAAAACCACAATAAACAATGAGAAGCAAAGTGAAATGGCAAACAGAAGACAATCTGTCACAAGCACGGCCATGATAATTGTCCACTAAAGCTCAAACTTAAAGGCTGTTACTCCCATGACCGCTTCTGGGGACTTCATAAAGGGGCCACAATTCTAGAGTGATAGTAGCAATTTCTATCTTCCATAATACCTTATTTAAACTGATATTTAAGTAGTAAGTTTGAATAAGGCAAAACAAACTATAACATACACTTATTTTGTCAAAACAGTTATGTCTATTTTTAACATTTATAACTGGCTGTTTGCTATTCTTACAGATGAAACAGATGCACTAAAACATGTCCAAGAGGTCAACTGATGGATAATTCATCAAAGATATTTTTTTCTCCCTACCAATGAAAAAAGTGAAAAGACTGAGGGGGAAAAAAAGGAGTATTTAGGTTTTGTTGGTGAGAGTGCAAGCCGTTTTGACAATAACTCAAAATGCACTATGTGTATATCCTTGGACCTAGTGATACTGGTTATGTTATTTAATCTATAGTTTAAAATTTTGTATGCAAAAATGCTGAAGGCAGTATTTACTTCTGGAAACTTGAAAAACAGTTTATGAAAAGAGGATTGGTTAAAAAAAATTACTGTATCAAAAACAATGGAATATAAATTCTAGTACATAAATATAATTATTCTGCAGCCAATAAAAAGTGAAGATGATTAAAGCAGGCCAGGGGGCTCCCAGAAAGACTATAATATCTAATTGATAAGCTATCTAATATGTTTGAATATATTGATAGGAAATTACACAACTGGAGAAGAGTTTGTGAATAAATTAGAAATAGGTACAGAAAAGTCAAGCAAATAAAAAAAGAAAAGTACTTATTCTAGGGAAAACAATGTTACACAGGAAAGTAATATATTGTCCATGACAATTACACAGTAATAACAATGTAACACCAAACATTGATCTAATCAAAATTATGGTATAGTTATGCTGAATTTGAGGGGAGGGAGAGGGTAATAAGAAATACACATATATTATGATGGAAGAAAAGGAGTAAAGAGATCTAGATTCTTAACTTCCTCAATGGGAAGTCAATGATGATTCCTAAAATTGGATAATCAAGTAGTAGCAACATAAGCATATTATTTAGAGATAACAAGAATCAATTAATCAATTAAAATAGTTGAAAGGGTTTGCCCAAATCCAGACAGCAGATTGGGGAGGATGAGTGAAGGGACTGTTGTATTTTGCTAGAAGTCTTACAACTCCTCTTTAAAGAAATAAGAATCGTTACCTGGAATCTTCCAATATGTCCCTGTAGCTCCATTAGAGATCCTTCATTTACATCAACATCCAGTTCACTTAATATACCTAGAAAATTTGGAATGCCTTTAAATGTAGTTTTATAATCAAGAAAATAAAAACATTAAAAAGCTAAAAGGAGCAGTTCTAGTATTTTATAGTCTTTATTTGCATAAATAGATATAGACTCTACCAAGAGGATTTTGGAGAAATTTATATATGCAATCTAAATCTAGATCAATTAGTGATTTTAAAAGGCACTTTTTAAAGTTTTTGAGAAAAATCCACTTTTTACCTATAGCCATAAAAGTTAAAAATTTCTAAACTCAGCAATAAATTCTTTTTTCATGAAAGAGTTTAGAATATAAAACACTAAGAATAAAATGCACTTCTTTTACCTTTTCTAGGTATTGTATCATTTGGTTTGTTCTTCAAACTAGTTTTGCACATATGCAAAAGTTTCCATTCAACTTCTCAGTTTGGACCCATTTCAAAATTCCTAAATCAAGCTGATCAATTTCTTGTAATACCACGAACTCTCTTTATTTCTATCTAGCCCTCCAAGCAAACCCACAGGTCATTCTCCCATTGGTTTCTTTCTTTCTTCCATAACTATGGACATGCTAAGGAGAACCCACCTCAACTTGTCTTAGCCACTCTAACTTTCTATGCATTTTCATATAAATTTAATTCATTTATATGAAACCTCTTTAATTCATTTCTTATTTCCAAGCATATGCTCCATAGCCTATAATCTCAGCCTTTGCTCCTTATAATGACAGTCCTCTTTGTAGACTTTTGGCCCATGACCTCAACACAAGCTTACAGGATATACTCATGAGCTGGCACATGGCTTGTTATGCCTCACTTGAGCTTCATGACTCCACTAGATGCCAGCCCTGCCCACCTCCTCCTCTGGGAGTCTGCTCCCGATTCAGTTTCTTTTCTAGCGCACTAAAACCTCCCTGCCACAGAGGGTTTTTCCTCACTATTTGAAATGTGTCAGGTCTCCCTTACATTCCAAAATAAGGCAAAAACCTGGTTCAGGTCAAATTCTTGAAATATTTTCTCTGCTTTTGCTGCTTGTAATTCTTATGCCCTTCTTTCCCATCTTAACCACCCTGAAAGCTGGATATTGTACCCAACGTATCATGGAACTGCGGCTTTTTCCTTTGTCCTCGAACTTTCTGTACTCTGCAACATGTGTTGCTATTCCCCATTCTTTCCCTTTTTTGGGGGGCTTTGTTTTGTGTTTTACCCCTGCACATCAACTGCTGCTTCTATTTAAAAAGACCACCAATTCTCAGTTTCTAGAGGACCCTTTTGTTAAATGCCACCTGACTACTCTGTGTACCGTAAGTATCACTTTCAACTTCAAAATCCTTTTCAGAATATCTGTGGGTCATAGAAAAATTAACCTGCAAATAAGTATTTGAGGAGGTGTGACAGATCCAGTACTGGACTAGGCAAAATGGGGTATACAAAGTTATAAATGGACTTATAATTTAATGGGAACATTTAAGACAAATTAATGATATTATAAAATACAAAACAGTATGTAATCGAGGACCAAACTGTACAGAGTAGAGTTGCCAGGAGTGAATATTGTTTTAAAATTTGGAAGGGTATCTGGCATTATCTTTTTTTCAAAAAAGATATATATATATTTAAATATGTATATTTAAAAGATATATATCTATATCTATATATTTATAATATATCTATATATTTCTGACCAAGCAATGCCAGAAATGCATCAAGCCTACCAGCTCAAATCTGCAAAAATGCATGCATACACACACACACACACACACACACACACACAGTATTAAATGCCACACAGTTGAATTTTTAAGACTGGAAACAGTCAACATATCATAGGGGTCTGGTTAAGTATGTCACAATGGGAAACTACGAAGCTAATTAAAAGAATGAAGTAGGAGCTATATGTGCTGATGAGAAAAAATAAAGACACAATGGAAAAAATGTTACAGAACAGTATGTATGGTATAATTTCACTTATGTAAGGAGGGGAAATTTTTACACATACCTGGAGAGTAATTTCTAGAAAAATAAATTAAATTGACATCTGGTTCCTTTTAGATAGCAGGAATTGCTGGTCAGGATACCTTTACTCTGTTCTTTTATTTTGTTTGAATTTATCAAGAGCATGTTAAAATAAATTGTGCTTTTCTGAATAGAATCTTAATACTGACATAGTCAAATAATGCTATTAGCAAAATAGGGAATTTTTAGGTGTTTAAAAAAAGTAATGAAAGGAAACTTCATCAATAAAACCTTTTTACCAGAAGATTTGCTAAAAGGTAAGTCCCTATACCTAACCTAGGACTTCTCGGTAAAGAGGGTAAAATAAAGTAGCATCATAGAAATGCCCCTCCTGTCATCAACTTACAAAATGAACCAAAAAAGGAAAGGAGCCAACTTATGCCATAAATAGTGAAGAATAGTGGTAGCTAAGGAAAAAAAAAAAGAGAGAAAATTCTGGTGGAGTAAGCAGCATGATTCTGCTTATGGCCCTTATCTCCTCCTCACAAGCAGTATGCAGGAAAGAAGATAAATCAAGAAACGCTTGCAACTCCTCATGGAACCCTGGTTCCATGATTCTCTCTAAAAATCAATGGAAATATATCCTCGGGTGAGGATTAACAACAACAATAAAAAAATAAAAAGAGAATGAGCTCAGGCTCCAAGCGCCTCTATAGGTCCCATACTCTGCCCTGCTAAACACTCCCCGCTCAGGTACAGAGATAGCCCCAGAGAGGAAAAAAATATTGAGGGTGGTGGCGTGGAATCAGGGGTTGGTCTCAGACTTCTCCAACATAAAAAGGGGGTAGTAGTGCCTAGCAGGTTAAGTGCACAGGCTCAGAAGCCATACTGTCTGGGAAACTCTTTATTACCAGTATTTTCTATGTCACTTTGGAAAAGTTTACCTCTCTGTGCCTCAGTTTCCTCATTGTAAAATGTGGACAATAATAGTTATACCACATAAGATGGTTGTGAGAATTAAAAAAACAATATTTGGCACATAAATGCTTAATAAATATAAACTATTATCATTAATATTACAAGTTCTGAGGGAAAGAAAATTCTAATCAGCCACACTCTTATTCAAGAATAAAGGCAACCTTTAGCCATTCATAAATATTAGAGAATTAAGGGAAGTTTTCCTTGGGGGAGAGGACTCCAACACAAATTAAAAATACAAAGAGATATAGCAAAAGAGCAAACTCAGGAATGGTGAAACCATGGGAGGAAAATAAAGAATTGGTGTTTTTCAGTGACCCTGTGTAAATATACAAGTAAAACTAAGTAGCTGAAGATATTATGGTTTTAGGAATGAATGTAAACGTTATAAAATCTGACAAAGTAAAAATAATATAAACAAACATAATCTGAAAGTGGAAAAGGAATTATAAAAGAACTCATCATTTTATCTTTCACATCAGGAGTTAACTGACTGTCTAAAATTTACATGCAATTAAAAGATTAAGGAGACTCTTGCCCCCTCCCCATGTGGGAGTCTGTACTTGTTCTCTAACAAATATCCACCTCTGAGATATATATATATATATTTAAAAAGAGAGAGAGATTACATTTTTAAAAATGACCAAAATATCTTAATTTTTCATAATCATTTTTAAGAACTAGTATCTCTTGGACTCTTGTGGTAAAAAAACATTTGTCTGGAATTTAGCAATGTCTTCAGTTTCTCTTCAATTAGTTTGTTATCTGTTAAGTTTATGTAAAATCAGTTATTTTCTAAAAACTGCATGTAAAAGGTAATACCATTCTTATAAATTACCTCTGTATATCTCTATTTCTCTCTGTCTCTTATGTGCATTGTTCAAACATAGAACAATGTTTGAAAGCTACTTACCAAATGTTAACTTGTGGTAATTTCTGGATAGTGGGATTTTAAGTGTTGATTATTTTCTTAGATTCTGAATTTTTTATAATAATTTGTATCATTTTTACAAAAATAAACTTAGTACTTCGAAGTAATTAAAAACCTCATTCTATTAAGTGCACATGTAAGTTTGAAAAGAATTATTAAAGATCCGTTCAACACATTCAACTCACCTGGAAGTGCTGCTTTACTTATAATTCCTGTGAGCAGAGCCAGTTCCTGCAAAGACCCGGCACTGACGTCCTGGCAGCGCAGGATTGCTTGTATGGTATCAGAATGCGAAATGAGAAACTGCAACACCTAAGCCGAGAAAGAGGAGGAGAAATGAGGACACAGAAGTGAAAGAATAGTCCTAGCTGGTTTGGCTCAGTGGATAGAGCGTGGACTGAAGGGTGCCAGGTTCGATTCCAGTCAAGAGCACATGACCAGGTTGTGGGCTTGATCCCTAGTAGGGGGCGTGCAGGAGGCAGCCAATCAATGATACTCTCTCATCATTGATATTTCTATTTCTCTCTCCCTCTCCCTTCCTCTCTGAAATCAATAAAAATATATTTAAAAAAATAAAAAATAAAAAAAGAAGTGAAAGAATAGAAAATTATAAATGCACAGTGGGGCCCTGACTTACGAGTTTAATTCGTTCCGTGACGGAGCTCGTAACTCAAATTACTCGTATGTCAAATCAATTTTCACCATTACAATGAATTGAATGCTGGGCTGATGTTGTGGAGTTCACTGTGACGTTCGCTGCGCCAACTAGCGGTGGGGTATCTGAAGCTGGCTCGTAACCCGAATTTTAGCTCGCAACTCAAAGCAAAAAATCGGCCCAGAGACAGCTCGTATCTCGAAAAACTCGTTAGTCGGGACACAGGTAAGTCAAGGCCCCACTGTATAACTCATCTTTCTTGTAAAACTGAAACAAGTTAGTCAATGTAATGAAGAACATTAACCCTTTGAGTGCCAACCAATATCCTAGGAACTATGCTAAAACTGCCAAGGCATTTTTGCTGATTTTACAGCAGTTTAGGAAAAAAATTATGAATCGCAAGTAAATGAAGTTACATATTCAAAAGCTTAAGGAAACCTTTACTACATTTAGCAATATCATCATCACTAATAAAAGCAGACTTAGAACTGGACCCCATTTCTAAGCTTTGATAGCGCTCCCGGCACTTTTGGCGAAAGACAGGAGGAGTGCTATCGCGCTCCCCGGCACTCAAGGGGTTAAACAAGCAATTGTCTTTTGCACTTACATAGTTTATTTCTTGAAGAAGCAAACACCTAAAATTCTTAAGAAAGCTAAGGGATTATTTCAAAGTTTAAAAATTAATATATTTAGCCCTGGCCAGGTAGCTCAGTTGGTTAGAGCATCTTTCCGATATGCCAAGGTTGTGGGTTCAAACCTCCCGAGTCAGGGCACATACAAGGAGTCAACCAATGAGTGAATAAATAAGTGGAAAAACAAATCAATGTCTCTCTCTCTCTAAAAATCAATCAATAAATTTGGAGGCTACTGTAGAAGAATATAACTTAGAAGTAGTGTATGAAAACTATGGTTTGAACCCTATTTTATTTCTTTTATTTTTGTCCAAATGGAATTAGAACATGAGTTTTAAATCAGTGGGTATTAAAATGAGTTACTGAAGTGGCTCCATGAAAGTCTGCTAATGTGACATGGGGAGAATCACATAAAAGCTTTTGTTTAGTTCTCCTTTGGACAGGGTAAAATGAGATCAAAACCCTGACCTTCAGACTCTGCCTTTCCACCTGGAATTTACAGTGTACCAGCATAAAGAACTCTATTTTCACATACAAGGTGTCCTCAACTTGATCATAAATGCTTTCACAGAGATGATGCCCAAATAAGCCGAACATGTGTCACTCGGGAACTGTGTCCCCTTTCATTTTTCCAATTCAGATTCCTGATCTTAGCCCATAATCACTGGACATGGAGCTCGGTAATCTCTATTTTTTAAAGATGCTCCTTAGGAGATTCTGCTATAGTCAGTAAGACTGGTATCAGAGGACCGATATCTTATATCACTATGGCCAACTTCTACCAAAAAGTCTTAATCATAATACTGTAGAAGACAAGGGAAGTGTTTGAGTATTAAAGAATTGACTCAAAAGGCCCAGTATGAAAGGGTAGAATATCACTTAGAATAATTCAGGACAAATTAAGGTGGCATCTTAGAAACAGTGGCATTCTATCTTGATGAGATAAGCCTGAATTGATGGCAGGAAAAGCAGACAAAATTACCATAAATTATTAGGACATAGTTCCTGAAAGTATCACAGAAATAGAGCAATACAATAAGACTGTAGATACATAATGACAAGCCTAATTAATCAGTGAAAGGCTAAATTACATATTACATTATTATTAGTTTAAAGAAATAATATATATACCTATTTTTTGTAGGTTTCACTGAGAAGCAATGAAAATAAAACTAATTTCTGGTATTCAAAAAAATTTTTATGAGTTTGAAAATTCACTTTTTTAAAAAAATATTTTTTTTTTATTGATTTCAGGGAGAAAGGAGGAGGGAGAGAGAGCTAGAAACATCAATGATGAGATGTGCCCTTGACCAGAATCGAACCCAGGACCCTTCAGTTTGCAGGCCAACACTCTATCCACTGAGCCAAACCAGGTAGGTTGAAAATTCACTTATTTAAATTACTTCATTCTCTAAATATCACAACTAAATGTGGTGTATCGTTCTATATTTTGTATTTACTGCAAGGCCTAACATGGTGTATAGCCTCCTCTCAATAAATATCTGGTTAAATTACTTTTTAGAAGCCAGCTTATTCCTATCACAATAACAGTTTCCTTTACTGAAGAACAAATTTAAATCTCTTGCTTTCCATCTCACCATTCTATTAATTAGCTGTGGTGTTTCATTCAAACAAAGTATAAAAACAGGCCAATGAAGTTCAGAGTAAAGTACAGGGCCCTGTTTTCAATACCCAGGTGGTCCACAAACAAGACCATTACAGTCAATTCACTCATGCTTTCTATCCTAGGGTTTCTGCATTTTTAACATGAGGATTTGGCATGAGACAATTTCTACATTAAGGTTCCCCTTACCTGCCCTGCTGCCTGCAGGTGCTGGGCCATGCTAGACGTGAGGATGACCTGGCACAAGCGGAGAGCTGGAAGGAGAATCTGACGGTACCGGTCCACAGGAGTCGGGATGAACACTGGGGGGTCCCTCATGCCAAACATGCTTCATTCATTTCCACCGAACAAGGAGAGAGCAACAGTGCAGGGGTTAAGGTACACTCAAACGTCCCTGACCATCTATCTCCATGGCAACCACCACCGAAGTTATTTGAATTTTGAAAATCCTTAGTAAGAAAAATCTGCATAGTTTGAAAAGGCAATGCTTGAAATTTCCTCAATATGTTTATTCTACTCGAAATGTTCCCTTGGGCCATAGAGACTATGAGTAAGAAACAAATAAAAACAAGTCTTTCCCCAAATTTCCCTCTCCTGTACCCAAAGCCAAAAATGAATCTGCATTTGTCGTCTATTCTATATTTTTTTAAAATTTTAAGTTAAAATGAGGTTGTAAAAATCATTTGACTTTTAAAGATTAAGTCTCAGATCATTGTAGTAGTAAAATTATTATCTATTATAAATGTTTACATTTAAAGTTTTAGACAAAAGAAAATGGTTCCCTGCTGACGAGAAGGGAATAGACAGAGAATATGAAAATAAAGGAAATAAAATGAGAGAAAGGCTTTGCATAGACAAGTGCCATGATCTGAGAAACGTAACTAACTCAATCCTTTTTGTGTAAGGTGAAAATAGTAACTCTCGTGTGTATAATTTTAAAAAGCAACATTAACCAATTTTTTTGGAGGTAAAATAGTTCTATCGTTAGTCCTGAAAAAATCAAATATTCAATTTGCCAATGGATCTTTAGAAAAAAAAAATATTAAAACTGAACTAAGTGTTATTTGCCACTAGGAGGGCAGGCTATTTGCCTAACAATGTTTCAGCCATATAGACAAAAAAAGGAAAAACAAAATCCGTATTCAAACCGAACTGGGATATTTGCTAAGAAGTCTGAAACTTAAAATAACGTGACCTTTTGCTTTCAAATTAGCAAGCAGTTAGTAAAATGTTAAAAATGAGAAAAATATGAACTGCTATTCTAGTCTCAGGAATAGGAAATCCACAATGAACTGTAATTTCACAATGATACTTTCAAGGACCACCATCACAGAAAACATGTATTTCAACTACACAAAACAAAGTTGGGAAGAAAAACATTTACTAACAAAATACTCTCCCATTTCCCTCTTATATTCTGCTCTAAAATAGAAAGTTTTAGGTCCCTACACACTTTTACCCTTATTAGCAATTTCCATTTATTAGTAAGGTGGCAAGTATGTATACTCCACCCCAACCCCCTCCCCCCCAAAAAATCATTCAGATAAAAGAGTACTGCTCAGACAGAATTATAAACCAGGGGCAAAATTATGTTGGAATCTCTTTTTCCCCTTAATAATTCTTCACAGGGAACTTAACAAAACAATCTATATGGACACTTACCCCTGCGAGTCCATTTCTGGGCGCATGTCATAGACTTGGCATTGTGCCAGCCTCACAATCACCCCCGACCTCAGCAGTTCTAAAGCACCCTGCTGTATCTTAGCCACTCTTGTGAGAAACGCCTGAGAAATCACCAAAGGAAAACCATCACTGCAGAATAATATCAAGCATAATAATAATATCAAGCACTTCAGATAAATAGAAGACTCTTCCGGCACATTTCTGATCTTGAATCATCACTGGGCTATGAAAGGACACATTACACCACCTTTGTCATAGGATTTTCTGAGGATTGAATGGCATAGCATATCCAAAGTGCCACATGCCATGTTTTACATGAATTAAGTATCCAACTAAACAGTACTTTCTGTTATCATCACGTGGCTCAGGGAGGGAAGATCGTTTACTCTGCTCACAGCTGTATCCTCACGTAGCTAGTGCCACGCCTGGCATACAATATGTATATTTAATAAATACTTGAATAAATGAACAGAGGAGTAAGAAAAAGTTAATAAAAAACCTAAGACTTTAGTGCTTCTATTATTGTGACCCTGTAATATTTTTAAGCAGTCAGAAACAGAGAAAAACGATTTGGAGTAAAGGAAATGATGAATTATAGACTGCACAGAGAATCCTGCGTCTAAAGCAGAACCAGCACATCTACATTGGAATGAATGTTCAGGAGGCAACTGCTGTGCCAGAATCTTGCCCTGGAAGGACAACTTGGCTGCCTGCCCTCCTCACAGCACTGAGTGGCACATCATTCGCCACCACCAGCAATGTGAGTAGGCAGCAGTCCCATTATCCAACTAACCCTCTCAGGAACATTTCAAATCAACTTTGGCATGCTTAGGAGATACATTTCTAGCATATGTCACCAAATTTAAAACGCCTTAGAATGATTCTGGATTACATGATAGAAATATTCCAAATACGTAGTATACTATTCTACATTAATGTTTTTGACTACATCTATCCCCCCAAGGGGAAATGAACGGCAATCTAACTTCAAATGAATATAAAGCCTTACCATTTTGGATTCATAAGTATAAAGAGCTTTTAAAAGTGGCGGTTGTGGTGTGAGTAAGCTCTGCAAAGTATGGTCATCTTCCACCAAGCTGTCCACAAGCACCTTCAAATAGCCACTGTTGGACAGGTACAGAAGCCACTGCTGCTGCTTGTCCACCGAGACGATCCGATCAAGCAGAGCCAGCGCCAGCATCTGAAGATAAATCGAAATGCAAGACATGGAGGAGGCTACCAAATTTGAAGATAGAAACAGCCTTCATCTGGAAATATTCAGAACCTTTCTTACAAGGAGGATCATTGCTTGCAATAAAACTTTCTCTTTTTTTTTGAGAAATTGAAAGCTATATATCCAAATCTCGATTGATTAATAAAAGGAAAATTTTCAGGATAAAGTTTTTTTCTGAAACAAAACCTAATACATTAAAATAATGGCATTTAATATATTTCAGCATAATCTAAACATTACTTGTTAGAGCAAAGATTTTTTTTAAATAGCTTTTTTCCCCTAACGTAAAATTTTACACTCATTATAGAAAAGTATACAGAAAATACATAGTTTGATAAATTCAGTTAATCCATTTTGGTCTATCGCCTCCTCATCTTTTTCCTATGCATAAGAACACAACCATTTTTTAAAATATAACTGAGAATTTACTACAGTCTATATTTTACGCACTTCTTAAAATCCTGTCTCCCATGGTTTTTAACATGATTCATATACTACATAATTTTCCACTAGCAGAAAGTTGTCTGCACCATCTCTATTGTTTCTACTCATGTCAGGCCAACCTCAAAATCAGTAAAAAGATGAATCTGAGGGAAAATTCTGAACTAATTGAGATTCTAAACAGAATTAAACAAAACATATCATGAAACAAAATAGAAATTCCAAATTATAGCAAGTAAGCAAATTCACTAATACACTGTAGAAAATAATTCTCAATATATAACATACATTTAAAATGTTGAATCAGTTTATTCATTAACAAGTAAAAATATGTATTCAATTATAATACTAAACAGGAGCTACTATACCCTTCCAATCTCATGACCGTCACAGGCATCTCGACAGACCACTTCCATGAGGGCAGCACCGTAGCTCTCAATGATGGCTATGTTTTCTCTCTGTAATTTACTAAACACGTCTTCAGGGGCTGTCAACCTTTCCCACATGGTTTTTTTGGCTAAAAGAGTTACAATAGAAAAAGTTAAAACACTCCAATTTGATCACTGAATCATTACACTTCATGCACAACATGCTGGTAGGTATTATCTGTTAAACTACAATAAGGAAAAATTAAAAGACAAAAATATGATGGTGTGAGGTGTTAAGGTCAAGAGAAAAAACATTCAAGAGAAACAAATGGAGAAAACTTAAAACTGAATTCTGATTCTCATATCTGCCAGATAAGCAAGTTATTTCGTCTCTGTAAGTCAGATCCCTTTTACACAAAACAAGGTAAATGGCTGCCCAATATATGGTTACATTAAAAGCACAGTAAAAGTGGTATGGAAAATAAGTATGCAAGTATTAAAATTCAGTTGTTGTTTTAAAACAAAACAGAAAGTAGGTACAGTGTCTGGCATAAAAGTATGTGCTCAATAAATACTTACTAAATTTAATGTTTCTAATTTAAAACTTAAAAACACTACTACCTAGGGAGAAAAGGTACTTTGCTACTTAAAATAAAAAATAACCAGTAATTATGGCTAAGAAAAAACTAAGTGATGAAATTATTCTAAACACTGATCATTTGAAAATTACAAACAAAAAATTTTCTTTCAGGTCACACTGCTGTACTACAACTTGATAATAATTTATCAAAATCATGATGTAGAGCTCCACCTAGCGGTTAAGTGTTGATTTTGCCAATTCAACTAAATACAATGTTAAAAGAGGAGGAAAATGGGGGAGTTTTGTTGGGGGGTAGGGGAGTGGGATCCCCATTCCTATCTCTCACTTAAAAAAAGTTCCTGTTTAAAAAGCTTCTTGGAACTATTCTTTTATTATTAATGACCTTAAAAGTATTTGTGTGCATTATTTAAGTGGGTAGGACATTTCTATAAATACATCATTTGGCTATGATTACCTTCTAAGAAAGATAGTACATAAAAATATATAACCAGTAAAGAATAATATGAGATAATCTGGGTCTTATACACAGAGTAGGGTTTTTTGTTTGTTGTTAATATTTTTATTGATTTCAGAAAGGAAGCGAGAGATAGAAACATCAATGATGAGAGAGAATCATCCATTGGCTGCTTCCTGCACGCCCCCTACTGCGGATCGAGCCCGCAACCCAGGCATGTGCCCTTGACCGGAATCGAACCCAGGACCCTTTGGTCTGCAGGCTGATGCTCTATCCACAGAGCCAAACCAGCTAGGGCCACAGAGTGGTTTTTAAGAATCTATGTACAGATCCCTGGCCGGTGTGGCTCAGTTGGTTGAATGTTGTTCCATTCACCAAAAGGTCACTGGTTGTATTTCCGGTCAGGGCACATACCCAGGTTGTGGGTTGGATTCCTAATCAGGGTTGGATCCCCTACAGGCGGCAAGAGATCGGACTGATGTTTCTCACATAAATGTCAATGTCTCTCTCTCTCTCTCTTTCCCCTTTGCTCTCTCTCTAAAAACAATCAATGAAAATGTATTTTTAAAAAAAAAAAAAAGAATGTATGTACAAAATGACAAACACTCCTAAGGATTCTTAGAAGGGCACAAGGAGCCCATTATCCAAAGGTGCTTATAATAAGTTCCTAAATAGCAGAATAACTCTGGCATAGAGTAAGTACTATACACTGACTGGTCTGTTGAACTGTCAAAATATTTTTCATATCTAGAGACCAAAGAATCAGCTTATTACTATTAATTAAAAACACTACATTTTAGAAAGCAACATTTATCAATATTTTAAATATGCATATCTTCTAAACAAGAAATTCTACTTCTTGCAATTTGTCCATGAAAAACCTCACATTAGTACAAAAAGACGTATATGCTATAGGTGAGCATGTAAATGGTAGAGGGCTATTCAAGAGAATCTAGCAAGCCGAAACCAGTTTGGCTCAGTGGATAGAGCGTCAGCCTGCGGACTGAGGGGTCCCAGGTTCGATTCCGGTCAAGGGCATGTACCTGGGTTGCGGGCACATCCCCAGTGTGGGGTGTGCAGGAGGCGGCTGGTCGATGTTTCTCTCTCATCGATGTTTCTAACTCTCTATCTCTCTATCCCTTCCTCTCTGTAAAAAAAAAAATCAATAAAATATATTTTTTAAAAAAATATTTAAAAAAAAAAAAAGAGAATCTAGCAAAAGAAAAATGTGCACTCTTGTCATGAAATTCCACCATTAATTATTCTTCTTGAAAAATACATAAGCATGTAAAAGACTATTTGAAGCAACGTTTTTCATAGTAAAATTAGAAATAATTCAAATACCTATGAATAAAGCAAATTGTAAAATAATGTTACTTCCATGCTTTGGAAAAACAGCGCCATTTTAAAAGGCTCACCTATATGTGCAGTGGGCTGCACAACAAAAGAGGAAAGAGGGTGCACACACCACAGCACGCTGTTCAGTGAACCGGGGGCAGGACAGCGAGTTAAAACAAAAGCTAGGGTTGTGTTCGAGGGTTTGTTTTCACAGCCTACCTTCAGAATTTTAGAAAACAAACCATTCTTCTCTATTTTAGAGTAAGCCTTCAAATGATCCCATACAGACTTATTACAGCTTTGCTTAGACAAAAGATGGAAAAGTGATTTTTAAAAATTTAACAAATCCTAAAACAGAATAGATTGGAGATCTATCTAATTCTACCTGCTTCTAAGGTGTCCGGTTCATCAGGTCTCTGTGCAATCTGTAGGTAATAAAGCAGAGAGCCATACAAGTGTGTCCTCACTCGCTGGAACCCACCACCTAGGGAGACACAGTAAAATAAAAACCTTTTTTCAAACTCAAGTTAAAACAAATACAAAAGCTATAATTTATAGAAAATTTCGATGAAAAAAACCTGTCTTCAAAATGAAGTCTAACAGTTTCTTCAAAATGATGTGAAGTGAAGAATCTCCAACAGAAGTGAAATCCACCACTGGGTTCTGTGCTGGAGGGGAGGTGAAAGAGCTATCAAGCATAAAAGCGTAATGGGCTTCTCCGAGTCCCGAGGCTAATGGCTGCTTCTGCTCCGTGCGCACGGCTTGGCTTAGGTGGGCGGTCAGGGTGAACACAGCACCTGCTACCACTGGCATTAACTCCTGTGCTGCCTCATCATCCAGTATCTTAAAGTAGAAAGACAAATCAGAGTGAGGACCCTGCTTTCAGCTACAGTCATTATATATTTTATATATGCTTAGCTTTTCAACTACCATAAGAATATAAGAATAGCATTACACTGTTCCAGGAAAATAAAAGCTAATAAACAGAAAGAAACACATGCTTTTAACCAGAAGGGATTCCCTTTAGAATTCCCTGGGAGGTTTTTAATGGTAAATCACATAAATGGCCTCACCACTAGTGTCCTATTCAGTAGATCTGGTGTAAAATTTGTCCATATGGATTTTTTAAAAACTCCCTAGATCAGTGGTCGGCAAACTCATTAGTCAACAGAGCCAAATATCAACAGTACAACGATTGAAATTTAAACTTAAACTATATAGGTAGGTACATTGTTATTAACTTAATTAGGGTACTCCTAAGGCTTAGGAAGAGCCACACTCAAGGGGCCAAAGAGCCGCATGTGGCTCTCCAGCCCCAGTTTGCCGACTACGGCCCTAGATAATTCTGATACACACTGTGGTTCAGAGCAACTACTAGACAGAATTAATACCTTTCTCAAAGAAAGTCTTAACATTAGTATTGCGCAATTCTACCTAATCCTAATCTAAAACTTAAAAAAAGGAGCTTGGCAAACTATCTATAATAATAAAAGCATAATACGCTAATTAGACCAGACATTCTTCCGGATGAAGCCAGGCCTGCAAGGGAAGCCCGGGTCCTGGGTGCCTGCTGGCAGCCAGAGGGAAGCAAGCCCGGGTCCCGAGTGCCAGAGGGAAGCCAATGCTGGCAGCCGGGGGAAGGAAGGCCTGCTCTTGCACATATTTCATGCATCGGGCCTCTAGTATGTATATAAACATTTGTTCAACAGACTGAAGTAATTTAGGAAGTATGTCACCTTATCATGCACATCTTGTAAAATATCACGAATGATCAGTTGTCGGTCCTCTGTCTGAATGAGGTCCTGGGGACAAGCTGTCAGTATAATTTCGACCAGCTGCCTCCATGACTCTAGCACATGCCGTTTTGCATGAAGACACTGCAACAACTTGTTTCTTGCTACCACATACTGAAGTATGGTGCTGATTTCCTAAAGCCAGAGAAATTGAATTACAAGGTTAACACATGGCAAATACAATCTTTTACCAACAGGTTCCTATTTTCTTACAGTCAGGTAATCTGAAAACATTTATAGAATATTTTGCAAACTTTCTACATGTATGCCAGTCAGCAGACAATTTTCCATGTTATATTGGTGGCCAGTGCTATGAAAAACAATATATATGGCTGTGTGTGTGTACGCGGCTGTGTGTGTGTAAGGCAGGGAGCAGAGGTGGTAGAGGTGGAAATCAGCTTTTTTATAACCTCATCTTCTTTCTCCTTGCAACTATCTACTTAAACTAAATCTGGAGCACTAGAGTCACCTAAAACCCAAGTTCAGTGGCATGTTTCCTTGTCAGGTCTTTTATTTCTTATTTCTTGCTTTTGCCTAGCCAACTGTTTCCATGTATGTGGTTCTTCCCATCTGACCTCTTACCCACAAATCCCCACTTGTGACAACAAATGACTCTCTCCTCCCTCACTGATAGGGAGCAAGTGGTCTAATAAACAACACGAACGAGTTGCAAATCCTTAACTGGCCTACCAGAAAAAATGTTACTTACTCTGGCATCCAGACATTAGCTTCAGTTCAGTTCATAAAAGTTATAAAGTAAAAAAAGGAAATATTCCATTAAAGTTAAAATTTTAAGTAATTTACTAATTGATGAACTACAAGTCCATTTATTGGGTTGTCTTCTAACTGTCAATTTAAGAAGTTAAAAGTTTAAAGCCAACAGACTCAATAGGCTTACCTCCATTAGCAGAGGTCTCTGTCCTATGGCTGCCATACCCTGAAGGGCATTTACTTCAGCTACGAGAACTCTATGAAGAAGCTATGGAAGGAGGTAAAGAGAGAAAAATAAGACTGTTTCAGACACTGGTAGAACAGTAACCCCTAGCAATTCCTATAAGCTTCCCTAGGGGGGAAACTCGCAGACACCCTTATACAATCTAACCGTGGCACCGTCCGGTCTCCAGTCAGAAACATCAGGTACCCCTCACATTTGAGAGTGGCACCAAAGAGCCTGCCCTGGTTATCCTCCTACTAGTGAGGTCAATACCATTTACCTGGCAGAAAGTTAAAGAGTTAAAACCACTCCATAGCAGGGGGCAGGGATGAGAAAGATAATGATGATAAAATTTATAAAATAATAACAATGCATGCTGCCTAACTATTATAAAATAAGAATTTAACTGATAAATTAGCTTATTTGTTTAATCCTCTATAGCTACATTATAGGTCTATACCTCAACTTTAGACCTATATTCAAAAAATGCAATTTGTGACAGATGAATATAAACATACTATAAATCCATTAACATTTTAAATAAAGTTTTTAAAGTATATATTAAAAAACCACACACTCCATAGTTATAACTGGACAGCACGACTACTACTAAGAGAAAGGTGATGAGAAACTTTTTAAACAGGTAAAGGTAGTGTGCTCTATTCAGTTTGATTTCCCAGCTATTTGAAAACTAAAAACCAGTCCAATAAAACAGTATCTCTATCAGAAAACAACTGCATGATTGTATTTTTGTCTGATTATTCAGTCTGCACACACTTGAAAGTCATCCTCACCTTGACATTGCAGACTGTCTGTCCCCGTAAATTCTTGTGTTCACAGTTTGCTATAACTTGTTCAATCTGGACCCGATCAAAGAAATCCAATTGCAAAGGCTCAGGAATCTCCTGACTGAAGTCAATCGAGTCAAGAATACTTAAAATTTTTCGACGTACTGGAAATAATAAAAAGTAGTTCAAGTTTACTTGGGACACTGAGGAGAAGAGCAAACTCAAATCAAAGCTAGTGAGTGCTAAGTTCAAAAAGGACATCAGTCTAGAAAATGGAATCTAGAAAGTTAAATAAAACTTAATTTTATTTTAATTACATCCATTTGCAAAAATACTTTTTTCCCATCCTATCGTCCTATTTATAACATATTTTGGATGACAATCCTTTATACAGCTTTTCTATACCAGTTAAGAATTTAAGGACATGGGCATAATAATTGTTTCTAGAAATTTTAAGCAATTTAATATATACCTATAAATTTATCATGAATTCAAAAGACTTTACCTTTTGTAGTCGTGTCAAAATGAAGGAACCCAGAGACAGACCTATTTTCATCTTCTAGTCCTCCTTCACCATCTGTTGGGCATCAGCAACAACAGATCAGAAAAAGAATAACATACTTGTAAACTTTATTTGAAAATAACAAGCATAAAGTATTTTATTTCTAGGTCATTGTTTCTAGGTCAAAGAGCCCTTTGCAAACAGATAATTAAAATGCAAAGATGATGAGGACTTACCAACAACATTCCTTTAATTCTTTCTGTCCCTCTGGGATCCACTTAACAATTGTAAAAAGGATACTCAGAACTCCACAAGAGGCAGGACCCAATCGTGCCCAAGAGATGATTAGAAAAGCTTATGCTTAATTTGCAAATATAATACTTAATTAAGATATGTTGGGTCTCCCAGCCAGCAAGGCTCAGTGATTGAGCATTGACCTATGAACCAGGAGGTCACATGCCCGGGTTGGGGGCTCAAACCCCAGAGGGGGGCATGTGGGAAGCAGCTGGTTAGTGATTCTCTCTCATCATTAATGTTTCTGTCTCTCCCTTTCCTTTCCTCTTTGAAATCAATCTATATATACAAAAGCCTAAGCAACTGGATGACCAAATGACCAGTGGACCAGTCGCTATGACGCACACTGACCACCAGGGGACAGATGCTCAATGCACAGGATAGGGCTCCCGCCTGTCTGGATCAGGCCTGCAGGGATTGGGCCGAAACCGGCTATCTGACATCCCCCGAGGGGTCCTGGATTGCGAGAGTGCACAGGCCAGGCCAAGGGACCCCACTGGTGCACGGATGGGCCTCTAGTAAAAATATAAATTTTTTAAAAATATCTTGGATCCTGCTGGCTCTGTGGACAAACTCCACTGAATATTTGTGTATGTGATTAGAGCAAAATTTGGATGCTTCAAACAATAATAAAATGACAATTACGGGATGATTTTCAAATTTTGTGTTTTAAGGAAAAAAATTATGTGTTTTAAGCAAGGTGGAAAGAACTTGCTTGGCCTATAATCACATATTAAGCACAAGATTCAGATTTGTTGTCGCATTCACTCAGACCAGTCAGCAGCATAATAAAGCAATGCCAACATTCACATGTTCACCTGAATATGGTTTCACTGGCATGTCATCCAGCAAGAGGTGTAGGAGCCTCTGGGTATGTGACCGCTGACGATTCAGAGACGTTACCCTTAGTTCTATGCAGGCAGTCTTCATCAGCCATGACATTTGGTTCAACATAGATATTTCATATTCTGGAAATTAAATACATAAGTTTAGTTTCCCAGAAAAATAATACAAGATCAGAACAGACCTAAATTCCATAACTTCTCAGATATATTCCCATGTAACATAGTTAATTTATGAAAGTTGGCAACACAATAATTTATCATTCTCTATCATTAAAAAAGAAAAAACAGTGCGACGGGAGAAAAAAATAAGGTTGTACATATTTATAAAAGATGACCAAAAGCAAATGAAGAATAGGAGAATCCAGTTTCCATTACCAGGATAATTTCATACAAATCTACAGAATTCTGAGTCTGTCACATTTGGTATTAACATAGAACGTAATACTTTAAAAAAATTCTCAAACATATACAAATATTTTTAAAATGAAATATATTAAAAAGCTATCAGTTTGATTTTTATTTCACAAAAATACATTTTAAAACTTAAAATTAATTTAAATTGTATAACTTTATGAGATCTCTTAAGATAATATCCTGATAACCCAGGAAATTTGGTTTAACATAAAATTAGACTTGTGCTTTCCACCGCAGCAGCCGTTAAAGAACAGCAGCCACGGCTCTGGCTTTGCACTGCCCCATGACGTGGGCCTCAACAAGGGCCACAAGGGGACCAAGAACATGAGCCAGCCGAGGCACAGCCGCCAAGTTTGTGTGGGACATGATCCGAGTGGTGTGGGTTTCACTCCTTATGAGCAGAGTGCCATGGAGCAGCTCCTGGTCTCCAAAAACAAGTGGGTCCTCAAGTTCATCAAGAAAAGTGTGGGGACACACATCCAAAAAGCAGATGCCAAGAAGGACTGCACCTCCTCACTGCTCTGTGCATAGTAAAACTTTTACAAAAAAACCCATGTAAGTAGGGTTGATAATCACTTATATAAGTTTTTGATTCCAGTATTATTTTAATATGCCTGGTTTTGAAGTCCTAAATTGTGGCAATATAAACATAAAACACACCGAACACTATTACTACTGCTGCTGCTGCTGCTGCTGCTGCTGCTACTACTACTACTACTAATAATAATAATAATGGGCAACACTAGATCAATTTTTTAAAAACAGGTATCATAATAGGCAAGATTAAGTTTTCTTTCTAATTAAGCATAAAATGTTTTTAAAAAGCTTCTTAAATAAACAAAATCTTAGAACTAAAAATAAGATAGATACACTTATGAAAATAAAGTGAAAAATATTTTGCCATTGGATAATTCCCAACAGTCTCTCACATAATCACTCTAAAACAGTGGTTCCCAAACTTATTTGGCCTACCGCCCCCTTTCCAGAAAAAATATTACTCAGCCCCTGGAAATTAATTTTTTTAAAACTTTAATAGCAGTTACTCATTGCCCCCAAATGCACCTGTGGCCATCACCGTCCCCCTGGATCGCTGCAGCGCCTACCAGGGGGCAGTAGCGCCCACTTTGGGAATCACTGCTCTAAAAAGTGGTTTGGCTCAGTGAATAGAGTGCCGACCTAAGGACTGAAGGATCCTGGGTTCAATTCCGGTCAAGGGCACATACCCAGGTTGTGGGCTCAATCCCCAGTAGGGGGCGTACAGAAGGCAGACGATCAATGATTCTCATCATTGATGTTACTCTCTCTCCCCCTTCCTCTTTGAAATCAATAAAAATATATTTTAGCCCTAACCGGTTTGGCTCAGTGGATAGAGCATTGGCCTGCGGACTCAAGGGTCCCGGGTTCGATTCCGTTCAAGGGCATGTACCTTGGTTGCGGGCACATCCCCAGTAGGGGGTATGCAGGAGGCAGTTGATCGATGTTTCTCTCTCATTGATGTTTCTAACTCTCTATCCCTCTCCCTCCCTCTCTGTAAAAAATCAATAAAATATATTTAAAATATATGTGTGTATATATATATATATACACACATATATTTTAAAGACAGGAAATTAGAAGTTCATAATTACTAATAATGAAAATTCATTATAAAATCAGTGATTGTGGATTTCCTAAAACACAAAGATGATACCTCATAAACTTTAAAACTAAACAGGATCATCACTGTGTGGCTATAATATAAATTCAAAAAATTGTTCAAAATTAATCAAAAAGAAAATTATGTAATATAGAATTCTATAAAGCGTGGGTTAGCCTGGGATAATTGTGTTGGCCAGGTCAATAAACTAAGTTATAAATAGTTTCCATCATAATTAGTTTTCTATTTTTCATTTCAAAACCCAATTAGTTTCAATATATTCACATGAAACAAAAAATAGATTTTTATAAAACAATTTTTACCAAAAAAAATCTAAATTTCCAGAATTTTCTTAGCCTTCAAATACAATTTTAAAATTTTATTTATTAGGAAAATGATCTGACAGGCTATTTTTTTCCAATATTAAATTTTTTAAAATGTTTTCATTGATTATTTTAGAGAGAGAGGAAGTGAGAGGCATAGAGAGATAGAAACATTGATGAGAGAGGAACATCATAGATCGGCTGCCTCCTGCAATGCCCCCTACTAATGACTAAGCCTGCAACCCGGGCATGTGCCCTGACCGGGAATCAAACTGTGACCTCCTGGTTCATAGGTCGATGCTCAACCACTGAACCACTCCAGCTGGGCTAAGAGACTATTTTTTAAAATAATTTTGTGCTAGCAATTAAAACATTGATCTTAGCACAAATTACTAAAGCAACCCAAAGTAACAAGCAAGTAGCAAAAAGAACACAGAATTCCACAACTGTAACTACAACCCCAAAACGTTACATAAGTAAAACCACTCAACATGGACTTTGCAAATTTAAGGAAAAATAATGTCCTACCTTTGTTAGAAAAAGGTAAATGTTGCAACTGAGAAAATAAGAAATCCTGGCTGGTTCTCAAGTATCTCATAGTAGGACCAGATGTATCAGAGCACGCACATAACTGATATATCACCTTAAAAATGAAAATAAGAGAATCCCCAAGTCAGTGTTTTGTTTTTGTTATACATCTTAAGATAAAATGTAAGCTTAGATCAAGTGGAAACTAAGATCCGTCAACAACTCAAGCAAAATGGATAAACACAAGCATAAAACTTGGAAGCTCAGAATTATAAGCAGTCTTTAGCACCTTAACTAAAAAAGATACATTAAGATACAATTGAGTGAAGAAGATATTACTATAGGACTAATCTTGAAATCACTCTAAATATATTTATTAATAATATAGGTAATTAATAATTTTTAGTATTTTAACTATTAGTAGTAGCAAATTACTTAGAAGTAACTTCTGAAAACCATAGTTATTTTATCCCAACCTCCTAGGAAGATAATAAATTTACCAGAATTGAAGCAATGGAAGAATTACAAAGATCTACAGATTCAACTAAATAGCAAATATAAACTCTAAATAAAAATTTAACAGAAAATAACTGAGTAAGGAATAAATGCTTTTATATCAAATATAAGAAAAAGTGAACAGCTATACTTCTTCAAAGATCTAGAACGAACTCTCCAAAAATTCATCTGGAATAAAAAAAGACCCCGAATAGCTGCAACGATCCTGAGAAAGAACAAAGTAGGTGGGATCTCAATGCCAGATATCAAGCTGTATTACAAAGCCACTGTTCTCAAAACTGCCTGGTACTGGCACAAGAACAGACATATAGATCAGTGGAATAGAATAGAGAGTCCAGAAATTAGCCCGAACCAATATGCTCAATTAATTTTTGACAAAGGAGGCATGAACATACAATGGAGCCAAGATAGTCTCTTCAATAAATGGTGTTGGGAAAATTGGACAGACATATGCAAGAAAATGAAACTAGACCACCAACTCACACCATACACAAGAATAAACTCAAAATGGATAAAGGACTTAAATGTACGACAGGAAACCATAAAAATTCTAGAAGAATACAAAGGCAACAAAATCTCAGACATATGCCAAAACAATTTCTTCACTGATACAGCTCCTAGGGCAGTTGAAACTAAAGAGAAACTGAACAAATGGGACTACATCAAAATAAAAAGCTTCTGCACAGCAAAAGAAACCATCAACAAAACAACAAGAAAACCCACCTCGTGGGAAAACATATTTGCCAATGTCATATCTGATAAGGGCTTAATCTCCAAAATTTATAGGGAACTCATACAACTTAACAAAAAGAAGATAAACAATCCAATCAAAAAATGGGCAAAGGATCTAAATAGACACCTTTCAAAAGAGGACATTCAGAAAGCCAAGAGACATATGAAAACATGCTCAAAGTCACTAATCATCCGAGAGATGCAAATCAAAACAACAATGAGGTACCATCTCACACCTGTCAGAATGGCCATCATCAACAAATCAACAAACGACAAGTGCTGGAGAGGATGTGGAGAAAAAGGAACACTTGTGCACTGCTGGTGGGAATGCAGACTGGTGCAGCCACTATGGAAGGCAGTATGGAGGTTCCTCAAAAAATTGGAAATGGAACTCCCATTTGACCCTGTGATCCCACTTCTAGGAATATATCCCAAGAAACCAGAAACACCAATCAGAAAGGATATATGCACCCAGATGTTCATAGCAGCACAATTCACCATAGCTAAGATCTGGAAACAGCCTAAGTGCCCATCAGTAGATGAATGGATTAGAAAACTGTGGTACATCTACACGATGGAATACTATGCTGCTGTTAAAAAGAAGGAACTCCTACCATTTGCAACATCATGGATGGAACTGGAGAGCATTATGCTAAGTGAAACAAGCCAGTCAATGAAGGAAAAATACCACATGATCTCACTCATTCATGGATAATAAAGACCATTACAAACTTTTGAACAATAATAGATACAGAGGCAGAGCTGCCTCAAACTGATTGTCAAACTGCAGTGGGAAGGCCAGAGAGAGTTGGGGGGCAGGAGGGAGGGGAGTAAGAGATCAACCGAAGGACTTGTATGCATGCATATAAGCATAACTAATGGACATAAGACACTGGGGGGTAAGGGAGGGTAGGGGTTTGTCAAGGGTGGGGGGGAAAAAAGGACACTTATGTAATACCCTTTGTAATACTTTAAGCGAAAAATAAAATTAAAAAAAAATAAATAAATAAAAAAAAAAGTGAACAGCTATAATACATATAAAGATCTCCATTAAAAATATGAATATCATCAAGAGATCCAAATAGATAAAATGGCAAAAAACATTTTGCATGAGAGAAAAATAAAAATAGCCAGTAACTGAAGAAAAATGTTCACCCTTTTCAGTAATTTGAAAACAGTAAGGCAATAATAAGATAGGCCTCTACTGAAAATCAGCAACATTTTTAAATGCAAAAAGCAAATCCCAGTATTTGGCAAAATGGTAGTGAAGACTTTCATTCATGAGTAATTCATTTTATAAATACTTATTAAATGCTTTCCGTATACCAGGGACCATTTAAGAACCTTAATTGTTATGGTTACTTCAGAATTAAAATCTGAAGTCATAAAACTATTCATGTCCTTTGACCCAACACAGTCTATCCTCATTATCTGCACAGTCTGCACTTGCAAATTCATCTACATGCAAAATTTTATTTGTAACTCCAAAACCAATACTCCCATGCTTTTGCGGTCATTCATGGAAAGGCATCAAGCAGCAAAAAACTTGAGTAGCCTAGTTTCCATGCTCTCAGCTGAGACTGAACAGAGCAATGCTCTGCCTTCGCATTTCAGTTCTCATGCTATGAACAAGTGTCCTTCCCCTAGTACTCCGTTTTGTACGTTTAGTTAGTGATTTTCCTGGTAAAATGGCCCCTAAGCATAGTGCTGGAGTGCTGTGTGGTGTTCCTAAGGGCAAAAAGGCTGTGCTGTGCCTTACAGAGAAGTTACAGGTGCTGGGTAAGCTTCCTTCGGGCATGAGTTGTAGTGCCGCTGGCCGGGAGCTCAATGTTAATGCGTTAACAGTAAGTGCATATTGAAAGTGTACATGTAAACAGAAACACACATAAAACAAAGTTATTCATCGGTTGACAAAAAAGTTGAGACCAGGAGCTTGCAAGATTCTGACCCTGTTTTCCCTAGGAGCAATGGTTCAGTATTAGCCAAATCAGTGTTCACTGTAAATACATAAAACAAATTGGTACTTGACTGTAAATCCATATCTAGAAATATATTCTTAATACAAAGCAGAGGAAAAAAACTGTAAACAACCAAAATGTGATTTACATCGTAGCTGCATAGTAAGTTTATACACCAAGAGAATAACCAAATAAACAGTATGTGTACACAAGGAAAAAGAAAGGAACACAAGGTAAAAAATAATCCTGTTGAACATGTATTCTTGTTTTTCAAACAGCCTTGACATTGTTTTAATGCTCTATAAACAAATGAAAATTTGATAAGCTAATTTGAACTTCTCACACACAAAAAAACAAAAACCAATTATTTGTATTAAATGGCCAGTTAAGAAGATATAGGAACAGATCCTTAAAGATGTGGAAAGGTAATACTGTTACAGGGAGAAGGACACGAAAAGTGAGTCCTCACAGCAAGGCCAGGTAGGAAAAATCTCCATCCTTAAAAAGAACAGAGCAGCCACCTGGTCTTCGCCAACAGCTTGCTCCTGGGTTTCAGCTGTCCGCATCCCCAAGGTTCTCTGAACCAGCTTCCAAATGCACCAGCAAGTCAAAATGCCGTACCCGCCCTCCAACCCCAGTAACCACTAAGTATTCTTTGGGAGGCAAGTGAATTGTTTAAATTATCTTAGAATTGTTTGCAGATATTGCACCCAAAACTGCAGAAAATTTTCAGGCATTATGTACAGAAGAAAAAGGCATTGGCCTCATCACTGGGAAACCTCTCTGTTTCAAAGGATGCCCATTTCATCGAATTATTAAGAAATTTATGATTCAGAGTGGAAACCTCTCAAACCAGAATGGGACAAGTGGAAAAAGTATTTAGGGTGAAAATTTTGTAGATAAAAATTTATATTATAAGCATGGCAAATGCAGGCTGCAGCACAAATGGTTCTCAGCTCTTTATCACAACAGTTCCAACTCCTCATTTAAATGGGAAGCATGGTATTTAGCCAAGTAATTAAAGGAATGGGTGTGGCAACAATTCTGGAAAATGTAGAAATGAAAAGTGAAAAACCTGCCAAATTGTGCATTATTGCAGAATGCAGAAAATTGAAGGAAGAAGATGACTGGGGAACATTCCCAAAAGATGGCTCTGGTGACAGTCATTCAGATTTCCCCAAGGATGCAGGTATAGATTTAAAAGACGTAGATAAAATATCATTAATAACAGAAGACTTAAAAAAAAACACTGGGACAATATACAGGTGATGTATTATAAAATTGTACACCTAAAACCTATCTACACTAATAAAAGACAAAGATGCTAATTGACCGTACCTTCGCTATACCCATCAGCCAATCAGAAGAGTATGCAAATTAACCCAACAAAGATGGCCCTTAAATTTGCATACTGCAGGTGGGGCGGGCAGCATGAGACACTGCCCCGGGGATCCAGGCCTCGAATCCCTGACCTGGTGAGGCAGAGTTGGCGGCAGAGAAGGAAGGGAGCTGAGGGTGAAGTGGCGAAGGGAGGGAGCAAGGCAGCAGAGAAGGGAGCGAAGCCTGCCTCGGTGGGCTTCGCTCCCTTCTATGCTTCGCTCCGGTCTCAGGAAGCCCTATTCTTGCAGGAATGGGCCCGAGGAAGCCCTATTCTTACAGGAATTTTTCTGCAACGGGCCTCTAGTGTAATTATATTAACCAATGCCATCCCAATAAAGTCAATAAAGAAAGGAAAACATTAGAAATATTTGTCTCAATCCAGAACTGGGAGATAGCCATTAAAAAAATATACAAAAGTTTTAAGATATGTGGAAGGTTCAAAGGCTGTTACTGAGAAAGAAAGATCAAAGCTGCAACTTGTAGCTTTAAGCTGCATGCCGAACACTGGTGCTTGTAAACTGAAGGTATCAAATTGGCAGGGAGCAACTGACAGTTGTTTGGAGGCTCTTGAAATAGACCCATCAAATAACAAAGCTCTGTACTATAGAGCTCAAGGATTAAAAGAATACAATCAAGCATTGGCTGCTCTTAAGAAAACTCAGGAGATAGCACCAAAAGATAAAGCTATGCAGGCAGAATTGCTGCAAGTCCAACAAAAGATAAAAGCACAGAAAGAAGGGAGCGTATGCAAAAATGTTGGTGTAATAAGAAATTCAGTTTTGCTAAAATATTACATATTGATTGTATAAAAGCAATAAGTAAATGTAAGGGGGTTGTCTAGTATATATGATCCCTAATGGATTGTCTTTGATACTTCAGTTCCCCATTGCTTACAGTTTAAAAATACTAATATGGGTTTGCTCTTAATAAAAGTATTACAAAGTAAAAAAATAAAAAAATAAGAAGAGAGCATAGGCACAAGGCTCAGTCTCGACTTTTTCACCCAGAAAGCCTTGTATTGTTGGCTGATGAAGGTATTGATAAGGCCCAAATATTTCACTTTGTTACAGATTTATTTAAACAAACAAGCTCTCTTTAGATGTTTGACTTTTAAGCATAAGCCTACGAGTAAAGGAAGCATCTTTCATTAAAAATGGACCAGTTAACATGCAAATCCTGGCTCAGCAGGTCTGGAGTGGGGCCTGAGCTTCTGCATGAACAAGCTCCCATGTGGTGATGCTGTCGATGCTGGACCACGTTTTGAGTAGCAATGTCACAGAACACATGTAATACACTGGCAGGCTGAGGGTATAGACATGTTTTGTTTGGCCAGTACAGTGTTTTAAAATCTGAGGATCTGGCAAACCAGGGCCTGCATTCCAACATGAAAAAGAACAGGGGGCTGAGAGCAGAGCAAGTGCTCTCAGCCTATCAACTTCTCCTCTTCCCTCCCCACCTTTATGTCTGATCTGGCTTCAGTCTCTCACTTCGCCTGCCTAACTCCCTCAGCTTACTCAGATGACTAAGCTTACCCATTGCTTCTACCTACATATGACAAATTCTACAACACTGTGCTAAACAAAATGCACATAAAGTTTATGCCCCTACTAAGGAAGAATTAATTTTGATTCAAAGGAAGACCTAACTGTAGTACTTACAGTGAAAGGCCGTTTGGACAGCCAGAGGATAGAAGAAAATAGTAAAGAATTACAAAATGAAAAACAAAAATATCTATGTCACTAGAAGTTAATGATGCTTTTCTTAGTATGAAAATGTGAATTGGGGATGCCACTTAAATTAAGAAACTAGTTGCATCTTATAAAAACTAGCTCTTAAAATGCTTGTGAAATGAATAAATCAAAAATAAACACAAGTCTAAAATACAAGACAGAAGTTATCACTATAGTTTAAACTTAACACTAGTTTGACCTTCTACCACCTTACATATAACTATAGGGCTGCATAAGTTACATGGTTCTTAAAAAGTGCTTTCAGTTACATTCTCATTTAAGCCCTTTCCAAAGATCAAAAATCTTATAGAGAAGTTTCATGGCATGCCCACGGTGACTTAGCTATTAGGGGCAGAGACGGGAATCAGAAGTCTTCTGACCCAAATCCACTGCTCTCTTCACCAGAAAGAAGCAAAGGGAAACGCAGCATCATTGGCAGTTTCTACACCATCTGGTCAAAATCCATCTCAAAAATTCAATTTCCCCCATTTTTCAAGTGATCAACATACAGTATTTGTAGATCTATAGGATCTTGGGATTTGTGTGTTATCAATTTTATCCATAAATGAAAGGCTGGTCAAATTACCAAATGAATTCATTTCAACTCAATCTTACTGTTATACTTTCATTGCTGATATATTCAAGCATCTAGTTCAGTTTCTTCTATTAAGTGCTACTAAATGCAGCCTGCTGCATACCTGGTAGCATAGCTCAGCAAGTTGAGGAGATTCTCTCACTGCCACCGGGCCTGTCCTCCCTTCAGTTCCTTTCTCCAAGATGTTTAAGATGGCATGAAGGCACGTCCGAGGGCAACCTAACACTCCTACATGAAACCAAGAGAAAATTCAACTTGTCTTAAAATGTCTGCATTAAAGACCTGAAAATGCCTCTACAAAAGTTAGGTTCCATAAACATCTCCTCTACTATAAACAGCCTTACAAATACTGATACAAAAATTTATAAATACAAATTTTCTAAGGGTTATTAGTTTGTCCAGACTTTAAAGTCCTAAAGATTGATCCATCTCTCTACATTATTATTTCTTTCAGTGAATTATCCCATGAGCCCGGCATTCAATAAATGAGTAACTGCCCTAGCCAGTCTGGTTCAGCAGTTAGACTGTTGGCCCTTGGATTGAAGGGTTGCAAGTTCAGTAATGTTCATACCTCAGTTTCAGGCTCAATCATCAGCCCCATTTGGTGTGTATGTGGGAGGCAATCAATCGATGTGTCTCTTTCACATCAATGTTTCCCTCTCTCTCTGTCTCGCCCCCTCCCTTCCACTCTCTCTAAAAATCAATGGAAAATATCCTCAGGTGAGGATTAACAAAAATATAAAAATAAAAATTACTAACTTAGCTACATAAATATGAAAAGCAATAAATGCCTATGTATCTTATAGCTCTACCTGGGTCTTGTAAGTTTGTGGTACTGACAGGTTTCTTCAATTCAAAGCCCAATAGGTAGAGAGCAAGACTGGGTGGATTGCGCTCCAGCGAGGTGATGAGAAGATTCAAGATATGGATTCTTGTTTCATGACGGATTCCAGCTAATTTCTTTTCAAATTCTGATCCTTAATGTAAAAATCACAAAACAAAATTATAAAACAATAAAAAGTGAACATTAAGTCAAATTTAAAAGCATAAAACTTTTTTCCAAACCTCCATGTTTTCTTTGGTTGCAGTTTACCTGGTTAGCCATCACACTGAGTTCAGATTTGTTAAGAAGTTTCCCAAAAGCCTTATACATTTATGCTAGCAAATTCTCTCAGTTCTCTTATATCACCACTAGACAGATAACCAATATTTTCCTTTATAGGAAGTGTTTCTATAAAATAAAAAGTATACATTTTAATCTAGGACTTACCCTCTTCTAGACGCATAAATTCGTCTGTATCTTCACTATCCAAACATTCCACAAATCCAGCCATCAGCTTCTGACTTACACTCTGAAGTCATATGAAGATAAAAGAAATTACAAAGTTTTAAATATTAGAGAAACTATAATAAACATGATATATATTTATAAACATTTGTATATAAAGAAAGGCAAATCTGCACCAAGTATTGAGATTTTAGTTACATTTTTAATTAATAGAAAACTCAGTTCCTTAAATTGCCATGAGTTAGCTCTCTATGAAAATAATTAAAGAAACAAAATTTTTAAGTTTACTGAGATTTTAAAAACCTTTATCATTGAAAATATTACATATGCCCCCATTTATCCACCATTGGCCTCTTCTAGCCCACCCCCACCCCAACCCAGACCTTCACCACTCTAATGTCTGTGTCCATAGGTTATGCATATATGCATAAAAGTTCATTGGTTGATCTCTTCCCATTCAGTGACTCTCCCCTGCCATCCCTAATTTTCTTTCTCAAAGAATCAAACTAGTTTTTAAAAAATATATCATTAAATTGTTGTTTTATGACCTCTTCATTACATACTAAATTCTATGGAATTTAACTAAAGTATAAAATAAAATTCTCATCTTACATCTAAAATTCTCATCTTTAGAAATCTACTACTTTCACTAGCTTTATATTTCTGGGCTGAGAGATTAGATACTACTCAATCTCCATAGGAAATTTAGCAGGATGTTAAAAGTAATAACAAATGAAGTGACACAAATGCGGATCATCAGAAATCCATAGAAGTAGACAACTCACAACAGTGAGACACACTCAGCAGTGCAGAGGCTCACTCAGAGTACAGTTGACAGAGGGTGAGACGATAGATGCAAGAAACAAACAGAAGTTGCACTTACAACCTAATTACTGTAAGGAGCTCAGAGTAGCAACAGTCGCATTAGACATTACAATCACGTACTATGTATAGATAGTATAATCAATTCTACAGCCTATGTAATATCACTGTGGTGAAATTTGTTAATTTCTTCAAATATAAAGCACAGCTCTTTATACAAGTAGGTTTTCACCCAGCATACATAAGTACACTTATTCTTGGAGAATTTTCTCACAAACAATACAATTCCCCCAGAGACATTGTGACTTCCGTATGAACTCAGATGCACCAAAAATTAACAATAACAACAAAATTCGTTACCTGGTCTTGCGTGAAATCGCCAACCAATTTTATCTGAATATTGGTGTTGCAAGAGATACAGCAGAGGATCTTGGCACTTTCAAAAGCCAATTCCGGATTAGTATTGCCATGATACAGATATCTTTAAAGCAAGAAAACATTTAAGGAATAATGTAATGAGATTTGGCTTCTCATTTGTCTCAATAAAGAACATTTAGAACCAGGGCTGCTCCCACCCATATAGCACTTTTGGTTAATTTAGACAATGGTTTCCCCTTCTAACCACGTTCAGTTTCTTATTGGTTGAATCGTGTTCCTCCAAAAGTCCTATGTTGATATCTAAACCCATAGTGACCTTGGAAAATAGGGTCTTTGGAGAAGTAGTCAATTAAATTAAGATGAAGTCATCAGGAAGGGCCCTAATGACTGGTGTCCTCATAGAAAGGAGACATTTGAACATTGACACACATAGGAAAAAAGCAATGGAGAGCTGAAGGCTGAGATCAGGTGATGCTTCTACATGTTCAGGAACACCAAATAATGCCAGCGAACAACCAGAAGCTAGAATATATACAGTGAAAAGTCTGCTCCCCAGTCCTATCCTCCAAATATCCACTTCCCTTACAGGAGACATACAACATTAAGATTATATCATTTTATACTAGAATAGAACATAGAATAATTAGAAAGAAGAAAAATAAATTGTAAAGTAATTAAAATCACAGGAGACAGAGAAAGCAAGAACAAAGTAAGGCGCAAAAAAAAAAAAAGGTACATTAGGAATCTGTCCATATTTGGAAATCCCATCTGATTCATTTCATCATTTTTCTACCTACAACTATAGCTTACCTGGCAATATTCACCACATTATCAGCCTTCTTAGTTCTGGGATTGATTCCCTGCAAAAGCTGTTCTAAAGGAGAGACTATCAGAGCCAGTTGACTCTCTCTTAGAAGGTCCATAAAGAGATTTTCCTTTTGCAAAGTAAGATTGAGAAGTGCAAGGCAATGCTGTACCGATTTCTCTAAGTGTTTCTTCCCTATAAACCAAAAATGGACGTTAGAAAGTTCCACATGAATAGTAGAAACTCATAGTCAAGTCTTAGGAAAACAGATAAGGCCTGGCCAGTGTGTCTCGGTTGGAGCACCATCCATGCACCAAAGGGTCACTGGTTTAATTCACAGTCCGGGCACATACCCAGGCTGTGGATTCAATTTCCGATCGGGACACATAGGAGAGGCAATTGAGAGATGCTTCTCTCTCACATAGATGTTTCTCTCTCTCCCTTCCTCTCTCTCAAGTCGATAAAAACATATCCTTGGGTGAGGATTAAAATATAAGCATACACACACACACACACACACACACACACACACACACACACACACGGCAAGTTCTAGATTCAAAAAGCTTGCAAGTTCTCAAACTTTCAGCAGCAACTTCACAAAACTGCTCACCCATGCAAGTTATGGTAATTTTTGTGACTCAGATTCCTTTTAAGCAATGGCTTCTAGGTCATTTTGTTTTGTTTTGTATTTGTTGTTGATCCTCAGTCAAGGATATTTTCCATTGATTTTTGGAGAGAGTAGAAGGGAGAGGGAGACAGAAAGAGAGAAACATTGATGTGAGAAGGACACATCGATTGGTTGCCTCCCACATGTGCCCCGACCAGGGCCGGGGATCAAGCCTGCAACCGAGGTACGTGCCCTTGACCTGAATGGAATCCGGGACCCTTTAGTCCTTGGGATGACGCTCTATCCACTAAGCCAAACCGGCTAGGGCTAGGTCATTTTTCCTGTACATTTTCCCTAACTATTTAGAGCAGTGATTTTCAATTAGTGTGCCACAAAAAAATCTTAAACCATGCAATATCTGACTATTTAGTCAGGGGCATCGACTTCTTTTCCCTTAGATTATCAAATAAAATGACAACAGCCAACACAACAATAGCCATCCAGTGTGAATGAATCAAAATTACATCTTTTTTTTTGTCAGATAGGCAAAAATTATATTTTTTGGTGTGATGATGAATTTTAGTCATTATGTATGCGATAAAATGAAAAAATTTGAAAATCGATGATTTAGAGCAATGATTCTCAGGCATCAAGTGGGTAGAGGCCTACAATCCACAGGACAGCCCCTACAACAAAGGATTATTCAGCCCAAAATGTCAATGATGCCAAGGCTGAAAAACTAATTTAGAGTAATACATGCTCATTGTGGAAAATCTTGGAAATAAAGAAGCCAGAAACAAAACAAGGATCACTTATAATCCCATCATTCAAATTTAAAACACACAGGCTCTGAAGCCAAGCTGCTGAGGTTCAAATCACAGTCCTGGCACTTTCTGGGGAAGGATGTGAAACCTCTTTGTGCATCAGTTTCCTTATCTGTTAACTGGAAATAATAGTATCTACCACACAGGGCTTGCGTACAGATTAAATGCATTAATACATGAAATGTGCTTTTAAAAGCACAAAATGCATAGTAAGCAATCAATAAATAATAACAATTATTTATTTAACATTATGTACCAGGCACTATAGCAAGTGCTTTTACAAATATTATATGGAAAAACAAACAAAAAGTACTTGAGATTTAAATGTAGGTATGTTAAACATGGTAAAGTGAAGGTCATTATAATTACCTATAAAGAATCTGCAGTGAGACAGTTATTGTGACTCTCTTGTCCTTTACTATGCTTTCACTTTTAATATATTTTCATTGTATGACTCCCTGACAACACTACTGTAGATAGAGAATCTTACTGTGAAAAAGATCTTCAGAGGTCATTTGATTATTTCAAACCCTCAGTTTACAAAAGATAAAAATACCAAAACTGTTTTCGAGACATAAGACACGCAGGCACGTACCAGGGAAAGGGGCATAGGTGTCCAGCTGCTTAACGCCTTCTTCCAGTAAACTAAGCGCAAGCTCCAACATGGGTGACTCATTTAGAAGATGATACATCAGGCTAAATCCTGGGGGCTTATAAGCTATGATTTCTTCTCCTGAATAGAACACAGTCCAAGAGATGGCGAATTAGTATTTTTCTCACGCTCCTGAATGTGAGGAATGTATGAGACATAAATTAAATGGCATTTAAACAGACCAAGGCCAGGTTTCAATTTAGAGACAATGATACAAACTGTATACCGTAGTAAATCCCCAAAACACTGATCTGCATTCAGCAATCAGTCACCTATAATGTTAACTCACTAAAGAATCTGTAAGGCAATGTTCATCGGCTTCCATTCAGTAAAATTTTACTTTAATGGAAATAATATAAATAATATAAAATGTATAAATTATTAATAGTTTTATAAATAGCTGACATCTTGTTTGAAAGTGATGGAATTAACTACCTTGTATTTCCACAAACTGGTCTACAAAATCTTCAAGTTGAGGCTCATAATCTCTGAGCAATTTGTAGAACACCTCCAAAACAACTTCAGCAACTTCCCACTACGGAAAGATAAAAATATTTCAGTAACAATAAAATAGTCCAAGGTGATAGCCAGGCCAGGCTTTTCCTTCTCCGACTTTTCTCCAGAAATGAGTGAAGTCCATGTCTACTTTATTAATTTATACAAAGCAATATAGAAATCCCAATTCATTTTGCTTTATTTTGCTAAATGATAATGAACTGGCTAATTTTTCAAGGTAAACATTTGTAAAAGTATTATTTTTAAAGAAATGTTTCTACACCTGATATTTGGGCTTCATTAGCAAATCTAAAGCACTTAATATCTAGTCACAGTCCATTTATAATTAACATCCAATTTGGACACATATTCTCTAAGAATCTCATCGGGAAAAGATCTGAGAAATCATCTCCTCTAATCACCCGTATTTCCCGGGTGAAGTGAGTGAATGGTTTCCACGAGACCATAAAGCTTGGCAGCAAACATGTGGGAGGTCAAGCCCTGAACTTCTAATCCCAGACCAGTGTGCTATCCTGTGGCTCTCTCCAAAGATGTTAACGAGACATAATCACTGCTAGGCTTGCCCCAAAAGAATCCATCATCACCTCTTTGTTAAAAATAATTTAAAAACTATGTAACAGAAAGAAAAAATATTTATGCCAAAGGAAATATACAATAGTACAAACAGTAAAATTAAAACTTTATTTTAAAAATTGCATAGGATTTTTAAAAGGCTGAATTTGGTAATTATACACAGATTTGTTTTATAGATTATTATTTTCATTGCACATAATTTTATCAAGGCTGACTTTGGGAATTGGGACTATATCATGATTTTTTTAAACTACTATTTTAAAGTTATTCACTTTTTCTATATTTCCAAAAATTTTAAGATCATTTATTTAAATAAAAAAGGTTTATCACCACATAATAATCGATTTCAGGACTGAAAACATACACATTGCCTCTAACACTCTACACATTTATCAAGCTATCTCAATCCAAAGCACTGTTTTTGTGAGAAGCCAGTGTTGTAAAATATCGTGCTGAAGTTGAACCTGAAGAAGACACTCAAGTGAAATCAATTCACAAAACTGAGGGAAATTTTCTTGGGGTAAAAATGTTGGGGAGGAACTGAAATTAATGATGGCTAGGGAACGCAGCAGCACTTGAAATGCAGACATGCATGGGCGAAGAGTAGGAACACCCATAAGGGCATGGCTGACTAAAGCTCTGAACACTTAGGTCATAATGACCTTTTTAAGAAAAGAAAAATAAGATATTTAAAACAAATGCCCAAAAAAATATCAGGACACTTTGTTAAAGAGATTGCAATTATCAGCACCCATTAGCCATCAAAATAACTTTTATGAATGAGTCATAATTACTACTATTGTTTTATCCATTAAGGGAATATATGTTACCAAGGTAATTCTAGAGCCTAATAAAATGTATACCCCTCTTGATGTTTATTTTTGCTACATGAGAAGCAAAAATTATGAAGCCATTGACCAAAAAAACCCAAAACTTCAGTTACCTGGGACTTAATTGGAAACAAACTATATTTAGTGATAAGGCAATGACTAAACTATGCTAGATAAAAGTAATAATTATGCAGTCATTAAAAAGACTGTTTTCAATTATTATTAACACATAAAAAAATCCTCTTATGGTTTAGTGGCCAAAACAATAAAACTAACGTAATTAATTATCTCAACTTAAGTACATCTGCATAGGATAAAGACAAAGTAGTTATCTTTCCTTTGGCACCAGGATTACTAATGATGTAATGTCTTATATTTTTCTATATTTTTCCGAACTGTCCCAAATGAGCATAAACTTAAATCTTATAATCATTAATACAAAAAAAAAACCCAATAGGTTCAAAAACAGCAAACTTTAAAAATAAGGTAGAAATGTACCTACAAGATACATGTGAGGATATTCTGTGAGGCAATAAACAGTATTATAAACTAAAGTGAATTACTATGCTTGATCTTAGCCAAAAGGCCAAGAAGCAATAAACTAAAGTGAATTATGTCAGAACCTGGAAAGGTCTCTTACATAGTTTAGTGGGTAATGCCTAGATCTGGAAGCAGACTCCTAGGTTCAAATCCTTGTTCTGGACCATAGGCAAGTTCCTTAACCTTGTTTGCTAAGCCTCCATCTGTAAAATGGGAATATTAGTAGTACCTGCCTCACACTAAAATTGGAGTTACATAAGATGATAAAAACGATAAATTCAGTTGTGATTGTGCTGCAACCAGAGCTAATGTGCATAAATATCAATGCTCCCTCAGCTTCTATCCATGGCAGACACTTAAATGGATCATAGCACACTTTCCCACTAAGCCAGAAGTGCTACTAATCAAAATAAATTGGTGCAAGTTTAAACTTATTTCGATCCCTAACCTAAATCATTCCTATAAAAAATAGTGTTTTCAACTGACAAAGGTGTAACATTTTTGGTTTCATTTTGGTCAAAGTTTGTTCAATTAAGGACATTAATGACTGTGAATTCATAGCAATTAAATTACTGATCACTACAAGTCAGTGCTTTGGTTTTAATGCCCAAAATTATTTTTAATGCATATACACTAATCAGACCATAGACATTTCAGTATTAAGACTGTGAAGCTAACTAACTTGCAAAAGCTAAAATGAATCTGTAGTATCTTATACCTTTAATAGAAAAAGTAGCAATAAATGAATAAGGAGAAAAAAAGTTTTTCTCTGAACGTAACCTTTTCAGCTGCCCTCCGGTAAGCTCTTGTGCGGAATCGGAGAAACACAGAATCTCTAAGGAACTGCAAATAAGGATCAAAGCCAGGGGGCCTCAGTCCGGCACCCAAATTAGAAGGAAATGAGCTCTCCACCAGAGTACTAATAAGCTGGCAAAAGGCCCGTGTCAACGGGTATTCTTCACACCGGGATTCTATTTCATTTAGTTCAACCTTCCAAAGAAAAAGAAAGAAAAATCGATAACATAAAAATATGTTATAAGGTGCTATAAGGTGCCAAGCACTTTGCAGACATTAACTCACTATTGTTAAAATATCACACCAAAACACGCAAAACAGATTATTACCATTATTCATTTAAAGAAAGAAACACAAAAGTATTATATACTTAATTTTAGCCAAAAGCCCAGGAAGCGATACAAAGTATTACTAGTACATGAATCTAGATCAATCACATGGGAGGATTTCAAATTCTCACATATTGTTTCCAACTTTGAAGTGAAAGTAGAAATCTTAAGTGTTTCTTTAAGAAAGAGAGGGAGCAAAGAGAGAGAAAAAAAGAAACAAAGTCCCATTCAGGTTGACTCAAGTAACCTAATTAAATTGAGTTCAAATCAAATTTTCAGTCTGGATGGCTGCCATGTAACATCCTTTTCCAATGCTGAAACCTAAAGTACTTTAGTTCTTTTTATTAAAAGTTTCAACACTGACCAGTAAACCCTTCAAATGAAAATACATTAAATTGGAAAACTATAGAAACTTAATAGTGTAAGAATAATTCCTAGTGAATCATGTGATTGTATAAATATAGCATTCAAACTAAAAGGAAAACTTTACCTCTATACCAACAGCTTGCCTCTGGCTTGGAACCCTTACGGTCTGCAGTATCTTAAAATAATAAAAATAAGAAGTTAGGAGCATTCCTCATTTACCAATGAAAAGTAATGGCTTTGCGATGTAATAGTCATATCCCCATCCACCACATCCACATATCTGACAATGTCAATCAGAACTGACAACTGAGAAGTCTCCATGGACTTCCATTAGCAATTGTGTCGTGGTCCGGCAGAACTTCCAGTTACCTGGGCTTCAGAAAACTGGTCATTTCTAAGTGCACACAAGATATGTTTTCTTCAAATTTCCTCTCAGATATTTGAGGAATGAATTTTAAAAGGATTCATGGGATGAAATCTCACCAGTGTTCTAGAAAACTAAGTACACTTGTTCAGAATAGGTTTCTTATGTTGGCAGAGTTTTGAGTTAAGATGTTCTGTCCTGACCTTGCTAGAGGCAAACATAGTCTATGGTATAAGTAATTATATTTCATGTCAAGCTACTTAACTGTCTTGCAAGTTAAGAATATACTATTAGGTGGAGGTCTTTAAAAAAAGTCTTTCTCTAAGGACAGAACTGTCTCATTAACATCTTCAGGACACATGTTAGAACATAATTAGAATAGTTTACTGCTTCCAAACAGTTGCTTCTACGAATAATGTGTTAGATTCACAGGCCCTCCTTATGTTGTACTACTTCTAAAACAAACACAAAGTCCATCCAACCATTTTCCTAGCAATCACGCAAATGTACCTCTGTATAGTCCATCCTTAATTTCTTTTACCACATATAGAATAACTACGGTATACCTTGACAGAAAAATTCCAATATGGCTTACATCTAAAGAAAAGAAAAATAGGCACTCCCCACATTTAATGAGTTTAGATGACTTCTGAAGGCTTATTATCATCCTGGTCTCAAAGACAGGGTTGAGGAATTTTGTCCATTCATTAATCTCTTAAACTGAAAAACTAAGTCTTAAGAGAAGAACCAGTCTCCAGTAACCTAGTAAAGTTGTCACAGATCCAAGAGGAAAAACCAAGCCTATTACTTTCTAATGCTCAGGATGGAAATGGTAACTTTCTACTTGAGAAGTTCATGGTATATTATAAGTTTCAAGTTGGATGCTCTTGCTTCTATAATATTATCAAGCCTCACTTTCCAAACTAAACTAATGTAAATGAATATAGGAGCTCATAACACTACCTGAGTGTATTCCAACGACTGCCAGAGGAAAGCAGCGATCTCGGGCGACTTGCCAAAAGCTGCCAGTGTCCTCAGTAGTTCGGCTTTCAGAACAGGGGGAATACTGCATTGCAGGAGTCCCAGAATCACCACCACAGGGGTCCACTGAGGATGTTCACAGAGTGCCAGACGCGCATTTTCACTCTGAGCATTGGACACAAAAAGAACAAGAGACTTTCCATTTACAAAAACTAAGAAAAATGACCAGCAATCACGCAAATGTCTAGCATCTGCATCACGGGCTTAATACGTCCTAAAATAAAGGTAAGCCAGTGGCTCAAGCTTGAAGTCTACCAATGGATCAAGTCAGATCACTAGCTCAGTCAGTGTAAAGAATGGAAGAGAAACAGCCTCTGTAGAATTACTTTTACAGCCCTAAGCATGGAAAATAATACATGCAGAGATAAATGTATTTATCACATAAATCTTACCTAGGCACTCTAAATCCTTTCTGAAACAATGTAATATATTCTACTTGTAATACAATATATAAATGGATAAATACTTGTCCTTTACTGACATATATGGTATCAAATATCACTCCATTTTAATTCAATGAGAAGTAATTACCTTTTTTAAAAAAATCCTCACCCAAGGATATGTTTTTATTGATTTCAGAAAGAAGAAAGTTGGGGGAAGAGAGAGAGAGAGATAAAGAAAGAGGAGTGGGGAAGAAAAACACTGATATAAGAAAGGAACATTGATAGGTTGCCTCCCACACACACCCCAACCTGGGCCAGGGATGGAACCCGAAACCTAGGTATATGCCCTGACCAGGAACCAAACTCCCCACCTTTTTAGTGTGTGGGACAACACTCCAATCAACAGAGCCACCTGGCCAAGGGATAACATTATGTTTGATGTTTAATAATATTATGCATTATTGGGGGTTGGGGGGAGAAAAACTATTCCTATCCTTCAGTTAGAATGTCAGACTGAGCAACTTCTCTTTACTCTGGTGAATCATAGAAACACTAGAAGAGACTTCTGAGCAGAGATATTATGTAATGAAAATAATGTATTTTTACAAAGACTAATTTGGTAGTGGCAGGTAAGATGGCTTGGTGTAAGGAGAGAGAAGAAGAGTAATTCAGTAACTTTTCTTTTTAATTAAAAATACTTTTTTTAATTTTTAAAATATATTTTTATTTCAGAGAAGAAGGGAGAGGGAGAGAGGAATAGAAACATCAATGATGACAGAGAATCACTGATTGGCTGCCTCCTGCATGCCCCCTACTGGGGATCAAGCCTGCAACCCAGGCATGCGCCATGATCAGTGACCTGGAATTGAACTGTGACCTACTGGTTCATTGCTCAACCACTGTGCAACACCGGCTGGGCTAAAAATATTCTTTATGGAGCAAAGGGGGGAATGGAGACATCTGTAATAGTGTCAACAAGAAATTAATTATGGGACAACACTCCATAATTTTAAAAACATTCTTTATGTACACACACATCCACACCTATGCAGGGAAATTCTCTAGAAGAATGAGCACCCAACAATTGATTTTTATTTGCCCTTATGAATATTTTCTTTCAGGTTTAGGCTGTTATTTTTTTTTTAATATATTTTCTTGATTTTTTACAGAGAGGAGGGGAGAGGGATAGAGAGTTAAAAACATCGATGAGAGAGAAACATCGATCAGCTGCCTCCTGCACACCTCCTACTGGGGATGTGCCCGAAACTAAGGTACATGCCCTTGACCGGAAACAAACCATGGACCCTTCAGTCCGCAGGCCAATGCTCTATCCACTGAGCCAAACCGGTTAGGGCTAGGCTGTTATTTTCTTACAAGCTTAAGGCAATAAGCAGGACTACCATAACTATATCTTCTAAAGAACTGAAGAACAAAATTCTATAGGAGGCTTCCCATAAAGATGGCACAGTAGGTAAACACAGAGCTCACCTTCTCCAACAACCACATCAAAATTACAACTAAATTACAGAACCACCATCCTTGAGAACCTGAAAACCAGCTGAAGAGAACACTTATAACTAAGGATAGAAAAAAGCCAAATCAAGACTGGGTTATAAAATGAAATAAGAAACAAAGCTAAATAAAACAAAACAACAAAACATAATTCTATATATGTGCTAAATTTTGTAATAAATGTAGTGATATACAAGCTTAATACACAACAATATGGGGACTCCTTAAAATGCCCAGTACTAGAAAGCAATAAAATTACACTCTCATGCTGTGGATGGGTTACTTACCCAAGTAATGATGGTAGACGTGAGCTGTAAAAAAGCAATCAGTCCATCCTGCTCCTTCTGGGTGATGCCACGCGAAGGAAGGTGGCGGTAGTGGACACTGTCTGCACTAGGAAGATCCTTCCGGAGGTGTTCATGGTAAAGCATTAAGGAGTGAAAAAAATGTTCCCAGGAAACAGGACTGCCCCCTGTTCCCTGAATATTTTCAACTGTAAAGAAAGACAACACAGAATTTTCTTTCAAAAATGTCTAAGAACTCGCTTGGAAATGGAGGAAGAAAACAAATTTAAAATAATAAACGTGGTCTTTGTCCTAGATAAGTAGTGTGTTGAAAATAGGTTAGGCCCGACTGGCATGGCTCATTGGTTGAGCATTGACCTATGAACCAGGAGGTCACAGGTTCAATTCCCGTTCAGGGCACATGCCCAGGTTTTGGGCTCGATTGCCAGTAGGGGGCGTGCAAGAAGCAGCCAATCAATGATTCTCTCTCATCACTGATGTTTCTATCTCTCTTTCCCTCTTCCTTCCTCTCTGAAATCAATAAAAATATATATATTTTTTAAATGGGTAAAATCCACTTGTGAGCTAGAACTCTGGATTAATCTGTCCTCAGGTCTAGGAATGGGTGGTGCCCATGTAAATGCAAAGATTAATTACTTTGGATGTCAGTTATCTACTTCATATCCAGGAGAGCTCCTCTGTGTTGTCATGTAACTATACAGGGCTACTTCTCCCACCAAAAATTCCCCAATGTTGAGTTTAAATTCTCAGAGAAAGAGATAACTAACAGTCTAGATTTGTAATGACACTGCTCATTACATACCAAGCGCTGGAAGCAAAAGCACAGCATATAAGACAAGCAAGCCAGGCAGATCACACTTCCAAACATGGCTCCCCAATTACTTGTGACTTTGGGTAAATTACTTCTCTAAACCTCAATTTCCTCACATATAAAACGAAAGTAATAATATCTACCTAATAAAGCAGATGTTTAATAAATATTTCTTTCTCTTCCCTTTTGCAGTGTTTTTAGCTTAACCAGACTCAAGTCTGAAAATCAAATGAGGAAACTGGGAGAGGGTCGAAAGAAAAACTATTAAGCACAGAAATGTAGAAGGCACACACTCATTAAAGACATCAAAATTACGTGGCAGGGGGATATAGTTTGCTTTGAGCACCAGATGTGTTCTTTAAAATTGTTATATATTAATTTGTATTTCTTAAAGTGAACTGTATTTTATAAAGCAAATGGTAAAATTCCCCAACCTGTGAGAACATAATCAAGGCATCAATGTGTATAAAGCCACTGTGTATTACTTTCCGTTATTATAAAAATAATTTATACACCTGGTAGAACCTATCACAAATAAACAATATTCTTTAATAGAAAGGGGAATACTGAACTCAAGAATGTTAGAACAAATTTAAACAACATCTAGATTTTTCTTACCATGACTACTACCATTGACTTTGAGCAGGCTAAAACAGTAGTGGGCACACTGGGGCCCATTGGCCAATCCCTGGAGCATTTTCAGATAAGGAATATAAATAGTTGGAGGCAACAGGTCACCCATTTGCCTAACAAACTTTGACAAGACAACCTGAAATAGGTAGAAACCATTAGTTTACATAAAGCATATCTTAAATTTAAGGCAACAGGGACTAGCTAATAAAGACTATATATTAACTAAAACTAATTAAGTGCTCTGATTTAAGCCCCCAAAGCCAAAATAATCTGGTATTCTACTTATGAAAATTTGTTTTTTTAAGCTTGCCACTAGCAATTTAAATATCTCAATGTCTCAGAACATCAGACTATTCACATTCTAAATATGCAAAGCAACTGAAGAAACTTACCCATCTAAAATTAACCAGCAAATTCAAAGATATACCTAGAAATCAGAGTTACTAAATTCCAATCAAATTTAGTATAAAGACCTGCAACCTGAAAGAATATTTTATGGTAGCATAAACATATTTTGTTTTGTGTTCCAGCCAATACCTACACTCCTGCAAGTTCACTTACTAGCTTTTCCTTACTTATCCTTTAAATCTATTATCAACAGCTAAAAATATTATTCAGAATCATTAGTTGGAACTCAGAACTGAAAATGCAGAGATCTCTGGAAATTACTGTTAAATCTGTTAGGTGTAACAATGGTTTTGTAAGTACGTACAAAAAACAGGCTTATTTTTAAGAGCTATTAACTTAACCAATGAGAAGTGAAATGTCATGCTGCCTATAATTTACTTTAAAATAATCCAGCGAAATAAAAGTAGGAAAAAAATAACACTAATAAATAAACCAAACATGACAAGATGTTAGTAGCTATTAAATTAAGATGCTGGGTGTTCATTATAATTAATCTCTCTTCCATGTTCAAGAATTTTCACAATAAAGTTTTTTGTAATATCTTAGAATTTTAATAAATCCTTCTCTAAAACATTTTTAAAGGAGAGAAATAAGAAACAAATGTAAGAAATCAGTAAAAAGAAGTGGTATCTGATGCTGGACTCTAGCATAAATGAAAATTAAACACATGAAAGCTGCTAGAACAGGAAATCCCAAAGACAGATGTGGCAATCTGTCTCATTTGCTACAGCATGTCACACTTTAGTTAATGTAGGGTAAAAAATGAGCTTTTCCTACACTATCAACTGACTCACATGCACTTTGTCACCAATTATAACTTCTAAGCTTCTTCCTTTAGTACTTGTACCGCTCCTATCTTCCCCAACTTGTTAAGAATGTGTATTGATTAGTGCCATGCCTATGGAGGACAGACTAATACTAATAAAATTCAAGGAAATTACACATAAAGACACTAGATACCTTTCCCATCTCTAAGGATTTGATACCTACCTAGTATGTTCTAAAAGCCTGACTACATAAACTCCAAAATAATGAGAACTTAAATTTAACAGTTTCAAATTTCCTTTAAAAGGAAAAAGTGTAAATTTCTAAAGATTATACATTAGTGGCCATTTGTGTTAACAGCAATAACATCAGGCAAAAACATTTTTCGTTTTCAGGACTCCCAATTACCATCCCAGAGTAGAAAAAGGAAGAGCTCACCTGGCGTTGAGGGGGTCGCTGATGAGCCACCCCAAGGTAAGAACCTAGGATGGTGGTAGTCTGCAGAGGCTCTGAGGGACACCAATATTCCAAAGCAAGCTCCAAATTAAAAGGGTTCTTTCTATATAGCTCACCAATCTGCAAAGAGTAAACATAACTATGGAAAAATGTCTATAACTCAAAAATTACTTTTAAATAAAAATTTACATTTTTAATGAATTCACTTAAGAAATTCGACCTAAAATTTTCCAAAGTTAAAGAAAAAATAATGGAAGAAGGGAGATGACAATCCACCCAATAAAATGGCTTACCAAGAGCATTAAATGTTCCAGATCCCTTCTAAGTGAAATGGGGGGCTCATTACCCATCTGCATACTCATATGAATCATTCGAGCGTCTTCATCTGCCCGATTCCTCAACTGCTTCACCTAACAAATGTATTATATATGGTTTAAGAAGTAAATTTATTATACAAGTGAACAATACTGAAAGCAAGAAATCAGGCATTTGAAAGTGATTACATAAAAGAAAAACGGTTTAAATATCAATCCCACTTTAATGACATGAAGAAATATGGAAAACATTTTATTGTAAATAAATCCATAATTTATAGTATCTTAAAATTTCAATGTATTTTCCACTACAGAAAAGTTGAGTCTATTTACAGTGTTTCTCAATGGAGACATTACTGACATTTTGGGCAGGACATTTCTTCACTGGTTTGGATTATCCTGAACAATGAAGGACGGTTTACTGGACTATCTACTAACTACCAAAAACACTGCGATAGTTAATGTAACAAGCAAAACTGGTCCCACTCATTTCCCAAACACACTCTGAAGGACATTACAGCCCTGGTTGAGAGCTACTCCCTTACAACATTTGTGTGTACTAAATGCCAACTGAAATAAGAAACTCTTTCTTCCTTAAAAAAAAATATATAGCTAGATAAATCCAAAATTATAATTGGAGATTCCAACAATCCTCTCTCAATATTCAATAGAACAAGTACACGGACAATCAGTATGGATATGAAAGACTTGTACAGCACTATCAACCCACTGATCAAAGACGTCTCAAGGAAAAATAGAAAATATATTAAATAGAACAAAAAAGAAAATACAACGTATCAAAATTTGTGACACAGCTAAAGCAGTAACTTGAGATAAATATATAACATTAAATGCTTATATTAGAAAAAAAGGTTTCAAATCAATAATCTTAGCCTCTACCTTAAGAAAAATGAGGTTGTATTAAACCCAAAGCAAAAGGAATAATATAATAAAGTGCAAAATTAAAAGCAGGGAAATAAAGTATAAAAAAATTAATGAAGCCAAATCAATAAAATAGATAAACCTCTAGCTAGGTTAAACAAGAAACAAAGGGAGAAGACACAAATTAGTAATATTAAGATTGAAAGAGAAAATATCACCATAGATCCTATACACATGAAAAATGTAATACAAGAATATTAGGGAAAACTTTATAGCAATCATTTTGAATGGACAAATTCACTGACAGACACAAACCACCAAAGCTCATTTAAGAATAGACAACCTAAATAGTCCTATGTCTATTTTTTAAAATTATAGTATCCCAGAATTGTGAATAAATTCATTATTTATCCTACCCAAGCCATTTATGATTCTGTTTAATCAAATTACTCTCATCCTTCATTTCCAGATACCATTATTATTCCATAACCAAAGTCCCAGTTGTACTACTAATTAGGGAAAACTTTAAGCCTTAACCTTTCTAAGGTTTCATTTCTGCAAATGTAAACTAAAAGGATTAGGAGGCTTCTTTCTATTCCAAATTCTGTGATTCTACCAAGTCCTTCAAGGTTGATGAAGGGTCAAGCTACCTGTTAAGTATTCCTTGACTATTCTAGTCCGAAATGAGCTATACTTAGCTTAAATAAATCCATAGTAATTTAGTGCCTATACTTCTCATTTACTTACTATTAGTACTTGTGTTTTTCTGTGTATATGTATCTTATCTCTCCAACTACGTTATAAATTCTTTGCTGGCAGGCAAATGAATCTCCTACTTATTGGACTTCTTCACAACTCCTAGAATAGTACCTGGCAACATGAGAAACTCAACAAACATGATTCATTAAATAATTAAGCACTGCTTGCCTTATGGATACTTTTTCAATTTGCCTTATGTTTTTCAAAAGGTATGATATCAGAACACACATGTCATTACAAGTGTAGATTCTTTAAGAGTGCTTTTTTTTTAATAGACAAACACAAAAAGTGATTTTATAGAACTTTACTTCCTTTTATTTCCTGTCACCACCTTAATGGCTTTCTTGGAACAAAAGGGCACACAGAGCATATGCTATGAAGGACCTGTCTGAGATTGCTCTAAAAATCTTTTTTGGATCAAGCCCTTTATTCAAAAATAGCTTTTGTATTGATGTCCTTAATCCATTAAGTTACCTGTATCCATGCAAAAGCTCATTTATATACTACTAGAGGCCCAATGCACGAAATTCGTGCAAGGGGCTTAGCCCTCGCAGCCCCGCTTCATCCAGAAGGTTGTCCAGACGTCTTCCAGAAGGTCCTCTGGACTTCGTTCTGCTGTTCGGTCTAATTAGCATATTAGCTCTTTATTATATAGGATAATTGAGAATCTAGCACTTGCTGGTTTGGCTCAGTGGATAGAGCGTTGACCTATGGACTGAAGGGTCCTGGGTTCAATTCTAGTTAAGGGCACATGCCAGGGTTTCAGGCTCAATCCCCAGTAGGCAGCATGCAGGAGGCCGCCGATCAATATTTCTCTCTCAACATTTATGTTTCTATCTCTCTCTCCCTCTCCCTTCCTCTCTGAAATCAATAAAAATACATATTTTTTAAAAAGAGTCTAAATAATTATCTATGAAACGAGATTTTCCTCTATGCCTTCCAAATCATGTATAAAAATATACATAAGGCAACTTAGCATCAATCCCTAGGGTAGCAAGGTATTAATAATTTTCTACCCATACAATCATTTTCATTTAACTACTACTTTCTCATTATAAATCATTCTCAATGTGAAATATTTTTTAGCTTATTCTCAGTTAACAGGTTTTATTATTTCACTGCCATACTAATTCACAAGTTGTAACACAACTGCTACAAATTTTAACCTATATTAAAAGTTTTATTAGTGTCTAAAACAGTGATGGCAAACCTTTTGAGCTCGGCGTGTCAGCATTTTGAAAAACCCTAACTTAACTCTGGTGCCGTCTCACATATAGAAATTTTTTGATATTTGCAACCATAGTAAAAAAAGTCATATTTTTGATATTTATTTTATATATTTAAGTGCCATTTAACAAAGAAAAATCAACCAAAAAAAAATGAGTTCGCGTGTCACCTCTAACACGCGTGTCATAGGTTCGCCATCACTGGTCTAAAACATAAGATTAGTTTAGTAATAAGTTTTAAATTATTTTATAAAATTCTTCTACTACTTTTTACTCATCCTAAATTAATTCCACCTACCTTCATTGGCATAAGTGCAAGGAAATCTGTGGTGAGATTGTGGATTCTACGAATATAAAATTCATCCTGATAGAAGTTTTCTGACACCACTACGGATTCAGTGAGGAACAGGAAAACATTGTCAGCAATTGCGAGCTCTGCCATTGCTTCATCTGCTTCTGTGAATTCAGCCACAGCTAAAAATGTATTTACACAAACAGCACACAAAATAAAAGTTATTTAAACTAGATTATAATATCTCATAATATTGTTGATGTTCCAAAATTGCTCAACCTCCTAGCATGTGCTATGCACAAAATAAAGACTCTGTAACTCTAATTCACAAACCCCAAAGAAGTACTGAAAAAATACATAGAAAACCACATGCTTTCATAAGTAACATTATAAGTGATAAAAAATTACATCAGAAATATACGATGTAACACTGATGTAGTCAGGGAGCTATTAATAAAGCATCAACATCTGAAAATGATGCTAAGGTTTTAATCTCAATAAAATTATCTGGATCATTCAGAAAAAGTCTTCACAGCCCACAAGTCAGACCAAAACCTGCATGACCACTTAAGTAGCCCTACTAATTGGTAATCAAGTAGCAAAAATTGAAAAACAAGTTTTAACCTAAAAACTTTTTGTGAGCTTTCTATTTGGAAATTTCAAACAGATTATCTAAAAAAAAAGACCAAACTTCCACATACCCAGCACCTAGCTTCAATATTATCCATTATGGTCAATCTCATTTCATCTAGATCTCCAAGCATTCCCTCTCTCTACCAAAATTAGATACAAGCAAATTTCAGACAATTTAACATTTCACTCATATGCATTTCAAAAAGAAAATAAGCCACATACACATAATGCCATTATCATATCCTAAAAAAATAACTCCTCAATATCAAATACCCAGACAGTCGTCAAATTTACAATTTCTCATAAATGTTATGAAAGATTGTTTTCCTTTTTGCTTTCATAATTTGTGCAGTTTGCTTGAAACTAGATCCAAATAAAAACTATACAATGCAATTAACTGATACATCTGTAGGCTCCTCCTACATCTTTTAAATTTTTCCCTTGTCCTCTCTTTGCTGAAAAACTGGAACTTCGATCCTGTAGAGTTTTCCATGTGGCATGTGGTGTGGCATGCATCCCATCCAATGGTGCAGTTAACATTTTCTGTCCTCTGATTATACTAAAAATTAGCAGTTTTATCTGGAGAGACTTGATCTGACTGACATTCAATTTTTTTGGTAATAGTATATCTTAGGTAAAGTTGTGTCCTTCCATCAAAAAATACATTGCTGATTACTTCTTTTAAATTTTACACATAAAACTGCTAGTTAATTTTGCTGTAATCTGGCTTTAGAAAAAAACAGCTACATAGCCTATTCTGCTTGGCTCTCTTAGAGACCAAATACATAGAGTGCTACTGAAAGTATTTCTACTTCTTTGAAAAGGGTCAGGAATAGATATAAAGCAGGACAATCTCAAACCAAGGGCTTTTGTTTTGCATTTTGAAATAAAGCCTATATATCTACCTATTCCATGCAAACTCCTTGGGAACAAAATAGTTTCCTAATTCTTAGGATTAATAATGATTACTGAAATTATTAAGTAGATATTAATAATAATAACAATAATTTCAAACCTTCAGTTGAACTCATAAATGTTGGAATTAAAACTGTATGATGATCAATTCAAGAACTATTTATGGGAGACTATTCAGGTAATAAGTGGCATTAATAGCTTAATGTAAACTGAGTTTTAATGTTAAAATCAATATATACAAATTTTGTATAGTTTGGTAAAATTCCAAACATACCTTTATAAAATAATATAATAAATATGTTTGATAAGATTTTTCAGAAGTCTATGAAGAGAGTAGGAACTAATTTTTCAAAATTGAGATTTTTGTTAAAACCTGTCTGTATTATTTCAAGAAATAACCATTTCTGCAATATAAGATAAACAATGTCTTTTCTAGCAATTTTTAAAATTCAAGCTTACAAAAATATTTTTATAGTTTAAAAATGTTAATATAATATCCCTAATTATCAAAGCTTATAAAAGGGTATGCGCATGTAAAGTTAAAGAGATTAAGTAGCCAAAATCTAGGACTTGAAATGGGGTCTGGATTCCCAGCCTATTTTTATCTACTATTCTATAGCCAACTATAGCATACTGTATGGTGCCTCTCCAGATCAGGGAATAGTACAGTAAATTATAGCAAAAGAATCTGATTAACCATCACATAGCCACTTAAAAGATTAAAGGGTAATTTTATGCCAGAAAAGTACTGAAATAAGACTTGTAAGTCAATAAAGGGCTATACTCCACAAACAGAATTTGTACATACATATAAATGTTTAATTAGCCACCTATCAGCTTTAATATAAAAAACATTTGTCCCTAGCTGGTTTGGCTCAGTGAATCGAGCATCGACCTGAACACTGAAGGGTCCAGGTTTGATTCCAGTCAAGGGCACATGCCTGGGTTATGGGCTCAATCCCCAGTAGGGAACATGTAGGAAGCAGCTGATCAATGATTCTTTCATCATTGATGTTTCTATCTCTCTCTCCCTCTCTCTTCCTCTCTGAAATCAATAAAAATATATTTTTTTAAAAAACAACAAGAAAAAAACCACTTGGCCAAAGACAGACTCTTAATACAAAAAATGTTTTGTGCAGGCCTCTTGGGAATAGCATGTCAACTGTGAACAAAATGGTCTGGAATCATTATATTACTAATAGTGCCTTGGATGTATGAATACCTTTCAACACAATCTCAATAAAAATACTAAATGTAAAAAAAAAAAAAGTTCTGGAATCATACAAGTGATAAGACACTGGAATCTGTTGACACTCCAAAACTAGAAAACATTGACATGAATTATAAATTTTAATAAAAATATTTCCAGATTTACCATAAAAACAAATGACAACTCTTGGACTTCAAATTACAATGAAAGCATAGTTCTCATCCGGTTAGAGTACACCACTACTTGAGTATGGTAATTACATGAATGTAAACAACACAACAGGATATGCTACAGTGAGTAACAAACTATTAAGTCAGAATCCCACATCCATTCTTTTTTTTTTCTAATGTTTTTATTGATTTTAGGAAAAGAGAGAGAAACAGTGATCAGTTGCCTCCCATTCAGGACAGAACCCGAAACTTGAGCATGTACCCTGACTAGGAATCAGAAATAAACCAGCGACCTTTTGGCACACGGTAGAAAATCAACCAACTGAGCCACACCGGCCATAGCCCACATGCATTCTTTTTTTTTTTTTTTTTTTTTTTTTTTTTTTTTTTAATATATTTTATTGATTTTTTACAGAGAGGAAGGGAGAGGGATAGAGAGTTGGAAACATCGATGAGAGAGAAACATCGACCAGCTGCCTCCTGCACATCTCCCACTGGGGATGTGCCCGCAACCAATGTACATGCCCCTGACTGGAATCGAACCCGGGACCCTTGAGTCCGCAGGCCGACGCTCTATCCACTGAGCCAAACCGGTCTCGGCTCCACATGCATTCTTGATTGATCCAAAGATCTCTTTTCTAATACTAATAAGGGAAATAGTATTTCATATAATTTCTTTTGGGAGACAAAGGGGAAAAAAGGTCTGTATTTTACCACCTTAACTAAGTTTCATTTAATACAACTCTGGATATTTTTCTATGCTCCTGCTTATATATGGCAAAAATAACACCCTTTCCAAAATACCATTAAAATTGTTATGTTCTTTCTCATAACAAAATTACCTACAATCAATTTACCTGTCACATCAGGTAACTGAGATATTCCCCTCAATGCCAGTGCCCAGGCAAGTCGAACAGTGGCTTGCAGCCCAGGCAGTTTCCAAGGCTGCGAGTCTTGAAGGCGAGAGTGAACTGATGCAATGTACTGTCTCTCAGTCAGGAGTGGAAGCTGATGAATCATATCTGAAAACACAAAAATAGACCACTATGTGAAAAAGTAGAGAAATTTTCACTTTGATATACAGAAATGTCTAAAAATCACAGAATTTTCATCAAATTATGATTAACACTAAGGTTTGACAAACCAAAAATCATACACAAACTAAAAACAAAAGAAGAAATCAACAATAATCCTAAATTTTAATTCTATTATTTCCAGTGGTTTTTATGTGTACTATAAATAAATTAGAAAAATAAAGAGCTACTCATGTTTTCTGTCCATAAATTCTAAAATATAAATCAATGCTACTTAAATATTAAAACAGAATCTTACTAGATAAATAAGCCTGAATTTAAAATATTAAATAAAAGCTAACCAAAACGAAGAATGCAAATTGCAAACAAGTATCTACTCTGATTGTAACATAAATTAAATAGCCAAGTGATAATTAAAGAATTTTCAATTTAAATTCAGTTGTACTATGGTACCTCAAACAAGCACAGAATTCTGAATAAAATTAATAATAAATAAATAATGGGACACCACTGACAACCCAAGAATTCATTTATTTTACTTCATTATTTTCTTATATTCATTTTTTAAAATTTATTTTAATTTTATCAAAAGGAAGGGGGCTGAGAGAGAAACATCAATGGTTGCCTCTCGCATGCACCCTGACCAGGGTTTGAACCCACAACCTGGGTATGTGCCCTGGCTGAGAATCAAACCTGCCATCTTTTGGTGTATTGGACGACACTCCAACCGACTGAGCCACATCAGCCAGAGCTCTTACAAGTTCTTTTGATGTCATCTTGTGAATAATTAGTTCAGTGATTCCCAACCATTAAAAACACAGTCTTTAATTTCCTATACTTTCAAAGTTTCTGTCTATTATTGTACATGCACTAATAATTCACTTCTCCCATTTATTAATCAAAGATATACAGAACAGAAATTATGAGTTAATCAACCTAAACACCTGAAATTTATACAATTACAGCCTAATGCCAAAACCTTTGATTATTAGCCTATGAAACTTCCCAGGCATTTCATTAAGCTCTGAAAACTCCCAACTTACAAAACTTCCATTAACACAGCCTACCCCTACTTAATTCTGTGCTTCATTGCATTCACTACAGGAAATCTGACCAATGCAATAGTTGGCAGCATTCCTATAGGAGTACAGGTGCTGCTTATTCTATGACAAACACAGTCTATGTGACAACTTGATTGGAGGAAAGGGGCTACTGTGTTTTAAATAAGCCTTTCCCAGTGGCTAAGGATAGCCACCAAAGATGAGTGGGAAATGTCCATTCTCCTCACATACCTAATGAGAGGAGAGGTGGATTATACAATCAAAAGTGAACAGGGATAATTGTTGGAATAATTATAAATATCTATGACATTAAATGGCAATAATCTTCCTTTTCGGGAATCATTTTTGAGTCCTCAGTTCTAAGCAGTAACTGGTTATGTGATTACCAAGTAAAATTTTATCTACTTCAGAAAAAATGCAAGTCAAAGATGATATATTACTAAAAATGAGTTATCCTCCCTTAGAATGTTTTCATAAAAGGTTTGAAATATGAATAAATAGTAAAGAAACAAGCAATTAAGTAAATCAGGTATGTGTAACTCGTGAACATGTGTTACATAACCTCTAACACATTCCCATTCCAAAATCCAAAAGGACAACAGAAACATCTAGTAGGATTATAATTATTTTTTAAATATAATCTTATATCTAAACAAATATGGCTGAATTGCACACAAAGGAATAAAAAGTACAATTTTTAACTTTAGTAGCTAAAATATCACCCTTCTTAAATGTTATCTCCACAATTTTATTAATAAGTATAAAATAGTGCATTAATAGGTATAAAACCCAATACCATCGCGCTCCTCTGTGCTTTGTTCTATAAAACTGATATCAAAGCAGTACAGAAGTGCCATGAGAAGAGCCAGATTCACCGCATCCAACGAGCCATTAGCCTCAACTGTCACTCTTTCCAAATGTCCAATAAGGAGCAGAGTGTCATCTTTGCCTAATGGTGACTGGCAAGCCCAGGAGAAAATGCTTTCTGCCAGAGACTGCCTGCACTCCTTGATGAGGTCAGAAACCTAGGAATAAGAATGTATGATTAAATATGTATATATATATATATATATATATATAGTAAACAAGTATCAAATAAAAGTATATAAATAAATCACAGTGAAGCCTGGTCTTATTCCAAAATCTTAACTATCTTTTTTTATAAAGGATAACTAAATAAATGTATCTGACTCCTACAATCTCATCTCTGGAATTCTGAACAAACCATATTGTTAATTCCTCATTCTTAAGTTCCAACCTCCTGTGTGGGATAACCAATTTCTTGAAAGTTCATTCCAGAAAGAGAACTAGAATGGCACATAAGGGACTGGAACAGTTGTTCTCAACTTTCTTAATACCGCGACCCTTTAATACAGTTCCTCATGTTGTGGTGACCCCTAACCATAAAATTATTTTCATTGCTACATCATAACTGTAATTTTGCTACTGTTATGAATCGTAGTGTAAATATCTGATACTAGAGGCCCAGTGCACAAAAATTTGTGCACCTCAGGGGAGGGGGGATCCCTCAGCCTGGCCTGTGCCCTCTTGCAGTCTGGGACCCCTCGGGGGATGTCTACCTGCTGGCTTAGGCCCGCTCCCCAGGGGAGTGGGCCTAAGCTGGCAGTCAGACAACCCTCTGGCAGCCCGGGAGCCCTCGAGGGATGTCCAATTGCCAGCAGGGAGCTGGCCTAAGCTGCAGTCGGACATCCTTAGCGCTGCTGAGGAGGCGGGAGAGGCTCCCACCACCACCGCTGTGCTTACAACCATCAGCCTGGCTTATGGCTGAGCAGAGCTCCCCCTGTGGGAGTGCACTGACCACCAGGGGGCAGCTCCTGCATTGAGCATCTGCCCCCTGGTGGTCAGTGTGTGTCATAGTGACCAGTCACTCCCAGTCATTCTGCTGTTAGGGTCAATTTGCATATTACCCTTTTATTATATAGAATAGAGGCCTGGTGCACAGGTGGGGGCTGGCTGGCTTGCCCTGAAGGGTGTCCCGGATCAGGGTGGGGGTCCTGCTGGGGTGCCTGGCCAGCCTGGGTAAGGGGCTGAAGGCCATTTTCAGGCTGTCCACAGCCCCTTCAGGGTGGGGGTCCCCACTGGGGTGCCTGGCCAGCCTGGGTGAGGGGCTTGATGGCTGTTTGCAGGCTGGTCAAGTCCCCCAGTGGGGATCCTCACCCCATGGGGGTGTGGCCAGCCTGGGTGAGGGGCTGAGGGTCATTTTCAGGCTGGCACACCCACTTCAGGGTGGGGGTCCCCACTGGGGTGCCTGGCCAGCCTGGGTGAGGGGCTGATGGCCGTTTTCAGACGGGCCACGCCCCCTGGCAACCCAAGCTCCCAGCCTCTCCTTTTTTTCTTTTTCCTGGGATTTATTTATCTTCTGTAATTGAAACTTTGTAGCCTTGACCGGATCCCAGGTCTGGCCAGGGCAGGTGGGAAACTTGGCTTCCTCCATCGCCAGGGGCAACCCAAGCCTCCTGCTCACTCCAGCTCTGTGGCCGCCGCCACCTTAATTGGGATAATTTGCATACTCGCTCCTGATTGGCTGGTAGGTGTGGCTTGAGTGTAGCAGAGGGATGGTCAATTTGCATGTTTCTCTTTTATTATATAGGATGCAGGATGTATTTTCATTGTTACAAATTATGTGTTTTCTGATGGTCTCAGGCGACCCCTGTGAAAGGGTCGTTCAACCCCCAAAGGGGTCGTGACCCACAGGTTGAGAACCGCTGGACTAGAATGAACCTAAAACAACCACAAGTATATTTTTGCAGACACAGCTGCCTACACACTTAAATACATATTACTAATTTTCCTATGCCTGCACTAAAAGAATGTTCTAATTGTCATGATTTTTCTGCCTCTGAGATTTAACAACACATGATCTGATCTTTTTGAAAACTTGCCTCTTTGCGATGCTTTTCACTGCCCAAACCTCTCTCACGCTGTAGTTTCTCAAACTCATTGTTCACATCAATCTGTGACACCAGAGTAAGAACTTTGTAAGTCAACCCTTGCTCCATTAGTTCATCTGTAAAGCGTGTTATCATGGAAACCAGTTCTGGACTGTAATGAAAAGAAATCAATAAACAAAGTTATAATGAATAGTAATGGTTATACTTCCTCATCAGATGGATCCAGCAAACACTTTTTTGAAAATAATTGCTGCATTACTGGAAACAACCAGGATGAATTATATCCTAGATCTCTTCATCCTTTTTAGATCACTGGGTTTCAATAAGCTTCTAACCATAAATAACTGAATTATTTTTTATTTGTAAAAAACATCAAGTACATTTAACCTGTTGTGTCACTCGTGGCAGAATAAGTGAGTATTTATAACTTACGTTACACACATTACTTAAATTACATATATGAAGGAGAAATTGTTATTGTTTCTATAATTATAATTCTTCAAGTAATTTCTGATTAACCTCTGAAATCCTAAGAAGCAAACAGACCTGAGTTCGAGGGTCCATGTCTTTCCTCGTCTAGACTGTATCAAGGCTTTCAAAGAGTTCGCAATGCACCGCTTTCCATCCCAATATAGAAGAACAGCTACTAATCCTCTGGTGAGGCCAGGAAAATGTGGCTGCTGGTGCTCTCCTAGAAAAGAAAGTTGAAATAATTTAGTAAATAAGCACCTGTGTTCAGGATGAGACAAAAATCACTACACCAATGTTCAAAGAAGTCAGACTCTCAGGGCTTAAGGGGCCTTAAGGGCCCTCTACTTCAAACATCTATCCACTGTGTTATTCTCTTTCACCTGAAATCTTTCAAATATTTGGAAGATTCTTCCCCTAGAGCCTTTTCTGAAACGTAAACAGCCTTTTCTTGTGTTTCATCTTCTTTACTCACCCTTTTAACTGCTCACCTTTGAGTAAATTCTACTTTGCCTTTTTTGAAGCACCCTGCCTATAATTTGTTTCATTTCCTATGGCTTTTTTCTTCCCTTAGCCCAATCACTCCTCCACTCCATTCCCTCCTGTTCCCCAAATTCATCTCACTGCTTAATACCTGTCCTCCTAAGTGCACACCTATTCCATTTGATATATGTCTTCTTGCTTTAACACCTACCTTAAGCCTCATGATATTTGTGAAGACTTCTCTGTTCAATCCAAGGTCAATTTAATCCTCTGCCCTCCAGACCATCACTAAATCATGCACAAACCTGCATTAATGCACTTAGTAGTGTCATAAATATTTGTATCCATATTTGTATCCATGTCTTTCTCAATTACTAGATTATGGGCTCTTTTACACTAGTTGAGGTTTTATTCATCTTTATATCCCTGGAATCTTAACATAGTGCCTGGCATATGGTATGCATAAAATAAATGTTTGTTAAATAAAAGTTCTGAGTAAAGCTCAAGCATGTCCAGTTAACATCTCCATCACAGAATGGGAAAACTACCTTACCTATTCTCAATATCATACTTCTTTTAATGTAGCCTTAGTTCAAAAGGTCAAAAAGGGATTTTGGCAGCCACATAATATCTTTAGACATATTAGACTTTCTTTCAATTAATATGCCTACATGGCTTCTTCACATGGCTCCTCTGTTATTTAAATCAGAGGTTCTCAACCTGTGGGTCGCGACCCCTTTGAGGATCGAACAACCCTTTCACAGGGGTCGCCTAAGACCATCGGAAAACACATATATAATTACATATTGTTTTTGTGATTAATCACTATGCTTTAATTATGTTCAATTTGTAACAATGAAAATACATCCTGCATATCAGATATTTACGATTCATAACAGTAGCAAAATTACAGTTATGAAGTAGCAATGAAAATAATTTTATGGTTGGGGGTCACCACAACATGAGGAACTGCATTAAAGGGTCACAGCATTAGGAAGGTTGAGAACCACTGACTTAAATGAACTGCTTATTTTATGGAGATTTCCATCTTTTCTCTCTATAGCAGCCAGAGAAATCATTTCAAGGCTATTCCAGATTATGAAAATTTTCTGCTTAAAGCTCCTGCCTACAACTTCCCATTGCAATTAGAATAAAATCCAAATTAATTTTCATGGCTTGCAAGATTACATTTCTGCTCTATTCTAGTCTTCCTTCACTCTCCCCGTCACCTAATGTTCCCACCACAGAGGTCTTTTTGTCCTTTCTCAAGCCTTTGTTCTCACCTCAAGCATTTGCAGTGGCTCTGCCTAGAACACCTTCCCCAACTCTGGCATTTGTCATCATGCAGGTCAAGTCAAATGTCCCAATCTCACAGAGGCCTTCTCTAAGTACCCTATTTAGAGTTGCCCCATCTTTCTACCTCCTACTGCTTTGTTTTATTTTCTTCCGAGAACTCAGTGTTATTGAAATTATCTTATTTTGTCCTATTAGCAGAATCACCCCCTCAAAAAGAAACTCCAAAAAAGCAGTGACCTTATCTTCTTACTTATTATAAGACAATAAATTCTTTGTGCTATAAAATTTCTGAGATGTAGCCAATGATTCTTTGCCAGTGAACTACCATGTAAAAGCTTATCTTAAAAGTTAAATTACCTTTAATGCTTCCAGTGGCTAAACTAAAGCTTTCCATTAGCCAAAGAGAAACAAAAGGAAATTATATGAATATAGTTTTTCATGTAAATGGCATCCTTAAAAACTATTCTGGAATCTGAATTATATTCTACTTTAAAGTTCAAGTGATTAATTCTATAATATTCTTACCACCTTACCACGGTTCAGTTAAACGTCAACCTACCAGCTAGGAGAAGCTCAACCGCTGCCAGTTCTCCAATGTCAAAAAGGTCACTGAGGATAAAGGCCTCTTTAATGAGCTGCTCAGGAAGAAGTCGGGTTCCCTGCTGACCCTGGATGGCGACTCCCTCTGTGCTGGCTTTCTGAACCTTCTCATGTTGTTGAACATTTTTTGGCTACAATGGTAAAAATAAATAAGGTCATATAATAAGAAGAGTACATTGAAGACAAAGTCTTAAACTGTTACCTAAAGAAATTTATTCATAAGGTAGCCTGTAACATGACATAAGAAGTATTTCTTAACAGTTAATCTACAATTAGACTTTTATGAGGTAACATTTCATATCACCTCCACCTTTTTATACTATTACTTACTACCTTCTCAATAATGGCTCCTGCTGAACTCTGAACTATAAAAGTTTAAGAAAGCACACAAAATAGCAGACTATTTTTCAAGTTTCTAAGGAACTTCTCCAATTATATACTTAATAAATAAAAACATTAAGTTTATCAAGTGGAAAATAACAAATGGACATATAAATTGTTGAATTAGTTAGTGGGCCAATAGTAGATAACCTATAGTATTAAAAACATAGTCTTATCCCCCCCAAAAGTCTTACAACTTGGTTCAAATATTTAATGAATGACATAACGAATTACTTGATGGATCGTACAATCTTAGAAATTTACACTTTACCAAAAAAGGCCATTTAATCTGACTTCTCTATTAACAGATGGGAAAACTGATGCCCAGAGAAGTCAGATGACTTGCCTTTGGGCATAAACCTTTAGTGGCACAGCCAAGACTGGAACTCAACTCAACTGGCTCCCAGGCTAGGACTCTTTCTAATAAGAATATCTAAAAAAAGCAAAGCTAGCCCTGGCTGGTTTGGCTCAGTGGATAGAGTATCGGCCTGTGGACTGAAGGGTCCCAGGTTCGATTCCTGTCAAGGGCATGTACCTTGGTTGCGGGCACATCCCCAGTGGGAGGTGTGCAGAAGGCAGCTGATCGATGTTTCTCTCTCATCAATGTTTCTAACTCTCTATCCCTCTCCCTTCCTCTCTGTAAAAAATCAATAAAATATATTTTTGAAAAAAAAAAAAGCTAAAAAGCAAAAGGCCATTCCTGGTAAGACAAATTCATAAACAGTTCTTATTTGATCTTGTTAGTCTATAAAAGAAAAGTGCTAAACAGCAAGAAAAGGAGTTTCCAAACACAATCCCCCCCACTTAAGTACTCTATTCCTGGATGAAAAGGATTTCAAGATGCAGTAACTAATGATATGTAAGCACTGATTAGTTCAGCTAACACAACTCATAGAACATTATGAAGAGTTAAAATTTTGAAGTGTACCTGGAAACAAAAAAAATAATCAATCTTACTGAACTTAGATGTGTTAACTTTAAGTCAGAAATTCCAAGGAGGCTGATTTTTCTAGAATATACTGAACTAAGTTGTATTCAAATATTATTAAAATATCTCCTAGCTAGAGATACATCAATATTAACTTTATAGAAAACAAAAAGAAGACAACTGCTTCTAGAAAAAATTACATTTTTAGAGAAAACTTGAATCAATGGACCAGAACAAGTAACATATTCATTTATATGCATTAAGGGTTTACATGCACCTTCAATCTTAAAAAAAAAGCAAATACAAGAAGCAAAAAAGAAAATTTCCTACTGGGTTTCTGAACAAGGAGATGAAGTCAGGTTTATGTTTCTTCAAAATCATGTCAAGAAGGTGGACAGCTTCAGGTTGTCTTCTCCAAAGGACATTTCCCACCGTTTGCCAAATGTCTTTATAAGGACCCCATAGACTAGCAGCTTAAAGAAAAATAAATAAATAAACCAGCATCAAATAAAACATATATTTGGAAAACAATGTAGGTGTTATCTATACATTTTAATCATGCTCACAGCTACTTTTAAATATGCTGAGCTATATATACAAACCAAACACTAACATAAAAGCATACTTATTAAAATTCTCAAGCAAAAATTTATCATTTTGTAGAGTAAATCCTGACTTTAAATTGGAATATCCACTGGACCCGGTTTTGCCACTTTAGTAGCTGTGTGACCTGGAGTGTGGAAATAACCTCTTTACACTTCAGTTTCCTTATATATAAACTAGAGGCCCAGTGCACGGATTCGTGCACCAGTGGGGTCCCTCGGCCTGGCCTGTGGGGATCAGGCTGAAACTGGCTCTCTGACATCCCCCAAGGGGTCCTGGATTTCGAGAGGGCAGTTCTCAGGTAACAAACCCCGGAATCGGGCTCCCTCCTCTGTGGTTCTGGTGCACCACCTGAGAACCACCGCTGCCAAGTCACTGCATCTCCTGTGTTGAGCATCTGCCCCTTGGTGGTCAGTGTGCATCATAGCTACAGTCAGATGGTCAAACGGCTGGACGATCACTTAGGCTTTGATATACTAGCATACAGATAGGAACATCATCTGCTTCATATAAATGAGACACACTAGATAAAACACACGATACAGTGCCTGGCATTCCACAGGCATGCAATAAATGGGACTTTCCATTCAAATGAAAAGCAGGAGTGGGAGGGGAGTTGAAATCAGATTCTGTAAAAATTAGCATCTGAAAAAAAAAAGTAGTTTATAAAGACTCTGAAAGGGAAACTAGTCAAACCCAATCAATCACTCAACAGAGGACACTTAGAAATAACTATACTAACTGTATAACTAGCCTAAACTGTAAAGGATGGTCTGTAAACATGTTCCATTGCTATCTGGGAAAACACAAAACCAAATAAAGTTACCAGGACAATATGAATGACAAGAAAGTTAACTGTAACCTAATTAAATGTATTACAATTCTATGAGCAATGTTGTCAGACGAACAATGTTGTCAATATGTTAGGGAATTTGTTGATGTTGTTGTTGTTGTTGTTAGGGAATTTTTTAAAAGGGGGGGAATGATGGGTGCCCAGCTAGCTCAGTCGGTAGAGCATGAGACTCTTAAAAGGGGGGGAATGTGCAGGAAGAGGACAGACTAAGTCAGTCAAGCTGGATTATTCATTCACTCGACAATTATTTACGGAGGGCCTGGAACTATAGACTGAGCAAGACAGGATCCCTCATGGAACTTCCAGATTGACAAGTGGGACAGGCATTAAACTATAGCCTTCAAAAAACAATTACCAGTATAATAAAAGACGTGATGACATACAGAGTGCTGAGAATATATAAAAGGGAACACCTACCCTAACCTGAAGGGCAGAGTAGGAAGTGATATATCAGGTCTTTGGCATGGGGATGAGGAGGAATGGGAATCAGAATGTCTAGACCACACATAGAGAGCAATCATCCAACTCCCTGCTTTGCTCTCATACTTGCCAATCGTCTGATAAAAAATACAGTTTGTTATATAACTTTTTAGGGTAAAGAATGAGGTGGCGAACCAGCATGAGTACCCATGCAGATATTCTTCCCATTAAAGATCAACAAACTGGCAGACTGGTATGGCATGTCTTTTACTGTGTTTGAATAAAGAAAATGCAATTGCTGTTATCTATTCAACTCTGGATACACTGACAAATAGTTCTGGACCTGCCAAAATGAGGGCCTAACCCTGGATCCTGGTGACCTCCTGTGAGATGCTAGTTGGATGGTGAGTAGCTGACTTCCCTAGAAATCATTTTCTTGGCCCCCTCTAACTGCAAAGAATACAGTAATTTTGAGACTTCGGTTCTAGAACAAGATAGCTCTTTTCCTATTAGTAAATGGGAAAGTTTCAAGTACTAGTACAGACAAAATGAAATTGACATTGTAGGTGTTACCTACAACAATCAAGGCTTAACTACAACAAGACTGTGCTCAAAGCCCACAAGGGGGTGCACCAAGAGTGTCTACCTCAGGTAATTGGGGAGGCTGAGCCACTGGGCCCTATAGGACACTGAGCACAGAAAGCCACTCTATCGACACAGCGAAGCATTAAAATGCCGAGACAAAGAAACAGGACACAAATGACAGAAATGGAGGAAAGCAAACTACTGGATATAGAGTTCAAAATCACACTTTTAAGGTTTTTCAAAAATTTTCTAGAAACTGCTGATAAACTTAATGAGACCCTCAAGAAATCTAATGAGACCCTCGATGTTGTGATAAAGGACCAACTAGAAATTAAGCATACACTGACTGAAATAAAGAATATTATACAGACTCCCAACAGCAGACCAGAGGATCTCAAGAATCAAGTCAAAGATTTGAAATACGAAGAAGCAAAGAACACCCAACCGGAAAAGCAAAATGAAAAAAGGACCCAAAAATACGAAGATAGTGTAAGGAGCCTCTGGGACAGCTTCAAGCGTACCAACATCCAAATTATAGGGGTGCCAGAAGAAGAGAGAGAGCAAGATATTGAAAACCTATTTGAAGAAATCATGACAGAAAACGTCCCCTACCTGGTGAAAGAAATAGACTTCCAAGTCCAGGAAGCGCAGAGAACCCCAAACAAAAGGAATCCAAGGAGGACCACACCAAGACACATCATAATTAAAAAGCCAAGAGCAAAAGACAAAGAGAGAATCTTAAAAGCAGCAAGAGAAAGAAACTCAGTTACCTACAAGGGAGTACCCATACAACTGTCAGCTGATTTCTCAACAGAAACTATGCAGGCCAGAAGGGAGTGGCAAGAAATATTCAAAGTGATGAATACCAAGAACCTACAACCAAGATTACTTTATCCAGCAAAGCTATCATTCAGAATTGAAGGTCAGATAAAGAGCTTCACAGATAAGGAAAAGCTAAAGGAGTTCATCACCACCAAACCAGTATTATATGAAATGCTGAAAGGTATCCTTTAAGAAGAGGAAGAAGAAGAAAAAGGTAAAGATACAAATTATGAACAACAAATACACATCTATTAACAAGTGAATCGAAAAATCAAGTGAATAAATAATCTGATGAACAGAATGAACTGGTGATTATAATAGAATCAGGGACATAGAAAGGGAATGGACTGACTATTTTTGGGCGGCGGGGGGAAGGGGTGTGGGGGATGCGGGAAGAGACTGGAAAAAATCGTACACCTATGGATGAGGACAGTGGGTGGGGAGTGAGGGCGGAGGGTGGGGTGGGAGCTGGAAGGAGGGGAGTTATGGGGGGGAAAAAGAGGAACCAATGTAATAATCTGAACAATAAAAATTTAATTAAAAAAATAAAATAAAATAAAAAAAGAAATTGACATTGTAGAACAATGGTGTGATTGATGGACTAACTAGAATAGAAAGTGTCACCAACCAAGGATGACAAGTAGGTAAGCCACTTATGAGGTGAGGTGACCTAAACTAGGGGAGTAAACTGTTTGCCGTAGGATATAAAGAAAAGGTATCAAAAATGACTCCTAAGCAAATCTGAAACTTGCCTTACCAGGTATTTAAGAAATCTGACCAGGAATTGACAAAAGAAAGTAAACTCTCTGTCTGTAAAAAGTAACACTTAAAATATAATAGAACCTTTGAAGAACTAATGCTCAGTGAGTTCTAGAGAAAAATTTAATTTCCCCCCTTTAGCCCTGACCGGTTTGGCTCAGTGGCTAGAGCATCAGCCTGAGGACTGAAGGGTCCCAGGTTCGATTCCGGTCAAGGGCATGTGCCTTGGTTGCAGTCACATCCCCAATAGGGTGTGTGCAGGAGGCAGCTGATCGATATTTCTCTCATCGACGTTTCTAACTCTCTCTCCCTCTCCCTTCCTCTCTGTAAAAAATCAATAAAATATATTTTAAAAATAAATAAATAAATAATTTCCCCCCTTTAAAGGGGAGGCATCCAATAACAGGTCAAAAATCTACACCAAAAAACCCACGTACACTGGCCTCCTTAGTCCATCATTAACATCAACACATCATAGAAGTAACTGCAAGAAAGATATATCTTCAGTTTGATTTTGGTTTGACTAATTTTAGTAAATATCTTCTTGTTACTGGTTACAAGTAGAAGGAAGCTATAAATTTTACCAAGTTACTAAATATGTATTTTTAACCTAAGTGATTTGTTCATTTGAGAAATACTATACATTTGTTCTTAAAGTTTAATGCCTCCAGCAAGTCACATTTATTCACCATGTACTCAGTACGGGTGAGCTTACAGTGTAATGAGGAAACACATTCATCATACAATCATACATAAGTGTAATATCCAATTTGGTGAGTCCAATGAAGGAAGGTACCCAGGGCAAAGATCAGAGGAATATGACCTAGTCAGGGAGGTTAGGGAAGGGACAGATTCATTAAGGAAGTGATTGTGGGGCTAAAATTTGAAGGATAAAAGCGGGAGTTAACTTAGAGGTCAGAGGTGAGGACATGCATCCCAGGAAGAAAGGACAGTATATGGGTTCCCAAAGCAACAGGGAACACTAAACTTCCAAAGTAATGAGAAGCCCACGAGAGCTGGAGTACAGAAATCAAGGACTTGGCAAGGGAGGCAACCGCCACACCCTTCAGGGCTTACCAGCCTGTGTTAAGGATTTCGGTCTTTATCCTAAAAGATCAAGCAAGATAAAGACTAAAAGTGTCTGCTGGATTTTTACTGAGCTGTTTAGGAAGACAGGAAGAGAGTAGATGGGGTGGAGGAAGAGGAGGTATAGAAATGGAGTCAGTGAAGACTGAGGAACCTGTTGAAAGGTTTGACTGTGAAAAGGGGCAAGAGGACATTAACTGGAGTGAAGCATGAGATCAAGATAAGGAGGGGAGGCTAGTGAAAAGAAAAGCAGCAAGAAGAGGGGTGAATATATGAGAGATGGGGTAATAGGGGGAAAGGCATAAAGGAGGGGATTTACCTTAGAAAGACACAAGTACATTGATTCAAAGGGTGAAGATATATATAAGTTTATAGATTTGAGGGTGACAAAAGAGACAGAGTTCATGCCTGTTGGCTTCTATTTGTTCTGTGACTAGAAGACTGAGGGGTCAGTTGGAAGTTAAAGATGAAGGACTGTCAAGCAGTGTCAAAGGTTGCACTAACAACAAGCCATACCTTTACTCGGCCAGGATGATACAAGTTACAATACTAGTAAATCATACAGCTGTAGACTTCTAACTTCTGTTTTTCTCCCTCTACAACTCTTTGATTTTTTTTGAATTGTGGTTTTAAAAAAACACACACATCTAACAGAATTGACTATCTTAAACTTTAGGTACACAGTTCAGTAGTGTGAAATGCATTCATTGTTGCACATCAGATCTCCATAACTTTTTCATCTTACAAAACTGAAACTTTGTACCCATTCAACAGCTCCTCATTTCCACCTTCCCCCAGCCATTGGCAACCAACATTCTTTGTCTCTAGGAGTCGGACTACTTTAGATACCTAAGTGGGATCAGTTTCTTTTTGTGACTAGCTTACTTCACTTCAATGTGAAGGTTCTTCCATATTGTAGCATGGGACAGGACTTCCTTTTCAAGGTTAATAATATTCTACTGTAGGTATAGACCACAGTGTTTATCCATTTATCCACCTATGGACACTTAAGTTGCTTCCCTAAGATTTAATTTAAAATATATATATATATTTTCCTGACTCCTGGCTTTTCAAAATGTTTCCTTTCTATTTTGCCAATTAAACATTCCTGCCACAAGACCTGATTATACAATGTATATACACTTTGGCTGTTGACAGAATTTACTATCCTTTTTCCTTCAATGATTCAGCTCTCTAATGGCATGAGTATGTACTAAAGAAATGTATATAACCTGCAAGCCTTGCTTAAAAGTTTACATCAGGGTGGGATGACAGGATAGCAATACCAAGGAAGTAACTTCATTAGTAACATTCAGCTATAAGGAAATTTGATGTAATAAAATCTATTAGGTTGTATTTAAGTAGTAGCATGTAATCATTTAGTATCAAAGACAGGCTTAGAATCATTAGCTGGAGAGAAACCAAGATGGCGGCATAGGTTAACTCTGGAGTTTGCTGCCTCGAACAACCACTTCAAAAATACAACTAAAAGACGGAACGGACATCATCCAGAACCACAGGAAGGCTGGCTGAGTGGAAGTTCTACAACTAGGAGGAACCGAGAATCAGAGGGGGCGCAGTGCTGAAGTAAAATACTAAGGTGCGGAGTGCGCGCGGCGCAGGCTGGTGGCTGAGGGCGCGGTTGTCTGTTTCAATCCGGAGAGAGCCTCAGACTCAGAGCTCCAGATCCGGGCGAGCCTCTAGGGACCCAGACTCAAACGGGAGAAGCAGGACTGTCTGGCTACGGTCCCTCCAAGGTTTGCAGCTGTTGCTGGGACAGAGAGGCAGAGCCCCTGGGGACGGACTGAGAGCAGCCATAACTGCTCCCTCCTCCGCCCTGTTCATCCCGCGGGACCCGCCCCGCCCAAGCCCTGCACAGAGGCATTTGCCGGATAGCCTCACGCAAAGGCTAGATTAGCACCTCCCTAGAGGACACAAGTTCTTCCACTGCAAACACAGCTGATTATCACAGCCAGTCGGCCTGGAGGTCAAATCCCTCTAGTATTAATTATAACAATCAAGGCTTAACTACAACAAGACTGCACACAAAGACCACTAGGGGGGTGTATCAAGAAAGCGTAAAAAATGCGGAGACAAAGAAACAGGACAAAACTATCAAGGGAGGATATTGAGTTCAGAACCACACTTTTGAGGTCTCTCAAGAGGCTTCTAGAGTCTGTCATAAACTTGATGAGATGTACAGGAAATCTAATGAGGCCCTCGATGGTGTGATAAAGGACCATCTAGAAAGTAAGCATACACTGACTGAAATAAAGAATATTATACAGACTCCCAACAGCAAACCAGAGGAGCGCAAGAATCAAGTCAAAGATTTGAGATGCGAAGAAGCGAGAAACACCCAACCGGAAAAGCAAAATGAAAAAAGAACCCAAAAATACAAAGATAGTGTAAGGAGCCTCTGGGACAGCTTCAAACGTACCAACATCAGAATTATAGGGGTACCAGAAGATGAGAGAGAGCAAGATATTGAAAACATATTTGAAGAAATAATGACAGAAAACTTCCCCCACCTGGTGAAAGAAATGGACTTCCAAGTCCAGGAAGCGCAGAGAACCCCAAACAAAAGGAATCCAAAGAGGACCACACCAAGACACATCATAATTAAAATGCCAAGAGCAAAAGACAAAGAGAGAATCTTAAAAGCAGCAAGAGAAAGAAACTCAGTTACTTACAAGGGAATACCCATATGACTGTCAGCTGATTTCTCAACAGAAACTTTGCAGGCCAGAAGGGAGTGGCAAGAAATATTCAAAGTGATGAATACCAAGAACCTACAACCAAGATTACTTTATCCAGCAAAGCTATCATTCAGAATTGAAGATCAGATAAAGAGCTTCACAGATAAGGAAAAGCTAAACGAGTTCATCACCACCAAACCAGTATTATATGAAATGCTGAAAGGTATCCTTTAAGAAGAGGAAGAAGAAGAAAAAGGTAAAGATACAAACTATGAACAACAAATATGCATCTATCAACAAATGAATCTAAGAATCAAGTGAATAAATAACCTGATGTACAGAATGAACTGGTGATTATAATAGAATCAGGGACATAGAAAGGGAATGGACTGACTATTCTTGGGGGGAAAAGGGGTGTGGGAGATGCGGGAAGAGACTGGACAAAAATCGTGCACCTATGGATGAGGACAGTGGGTGGGGAGTGAGGGCGGAGGGTGGGGTGGGAGCTGGAAGGAGGGGAGTTATGGGGGGAAAAAAGAGGAACAAATGTAATAATCTGAACAATAAAGATTAAAAAAAAAAAAAAAAGAAAGAATCATTAGCTGTATAACCACTCCAGGCCTCCAAATCTGGAAAATGGGGTATTTAATAGCACCTATCCACAGGTGCATGAAGGGAACTAAATGAGATGAAAGTACAACTCAGTCCAGTTCCTGAGAAACCAGAGGTGCTCAATAATCATAATCCTTCATTCTTTTTTTGTTCATCCTCACCTGAGGATTATTTTCCCCCCGTTGATTTTCAGAGCGGAAGGGAGGGGGAGAGACAGAGAGAGACACAGCCATGTGAGACACACACATAACCGGGGCAGGGTAAAGAGCCTGCCACCGAGGTCCGTGCCTTTGACGGGAATCCAACCCTAACCACTGAGCCACCGGCACTTCATTATTTTACATAATGTATCACGGTGTTTCTGAAATGCTTTGATTTGAAAAACGCAGACATAGACAACTTTTCAACAACATCAGTCCAGTGGAAGGCATACCAAACCAGAACCAAAAACACACAAAAAAGTAAATAATGACTGCAGAGAGCCACGAAGAAGAGGCGCCCAAGAAAGAGTCCTCTTGAGTGACATCCTCTTACAAGCACCTACCACACAGGTACACTCTTAACTGTGCCCATGAAGCTAAGTACGGTTCAACCCGGGCACTGACAGTCTAAGCTGCAAATTCATTTTCAGGCATCCCTGCCCCGCCCCCTAGGCGCCAACAGTGCACCCCAGGAACTGTGACCACCAAAAGGCACCCACTCTTTCAAACGCCCCAGAGGGCGAGGGGTGGGCCGCCCCAGGCTGCGAACTGCCGAGAGAGAACCCACCCCAAATCCTCGAGGTTCCTCCGCCGCCTTCTAGATTCTCCCGCGCCCCGAAGCTCTACGGCTCCGAAGGTGCGGGCGCATCCAGGACCCGCCACCCCGCAGCCCCGGGAGGCATCTCCGGCGCGCGGGGCGCACCTTCTCGGCCACCTCCCGGGTGGCAGGCTTCACAATCGGGGATCCGCGCTCCCTGCAGGACCCCCTGACCTCCATGAGGGGCCCCGGCGCTACCGCGGGGTGCGAGGCTGAACAATCTCAGGTCCTCTGACCTCACTGCCCAGACTTCCGGATCCCAGCAACATTCAGGCCGCAGAGCCGACGGGATGGGGAGTGGGGAGGACCAGGCTCGGCCCTGGGCTGCACGCCAGGCTGCGGGGGACCACGCTCCTCGCCGCCACCCTCCACCCCCAGCGCCCAGGGTAGAGCCGCAGGGCCGAGCGCGCCATTCAAACTGGGGAGGGGCGGGACTCGGGCCCAGGGCCAGGGGCGCGCGGGCACCACGCACAAGGGGGGCCTGGACTCCCAGGAGCCTCACGGCCCGGTGCGCCCCCGGAGTGCCGATCACCGCCCAGCCCGGTTCCCTCAGCCCACCGCGCTTACCCGAATTTACCGCCAACAGCGTCGCCATCTTGGAGGCGCGCTAACGGCGCCCCGTGCGCACGGAAGCCCCAGAAATGGGGGAGGCTGCCCAGGGCGACACCTGAACAGAAAGGAACAGCGCGGGTCCCCCCCGAACTGCACGCTCAGCCGACCCAGGAGTACAAACGCTCAAAAAAATCTGCTCTGGGTCACAGAGGTCAATTTCCCCCGGATTATTCCCATTCAAATAAGGCGAAGGAGACCAATTCCAAGACGCGAGGTCCCTAATTCACGTTAGTCGTGCAGTGCATCCTGGGACTTGTAGTTTCCTTTTAATGATGACTAAAGTTGTTTAGGTGGAACGGAAAATGATATTCTGAGACTAGTTATTGAAATGACTCCCATTTATGATATATGTAAGAGCTGTAAATTCAAATCATCTTCATTTCAAATTAAATATTCCTTGCATTATTGCCTTACTTTAGGGAGTGGAGTGATGTGTAAGATTGTAAGATGCCTAAACCCCTCAAGGAGGGGAAAAAAAAAAGGAAACATATGTAATACTGTTTGTAATACTTTAAGCAATAAAACAAAATTTAAAAAAATAAATAAAAGAAAAGAAAGGAAAAAAAGAAGAAAAAAAGATGCCTAAACCCCAAAAAGTCATTTAAGCAGTTACAAACTAACTTTTCATTACATTTCAATATATCAGTATATCAACATTTCAATATATCAAGTTTCAACATAGTTGCATAGAGTGAAACAAATCATAACATTTTATTATGAAATTTACAAGTGTATACAAAAATTAGAATAATGAACGCCCAGCTTCAATAGCGTGGCCAATTCCTGCACCCGACCCCCATCATCACTGGAGATTATTTTGAAGCAATTTCCAGACATTTCATAAACACCAAATATTTTCCTGCCTAAGCACTCCCAAATAACTGAATGTTCTTTTTTCACTTGCTAAATTTTAGTTTGCTAATTTTCAAACTAAAATACAGTCATTACCATTTGCTATCACATGCCAGATATTTATTGAGAATTTCACATTATCCTATAATAATAGTAATAATAACAAATAGTATTATTACATATATTTATGTATTGTTTTATATATTACTAGGGGCCCAGTACACGAATTCGTGCACCTTGAAAGGAACTGTGGTCCCTGAGGCTGCGGTGGGTACAGGGGTGGGTCTCAGCCCAGCCTCCACACCCCTGCCCAGCCCTTCCTGCCATGGCCTCCAACACCCCTCACCCCCCCATCCCCTGTCTGCCAGCAGCCCCACTCCCGTCACTGCCACTCCCACACGCTGACAGCTCTGGCCCCGCTCACACCTGCTGATGGTGCAGAGTGATTGGAGCCAGTGCCAGCAGCAGGGAGGTGGAGAAGCCCTCAGGGGCAATCAGGGACGGCTGACAGCGCCGAGCGATCAGGACCAGCGGCAGGTGCTGGCAGCGGGTGCAAGCGGCGGCTCCAGCGCAGGCAGTGGGTGCGAGCAGGGCTGGCACCGGCAGTAGGTGCGAGTGCCAGGCGGGACCGTGGTGAGCAGGAGCAAAGAATTTTCAGTAACCACCGGAGGCTCGCCACGATGATAGCGACCAGCGCCCCACCTTGGTCTGGTGCCCCAGCTCACCTGCTCCACCATCCTGCCACAGACAACTCCCACCATGTTCCACGCACACACCCTGGTGGTCAGTGCACATCATAGCAACCAGTTCGGTTGTTTGGTTGTTCCATCGTTCAGTCTATTTGCATATTAGCCTTTTATTATATAGAATATATATTATTATTTCATTATCTCATTTAATCCCTGAAACAATCCTATTAGTCAGAGGATATAATTACAGCTACTTATCTCAGATGTCCCTGTGCCTTACAACCTCACTTTATCAACGCCTCCAACATTCCACTGAGGCTGGGAGAATTTCACTGTAGAAAATCAGAATTAAATAACTTAAACAAATTACAGAATTTGTTGTTAAGAATATCCAAATAATAGTAAATGACAGGCACAATGTATATTAGGCGAAACACAAAAGTAATTGGTGATTTTTTAAAGTCATTGTTATATAGAGAAAATTCTCAGACTACAATTTGAGGATTGAAGAGGAAGAGAGAATGCAAAAGCGAAGTTTAGTGTGAAAGTGAGAAAAATTGAGCAGCAACTTGGCAGGAAGCAGCATTCAAAGATTTACTTTCTCAGCACTAATAATACAAGCCTTCCCCTCCACATACTCTTTAAGCTCACACACTTCCCAATGAGTAGATCACTTCCGCTTTCTGTGAAGGAACTCTTTAACTTCCTGCAACTCCTCACTCATCATCACACAAGCATCCTGTCCCTTGACTTGTGGGATACCACTGTTCCTAGTTTTCCTTCTGTCTTTCTATTTCTTTTTACGTTTCCTACTGGAACTTCTCTTCCTCTTCTCACCATTAAATATAGCTCTTCCTTTTCTGTCATCCCAGCCTCTCTTCTTTTCATTCTACATGCTTCCGGGAAATCTATGGCTTCTTACCGCCACCTATTAGCTGATGGATTCTGTATTTGCAATTCTAGTCCAGTCCTCTCTCCTAGGCTTCAGATTTGTATCTCTAACTTGTCTATCCCACATCTCCATTGATTGTTACACTGGTATCTCAAAATCAACCATTTAATCCATAATTCAAAGCAGCGCTTTCCTCTTAAAAACCTGCCACCCTATCTACTTGGTTGTCAAAGCCAGGCACCTGGAAGTCTTTTTATGATATTCCTTCAATTGCCAAATGCCATTGCCAAAAAAACAACAAAGAAGTGTGACTTTGCCTTAAAGTGACTAATGGGTAGAAAGGTCCTACCCACTCTACCTCATAAATTTTTCTGGATCCCTTTTCTCTTCTCTGCTCCTTAGGCCATTGTTTTCATCAAATGTCCAATGAATCACATGTCCCTGAATTCAAGCCACATTGTAATCACCTGCCGCATTCAATCTGAGGCTTATGACTTGCTTGGATGAAAAAAAATGCAGTGGAAGTGACATTGGGCAAGTTCTGAGCTTAGGATCTAAGAGGCCTTGCTGTTTCCACTTTTGCTTGTTTGCTGCCCTGAGAAACCATGTAAGGAAACAAGGTACATAGCGCTATATATGTGTGTTTGTTAACTAAAAATAAACTATTTCTAAGGCAAAATAAGTGCTAAATGGAGATACAGTGGTCCACTGCCACCCACGGGGAATATGTTCCAAGACCCCCAGTGGATGCCTGAAACCACAGATAGTATCAAACCCTATATACACTGTTTTTTCCTATGCATGCATACCTATGATAAAGTTTAAATTTATTTATTTATTTATTTATTTATTTTTTAATATATTTTATTGATTTTTTACAGAGAGGAAGGGAGAGAGATAGAGAGTCAGAAACATCGATGAGAGAGAAACATCGATCAGCCGCCTCCTGCACATCCCCCATGGGGATGGGCCCGCAACCCAGGCACATGCCCCCGACCGGAATCGAATCCGGGACCCTTCAGTCCGCAGGCCGATGCTCTATCCACTAAGCCAAACCGGTTTCGGCTAAAGTTTAATTTATAAATTGGGCACAGTAAGGGTTAACTAATTTGTAACTAATAATAAAATAGAACAATTATAACAATATACTGTAATAAAAGTTATGTGAATGTTTTCTCTCCTTCTGATAACTGATCTTGATAATCAAGTTGATTACTAAGTGACTAATGGGGTGGATATGCTAACAAAGATTATGATTCAAGACCTGGGTGGAATGGAAGGAGATTTCATCATGCTACTCAGAACAGCTATTTTTAAAAAAGATATTTTCATTAATTTTAGAGAGGAAGGAGAGAGAGTGAGATAGAAACATCAATGATGAGAGAGAATCACTGATCGGCTGCTTCCTGCACGTCCCACACCAGGGACCAAGCCCGCAACCTGCGCATGTGCCCTGAACGGGAATCGACCTATGACCTCCTGTTTCATAGGTCGATGCTCAACCACTGAGGCACACTGGCCAGGCAGAACAGCAGTTTAAAACTTGTAAATAATTTATTTCTGAAATTTTCCATTTAATATTTTCAGACGAGGTTGTCTGGCCCTGGGTACCTGAAACTGTGGAAAGAAAAACCGCAGGTAAGTGGGGTCTATTGTACTTAGGTACACATTCAGCCCCTCAGCTCCCCGATCCCTTCACTGGTGTAGCTCTTTGGCTGCTGTAATCACATTGTCCTTCCCTCTGAATCTTCGTTGGCACTATATTCTCATTCTAGAATATCTTTTTTTTAGAAATATATTTCTTTATTGATTTCAGAGAGGAAGGGAGAAGGAGAGAGAGATAGAAACATCAATGATGAGAGAGAATCATTGATCGGCTGCCTCATATACACCCCCTACTGGGGATCGAGCCCACAACCCAGGAATGTGCCCTTGGCTGGAATCGAACCTGGGACCCATCGGTCCGAAGGCTGACACTCTTCTATCCACTAAGCCAAGCCGGCCAGGGCTCATTCTAGAATATCTTGAGCCCCTTCATCTGGTTGCTCTTCACAGGCATCACCTTTCCCCACCCTAATTTCCCCGCATCAGGCTGAATTAAATGCTATACTCTCCCATAATGTATCATCATTTTCCACAGCTCTGTCTGCCCCTCTGGTTTGAAAACTCCACATAGAAGAGTAGAGGTACCCAACAGGTAGCCAATAAACGTTGAATGAATACGGCCAAGGAAAGGTGGAACTACTGTCTCCTAACCCATTGCCAGACTATATTGTGGGCTCCCTGGCGACAGTTTCATAAAGTACCATCTCTCTTGCAAGTGCCTGAAAACTCTAGAATAAAAAGACTAGGTCCTTCTTTTCTTAATGCTTGGACTACCAATACCAACCTAAAGATGATAGGGAACTCCTTATTTCCTTTTATGAAAAACACCAAGGATCCAGCTAAGGAATTAGTTGGCTGAACCACCTTGAGAGGTTTTCCTACAGATACAGGCGGAAACTCTAGACTTGGGAGAAGGCTTGTGCCACAATGGTGCATGAAATAAAACAGAGAAGTGGGTTGGAGAAGAGTCATGTAAAAGTATCGTTGGCGCCGAAACCGGTTTGGCTCAGTGGATAGAGCGTCTGCCTGCGGACTCAAGGGTCCCAGGTTTGATTCCGGTCAAGGGCATGTGCCTGGGTTGCGGGCCCATCCCCATGGGGGATGTGCAGGAGGCGGCTGATCGATGTTTCTAACTCTCTATCTCTCTCCCTTCCTCTCTGTAAAAAATCAATAAAACATATTTTTTAAAAAAGTATCGTTGGCAAAGTCAGTTTATCCAATCAAAAAGAGTCTTGATTGTACCCTGGGAGTCAGCATGAATGCTTGGCTTGGATCTTGGGCTGGGAGTGTGAAGGAGAGTGGGGAATTATGAGGGAAGCGAATTCTGTCTGAGTGTGATAAAAAGCAGAGTATTCATCCCATCAGAAGAATACTCAAAGTGAAACTATGTACCAGGAACAAGAAAGCATTAATTGAAATAAACTACGGCACTGTTCAGGACATGATGTAAACTCAGCAACAAAGGACAATAGGAAATGTTCCCAAGTGCAAAAAAAAAAATGCAAAAATTAATAAATTAGAGATAGACAGTTTTAAGAAAGATCGCAATTCAACATGAAGCTGTCCTGTGTGTCATTACTCTGCTTCAGTTTGGCTTACGGTCATTCTTCAGTGATGTGTATTGTGCATCTTCTCATATCATGGAAGAGTTGAGATTTTTAGGGAGATTCTGAAAATAAAGCATAGCATGCTGATGGAGTTGAGGAAAGACTTTTATTAAGACAGGTTGCTCTGAATCTAAATTTCTACTTTGCCAGTGATGTACTTTGTGATAGTGAGCAAGTTTTTCAACCTCTCCAAGTCTGAGTTTCCTCATCTATTAATATAGAAATAAGAGCCGTGGCCAGTGTGGTTCAGTGATGAGAGGGTCCGCTCCCACCAAAGGGTCTCAGGATCCATTCCCGGTCAAGGCATGTACCTGGGTTGCAGGTTCAATCCCCGGCCCCAGTGGAAGCATGTGCGGGAGGCAACCAAACGATGACGTGTCCCTCTCACATTGATGTTCCTCTCTCTGTCTCTCTTCCTCTCTCCCTTTCTTCCACCCTCTCTAAAAATAAATGGAAATAATATACTCGATTGAGGATTAACAACAACAACAAAAAAGCCCCGGCTGAGTAGCTCAGTTGGTTAGAGTGCTGTCCCCAGACACCAAGATCGCAGGTTGGTTCGATCCCTGGTTAAGGCACTTACAAGATTAAACTAATGAATGCATAAATAAGTGGAACAACAAATCAATATTTAATATTTCTCTGTCTCTCCCTCTCTCTCCCTTCCTTTCTCTAAAATCAATCAATAAATAAAAAATTTAAAATAAAAACATAAAAATAAGAATACTTCCCTTGGTTTGCTGAAAATATTCAGTGCAATAACATCAATTTACCATAAAAAACTTAGAAGGTATTCTGCTGTAATAATTGGATAATCAGACTGAATAACAATGAAGATAAAGTATGGGGATTAAAGAAAGAAAAATAAACAATGAATAAGAGCGTCTGATAAAGATGGATTAATGCAGTGCTAATAATAGTATAGCAACAATGAATTCTATTAATGAGGTTCCCATGGCAGTGTTAACTCAACCATGTTGCACCACCCTATACATTTTAAATTGCACTTATGTAGTAATGAGACTAATTTAAATGCTTTTAAAATTAGATAGAAAATGGATGTGGCCAAAGGAACTCAGAATTTACTGTGATTTTAAGATTTCAATCTCCACCCATGATAAACATGAAAAACCTACAGCAAGATTATCATTCTTAAAATGCAATTTAAGAAAAAAACCCAACTATTTAGCCTTGAAATATTGTTGCTTCTTGGTTTCTAAAATTACCTCTGCAAAACACCTAGAGCAAGATTGGGTACTCATTTTATTGTGAAAAAATATACAAAACCTAAAATTAACCATTTTTAAATATACCATTCTGAGGTGTGAAGTACATTCATTCTGTACTGCAATCATCACCACCATCCATCTCCAGAACTTTTTCAATTTCCCCAACTAAACTCTGTACCCATTAAACACTAACTCCCTATTCTGCCCTCTCCCCAGCCGGTGGGCAACCACCATTCTTGTTCTCTGAATTTGACTAGTCTAGGTATCTCATATAAGTGCAATCATACAATACGTGCCCTTTGTCATTTGGTGACTGACTTATTTTCACTTAGTATAATGTCCTCAGGTTCATCCACGTTGTGGCACATGTCAAAATGTCCTTCCTTTTCCAGGCTGAATAACAGCCCATTGTATGTATACACCACATTTTGTTTATCCATTCATTCATCCGTGGACACTTGGGTTGCTTCCATATTGTTGCTTCCATATTGTTGCTTCCATATTGTTGCTTCCATATTGTTGCTTCCATAATGCTCATTGAAGATGGGTGTACATCATCTCTTTGAGTCCGCACATTCAGTTATTCTGAGAATGTACCTAGAAGTGAAATTGCTGGATCGTATGTGTTTACTTTTTGAGGAATCACCATACTGTCCCACAGCATCTGCACCATTTTACATTCTCACCAGAAGTGTACAAGGGTTCCAATTTCTACAAATCTTCAACAACACTTGTTATTTTCTTTTTTATTATACATACAACTAGAGGCCCAGTGCACGAAATTCATGAGAGGGGCCCCTCAGCCCGACCTGCACCCTCTCACAGCCTGGGAGCCCTCAGGGGATGTCCAACTGATAGCATCACTTTGGCACATGCCCAGGTTGCAGGCTTGATCCCCAGTAGGGGACGTGCAGTCAAACATCTTTAGGGCTGCTGAGGAGGTGGGAGAGGCTCCTGCCACCGCCACTGTGCTTGCCAGCCCTCAGCCCGGCTTCTGGCTGAGCAGTGTTCCCCCTGTGGAAGCACACTGACCACCAGGAGGAAGCTCCTGTGCTGAGTGTCTGTCTCCTGGTGGTCAGTGCACGTCATAGTGACCAGTCATTCCACCATTCCGGCGATTTGCATATTACTCTTTTATTATATAGGATAGCCATCCAAATGGGAATAAAGTGGTATTTCATTGTGGTTTTGATTTGCATTCTTTAATGATGAGTGATGTTGAGCATCTTTTAATGTGCCCATTGTCCATTTGTATGTCTTCTTTGAAAAAATATCTATTGAGGTCCTTTGCCCATTTAAAAAAAAAACTATTGTGTTGTGTGTTTTTTGTTGAGTTGTAAGAGATATTTATATATTCTCAATATTAATCCCTTACCAGGTATTCATTTTTTATTTCATCTTATATTTATTTGTTTGTTTTAAAATGCATTATTTTTTAAAAAATAGGATCACTCTGCAAGTGACCAGAAAAAGTTTTCATTATGATCAAGCCTTTAGGTCATTTGAAGGGCTCCTTCATCTGTTCATTTTTCAAACAGTAAAAGTATAAAAGAGAAATTAAAATCACCCTAATCCCAGCACTCAGAAAGATAACTTTAGTAATTTTTTTGATTGGCAATGTTAGGAAACCTTGGTGCTGATTGAATCCTAAAACTAGAAGACGATTATAAAAATCCAGTCCATCTTCCTGCCTTCAGACAGAAAAAGGCATAAATAAGACAGAGTCGAGAACAATTCCCCCAACAAACACTATTTCTCTTTTAAAAATTATTATAAATTTAGGAAATATATGAAGACAGGTGATTTGAATCAATTAAGGTATAAATATTAGGTGTTAAGTATTTTTAAAATATGTATTTTTTTAAAATATATTTTTATTGATTTCAGAGAGGAAGGGAGAAGGAGAGAGAGATAGAAACATCAATGATGAGAGAGAATCATTGATCGGCTGCCTCCTGCACACCCCCTACTGGATATCAAGCCCTTGACTGGAATCCAATCTGGGACCCTTCAGTCCGCAGGCTGACACTTTATCCATTGAGCCGGCTGGGGCGTAGGTATGAAGTATTTGTAAATATAAAAATCATTGGTATTATTTCATAGTTGCAAATAAGTACTATAGCACCATAATGGATATATAGGAAGAAAGTAATATGTCAAGACTTCAAAAGGAAGGGACCCCTTCATTAGGAATAATAAATACAGGCTAAATCATAAAATTGTAACCCACATTAGAATGTATGCTCTGTGTGGGCAGGCACATATGTTTATTAAAGCTGGGGACAGTGAGACAAGGAAGCGCTTAGGACAGGAAAAACAACAGGAACAGGAGGGGCGGGGGGGGCTGCTTTGGCTCACTGAGAAATCAGAGAAGAAGGGACTTTGGGGCCTGTACAGGCTCAGGGGGTTAGCCAGGGATGAAATGCTGCTGCCCATTGCGCCACTGGTTGCAAGTCTCCTGGGGTCCCTAGAGTTTCGGAGATGCATGCCTGGGGGGAGAGAAAGGCGCAGACATGCTCCTGGAGGGACAGCACAGTGGGCAGGCATATTTACTTTTTTCAACCGTGTCTCTCAGGCACCTAGAACAGTACCTAATACACCAGAATAGGTGATCAATAAATATTTGTTGAATGAATAAATGTGCAGAAGAAAAAAGTTATATACAAGTCAGAGTAAGATGAAGAGAGAAAGAACTAAGAAGGGTCCAAGAAGAAAATCACAAGCAAAATTAGAAAATATCTTAAACTGAATGAAAATTAAGCATCATGTAAAAAAAATCAAAGCAAATTAAACCTATGTGGAAGAAGGAAACAAAGAATGAAAATCAAGCAAAAAGGAAATGGGAGGAAAATAAAGTCAATGTAAACAACTGTTCTTTGGAAAAAATTTTGACAAATCCTTAGCTTGATTGGTCAAGAAAAAAAGAGAGAAAAACACAAATTGCCAATATTAAGAACGAAAGAGAAACCACTGTTGCCAAGTTTCCATGTTTGGTGTAGAACTGGGCATTTCATTGAATTTCTTTCTTCATTATTATTTATTGAACAATGTAAATGTATTTATTAAGTCATATTTGTTATATCATCTATTTTTACATGCATTTTGGAAATAAAAATGATATTTCCATTGATGGGAAAAAAAGAAAGAAAAAAGAAAACATTGTTTCAGATGCTGCAAACATTTAAAAGAGAGTAGGGGATAAAGTACAGCATAGAACATTGAGTCAATAATATCGAGATGCAAGAGAAAAGTGTCCTTGCCCTTTCTGTCTGTCTGATTGTGGCAGACAAGATTGAATGAGGGAATACAGGGGGGAAAAATAATACTATAATAATCATGTATGGTGCCAGGTGGGTACTGGAAATATCAGGGGAACACTTTATAAATTACACTGTCTAACCATTATGCTGTACACCTGAGACTAATACAGAATAATATTAAATGTAAACTGTAATAGAAAAAAATTAAAACTTTAAAATAAAATAAAAGAGAATAAGAAAATATTATGAACAACTTAATGCCAATATATTTGACAACTTAGATAAAATGGTCAATTTCACCCTAGCCGGTTTGTCTCCGTGGATAGAGCGTTGGCCTGCTGACTGAAGGGTCCCAGGTTCAATTCCGGTAAAGGGCACATGCCTGGGTTGCGGTCTCAGTCTCCAGTAGAGGACATGCAAGAGGCAGGCGATCAGTGATTCTCTTTCATCATTGATGTTTCCATCTCTCTCTCCCTTTCCCTTCCTCTCTCTGAAATCAATAAAAATATATTTAAAACATAAATTAAAAAAATAAAATGGTCAATTTCTGTAAAAGACAAAAATTTCCAAAACAGAAAACTCAGATAGCTCTACATCTGTTAATGCAATTGAATTTGTAATGAAGAACTATTCAAAAAGAAAATTCAAGGCCTCAGTGGCTTACTTGATGAATGTTAACAAATGTTTAAGAAATGATATCAATCCTTCACAAACTCTTTCAGAACACAGAGGAATAAACATTTCCCAGTTAATTTTATGAGGCCATTATTAATCTGATAAAGCCAAAGACAGTATAAGGAAAAGAAAACTACAGACCAATATTACTAGTGAAGATAAGCTGTCAAAATCCTTAATGGGAACAACTACTAAAAATAGCAAAACCACATCACCAATATAGAGAAAGGATATTACGTCATGACCCAATGAACTTTACAAATTCAATTCTAGCAATTTATTTTCAATCATAGAGGGACTGACTTTTATTAATTCCATTTTATAAGGACAGTAAATGGCAAAAGAGAATTCTAGTGTGATTACCCAGAGATATTACTAAGCCAGCTGAAATCTTTGGAGAGGCTGTTCCAGGCCCTCTCTCCACGGGACACAGGCAATCACAGATCTAGGTCTGTTGCTCCACTTTTCCCAAGGAGACAGACCACTCTGTTTCTGTTAACAAATTTTGTTTTGTTTTTCTCCCCCCATCCCCCCAAATTAATTCAATCAGCAACCTTCTGATGAGATGGGGACACTCCTATATCTGGATTGGACTCGGTCTTCCAAATGTATAACACATTTGCAATCTGTCCCTTGGGATTTGCTATGCTCTTAATATTTGTATCCCCCTAAATTAGGATATATTGAAATCCTATTCCCTAATGCAGTGGTCGGCAAACTGCGGCTCTCGAGCCACATGCGGCTCTTTGGCCCCTTCAGTGTGGCTCTTCCACAAAATACCACATGCGGGCACACACGTACAGTGCGATTGAAACTTCGTGGCCCATGTGCAGAAGTCAGTATTTTGTGGAAGAGCCACACTCAAGGGGCCAAAGAGCCGCATGTGGCTCGCGAGCCACAGTTTGCCGACCACTGAGTGATGGCATTAGGAGGTGGTGCCCTCAAGAGGTGATGATTAGGTCAGGGCACATGCCTGGGTTGTGGGTTCAATCCCCAGTAGGGGGCGTACAGGAGGCAGCCAATTGATGATTCTCATCATTGATGTTCTATCTCTCTCTCCCTCTCCCTTCCTCTCTGAAATCAATAAAAACAATATTTAAAAAAATAAATAAATAAAAGAGGCTCCAGAGAGCTAGCTCACCCCTTCCACAAAATGAGACTATGAGAAGTGTGCAACCCCAAAGAGGGCCCTCACCTGACCATGCTGGCACCCCGATCTTGGACTTCCAGCTTCCAGACTGTGAGGAATAAATTGCAGCTGTTTATAAGCCACCCAGTCTATGGCATTTGGTTATAGCAGCCTGAATAGACGAAGAGAAGATTTCTTGCAAATGATCATTTCAAGCAAGAAGTATAATCACTACTTTAGCTTACAGTTCGTAAGCATTATTACTTTCACTCTCATATTAATCATTTGGCAAATTAATTGTTTCTTGGCTAAGTCTTTCACTCAGGAGTGTGAGAGCTTGCTCTCACAGCTAATCTTCAGCAGCTAGCTGAAGTCCTGACTGAAAAGACAGACTGTTGAATCCCCAAATCTGTGAATCTCCAAGGATAACCTTTTCCTGACCTCATTCCCCAGTTCTAGGACATCGTATTATCTTGTTACTATTTTTAGAGGCACAATTGAATACAACGTCTGTTTTTGTAGTGTTTTGAGTACTTTGAGTAGGAATAAGGCTTTCTCAGAGACACGGGGCTGGGAAAAAGTACAAGGACCCTTTCAACAACCAGGATTAGTCCAGACTGGGTCACAGATGTGAGTGGTAGTACTGCTGTCAGTCATGCAGGACAACATTTCTACTCAGGGCTGACTAAAAGAGGTTGCAGTGACACCACCTGAATCTGGGCCTCATGAGGGCCATTCCCCCAGACAGGCTGCCTTGGCTTTCTTAAATTCTAACTCATCTCAGCATCACCTCCTCCCTTGCTCATAGGTGGGTAACCTGATGGAGCCGAAAAGCGTTTGTTTGCTGTTCAGGTAGGAAGCTTGAATCAGACTTTCCAGGATGAAACCTCGCTCTGCTGGTCTCTGGCTCCTGGGTATTTTGAATCATGACTCCAATTGCAGGGTCCTCAGTTAGACTCATCTCACCTGCCGCCCAAAGGGCCAGTCAGTGCTGGACTTCTGCGGGAGGTGAAAGCTGTATCCATCTCACCTCAATTTGCTGACTCTGAAATATGGAGCTGAGTAGCCCAGTTCACCTTTGGGGCACTGGCTGGTCAGCTGTGCAGGTGGCTCGTTCTCTGCTGCTGTCCCATCCAGACTGAGCAGGGCCATGCTGCTCAAAAGGGTGAAGGCTAGACCAGGTTGAGAAAGAAGGCAGTTCAAGCAAGATGCCGTTCATCACCTGGGAGCTGGGGAGAGACCCCATGTCCCAATTCTGGGCTAACCAAGGGGAGGCCCCCAGCAGGTTTTGGAGGTTAATAGGAGACAGAGGCTGGGAAGATGGCTCAAGGCTTGAAAAGTGAAAGCCAGGAGGTTGAGGCAGAGGGCAGCCTGCACCCTCAGTCTGAGGGCTACTGTTCGGGCATCATCCCAACCTAGACTATCACTGTGTGATGGCAACTAGCATTGAGAAGAAACAACTGTGATTTTCAAAATGGGAACTGTGGCCCGTTAGATCTTGAAATAATTCTATTGAGCCTATTCCTCAAAATTTTTTTAACTAAAAAAAAAAAAAAAACAACAGAAAATATCACTATCTCACATGTAATAAGGATATGTTCTGATTTATAAAAATTTTGTTTTAGCTATATTTTGTGTATTGTAAACTAGGGCTCCATGAAAAATGTATTTCCAACCAGATTCATGCCAACAAATAGTGCCAGTAGCAGCTCTCACTAATTCTCCTTGCTCTGATTTCTTGCAAAGCCATCAAACAACCTATTGATTTTAATTTAGCTACCCATGAAAAGAGATGGCATTAATCAGTAAACAAGAATTCAGTTGCTTGATCGTTTTATTTCTCGTTGTGAACTAACAATTATCAATCTCTTGTGAATGTGTTTAGCATGAGGCAATCCCCTTCTGCCCAAACTCTGCCAGGTAATTAACAAAACAGATTCCCAAGCCAGCCACCTTCAGGAGTCAGTATCAGAACAGGGCATTTCAAGCAACCACATCCTTACCGATCTTTTCCCAGGCCTCTCACCTGCCTCCCATCTATCATCCATCCAGCATCCAGGGCAATCCTTTTACAACATAAATCCAGTCATGATACTAATGATACTGCCTTTAATGACGTTTCATTGTGGTAAGTGAAATCACTGGTCAAAAATGAAAATCAACGATTACATTGATCGATCTAACACTGAAAATAAAACAGAAACTCCTTGCCTATCAAGACTTGTCTGAACTAGACCCCATCTCTTCTCACTCTTTTCAGCCATGTTGAAATCTTCACCATGCAGTGGTTTTCAATATTTTTTAATGGTAACCCACAATAAGAACTATATGTTGCAGCATCATCCAGGATTCACACATATAAGCAAATGTAATGTTCTTCCGGTCCTGGTTTGGAACATTACTTCCTGAGAGAGGCTTCTTCAGCCAACCTGTGCAAACAGCTTCTATCCCACCATTGATGCTCTGTCATTGTATCCTGTTCATTTTTTTTTTTTTTTTTTTTTTTGCAGGACTTAGCATCACCTGAAGTTCTAGATTTACTTTTCTACTTGTGAGATACCCAGGAGCTGGCCTGATATAGTCACTTAGGCCTGCTGTTGCCATGAGCCGGCCCAGCACTCACAGCTAGGTCTTGATGCATCCCACTGAGCACAGACAATGTCACACAACATTAACCAGACAAGAGCACTCTGTGACCATGATGAATCTAAAAAAACAAGACCACTTGTAATCATACCTGAACAGGGAGAAAACATTAACATGGCCCAAGCTACAAATACCAAATATCCTCCCTCCAACTGCCTCTTCTTTCCGTTACAGTTTTAGTCTTACTCTCGTGTGCCCACCCTACAGGTAAGATATATTGGTACGCCCAATCATAGATTTACCCCATTTCTTGAAAATACCCAATGCAGAGCGAACCTCTGTTTCTTTGGACCCTCCCCTCAGCTACCTAACTCAAACCCAAATCCTTTAAGGCCTTTCTAACACCCTTTTACTGAAATGCCCCACCGTTCCCCACAGTGTGTGTTCTCCTTAGCAGCTGTGAGTTAATAAACCCAAGTTGTTCAATTACAAGTATGTTCCTGGTGTATTCTTTCTCAATATATTCCCTGGGCCTTTCTTGCACAGTGCCTGATACTTAGGAGGTACTTAATATCTTGGATAAATAAGTAAATAAATGAGAATGAGAATGAGAATAATAAATTACTTAATTTCCACCTTCCTGGGCAGAGGTGGGGGACCTGTTTGGGTAGCTGGCTGATTTTTCCAGGAGACAATGTTCTGCCTTGCCATGTCACTTCATAGCTATCAGCTTTCATTAACACTCTCCCTCAACTCTTGGTGCTCTCTCCTCTGACCATCTTCCCTGCGACATAGAGAAGTTTTCAGTTATTTAAGGCACATTCAAACCGAATTCTCCCATGATCTTGGCTTACTGAGTTCTCAGCACTTACATATTCTCTGGATTGTAACTGGCAAAGCTGAACGCTCACTCCTGGGTCTACAGAGTGATCCTCTGTGATGTTCTCTCCCAGCACGAATTTCCTTTTTTTTTTTTTTCAATTGCATAGGTATGTAAGTTTAATCACTTTAAAACTACTAACATTATCTTGTGTCCATTAAATAGAATCAACAATGCTGGGCCTGTTTAAATTACAAGGAAAAAAAATATCACTGTGTACAAACTCAGTATCTTACAAAACCAGCCCGGCTGGCCACAAGGGGAGGGCGGGGAGAGGGCACCCCTGAGCTGGTGGCTGGGTGCCAGGAGGGGTTAGGGGTGAGAAGGAAAAGGGCTCCCAAACAGAAGGGGACTGATTGTCCTAGTGGGAGATGTGCAAAAGGCACGTCAGAAAAGCGGAACTTGGGGGTGGAGGCAGCAGCACAAATTTCTTTGACAAACCTCTGCTGACTCCCTTATTCACCCACCTAGCTCCCTATATATTTTATCTCTATGTTAAGGTTCACTGATAAGCCTCCAAAATATTTAGTTGTCTTTTTTCCTGGTTATACAGAGCATTTAAAAACACAGAATGTTGCAAAGAATAAAAGCTGAAATTACCCATGACCCCATAGTCAGAGATCTTAATTCCAGATGGACATACTGATTTAATATACATTATTAATATTATATATTTACTTTGTTTCTTATGTTCTTCATAAGAACATTCTGAGCATCATTAATTATTCTTCAAAATTACCTTTTTAACTTTATTTCACGCAGAGAACACTTAATGTTGAAAGAACTCAAAAGCCAGCATATTAAATCCAGTACATAAAAATAAAGCCCTAAATTTATGTAGCTGAACTCCTAATACTTAATATTTAGGTTTCTTCTAATTTTTCATTGTTATAAATACTTTGACAAACATCTTTATGTATGACTCTTTGCCCACATGCTTTAGAAAGGTTTCATAGAAGTAACAGTATTAGTTTAATATGCCTGAATTTTTTAGTACTCTCAATAGACACTGAAAAATTGTTTTAAAGACTTTACATTCCTATTAGAGGATGTACCTGATTCTCCAACCTTTACCAGTACTACATATTATAATTTAAAAATATGTTATTGGGAAATTGTTGTTGTTTTTTTTAATGGTATCTAGCCCTGGCTGGGTGGCTCAGTTGGTTGGGCATTGTCCCATGCACCAAAAGGTTGCCAGTTCTATTCCCAGTCAGGTTACATGGCTGGGTTGCTGGCTCCATACCCACACATGGGATTCTCTCTCTTTCCCTCTCCCTTCCTCCTTCTCTAAAAATCAATAGAAAGCAAATTAAAAATTCTATATAAAAATGATATCTGCCGAAACCTGTTTGGCTCAGTGGATAGAGCATCAGCCTGCGGAATGAAGGGTCCCAGGTTCAATTCTGGTCAAGGGCATGTACCTGGGTTGCGGGCACATCCCCAGTAGGAGATGTGCAGGAGGCAGCTGATCGATGTTTCTCTCTCATCGATGTTTTTGACTATCTCTCTCCCTTCCTCTCTGTAAAAAATCAATAAAATATATTAAATATATATATATATTTTATAAAAAAATGATATCTAATTTTAACTTGCACCCCCTCCCCCCATTTGGATGTGTCTGGAGTCTTAACCACCCTGTGTTCTCCTACAGATGACCCTTGAGAGCTTATTTGGAGGTTTTAGCAAGGGAGCATAGCTGCTCATATACCCTTGACGGAAGAATGGTCCTCTTCTCTATCGGGAAAGTCGTCCCCTCCCAAGGAGCACAAACGTGCATCTTTGGGAGGGGCGCACATGGAGCAGGGAGGGAGGAAGGGAGCACCCACCTAGCCAGCTGGATCAGCCGAATCAGCCCTGGCGATCAGTGGGGAGACAGATGTCATAGCTAGATCCCCTTCACATCCTAACTTGTATTTTCTATTGCTGGTGAAGTTCGAGAATTTGTTCAAATAAATTTCTTTACAGGTCCAAATACTCTCCTCTATATTTTAAAACATAAGGAAATGAAGCATACCTTACAGATGATATTATGTAGATCTTTTCTCACATAGATACACTATTTATTATAGCACCTCCATAAATATGAACCAAAAACAAGACAAGTCTGACACTGAAAGACAGTATTTTAAATAAAAACTGAGGTAGAGTGGTGAGGGTCAGTGGGGGTGGGGGGACTGGATGGAGGTAGGCAAAGGGGGTGAAAATAGGGGACAGCTGCAATAGTGTCAACAATATAAAAGTTAAGTTACAAAACTAACTAAAGCAGCCGGCCCACATGGCTCACTGGTTGATTGTCAACCTATGAACCAGGAGGTCACGGTTCCATTCCCGGTCAGGGCACATGCCTGGGTTTCAGGATCAGTCCCCAGTGTGGGGTGTGTAGGAGGCAGCCAATCAATGATTCTCTCTCATCATTGATGTTTCTATATCTCCCTCTCTGAAATAAAAAAAAAGCTATTTAAAAAAAAAACTGCGGCAGATTTGTGGGATATAAAACTGAAACTCATAGACAGACAACAGTATGGTGGTTATCAGAGGAAAGAGGGAGTATAAAGGGTAAAGGGGGCCAAATATATGGTGACAGAAGATGATTTGACTTTGGGTGGTGGGCACACAATGCAATATGCATACAGATCCTGTATCATAGAAATGTATACTTGAAACCTATATGACCCTATTAACCAATGTCACCCCAATAAATTTAATTTAAAAAAATGAGGCAGAAAAGTCAGGACATGCAGTTGCCTTATTCATACATCATGTTAACTTCAGAATTATGGGTGGGGAAGAAACTGCCAGGTCATAATTTCAAGGGATCAGGATTTACATCTTGCCTATTTATTATGTGTTACTGGGTTAAGCCGTGACTAAGCTTAGAAGATGTGAGCAAAAGGAAGGAAGTGTATTCCAGACAGAAATACAGCTCTGCCAAAGGTTCAAAAATAACCAGACATTTCCCTGGCAGTGCTGTGCAATTCTTCATATTTGCATTTTTCTCATAACAAAGACCTTAGCCTGCAGCCAGAGCTATTTCACCCCCTCAAAATTCTCTGAACAAAACTGCCAGGACCCAGATCTCTATTTTTAACCCCCTGGAAACTCCTTTTGAATAAATTACTTGATCTGAATGTGTGAAATATGTTCTGAGCTCTGAATAGCTTCAATTCTATTACGTTCTATTCAGGTAAATTCAATCCAACACACATTTATTGAGAGCCCACCATGAAAAACAAATTTTTAAAGAGAGGTATGTAGGAGTAACAGATATATCGACACATAACCACAATACACCATAATTCTTTGTGATGCAGGTGACTATAAAGGAACACAGAAATACAGATAAGGAATAAAAATAATTCCTCTTAGCTCTTCTCCTTTTGTTGATTGGACAAATCAAGGGTTTTTCAGGAAGTAAAGGAGAGGAGAAAGAGAATAAAGAGAGAGAAAAAAAAGAAAATGATTGCTATGACCAGTGTTGCACAATGGTTAGAGTGTCGGCCCACGTACCAAAGGTTTTTGGGTTCGATTCCAGGTCAAGGCCATGTACCTGGGTTGCAGGTTTGATCCTTGGCTCCAGTTGGAGCATGTTGGAAAACAATTGATAACAGCAATGTTCTTCCCTTTCTCTCCCTCTCCCTTTCACTCTCTCTAAAAATCAAAGAAAAAAATATCTTCTGGTGAGGATTTACAAAAAAACAGAAGGAAAACAATTTTAGTTTTTCCCCATTCCCACAAACCTACCCCTCTTGCAATTTAAGCCCTCATTCAGCTTCCTAGACCAGTGATGGAGAACCTATGACACGCGTGTCAGAGGTGACACGCGAACTCATTTTTTTGGTTGATTTTTCTTTGTTAAAGGGCATTTAAATATATAAAATAAATATCAAAAATATAAGTCTTTGTTTTACTATGGTTGCAAATATAAAAAAAATGTCTATATGTGACACAGCAGCAGAGTTAAGTTAGGGTTTTTCAAAATGCTGACACGCCGAGCTCAAAAGGTTCGCCATCACTGTCCTAGACTGATCTAGAATTGAGGGAAGTAGCTAAAGATTTGGGGCAGATAGATGACTGAGGAGTTACTGGGCAACATGAATGGGCCATGCAAGTGGCTAGCTATAGAAAACTAGATCAGATTTTATGACACAAATGCACGTGACTATATTTCTCAATTTTTTTTAAACCATACTATTGAGGTATGATTGACATGTAGAAAGCTGTAGATATTGAAAGTGTACAGGTTGTTGAGTTTGGGGATAAGTATATACTTGTGAAACCATCATAACCATCAAGGCCATAAGCATATCCATCTCCTCCCAATGTTTCTTCCCGCCTCCTTTATTATTAGCTAGAGGCCCAGTGCACGAATTCGTGCACCAGTGAGGTCCCTCAGCCTGGCCTGTGGGATTGGGCCAAAACCGGCTCTCCGACATCCCCCAAGGGGTCCTGGATTATGAGAGGGTTCAGGCCAGGCCTAGGGACCCCACCAGTGCATGATCGGGGCCAGGAAGGGACACGGGAGGTTGGCCAGTCGGGGAGGGACTCGTTAGGGCTCCAGGGCATGTCCGGCCCATCTTGCTCATTCCGATTGGCCAGACCCCAACAGCAAGCTAACCTACTGGTCGGAGCATCTGCCCCCTGATGGTCAGTGCACATCATAGCGAGTGGTTGAGCAGCCTTAGCATATCATTAGCATATTATGCTTTGATTGGTTGAACTGCCAACCGGACAACTGGACACTTGGCATACTAGGCTTTTATTATATAGGATTTTTAGTGAGTGTGTGTATGTGAGAGGAACACTTAAGAATTACCCTCTTAGCAAGTTTTAAGTGTGCAGTAGTTAGCTATAAGCATTATGCTGTAAAATAGGACTTATTTACCTTGCATAATTAAAACTTTGTACCTTTTTTTTTTTTTTTTTTTTTTTTTTTTTTTTTTTTTTTTTTTTTTTATATATTTTATTGATTTTTTACAGAGAGGAAGGGAGAGAGATAGAGAGTTAGAAACATCGATGAGAGAGAAACATCGATCAGCTGCCTCCTGCACATCTCCCACTAGGGATGTGCCCGCAACCCAGGTACATGCCCCCGACCGGAATCGAACCTGGGACCCTTCAGTCCGCAGGCCGACGCTCTATCCACTGAGCCAAACCGGTTTCGGCGAAAACTTTGTACCTTTTGACCACTACCTCCACATTCCTCCCTTCCCCCAGCCCCTGGCAACCACTCTTCTGTTTCTATGAGTTTGACTATTTTAGATTCCACATGTAAATGAGATCAGCTGTATTTCTAATTGGATGGATCTTTACAGGTTACAGAGTCCTCTTCCCTCATATGTTATCTCATCTGTCCTTGTAACAACTCGGTAAATGAAGAATTATTATTCTCCAATTTCACTGATGCAAAAACTGAAGATCAGACAATTTACGTGACTTGTCCAAGACCATCCAGAAAGTCCAGTGAGGCATAAAACCTAAGTCTTCTTTTTATTTGTTTGTTTGTTTACTTATTTATTTATTTTTAATATGTCTTTATTGATTTCAGAAAGGAAGGGAGAGGGAGAGAGAGATAGAAACATCAATGATGAGAGAATCATTGATCGGCTGCCCCCTGCAAACCCAGGCATGTGCCTTGACCGGAATCGAACCTGGACCCTTCAGTCTGCAGGCCAATGCTCTATCCACTGAGCCAAATTGGTTAGGGCTAAGTCTTCTTTTTTTTTTCCTTTTTCTTTTTTTTAAATATATTTTTATTGATTTTTTACAGAGAGGAAGGGAGAGAGATAGAGAGTTAGAAACATCGATGAGAGAGAAACATCAATCAGCTGCCTCCTGCACATCTCCCACTGGGGATGTGCCCGCAACCCAGGTACATGCCCTTGACCGGAATCGAACTTGGGACCCTTCATTCCGCAGGCTGATGCTCTATCCACTGAGCCAAACCGGTTTCGGCTAAGTCTTCTTTTTTTAAAAAGATGTTTTTATTGATTTTTAGAGAGAGAAGAAGGGGGAAGAGAGAGAGAGAGAGAAAGAGAGAAACATCAATGAAACAGAAACATTGATTGGCTGCCTCCCACAAGCACTCTACTGGGGATTGAGCCTGAAATCTGGGCACTTGCACCAACTGGGAATCAAACCAGCGACCTCTTGGTGCACAGGACAGTGCTCAATCCACTGAGCCACACTGGCTTGGCAAACCTAAGTCTTCTGACTACAAGTTCAATGCTTTTCTCAAAGGAGGAAAGCCAAAATACATTATGAGGCTTACTGGTATTATTTGTGCATGCAATGGCTTTAAAATTTTAAAGAGCCCCCTAAAATCTGTGCTAAAAGCCGGACTTAAAAGGGGAGAGGGAGGAGGAAGTTTTTAGTTATACTGTTGTTTTAGGCAAAAGATGTGGGAAAAACATGATAATCTAAAATCTTCACCTGCCCCATAAAAGGAGAGGTAAATCTAAATAGAGCTAGACAAGATCAATTACAATACTATCATATTATTATCTTCATGATATAATAATACTTATTATCCTATATAATAAAAACCTAATATGCTAAGTGTCTGGTCATCCAGTTGTCCGTTCCACCAACCAAAGTGTAACCTATATATATATAAAAGCCTAAGTGACCATTACGGCGGAACGACTGGAATGACTGGAATGACTAGAACGACGGTCGCTATTATGCACACTGAGCAGGCAGGTAGGCGAGAGGTTAGGAGTGCGCAGGCAGGCAGGTAGGCGAGTGGTTTGGGGTGAGCAGTTCTGGATTGCGAGAGGGATGTCCGACTGTCAGATGTCTGACTGCAGGGATTGGGCCTAAACTGGCAGTTGAACATCCCCCGATGGGTCCCGGATTGCAAGAGGGTGTAGGCCAGGCTGAGGGCCCCATGCACGAATTTCGTGCACCGGGCCTCTAGTATGCTAATGATATGCTAAGGCTGTTCAACCACTCGCTATGACATGTATTGACCACCAGGGGGCAGACAGTTGACCAGTTGACCAGTTGCTATGACATGCACTGACCCACGGGGCAGACGCTCCAACCAGTAGGTTAGCTTGCTGCTGGGGTCTGGCCGATTGGGACTGAGAGAGGTGGGCCGGACACACCCTGGAGCCCTCCCACGGTCCCTCCCCAGCTGGCCAACCTCCCACGTCTCTCCCTGGCCCCAATTGTGCACTGGTGGGCCCCTTGGCCTGGCCTGCACTCTTGCAATCAGGGACCCCTTGGAGAATGTTGGAGAGCCAGTTTCAGCCCGAGCCCGCAGGCCAGGCCGAGGGACCCCACTGGTGCACGAATACGTGCACCAGGCCTCTAGTTAAGTAATAATACCTCATATTCAAGTAACACTTATTAAGACCCATTTAGCGCTTAGCATATTCCAGGTACTGTTTAAGGATGTGTAAACTCATTTAATCATCACTACAACCCTAACAGGCAAGCACAATTATGATTCGCATTTTATAAGTGAGGAATCTGATGTACAGAGAGATTAAGTTGCTTAAGGTCACATAAGTAGTGATGGAGACTGCTACACTCAGAGAGCTGGGTTTCCGAGGGCCACTTAGCCACTTCTTGTACTGACTTTTCTGGTGCCAGCAAAGCTTCTTCCAAGAACAGCCAGACCTGACTTTGACCTGAGCTAGAAACGTCTCTCTAAACCAGGGGTCCTCAAACTTTTATTTATTTATTTATTTATTTATTTATTTTTTTTTTTTTTTTTAAATTTAAATTAAATCTTTATTGTTCAGATTATTACATTTGTTCCTCTTTTTTCCCCCCATAACTCCCCTCCTTCCAGCTCCCACCCCACCCTCCACCCTCACTCCCCACCCACTGTGTTCATCCATAGGTGCATGATTTTTGTCCAGTCACTTCCCGCATCTCCCACACCCCTTTTTCCCCCAAGAATAGTCAGTCCATTCCCTTTCTATGTCCCTGATTCTATTATAATCACCAGTTCATTCTGTACATCAGGTTATTTATTCACTTGATTCTTAGATTCATTTGTTGATAGATGCATGTTTGTTGTTCATAATTTGTATCTTTACCTTTTTCTTCTTCTTCCTCTTCTTAAAGGATACCTTTCAGCATTTCATATAATACTGGTTTGGCGGTGATGAACTCCTTTAGCTTTTCCTTATCTGTGAAGCTCTTTATCTGACCTTCAATTCTGAATGATAGCTTTGCTGGATAAAGTAATCTTGGTTGTAGGTTCTTGGTATTCAGCACTTTGAAAATTTCTTGCCATTCCCTTCTGGCCTGCAAAGTTTCTGTTGAGAAATCAGCTGACAGTCGTATGGGTATTCCCTTGTAGGTAATTGAGCCTCTTTCTCTTGCTGCTTTTAAGATTTTCTCTTTGTCTTTTGCTCTTGGCATTTTAATGATGATGTGTCTTGGTGTGGTCCTCTTTGGATTCCTTTTGTTTGGGGTTCTCTGCGCTTCTTGGACCTGTAAGTCCATTTCTTTCACCAGGTGGGGGAAGTTTTCTGCCATTATTTCTTGAAATACGTTTTCAATATCTTGCTGTCTCTCATCTTCTGGCACTCCAATGACTCTGATATTAGACCGCTTAAAGCTGTCCCAGAGGCTCCTTACACTATCTTCACACTTTCGGATTCTTTTTTCATTTTGCTTTTCCAATTGGGTGTTTTTTGTCGAATCTTTGGTTTGATTATTGTACTCCTCTGGTCTGCTATTGGGTATAATATTCTTTATTTCAGTCCGTGTATGCTTACTTTCTAATTTCTTTATCGTAGCATCGAGGGTCTCATTAGTTTTCGTGAGGTTCTGCACAAATTTATGGCAAGCCCTCAAAATTGCGATTCTTAGCTCCATATCCTCCATTTCTGTCATGTTTTTTTGTCTCCGCATCTTTTATGCTTTCTTGGTGCACCCCCTTGTGGTCTCTGTGCGCAGTCTTGTTCTAGCCAAGCCTTAATTGTTGTAGTTAACACTAGGGGGATTTGACCCTCAGGCCGGCTGGCTATAGGAATCAGCTGTGCGGAAAACTCTGTCTTCTGGGGAGGCGCTAATCCAGCCTTTGCCTGAGGCGATCAGCAAATGGCTGTGCGCAGGCTTTGGGCGGGGCGGGATCAACAGGGCGGGCGGAGGGAGCAGTTATGGCCACGCTCAGTCCCGTTCCCAGAGGCTCTGCTTCTCAGAACCCCGGCAGCCGCTGCAAACCTCGGAGAGAAAGCTGCCCTCAGGTTCCAACTGATGCCAGGTAATCCCGCTTCTCCCGTTTGAGTCTGGGTCCCTAGAGACTCGCCCGGATCTGGAGCCCAGAGTCTGAGACTCAGTCCCGACAGAAAACGACAACCGCGCCCTCAGCCACCAGCCCGCTTTCGCGCGCACCTCGGTACCTTTGTATTTTCCACACTGCGCCGCCTCTGAGCGTCGATTTGCTGTTCTCTTTCCTTCTAGTTGTAGAGTCTCTCTTCAGCCAGCCTTCCTGTGGTTCTGGGTGATGTCCGTTCAGTCTTTTAGTTGTATTTTTGAAATGGTTGTTTGCGGCAGCGGTCTCCGGTGTTTACCTACGTCGCCATCTTGGTCGACCCCTATTTATTTATTTTTTAAAATAATTTTTATTTCTTGAAGTATTATAAAGAGTATTACATATGTCTCCTTTTTCCCCCCCTCCTCAAACTTTTTAAACAGGGGGCCAGTTCACTGTCCCTCAGACCGTTGGAAGGCCGGACTATAGTTTAAAAAAAAAACTATGAACAAATTTCTATGCACACAGCACATATCTTATTTTGAAGTGAAAAAACAAAATGGGAACAAATACAATATTTGTATTTGCATGTGGCCCGCGGGCCGTAGTTTGAGGACCCCTGCTCTAAACTGTGCTCCCATAATACCTTTTATGTCCCATCAAAATGTTCTTAACATTTCTGTAACCACTTGTTTGTCTTTACCCATAGTCTCAGAAAATGGAAGCAGATGCTATGAGTCTCATTCACCATTGTAACCCAAGCACCTGGCTCAATGCCTGGAACATAGTAGTTGCTCAATGCATACTTGTTAAGCTGATTAATAAAGTAATCTAACCAGCACTTCTTTAATGTTTACTATGTGTCAAGCCACTGTTCAAAAAGCAAATATTAAACAGCCCTATGAGGTCCATACTATTTTACAGATAAGGAAGTTGAGGCACACAGAAGTTGAGTAATTCGAACAGGGTAAAATACTAGTAGTAAGTAACAAAGTCAAGATTAAAACTCAGGCAGTCTGACTCCAGTCCATGTTCTTAACTTCTAAACGCAATGAATATGTGAATGAAGAATGACATATCTCTCTATACATTATATAATCTGGGATTGCTGTTCCTTAGGCTTTTGTGGTCAATTTGTTTTCCTAGTGGCTTCTTGATGGCTTCCTTTATGGCTTAGGTTTGTTATTTTTCCAGGCCTCCTCCAGTGGAAAAATGATGAATATTACAATTGCAAGTCAGCTGAGTGAAGCACCAGATATTTCTGTCTCAGTTACCTTGCTTTTAGTCTCTACAGATGTGTAAAAAAAAAAAAAAATGGGTGGAAACAGTTGTTTAAATCTTTGGAAAATAACTAAAACACTGGATTCTCATAGCATTGCTAGATGTCTGTAGAGCGCCAAATGGGAAAAAAAGGCTAAAAATTTATTTTATTTCTAAACCTGCAGTATTAATTGCTGAAATCCCTCAGATCCAAAGGAAATTGTGAAAAATACTGAAACAAAATTAAATACACGTATTTAAAATATAAACAGAAGCTTCTGCTATGAATTTTCTACGGTTTATTATTTGCTTGATTTGTTCTAATAAAGCTTGTGCCATGAGAACAGAATCTTGGTTTCTTCAAAATTATTTACACCTACTGGAATATTGAAAGAAAAATATGCAGAGCTGGGAAGTAAATGTGTCTGAATATTTACAGGGTTTTAAAAAATTATAAATCTCTTTTACTGTTATTTCAAGGACTTGGAATGAGAAAATCATGCAGAACTGTGTCCTCAATGATGAAGCAAGAGTTATCATGGTCAAGTTTATATTTCTTCCCACTTTATTCTCATCAGAGTATGACACCTGTTTGCAGCACATGGGCCACCTCAATCTGTGGCCCCTGGCCTGGTGGCCCTGCAGGTGCTCAATACTAGTACATACTTGTTGAAGATGGGGTAACATAGAAGGAAAGATACAGTTAGATATCTGACTCCTGTGTCTTTGAATTACTCTTCAAAAATGGAGTTCAGTCCCTCCAAATAGATAAAGTGAAATAAAAATATCCTGTTTCCACCAAAGTTTTTGTGGTAATCAAACCCAGAGGAGAAATCAGAAATTATTTAAACCACGAACCAAAAGTCTTTAAATGGAGTCATTTTCCAAGGTCTTCTGGATGAATCACACATTATTACAGTTCTTGCCTCTGTCCCTGTATTTTCCCCCTGTAGAAATAATTTATTTCATTTTGGCACTCTATTGAGTAAACAGTGAAAAGAATGTCTCCCTCCCACCCCTCCGCACTAGCTAAAGATTCTTTCCCCTGAGGGAATCACCATTGCTAATTTCTTGTGTACCCTTCCAGAGATATTCTTTGTATATACAAATTTTTCCCCCACAAATGATAAGATACACATACTTCCGTCCCCTGCTTTTTTCATATCATGATATGTTGAATACAGCTCCATATCAATGTAGATACATCAGTATCATTCTTTTAAATGACTATATGGAATTTCATTGTATAAATATACAGCAATATTTTAGCCAGTCTATTATCATTAGACTGTCTGACCTTATTTTTTGCTATTATAAGTGACACCGCAAAAAAAAATATACCTAAATATTCAGACAAGTATTTAAGAGGGAAAAAAACATTAGGTAAATACTGAAAAAGGAGGCTCTTTGAAACCTTTTGGTTTACATAGAAAAAAAAAACATACCAAAAAAAGTAAAATCTCAAGGAATTTAGGAGAACAATGAAATATAGTAGAAATTAGAGGTTTGTAACATGCAAAAGAAAACTGGATTTTATGAGTAGGATTGTTCTAGAGCTAAATGAATTGTTTCGATAGCAGAATGAGGTGGTTGAAGAAAAATAACTTTAGCTAGCCCTGGCTGGGTAGCTCTGTTGGTTAGAGAGTCGTCTCAATACACCAATGCTGCAGGTTTGATCTCTGGTCAGGGCACATACAAAAAGCAACCAATGAATGCATAAATAAATAGAACAACAAATAGATGTTTCTCTCTCTCTCTCTCTCTCTGCCCCTCCCCCTCCCCCCCCTAAAATAAAAAATTATTTAAAGAAATAATTTTAGCTATATGTGCACAGATTTTTCCAGTGTAATGGCCTTAAAGCTGGAAAAGGTATAGAACACAGGGCTACAGTTTGAAAGGACTAAGGCTGGGAGAAGGGTCTTAGTCATGAAAGCACTAATGAACAGAATGAACAGGTTCAAATACTGTTGCAGAGAAACATGGCAAAGTAAGAGGTAGAGGACTAGGGCAAGGAAGTTACAACGAAACTAAAGACAACTCTCAATAAAAAGAAATAATAACAAAATCCAAAGGATGGTTATACAATGATGGGCCCAAATGGGGTCAACATGAAACCCATGGAAGCCTCTTTGCAAATATGATTATGCATCTCAACCCATGACCAACTCTGGTCCTTCCAATTTGGGGGTTGGGTCGGGGGGGAGAAGTATCAGCCTGGGGAAGCTGGGGAAAACAAAGAGAGTAATCAATTAATATGTCATCAAGTTTTGCTTGAGTTTCTAGACAGCTACAGTTCAGGCATGTAATCTAGGCTCTGCAACTAGGTGCTCACTGTAGGACTCAGTGATGCAAGCAGAAAGAGTTAGCAGCAGATGCCACAATGCCAGTCGAGCCACTCAGAGCGACGGTGATGAGTGTGATGCCTGCGGTGTTTGTCCTCTTAAGCAGACGGCTGCAGCTGCCAGGCCCTGATTCCTGCCTGTTTTCCAAGACTGGTTCTCCGTTTCCCAGCCAATTCTGTGAGTCATCCAATATTCTTCTAATAAATTTATTTCCCACTTATGTTCCATTGCTGTTCTTTGTGTTCAAGAAGCCTGGCCGATAAAGTGAACATGAAGTAAGCAAGCAACTTCAGCTGGAGTCAGCCTCTGACCGAAATAAGGACAGGGACAGAGATCCCCAGGACTGGGTCCTTAATGGGATCATCTTTAACACGGGGCTATGAACTTGGTCTCTTCATCAAAGGCCAGAGAAGCAAAAAGCAGGGCAAAGGTACATAAGGGCTGCACTGGTCTTATGGAATTACAGCTCTCCTTTCTTCTGATGAGATTACCAGGGCTGTCAGAGGATAAGGATCTGAATGCTCTTCTCCCAGCAAAGAGGAACTGGTCGGGCGCAGGAGAGGGGAAGGGCAGAGGCTCAAGAGGAAACTGATGAGAGTATCCAGGGCAAAGCTGCAGACTTCAAATCCAAGTGTTTCAAGGGAGCTTGGTAGCAGGTAATAAAGGGTCTATAACTTGGAAATACTAAGACACCAGGATACCAGCACAGAGGGAGTTGAGCCTCTGTACTTCATCCATTAGCGAAAGGAACTCATTTGCTTTGCTCACTGCCATGTCCTCAACGGTGCCTGTTATACTTAGGTCCTCAATAAGTATTTGTGGAGGGAATGAAATAGTTGTTAACGATTGGACATGCACTATTAGTCAGCATTAGTCACAAAAGGGCACCTCATGTAGGCAGGGTGGAATGACATTTGGGGTTTCAATATAGACCTGTCTGACTCTGAGGTCCAAATTATTAATCATTGGGCTATATTGTCTACTTCCTGGACCCCAGTGGCTGTAATTGCTCAGGATTCTGCTGCCTGCCAAACCATGATGGCTGCCCATCATGGCTGTTGGTGCTCATTAAGCTGTCACCTGCCCTGTTTGCCACCTCCCCCCTCTCTGTGCATCATTGTGGCAGATACACTGGATTTTTCAAGGTGCCAAAGCTCCTCGAATTCTGGGCGAGTATTAAAGACACGATGCTTGTATAGCAATGTCACACAGAGATTTTAGGGAAATTGCTTTTGCAGAGTTGACTCATGGCTCACATTTCCTCCTCTCCCCAGTATACACGCTGCACTTGGCTGCCCATATTACTCAACTATGAGTTTACGGAGGGGGCTGAACTGTGACACAGGTCTAAGTAGAAAACATGACTCAGTATCATCCCCTGACCCTCCAATGACTAATCTTGTATGCTAGTTTCTTCCCTGGAGGTTCATCTCCCTAGGATCCTTTTTGGACAAAGTTAGCAGTTTCGAGCATCTATATACTAGCATATAAAAGGCTAATATGCTAAGTGTTTGACTGTCTGACGGGTCACTATGATGTGCACAGACCACCAGGGGGCAGATGCTCAATGCAGGAGCTGTGAGCTGCAGTGACTTGGTTGTGGCAGTTCTCAGGTGATGCACCCCGAAACCAGAGAGGAGGGAGCCTGATTTCTCATGGGGCCGAGTGATTCCACCTTCGGCTGTGGGTTATGTTGTTGCTGGGGCAGTGTCGGCCCCGAATCTGGCTTATTGCACACTTGCATTTGCGTTCCACACCTTGTATGACAGCAACTTTGCAGAGTGCCCTCTCGCACTCTGGGACCCCTCGGGGGATGTTGGAGAGCCGGTTTCAGCCTGATTCCCGCAGGCCAGGCTGAGGGACGCCACCTGCCAGAGGGACCCCACTCTCTCTGCAGATGCCCTTTAAGCCCTGGCATTGCCCCATGTGCCACCAACTGAGGAGGGCTGCGGGAGGTTGGTACCAAGGCGTGTCTGGCCCATCTCGCCCAGCCCGCTCTGCTGACCACCTTCTAATTAATTCCCTTTCAATGTGTAGGAATCCATGCACCAGGTTACTAGTATACAATAAATTCTCTTTAACTTCCATGCAATGAAATCAACAAGATGAAAAAAAATTTAAATCAAGATTTTATCTTATATGAAAACTAGAGGCCCAGTGCATGAATTCATGCATGGGTGGAATCTGGCCAACCTGCCATGATGGGGGCCCATCAGGCTGGGCCAGTGGGGGGAAGGGGATGTGGGCAGGGCTGGCCAGGTGGCCAGGGGAAGAAGCCACAGGCAGTTGACCAGCCAGAGTCACCCCCCATTGGGGTGCTGGGGGCCAATTGGGGGTGGGGCCGGCTGGGGGTGGGCCTTTGGGGGTCTGGATCAGGCTGTTTGGCTGCCGCAGTGTGCATCATAGCCACTGGTCATTCTGGTCGTTCCGCTGTTCTGGTTGCTGGGCTTTATGTATATAGGTGGGTAAAAAGCAAAGTGATCGTAATAGAAAGAAGTTCAGTGGTTGCTTGAGGTTAAAGTTAGGGAAAGAGGATTGACTGCAAAGGGGTACAAGAAAACTTGTTAGGGTGTTCTATATCTGGATTGTGGTGGGGTTTATGTGACTGTATGCCTGCTGTGAGAGGCTAGAGTCCTTCAGAAGCAGAACTAGAGGTAAGAAGTTGGGTGAGAGTAGTTATGTAGGAGTATAGGAAGTGAGAAAGTATGGAAAGTGAGGCAGGGAAGAGAAAGAAGGGGTACATTAATGATCAGTTTACTATGGCAGGCAATGGCATTTAATCCTGTATTGTCTTGACTTGAGATGTATTCCATAATCTCTCATTGTTTTTTAGACATTTTATTTTAAACATTACTTGTAGGAATGACTTAAAAGTTAGGATAATGTAGGCTTTCTCTTTAGAATTTATGTTTCCTTCTACCTGGCAGTCTAGGACAAAACTGGGTACTTAGATGACCCACTGGAAGGTACCTACTCTGACTTTCTAAAGTCAGACTAGACCTTCCAGTATGCTAAATAGTAACTGTAATAGTAGTGAATGAACATCCTTGCCATGTTTTAAAGAAAATGCATTTATAACTTTAACTTTAAGTGTAATTATGCTGTAGGTTTTTAGTTGATTAAGAAATTTCCCTTTTATTCTTGGTTTGTTAAAATATATATTTTAATCACTGAATTGACTTTTTTATTGAAAACTTTTTCTTTTTCTGCATCTTTTAGAATCATCATATGTATTTCCTTTCTTTTCTTTCTGGAGCATCATTTTATTACCAAATTTGGAAGAACCAAATACTTGAATAAGAACCCCACAGCCCTAGCCAGTTTTCTCAGTGGTTAGAGCATCAGCCCATGGACTGAAGGGTCCCAGGTTCGATTCTGGTCAAGGGCACATACCTCAGTTGCAAGCTCGATCCCTGGCCCTGGTCAGGGCACATGTGGGAGGTAAACAATCAATGTGTCTCTCTCACATCAATGTTTCTCTCTGTCTTACCCCCTCCCTTCCTCTTTCTCTAAAAATCAATGGTAGTCCCGTCTGGTTTTGCTCAGTGGATAGAGCGTTGGCCTGCAGACTGAAGGGTCCTGGGATTGATTTTGGTCAAGGGCACATGCCTGGGTTGTGGGCTTGGTCCCCAGTAGGGGGTGTGTAGGAGGTAGCCAATCAATGGTTCTCTCTCATCATTGATGTTTCTCTCTCTCCCTCTCCTTCCTCTCTGAAATCAGTAAAAACATATTAAAAAAAAAAACAGTGGAAAAATATCTTCAGGTGAGGATTAACAAAAAAAAAAAAAGAAGAAAAGAAAAGAGACCCCAGAAACATGAGAGAAAAGAAGAGCAGCGTGGACCCGCAGCGAGGGAGGCATCTCCTGTTGACCCCAAGGGGCTCCAGGCTATCCTGTCTTCCCAAGCTCAGCAGGTATTTTGGATAAGATGCTTCTGAAGGCCACAAAGATGCCAGGTACCCTCTTGATGTGAGCCTCGTTCAGAGAATGCTGCAGCAATTTGAACACCTCCATCGTCTGCTGGACCAAGTCCTCTCACCTTGCACACACAGACTATATTTCTGGCAAGCTCTCATTTGCAGGTGTTTGTGTCTAGCCTCTGGCACATCTCCTGCACCATGTGGCTGGCCTCACAGGAGCTCAGCACCTTCAAGTTTGGCATTTAAAATGCAGGGAGTGTGGCTTGACCTCCCCAGAGTCTTTGATTGTGGCCCTGCCTTGTTGTTCCACAATTTAAAAATTTAGCCCTAGCCGGTTTGGCTCAGTGGATAGAGAGTTGCTCTGCGGACTGAAGGGTCCCAGGTTCGATTCTGGTCCAGGGCACATGCCTGGGTTGCAGGCCCAATCCCCAGTAAAGCGTGTGCAGGAGGCAGCCAATCAATGATTCTCTCTCATCATTGATATTTCTATCTCTCTCTCCCTCTCCCTTCCTCTCTGAAATCAATAAAGATGTATATATTTTAAAAATTATATTGGCTTGACTCTTGTCCTTTTGAGATGCTGCTTCTTGGTAGATGGCCTACAGAACATGAGTCTTAATAGGAAATGAAAGACTCTTCTAGCCACCCTCTGCCGGTCCGGCTGTAGCAAGAGTGAGAGGTTGGGGTGCCACCGTCAGGCTGCCCAGTTAGGAGGGAGTTTGCCATGTTGGTTCCCTCTGGGTCTCCACTACTGCTGCTGCTGCTGTGGGTAGAGGGGGAGCTCCCAGGGTCATGCTGGAGACCTGGGCTCGGGGTGGTCATCCTGACTCCAAGCAGGGTTGGAGCGTGGCAAGCTCTTTGGTCTTCTGTCCTGATGGCTGAACCTCGCAGGTTGGGAAGGACTAAAGCTGCTGGGTCAGGGGAAGAGCAGGGCCTTACCATGATGGTGCAGCCAGTTATCTTGGTTTTCCTGGTACTCAGGGTCAAAGTGCCCATCACTTTGTTGTACTTTCTTCCTGTTTTTTGACTCCTGGATGTCATCTTGCTCAGGTTCTTCATTTTCTGTTATCTGGGGGTCCACGTTGCCACAGGGCAGCTCACTGTAAAACCTGAGTTCCTCCTCCTGGCCCATGTTGAGTCATGGGTCTCATTATATGTTCCAGGATTCTTCTTTTGCTGGGGTTGGGGGTCATTACTTTTATTTTGTGCTTTTGACATTCTATAGATATGACATATGAGACATGGAAGTGCCTCTTAGTATCTGCTGCTTCAGTTCCCCAAAGCCCTCTCCCACAAATGGCAAGGAACCCATCCCCATCCTACACAGAACCACCCCCAGGTTCCATACATCAGCTCCAGGGCCACCATAGGTTTGGCGCAGGAAGAGCTCTGGGGTGGCACAGAATGTGCTCAGCTTATGGCCTGTAAAGTCACAACTGGGCCAAAGTCTGCAAGTTCTACATTCAGGTCAGCATCTAAAAGTATTTTCTCTGGCTTCGGGTCCCTGTGGACGATGCCCCTCTGGTGGTAGTACTGAACGGCTAACACTAGCTGCCAAAATATGACTTGAGTCATGCGGCTGTGTTCCTCCAGAGAGTCAAACAAATCCCCTCTCACACACGCTCCATAAAGAGGAATGATGTTTCCCTGGTGACAATCACCTTGAATAACTTTATAATATTTGGGAGATTCAAACCATTCATACAGTGGACTTCTTGAAAAAGTCTAGAAAAGCCCCCCTGATTAATGATTGACAGCCACCCCTGTCCCGGTCATGATGTGCCAGGCCAACCTCACCCTGGCCAATGGTGATCAGGAGCTTGTAATGGCCAATTGGGCCAAAGATGGCTGCAAGGCCATTAGACATGGTGATTTGCTAGCTACACTAACTGACAATACTATCAATACTAACTAAGCTTACTAACTATGCTAATAATCCTAACAAAACTAACTATGGTAACTAATACTAACAATGCTAACTAACAATACTAATAAACAATTCTAAGAATACTAATTATACCAATATTAACTATACTAACTATGCTAATATATAATACTAATAAACAATTGCTAACTATACTAACTATACCAATACTAACTATATGAACTTAAAAAATTCTAAAGAAAAAATGGGAAAAACAAAAACAGAAAAAATTTAAAAATGACAAGAAAACAAGACAAGAAAAATGGAGAAAAATGAAAAATGAGAAAAGAGAAAAAAGAATAAATAAAAAACAAAAGGGGGGTGGGGTGGAGAAGAGAAAAGCTAACTCGTTCAAGTCCAACAGGTCACTACAAATCAGCCTCCTGCACCATAAAGGACAAAATCATCAACCCAGCCAGGGCCTTATATAGGAGTTGTTTGTAATTCCTTATGCGGTCAGAGCAAGAGATGACCAATCACAACTAAGGATAAACCATAGTGGTTTATTCAGTTTTTGATCTCAAGACCCCTTTCCTCTGAGGGCTGGGGGGAGGACCCATAAAGAACTTTTTGTTAATATGGGATATTAAAGATTGATATTTACTTTATTAAAAATAATAATCTGTAAGGTTCAAAGTAGAATATCAAATGTCATCTGCTTAGAGAGGGTTTCCCTGATCCCTCCATTCCAAACCTGCCTCACCCAGCTCATCATGTTTGTCATCTTCAGAGCACTAACCACAGTGTATCTAAGTCTTGTTTACTGTGTGTCTTTCCCAGGCAGAGAAGAGCAGGACTGTAGTGTTCCCTGTGTCTAGCACAGTGAGTGGCAAACAAAATCAGTGTTTAATAAACATTTGTTGACTGGATTAATAAAAGAGCTTGAGGGAACAAAAGAAGATATGGCCAACTACTTATTTAATAAAAGTGATTCATAAAATATCACTGATATGGCTCAGTTGGTTGGAGCATTGCTGAAAGGTTGTGGGTTGGACCCCTGGTCAGGGCATGTAAGGAAGGCAACCAATCGATGTTCTCTCTCACGTAGATGTTTCTCTCTCTCTCTCTCTCTCTCTCTCTTTCTCTCTCTCTATATATCTTGGATTAAAAAGAAATCTTAAAGATCATATGTATTTCCTACTTTAATTTGTTAATGTAGTAAGTTATGGTGCATTTATTTCCATAAGTAAAGAAATTGATTAAGAAGAGTTGAATAAGCCCTAGCTGGTTTCGCTCAGTGGATAGTGTCGGCTTGCAGACTGAAGGGTCCTAGGTTCGATTCCGGTCAAGGGCACATGCCTGGGTTGCAGGCTTGATCCCCATAAGGGGTGTGCAGGAGGCAGCTGATCAATGATTCTCTCTCATCATTGATGTTTTTATCTCTCTCTCCCTCTCCCGTCCTCTCTGAAATGAATAAAAAAAAATTTTTTTAAAAAAAAAGAAGAGTTGAATAAGAGAAGCATTATCTATTTCTTGAATGATTGCCAAAACTGGCCTGCAAAAATACTGACTTAGTGTCTTTCAGCAGGGGAAACCTGACTACTAATCCAATTTTTTATGAGTATGTCCCTGAATAATATAATTGTTTTAATTGTGAAGCATATCACACAAAGGAGAGTACAAAATGTATCTGCATTTCTTAAAAATAATAGTAACATGAACACTCGTGAGTCTACAAGATAAAGAAATAGACCAGCACCAGTTCTTTAGCAGTTCCCTGTGTAACCTTCTAAGATCATGTCCCTTTTTCTCCCCATAGAGATAACCATGTCCTGCATTTTGTATAAAACATTTCATTGTTTCTCTTTGTAATGTTAATCTATGTCTCTCTGGCAATATTATTCAGTTTTGCCTATTTGTGAACTTCATATAAAATGCATCATACTGTTATATATTCATCTGTGACTTTTTTCCTTTTTTTTTTTATTCCAATATTTTGTTTTGGAAATTCATTCTTGAAATTGAAATGTGTAGCTACAGTTAATTCATTTTTTTGCTGTGTAATACTACAATGCATTAAATTACTTAATTTATCCATTCTACTATTGATTGACATTTGGGTTGTTTCCAGTGCTTTTGCTCTTACTACTAATGCTGCCATTAGTTTTCCTGGCATACTTGTGTATGCCAGGAGAGGAACTGTTTGGTGGTAGGGTACATATTAATGGGCCATTATTTATTTCCTCTTATATAAACACTTAAAAAACAAACAAATCAGCAAACTACAGCCTTAGAGCCAGCTACCTATTTGGTAAATAAAGTTTTATTAGAACCAGAGCCAGGATTAGGGGGAGGGAAGTAAGGCAGGGATTTGTCAATTCAGGGGCTCATTTTGTCTTTATTTTATATTTTGACACAAAATTTTTTTTTTATTGACTTCAGAGAGGAAGGGAAAGGGAGAGAGAGAGACTGAAACATCAATGATGAGGGAGAGTTATTGATCGGCTGCCTCCTGCACACGCCACACTGGGGATTGAGCCAGCAACCCAGGCATGTTCCGTGACTGGGAGGGAATCAAACAATGACCTCCTGGTTCATGGGTTGATGCCTACCCACTGGGCCACACTGGCCAGATGACATTTTGTTCATCAGATTTTTTTTTTTTTAAATGCATTTTTTTATTTTTTATTGATTTTTTACAGAGAGGAAGGGAGAGGGATAGAAAGTCAGAAACATCAATGAGAGAAACATCGATCAGCTGCCTCCTGCACACTCCCTACTGGGGATGTGCCCGCAACCAAGGCACATGCCCCTGACCGGAATCGAACCCGGGACCCTTGAGTCCGCAGGCCGACGCTCTATCCACTGAGCCAAACCAGTTAGGGCTGTTCATCAGATTTTTTTGGCATTAATTTTGATTTCTAAAAATGTTATCTCAAAATATCATTTACCTTTATACTGCATCTTTTTGTGCTGGCTTACATTTTGTGTCCAAAGCGAATGCCTCCCTCACAGCACCCTAGTCCCAGCCTTGTCCCAGTCCCAGCCTTGCCCTAGTCTAAGCCATTTATTTATTCCAGGCTTCACAAAGGCTTCCTAACTTGTCTCTCCCCCTTTCTTTGACTCATCTCCACATGGCAGCTACCCTGATCTTTTGAAAAGATAAATTGATTTATGTCACTCTTTTGCTTCAAATCTATTCAATCCTCTCTTAATCTACTTAGAATAATATCCAAATCCCACATAAAACCCTTCATAATCTGAATTTTACCTTCTTCCCCAGCCTCCTCTCCTACCACTCTGCCTTTATATGCTCCAACTTCACTGGCTAACTTTCCATTCCTGGAATATGTTAAACTCATTCCTGAGTCAGGGTCTTGGCACAGGCCATTCTTTAAATGGGTGATCCCTTCTAATCCTTTAAATTTCAGATTAAGTTATCTCTTTAGAGAAGCTTTCCAATGGAAAGTAAATCCCACCCCCGATATTTCTATTACTCTGTTCCTTTTCCATCCTATTATTCTGACAACATATAGAGTTATACTTGCTTAATATTTTATCTTTTTTCTGTTTTCCCTTTTAAACCTTAAGATCTTTAAGGGAGCTCACTACCATATACCCAATATTTAGCACTGAAATACTCATAGAATAATTAAAAGTTAAAAATTATAATAATGGTAATACTCAAAGTAAATGTTAATTTTGGGGGGGAAGCTCCACAAATAAAGTGACATTAATATTCATTAACATTAAATGAATATTAATCTGTCCATAACAAAGATCATAAAACTGATCATTTCCTTCAGCCCAGCAGGTCTACATTTAAGACTATAGCTCAAGAATAACTTGAAAATTTTATTTATTAAAAGTATTCTTATATATATAATTTATGAAGATTGAAAAAATGAGAAACAACCCATAATGTCGATTGCCCATTAACCTTCCCCTTATCTAGGCTATCGAAGAAGGTCTTCTCCTTCTCTAGCCTAGATAAGCCCAAGAATATGTTGCTCCTATAACAGAACCCAAGAAGATAAGCATTAGAGAAAAATCAGTAAGTGGGCAAAATACTATCTTCATGATTTTTTAGTTCACCAATCTCAAATGGGCAATCATTATTTCTCTGATAGCTTGTAGTTTTTATGATGAAGCTGTTTTCCTACTCTCTATAGAGCAGTGGTTCTCAACCTTTTTTTGCCATGCCCCACCTAAGCATCTCTAAAATCCTGATGCTCCCCCTGTGACATATAATTCTTATTGAAAAACTGAACTCCTATTCATGTGGAGGAAGCCTAAAAGGTCATTAACTTTGTCTAAACAACTTCCAAAGAACATGGCATCCATGAAAGAGAAAAATGAAAGAATAAAAGGATAGTTGAACTACTGAGGAAGAAATAACCCAGAAATTGTTTAAAAAATAATAATATGCAGTGATATGAAAAAATAGCAAATAAAGTTTCAAAATATATAATAGAGAACTGAAATGCATAAATATGTCAATATATGTTTATATATAGTATATGAGGCCCCTAGAACCATAAGAAATGCGAAAAATTCACTGTTAATAACTCGTTCTCAAATTGTCCCCCTTAAAAATCAAGTTGCCCCCACGTGGGGCGTGTGCCCCACGTTGGGAACCACTGCTTTAGACATTATTTCAATCTTCACCATTCTCCTTTTATCAAAGGAGCCACCGTCTACAAAGCCATTTTTTAAGTCAGAAAATCTTAGAGCCATTCATGAGAACATCCCCATTATCCAGTTCATCACCAAGTCCTATTGTTTCAATCTCATAAAATATATCTGAATTTATTACCTCTTTTCTATCTTTACTGCTATCATAATCAGAACCAACATCTGAATAACTGAAATGTTCTCTTAATTGCTCCATTTTCCTTCTTTAAAAAAAAAATATTTTTATTGATTTCAGAGAGGAAGGGAGAGGGAGAGAGAGATAGAAACATCAATGATGAGAGAATCATTGATCGGCTGCCCCCTGCACACCCCTTACTGGCCAGTCGACACTCAACCACTGAGCCAGCAGGGCCATTTTTATTCATTTTTTTTTCTACTATCCATTCTCCAAAGAGCAGAGTGATCTATTTTTTAAAATGTATAAAACTAATTTATACACACAATAAACTAATACAGCAACTTATAAAGAAAAAGTTATTTTCTCCCTCCATTGCTTTCCAAGTGCAATCCCCCAAGGTAACCAACCACACACTAAAATTTGATGTGTACATATCTTCCAATTCTTTTTACTGTGCTATGCAGAAATACATACAAATATTTTTATTGACTCTATTTCTAAAAATGGATTACATTATATATAATATATCATGTTGTCATTTACATATCTATATCTATATCTAATGAACATTCTTTCAGGTCAATATGTAGTTCTTTGCCTTTCTCTTATTGTTTGATTTTTCTTTTATCCCTGTCTTTTAAAAAAAAATATTTCTTTATTGATTTCAGAGAGGAAGGGAGAAGGAGAGAAAGATAGAAACATCAATGATGAGAGAGAATCATTGATGAGAGAGTAACATTGATCGGCTGCCTCCTGCACGCCCCCTACTGGCGATCGAGCCTGCAACCCAGGCATGTGCCCTTGGTCGGAATTGAACCTGGGACCCTTTAGTCCACAGGCTGATGCTTTATCCACTGAGCCAAACAGGGTAGGGCTATCCCTGTCCTTTTGAGATATATATATATATATATATATATCATTTAATATTCTGAGAATGGAAGTAAAATAAATTAATAACTTCCCCAGTGATGGACATTCATTAGCATAATATTTTATTATTTATTTATTTTGTTAATCCTCATCCAAGGATATTTTCCATTGATCTTTTATTTTTTTAAATAAATCTTTATTGTTCAGATTATTACAGTTGTTTCCCTTTCCCCCCCCATAGCTCCCTCCACGCAGTTCCCAACCCACCCTCTGCCCTTACCCCCCCCTCCCCCCACTGTCCTCATCCATAGGTGTACGCTTTTTGTTGCTGGGTCATACACATGGAAAAATGTAGCTATTTCCATCCGTGACGTGTCCCTGTGTTTGGCCTCACAGGGATCGTCTCAGCCTCACAGGGGCTGTCGCAGCTTCACAGGGACCGTCTCAGCCTCACAGGGGCCATCACAGCCTCACAGGGACCATCTCAGCCTCACAGGGACCGTCTCAGCCTCACAGGGACAGTCTCAGCCTCACGGGGACCGTCTCAGACTCACAGGGGCCGTCTCAGCCTCGCGGGGGCAGTCGCAGCCTCGCGGGGGCAGTCGCAGCCTCGCAGGGGCTGTTACAGCCTCATAGGGGGCGCCGCATCCCACATTGGGGGTGAAGGTGCAAGACAGAAGCTCCTCTCGCTGTCTCTCCTGCTGCTCCCTTGCGTATCGCTGATGCTGGAAGTTTCTGAGAGCAGTCTGCAGGTGCTGGACATCATACTCTAACTGGTCAACACGAAGTTTGGCATTCTGTCTTTTGTTGGGCGGCTCCTTGCTGGACAAAATCTCCAGGCATTCTTGCTGGCTGAATATCTGGTATGCTTGCTTGGATTTTGTTTTCTAGTAAGTGCACAGACGGCTTGTCTGTCGTCTCCCGGCATCCCATGTGAGACTGGATCTGGTGAACCTGTTTGTGCGTTTGCTGGTACAGCAGTTCCATGTTGCCGGCCCAGCCGGGTCCGGCTCTGGCTTCCTCCGAACCTGATTCTGCCTCTTGAGTGTGTCCCTTATGCATGCGAGGAGTTGAAATCTGCAGTTTGTTGGGTTAGGCTGCAAAAGCGCAGGTGGTTCCTTTTGTGCCACTGGCACAGCTTGGGTGGGGATGTAAATTGAGTAGGGCGGGGTCTCAGGGAGCCACCAGGGCAGAGCAAACAGCAATGGTGCTCCGCGACTCCTTGCCTCTCCGTGACTCTGAGTCTCCATGTCCCCAAGTGCCGGCGAGCAGCTCCGCGAGAAAGCCACCCTCGCTTTCCAACCCGCTGCAAGGCCGTCCAGCCTCTCCCCATAGGGGCCTGGGACCTCAGAATCCCGCCCCAAACAAGCTCAGTGGATTCGAGAGTTTGTAACCCCTTTCAATTGAAAAAAAACTTCGCATCCAGTTGCGGCCCGCCTGGCGCGCGAGTCCGTACCTCTGTTCTTGGCGCCTCTGCATATCCTACTCAGTCTCAATGCTCTTCTTTCTTTCCTTCCAGTTGTAGAACTTCCACTGGGCCAGCTTTCCCATTGTTCTGAATGATAGCTGTTTTGTCTTATAGTTGGTATTTTCAATGTTGTTGTGGGAGGCAGCACGCACAGGTCTGTACCTTACACCGCCATCTTGGTTCTCTCCATTGATCTTTTAGGGAGAGTGGAAGAGAGAGGGAAAGACAGAGAGAAACATCAATGTGAGAGAAACACATCAATTGGTTGCCTCCTGCATGTGCCTTGACCAGGGCCTGGGTCTGGGAGGAGCCTGCAGCTAAGGTACGTGTCCTTGATCGGAATCGAACCTGGGACCCTTTGGTCTGCAGGCTGATGCTCTATCCACTGAGGCAAACTGGCTAGGGCAAGCATGGTCTTTTAAAATGTAAATTAGATTATGCTTCTCTTAAAATTCATCATATTCCTCTATTAAAATTCAAGACTAGTTGCTCACCATAGTCCACACTAGTCTTAAGTTTTCTTCTACTGCATGGTCCCTGCATATTTTCCACGATTAACCTGTAAAGATCTTCACTGACTATCCTCCTCTTTGCCACCAATCTAAATTAGGTCCCCTTATTAAATGTTCTCATAACATCTTGTTAACGCCTTCATAGTATTCATCATAGTTATAATCCTATCTAATAAAAGAGAAACATGGTAATTAGCCGTACGGCCGCTACCCTTCCCATTGGCTAATCACTGAGATATGCAAATTAACTGCCAACCAAGATGGCGGCCGGCAGCCATGCACTGAAGCGAACAGGGAGGCTTGCTTGCTCCAGTGATGGCAGACTCCAACGTTCCCCGCCTGACTTGCCGGCCTCTCAGCTGCAACTCTAAGCAACTATGCTGCAAATATAGAAGCTAAACAAAACCCCAGAACCTGCCTTAGTCAGCCAGGCTTCAACCAGCCAGACCGCAACATTGTATCAAATACAAAACGTAAACAAAAGGCCAGAAACCGGCTTTCAGCAGCGAGGCCTCAGAGCTAAAGCTGGCCCAGAATAAAAAAAGAAAAAAAGAAAAAAAGGAGTGGTTGGGAGCTTCAGTCATCCGCCAGCCTGAAAACAGCCCTCAGCCCCTCACCCAGGCTGGCCAGGCACCCCAGTGGGGACCCCTAACCTGATCCAGGACACCCTTCAGGGCAAACCAGCCGGCCCCCACCCATGCACCAGGCCTCTATTCTATATAGTAAAAGGGTAATATGCCTCCCAGCACCGGGATCAGCGAAGCCGCGAGGCCTCCCGGCACCGGGATCAGCGTGACAGGGGGCAGCGCCCAAACGCCCTGATCACCCTGCGGCTCTGTGTGTGACAGGGTGCGGCCCCCCAACCCTTCCCCCCCAACGGGCCCTGCTCTGTGAGTGATGGGGTAGAGCCATAACCTCCCCATCGGCCCTGCCCTGAGTGTGACAGTGGCGGCGCCCCAACCCCCTGATCAGCCCTTCTCTGTGGGTGATAGAGGGCGGCGCCCCAACCCCCTGATCCACCCTGCTCTGTGTATGACAGGGGGCGGTGCCCCAACTCCCCTATTGGCCCTACTCTGTGCGTGACAGGAGGGAGCTCCCCAACCCCCTGATGGGCCCTGCTCTGTGCGTGACAGGGGGGAGCTCCTCAAACCCCTGATTGGCGCTGCTCTGTGAGTGACAGGGGGCAGCGCCCCAACCCCCTGATCCGCCCTGCTCTGTGCTGACAGGGGGTGACGCCGCAACTTCCCTATCGACCCTGCCTTGAGTGTGACAGGGGGCGGTGCCCCAACCTCCCAATCAGCCCTACCTTGAGTGTGACTAGGGGTGGCATCGCAACCTCCCGATCCGCCCTTCTCTGTGCATGACAGGGGGCGGCGCCCCAACTCCCCAATCAGCCCTGCTCTGAGCCTGACCAGGGGCTGCACCTGGGGATTGGGCCTGCCCTCTGCCACCCGGGAGCAGGCCTAAGCCAGCAGGTCGTTATCTCCTGAGGGGTCCCAGACTGCGAGAGGGCACAGGACGGGCTGAGGCCCCCCCCCCCCAGTGCACAAATTTTTGTGCACCAGGCCTCTAGTCTATACTAATAAAAGGGTAATATGCTAATTAGACCAGACGTCTTCCAGACAACCTTCCAGACAAAGCCATGGTGGCGGGGGCTGAGGCAGAGGCAGTTAGGGGTGACCAGGCCGGCAGGGGAGCAGTTAGGGGAGACCAGGCCAGCAGGGGGGCAGTTATGGGGTGGCCAGGCCAGCAAGCAGAGGTGGTTAGGGGCAATCAGGCAGGCAGCAGGCGAGCGGTTAGGAGCCAGCGGTCCTGGATTGCAAGAGGGATGTCTGACTGCCTGGATTGGGCCTAAAGTGGCAGTTGGACATCCTCCAAGGGGTCCCGGATTGGAGAGGGTGCAGGCCGGGCTGAGCAACACCCCCCCCCCCCAATGCACAAATTTTGTGCACCAGGCCTCTAGTATTCATCACAGTTATAATCCTATATAATAAAAGCCTAACATGCTAAGTGTCTGACCATTTGTTCGACCTTTCATGAGTCGCTATGATGCACACTGACCACCAGGGGGCAGACGTTCCAACCGGTAGGTTAGCTTGCTGCTGGGGACCAGCTGATCGGACTGGGTGAGATGGGCCGGACATGCCCTGAAGCCCTCCGTGGTCCCTCCCCAGCCCCGATTGTGGACTGGTGGGGTCCCTCAGCCTGGCCTGTGCCCTTTCCCAATCCAGGACCCCTCAGGGGATGTCGGAGAGCCGGTTTCAGCCCGATCCCCACAGGTCAGGCTGAGGGACCCCACCGGTACGCGAATCCATGTACTGGGCCTCTAATTATATATAAGCATTTATATTTATACTAGAGGCCTGGTGCACAAAATTCATGCACTCCAGGGGGGTGCTTCCTCAGCCCAGCCTGTGCCCTCTTGTAATCTGGGAGCCCTCGGGGGATGTCCGACTGACAGCTTACGCCCGCTCCCTGTGGCCTAAGCCAGCAGTTGGTTCCCGCCACCGCCACTTCGCTTGCCAGCTGTGACCCGGCTTCTGGCTGAGCGGCGCTCTCCCTGTGGGAGCACACTGACCACTAGGGGGAAGCTCCTGTGTTGAGCGTCTGCCCCCTGGTGGTCAGTGCACATCATAGCGAGTGGTTGAGTGGCCTTAGCATACATTAGCATATTACTCTTTGATTGGTTGAAGGGCTGACCAGATGACCGGACACTTAGCATATTAGGCTTTTATTATATAGGACTAGAGGCCTGTTGCACGAAGAGATATGTGCAATAGGCCTTCCTTTCCCCTGGCTGCTGGCACCAGTTTGCCTCTGGCACCCAGGGCCCAGGCCTTTGCTCTGGCCGAGTTCTGGCCAGAGCCGGCCTCGAAACGTCAGGCCTCGCTGCTCCGCTGGCCCCGGGGCCATGAGGCCTCGCTGCTCCACTGGCCCCGGGGCCGTGAGGCCTCACTGCTCCACCGGCCCCGGGCCATGAGGCTTCGCTCCACCACTTGGAGCCTACGTATGCTAATTAACCACCATCTTTGTTGGCAGTTAATTTGCATATCGCGCTGATTAGCCAATGGGAGGTGTAGTGAAGGTATGGTCAATTACCATGTTTGTCTATTATTAGATAGGATAGTTGTATTTATTTATATGTTTGATAATTTCTTTTCTACCTTCTTCACTAGGCACCATGCTTTATGAGGGCAATGTTTGCTGTACCACCAGCACCAAGCACATGCTTACATGTAAAAAGTATTTACTAAGTGAATAGATGTCCTACGCTGAGGAACCACTAGACAGCTAGGCAATAGAATTTAATGTTAATTAACTTTTAAAATTATAGAGAATTGTTACATAAAATTAAACATATATACATATACATACATATAATATATGAAAAATTGGTAATATAGTATAGTAAAAGGAACATTGGCATGAGATGGTAGTGACTCTGTCCCTAATTGATTGGTGACATAGGAAATGTTGGTCTCCACCATTGATTTTTCAACTGGTGTGCCACAAGAACTTTTAAAATATGCAATACCTGACTATTTAGTCAGGGGCATTGACCTCTTTTCCCTTAGGTTGTCAAATTAAAAAAATGACAACAGCCAACACAACAATAGCTGTCTGGTGTGAATGAACCAAAATTATACCTATTTTTTTTTTGTCAGATCAGCAAAAATAGAATACATTTTTTGGTGTACCAGAGAATTTCAGTACAGTACTTAGTTATGTGTGCCATGAGATGGAAAAGGTTGAAAATCACTGCTCTCCACCAATGAATGACTCTCAGTAAGCCTGGTATTGCCCCCTAGTGTTGGGTGGTCTGGGAGGTACTACTGGCCTTTAGAGAGCCAGGACCAGTAAGCAAGACTTGCTGCTTGTGTGAGTGCTCCTCACACGAAAAATTATTTTGTGTACTTAACGAACTTTAAATGCCCCAGCATATGTGAACATTTTATAATGTTTCTATTTATAATGATCTGCACCTAAAACCTAACCTATTTTATATATGAACCCAAAGCTGTTTTTTAAAAAATGTTTACATAATTCTAACAGTGAATGTTTTAGGAATGCATTTACAGTGGACACTGAGGACAGATTAGTGTTGTCCATCAGAGGTGGCCGAAATGCCTTACTTGTGTCAGCTGACATTTGCAGCTTTCACATTCATGGGAATTTTATAACTGCCAGCAAATGATGACTTGATTACATTTTATAGAACAGTCATGCCTGAGCATTTGTACACTGAAATATGAATTATTATATTATAAATTACTTTCTTTGTTCTTATATTACAAAATCATATGTGTAGGTAGATAATACTATCTATGAATTTCATTTTAGGTTAATGAAGGAGATGTTATAGAAATATGTGTAATTAAAAAAAGGAATGTTGCACCCCCGGCTGGGTAGCTCAGTTGGGTAGAGTCGTTCAGTATGCCAAGGTTGCAGATTTGTTCCCAGTTGGGGTACATACAAGAATCAACCAATGAATGCATAAATAAGTGGAACAACAAATCAATGTGTTTTTTTTCCTCTCTCTAAAATAAAATTTAAAAAAAGGTGTGTTGGGTAAAATAGGGTTGAGAACTATTAATACTTAGATGATGATTAAAAACTATACTAGTTCTTTTTTTTAAAATGCTTTTTTTGATTTTAGAGAGAGGAAGGGAGGGAGGGAGAGAGAAACATTGATTGGTTGCATCCCATATGCACCCTGGCTGGGGATCGAACCCAAAACCTAGGTATGTGTCTGGATAGGAAATCACACTGGTAACTCTTTTTTGCATAGGTGGACACTCAACCAACTGAGCCACACTAACCAGGGCAAGAAAGGGCAAGAACTATCCTAGTTTTTAATGAAATGTTTCTAATCTTTAATAATGGGAAGGGGTCATATTTTATTCTTTTTATTACTTTGTTTATATTCCACCATAAGACTGATAATGTAAAAACCACACATTTAAAAAAAATACAGGGTTGGGCAAAAGTAGGTTTACAGTTGTTCATATGGAAAAAGACACGCAAGTTATGATTACTACCAATAAATAAAAAATAATGCAAGAATAAACTGTGTTTTCCAGACTCACAAATGTAAACCTACTTTTCCCCACTCCTGTACATCTATGCTGTTTAGACAGTTATCTAAAGGTGAATCCAAATGATTCCCCAAGTTTCCTTGCTAGATAATTTTATAATTCTACAATTAGAACTTTATGGTAAATTGTGAATTTATTACATATTTTAAGTTTTCACCACATAACTGTTGTCTTTAGGCTCCATAATGAAGAAACCGAAATACAAAGAACAAATGTATTTAAAAAAGAATGAAGGCTTCTTGTTATGAGATTAGGTGAACAGGTTTAAAACTGCAACCTCTTGCCCTGGTGGGTAGCTCAGTTGGTTAGAGTGTGCCCTGATATGCCAAGATTACAGGTTTGATCTCTGGTCACAGCACATGCAAGAATCAACCAATGAATGCATAAGTAAGTGGAACAACAAATCGATGTTTCTTGCTCTCTCCCTTCCTCTCTCTCTAAAATTAATGAATAAAAAATTTAAAAAAATAAAATTGCAACCTCTTTACCTATTCCCCTTCCTTGTTTTAAAAGGTTCATTAGCTGTGATATACTATTCATTTTAATAATATAAAAAAATTGCCTCCTCTCCCTTTTCCCTCACCCCAACACACACTAGGATACAGGCATTCCTAGAAGGGGAAGAGGGAATTTTGTGTTTTGCTCACCAACATCTTCCCATGTATAGAACAGTGCAGGGACATAGGAGGAGTTCAGTATTTGTTTTATGAATGGAAGAATACACGTAATAAACAGAAACGACTGCCTGGAGCGCCACTTTCACCAGAATTCTAGGAGGCAATCGGGAGGAACCAGTAAGTTGATTCCTGTGACTTGGCGCTCAAAGGAATTGCGGGTGTATTTTTATATTCTTTGGGATGTGTTGATGTGTGAGGACTTTCTAAACTGTGCGCAGGGCTGTGAGGGCTGTGCAGGCTGAAAACCGAACTAACAATAATTTGCACCAAAACCCGCAAAATGTTTTCAAATTTATTGTAATCAGAAACACATTTTTGCAAGTGCAAGGATCTCCCATTGTACACCTGTATTATCTCTTTACTGGAGATTAATGGTGAGGATGGGATCAAGACTAGTGGCTCCTACGGATCTCTTTTCGGAAACAGACAATTCAGTATCCACTTCTCACCCTAGATCAGATCCCGCGCTCCTTACCTTGCCAGTCTGCCTCTATTCCGCCCCTTCAGTATCTATGGTAGGCGGGGCAGGGGAGAGACGTTCTTGGCTCCCCCTAAATTGGTTAAGCTCACCCCGAATTTTGGTATCCCATATTTGAGCAAACACCGAGAAAACGGAACCACAAACAAGATCGCCGACCAAATGACAGCGGAGCAGCACACGCGGGCAGTGAAGGAAGCAAAACACGAAGAAAGGCGGTAGTCTAGCAGCCACGTGAGGGAGCCTAGCAGCCCTGAGAACTTCAACTCCCAGCTTGCAACTGGGCGCTTACCGTCCGAAAACTACAACTCCCAGAGTGCCGTGGGAGAGGCCGCCCATCGCTCCTCCCGCCCCTCCCCCGCCCCTCCCTGCCGGATCGCCGTGCGCCTGCGCATGGGAAGCCAGAGGAGTCTTACCCTAATGTAAGATGGTTGCCCGTCTGGCTGTGGAACCCACCGAAAGCTGAGGGTGTCTCTCTCAGCCGTAAAGGTCGGACTCGCTGAAGCAATCAGGCCCGGTTCTGGAGAGTTTTTTCCTCGACACTCGTCCAGTGGTCTCTTGTGAGGACGCGGCAGCTCGTGGAGTCGGCTAAGGGAAAAGCGAGGCAAGGCAGGCGGGTGAGTCTATGCAGGGCTGGGCTTAGGGGAAACCCGGCGCTGACCGGCTACGAGAGAGCGGAGGCTTCGCTGGAACTGTGCAGGCCGCACCCCCTCGCTCCCCACCCTCGCCCCATCTTCACCCTCCTCTTTCTTGGTCTTCCTCCTCCTCCTCCTCCTCCTCTTCCTCCCTCTCCGCTCTACGCCACAGCAGTTACCACCAGGAAAAGGGAGCGGGCAGAAGGCGCCGTGGCGGCGAGCAGCTACTCCCGGGGAAATTTCTCCAATTGGGGAGTCGGGGCGGCTTTTCGTCTTCTGCTCTCTCTCCTCTACATTTTCGTTGGGGCAGGAACCTTAGAGCTCAGGACGCCTGGTTCCCCAGCCCCTTCTTCCCCTCGGACGGCCTTTCGCCGGGGCCCCTGTCTCCCAACACCAAAGCCATCACTGCCACCCTGACCCGTGTTGCCGCCGCTGCTCACGGATCCCACGGCTGCCTGCCCACTCGCCCCGCGGCTTGTTTGTGCTCCGCTCCGGCTCCGGAGTTAGCCTTTGCCCCCTTCTTGCAACCAGCCCCCGGCCGGCCTGCCCGCCCCGGGAGAGCGTCTTCCGACGCGTGGAGTCGGAGCTTGAACCGCATCTGTCATTTCCAAGCTGCCCCTCCGCGGTGCCGCTGCTCGTCCTAACCCACCTGTTTCACCGCTTTCTTGGGAATTGCCCGTTCCTCCCCTCGCTCCCGTGCAGACTCGGTGCACGTTCACTTCCAGGAAAGCGGGGTGCCCCGTGTTGGCCCCGGGCGAGTGGAGGAAGTTGGGAGTGAAGGGAGCGAGGAAGGGTACGAGTGCAGGTCCTGAGTGCAGGGTCCTGAGTGCAGAGCGTCTGCTCAGGCTGCGCCGGAGAGGGACCTTCTCGTTTTGAGTTCAGTCATTTGTGGATTATTCGCTCTGTCGGGAGGGTTGGTTGCTTTTTGTTTTCCTCTTTTCATTTTGGACCGGTTTGTCCGTGCTGCTAAGCGTTCTTCTGAATTGCCTCTCCCCAGGACACTTAATGCTGGCTCTGATTATACTAACAAATGTTAGCCTTGACATTTCAAAATAAGGGAGATCTGGCACACAGCCAAAGTCATCTGGGAACTCCTCAAGCAGATATAAGTGATATTTTGATTATATGCAGGTCTGTGGGTTACAGATCCCTTCCATATTGATTATTGACTAAAGGAATGATAGGGATGTTCAGCTTAATTGATGGCATGTTTTATTTATGGTTTGCGTGGAAATTTCCTCTCCAGCTAATATCAGACTTAGTACTTTTGGATTTTGGAAGTTCTCTCTTTGACATTCTTAGAATAGTAAGTATTTGAATACATTGTTTTCTTTTGAAAACCCATTAGATGTTGTATTCAAAAGAAAAGTAAATTGCCCCTCACTCCCTCCCGCCCCCCATATTAAATTCCTCATTTTTCCATAGAAGAGATGAAGGACTGGGGGAAAGAAATGACAAAGTATGCACACACATGCATTTGGTCGCAATCACTGTCATTATTACCTAAAACACAAAACTAGAAGCAAGAGGTGGCTTATGATGTCTATGTTTTGGCAAGAGCTAAGTTGAAATACATTGACTAGTGGCAAAATGAGAAGAAGGAGCCTTTGCTTTAATCAGACCACTGTGAAAAAAAAGATTATCAGAAAAGCGAACAGGATTACAAAAATCAGATACATCTCACATTGAAATAAGACATTGTGTTCTTAAGATATATGTAAAAATGTTAAAAGTCATAATAGTGATTTCATACAGCAATATATCTCTTACTTGCTAAAGTAATACTTGAAGTGTAAATAGAGATACATAGTTAGCCTTTTTAATCACTTTTGCACATTACTGTGTTGTGATTTTTACAAATTTTACCTGTAATACTTGAGTAATCTTACTTTTGGCATTATGATCACTTGATTGTGATAAATGGTCTATTTTATCAACTGTAAACCGAGGTAGAAAAGCTGTTTATAAAACTTCTTTTTTTCTTTTTAGCTACTTAAGCCCCACTCTGGGGAAACTAAATAGATCCCTACTCTGGGGAATTGGAAGCAATTTATATAGCAAACCTTGTTCTAAGTTATAATTTGAGGTTTTTAAAAAATATTACTTACATTTACTTTATTAGTAGGTTTTTTTAAAAAAAAGATTCCTTACATTTAGTTTATCAGTAGGAATGTGTTTAATACAATTAATCTTCACTCTTAAGTAAAAAATGTATTTCATTTTTCTTTGTAATATGCTGGTGGAGAAGCTTCCCACTTTGAACAAACCTAGCACACAGACTTAGAAACTCTTGGCAGTCATATTTGGCTGAATTATAAGCAGTGTGTTTTGGAGAGGACTGTTTATCTGGCAGAAGAGGGTAAATGACTTTAATACATCTTTTCTTTTGTAAAGACACTTTGCCTCAGTAAATAAAATTACAAGTAATTTTCTCCACTGCACACTTCCTTTTTCTGCAATCATCAAATTCTTAGTTTTAGCACTCTAAAGTCAAAATGAATTTACTTTGGGATCTTTATCACATCTAAAGAATTTAAAGTTGTTTGATATTTTGATAGGAAATAGGGAGCTGAGATTTCAAAATATTTTTGTATGGTTTAAATTTTTAGATGTAACATTATGAACATTTCAGCTTCATAATTTTGATGGTTAGAATACTTTCTGCCAGGTTCAGTTGTTGAATTCTTCAGATGAATAGATTATTTCTATAGGAAGGTTTTTGAGCACGAATTACTTAAAGTTGACTTATTATAACATTTGTTTTCATAAAGTTGAAGAGAAATCTTTCATTTTATTAGGATGAGTTATAATCAAATGGCAAAATGCAGGAAAATTGTTTTGTAATGCCCTCAACTTAAGGATAAATGGGAGCACTCGTAATAATTTGCAACTCATTACTGTGTAAAAGAAAGAGGGTACTGCTTAATGTTGAACTCCTTGCAGTCGGGGAGTTTTATTTTTAAAATTATGTGTCTTAAGAGAATGGAAAAATATCTTCTCTGTTTAAGTAATGTATTTTACAAGCCTTTCCTTCTCTCATGCTGTTTTTAAGGTGAAGCTATATACACTATTTTAATGTGTTTTGGGGGTGGAGGGGTACCTGCAAATAATACTCTGTAGAATCTATTTTAAGTCATTATGATTATTTTTATAGATCAGGGGAAATAGAAAGTTTTAATTTGTGAAAACTTCAGCCTCTGTAAAAATTTAGTTAGCTTTGTGTTATTAAATATGGTACTGTCTTGACTTTTTGTGAAAGAAGTTGCATTCACCTCAGTTGGTTCCAAAGAAAAACAATAGGGAAATAGGTTATAGAGATTTTTAGTGTTCTAGAAATAGTGTAACTAGAATGTACTACATACTTTTCTCAAAGGATTTCTTAATCTAAGTGGAATTTATAAATGGTTTTCATCCCATTGGAATAGTATGTATTGGATAAAACTTATTAACACATTCTGAGATTTAAATTTTTTTTCAACTACAGTTTGCATTCAAAATTATTTTATATTAGTCTTAGGTGTACATCATAGCAATTATATATCATATACTTTACAAAGTGTTCCCTCAATATATTCTGAGATTTAAAAAACTTTGTTACCACAGAAATAATAGGACCAATTTTCAAATGTCCATTCTTATATAAAATGTGGTAATATCCCTGATATTTTAAAGATAGTAATGTATATGTATAAATGTATATATACACACACACATACTAGAGGCCCGATGCACAAAGATTCGTGCAAGAATAGGCCTTCCTTCCCCTGGCTGCTGACACCGGCTTCCCTCCTGTACCCAGGATCCAGGCCTTGGCTCTGGGGCCAGAGCCACCTCCTGCCTTCACTCTGGCCTGGCCGCCGCCATCTTTGTCACGTCAGTTTGCATATTCCCTCCTTATTGGCTGTGGGTGCTGCTATCTTTGTCTTGAAGTGATGGTCAATTTGCATATTCTGTCTTCATTAGACCGGATTTCAAAAGTTGAGAGTACACAAATTATAAAGATGATGTAATTTACTGAATTAGTGATGTAAGAAAAGAAGATAAGTGGGACTTTTTTCTTTCTTTAAGTGGGACTTTTAAATCACCTATTTAGTGGTTTAATGAAAGAACTTTCGCCAGCATTGTTTTTAATCTTACTATTATGTGGATTTTATTAGAAAAGATTGTGTGGTAAATGTCAACTTTTTCAAGTGTAGTAATAGTATAATCCAGGGGTTTTGTCACATTTCTTTTTCATAGTATGTTTCTTTCATTTATTTTTTATTTATTTATTTTAAAAATATATTTTATTGATTTTTTTTATAGAGAGGAAGAGAGAGGGATAGAGAGTTAGAAACATCGATGAGAGAGAAACATCGATCAGCTGCCTCTGCACACTTCCTACTGGGGATATGCCCGCAACCAAGGTACATGCCCTGGAACGGAATCGAACTTGGGACCTTTCAGTCTGCAGGGTGATGCTCTGTCCACTGAGCCAAACCGGTTAGGGCTGTTTTTTTTTTTATTTTTTTCATCGGAAAGCAGTTTATGGAAGAGAAAATTTCAATATTAGGCACTTTAGGTTAACTTTCCCATATCAGAGATTTTCTTTTACCAGAAGAGAGAAATTACTACTAAAAAGATGATTATTTTTACTTGCTAGGAAAACTTAACTTTAAAGATATTACAAGTCTCCTGGTCTGTGTGGCTCAGTTGGTTGGGCATCAGCCCATGCACCAAGGGATTTCAGGTTTCATTCCAGGTCAGTGCACATGCTGGGGTTGGGAACTTGATCCCTGGTGGGGGCGTGCAGGAGGTAAACTGATCAGTGTTTCGCTCTCACATCAATATTTCTCTCTCTCTTTCCCTTCCTTTCTCTCTAAAAATCAATAAAAATATTAAAAAAATAAAGATAGTACAAGTAACAAGGCAATTTTAGTATGAATTTTTTATTTGTGAGGAGGATTTCATTCTTACTAATCTCTTTTTATACAAGAGAGTTGCCCTGTTTTAAACTTTAATTGCATTGGGTAATGGGTGGATGATGTATCACTCTTAAGATGAACCTTGCTATTTGTGTATGTGTGTATGTCAGATACTTGTGCAAAATAAATGTCAGATATTTAGTTATGATAACTAAAATCTCAATTCTTGAGCATCTAGAGAAAATTAGAGATGAGGAAATCAGAATAATCAGATTAGTTTGTATATCAGCCTAAAACCAGTTTGGGGAAAAAAGTCAAGGCAAAAGAACAGTATAATGAGGATAAAATGCTATTAATTTAAGATACTAGGTGTTATACTGCTTTGTAGTCTTGCTTTTGGAAGAAATTAGTGATAATGTTGTAGGAAAAATTGTAGTGATTGAATTTTGAAAAGTAGCTACAGACTGAAATATAAAAGGGGTTTCATTCTTCAGCAGCAACAAGCAAATACATTGTTATTAAGCCAAATATGTGAAGTGTCTTTTTTTAAAAAGAATTTTTTTTTATTGATTTCAGAGAGGAAGGGAGAGGGAGAGAGAAATGGAAACATCAATGATGAGAGAATCATTGATCCACCGCCTCCTGCACACCCCATACTAGGGATCAAGCCCGCAACCCAGGCATGTGCCCTGACCGGGAATCGAACCGTTACCTCCTGGTTCATAGGTCTACACTCAACTACTGACCCACACCGGTTAGGCATCTGACATTTCTTAAGCATGTTTTACAGTCCTTGGACTAAAGAGGAAGTGCTAATTTTTCTGATTGTTTAAGAAACTAATTAATTCCTTGTTAAGAGCAATAGGTGTCTTCATGAAACAACATTGACTGATTTGTAGCAACTTTCCCCCCCTGATTTTCTGCCTTTCATATTTTGCTTATGACTTTTTTCAGTGTTTTTGATATTCAGCAGTTGTTTGGGTGGACCCTCTTGTGAACACTGTAATTTAATAAAAATTTGAAATATAAATAGTATTGCTTTTGGTAGTAAGGTCATTTTTTTCTTTTGATTAAGATTCCCTGCCATTTTGATTAGATGATTCCTCTAACTATTTTTGTTTAATGCTTAGGTAAGAATTAGGATCATTAAAGTTCCCTACCAAATTATATCTTTCCAGAAATTTTTTCTTACTTTAAATGTGGACTTAGGTATTTGTTGTGTAAATAAGATGTTACAATGTGTTTTGGTTTTGTCATTTAAAATGAAGTAAAGAGACTATTGGTACTTTTTAAAAATAAAATTATTAATGTGAAAAATTTTAAACAGGTACAAAAGTAAACTTCCACATAGCGGTCACTTCAAAGATGATCAATTTATTTTTATTTAATTTTAAAATATATTTTTATTGATTTCAGAGAGGAAGGGAGAGGGAGAGCGAGATAGAAACATCATCAATGATGAGAATCATTGACCGGCTGCCTCCTGCATGCCCCACACTGGGGATCAAGCCTGCAACCCAGGCATGTGCCTGACCGGGAATCGAACCCAGACCTACTTGGTCATAAGTTGATGCTCAACCGCTGAGCCACGTGGCTGGGCCAAATATGATCAATTTATAGAGTTTATCTGTATCCCCACTTTCTTACTCCTTTGTCCCCCTCACTTTGACCTGGATTGTTTTGAAGCAAATCCTAGTCGTCACATTATTTAATTTGTGCTAGAACTCTTTTGACATAAAATACCTTGATTTTTAAAAATCAGGATTGTTTAGTTAGTTAGCTTGTCAGATAATCATTGAGTACTTGTTATAGACCCAGTTTTTGGGAAATGATCCAACCTCTCCTAAGAGTTTATTATCTTATTGGGTATACTTCCATTACATAAGTAGCATTATCTAAAGCATTATACAAATAATGTATGGTACATATAGTGTGAATCATGTTAGTGTAGGGGTTTCTTCAGACTAAAGTTCTAGATGTGGGGCTCCCTGGAGAAAGTTGGACTTGAACAAAGAATATGTACTATTTGTCCCTAGCTGGTTTTGCTCAGTGGATAGAGCCTGGGCCTGCGAACTGAAGGGTCCCGGGTTTGATTCTGGTCAAGGGCACATGCCTGGATTGCATGCCAATCCCCAGTAGGGGCGTGCAGGGGGCAGCCAATCAATGAATTTCTCTCATCATTGATGTTTCTCTCTCTCCCTCTCTCTATCTGAAATGAATAAAATAATATATTTTTAAAAAAGAATATATACTATTTGCATTGGCAAAACATCTCCAGAAGGAGAATATTCCATACATTTCATGTGTGGGATGGAACCATGAACAAACTCGTAAATGGTGGGACCTGCATGATGTGAGAGGGATGTAATGAGTTTGGTCTCAATAGAATAAGGTGTTAGTTTCCAAAAATGGTGTTGGAGAAGGTAGTATAGTAGGGTAGAGCTAGATTATGAAAGGTTAATTCAGTGTCAAATTGAATTTGATATGTTAAGCAGAAAGGAGCCATTAATAGCGGTTCTCAATCTGTGGGTCACGACCCCTTTGGGGGTCAAACGACCCTTTCACAGGGGTCGCCTAAGACTATTGGAAAACACATATATAATTACATATTGTTTTTGTGATTAATCACTATGCTTTAATTAATGTTCAATTTGTAACAATGAAATTGGGGGTCACCACAACATGAGGAACTGTATTAAAGGGTCGTGGCATTAGGAAGGTTGAGAACCACTGCATTAGAAGTTGATAGGGGGTAGAAGATGACAATAAAAGTGCTTTTAGAAAGATTGCTCTTCAGTAGAGTGCAGCATATTTTGGAGTTGACAGTTGAGTGTGAAAAATTAACATCTAGCCACCGAGGTAAGGGGCCATATAAGGGATGTTAGTGTGGAAATTTTACAGGATTTGGCAGCTAATTGATTCTATCTCCTTTTCAGTCACTTATATCCAGAAATGACACCAAGGTTTTGGAGAATAGAAAACTGAGGAAATGTAGTCTATTTGTCTTTGATAGTAAACTGCAATTTTAAGCCCAGCTTTTGGTAAGGAAATGATGCATGACTACTTAAATAATCTCAAAAAATTTCAGTAGATAAAAGCTACCAGTGTTTTCAAATAGTTTTAGATATTTATTCACTGAGGTATAAGCATTGGGAAGATAAAGAAAATTTTATTATATAATAGTAAGATATGGAACTCATTTGTAGAAGAGTTTATTTGTCCCTGATCTGCTTCCTATGAGTGTATGAGTTCAAAAGGTATTAGGAAACTTATAACCAGTATATATTACTGGGTATCATTAAAGTTTAATAATGACCTGGTTAGAACAGAAGAAATTCTGATAAAATAGGGCGCTAAATATTGTCAGCTCCAAGCTCCCTTAAGGGTAGATAAGGTTAGGTCAGCAGACCAATGAAGAATGTAGAGACATTATTAAATGAAAGTTTATTCTTTAATTTATTTTGACATACTTTGCTTTGCAAAGGTATTATCAAAAACAGATCTAGTTCAACAGCAGCCATATTTGTTTCATTTGGATTTTTTAAAAGAACTGAGACCTTTGAAGTTATTCTTTTCTTTGTTTTGGTTTGTTGACTCTTTGTTAAGCCAACTTTCTTCATCTGTTGTGTATTTCTGGATAGCATGCTTGCTTTGTTTTATGAAGGAAGATTTCACATTTTATCTTAAAGCAGGGGGGAAAGGTAGATTGATTACTTGCTTCTGGCTTTGTAAATAGTAAATGAATAGTACTATTTATTATAATTTATTCTCTTGCTGCTTCTTTCATATGATGCTTTCTCTCTCCACGGTATTTAGCATGTGAGATCTCAAGGATTCTTACAATTGAGTCTGAAACCATCTCAAGCTTAGGTACTTACAGCTTCAAAATTAAATTTATCTTAATTTACCAATCATTTTCATTTTTATTATTATAAAAGGTATGATCTACCATAATAGTATGCACTTTTTAGGTACTTGGGAAATATTAATAAGGATAATATCGATGATGCAATATAGTACATTATTGGGAAAAATCTGTTTTTCATTGACATTCCTTTCTTCCATTCTAAGACCACCTTAATTCTGGAAATGTAACAGCTATTTTTGATATTTGGTACTTCCTTAGTTAGCTGTTCACGTGTGCTAATATGGTCACTAGAATAGAAAGCTATTGCCCTCTCCTTGGGAGTTTAACAGGGCCTTTAATGTGTTAATTTTGGATTTAAGATTGAATTGAATTCCACTGTGTGCGGGACAGTCTTGAGAAGGATTATGCATCTTTCTCATTGCATGTAGGAGGGAAGTAAATATCAGATACATAGTACAGTATTTGAGAATATCTTCAGTGGTAGCTGCCAATCCATTCTTTTCTCCCAAGAAATTTTAATTAATCTCTTGGAGTGTGGAGCCACTTGTTAAGTGTCATGGTGGGTTTGTGGTGGGGAAAGGAGAACGTAGGCTCCCTGCTCCAAGAATCTCTTCCAGATTTAATAACTTGAGTTAATCTCAAATTATTAACATTTTGCATAGTTTTCATTCATATAATTCTTGGGAGGGAGCTGATTTTGTGCTAGTGGCTTAGGAGGTGTCTTGGGTAGCCAGGAGGTAGGTGCATTGTAAACTCAGGAAAAGAGAGGAGAGGAAAAAATACTAAGTGGGAAGACTTCAAAGTCTAATAATGGCTACTGTGTATTTTTGCCTGAGAGGCATTCTTTGCTGCCTTTGGCTTCATACTTTAGATTTTCTAAGTTAGGTTATCAGTACGAATTGAGAAAGCTACAAATTTTAGCCTTTTCTAAATCAAGCTATTATTCATATAGACTTATGCAATTTAATCTCTCCAGTTTAAAACCTGATAATTTTTGTGTCTTTTCTCTGCCAGAAGGCAAGGAGAAAAAGGTAAGAGAAGAAAAAAATAGATATGATACTCCTCATCTGCTCATATGTTAGGATTATATTATTCTAAGATATTTTTTTATGGAAAACCTCTTCCTCTTATTTTTAATTTTATGTAATTAGTTATAAAATAGCTTCATGAATTTAATAGATGAATCTTCAGAAACCTCTTAAAAGGCCCTTTAACTATAGAGTTTGTGATAGGTTGAAGAGTATGTAAGTTAGATCCTTAATGGAACTTTTTTGAATTTCTTGGTTTTACTAAAACCTTTTGTCATATTGGACCTGTTCTAGATGTGAATTTTGCTTCCAAAAATTAAAGTTAGTCTTTCTTTAAGGTAGTTATCTTCCCTGAATTGTATTCATATCTGTTTTGATTATGGTGAAAACAAGTATGACAGTAAAATACTTTAATACAGGCATTCTAATAAAAGAACATTTGTCATGTGTCACCATATATTCTTTAGTCATGCCTAGCAAATATTTTCAATAGCTTTGTAGAACTCTGAGTAATATATCATGTGTTTGTGTTTATAGATTGTACTTTTTATTATATAGTACTAAATTATAGAATTTTAAAAATTTGGTATGATATTAAAGGAAATATTACTCCATATTTGGAGTAAAGGACTAATTTAAATGATTTTACATAATTGAATATAGTTTTTTCTGCAAGCCCTTTGAACTTTTCCTGTTTTGCTTTTTAAATATGATTTTTAGAGAGAGAAGGAGAGAGGGTTAGAGAGAGAAACACCAACGAGAGAGAAACATCATCTGTCAGCTGCCTCCTGTACACCCACTACTGGGGATCAAGCCTGCAACCCTAGCATGGCCCTGACTTGGAATCTAACCATGACCTCTTGTTTCCTGAGCCACACTGCAGGGCTCTCTTTGCTTTTTTTATTGTTCTTACTAGGATTTTCCAGTATAGTATGGAGCCAAACTGCCTGAGTGTGAATCTTGGCTCTACCACTTAATACTTGTCAGACTTAGAGCAAGTTACTGTACTCTGTTTGAGCCTCAGCTTCCTCAGTTGTAGGAAGGAGATAATAGGATTGTTGTGTGGAGTAAATGAATTAATTCATGTTCGCAAAGTGCTTTGAATAGTGTTTGGCAAGCCTTGTATAAGTGTTTGCTATTTAATACATTTGAAAGAATTAAAAAACATCCAATTTTGAACACTTAGCTTTTTATGCAATACTAGAGACTCAGTGCACAAAATTTGTGTACTGGTAGGGTCCCTAGTGGCCAGGTACTCCCTCCCTTCCCCCGGCCACCTGCTGCTGCCAGGGCCTCCTTCCCTTCCTCTGGCTGGCCCCGCCCCATGGTCAAACTCCCGGTCAAAGGGACAATTTGCATACTATGCTTTTATTATTTAGGATGCTTTTATTATATAGGATACTTCTTAATATCTAGGTACTGGACAAATGTTTTCAGAAGTTATTTGATCAGTTGGAACACAAAGTGTTGAGGGAGTAATCACAAGGACTAGTCTTTCTGGAAATATTTTGAATCAGTGAGTAGTGGAAAATAAATCTGTATAAGTATGATATAAAATGGTGATGGAATGTTTTGAACGAAGGCAGAGGCATTTAGATTTGGTTGATAAGAGGGGAATCATTGCAGGGTTATATTTTTATTTTTTTGAAGTCAGGAGAGTGATGTGTTTAAAATAGTATTTAAGAGGAGATAGTTTTGAGTGTCCTTGGTAGCATAGGTTTTTGTGGGTTTTTTTGGTCTATTTTGTTCGCTGATCTATCCTGAATGACCATACAATTTGCCTGGTAGAGAGAAGGTGCTATATGATTTTTTATAACCTTAAGGGAAACTGAGCTAACAGACATAGAAGCAGAAAGGATCCTAATTAAACTTTTGGGATCTCTACCTTTAAAGGGGCAGAAGTGAAAAAGATACTAAAGGAACAATTGGAGAGGTAGAAAGAAGATGGACAAGTATAAGTCTTAGAAAACAAAGGAAGAAATTTACCAGCAGAGAAAAATCACCGATAGGGATAGAAAGATCGAGCATGGTGTTGCTTCTATTTCAAGAAGAAAAGGAGTTGACATAGTCTAACACAACATTCAAGGAGAATGAGAATTGATAAAGCCGTTTAGCTTGAGGTGTGATAATCACTAACTACATTAGAGTAATTTTAATAGAGTAGGACTATAATCAAATTCGGGGGGAGGTTAAGGAAGGTAGTAGGTGTAGATGCTATGTAAAGACTAGTCTAGAAAATGACTGGAAAAATGGCAAGAAGACATTATAATAGCAGCTTTCATAGTTATCGAATGTGTACTTGGAGAAATTCTACAAATTAGAGATGAGAAAACGAGGTATTTTGTGCTGAATGTCAAGTTTTCTGGTAGACAAGACATTATACATACATACTTTGCAGGGCTCTGCCACTTGCTAACTTTCTAATTTTAGGGAAAGCTGCTTAATCTTTTTGCATCTCAGTTTTCTGCATGAAGGCAATGGTAGCACCTATTTCTTTTAAAAACATTTAGAACAATGCTTGGTAGGTGGTAAATGAATGATAAATATTAGCTATAATAATCCACTGCTGAAGGAGAGTAGAGAGTAGGATTAGAGGCTTGAAGAGAAGAAATACAGAAAAAAATAAAATAAAATATTGCTACCCAGCCGGTGTGGCTCGGTTGGTTAAGCATTGTCCCCTTAACCAGGAGGTCACAGTTTGATTCTCAGTCAGGACACATACTTGGGTTGCCGGCTCCATCCTCAGAGGTGGGTGTGCAGGAGGCAGCCAATTTATGTTTCTCTCTCATTGATGTTTCTGTCTCTCCCTCTCCCTTCCTCTCTGAAATCAGTAAAAACATTTTTTAAAAAATATTTTTTATTAATTTTTTACAGAGAGGAAGGGAGAGGGATAGAGAGTTAGAAACATCGATCAGCTGCCTCCTGCACACTACCTACTGGGGATGTGCCCACAACCAAGGTACATGCCCTTGACCAGAATCGAACCTGGGACCCTTGAGTCCGCAGGCTGACACTCCATCCACTGAGCCAAACCAGTTAGGGCAGTAAAAACATTTAAAAAAATTATTGCCAAGTAGTGGCAAGAACTAAATGAAGAGGCCTTTGAATCTTTGCCCTGGCTGTTCTCTCTGCCTAGAGAGCACTTTTCCAAATATCTATCTCAACTTTTCAGACCTTTGTTCAGGTGATCTCCTCATCACTAGGTCTACCCTGACTATTTAAATCCAGGCCCCTCACCCCATTATCTGTATTGTTTTATTTTTGTGTCTTCAAACATATAAACCACTTATTCGTTATACGTACTGTTTGTTGTTAATCTCCATCTAGGATAGGGACATTTGTTTGTTTCCTGATGTATCCTAGGTTTTGTGAATAGTACTTGGTGCATAATAGGTGCTCAGTATATGGTTTTTGAATACATATATAATTTTACCATTGAAGTTGGGTGGATGGAGAAATATGAATTCAAGGGCTGGTGGTGGTGCTTTTTGGAGGAGAGCCAATTTTCTGAGATTGATGGACACTACATAAAAGTTGACCTCAGAGACTTCTTTTTCAAATGAGTTTTCTCGGTCCATTTTGATACTGTTTTTTTTGGGAGTCAGTTGGGAAATCCATTTGCTGAGGAAAGTAAAATGTATGATGAATCTCTTTTTGTTGCAATAATTATATTTTACATTTGTTAGTAAACCTTATCTTTGAGTGCTCATTAGATGCAAGGCACTGTTCTAATCGCTATATTATTAATTTTTAAAAATTCTACAACAGCCTTACAAGTACATTACAGTTTCCTTGCAAGTCATCTTTAGTGGTGAGGGAGAAGCCCTTTGCACTGAGGCTAAGAGCATGCTTCCCTGACTTTTGTTCTATTGACAGGGAGCTTCTCAGTCCTCATTCCTCCTGCCAACACTCACAGCCTTGACACTATTATTTGCCTGAAGTCCATCAGGACTAATCTTATTATATCATTTATCCCTCTTTGTGTCAGTCACCATCAGTTTCCTAGTTGACACTTCATGTTTCCCACTTTAATCCTTACAATGTTGTGAATGATTTCTTTTTCACTCCTCTCCATCATCAGCAAAATTTTTACATGTCCTTGTTTTTCCCCCCTGAACATTTCCTCCACTTTCTACTTTTCTGAAGACACTCTTGCCCTGCAGCCCTCTTAGGTGTTTGCTGTTATGTTTTTCATTTTTTTCTTATATGTTATCACCATGAAGAGTCAGCAGCAGGAGTCCAAGAGGAAGACTGGTTTCACTGAGCCTGGAAATGGGGCTAATGTCTTTCATTCTCCTCTTCTCCCTAAAACTCATCTACTAACAGGTCATATTGTCCATAAATCATCATGTTTGCTGGCGTCTACTACACCCTGGGTTACTCCTTATCTTTTCTTGACTATTTTAGCTCCTAGCTCACTGTCATTCTTACCAACTCTATGCCTCTTTTAATTCTTAGTAATTTCAACATGTAGTATCTATGGTACTTCTAATACGATAGCTTATTAAGTTCTAAAATTCTTCTTCTCTAATGATCTTGCTCTCTACCTTACCTCAGCCATTCATTCTATGGTTATATTTTATGCTTTGTTATTACCAATTCTAGTGGCCTAGTGCACGAATTCAGGCACATTGAAAGGAAATTAATTAGAAGAAATATTTTAATATTACTATTAACCCTTTCTCTATAATAGAAGTGTCAACCAAATTCATGATCGACAATGACCAATCGAAACATACGCATGCGATTGGCGCCAGTGAGAGCTTTATATGTATCGTGCATGCGCGAGTCAACTTAGCCTTTTATATATGTGGAATAAACTTGCTTAATTAGACCTGCTTTCTGATGTAGCTAAACTTTTTCCAGCCCAGTGAAGCACCCCAACTTCTCTTTCAGGTAATTGTCAGCAACGCAGCAGTAAATATCAACAGGAAGCAGATTATTATTGTAGATCACGCTGGGAGAACAAAGGGTAAAATATTTAACTGCAGCAGTGTTTGACTATACTCTGCGCAGTGAGAAAACCTGAAGTCATTTTCAAGGCCCACCATTTCTTCTTTTTAGTTGGGTCAAGTTTCTAAGCTCTCTAATCTCTGTTTTCTGGCTAATGAAAAGAAAATAGTCTCTGAGTCTCCTATCTACCTACTCCAGGACTTCTGTGAGGATCAAATGAGATGAGGCATGGGAAAATGCTTCACAGACATTTGATTAAAGTGTAAAATGTGCCGAAACTGGTTTGGCTCAGTGGATAGAGCGTCGGCCTGCGGACCGAGGGGTCCCGGGTTCGATTCCGGCCAGGGGCACGTACCTGGGTTGCGGGCACATCTCCCAGTAGGAGATGTGCAGGAGGCAGCTGATCGATGTTTCTCTCTCATCAATGTTTCTAACTCTCTATCTCTCTCTCTTCCTCTCTGTAAAAAATCAATAAAATATATTAAAAAAAAAAAAAAAGTGTAAAATATTTCCATCTGGCTATAAAGCAAGTCATGTTCCTGGACTGAAGAAACTCCAAGAAGGCTAGTCGCTAGGGAGAGGAAGCCGGGCATTGCTGTGTGACATCATTACCTGGCGCCCACAGCTACTGTTTCCGGGCTGGGCTGTGGGCCACATTTCTGGGCTGAGCTGGGCAGTGTTGGCTGCGATTTGGTGGGCTGTTGCTTTGGGGTGGTGCTGGGGCCTATGTCCTTGTTGGGGGAAGCCAAGAGTTGGTTTGTTGGTGCCAGGTCCACAGTGCCATTTCTCTGTAAATGGCTGTGCGCGTCATGGCAGCTCTTGAGTTGAACGTCTGCCCCCTGGTGGTCAGTGTGCATCATAGTGACCGGTCAAATGGTCGAACACTTAGCATATTAGCCTTTTATATATATAGACTAGAGGCCCGATGCACGAAATTCGTGCAAATGGCTCGGCCCTCGCAGCCACAGCCGCTTGCCTCGTCCCAAGGCAAACCAGCCCTCACGGCCCCGGCTTTGTCTGGAAGGTCGTCCGGAAGGACGTCTGGTCTAATTAGCATATTACACTTTTATTATTATATTGAACCCCTCTATGGTTTTCATTTAATGCAGCCCTTTTTCTGACTACTATCTGTATTTTCAGCTCATTCTACCTACTACCTCAACTCAATAATCATTTATTGTCATTAGGACCTCCAGTCCACAGATTTTATTCCCCTTTCACTGTCCCTTGCCCCCTTGATTACCTTTCTTCCCTCATTACTTAGTGTGTATTCATTACCTAGTGGTTAGTTACCGTATGCACTCCCTTCAATATACTTTTAACTCCCTTGCTCCTTTCTTCTTCGTACGTATCAAAATCTTAATCCAATATAAGTCAGATTCTCTAAGCACTTCATGTCTGCACCAATGCAGCTGCAGGTGCCTGGAGGAAAATACAACAGTATGACCATTCTCACTTTAAATTCGTGGTAAGAAACCTCAGGTGGCCCTTAATATTGTCTGGCAATCATAGTCCATTTTCTTAATTTATTCAGTTTTCCCACTCTTAGATGCCTTTTTCTTTAAATATTCAACTGTCCTCTTCTGGTTCACTTTCAGACCTGCTTTCTACTTCACTGAGAAAATAGAAGCAGTTTGAAGAACATTTACAGACTCCACCATCACATCTTGCAATCTGACTCATAGACCTTGCTTGCTGTAAATTACTTTAGATGAACTGTCTTTGCTTCTCTCTAATCCCAGTCCCTCTGGTTGATGCATTCCCACCCCTTTCATTTACTCTGGACATTGCTGTAGTAATTTTTTCCCTCTCTTGGTACATCATCAGTTCTTCCTTCTCTTCTGGATCATTCTCATCAACATGCAAACATGCTATTATTTTTCTCATAGAAGTATCTTCCTTTGATCACTCTTCCTTGTTTTTCTCTATTTCCATTGCGGTAGAACCCCTTTAAAGTGTTGTCTAAATGCACTTTTTCTAGTTTTCTCTTGTTCTTTCTTCCACCTATTCTAATCATTTTGCTCTGACCATTGTACTCAAATTATTTTTGTTTAAGTCTCCCAACAATGCCATTGTTAAATCTCGTCAGTTTTTATCTTATGTGATTAATTTACATTTGACAAAGTTTGTCTCCGTTGATATATTTATTTCACTTGCCTTTTAGGATAACTTATCCCCTTGCTTTTCTTCAAAACTCATTGGCTGCTCTTCAGACTTTCTTGGTAGATCTTCCTTTTTGTCTACCTCTACCATTGGAATATTCCAGGGCTTAGTTAACTTTGATTATCTTCTCTATCTGTCCTCACTGCCTTGGTGATCTCTGCTAGTTTCATGGCTTTACATACATTCTAAATGTGGATGACTCTTAAATTTATTTCTGCACTTTATTTATTTATTTATTTATTTTTAAATATATTTTATTGATTTTTTACAGAGAGGAAGGGAGAGAGATAGAGAGTTAGAAACATTGATGCGTGAGAAACATCGATCAGCTGCCTCCTGCACATCTACCACTAGGGATGTGCCCGCAACCCAGGTACATGCCCTTGACCGGAATCGAACCTGGGACCCTTGAGTCTGCAGGCCGACACTCTATCCACTGAGCCAAACCGGTTTCAGCTATTTCTGCACTTTAGACCACTGTTATGAACTTCAGATTTGTATATCTACTAGTAGTTGTCTACTCAATATCTCCACTTGAATCACTCTTAAACATCTTAAACTCAACATGTTCAAAATAGAATCTTGCTTTTCCCTACCATTTCTGCCCTTTCATACCTGCTCCACCCACATTTATAGCCTTCTTCATCTCACTTGTTGGCAGCTTCAAGTTGGTCAGGCCAGAAATCTTGGAGTTATTTTTGATTCTATCGCACATCCCACATTCATTCTTTCCATCAGGAAATAGTTGGCTCTACCTTGAAAAGATACCTAGAATTCAACCAGTTTTTACCATTCCATAGCCACCATCATCTCTTGCTGGGTAATTGCAACAGCCTTCTAACTGATTTCCCTGCTTTTAACCTTTTTTTCTATAGTCTGTTACTAACAGAATGATCCTTTGAAAACAAGTTAGATGGCAAGAGATTTTGTTCTATGCTAAGAAAATTTTATGAGTTGATAAGATCAGAGAATATTCTAGTCTAATTTTACTAAATCTGAAGGTTTGGGAGGCATCTTTAATGTAGGTTTAGATTATGCCAATTTTATGGGTGGGGAAGGAGTTGTCAGGGATAGTTTGTGGCCGCCTTCTTTTCTTCTTACTAACCCTCCACCCTACACACAGGAAGACGTGACATCTGTATCCCTGAGGAAATTGCAAATAGAGGGTATGAGTTGATTGCTATTCCAAAAAGTGGCTTTTAGTGGAAGCCTGGACCACTCTTTCTTTAAAAACATTTTTTTTGGGTAAAAATTTACTTGTGCCAAACAAAGGATATGCCTGGAAGGAAGATCTCAACAGACTAAAAATAATGCTTCTGGACCACCCTTTCTTAAGAGAGGTCTGTTATTTCACTGCTACCTATAACCTCCTTTAGCAACACTTGCTTTCCTCTTAACCCCTGCCAAATTTAGTGTCTTCCCTCTACTCATACCTTTCTCTTTTTTTCCCCTACTTCTGGATGGAAATGTTGTATTTCCTTAAGACTTTTGACTCTATTTAAATTAGTATTTTATACTCTAAACTTTCTTCAGATATTCTGAAACCCATTCTTAAGGTTTTGATGTGAGTTGCTTTTACTTTTGTTAATAAAGCTTCCAACAGAATGATACTGAACATGATAGTAAAAAGGAAATTGATACAAATAGGAGAAGAAGAAATCATATGTAGAATTATGGGAAATTTAAAGATATTTGGGTACTGTGCATTGAATATGCTTGTCATAATGCTAATGATTTCTAGAGGAGTTATATGATACTACATATAAAGAAGCTTGGAGATTGGTTGGCAAAAAAGAACTTATCTTTTTATATTTTTTGAAGGCAAGTGTTCTCTAATGAGTTTTTCTTTGATTATATTTCAAAGAGTCCTCATATACTGGGATCAGCAATTATATCGCAAATTGTGATGTTGTGTATGCATTACTATTGATTTTAGATCCTTTCAGATAATTGTACTTAATCTCTTGGTCTGAAGGTAGATATATGCCTGTTTTCTCAAGCCATTTCTTAGACCTGTGTTATCTAGCATGGTAATCACAAGCTATATGTTGGTGTTGAGAATTTGAAATGTGGCTAGTCTGAATTGTAATGTGTGCTAAGTACAAAATGCCCACTTAAGTTTGAATTCTCAGCACAAAAAAAATTATAAAATATCTCATTAGTAATTAAAAAAAATAATACATCTTGAATTGATATTATAGATATACTATAGGCCCAGTGCACAAATTCATGCATGGGTGGACTGCTGGCCCACCCCGATTGGGCCGGGGGAAGGGGACACAGGAGATTAGCCAGCTGGCCCCACCCCCGATCAGGGTGGTGGGGACCAATAGGAGGCAGGGCTGGCTAGGGGGAGGGGCTGCAGGCAGTTGGTGGGCCGGCCCTGGCCTTCATCAGGGTGGGGGGGCTGACTGGGAGTAGGGCCAGCTGGGGGGAGGGGATGCGGGTGGTTGGTAGGTCAGCCCTGCCCCCAATCAAACTCCTGGTTGAGGGGACAATTTGCATATTAGCCTTTTATTATATAGGATTGGGTTAAGTAAAATTAATTACCTGTGGGTATTTAAAAAGTGTTTTTATTAAATTTTTTTAGAGAGAGAGGAAGGGAGGGGGAAAGAGAGAAACATTGATGTGTGAGAGAAACAGCGATTGGCTGCCTCCTGCATGCTGCCTATTGGGAATCAAGCCTGCAACCCTGGCATGTGCCCTGACTGAGAATTGAATCAGTGACCTTTTGGTGCATGCAACGATGCTCAACCAACTGATCCACACCTGCCAGGACCTGTTGTTTTTTTAAATGTGGCTAGTAGAAAATGTGAAATTATATATGAGGTTTGCAGTATATTTTGCTAGGACATTGCCGTCTTAAACTTATCTTTCTCTTTGTCTCTACACTTATAGAACTATTTTAACTCAGTTATGATCTGTTATATAGTTACTAAAAATGATTTTAGTATTACTTATTATAAAGGGATTTTTCCCCCTGAAGTTAAATACTCTTATGTTGTTCTTCTTGTTATTAACTATCTCAGACCCTGAGTTTTCTTTTTTTAACCATTTGACTTTTGCCATATCTTGATCATGGTACCACATGAGCACAAGTTACTCTCTCTACATTGCCTGGAAGAATTTGAAGGAGAATTTAAAATAAAAGTAGCAGAATTTAATTCTTAATATTAGGACTATTAATAGTACATTTTACAATTCTTCCATTATTAATGTATATTTTTAAGACTTAAAGGCAATTTATATATGGTAAAAAATAAAATGGATAGAAAATTTTACATATGAGAAAGGAGATTTTGTCTGTTTGAATGTAAAATCCAGTAAACAAATAAGCAAAAACACCTGCATTAACTCAGTCTGCTGTCATAGGTTTTATAAACTTGGATCTTAGCCATTATTACTGCTGTTTTTCCCTTCATGTTTAGTACTTTAAAGATTTAAGTTTATGGTTGTATTTTTATTACTTCTTTTGATGTGTTGGGTTCAATGAATGCTTTTTAAGGTTAAGCCTTGAACTGTGTTTAAAACCAAGTGGCATATGCTCAGATCTAGGTAGTTTTTAAGTGAACAACTGATTATGCAGTTGCTGTGGATTATTTAAGGAAGATGTTGACTTCTGGGCTCCAAAATATACTTCAGAATAATTCATGTTATGTTGTTACCATAAAGGCATGAACAAAAATGATTTTGTCAAGCATTTGAAAAGAATTTATTTACTGGAGAACTATTATTATTATTCTCACTCAAAGAGTCCACATACATACTTAGGTATTGAAAATTATATACAAACACATTCACAAGAAGAGTGTACAAGAAGTGAAAAAGTTTGGGCCAACAAGCTTTAATCTTTTTTGTGTGTTAATGATTTGATTTGATAAAAGGGTTTTTAAAGCAAGGACAATTAGGGGAAAAGAAGAATGCTAGGGAGAAAAGAATCATGATAATTTAAATCATAGGGATTGTGGGAACAAAGAAGAAAGTGAACTCACTAAATTCATATTCTTTTTTTTTTTTTTATCTTTATTGTTCAGATTATTACATTTGTTCCTCTTTTTTCCCCCCATAACTCCCCTCCTTCCAGCTCCCACCCCACCCTCCACCCTCACTCCCCACCCACTGTGTTCATCCATAGGTGCATGATTTTAGTCCAGTCACTTCCCGCATCTCCCACACCCCTTTTCCCCCCAAGAATAGTCAGTCTATTCCCTTTCTATGTCCCTGATTCTATTATAATCACCAGTTCATTCTGTACATCAGGTTATTTATTCACTTGATTCTTAGATTCATTTGTTGATAGATGCATGTTTGTTGTTCATAATTTGTATCTTTACCTTTTTCTTCTTCTTCCTCTTCTTAAAGGATACCTTTCAGCATTTCATATAATACTGGTTTGGCGGTGATGAACTCCTTTAGCTTTTCCTTATCTGTGAAGCTCTTTATCTGACCTTCAATTCTGAATGATAGCTTTGCTGGATAAAGTAATCTTGGTTGTAGGTTCTTGGTATTCAGCACTTTGAATATATCTTGCCACTCCCTTCTGGCATGCAAAGTTTCTGTTGAGAAATCAGCTGACAGTCGTATGGGTATTCCCTTGTAGGTAATTGAGCCTCTTTCTCTTGCTGCTTTTAAGATTTTCTCTTTGTCTTTTGCTCTTGGCATTTTAATGATGATGTGTCTTGGTGTGGTCCTCTTTGGATTCCTTTTGTTTGGGGTTCTCTGCGCTTCTTGGACCTGTAAGTCCATTTCTTTCTCCAGATGGGGGAAGTTTTCTGCCATTATTTCTTGAAATAGGTTTTCAATATCTTGCCGTCTCTCATCTTCTGGCACTCCAATAATTCTGATATTAGACCGCTTAAAGCTGTCCCAGAGGCTCCTTACACTATCTTCACATTTTCGGATTCTTTTTTCATTTTGCTTTTCCAATTGGGTGTTTTTTGTCGAATCTTTGGTTTGATTCTTGTGCTCCTCTGGTCTGCTATTGGGTATAATATTCTTTATTTCAGTCCGTGTATGCTTACTTTCTAATTTCTTTATCGTAGCATCAAGGGTCTCATTAGTTTTCGTGAGGCTCTGCACAAATTTATGGCAAGCCCTCAAAATTGCGATTCTTAGCTCCATATCCTCCATTTCTGTCATGTTTTTTTTGTCTCCGCATCTTTTATGCTTTCTTGGTGTACCCCCTTGTGGTCTCTGTGCGCAGTCTTGTTCTAGCCAAGCCTTAATTGTTGTAGTTAACACTAGAGGGATTTGACCACCAGGCCGACTGGCTGTAGGAATCAGCTGTTTGGAAAGCGTCTGTCTTCTGGGGAGGCGCTAGTCCAGCCCTTGCCTGAGGCAATTGGCAAATGGCTGTGCGCAGGGTTTGGGCGGGGCGGGCTCAGCAGGGCGGGGGGAGGGAGCAGCTATGGCCGCTCTCAGTCCTGTCCCAGCAACCGCTGCAAACCTCGGAGGGGCCGTAGCCAGACAGTCCCGCTTCTCCCGTTTGAGTCTGGGTCCCTAGAGACTCGCCCGGATCTGTAGCCCAGAGTCAGAGACTCACTCCTGAGTGAAAACGACAACCGCGCCCTCAGCCACCAGCCCACTTTGCGCGCGCACCACCTCACCACCGCACCACCGTACCTTTAAATTTTCCACACTGCGCCTCCTCTGTGCGTCGGAATGCTGTTGTTTTTGCTTCTAGTTGAAGAGTCTCTCCTCAGCCAGCCTTCCTGTGGTTCTGGTTGATGTCCGTTCCGACTTTTAGTTGTATTTTTGAAGTGGTTGTTTACGGCGGCAGTCTTCGGTGTTTACCTATGCCGCCATCTTCGATTCCTCCCCTATTTAATACTTTGGTCGAGAATATGTTTGTATACTTTCAGAGAACAGCTACAAGACCATGTGGAATCCTGTAACAACAGATCTAAATTCATATTCTTATATGGATAACTTTTTATAGACTCTGATAGAAACAAAATTTTGCTACTTGTCTGTTTTCTAGATTTTAGCATATCCTTGTTACCTTTTTGGTTCCTCCTAAGCTTTAAGAATTTCTGTTGGCTGTGTAGATAGATTTAAGATTTAGATCGATCCTACAAGAATAATTTCTGAATCTATGTTCTGTATATCAATTTTTTAAAAATTGTTGAGTAGTATTTCATGGTGTGGATATAACACAATTTGTTTAACCATTTACCTGTTGGATATTTGTATTCTTTTCAGTTTGTTGGCTCTTCATAATGGAGCTGTTAGAAACATTTTATGCAGATTTTTGTGCGAACATGTTTTATTTCTCTGTGATAAATGCCCAAGAGCACAATTGCTGGGTCATCTGGTAAGTGCATATTTAGTTTTTAAAAAACGGCAAGATTATTTTCTAACGTTGCTGCATGATTTTGCATTCCCACAAGGATTTTATGAGTTTCTCTGTGTTCTAATTAGATTGAATGTTATCGCTGTTTTTTATTGTAGTCATTCAAAGGTGTGTAATGATATCTCATTGTAGTTTTCTTTTGCACTTTCTAATGGCTAAAGATACAGAGCATTTTTTTCATGTGCTTATTTGCCATTTATATATCCTCTTTGGTGAAATGTCAGTTTATGTCTTTTGCTCATTTTCTAATAGGATATTTTTTTTGCTGTTAAGTTCTGAGGGTTCTTTATAGATATACATTCTTTATCAAATATGTGATTTGCAAATATTTTCTCCCAGTCTAGCTTTTTTCATCCTCTTTATAGGGCTATTCAGAGCAAAAGTTTTTAATTTTGATAAGACCCAATATGTCAGTTCTTCCCTTTATGTATTGTGCCTTTTGTGTCAAGTCTAAGAACTCTTAAGAACTCTAGTACAAAGTCTTGAAGATTTTTTTTCTTAAAATTTATAGTTTTATATTTTACATTTAAGTTTGTGATCCATTTTGAGGTAATATTTGCATAAGATAGAAGTTTAGGTTGAGGTTAGTTTTTTCTTTTTAAGTCCAGTTGCTCAAGCACCATTTGTTCGAAATAATACCTTTTCTCCATTGAATTGCTTGTGTACTGTTGTCAAAAATCAGGTGGGCATACTTGTGTGACTTGTTCCTGGATTTTCTGTTCAGTTCCGTCCATTTGCACGTCTGTCTATCACTGCCACACTTTGTTTTTTTGTTTTGTTTTAAGATTTAAAAAAAATATATATTTTTAATTGTTGATAGTATTACAGATATCTCCCATTTCCTCCCTCCTTTACCTCCCTCCTCTCAGCCCTTACCCACTCCCCCAGGTCTTCACTACCCTATTGGCTACGTCCATGGGCTATGCATACAAGTATGTAAGTTCTTTGGTTTATCCTTGTCCCCTCAACCGCACATCGAGGTATGTCAGTCTGCTCAATGCTAAGATTTTTTCAATTGAATTTTAGAGAGAGAGGAAGGAGAGGGGGAGAGAGCAAAAAAACATCAATGTGAGAGCGAAACATTGATTGGCTGCCTTCTGCACGCCCCCTACCACGGATTGAGCCAAGCATGCGTACTAACCGGGAATCCAGTGCATGGGACGATGCCCAGTCAACTGAGCCACAGTGGCCAGGGCAGTACTATGCTGTTTTGTAGTGAGCCAAAACATCAGGAAGAGTGATTCTTCCCACTTGATTCATATTTTTTCAAAATTGCTTTGGGTCTTGTAGGACCTCTTCCTTCCTACACAAATTTTAGAATAAGCTTTTATCTATACCTATAAAAAATCTTTCTGGGATTTTACTAGGAATTGCATTACACCTATATATCGGTTTGGGGAATATCAATATCATTACTATGTTGTGCCTCCAATAAGTGAACAATTTTTTAGGACTTTGATTTTGTTCATCAACATTGTGTAATTTTCAATCTATAGATCTGCACATGTTTTTTTTTTTTTTTTTTTTTTAATATATTTTATTGATTTTTTACAGAGAGGAAGGGAGAGAGATAGAGAGTTAGAAACATTGATGAGAGAGAAACATCCATCAGCTGCCTCCTGCACATCCCCTATTGGGGATGTGCCCGCAACCTAGGTACATGCCCTTGACCGGAATCGAACCTGGGACCCTTCAGTCCACAGGCCGACGCTCTATCCACTGAGCCAAACCGGTTTCGGTGATCTGCACATGTTTTGTTTTGCTTTTTGGATTTATACGTAAATATTTCATTTTATTTGGAGCAACTGTAAATGGCATTGTATTTGTAATTTAGGTTTTCACATGTGTATTGTTAGTATATAGGAATGTGTTTGATTCTTGTGCATTAACCTTGTATCTTGTGATCTTGCAGAACTCACTTATTAGTTCTAGGGAATTTGGGGGTAGATTTTTTGGCATTTTTGAGGTAGAAAATAATGTCATCTGCAATCAGGGACAGATTTTTTTCCTTTGTTCCAATCTGTTTGCCTTTTATTTACTTACTAGAGCCCCGGTTCACAAAATTCGTGTACTGGGGGAGATCCCTCAGCCTGGCCTGCACCCTCTTGCAGTCTGGGACCCCTCAGGGGATGTCTGCCTTCTGGCTTAGGCCCTTTCTCCCCCCCCCCCCCCCCCCGGGATCTCGGGGGATCAGGCCTAAGCTGGCAGTCAGACATCCCTCTTGCATTCCGGGGCTCTTGCAGTCCAGGACCCCTCACTCCTTACCGCCCGCCTGCAGCAGAGGCTTCTGGCTGAGCGGCGCTCCCGCTGTGGGAGTCCACTGACCACCAGGGGGCAGCTCCTGCATTGAGGGTCTGCCCCCTGGTGGTCAGTGTGCATCATAGCAATCAGTCGTTCTGCTGTTCAGTTGATTTGCATATTAGAGTCTTATTATATAGGATCCTACTTTATTTGCTGGCTAGAGTTCCATAACTGTGTTGAATAAGATTGATGAGAGCAGCCATCCATACTTTGTACTAGAGCTTGGGGGGGGAGGGGGAGAAAGCATATAGTTTTTACTATTAAATTGTGATGATAGCTGTGGGATTTTTATAGATGTTCTTTATCAAGTTGAGGAAGTTCCTTTTTATTCCTAATTTACTGAGAATGTTTATTGTGAATTTTGTCAGATGCTTTTTCTGTCAATTGATATGATTATGTAATTTGTCTTCTTTAGTCCTTTGTTATGGTAGGTTACATTGATTGATTTTCAAATGTTGAATTGGCATTGCTTACCTAGATTAAATCCCAATAATCTTTTTATATATATTTCTGGATATTATTTACTGATAATTTTTGTTTAGGATTTTGCATCTGAGTTCATGAGACATATTGGCTTGAAGTTTTTGTTTCTGTTCTTTGGTGTACAGTGTTTGTCTGGGTTTGGTGCCAGAGTAATATTGGCCTCATAAAATGACCTGGGAAGTATTCCCTCTTTTTAGAAGAGATAGTGTAATATTAGAATTAACGCTTTAAATTTTTGATAAATTTTCCAGTAAAGCCATCTGAGTCAGAGGGTTTCTTTTTCCTGAATTTTTAAAACTATGAATTCAATTTATTTAATGGTCATAGGACTCTTTAGATTATCTGTTTCATTTTAATTGAGTTTTAGAAAGTGTGGTTTCTGAAGACTTAGTCCATTTTTTTCCAAGTTATTGAATTTATGAGTATAAAATTCTTCTTAGTATTTCCTTGTTGTCCTTTTAATAGCTGTGGAATCTGTAGTGATAATCTTCTATTTCTTTTTTATATTTGTGATTTCTGTTTTTTCCCTTTTTATCTTTGTCAATATTACTAAAGGTGTGTTAATTTTATTGTTTTTTATGAAGAACCAGCTTTTTGTTTCCTTAATTTTTCTGTTTTTGTTTTCATTTTATTGAACTCTACCCTTTATAATTATTTCCTCCCTCTGCTTGCTTCAAGTTTGTTTTTCTCTTTTTTGTAGTTTTGTGATGTAGGAGCTAAGATTATTGATATAAGACCTTTCTTTTTTTCTAATGAAAGCATTTAATGCTATAAGTTTTCCACTGGATACTGCTTTAGCTGCATTTGACAAATTTTGATATGTTGTTTTTTATCTTTCTTAACTCTATGTATTTTTAAATTTTTCTTTGAGACTTCCTGTTGGCTCATGGATTATTTAGTAGTATGTTGGTAAATTTCCAAGTGTGTGGAGTTTTATTGAATTCTAGTTGGATTCCATTATAGTCAGAGAATATGATTTCAGTTCTTTCAAATATTTTAAGGATTGTTTTATGGCCCAAGATATTGTGTATTTGGATGAATGTTCCACGGGCACTTGAAAATAATGTATGTTCTGTTTATTTTTGACTCTACCTAGTTTTATTGGAATACCACCTACCTCTCTCTATGCAACTTTCCCTCTACTCCCTGCCCCATCTATTCTATTTGGTTCCTGTTCCTTATTGTTGGTTTATATAGACAATTGTTTTTTTTAATTCTTATTTCTTTCTCATAGAATTCTTTCCCATAATTTCTTTATTTTAATGTCTCATGTCTCATTTGACATTTTCTATAATTTTAAATAAAATTTAATATTTTTTGTTTTTAAATAGTCACTAGTTTTTTATCTTGGCAGTGTAATTTGTGCTTACAGTAGTGTCAGATTGACCTTGAAATATTAGGACTCCAAGGTGAAACATGGTATGTTTTTGTTATTCTTTTAAAAGGCACCCATACACTATGATTTTCTGCATAAACTTAGATAAAATTAGAAATTATATGCTAAGCATATTGCTAGGCATTAAATGATAAGTAGATTGTGTCCTCAGAGCACATAATGAATCCTCTGTGATGATGGTTCTAATAGTATGCAGTGGTCCTCAAACTACAGCCCGTGGGCCACATGCAAATACAAATATTGTATTTGTTCCTGTTTTGTTTTTTTACTTCAAAATAAGATATGTGCAGTGTGCATAGGAATTTGTTCATAGTTTTTTTTGTAAACTATAGTCCGGCCCTCCAACAGTCTGAGGGACAGTGGACTGGCCCCCTGTTTAAAAAGTTTGAGGACCCCTGGTATAGGGCAACATATGCCAGATATTTATTGGAGAAGTATTACAGGAATTTGGAAAAAGCGTAAAGAATGAGGGCAGGGTTAATTTGTGTGGTTTTTAAAAAAAGATAATACTTGAATGAGTGGTAGGTGGAGTGGGAAAGGAAGTTGAAAATTGGGGAACATTATCTTTATATGGGGACTAAACCAAAATGAGTATGGCCTGTGAAAAGGAGAATGGAGGATATTCTGTGAGGCTGTAGGGTTATGCAGTATAAATGTAGAGAGATAGGGTTCTTGAGCACCAAGAAAGAATTTAAATTTGAGCCCTAACCGGTTTGGCTCAGTGGATAGAGCGTTGGCCTGTGGAATGAAGGGTCCAAAGTTCGATTCCTGTCAAGGGCATGTACCTTGGTTGTGGACACATATCCAGTAGAGGTGTGCAGGAGGCAGCTGATTGATGTTTCTCTCTCATCGATGTTTCAAACTCTCTATCCCTCTCCCTTCCTCTCTGTAAAAAAATCAATAAAATACTTACTTAAAAGAAAAAGAATTTAAATTTGAGCAGGAAGTAGTAGTTGATTTAAAGCTTCTTAAACTAAAGAGTGTCTTGGAGGATGAAGTTAAAACATTAGCATAACCTGGGAGCTTGCTAGAAATGCAGAATCTAATACCCTACCTCAGAATCCTCATTTTTAACAACATACTGATGATTTGTTTTTTATTTTTATTTTTTTTATTGATTTCAGAGAGGAGGGGAGAGGGAGAGAGAGATAGAAACATCAATGATGAGAAAGAATCATTGATTGGCTGCCTCCTGCACGCCCCCCAGTGGGGATTAAACCCGCAACCCGGGCATGTGCCCTGGACCGGAATCGAACCTGGGACCTTTCAGTCCGTAGGCCGATTCTCTAACCACTGAACCAAATTGGCTAGGGCCATACTGATGATTTGTCATGTATGATCAGGTTTGATAAGCACTCGTGTGAAGGGAAGTTAATCAAACAGAACTGTGTGCATATTGGATTCTAGAGGAGAGAGATTTCATTTAGATCCTTATATTAGTTATCCAGTAGAAATGGAGATGAAAGAGAGAGTTAATTAAAGAAATATAAGCAATAGAATTTAATGACCAGGGTTTGGAGAATGGAAGAGAGTGCTGAATTGAAGATTGTGATCAAATTTTGGCACTGGACAACTGAAAACTGGGTGGGCCATTGACAGGAAATAAAAAGCCTGGGTGGCATAAAAAGCTGTGATTATTTTTTACTCCCAGGCCACCAGAACATTTTGTTAACAGAAAATCAGCATGATAATAACTGTTAAAAATAAATGAAAACGCTGGTAATTCCTAAATTCTGAAATAAACAGCATTTTCATTTTTTGCATGTTATCTTGATTTCTTATTAATATGTGAACTCATTTTTACACTGTTCTTATTAGTGTAAAGCTGTTTTGTATAATTTAAAAATTTATTGTGTAAATACTTTCATGCTTTTTCATAATTTAATTAGTTTAAAGGACTTTATTCCATTATAAAGTACATACACGCTCAAATTTTTATAAGTGCAAATTTAAAATAACTGATTCCAGTATTTACATTTAATTTTTTTGAAGTACAATTTGCATTTATTTTCCCCCCAGAGAATTTTTCTTCACTCCTTAAAGACTTAGCTCCTTACATGGGCTTTGGTGGAGGTCGTAGGGCAGCACCCACAGGTCTAAATCAGGGTGGGAGTGTTCTCTTCATGAGAACGATTTCTGACTACCTTGCTGTGAATGGCACAGCTCACACAGTAATGCAGCTTCACATACAGCTTGGGAAACACATAGGCGTCGAAGACACTTGCTTCGGAGATGTCCCTAACAGCTGTGGCCTCTACTATTTTTCGAATAACAAACTTCTTAATGGCCTTGTCCTTGGGCATGCACTGGGCACAGTTGGTGCAACGAATAGGCTGCATATGGCCTCGGCCTTTTTTGGCACGATAATTATTCCTTCTTTTCTTGGTCATCTTGGGAACGAGGACCTGAGAGAGCCCAGTATTTACATTTTAGATTCATAAGGAATAAAATGTTTGATTCTAATAGATTTTAATGAGAATGTAGATTGGTGCAACTTTTTAAAGTACAATTTGGCAATGTTGTCAAAACTAAAAATTGCACATACCATGTTTGATCCAGCAATTTCATTTCTAGGAATTTGTTCTACAGATATACTGGCGCTAGGTCAATTAATTTATAGGCTAGTCAAATTTACCAATTCTTTGTATCAATATATTCAGGAAAATATTTCTCTAATGCACATGGACAAAATTGCATTATGTCATGGGATAATTTTTCAGCTTACTCTGATATCATTAGTCTTTCTAAAAATGGTTTTTTCCAGCATTTTCTGATATCTTTACAATTTTTTCAAAAGTTTTTTTTCTTTCTAGCATTTTGGTATTTTTAGGATTTTTTGGGTCACTTTTAAAGTGTATCTGTCAACCTTTTTTTTAATGTTTTTGATAAAATTTACAGCTATTTATGTTGGATGGAGTGATTTTAATGTTTTAAGAGTTTTCAATGAGATTTGCTGACAATTTTCCTTTTGTCATTATTTTAAAGAAGTTTCAACTTGTTCTACACTAAAGGTCATAGCTTGGTTGAGTTTTATAAATATATTTAATATTCAGAAAAACATTTCACAATTAGTAATCATTATTTCACTATAAATCTAACATGTATTTAACACAAATATATTTAGGGCCAGGTGTCTGATTTGTTTAGTCCTTGAGATGAATATGTAAATAAGTGAATTCTGCAGAATGAATTTTTGAGAATTGGTTTGTTTCTGATGTACTAACACACAGAAACACATGTTAAAGGGTGTGCATTGTAATATTGTGATATCAAAAGTCAGGAAAGCACAGAAATTTATGTCAGTAGTCTTGTTAAATTACGTGCACATCTGTATGATGGAAATATGCTGCAGCTCTGAAGAAGAATGAAGTAGTGATATAGGTGATAGGATAAAAAGATTTCTAGTGTATATTAAGTAAAATAGGACAAGTTCAAAACAATGTGCACAGTCCTTTTCATTTTCAATTTAAAAAGATATTCATAAGTATATGCTTATATATACATAGTCAATATATCTAAAAGAGTACATTAGAATTATTTACAGTGATTGTCATTAGGCTGTGAAAGATGGAAACAAAGTTAATAGTTACTCTTATTGTGTTTTAATTTTGATCATTTTTAATGAGTAAAATAAAGAAATATCCTATATAATAAAGAGGTAATATGCAAATTAACCGACACACCCTCACAAGATGGCTGCCTACGACCAGGCCAGCAGGGGGGTTAGTGAGGGATGACCAAACGACTGAACAAGCAGGCTGCGTGGGGTGACTAGGCTGGCACGGGGGCCATGAGGGGCGACCAGGCTGGCAGGGGGGGCAGTTAGGGGCAACCAGGCCAGCAAAGGGGGCCAGTTGGGGGCGACCAGGCTGGCAGCGGGGAGGCAAGGAGTGATCAGGCTGGTGGGGGGGCAGTTAGGAGTGAGTAGGCCTGTACGGGGGGCAATTAGGGGCGATCTGGCCAGCAGGAGGGGAGGCAGTTAGGGGCCACTAGGCAGGCAGGCAGGTGAGCAATTAGGAGCCAGTGGTCCAGGATTGTGAGAGGGATGTCTGACTGTCAGTTTAGGCCCGATCCTGGGGATTGAGCCTGAACCGGCATTCAGACATCCCCTGAGGGGTCCTGAATTGGAGAGGGTGCAGGCTGGGCTGAATTTTGTGCACTGGGCCTCTAATATAGCATATATTCATTGTAGAACATGTGAAAATGACTTGTAGAATTCTCTCAAAGTTAACTACTGTTAAGAAGTTTGTTTTACTGTGTTTTCTTTTAATCTTATATTACATAATATTATACACACACACACACACACACACACACACGGTGAGGCAAAAATAGGTTTACAGTTGTGAGTACAGAAACAGTTTATTCTTGTATTATTACTTCTGAATTAGTGTATTTTTCATATGAACAACTGTAAACCTACTTTTGTTTCATCCTATATATACATGCAACATCATCTTTATTCATTCGTCTATTGATGGACATCTAGGGTTGCTTTCATATCTTGCCTATGACTAGTAATGCTGCAATGAATATAGGGGTGCATATATCTTTTGATATAGTGTTTTTGTTTTCTTTGGATAAATACTCAGAAGTGGAATTGCTGGATTTTATAGCAGCTCTATTTTTAGTTGTTTGAGGAATCTTCATACTGGTTTCCGTAGTGGCTGCACCAATTTACAATTCTAGCAACAGTGTATGAGGGTTCCCTTTTTTCCACATCCTCTCCAACATTTGTTGTTTGTTGACTTATTGATGATAGCCGTTCTGACAGGTGTGAGGTGTTATCTCATTTTGGTTTTGATTTGAATTTTCCTGATGATTAGTGATGTAGAGCATCTTTTCATATGCCTCTTGACCATCCTTATGTCTTCTGGAAAAATGTCTATTCAGGTTCTCTGCCCATTTTTAAAAAATTTTTTTTATTGATTTCAGAGAGGAAAGGAGGAGAAAGAGATAGAAACATCAGTGATGAGAGACAACCATTGATTGGCCGCCTCCTTCTTGCCCCATACTGAGAATAGAGCCCACAACCCAGGCATGTGCTCTGACCTGACCAGGAATCGAACCGTGACCTCTTGATTCATAGGTCGATGCTCAACCACTGAGCCACGCTGGCTGGGCTCTTCCCATTTTTTAATTGAATTGTTTGTCTTTTTGGTGTTAAGTTGTATGAGTTCTTTATGTATTTTGGATATTAGCCCCTTATCAGATGTATCATTGGTGAATATCTTCTTCCATTCAGTAGGTTATCTTTTGTTTTGTTGATAGTTTTCTTTCCTGTGCAAATTTTTTTAGTCTGATGTAGTCCTATTTGTTTATTTTTCTTTTATTCTCCTTGTCCAAGGAGAGACTATTAAAAAAATATTACTGAGAGCAATGTGAAAGAGTTTTCTGCTTATATTTTCTTCTAGGAGTTTTATGGTTTAGGTCTTATATTTAAATCTTTAATCCATTTTGAATTTGTTTTTGTATACTATGGTGGGAAAAAGTGTCCAACATCATTTTCTTTGCATGTATCTGTCCAGTTTTCCCAACACCATTTCTTCAGAGAGACTGTATTTATCCCTATTGTATATCCTTGTCTTCTATGTAGTTTAATTGATTACATAATTGTGGATTTATTTCTGGGTTCCCAATTCATTCTATTGATTTATATATCTATTTTCATGTGAGTACCACAGTTTTTTTTAAATTAAAAAATGTATGTATTTTATTGATTTCAGAGCGGAAGAGAGAGAGAACATCAGTGATGAGAGAGAATCATTGATTGGCTGCCTCCTGCACGCCCCCTATTGGGGATTGAGCCCGCAACCTGGGCATGTGCCCTTGACTGGAATCGAACCTGGGACCCTTCAGTCCACAGGCCGACGCTCTATCCACTGAGCCAAACCAGCCAGGGCTGAGTACCACAGTTTTAAATTTTGTAGCTTTATAGTATAGTTTGACATTGGGGAGTGTGATACTTCTCAGTTTTTCTTTTTCAAGATTTCTTTGACTATTTGGGGTCTTTTGTGGTACCATATAAATTTTAGGAATAGTTGTTTAATTCTGAGAAGAATGCCATTGGTATCTGAGTAGATTTTGCATTGAATCTATATATTGCTTTAGGTAAGAAGGATGTTTTAACAATATTAATTCTTCCAATCCATGAGTAAGGTATATCTTTCTATTGAATCTTGTTCAGTTTCTTTCTTCAGTGTCTTATATTTTTCAGAATACAGGTGTTTCACATCTTTGGTTAAATTTATTTCAAGGTATTTTGTGCTTTTTGATGTAATTGTAAGTAGGATTGTTTTCTTAATTTCTCCTTTCAATTTTTTTGTTATTGGTGTATAGAAATGCTACAGATTTTTGTATATTGGTTCTGAATTCTGTAACTTTACTGAATTTGTTTATTCTAATAATTTTTTGGTGGTGTCTTAAGGTTTTCTCTATATACTATCATGTCATTCTATATAATAAAAGTATAATATGCAAATTGACTGATCAGCAGAACCCCGGTTGGCGGGGGTGGGGCTGTTGAGCAGGCGGCACCAGGCCAGCCAAGGCACAAGCCAGCGGGTAGAGGGAGGGGATGGTGATGGGGGGAGGGGCGGCGGTGACCAGCAGCAGCAGAGGGGCAATGGGGGGGTGGGGCAGGCTGCTCGCTTGGCGGCGCTGTCCCCTGATCAGCTCGCCTTGGTTGCTTCCCACAGAGGGAGGCCAGGCTGTGGCTTAGGACATCCCCTGAGGGCTCCTGGACTGTGAGAGGGTGTAGGCCGGGCTGAGGGACCCCCAAGTGCACGAAAATTCTAGTCTCTAATGAGAGTTTACTTCTTTCAGACTCAAGTGCCTTTTATTTCTTTCTCTTGTCGGATTGCTGTGGCTAGGACTTCCAATACTATCTTGAATAGAAGTGGTGAATAGTGGCCATTCTTGTTTCTTTTTGTTTTTCACCATTGAGTATATTAGCTGTCAGTTTGTCATAAATAGCAAATGATTTTTTTAGATATGTTCCTTCTATGTCCAGTCTGTTGAGAGTTTTTATCATAGAAGGATGTTGAATTTTGTCAAATGTTTTTTTTGCATCTTTTGAGATGATCATATGGTTTTATGCTTTATTTTGTTAGTGTAAGGTATCAGATTGATTGATTTACAGATGTTGAACCATTCTTGCATCCCTGGGATTAATCCTACTTGGTCATAGTGTATAATCCTTTTGATATATTGTTGAATGGATTTTTGCATCTATGTTGAAGAATTATTGGCTGGTAATTTTCTTTTTTTTTTAATGTCTTTGTCTGGTTTTGGTATTAGAGTAATGCTGGTTTCATAAAATGAGTTTTTTTTCCCTTTTTTTATGTATTGTTTTGCAAAAAAGTTAAAATGATTTGAGAGCTTGAGAGAGAGAGAGAGAGAGAGAGAGATCAGTTTGTTGTCTCATTTATGCATTCATTGGTTGATTCCTGTATGTGTCCTGACCAGGGATGGAACTCCCAATCCTGGTGTATTGGGGTGACATTTTAAAAAATAGTTTAAGAAGGATAAATATTAATTATTTGTCTCATGGGAGTACTTGCTCTCTGTATATGTGTATACTTGAGTTTGGTCATGGGAGGGGGCGAATTCAGTGTCCTCCTTTGCTGCTGTCATCTTGGACTTCCTCTTACTTTTTTTTTTTTTTTTGGTATTAGTTTACTTACAGTAACATTAGTGTTTTCTAGTTGTCATGTACTTTCTAAAATATGATAGTGATAAAAAATAAACTTAAAGTTATCATTTTTAGTGGTACTTAATGTTTTATTATGTTTCTGGTGGGAATGTTTCTACGTTGATTGGGTTGATGGCTGATCTTGTGAGTTGCGTGTAAAGTCTCTTTTTTCTTCATGGGTTCATATCTGTCACTCTCAAAGCTTCCTAGTGGGTTGAAGGTGGTAAGGTGTTGGCCTCCTTGGGTAGGAAAACTTTCCCCCATTGGACATCTGAATATTTCCCAATTTTTGATGATCTACAGTTCTACATAGAGCAAGAGTTTACCTTTTTGTTCTTGTTAATCTTCACTTGAGGACATTTTTACCATTAATTTTTTTATTTTTAAGGAGAGTGGAAGGGGTGGGGGAGAGAGGGAAAGACAGACATCGATGTGAGAGAGGCACATTGACTGTTGCCTCCCACACCCGGCAATGCAGGTATGTGCCCTTGGCCAGGAATCGAACCTTTGAGCCTTTGGCATGCAGGTCAATATTCTAACCACTGAACAACACTGGCCAGGACAGTAGTTTACCCTTTTTTTAAAAAATTGATTTTAGAGAGGAAGGGAGAGGGAGAGATAGGAACATCAATGATGAGAGAGAATCATTGACCGGCTGCCTTCTGCACACCTCCTACTGGGGATGGAGCCCACAACCTGGGCATGTACCCTGACTGGGAATTGAACTGTGACCTCCTGGTTCATAGGTTGACAATCCATCACTGAGCCACAATGGCTGGGCTAGGTTGCCTTTATAACTGAGTGTGATTTTGATCCAGTAGAGATATTTATCCTCTAAGGCAGGGGTGGTGCATATCCTGCCCGCTGACAGTATGAGGCCCGCAAAATATTTGGTCTGGCCCCCCTAAGGCATTAAGGGTGAGTTAATTAAATGTTTCACCAAATATAGCAGGCTAATTTTTAAGTTGATAATTTTGTATGGCCTAAGAATGATGTTCTAAATATCCAAGTGACCCTATGACAGAAAGAAAGACTCTCCACTCCTGCTCTAAGGGTATTAGGAATACAAGCATTTTAATCAGTCATGCCAACATTAATGAATTTTAATCAGATTATCGTCTGTGGAAAATTACATTAAATCATTTAAGTTTATTGGTTAGTTATCCACATCATAACATTAAACTTTTTCAGACTTTCTTTTTCCAGTATTTTTTTACTCATTATTTTTACTAAGATCGATTCTTTTCCTTTCACATCTAGAATGAACATTTTTAATTTGATTAGATTTTGTTTTTAATTAAATTTACAGATTATAGCTTTGGTATTTATTAGTTTTTATTTGAACTTCTACCAAATTCAGTTTGTCTACATATTGCACACTGAAATTTTGTTTAGAAAAGTTGACTCATCAGTTTTTAGACAGCAGCATATTTTTTGCAGTTTTAGTGATGGTCTGCCAATTTTGTTGATTAACTGTGCATTTATATTATAGTTTGGCAAAAAGACTGATGTTTCATTTTTTAGCTAATCTGTGAGAAAATGGTAAGCATTTCTCTTTGATATTATAAGACTGCAAACACTAATGTCACATTCAGTGAGTCTCAGAATTCTTCTTTCAATTCTTTTGCTTTTCAATTGCCTTCACCCTAAAAGTACTGGTTGGCCTTCTTTAATTTGGAGGCTTCCTGTTCCAGTGATGAGATTTTAAAATGAAGTAGTCTGTTTGCAAGTGACTTATTCATATCTTTGGTAAAATTTTGTTCTGTAGTTGTCTTTGGTAATACCTGTGTAGTACAGCAAGGCGATTTGGGTGTCTTAATATAGATCTTCATACTGATTTAAACCAGACCTCAGCTTGTTTAAATTGACTGATAAATTGTATTAACTGTACTCTCAAGTGCTAGCCAGACAAGTTGAAATACCTTACATTGCTTTTAGTTAAATTATTTACTTAAGCTGTATTTCTAATAATGAAATTATTGGAGCAGAGGATAATGCCATCATTATGAATTTTGCATAGTATAGATTTTCAAAAGAATTGAACCAATTTATAATGCCATCAGCACAGTATAAGCAACTCAGTTTTTAATTTTTTTCTTTAGAGTTAGTTATCACTATTTTTAAATGTTTACTTAGGCAGCTAGGAGTAAAATTGTCTCTTGGAGTTGCTTTAATTTACATTTTAATTTTTTTTGTATAGAAATTTAATAGGAACAACAAATCAGCAGCAGGATTGGAAAATGTTAACTCTTAACCAGAGCTTTTGATTATGCTACTTGCTATTCACTACATTAATGCTTTGAATCAAAACCTATTTAATAATTAAGATTGGTTATTAGAAATAGAGTATTCCTGGAAGAAAAGTCATAGAGTACTATTGTACTCTTGGAACAGAGGAGTTCTTTTGTCTTATGTTCCCCTAGCCTGTGAATAGAATAATATGCTACTTTAATCCTGCAGTTTGACAGTCACTGTGCTTAAATCTCTCTGTATGTCTGCTCAGTTCAGTCAATTAAAAAACTCACTGTTTATTTCTTTGCCAAGTTAGTAATGCCACAATATATTTTGCAGGGGAGTGAATAAAAACTATTTTTTGTCATGTTTTAATAGTTTCTCTTTATTTTTTAGTCAGCCAAAAATAGTAGTGTAGCCCAACTTTTCCTTACTGTTTTTTTAAATTAAATACTAGTAGCCCGGTGCACGAAATTCGTGCACTGGGGTGGGGGGGGGGGGGGCGAGGGACCCCTCAGTCTGGCCTTCACCCTCTCTAATCTGAGACCCCTCAGGGAATGTCCAATTGCCTGTTTGTGCCCACACTTTTAACAGATAACAGCTCCATTGTTGTTCCTTTCTTATGCTTAAAACCATTGGAATTAGTAGGTATTCAAAGTGTGTATACATTTTGGGGGGACACCCTGTATATCTCTAGTCAGTGGTGAAAGAAACCAACAGTAGATTTGGAACCCTCAGACAGGGAACCTCGCTCACTCCCCACGTCTCCCCACTTCACTTTCCACCTTCGTGGGCAGCAGGAGAATCAACGTTTTCTCTCATTAATTCGGAAAAGCACGTCCTGTCACGCGCTGCCCGGCAGGAGTGTGCTAGGCCCCAAGCAAGTGAGGCTCAGTCAGGGCAGCCTTCGCTTATGGGTACTGGCACCCAAAGTGCACATTCCTCCTCTACAGTCGCCCCGACTATCCCACTGTTTCACTGAGAGGACGGAATTCCTCTCTGCCTCTGGGCTCTTGATCTTGAACGCTGACCGAAGGCACCTCAGCGAGGGCCTCCCGCGCCCACCAGGTGTGTCTGTCTGCATCTGCTACCACCTCAGCACCTGCATTAACCCCCCAGAGGTGATCTTGTAGCTGCACTGGCCTCCATGGGAACAGAGCATCACCACTCCGCCCTCTCACTGTCATCTCACAGGCGCCCACCCTCAGCACCCAGAACACCCAGACACTCTCCAAAGGACGTGAGCGCATCAGAGGGGATGTGTGCACATCCTGTAGGGGTATTAGGCATGCTGGGTTGATGGAAGTGCAGTGGAGAGGCAGGGGGAACTTGTGCACGCCTTGGTTTGCAACTGTTGCAGGCCTGGGAGGGTGACAGTGTGCTGGGGGATGTTCGCACGCTGAGGGGTGGGGGGCGGGTGTGTGCACACCGGAGGTCTCTGGCTTTGCAGATCTGCAAACCCCTGTGGTGCGGCCAGGAGGATGTCAGTCTGGCCCGCCACGGTGGCTGTTCCTGCGATCCTGCACCTTCTGGGCCAGAAGGCGGATCTTGCGCAGCCACTCCTGGGCACTGATGACCTGCAGGCGCTACTTTAGCTCAGCCTGCAGGCTCCACTTGGCGCGCTCACAGCTGTCACCACCACCATGTGGGTAGTATAGGCCGCCCTCCACCGGCCTGCCTCCCCTGTCCAGAGGCTCTCTGTGCTGCTCACCTGCCCAGAGTGACTGGGGCTAGGCGGAAGCCAGGCATCCTGCCCTGCCCAACCCTGGCCGATCTGCCCCTGTGCAAGCTGCCGCCCCGCCGGGAAGGGTCACGAATCCGGGTCCCAGGACCACAGACAGCCTCAAGCACTGCCCCCCGCCCACCAGGACATGGATTCGGGTCCCAGACCACCGACAGCCTCAAGCACTGCCCCCTGCCCTCCAGGTCACGGATCCGGGTCTAGACCGCTGACAGCCTTAAGCACTGCCCCCCGCCCGGCAGGGTCACAGATCCGGGTCCCAGACCACGAACAGCCTTGCCCGCTGCCGCCCGCCTTCAGTATGCAAATTAGCTGCCATCTTGTTGCTTCAGGGTGGGGGTCCCCACTGGGGTGCCAGGCCAGTGTGGGTGAGGGGCTGAGGGCCATTTTCAGGCTGGCGGGCGACTGAAGCTCCCAGCTTCTTTTTTTCTTTTTTTTTATTCTGGGAATTATTTACCTTCTACGGCTGTCACTGGAGCTGAGAGCTGGCTTTCGCTCTGAAGCTCGGCTCCAGCTCTGAGACCTCGGCTGCTGAAAGCAGGGATCTGGGTTTGTTCTATAATTGAAACAGTGTTGCTGTCCTGCTGGCTGAAGCACTGCAGGCTGAAAGCAGTTTTCTGGGTTTTGTTTAGCTTCTATATTTGCAACATAGTTTTTTAGAGTGCAAGCTCAGAGCCCAGCAGCGGCACGCGGGGAACCTTGGCTTCCTCCGTCACTGGAGCAAGCAAGCCTCCTGTTCGCTTCAGCTGCCTGGCTGCCGGCCACCATTTTGGTTGGCAGTTAATTTGCATATCCTGCTGATTAGCCAATGGGAAGCATTCGGGGGTATGGTCAATTTGCATGTTTCTCTTTTATTAGATAGGATATTTTTATTGATTTCAGAGAGGAAGGTTGAGAGAGACAGAAACATCAATGGTGAGAGAGAATCATTGATTGACTGCCTCCTGCACACCTCCTCCTGGGGGGCTGAGCCTGCAACCCTCATAACTGTGAATTGAACCATGACCTCCTGGTTCATAGGTCAATGCTCAACCACTGAGCCACGCCATGTGGCCTTACTGTTTTTAAATATAGTCTTAAAGCTGTAAGCAATTTAACTATGATAAATTTAGAAATCTTTTAAACTAATCTTTTAAATTAAGCATTTCACCAGTTCATTTGTTAGAAGACAAGGAACACTTTAATAGGTTAAGTGAATATTTTTATGTACTTTTCCACTTATGGCACTTTTATGACTCTTATTCAAACCTCCAAATCAATAATTTTATTAAAACATGGTTGTAAGGCAGGTTCATCACTCTTTTTTAAACATGTCAATAAGAAACTGTAATTGCATCTTTTAAAAGATTTTTTTCCTTTTTCTTTATTGTCTAAAGTTTTACATAAATCTCCTTTCTCCCCAATTGACCACTCCCCCCCCCCCCCAACCATTCCCACCCCAGGCAAGCCCCCACCGCCCCAGTGTATGTGTCCATTGGTTATGCTAATATGCATGCATACAAGTCCTTTGGTTGCTCTCTAACCCCCCCCCCTCCCCTGTCATTTGTCTCTGGATCTATTCTTGTTCATCAAATTCTGTTGATCATTATATCCCACATATGAATGAGATCATGTGATATTTATCTTTCTCCAACTGGCTTATTTCACTTAGCATAATGCTCTCCAGTTCCATCAATGCTGTTGCAAATGGTAAAAGTTCCTTCTTTTTTATAGCAGCATACTATTCTATTCTGTAGATGTACCAAAGTTTTTTAATCCACTCATCTGCTGATGGGCACTTAGGCTGTTTCCAGATCTTAGCTATGGTGAATTGTGCTGCTATGAACATATGGGTGCACATATCCTTTCTGATTGGTGTTTCTGGTTTCTTGGGATATATTCCTAGAAGTGGGATCACAGGGTCAAATGGGAGTTCCATTTTCAGCTTTTTGAGGAAACTCCATACTGTCTTCCATAGTGGCTGCACCAGTCTGCATTCCCACCAGCAGTGCAGGAGGGTTCCCTTTTCTCCACATCCTCTCCAGCACTTGTCATTTGTGGATTTGTTGATAATAGCCATTCTGACAGGTGTGAGATGGTACCTCATTGTTGTTTTGATTTGCATCTCTCGGATGATTAGTGACTTTGAGCATGTTTTCATATGTCTCTTGGCTTTCTGAATGTCCTCTTTTGAAAGGTGTCTATTTAGCTCCTTTGCCCGTTTTTTGATTGGATTGTTTATCTTCTTTTTGTTAAGTTGTATGAGTTCCCTATAAATTTTGGAGATTAGGCCCTTATCAGATATGACGTTGGCAAATATGTTTTCCCACGCAGTGGGTTTTCTTGTTGTTTTGTTGATGGTATCTTTTGCTGTGCAGAAGCTTTTTATTTTGATGTAGTCCCATTTGTTTATTTTCTCCGTAGTCTTCACTGCTCTAGGAGCTGTGTCTGTAAAAATATTGCTATGACATATGAAAAAAGGTTTTTTTTAAAGTATGTTTTTATTGATTTCAGGGAGAGGAAGGGAAAGGGAGAGGGAGAGAGAGATAGAAACATCAATGATGAGAGAGAATTGTTGATTGGCTGCCTCCTACTGGCAATCTAGCCTGAAATCTGGGCATGTGCTCTGACTGGCAATCGAATCATGACCTCCTGATTCATGGGTCGACACTCAACCTCTTAGCCACACCTACCAGGCTAAAAGATTTTTAACTCTTATTTTGTTTAGAATTTAAAAAAAATATATATTTTATTGATTTTTTACAGAGAGGAAGAGAGAGGGATAGAGTTAGAAACATCGATGAAAGAGAAACATAGATCAGCTGCTTCCTGCACACCTCCTACTGGGGATGTGCCCACAACCAAGGTACATGCCCTTGACCGGAATCGAACCTGGGACCTTTCAGTCCGCAGGCTGACCTTCTATCCATTGAGCTTAACCGGTCAGGGCTGTTTAGAAAATTTTATAACATGTGAGGTGCATACTTAAAAGTTTTTTTTTCTCTCTTTAATTTCTTTTGGTGCCAGTCATGTTTTAGGGCTAGTTTGGAAAGGTTGCTTAAGTACTGTGAGATGCATACTGCTATGACCTGCTTGTAGTGAGGAATATTTAATACAATATGTAGCAAGATCTTGTTTGGCTAGTTAAGTGTGCCTTCCAACTCTGCTAGGTATAGGGACACTGCCTTTAAGGCACTAACATATAGGCTAGTTGAGTGACAAAATGATCCTATATAATAAAGAGCTAATATGCAAATGGTTGTTACACCCACACGCCACCCCGCCATAATGGCTCAGACACTAAACACTGGGGAAAGAGGGATGGGAACCATCCAGGCACAAATAAGCTCACAAGAGAGGAATGGGGACCAGCCAGACTGCAGCCCAGGAGAGGGCCGAGCCCCCTGCCCCGTGGTCCTGGGTGCCAGTGGCTGTGCCTCAGGAGAGGGACAAGCCGCACGCCCTGTGGTCCTGGGCACCAGCGGCTGCGCCTGCGGCCTGGGAGAGGAACAAGCCACCCAACCCATGGTCCCGGGTGCCTGCGGCTGCGGCCCAGGCAAAGCCACCCACCCACGGTCTCCTGCGGCTGCAGCCGGCCTGTGTGAAGCCGATCTCGGTCCCGGGTGCCTGCGACCAGCTGGAGGAGGGAATCCTCGGTCCCAGGTGTAGGGCGAGACAGAGGCGGTTAGGGGTGATCAGGCCAGCAGGGGAGTAGTTAGGGGCTATCAGGCTGGTAGGGGAGCAGTTAGTGGTGATCAGGCAGGCAGGCAGAGGGGTTAGGGGCAATTAGGCAGGCAGGCGGGCGAATGGTTAGGAGCCAGCGATCCCGGATTGCGAGAGGCAGTTGGACATCCCCCGAGGGGTCCCTCATTGGAGAGGGTGCAGGCTGGGCTGAGGGCCCCCCTGCCCCGTGCATGAATTTCATGCACCGGGCCTCTAGTATATAATAAAGTCATACAGTTATGAACAATACAAGTCAGTGTGCACTCAGGATTTGAATAAATGGAGTGAGAGAAGGAAAAGAACAATCAGTAATTTACTTTCAAGGCTATTTTCTACCTTTAAATTTGCTTAGCTCTCAATGATTTTGCTTCATCAAATACAATTTAATCAGATCTCTTTAAAATTAGTCTTTAACATGATCCTTTCATAGGTATTTATTTACAATTTTAGTACTAGTTTCCAAGTGCTGCTTCTATGCATGTGTCACAACTCTCATAATGATAAATAATTATAAAAACATTCTGTAGTTTAATCATGGGTGTTTTTTTTGTTTGTTTGTTAGTTTAGGAATCTTGAGTTTTACAAGATAGGTGTCTTAAAAAGACACTTATTCTAGTGAAACTTTCATTAAAATATTAACTTTCTTCAGTAGTTTGAGTGGTCTCTGTTTGTTTTTGCATGCATGGTGACTTATTATCAGCCTGAATCCTCTCTCTCTATTCCCAGTCCACTAACTAAAGGTTAACTTGTAATATAGGACTGTCATCTTGAGTATTTTAGGATTTAGATTTCCCTTCCTCCCCTCACCCTTCCACTGGTGCTTTGGTTCCCTCCAGGTCTTCACCACCAGCTGAACAGTGGAACCAAATTCTAATAGAGTAGGCTTAACTGTAAGGACTCTACAGATATGCTGAGCTAATATTTTATTTATGGATTTAAAAATGATATTTAAATAATTTGAGGTCTAATTTACAAACAATGACATATAAATCTTGAGTGAGTGTTCAATGAAGTTTTGAAAAACATGTACACTTGTGTATCTCACCTCTATCAATATATATAATATTCCAATTACTCCAGAAAATGCCTTCATTCCCCTTTCTACTCAATACCTGTCTTCCAGAGTCATTCTCTGTTCTTATTCTGTTACCACAGCTTAGTTTGGCTATTAATGGAATCCTATATAATAAAAGCCTAATATGCTAAGTGCCCGGTTGTCTGGTCCACCAATCAAATTGTAATATGCTAATGATATCCTAAGGCCGCTCAACCATTTGCTATGACGTGCACTGATCACCAGGGGCAGGCAGTCGACCAGTTGACCAGTTGCTATGACGTGCACTGACCACCAGGGGGCAGATTCCCCTACCAGTAGGTTAGCTTGCTGCTGGGGTCCGGCCTATCGGGACTGAGCGAGATGGGCTGGACACACCCTGGAGTCCTCTTGCAGTCCCTCCCCGGCTGGCCAATCTCCCGCATCCCTCCCCGGCCCCAGTTGTGCACCGGTAGGGGTCCCTTGGCCTGGTCTGTTTCCTCTCGAAATCTCAGACCCCTCGGGGGATGTCGAAGAGCCGGTTTTGACCCGATCCCACAGGCCAGGCCGAGGGACCCCAGTGGTCCATGAATTCATGCACTGGGCCTCTAGTTTTACATAAATGGAATAATTTTGTGACTGGTTTCTTGTACTTAGCATAATGCTTCTGAGATTTGTCCATGTTATATCTATCAGCAGTTCCTTTTTATTGCTGAGTAGTATTGAATGAATATACCATGGTTTATCCATTCACATGATGATGGGCATTTCGGTTGTTTTCATTTTGGCTATTATGAATAAAGCTGCTTATGATGATTCAACTTGACCCAAACTAGCTTTAACAAAAGGAGAATATTTTGGGTCACATAAGTGAGAAAGGTCAGGCAGTATCCTGCAATCTCAAAGCTTTAAATACAAAATGTGTCTCAGTTAAAAATTTACATTTTGTGAACTCTGGATATGTTTATTCAAGTGATCCCCATACCTAGAAAAGTGGCTTGTACATATTGAATACTCAGGACATAATTTGATGAATGAATGAATGTTCTTAGGCATCCCTGGGAGTCATGTTGGGAGTCATTCTTGAAACCTTCTCTTCCCTTTGCAAACATCCAGTTTATCCTTCTGCCAGAATATACTCTTTTTCTCCTGTCTTTTAAGTGTCTTTTATGGTCTTATGCATCCTTTTCCTTCCCTGGTGTCTCTCTACAAGGTTGTAATTACTCAGGCCTTGGTCTGTGTTCTTGTTTTCTTTCTCATTGCCCTTCTCTGGGCGGAAGGTAAATTTTAAAAAGGTGAAAAAGGTGTGATATTAGGAATAAGGCATGGGGTTTTAAGTGACTGTGATATACAGTGAACTACATACTACTCTGCTACAAGGAGTAAGTAGAAAATACAACAATGTTTATTATAAACCTAAGTTCAGGGAAAGAAGAGATAAATAAAATTTGAGGAAAAATTTCTAGTAGAGTTCTTGTTTGCTTGAGAATGGGGAAAATATATTATTCCTTTGCTTTCAGTCTATTAAATTAAGTATGCAAAATATAATCTTAATGTATACACATCAAGTAATCTGTAACAATTTTATTTTTCCAAGCTAACAAATGATTTTAAAATATGTAAAGGAAATGAGAAAAAGTGTGGTGCATGATTCAGTTAAAGCACCAGAATTTATATATATATTTGCCTTTGATACTGTCCTTGCCTATATTTTTCTTTGACATTCAAACTTTCCAGCATTTTTTACAACTTAAAAAAATGTTGACTCACATTGATGATGGGGAAAGTTGTGGCAGTATAGAGTAGGAAGAGTTGCACAGTAGTTTGCACAGCTATGTTTAGAACATAGCTGAAGTATTTTTAAATCTGGAAGAACCTGAAATTTGCCTGTGTAAATAGAGCAAAGGTCATTGAGTCTATAAATTTATTAGTCATTAATTTTTCTCCCCCAAACATCAAACAGCAGCAGCAGCAATATCATCAATGACTAGTCGTCGTCATCATCATCAATATCATCAATGACTAGTACTATGCCTACTACTATATCTGACACATAGTAGGTGCCTAATAGGATTGTTTCAAAGTGATGAACTTCAGTTCCCTGGAAAATTCACAGATGGCGAAAAATAAAATAAACTTTACTGCCTAGCTCAGTGATGGTGAACCTTTTGAGCTCGGCGTGTCAGCGTTTTGAAAAACCCTAACTTAACTCTGGTGCCGTGTCATATATAGAATTTTTTTGATATTTGCAACCATAGTAAAACAAAGACTTATATTTTTGATATTTATTTTATATATTTAAATGCCGTTTAATAAAAATCAACCAAAAAAAAATGAGTTTGACTCGCGTGTCATAGGTTCGCCATCACTGGCCTAGCTGATAGAGCTCAATGGTTGAGCATCAACCCATGAACCAGGAGGTCAAAGTTCTATTTTGGTCAGGGCACATGCACAGGTTGTGGGCTTAATCCCCAGTAGGGGGTGTGCAGGAGGCAGCCAATTAATGATTTTCTCTCATCATTGATGTTTCTGTCCTTCTCTCCCTTTCCCTTTCTCTCTCTGAAATCAACAAAAACGTATTTTTTAAAAAAATTACTAAAAATTGAAAGGCTCAGTCCTAGAAATGGAAATGTGTTTAAGGGATTAGTAAGAGTTTGGCCTAAATATCTAGTCTATTAGGTTTTTTTTTAAATTGAATTTATTTCTTGTCATTAATTTATTTTTCCAGATATTTAAATATAGTATATAAACCTGCCCCAACCAGTGGTTTTTGTATTGCAGTAATAGGGCTTATTTTTAAGTGTATGTGTGTTTGTATAAATTTGTTCTTAAAATTTTTTAAATTTACCTTTACTTATACAAGTAATGCGTTTTTTTGAAAAAATCAAACTGTATAAATAAAGCAAAAGTCCCTCTTGCTTGAATCCCACTACCATTCCCATTACTTAGTGAAGTAACTGCTCTGGTCAGTATGGCATATATATAGAGTGCTTTGGAGATTTTATGCATGTGCACAAATATACACACTTTAAAAAATAATTTTTTAAAAATTGACTTTACAGAGAGAAGAAGGGAGAGAGAGAAACATCGATGGGCTGCATCCTTTACATGCCCTGACTGGGGATTAAACCCAAAACCTGGGTATGTGCCCTGATTGGGAATTGAACCTGTCACCCTTTTTGGTTCATGGGATGATGCTCCAATCAACTGAGCCACGCCCACCAGGGCCAAATATACACACTTTATAAAAAATATATTTCTATTGATTTCAGAGAGGGAGAGGGAGAGGGAGACAGAAACATCAATGATGAGAGAGAATCATTGATCGGCTGCCTCCCGCATGCCCCTGATTAGGTCTAGAGCCCACAACCCGGGCATGTGCCCTTGACCGGAATCGAACCCAGGTCCCCCCAGTCTGCAGGCTGATTCTCTGTTCACTGAGCCAAACCGGTCAGGGCACACACTTCTTAAAAATTGATGTTTCTATCCTTCTTTCCCTTAGTTTTCCTCAGGTGAGTTTTAGGAAGCTTTTTGCATTTTTCATCTGGTTTTATTTACTTGCTAGAGGCCCAGTGCATGGATTTGTGCACATTGAAAGGAAATTAATTAGAAGGTGGCCAGTGGGGTGGGACTGGGCAAGATGGGCTGGACACGCCCTGGAGCCAACCTCCCGTGCTTCCTCCCTGGGGTAGCACCGGGGCTTGGAGGGCATCTGTGGAATGAGCGGGGTCCCTCGGCCTGGCCTGTGGGGATCGGGCCGAAACTAGCAGTCCGACATTTTCTGAGGGGTCCCGGAGTGCGAGAGGACACTCTACAAAGTTGCTGTTGCTTGGCAGCTCCTGCGTTGAGCATCTGCCCCCTGGTGGTCACTGCGTGTCATACTTACCGGCCAATCAGCCGGTCAGCAGTTGCTTAGCCTTTGGTATATATAGAAAGTACACAGTACTCTTGGTTCACCTAACCAAGTCCTATTCTTTTATTTAAAATTAAGTTAATTGATTAAAACCAGAGATCATCAGCTTAGAAAATAAACCAGATTTATTAAAAACTTGCTTTGATAGCAAGTTTAATAGCTAAGCTGTTTCCAATTCATCTTTGATGACTTAGTGTTTCAATAATAATCTGATGTATGAGATATATTATGTATACAAAGAAGTATCTACTAATTCAGACTCTCTTCCAAACCAAATTAAGAAAGCTTCAAACTGTGTTATACCTTAAGAAAAACTTACTTATGCAGTAATTTCTTTCTTTCTTTCCTTTTTTTTTTACATTTGAATACTTTATTGGAATTGCAAGCATTGAAGCTTAGATATATAGTAAAACCCAGATGATGGGTTTTACCAGAGACAGCATGTTAAAGGGGTTGAGCGGAGGTGAACAGGGTAGCTATGTGATGGACTGGGATAGAGGCAGAGTGACACTGGGTGTTCCATGCCTGGGGCGGGGGGTGTCTTCAGGTAATGGCAATGGGAGGGAGAACTTGAGGGAGGGCATCCTCCTAAAGATTGTTTAGGGGGTTACTCAGGAAAGAGAGGAGTTGAACAGCCACAACTAGCATAGGGAGATTAGTGGGGAGCCAGGGTTGGGATGGCTGATGACCCACAAAGATAGAATTTTGACTTAGATTTGCTTAAGATTTGCTCACTGGGGAACACAGGAGTGTTGGGCAGCCACCTTCAGAGTGCCCATCTTGATGAGGCGGGCCTTGGCCCTGGACCTCGCCCACCACCACCGCCACGGCTGGGGGTCTCTGCCATCTCTGCCTCGGCCCCCACCCGCTGTGGCCTTTGTCTAGAAGGAAGGACATCCGGAAGGATGTCTGGTCTAATTAGCATATTACGCTTTTATTATATAGACTAGAGGCCCGGTGCACAAAAATTTGTGCACTCGGCGGGGGGGGGGGGGGTCCCCCAGCCTGGCCTGTGCCCTCTCACAGTCTGGGACCCCTCGGGAGAGAACGACCTGCTGGCTTAGGCCTGCTCCCTGGTGGCAGAGGGCAGGCCCAATCCCTAAGTGCAGCCCCTGGTCAGGCTCAGAGCAGGGCCGATTGGGGAGTTGGGGTGCTGCCCCGTCATGCACAGAGCAGGGCGGATCGGGAGGTTGCAATGCCACCCTCAGTCACGCTCAGGGTAGACTGATTGGGGGGTTGGGGCACCTCCCCCTGTTATACTCAAGGCAGGGTCAATGGGGAGGTTTCGGCGCCACCCCCTGTCATGCACAGAGCAGGGCCGATCAGGGGGTTGGGGTGCTGCCCCCTGTCACTCACAGAGCAGGGCCAATCAGGGGGTTGGGGTGCTGCCCCCTGTCACTCACAGAGCAGGGTCCATCAGGGGGGTTGGGGCGCTGCCCCGTCACACACAGAGCAGGGCCCATCAGGGGGTTGGGGCGCTGCCCCCTGTCACACACAGAGCAGGGCCCATCAGGGGGTTGGGGCGCTGCCCCCTGTCACTCACAGAGCAGGGCCAATCAAGGGGTTGGGGCGCTGCCCCCTGTCACTCACAGAGCAGGGTCCATCAGGGGGTTGAGGAGCTCCCCCCTATCACTCACAGAGCAGGGCCGATAGGGGAGCTGGGGCACCGCCCCCTGTCACACACAGAGCAGGGTGGATCAAGGGTTGGAGCGCTGCACCCTGTCACACTCAGGGTAGAGCCAATGGAGAGGTTATGGCTCTACCCTGTCACACACAGAGCAAGGCCCGTGGAGGAGGGTTGGGGCGCCACCCTCTATCACCCACAGAGCAGGGCCGATCAGGGGGTTGGGGCGCCACCACTGTCACACTCAGGGCAGGGCCAATGGAGAGGTTATGGTTCTACCCTGTCACACACAGAGCAGGGCCGATCAGGGGGTTGGTGCGCTGCACCCTGTCACACACAGAGCCGCAGGGCAATCGGGGGATTGGGGAGCTCCCCCCCTATCAGGCACAGAGCAGGGCTGATCAGGGGGTTTGGGCGCTGCCCCCTGTCATGCTGATCCCGGTGCCGGGAGCCTCGCTGCTCCACTGATCCCAGTGCTGGGAGGCATATTACCCTTTTACTATATAGGATAGAGGCCTGGTGCACGGGTAGGGGCTGGCTGGTTTGCCCTGAAGGGTGTCCTGGATCAGGGTGGGCGTCCCCACTGGGGTGCCTGGCCAGGCTGGCTGAGGGGCTGAGGGCTGTTTTCCCGCTGGCAGTTGACTAAAAGCTCCCAACCGCTCCTTGTTTTCTTTTTTTTTTTTTTTATTCTGGGCCAGCTTTAGCTCTGAGGCCTCGCTGCTGAAAACATGGATACAATGTTGCGGTCCGGGGCTGACTGACAGCCGTTTTGTTTAGCTTCTTATTTGCAACATAGTAATAGTTGCTTAGAGTTGCAGTTGAGAGTCCGGCGGGGAACGTTGGAGTCTGCAGTCCCAGGAGGAAGCAAGTCTCCCTGCTCGCTTCAGTGCATAGCTGCTGGCCGCCATCTTGGCTGACAGTTAATTTGCATAAGGATACGCTGATTAGCCAATGGGAAGGGTAGCGGTCGTACGCCAATTACCATGTTTCTCTTTTATTAGTGTAGATAGCTAGAAAAATCTAAAGAAAAGTTACTGCATCTAGAGGCCCAAGACTTCAGGCCCTTGGCGACAGGGCTGGCATGGATCCTTGAAACAGAGGGTCCGTCAGCAAATGCCCAGAGAATGGGCCATTCAAAACATTGGACAAAAGCCCAAAAGAGCCAAACTATTATAAGTGGAGAACCCATTTGCCAATTGTAGTTAGTACTAGGTGGGATAGCCGTCTGGCCAAATGGGCAGGCAGTTTGGGGTACCTCTAAGTCTTTTTTGGATTTCTGGCCAATCTGTCTGGGTTCTCCACTTATAATAGTTTGGCTCTTTTGGGCTTTTGTCCAATGTCTTGAATGGCCCATTCCCCGGGCATTTGCTGACGGATCCTCTGTTTCAAGGATCCACGCCAGCCCTGTCGCCAAGGGCCTGAAGTCTTGGGCCTCTAGATGCAGTAACTTTTCTTTAGATTTTTCTAGCTACCTATATAATAAAAGCGTAATATGCTAATTAGACCAGACATCCTTCCGGATGTCCTTCCTTCTAGACAAAGGCCACAGCGGGCGGGGGCCGAGGCAGAGATGGCAGAGGCCCCCAGCCGTGGCAGTGGTGGCGGGCGAGGTCCAGGGCCAAGGCCCTTGCACGAATTTTATGCATCAGGCCTCTAGTTAATTTATAACACTAAAATTAAGAGCCATTTATTAACATTAGATATCAAAACATTCAGCTTTATTAAATCTTAACAGTTTTCTTAAATTTTGGAATCAGAAAGTGTTATCATCATCACATGTTTCCTAAGTAACATTTTATTTTATTCCTATCTTGGCTCTCATATTTAATCTCTTTGAAATACTTTGTGCTTAACCAAAGAAGGTTTAATGTACTCACTTTGCATTTTTAGAATTTTTGAGTCAGGAAAGACATTAGAGATTTATCTAATAAAACCTTTTCATTTAACAAAGAAGCCTTAGGTTCATAGAAAGTCAATAACTTGTCCAACTTCTCAAAACTAGTAATTGTAAGAATTGGAGCTGTAACCTAGATTTTCTGCTATACATACCTTACATTCTAACCCTTTCTAATATTGAGTCTAATTGAAATAGAGAATATGCTCAATATTTGCATGTTTGAAGGTCTTCATTAGTAAGAATCTGCCAGAATCTGTTGACCGAAAGTATTTTGCAAAAGGGTCAGAGTGAAGTTTCTTGTGAGAAAGTTTTAAGTCTTTGTTTTAGTGACATGTAGTGGATAATTATCTAGTCTTTTCTTACTCTGTCTCTCTTTTCCTCCCCCCCACCCCCTTCTCCTTTTTCTGTGAGTGCAGATCTGAGGACTGTAAAGTAGACCTATTATACTAGACCAAAATAGGGAGATTGGACCAAGGGAGATAGGGTCAAACTTGAATAGGTTAATTATATTTTGTAACTTTCTATGCTGGTTCTGATGTTCCAGCACCAGGAGCTAGAAATCAAAGGAACCAAAAACAGTAGATTTTAGAAACATCCCAGACTCTACCAAAGCTGGTAGTTTTAGTTATTGAATTCTCTTTTCATTAATTTTCCAACCTACACTTGGAGAATTTATTTTCAATTTTTAAAAAAATTTTTTCCTTTATCCCTTTTCAAGCATTATTTGCTTAGTAATTTTTTTTTTTTTTACAAAGGAACATAAAATATAAAGTGAATGTACTGTAAGACAGATATTCTTTCTTTTAAAAATTCTTTGAGCTGAAACCAGTTTGGCTCAGTGGATAGAGCGTCGGCCTGCAGACTGAAAGGTCCCGGGTTCGATTCCGGTCAAGGGCATGTACCTGGGTTGCGGGCACATCCCCAGTGGGAGATGTGCAGGAGGTGGCTGATCGATGTTTCTCTCTCATCAATGTTTCTAACTCTCTATCTATCTCCCTTCCTCTCTGTAAAAAATCAATAAAATATATTTTAAAAAATTCTTTGAAATATCACTGGTTTTATCCTTATTTTTTAAATCTTAAGATTTGCTGAAGCTCTTAAAAATCTTTTACTAAAATCCAAAATTGGTAAGAAAAGACAGAGTTACTTTTAAGTACCGTCTTCATTATATTTAAAGGTGACCTCTTGGTTCATGGGCTGGTGCTCAACCACTGAGTCCCACCAGTTGGGGACAGTTTTACTTAATACTTTAACATGTATTATTTAGAATGGTATTGATTTTATTGTAGTGGTCATATAGTAGATAAGTATTTTATGTCAGTATTTCTGAGGTACATTATTTATTTCCTAAAGTTTGTCTCATTGGAAAACAAGCCTGTGCCTACAGTTTACTTCAAGTTTGTGAAATTAAAGACTTTTTTATGTCCTAAAATTGTGCTAGTAGTGTCTCATAGCATGCTAGGGCCAATTCAGCAGGGCCAGTAAAAGTAAATGCTTAAAGTGGAGAGAAGCCATTTGCCTAATATAATACTACTAGAGGCCCAGTGCACAAAAATTTGTGCAGTTGAGGGGGGGGGGGTCCCCTCAGCCCGATCTGGGACCCCTCGGGGGATATCCACCTGCTGGCTTAGGCCCGCTCCCCGGGGGATTGGGCCTAAGCTGGCAGTCAGACGTTCCTCTGGCAGCCCAGGAGCCCTCAGGGGATGTCCACTTGCCAGCGGGGAGCAGGCCTAAGCTGCAGTCGGACATCCTTAGCGCTGCTGAGGCGGGAGAGGCTCCCACCACCACCACCGCTGTGCTGGCAGCCGTCAGCCTGGCTTGTGGCTGAGCAGAGCTCCCCCTGTGGGAGCGCACTGACCACCAGGGGGCAGCTCCTGCATTGAGCGTCTGCCCCCTGGTGGTCAGTGTGTGTCATAGTGACCAGTCATTCTCAGTCATTCTGCTGTTAGGGTCATTTTGCATATTACCCTTTTATTATATAGGATAGAGGCCTGGTGCATGGGTGGGGGCCGGCTGGGGTGCCTGGTCAGCCTGGGTGATGGCTGTTTGCAGGCTGGTCAAGCGCCCCCCCCCCCCCCCCCAGTGGGGACCCTCACCCCATGGAGGTTTGGCCAGCCTGGGTGAGGGGCTGATGGCTGTTTTCAGGCTGGCCACACCCCCTTTAGGGTGGGGGGTCCCCATTGGGGTACCTGGCCAGTCTGGGTGAGGGGCTGAGGGCCGTTTTCAGGCTGGCTAAGCCCCCCTGGCGACAGAAGCTCCCAGCCTCTCCTTTTTTTCTTTTTTCTTTTTATTCTGGGATTTATTTACCTTCTATAATTGAAACTTTGTAGCCTTGAGAGGAGCTCAGAGCTGGCCAGGGCGGGCGGGAGGGAAGCTTGGCTTCCTCCATCGCCAGGGGCAACCCAAGCCTCCTGCTCGCTCCAGCTCTGTGGCCACGGCCAGCTGAAAGCAGGTATCTGGGGTTTATTTACCTTCTATAATGGAAACTTTGTTCCTTTGAGTGGAGCTCAGAGCCAGCCGCGGCAGGTGGGAAGCTTGGCTTCTTCCATCATTGTGGCAACCAAGCCTCCTGCTTGCTCCAGCTCCGTGGCTGTTGGCCGCCATCTTGGTTGGGTTAATTTGCATATAGTCGCTCTGATTGGCTGGTGGGCGTGGCTTAAGGCATAGCGAAGGTACGGTCAATTTGCATGTTTGTCTTTTATTAGTGTAGATAAAGATTTACTCAGGAAGAAGGTTAAAATAAATAGATTTGAAAGAAGTCTAACGCTTAGACTCATGCTCAAATTTGTGAGGTTTCTATCTTAGTTTAGAAGCAGGGGTTCCTGTTACCTGCTTTTGTGAAGTCTAAGAGAATGGTATTTATATTTTAAAGTGATTGAAAAATAATAAAAAGAAGAGGAATATTTTGTGATATGAGAAAAAGGAAATTCAAATTTCAAAGTATTAAATAAAGTTTTATTGGAACACAGCCATATATTTACTTATGTATTGTCATAAGTGCTTTTGCATTTCAGCATCAGAGTTGAGTAATTACAAGTCTGTATGGCCCACAAAGTGTAAAACATTTAGTATATAACCCTTTACAAAAAATATTTGTTGATCCCTAGTTTAGAGCCTCTTATTTAGTTAACATATTTTCCATTCCACAATTAAGAATAAACAGAATATCCTTCACTTCCTCAGAATTTACATGTATATATTATTTCTTTCAACCTATAGGTTTAAATTCCATGAAACCATTTGAAATATGTAATTATTAAAATGGGCCATTTTGGCTGCTAACAATGAATATGTTTTTTCTAAATTGCTTCACTTGTAATTAATCATGGGCTTTTATTTAAAGTATGTACAGAGTATACTTATGTGCAATTTAAAGATTAATAATACAAGCACATTGGAGATACAACTTTTGAGTTGATCAAATAGGTTTGCATTGCTATATAGATTTAAAGCTTTTTTAAAACAAATTCTTTTTTTGGTAGGTGGGTGATGACATATGTTTTACTGCTGTAATTGAGCCAATGTCATGTAACAATGGTCTTTTGTTATAAAATGTTTTATTGTTTAAAACATTTGGACACATTCTTTTTTTCTTGAGACTTTCCACAGAAATACAGTTAGCTTAACATTTTTTTGCTTGAGACTAGTTCATGGGAATAAACTAGTTGTAACTGTAACAGGGAATTCTGAAGTGTAACCACTCAGCCAAAAAATTGGAAGGATGACCTTCCTTATTTGTCAGTGTTTGCTGTGTAGTGGAAAGACCAAAGTAGGATGAAAGAACTTAGGGATAGATTAATTGGAACTGATCTCTTGGTGGAAGAGGAGCATTTGATTGGCAGCAGGTGATCTGGGATCAGAATTTAGGGGGATTTAGAATCTAAATGACTGGGTGACCTCTAAAGAAGAGGTCATGTGTAACCATGCTAATAACCATATATATAATTTTTTTATTTTCTTTATTTCTATTTTTTTTAAATACCAAGAGGGTGAGACTGTCCTTGCACTTCAGTTTAGTATTTCTCTTTGGATTTCTTTTTCTATCTTATCTGTCACTATTGGTGTATTGTAAATTAATGTACAGAAGCATCTCTAAAAGGACTAATTTTTAAGTCCAGAGTGACTAGTAGGGTTTTAGCTTTTTTAAAAAAATAGGTGTTTTGTTAATTTTTAGAGAGAGAGGAAGGGAGGGGAGAGAGAGATAGAAACATCAATGAGAAACATCAGCATTGATTGGCTATCTCCAGCATGCCCCTTGCTGGAGATCAAGCCCGCAACCCAGGCATGTGCCCTGACTGGGATGCAAACTGATGACTCCTTGGTACATGGGTTGACGTTCAATCACTGAGCCACACCGGCCGGGCAGAGTTTTAGCTTTTGATGCCTGGATGCATTTATTTCAAATAGGTCTCTGAGTGAATCCTTAAAAACGTTAAAATAGGCATACCTTTCCGCCATGCACTTTCCGCCCAAATAGATGTGTGTTTTTTTTATGTTTTTTTTTTCCTGAATTGAAAACACCTAGGGCAATTCCTGTGACAACCAGTACAGGTATGGCAAAGAACTAATTAGCACACTAATTAGTCTCTTCTTTGATTTTGTACAATTTGATTTTATCTTATTAATAACACTAAGAAGCTTAGCCTTTGATTTTTAAAACTCCTAGCCTCCTTCTGAGAGAGCATGAACTAATAGGAAACAGGTTGATGTGGATTCTCTAATTATAATTCAAAAGTTTTTTCATCTCATTTTATTCTCTTTTTATTTTTCAATTGTACTTTATTTTTAACTAATTTAAAATAGTTTTTCCCATTACAAATGTAAATGTTCATTTTCTAAAAATTGGAAAGTAGAGGAAAGTAAAAGGAAAAACTACTCATAGCTGTCCTACTAAGTGAAAAATTGCTATTTTGGTATATTTCCTTTGAATCAGTCTTCTATGTACTCCTCCCCTCAGTTGTGAGACACTATGATTTGCAATATACATTCACTTAAAATAATAGGTGCAAAAGATGCAATGTTTGCACTGAGGGGATTCAAAGTTTAATATCCTTAAAAAGGTATTTTTGAAAATTAATTTTCTATTATAGAAGAAATGTATAATTATTGTCAAAGCTCAGGTTTCCAAGTCATCCAATTTCCTTCATTATTTTTATAGATATAACCACTATTACCAGCTTGTTTATAATTTTTTCTGTGGTTTTGCACAAATATCTATGGTTTATATTTGTGTATATAGAAAATATATGGTTTCCTTTTAATATAAAAACTGTTACACAGTACCTGCAATTTGTTTTTTTCACTCAATATGTTTGAATGTACAGGTCCATGTTAGTCTTTTAAACTGGTATGTAGTATTTTGTTTTATTGATATACCATAATTTTGCCATTTCCTATTGATAGCAGCTTTCCGACTTCTTGCTATTACAGACAGTGCTGGAACTATTTGTATATGCCTCCTCATTAAAATGTGCCACTGGGTCCTAACCATTTTGGCTCAGTGGATAGAGCGTTGGCCTGCAGGGTTCCAGGTTTGATTCCGGTCAAGGGCATGTACCTTGGTTGCAGGCACATCCCCAGTGGGGAGTGTGCAGGAGGCAGGCAGCTGATTGATGTTTCTCTCTCATCGATGTTTCTAACTCTCTATCCCTCTCCCTTCCTCTCTGTAAAAAATCAATAAAATATATTTTTTTTAAAAAGTGCAACTGGCCCAGCTGGTGTAGTTCTGTGGTTGAGTGTCAACCTGTGAACCAGGAGTTAGTTCACAGTTCAATTCCCTGTCAGGGCACATGCCTGGCTGTGGGCTCAATCCCCAGTAGGGGGTGTGCAGGAGGCAGTCGATCAATGATTCTCTTTCATCATTGATGGTTCTATCTCTCTCTCTCCCTTCCCCTTCCTCTCTGAAATCAATAAAAATATATTTTAAAAGTGTGCAACTAAGGCAGAAACTAAATGTTTCTCTAAGGTAATTAAGGGAAGTGGAATTAGTAGATGATAGGGAATATATGGTTACTTAACCTTGAAATTGAATCATTCATATTGCTCTCAAAGTTGGACCTTATAGCAGTTTATTCAGTATGCTCTCCCACCTTATCTGTTGTTATTGTTTAACATTTTATTTTACCCTTGTTAAATCCATCAAATTTTATTATTTTTACATAGAAATATGTGATTCAGTTTACATGCATTTTTACCATATTCTTTCCTCACCATCTCTTCTTTAATCTGACTGTCCTTCTGAGATCATTTTCCTTCTTCCTGAAGAACATTTTGACAGATTCCTTTAGTGGAGGTCTTTTACTGGTAAATAGGCTATATTTTTGTTTATTTGTTTTAATTTAGCCTTATGATTTTATCAATTATTTAAAAAATGTATTAGAGACATTTGTAAGCATGCACAAAAATAGACCAAATAGTACAATAAAATCCAATTATTTCCATCCCTCAGTTTCTGTAGTTATGGACACTTGGGACACTTTGAAAGTTTCATCTCTTTCCCATTCTGTGCTTCCTTTCCTGCTGAAATATCACATCACGAAGTCTATAATTACTTAAGAATATTTCTCCTGTAAAAGAGCTTTAAAGAAAATAAATGCAATACTTCTGTCATACTTAATAATAATTCTTTAATATCATCTAATATCCAGTCCATGTGAAAACCTCAGTTATCATAAAAAATGCTGTTTTATTATTTTACTCTCATTAAGAGTTACTGCTTTTTTAGGAGCACAATTGTAGGTTGACAGTAATTTTCTCTCAGTATCTTGAATATATGTCATTCCCTTGTGGCTTCAGTTGTTGCCATTAAGTCCACTGTAATTCTAATAATTATAATTCCATAGCGTGAAGGGTCCTTTTCATTATATCTGATTTTAAGATTCTTTAGTGTTTTGTGCTTTTACTCTTCTGTGTCTGGTAGGTTTGTTGATCTTGGGTATGTGTGCTTTCTGGGTCTGGGGGTTATTTGTTACCATTCTGGGAAATTTGCAGCTATTATCTCTTTCTATTAAGACTTTGAAAAAGGTAAGAAGTATATATTCAGAAAAAATATAAAACATGTACAGTTTTATTATGAAGCAAACATCTTTATAACCACCCTCCAGGTTAAAAATAGAACATTTCACTGCACATGGGAATCCCCTCTGAGGGTTTGTGGGGAGAGCATGGATCCCAACCTCACCTTTGTCAAGAGGGTGGCGGGAGGGGGTCTCTCCATGGAGGCTCTCTGTGGAGGCCCAGGCCCCTCTGGCTCCCCATGAGCAGCTGCCAGGCATGGTACAACCTGCATCTCTGTCTGGCCCACCACCCACCTCTGATCTGTGCCACTCTGATCCTGCTGCTTCTTGGCCTTTCTGGCCTGGTCTTTGAGGCTTCCTTCTCACTCACAGGACTGACTTTCAAAGCTGTGACATCTCTCAGGACTGGGTCTCCGTCTTGAGATCTTTTGGGCAGCTGACTGTGTGCCTGTGACTAGGACAATCACAAGGAAGTGGTGTGGGTCTCATGTTGTTGGCTTGCTGACCACCTTGAACTTTGGAGATGGTCCAGACAGGAATAAGACCCAGACATTCCAAGCCTAGGTCCTGGGGAGTCAGATGGAATTGAAAGGATCTTCTGCAGGAGAGCTGGTCCTCATTACAGGAAGGATGACTACAGAAAGGACCCTAGGAATCTGCCTGTATTTTAGTGCTGCTCCAGGACTCCTGCCCTGCAGCCAGCCACCCATATCCTGCTTGGAGGAGGGAGCAGGGAAATGCCACCCTGAGCCCTAGGACGTCTGAGGATTGTGTCAGGGTCTGGAGCCAAAAAGGCTTTGGGCTCACCAAACTGCTCACCTTGGAGGAGCTGGCTCTGTGTAGCTCTAAGCTACTGGTTTGGGCCTTCTCCCTCCTCCTCTTCTATGGCCTTCTCTGCTTTTTTACTGCTGTGTGCTTCCACCCATGCCAGGAGTCCTACTGGTTTAGAACCCGGGCCTAAGGGTACTGGCCTATGGCCTAGTTCCTGTCTTGTTCTGACTGCTGCAGCCACTTGCTTGAGACAGAAAATGAGGCACTTCTATGCCAGGCTAAGATGCTATGACTTGACACTGTAGGCCATGGGGGCCACTAGTGCTGAGTGGAAGAGTGGAGAAGAGAGACCAGTTCTTTCTTAGATATGAGCAGACTGGGAAAGGAATACTTTCTGGCCCCAGGCAGATCCTGGGATCCTGAAGCCATCTCAATTGGGATGAGTGCCTGTACCTATCTCTAGTTGTCACTTCCTCTGCTCTTTCCTCAATTTCTACAGTCATTCCAGAGCTTCCCCCAAGGGCTCTCTCACCTGCCCTGTTATTTTAATTTTATTTTTTCTCCAGGTATGAATCAACTTCTCAAGCCTTGGGTCTGAGTTGGATGAGATGTTACAGAAAGTGGAGAGCTAGAATGTGGGGGAAAACAAGAGGATTTTTTTTTTGCCCAATGTTGCCCAGTGTGTGTATTGGGAATTGGACTGAGGTGGGAATTTTAGAGTAGACTGGTTTTGGAGGTTTGGGGGACTTTTCCTTGTTGTCATAGGGCATGGGTTACTGCAGCTATTCCCACGGTTGGACCTTGGCTTTGGAAAACACCTGGTTTTGATCCCAGCTCTGCCACCATATACGTATGAAGCTAGTTGAGAGAGTGAGATGGGTTTGGTCATGGCAGTGCTTTGAAAAAAAATTTAAAAAGGAAAAAATACAGAACATTTCAGGTACCTCAGAATACCCCTTTACCACCAATGCACTTTTGGTCCATAACCCTCTCCCTTTCACCATAAGGCATTCACTGTTCTGATATTTGTCATTTTCCCTGCATCCCTAAAATATAGCTTTCTTTTATCTGTTAAAATTTATATGACCACATTATATTCTTCCTCTTGCTTTCTTTGTTCAACATTATGTTTGTGAGATTCATGTATTTTGTGTAGCTATAGTTGTTAATTTTTATACAGCCATTATTTCTTTAAATATTTTCTTTTTTAGTATTCCCATTATGTGTATGTTGATATATTTAATGGTGTTTTACATTTCTGAAGCTTTGTTCATTTTTCTTTATTCTTTTTTCCTGTTTTTGGACTGTATAATCTCTATTAATCTGCCACCATCTATTTCACTAGTTCGTTCTTTTGCCAGTTACAACATACTGTTGAGCCCCTCTAGTGACTTTATTTCAGTTGTTATACTTCCCAACTCCACAATTTCCATTTGTTTCTTTATTTAAAAAATATCTTTTTATTGAAATTCTCTATTTGATGTGACATTTTTATTGTACATTCCTTTACTACTTTAATCATGGTTTCTTTTAGTTCTTTGAACATACTTAAAATGGTTTCTTTGAAGTCTTTGTGTGTTAAATCCAACATATGGTGTCTCTCACAGGCAGTTTCTATTGCCTGCTTTCTTCCTGGTGTATATGGGTTATACTTTCCTGTTTTTTTGCATGGCTTGCAATTTCTGGTTGAAAACTGGACATTTTATTTTATGTAGCAACTCAGGGTACTGGTCTCCCATCCCTCCCAGGGCTTGTTACTGTCATTTACTTATTTGTTTAGTGACTGCTTAGATTAATTTAGTGACGTCTATTCCCCTTTTGCAGTGTTAAGCATCTGGTATTGATCCTGGAGGGTGCAGACTTGGATATGCCCACGTGCACCTTAGGATGACAGTGTTTTTGGCAGGGTTCTCTTCCACTTCCACTGTCTCTTTCCTTGACCACACCCAGATGTTAATTGCCAACTAACCGCTTCCTTATTTTCAACTATGCCCTAGGACATTGATGGCGAACCTATGACACGCGTGTCAGAGGTGACACGCGAACTCATTTTTTTGGTTGATTTTTCTTTGTTAAATGGCATTTAAATATATAAAATAAATATCAAAAATATAAGTCTTTGTTTTACTATGGTTGCAAATATCAAAAAATTTCTATATGTGACACGGCACCAGAGTTAAGTTAGGGTTTTTCAAAAATGCTGACACGCCAAGCTCAAAAGGTTCGCCATCACTGCCCTAGGACACAAATTGCTTCTCAACTTGATCCAAAAAAATTTGAGCTCACTTGCAGGGATAGTTCTTGAGGTCAGACTTTGAAATTTATTCTGACCCTAGGAGGACTCATACTAGCTGTGTTATTCCCTGATTCTCCTTAGTCTCTCCTGCAAACTAGCTGGTTTACAGTTTAGCCTGTATCTGAATCTCCTCCCAGTTGCCCTTCATCACAAGCTTCTTGGTTTTGAGATTGCCTTTAGGCCTGAACTTTACACTCTAGTGCAGTGGTTCTCAACCTTCCTAATGCTGCGACCCTTTAATACAGTTCCTCATGTTTTGGTGACCCCCAACCATAAAATTGTTTTCGTTGCTAATTCATAACTGTAATTTTGCTATTGTTATGAATTGTAATGTAAATATCTGATATGCAGGATGTATTTTCATTGTTACAAATTGAACATAATTAAAGCATAGTGATTAATCACAAAAACAATATGTAATTATATATGTGTTTTCCGATGGTCTTAGGCAACCCCTGTGAAAGGGTCGTTCGACCCCCAAAGGGGTCGCGACCCACAGGTTGAGAACCGCTGCTCTATTGCATTATGAAGTCTTCCTTTGGAAGAGATTCAGAGCTGTTGTAAGCCTACTTCACCTTCCTGGCAAAATCTCTTGCTCTGGCTGACTCTGGAGTTGGATAGTGGGGTAGTGGTACACTTTCCACTCCATGTGACAGATACCCCCAGTTCTACTGAGCACTTACTGGAGTGGTTGGTGTGCAGTAGCCTCAAGTCTTCTTGTTTTGCCTTTCCTGGTATTGGAGCTCTGCTTTACAAAGTAGTTGGGTGAAAGGCAGTCTAGGTCCTAGTATTTTCAACATGCAGTAGCAACATAGGGCTTCTTTCCCGTGGGCAGTTGGGTGAAAGAAGGGAGCCCCCACCTATCGGCTGCACTTACCTGGAATTTAGCTTTAGTGTCAGGTAGCTTTGGGCAGGATGAGAAATACTGATGTCCTGCCACTACTGGCAAGGTAGCTTTCTTGACCATTAGCTATGGTGAAAGGGCACTCTAAATTTTGGCTGCACCAATCTGGAGTGGAGTTTCAGTTTCACTGAGCTGAGAAGAGGGAGGGAAGGAGAAAGGGAAAGAACAGGTTTTAGTTCAAATACCATATAGTCTTGCAGTTTTTCCTGAATTTTAATAGAGTTTCTTGAATAAATGTTTCTTCATTTGCCTTAGGCCTTTAGGATCATTTCTAGATACTTTAAACGGTTGGTTTTAAGTAATTTTCACCCATTTCTCTGGGGAATGGGTTCTTAGAACTCCTTACTGTCAAGCTGCAAGTGGAACAAAGAGAGATTTTTTGAAAATATAAGTCAAACCTATGCCATTTCTCTGTTTAAAACTCTCTGGCCCTCTTCCTTTATTTCACAAAGGAAGGCAAACTTGTTCTAGTGGCCTATGATGAATCCTTACAAAATCCTGGACCCCTCACATCTCTGTCCTTATCTCAAACTGTTCTTTCCCTTACTTATTCTACTCCAGCCACTCTGAATTTCCTATTCTTTAAGCACTTCAGGCATGTCCCCTCTGTGGGGCCTCTTGACTGACTTCTTCATGCCTGGGTCTGTTCTTTTCTCAGATATTTGCACAGCTTACGCAAGTACCTCCTTTAAATGTTAACTTTTCTCGAAACCTGCTCCAACTGGCCCATTTATTTTTTATTTTTTATTTTTTTCCCGTCTCTCCTCCCCCAACTGGCCTATTTAAATTGGAATTGTCCAATTAAAAGTTAGGCAGCAGGGCTGAGATTTTTGTCTGTTATGGTTGACTAATGTATTCCAAAGACCTAGACTAAATTTGAAACAGAGTAAGAGTTTTATAACTATTTATTGAATCACTGAATGAAGATTAAAAAAAAAAGAAAAGAACTGTTAGAGGGGCAAAAACCTTCATTGGCCAACTATCTAACTTTACTAACAAAATTAGAATCTGTTTATATAGATGGAATAATATGTGTTATTTACTAGATACGATTAGAACAACCAGTTAGCTTTCTTGATAAGAGAGGCTAAATGTGCGCCTCCATCCCCCCACCCCCGCTTTTTAACCCTGTCCTCCTTTAAAAGACTAATCATTGTTAAGTAACCCATTAAATGATAACTCCTCATTCTCCTGACCTCAGCCCTTGGTAACGTCTACTTTCTCTGTGAATGAATTTGCCTACTTTAGATGACTCATTATCAGTAGAATCATGATATTTGTCTTTTTGTGACTAATTTTATTTAGCATTATGTTTTTAAGGCTCATCCATATTGTAGCTTGTATCAGAATTTCATTCTTTTTATGGCAGAATAATATTTTATTGTATGTATATACTACATTTTGTTTATCCATTCATCTGTTGACAGACACGGGTTGTTTCTGCTTTTGGCTATTGGAAATAATGCTGCTATGCATATTGGTGTACAATATGCATAGCAGCATTATTAAATATCTGTTAAGAGACCCTTCTCTAAATTCCTTCTGTATATACCTGAAAGTGGAGTTGCTGGATATTATGCTAATTCTATATATAGCTTTATGAGGAACCACCAAACTGTTTTGTACAGCGGCTGCAGTACTTTAAATTTTTTATTGTATTTTTATACTTATCTTTTGAACAGTGTCTTAAGCAAAAGTCATGTATACAGCAATTTATGAGTGATAAAGAATTTTTTAATATGATTTTGAGTATATGATTTTTACTTTTACTTACTACATGGTATGTGAGATATTTGGTGATTCAGGAACATTATTATGTATGTCAGAATTTATACTGTGTTATAGTATTAGTTGCAGGTGATATATGAGGTAGAAATTTCATGTAGAATTTAAGTTTTTGAAAAAGTAATGTAATTTTTACTTTTTGAACATTTGTGCTTTATGCACAATGATAATGCAGTAATGACTTCAGTTATCATAATTTCTATCTTACCATATTGGAAAGGGCATGGGTTTTTAAGTTGACTGTCTTACTTCCAATTTGTGTCTTTAACACTTACTTAAAGGCTGGGTCACCCTTTGGCCTCAGTTGTCTTTTATAAGGGAACTAGAGGCCCGGTGCACAAAAATTTGTGCACTGGCGGGGGGGCGGGTATCCCTCAGCCCCACTTGTGCCCTCTCACAGTCTGGGACCCCTCGGGGGATAACGACCTGCTGGCTTAGGCCCGCTCCCAGGTGGAAGAGGGCAAGACCAATCTCTAGGTGCAGCCCCTGGTTGGGCTCAGAGCAGGGCCGATTGGGGAGTTGGGGCTCTGCCCCGTCATGCACAGAGCAGGGCAGATCAGGAGGTTGCGATGTCACCCTCAGTCATGCTCAGGGTAGGGCCGATTGGGGGTTTGGGGCGCCGCCCCCTGTCACACTCAAGGCAGGGTCGATGGGGAGGTTGCAGCGCCACCCCCAGTCACACACAGAGCAGGGCGGATCAGGGGTTTGTGGTGCCACCCCTGTCACATACAAAGCCGGCTGATCAGGGGGTTGGGGTGCTGCCCCCTGTCACGCACAGAGTAGGGCCCATCAATGGGGTTGGGGCTCCGTACCCTGTCACACACAGAGCAGGGCCGATCAGGGGGTTGGGGAGCTCCCCCCGTCATGCACAGAGCAGGGCGGATCAGGAGGTTGCGATGCCACCCTCAGTCACGCTCAGGGTAGGGCCAATTGGGGGGTTGGGGCGCCACCCCCTGTCACACTCAAGGCAGGGTCGATGGGGAGGTTGCGGCGCCACCCCTCTCATGCACAGAGCAGGGCGGATCAGGGGGTTGGGACACCGCCCCCTGTCACCCACAGAGCAGGGCCGATCAGGGGGTTGGGGCACTCCCCCCTGTCACACTCAGGGCAAGGCCGATGGGGAGGTTGTGGCTCCACCCCGTCACACACAGAGCAGGGCCCATGGGGGGGTTGGGTCCCCACACCCTGTCACACACAGAACAGGGCCTATCAGGGGGTTGGGGAGCTCCCCCCTATCAGGCACAGAGCAGGGCTGATCAGGGGGTTGGGGCGCCTTCCCCTGTCACGAACAGAGCAGGGCGGATAGGGAGGTTGTGGCCCCGCCCCCTGTCACACACAGAGCCGCAGGGCGATCAGGAGGTTTGGGTGCTGCCCCCTGTCACGCTGCTCCAGGGGCCAGGAGGCCTCGCGGCTCCGCTGATCCCAGTGCTGGAAGGCCTCACGGCTCCGCTTGACACTGGGGCAGTGAGGCCTCGCTGCTCAGCTGATCCCGGTGCTAGGAGGCCTCGCTGCTCCGCTGATCCCGGTGCTGGGAGGCCTTGCGGCTCCACTTGACACAGGGGCAGTGAGGCCTTGCTACTCCACTGATCCCAGTGCTGGGAGGCTCCGCTCATCCCGGTGCTAGGAGGCCTTGCTGCTCTGCTGATCCCAGTGCTAGGAGGCCTCGCTGCTCCGCTGATCCCGGGTTTGGGAGGCCTTGCGGCTCCGCTGATCCTGGTGCTGGGAGGCATATTACCCTTTTACTATATAGGATAGAGGCCTGGTGCACGGGTGGGGGCCGGCTGGTTTGCCCTGAAGGGTGTCCCGGATCAGGGTCGGGGTCCCGCTTGGGTGCCTTGCCAGCCTGGGTGAGGGGCTGAGGGCCGTTTTCAGGCTGGCGGGTGACTGAAGCTCCCAACCTCTCCTTTTTTTTCCTTTTTTTTTAATTCTGGGATTTATTTACCTTCTATGGCTGTCACTGGAGGTGAGAGCTGGCTTTAGCTTTGAGGCTCGGCTCCAGCTCTGAGACCTCGGCTGCTGAAAGCAGGTATCTGGGCTTTGTTTACCTTCTGTATTTGAAACTTTGTTGCGACTCCCGCTCTGAGATCCCGGCTGACTGAAAGCAGGTTTCTGGGGATTGTTTAGCTTCTATATTTGCAACATAGTCGCTTAGAGAGCAGCTCAGAGCTGGGCGGAGGCAGGTGGGGAACCTTGGCTTCCTCCATCACTGGAGCAAGCAAGCCTCATGTTCGCTTCAGCTGCGTGACTGCCAGCCGCCATCTTGGTTGGCAGCTAATTTACATATCTTGCTGATTAGCCAATGGGACGGGTAGCGAAGTTACGGTTAGTTACTGTGATTCTCTATTATTAGATAAGATAGTATGTTTTTACCAAGTCATTGTGAGGATTAATTGTATACGTGAAAAGGAACTATTTTTTTGGGCAAAATTAATTACCAAATCAAAAATGGATCACTTCTGTGCAATCACCCTCATACCTCATCCAGAAAGTCATTGGCTTTACTTCCCTTTTTCCACTTACAATCATCTTTTATTTCAGTGTCTTGTACCTTATTGTATTCTGTGCCGTACTGTTTCAACTCATTGTTTTATTTTAATATTAGTTAACTAGCTTTCTTAATAAAAATTACCCTTCCCTAAATGAAAATCCTGGCAAAGATATTTGGAAGGGAGAGAGTTGATTTCAAAGTTTATTTTAAAAGCTTAGTTCAATGGGGTTACATAAAGGAAATTTCTCTCTACTTGAAATTCCATTAAATTTTGTGTCTCTTAGTTTTTTTTCAGATGAATAAATTGAGTCAGAGCTTTTGAGTGTCTTCCAAAATCATACAGATACTTAGTGGAAGAGATGAGACAGAAGTCAGTTTTTTTACTTGGTGTTCCAGTGTTTCTACCACATCAGATTTCTCTCCTATATTTGACCAGTTGTGTGATGCATGGCATTTGGCCACTGGCTTGCATGGCATCTCTCCATGGTGCTAGAAGTGTACAAAATGTATTTGGTTTTGTGTTAACCACCTTAAGGGACTTCTTGCTAGTTTGTCTTTATTTTTTTCCCTTTTATCCATCTAAACTGGAAGATTCATCCTCTTCCCAACTTTTTTAAACTAAAAGAGCAATTAAAAAGCATAGCCTTAATATGTCATTTTTAATTTATAGTAATTTACTTTCTAGAAAGCTTTTCAATTCATAAACTTCGTATATTGTTTCCTTTCCAGCATCCCATAAATTACTTCACTTAAAACTCTAATAAGCTGTGGTTATATAAATAAAATGTTATAATCAAAAGTATATTAGAAGTGTAGACAGCACCCCTCAATTATTTTAGTTTAATTGCCTGTTGGTGGAACCAGTGTTTGAGTCTGTATTTTCTATAGGTAAGTTTTTGGATATTCAAGTTGGAGGAGCATTAGATTGGCTCTAGACCCCTCATTTTATATATGAGGAAACTGATAGTGGCAAAACTGGGTCTGCAAACCAAGATGCCTTAATTGTTTATAAATACATATTTCCTTCCTCCCTCCCTCCCTCCCTCCCTCCCTCCCTCCCTTCCTCCCTTCCTTCCTTCCTCTCTTTCAGAATAGTTTATTGATTGTTTTTTAGAGAAAGGAAAGGAGAGAAAGAGAAACAGTGATGTGAGAGCACAACATCAACATCAGTCGGCTGCCTCCTGCATGCCTCCTACTCGGGGGATAGAGCCCGCAACCCTGGCATGTGCCCCTGACTGGGAATCAAACTGGCAACCTCCTTGTGCATGGGATGACACCCAACCAACTGAGCCACACTAGCCAGGGCCCATTTCTTTGTTTTTAAATATTTTTATTTTGAAATAATTATAGGAAGATATTTCATTTCATTTTTCTGCTAATTATTAACAAAGATCATATTTAATTTTCCTAAATGAGATAAAAGTAATTTCTCTTTTTTAAGTTGGCCATTTGAATGGCAAAAATGATGTTTGTTGTAACAATTCAGATAATACAGATTTTTTTTAAAAAAAATAACTTAGTAGTCTACTTTCCTCCATTTTTTCTTTTGTGATATGGTAACAGTTTGGTGTATAACCTTACAAGTGCTTTATTTTTTTTAGAGAAACAAATCAAATATGTTAGTCTCTAACTTACTTTTCAATAGTAAAAAACACTGCATAATAGACATCTTCTGATACAACATACAAATATCTACTTTATTATAACTATATAATTATTTACATAATGATTTCCCAACTGATTGTTTGCAGTTTTCTACTTGGATGAACAATGCTGTAAAACGTATCAGAATACTTGGTGCACATGTGTGAATATGTAGGACAGATTCTTAGGTGGTATAAGGAAGTGGTTTGTAACACAGATTCTGGGGTTGACTTCATGGAATGAATTCAGGCTGCACCACCAAATAGCTGTGCAATTTAAGGCAAGGTATTCATTGTGTTCCCATTTCTTCTTAAGGAAGAGGAACGTAGATCAGTGATAATTTCTACTTTGTGGGGAGAGTAACTTCTTTGGCAGGCTGGTGGGGAAAATGTTGTCTTACTGTTTATAAACTAAAAAGGTTGATCACCATTTTATATATTGTAATCATTTATAATTCTTGTGAACTACTCATATTCTGTTCTCATGTTTTCTTTTGACTTATTTGCCGTTTAAAAATTGCTTTACACAATATCTTTAATTATTTCGGACACTGACCCTTCATTACATATAGTGTATATATCCTTTACTCTGTTACTTGCCTTTAATTTTATGTGTTTTTTTGTTCATGTTGCTAAGTTGATCATATATCTTTATTTTAGGGCAGGGGTGGGCAAGCCCTGGCACGCGTGCCAAACATGGCACGCCAGTAACTTTTGCTGGCACGCGAAACCCTCTCTTATAATCTTCCATTTACAATTTTTTTCTTAATATCAACTTTTTTATTTTTCAGATAAATTCAGTGTAGGTGCATCTTAGATAAGTAAATAATTTTACATAACAAGTTATCTTAAAGACCATAGACATGGATTGACGAGAGAGGGGAAGAGCAATTTTTATGCCTCTGCCTTAACTCTCCCTGCCTTCCTAGATCCGACCAGTGTTTTGGTTTCATCCACATATGCTTGTGAATCTTTGTTCTCAGTGATGAATTTTGTTAAGTCTCGTAATAGGAGTAGCCTGACGGATGAAAGTAGTAGCTCGTCCATATCTCTAAAGGTCACGAAATATAAACCTGATGTAAAATCTCTGTCATCAGTGATGCAGCAGCAAAAGTCCCACTGATAATATCAAACAGAGTCATAAAGTTTTCTGTCGGACTATCAGTGTACATGTATACATGAAAAAATAACTGTATTTTTCATCATCACATACTGTGTTTTTGTCTGTCGAATGAATTTTATTATTTCTTCAATGTTCTTCACATACGTACATCTTAAGAGATATCAAGTAGGCGTAACATGTTCTCAAAAAATTAGGGTTGGCTCGCAGAAGAATTTTGAGTCAGAGATTTTGGTGGTTTTGACACTCACTCACAAAAAGGTTGCCCACCCCTATTTTAGGGCTTCTGAATTTCTGTTTTTGCTTAGGAAGACCTTCTGTATCCCAAGATTTGGAAAATTCTATGATTATTTTCTTCTAGCACTTTAATAGTTTATTTCAATGTATATTTCTTTAGGCAGATCATTTGGGATTTATTTTGATGGTAGTGTGACAAATATACTGTTTTTTATTTTATTTTAAATATGTTTTTATTGACTTCAGGGAGAGGAGCGAGAGAAACATCAATGATGATAGAGAATCATTGATCAGCTGCCTCCTGCACACCCGCTACTGAAGATCAGGGCATGTTCCCTGACCGAGAATCAAACCATGACCCCCTGGTTTTATGGGTTGATGCTCAATCACTGGGCCACACTAGCCGGGCAATACTGTCTTTTTTTTTTTCCTAAAGTACATCAACCAGTATCCTGTTACTGCTTATTTTTTAAAATATATTTTTATTGACTTCAGGAGGAAGGGAGAGAGAGAGAGAGGGATAGAAACATCAATGATGAGAGAGAATCATTGATAGGCTGCTTCCTGCACCCCCCCTACTGGGTATCGAGCCTGTAAACCAGGCATATACCGTTGATCTGAATCGAACCCAGGCTCCTTCAGTCCACTGAGCCAAACCAGCTAGGACCTGTTACTGCTTTTTAATTGGTCATCCTTGCCATATTGATTTGTAATGTCACTTTTATCAAATATTAAAGTTTATAAATTTATGGTTCTTTTTCTAGATTTTAAAATTTATTTTCTTAGACCTTCTGTTCATATTTGTACCAATATCAAATTATTTAAATTATTGTAGCTTTGTAGTACAGTTCAATATCTGATAGTGCAAATGCCCATATTTCTTCCAGCACACCCCCGGAAGTTTCAAAGCAACTCTCATGCATTTTTATTCTTTCATGTCAACTTTAGAATCATTTTGTCAAATTATGTAAAACAAAACAAAACCTTTGTTATTTTTATAGGGATTGCATTGTTATATCTTGGAGGTTATAATTTTTTTAACCTAAAATAGTGATTCCATCCTAATGTTTTAAGAGTGGCTTTAACTAAACTAAATTTAAATTGTTACCTAAACTTTTCAACTCTGTATAATCTAAAAAGATACATTATTGCCTGGCTTAGTGGTTGAGTGTCAACCCATGAAACAGGAGGTCACTGTTCAATTCCAGGTCAGGGCATATTCCCAGGTTGCGGGCTCGATCCCTAGTAGGGGGCACGCAGGAGTCAGCGATCAATGATTCTCTCATTATTCATATTTCTATGTCTCTCTCTCTCTCTCCCTCTCCCTTCCTCTCTGAAATCAATAAAAATATTTTTTTAAATACAATATTTAATTTTTATTGGTTTGTTTTATATGTGTCTATTCTCCCAGAAGTTTTCGTTGACATATTATACATATTTAATTGTAAACAGTTAGATTACATGGCATTTTTAAATTACTCTAGCCTTTGTTTTCTTTGGTAAGGATTTGATATTAACATGTGATTTTGGATGACTGAGCCTTTTTTTTTTTTCATTAGGCTTATTTTGTAAATTGTGATACATTTTAGATATCTTGCTCCTTTAGTTATGTGGCAGTATTATGTATTACTAGCGTTTAGGACAAGGATAAGACAGTTTACTGTGTGTTTTAATGCCGAAGATGCTTCTATATATACTTGTTCCCCTCAAATGTGATATGATTACTTTGAGGTTAGTAATAAATATTTTGTCTAGAAAAAAGAAAGTTATTTTGTTTTTTAATTAAATTCAAAAAGTTGCCGAGCTGGGATGGCTCAGTGGTTGAGTGTCAACCTACCAATGAGGAGGTCACGGTTTGTTTCCTTGTTCAGGGCACGTGCCCCGATTGCAGGCTCAATCCCCAGTGGGGAAAGTGCAGGAGGAAGCCGATTAATGATTCTCTTTTATCATTGATGTTTCTATCTCTCTCTCTCTCCCTCTCCCTTCCTTTCTGAAATCAATAAAAATATATTTAAAACAACAACACAGCCAAAACCGGTTTGGCTCAGTGGATAGAGCGTCGGCCTGCGGACTGAAAGGTCCCAGGTTCGATTCCGGTCAAGGGCATGTACGTGGGTTGCGGGCACATCCCCAGTAGGAGATGTGCAGGAGGCAGCCGATCGATGTTTCTCTCTCATCGATGTTTCTGGCTCTCTATCTCTCTCCCTTCCTCTCTGTAAAAAATCAATAAAATATATTAAAAAAACAAAAACAAAAAAACAACAACACAAAAAAACCCCCAAAAAGTTAATAGTGCCAGGTTTTTTCACTTGACTTGCAAAAAATATCAGGATTCCATTCTGAAATCTATTCTGAGATGATAGCAAAGATTGATCTGATTAAGATTTTTAATAAATGATTATTGACTGTTGAAAATCCTATTTTTTCCAGTAGTAAACAGTATATTTTGTTTCTTCTCATGCAGGTCTTTGAAGTTCTACATTTTAATTATCAGTGCTGAACTTATTTCTCCCTTAAGTTATTATAAACTTTTGCTGCTGTTTAATAAACGTGAAGATGTCTCGCAGTCCTGATGCGAAGGAAGACCCTGTGGAATGTCCTCTTTGCATGGAGCCCTTGGAGATAGATGATATCAATTTTTTCCCTTGCACCTGTGGCTACCAGATTTGCCGATTTTGTTGGCATCGAATTCGCACTGATGAAAATGGGCTTTGTCCTGCATGTAGAAAGGTAAATACTTAAATAATTTTTGTACATGTATGAGTAAGTAAATTCTTGGCTTTGTTGTTTCCTAAGTATATGACTTTGGTTAAGTCACATAACCTCTTGGTTGACCTTCAGTTTGTCTGCTTAAGAGGATTAAGAGTAGAGAGACAAAGAATTTAGATAGGATGGTATAAAATTGGAAAATCACATTCAATTGTACATCTGTGAGGAATATACTTTAATTTTCTAGTACAGAATAGGAGAGAAGTCTTGGTTCAGAAAGTAACTCATTTCTTGAGTCCTTATGATAATTCTAGGCTGATAATGCTATCCCCATTGTACACGTAAGGAAACTGTGCCTTTGAAGAAACTTTTCCATAGACATTAACTAGTGGTAATATGGGTTTGTGATTCAAATACATCTTTTGAGTCTCTTCTAACTCTTTAAAAAAAATCTGTGATTTGCCTGGCCAGTGTTGCTTAGTGGTTGAGAGTCGACTTATGAACCAGGATGTCATGATTTGATTCTCGGTCAGGGCACACGCCCAGTTTGTGGGCTCAATCCCCAGTAGGGGGTGAGCAGGAGGCAGCCTATCAGTGATTATCTCTCATCATTGATGTTTCTATCTCTCCCTTTCCTTTCCTCTCTGAAATTATATATATTAAAAAAAATTTTAAATATGATTTTTAAAATTTTCTGGGTTTTGTTGTTTTAATAAGCAGGTGGTGCGACAGAGTATAGTAAATGATCTATTAGGGTGAGTAGGATCACTGCATTTCTGTTTTGAAGGACTTTATTTGTGACCTTAGTGCTTCATGCAATTATTTATTTTTGCCTTTTCTTTAATGTCTGTATGATTTAACCTTTATTTCTATGTATCCATTTGAAAGAGCTCTTATGTTAATTATTACCAGATTTTGAGGAAGCAGAAATGTGTTTTAGATACCTAGATTATTTTTTTAAAAAATTTTTAATTTCCTTACCAGAGGAATTTTATTTTAGAAGGCAATACATTATCTAGCTTTTAAAAAAGTATAGTGGTTATATAATATACATTACATGAATGTAAAACAAATCTACTTAAGTGTTAATATAGTGTATATATATACATACACACACATATATAGTATATATAACATGTAATAGATATTTATAATGTATATTTAATGTATATCATTTCATTTTTTAAAATAAAATCTTAACATTAGCTTTGGTTAAAATAAATTTGTGGTAATGGGTTTAAAATATTCAGTCATATTTTATAAATTAGTTCCTGGTCATTTCACAAGAAGATGATCATATTGAACTATTTTGTTGAAAGTGGTAACTTTCAGGATAACCCAAGACTCTAAAGCTGTGAATGTGATTGACTTCATGACATTTCTCTCTCTCTCTCTTCCTTTGTATGGTTATGAAGTAGAGTCTTAATAAAAGACCAATTGTTAACTTGTCATTAGACAAAAATCAGTTATTTGGGGAAATGGCAAAGAAATTCATTTCAATTTTAAGGGATTACCTAGAATTACCTCATATCCTTAGAAAGTGGAGAAAAAAGTAGAATAAATTAAAGATTAAAATAAAACTAACTTTAGCAAAGCTGGTTATCAATAAAGTGTGTCTTCCTGGGAGGACGAGGGAGTGTGAGGAATATGAATGACAGAAGGCCATTGGGATCAATTTTAATAAAGAAGCATTAGCTAAAAAACATATTCAGGAGAAACTGCTGGAAAACAAAAAGGTAAGAATAGCGGTGCTTCAATATCCTGTGAAAAATATCGGTGTAGTTGTTTGAGGATGGGGTTCGAGCAGCATATGAGTCCAGCCCAACTTTTACACCACATGGGAGAGAAAATGCTCTCTAGCTGGAACATTGATTATAAATTTGGGATAGAAATACCCTAGAGGAACATGGGTTGCCTATATGGTCAGAAGATGAATTACTGACATACCCTGTCCAGGAATTTCTCCTCTGTGCAGTCATGAAAGAGCATCCTGTAGTAAACAAATAGCATTTATAGACTGATTGACGGAATTCTTACATGTAAACATGTACAACAAATAAGAGTCAACAGACATTTCAGAAAAACCAACATTATGAAAGAGAAGCACAAAAATCAGTAAATAGAAGAACTTAATATAAGTAAACAAACAAAAAAAAACCTTTAAAAGTGTCATTGGTACTTCTCAAAGAGGTAAGAGAGGATGACATATTCATGTAGAAAGAACATTTTTTAAAAGTATATTTAGAGATCTTGAAAATGAATAATCTTATAGATGGGCTGAAGAACAGAATGTATATATTTCAAGATCAAATTAGTAAATTGGAAGATTGTGTTGAGTATTTTCTTGCAGGATATAGTGCAAAAAATAAAAAAAGAGAAAGGATGAAAGAAAAGTGAAGCAACACAAAAGATCTATTGGTTCTAATCTGCTAACAGAAGTTTCAGAAGCAGTGAACTAAGAATGGACAGGGAGAAATAAAGAACTAAAGTAGAAAATTTCTCATGATGAAAAGTAGTTGTCTTTAAAAGGGCTCTGTGAGTATGAAGCAAGATGACTGAAAAAGATCAACAACTTTATATAATTGTGAAATTTTATTTTTATATATTTATTTATTTTAATTGTGAAATTTTAGAGTATCGAGAATAATGACAAATTTCTAAAGACTTGTGAGAGAGAAATACATGACTACAAAGGAAGAAGAATAAAATGATACCAGAGTTTTTGTTATACAACCATAGAAAAGAAAATGACTGAGAAATTTATGTTTCCAAATTTTTGAGTGACAATAACTTTGAATAAAGAATTCTCAATTTCAGATGTGAAAGCATAATAAAACATTTTTCAGACATATGAAGATTCATAAAGTTTAGTCTTCTTTTGCAGGACAAGTAGAAGAATTGAGGATGACTACAAGGTTTGGACTGAGCAGCTAGAAGTAAAAAATAGCCATTAACTGAGATGGGGAAGACTACAATAAGAATAGGTCTTTTGAGAAGATCAGGAATCAGTTTGATATTTAAGTTTGAAATTCCTAGTAGAAATCTAATTGAATATGTTGAATAGACGGGAATATTCAAGTTTGTTTCTGATATGGAGATATAAATTTGGGAGTTATCAACAAATATAATTTTATTTCTAAAACTAGAGGCCCGGTACATGGATTTGTGCACTGGTGGTGGGCGGGGGGACGTGTGGCCTGCGGGGATCAGCCTGCTGTGGGAGCGCTGCTCATTTCAGCTGAGCAACTGTGGACCTGCCCTCTGAGCAGCTGCTGGATGAGGAAATTAGTCTGAGCTGACATTTCAGGGTAATGTCTTGGGTAAAGGCATGTTCTGTGTCCTGGAGGAATCTGGCGGAGAGCTTTGCATCCCAAAGCCATTCGGTGAATGTCCTTGATGTGTGATGCCAGGTCGGTGACACCATTGGGGATGTTCAGGGCAGCCGTGCTCCAGGATCCTCAGCCATCAAGACAGCTCCCCGTGCTCTTTCTGGAACACATTTTAGAAGGCCTGCATCAGCTGGTGGGGTCAGGCCAGAGTCTGGATTGTCTCAGGTATTTGATAGGTGCAGAGACTTGGCCTCACCCTGGGCCTACTAGCTGCTGCTCCTGCTGTGGGATCAACTGCTCATCCTGGTCAGCCGAGCGGCACTCCCACTGTGGGAGCGCACTGACCACCAGGGGGCAGCTCCTGCATTGAGCTGTTGAATAGACAGGAATATTTGCATCATAGCGACTGGTCGACCAGTCGTTCTGGTTGTTCTGCCGTTCGTTTGCTGGGCTTTTATATATATAGATAATGATTCTTGATGAGATCATAAGAAAGAGAGGGTCAATAGAAAAGGTGAGAGATTTTCTAAGGATGAGTACCAAGGCTCTCCAACATTTATAGAAAAAATCCATTTAGAAAAAATATTAGATGACCTCCTTTTGGGTCTCCAAGTTATAATCTTTAACTGAGGCATTCATTCATTCATTCATTCATTCATTCATTGGGGTGGGTAGTGTTTAAAAAAAACCCAGGAGTAAATTTTCAGAGTTTTTGTTGTTGTTGTTGTAGGCTTAGTGGAACCACAGCTTCCAGACTCTCTTCTTCATCTCTTGACTACCAGACCTTGCTTGTTTCTGTCTCATGGCTGGAATGGGTCATGGAAAGCAGAAAATGTAGTCCACACACAGAGTCTTAGAGACTGAGACCTGGCTTAGCCTTGCCAGAGAATGTGCTGAACACTAAGCACAATATTTGTGAAGCTGCCTGTCTTAGGGACCAGCAAGTATTTATTTCTCTGGAGACCAGCCTCAGTGCTTGTATTAACACAGAGGAAAACCATCTGGGTTGATAGAAGTCTGGAGAGGACCACGAAGCTACCATTTACTTCAGTCCAACCCTGCAGGGAGAGAGCCTATAGAAGCCACTTTAAAATGCCAAATTGGCATCATTAAATAAACTTGGAGATGCAGATAGGGGGCTAGTTTAAGTAAGCTCCTGATTTTGGCTCACAAGGTGAAACCTGCCTGTTTGCAGAAAGGGCCTCTTTGCTTTAATAGCTTTTAAAAACAGAGAGATGGCAGGTTTTAAAAACCAAGATTGTTTAGTGCTTCTGTTTGATGCTAGTTGTTGTGCCTAATGGAATCAAACGGACATTAGTGCTTTCTTAAATAATGGCATAGGCAACCTAGTGTTTCTTTAGACTGTCTGTGTATATCATTTTAGTGCAGCATTTCTGAGAAAAATACCTGGTGGAGATAGCAGATGCGGGAACACAGGTGGTATACTGACATAGCATCATACAACATTGACTCACATGGAAACCAGAGACTGTCCAAATAAATGAAAACCTTAGCAAAGGTATTATTTTAATCTCAGAAATAGTAAAAGATATTGCATTCATGAAACAGCAGCAGGATAGTATTAAAAATTTAATGAACAATAAGCATCATGATTGAAAGTTAAATACGATAGCAGAAATAACTCAAGGAAAGAGAAGATAAAAGTTGAGAAGAGCTCTTAAAAAGTAGTGCAAAAATACAATGGGGATAGAATATTTGAGAGAAGATAAAGCTTTATTTGATGACCAATCTAAGAGGTTAAATACCAAATAAGTTTGTGTTCTAGTATTACAGAAGGAAAATTGTTGTAAAAAATATGATTGAAGAATATTCCTAGGACCAGAGAAACATTTTCCCAGATTAAGAAGTCTCATCAAGTGCCGGGCACAAACTTTTTTATTTTTAAATATCAGCATACTGAAGATAAATTCTACAAGCTTCCGAAGTAAAAAAAAAAAAAAAAGTCATACATAAAAGTCCAGGAATCAGAATCATTTCAGACTTCTCAAAAGCAAGACAGACACTTCTGAAGGAAATTTATTTTCATCCTAGAACTCCATATATTGTCAAGTGTTAATTAAGTGTAAGGAAAAGGTGCACAAAAACATTTTCAGGCCTGAAAGGTCTCAATTTTTTTTACCTTTCATACACACTCTCTGGGGACTCTGCTATACTAGAGAATATGCCCCACCAACATGAGGGGATGAAGAAGAAAGAACAATACATGGGGCAAGGTATACAGATCGGAGGAGCAATGGGATTCTTGGATAATGTGGAAAGGTGACAGCTGTGCCCCAGATAAAGAATATTTGGTATTTTTCAAAAGAAATGTCTTGTGTGGCCATTTCAGCAATTGGAGGAGATTTGATGGTTGAATAAACACACAGAAATATAATCAGACAAAACACAGTTAATAACTGTAGAGACACAAAATATTTGTACAGAAAAGTAGTCACATTATACTACAATGGTTCAAATATGGGGCAAGGGTTGAGATTTTTTTTCCCATACAGATATCCTATTGTTACAGCATTATTTCTAGAAAAAACTCTCTTCACTGTTGAATGGTTTTGGATCCTTTCTTGAAAATCAATTGCCCATCTGTTTCTAGAGTCTGTATTCCATCCACTAATAATTACATTTATCCTTATGTCGATACCATACTTTCCTGATTACTCTAAGGCTTCAAATCTGGTATAATAAATCTTCCAAGTTTGTTATTCTTTTTGCTAGTGTCCTGGTGTACGGATTCGTGCACATTCAAAGGAAATAATTAGTCCCTCCGGTGCAGGGACTAATGCATGTGGTCCTGGGTGGTGGCCAGCGGGGCAGGACTGGGCAAGACAGGCTGGACATGCCCTGGAGCCAACCTCCTGTGTCCCTTCCCAGCCTGCCGCACCTGGGCTGGCACCATGGCTCGAAGGGCATCTGTAGAGTGAGTGGGATCCCTCCGGCAGGTGGGGTCCCTTGGACTGGCCTGTGGGGAGGGCCAAAACCAGCTCTCCGACATCCCCTGAGGCAGTGGTTCTCAACCTTCTGGCCCTTTAAATACAGTTCCTCATGTTGTGACCCAACCATAAAATTATTTTCGTTGCTTCTTCATAACTGTAATGTTGCTACTGTTACAAATCGTAATGTAAATATCTGATATGCAGGATGGTCTTAGACGACCCCTGTGAAAGTGTCATTCGACCGCCAAAGGGGTCGCGACCCACAGGTTGAGAACCGCTGCCCTGAGGGGTCCCGGAGTGCGAGAGGAATCACCAGGAATCAGGCTCCTTCCTCTCTAGTTCTGGGGTGTGTCACCCGAGAACCGCTGCTGCCAAGTGACTGCAGTTAGGCAGCTCCTGCGTTGAGTGTCTGCCCCCTGGTGGCAGTGTGCACCATAGCTACCAGCCAGTCGATGGACAGTCGCTTAGCCTTTTATATATATAGACTAGAGGCCTGGTGCACGAAATTCGGGGTTCCCTCAGCCCAGCCTGCACCCTCTCCAATCTGAGATTCCTCTCACAATCCGGAACCGCTGGCTCCTAACTGCTCACCTGCCTGCCTGCATGATCGCCCCTTACTACTCCTTACCCCCCCTGCCGGCCTGGTTGCCCCCAACTGCCCCCGCTCCCCACTAGCCTAGTCACCCCCAACTGCGCCCCCTGCCAGTCTGGTCGCCCCACACAGCCTGCTGTTCAGTCGTTTGGTCTTCCCTCACTAACCCCCCTGCTGGCCTGCACGCCCCAAGCAGCCTGTTGCTCAGTCGTCTGTCCAGTTGTTTCCGTTGTGACGGCCCCTGGCTTTTTTTTTTTTTTTTTTTTTTTTTTTTTTTTTCAGACCACTACATGCCTAGGAATTTTATTCAGGTTTTGGTTCCATGAATTGTCCTTGCATTTATCTCTTGCCCTCTGGCTGTCATGGATCTTAGTAAGGCATCTATTATGGACTGAGTTGTGTTTGTCTTCGCACCCCAATTCTTAGTATATTGAAGATCTAACCCCCAAATATGACTCTCCCCTGGCTTTTTATATATTAGGATAATTTATTTTGGGTATCTACAGTAAGTCCTTAACATTTCCATACAAGTTCTTAAAATAAGTTTGTCATTTTGTACAAAAAGTCTACTTGGTTTTAATTGAGATTGCATTGAATAAACAGAACAATTTGAGGGGAAAATGACATCTTAAAAATGTTGACTTATCTAGTTCATGAATAAGGTTTATCATTTTTATAAGTTTTAAAGATTTTTGAAATAATGTTTTGTGCCCAGCCACGGTGGCTCAGTGGTTGAACATCAACCTGTGAATCAGGAGGTCAGGGTTTGATTTGTTATATATTTATTTAAACGTTCTAAAATCTGTGTCCAATAATTCTAGTAGCTGGTCTGTGAGGAATTCTCCTGCTGGTTGTCATTCATGTTAACTTTATTTCTTTACTAGAGGCCCAGTGCATTAAATTTGTGCATGGGGAGGGGGGTCCCTCAGCCCGGCCAACACCCTCTCTCAATCTGGGACCCCTCAGGAGATGTCAGACTGCCGGCAGTCGGACATCCCTCTTGCAATCCAGGACCGCTGGCTCCTAACTGCTTGCCTGCCTGCCTGCCTGATCACCCCTAACTGCCTCTGCCGGCCTGCCTGATTGTCCCTAGTCACTCGCCTGCCTGCCTGATCACTCCTAAACACTCTGCCTGCCTGCCTCATCACCCCTAACAACTCGCCTGCCTGCCTGATCGTCCCTAACCACCTCTGCCTGCCTGCCTGCCTCATCACCCCTAACTGCTCGCTTGCCTGCCTCATCGCCTCTAACCGCTCTGCCTGCCTGTCTGATTGCCCCTAACCACTTTGCCTGCCTGCCTCAGCGCCCCTAACCACTTTGCCTGCCTGCCTCAGCGCCCCTAACCACTTGCCTGCCTGCCTGATTGCCCCTTCCTGCCTCTGCCTAGGCCCCCGCAGCTGCGGCTTCGTCCAGAAGGACATCTGAAAGGTCGTTCGGCTGTCCGGTCTAATTAGCATATTACGCTTTTATTATTATAGATATGTGTGATTTCTTATGCCTGCTTCTTGGTTGTTGTCATTGAATTATTTCCTGGTTCTCCAAGGCCCAGAGTAGATTTGCTATCCTCTAGAGAGGCTTTGGTTTGATTTCTGGGGGGGTCCTATATTCATTGGCATCAGGGATGTTTCAGGCATTAAAGTCTTTGTTTAGGCCAAGTGTAAAGGACTTTTGGTTTCCCGGGTGCGCATCATCTCTAAGATTGGTTGGTTTCGGCTTTGAATGCTGTCCTTTTCCCCCCATTTGTCCTCTCTCCCTATTTGTTGTTACTCAGACTTTTCACTTTTCTCTTTGGATTTTGACTCTCATCCAAAAATTGGCTTGCAACTTCTCTATTGCAGGATCATTATTGTTTTTAAGATGTTGATTTAAAGTTCTTTATAGTGTTTTTCACTGTCTTTAGCAAGAGGAAAAGTTAGAGCTGTGACTGCATTTATTAGAAACAAAGAACAAAAGTAAATGAACTTATTTTCAGGTTAAGAAAGCATAAAAAGAATAAATGTGGGGATTTATTAAGATAGGGATTAAACAGAATTTAATGAAATATAGGGTGTCCAAAAATGTATACACATACATTTTTTTTTTTTTTTTTTTTTTAATATATTTTATTGATTTTTTACAGAGAGGAAGGAAGAGGGAGAGAGAGATAGAAACATCAATGATAAGAGAGAATCATCGACCAGCTGCCTCCTGCACATCTCCTACTGGGGATGTGCCCGCAACCAACGTACATGCCCTTGACCGGAATCGAACCCGGGACCCTTCAGTCCGCAGGCCGACGCTCTATCCACTGAGCCAAACCGGTTTCGGCCACATACATTTTTTTTATCGCTCAATTGATGTTTGTTTCTTTTCAGATTTAACCCATTGGAATTGATAATTATTCAAAGTGTGTATACAATTTTGAGGGACACCCTGTAGAAGAAAAGAAGTATTTCAATAAAGTTTAGAGCTGGTTCTCTGAAAAGACCAATAAAATAATTGAACTTTTGGCAAGTCTGATTAGAAAGTAAAGAGAAGACATATGTAAATACATTAGGAATAAAAGTGGGAACATACTAGACATATGAAAGAAATTAAGTGATTACACTAGAGACTATAAATCATCTTAATTAGTAGGTTGGCAATTTACTGCCAAATTAACACTATTAAAATATTTTATACATTAATAATGCTTCTTCACAGGCACCCTATTTAGCATTAGTTTTATATATAATACACAGTAGTATCTTTAAAGAAAAATTTTCTGCTTGTAATTTTTCATTTGATGCTATGTTCCTAGAAAATAAAGTTTAATTTATGTGTTTCAGTCAAAAAGTAGACCAGATGTACTTTTCTTTATATTTATTTTTAGTATTACTGTTACTGGCTTCATGAGTCACACTCTTCTGCTGTTATTAAAATCATGCTTCATCTTTCATCTTTGGTTTACTTCCTTTCCTTACCTCATTGTATCAACTTATTAATTTTCTATCATTGGATTCATAGAACAGATATTTATGGCGTGTGTGTGGAGGAGGACGCTTCATGGAATACATGCATTCCTAACTTTTTATGAAAACTTTAGGCAACCTAAGGCCAATAAGATTGTGTATATTTGCCTTTCTGTTTAGAGTAAACAAGCATATTTTATATTGTCTATCAACAGAAATGTAGTTTCACAGATACATTAAGATGAAAAAAGCTAGTATTATAACTTTCTGTAAGTTACTGTAATACGAGATATTATGGAGGGTAAATCATAGCAAACTAATTTGTCTTGTTGTTCTCCTATATTGTTTTTTACATTATAAGGCAGTTATTTTTCTACCAAAGTTTACTTTGAAGCCTAATGGAATTGTATTTTCATTGACAAAAACTTGCAAAGACATAGAAGAAAGACTAGGATAACCAGTGTTGCATCAGTAATACACTTGATAAGAGTTGATATTGCAACTTAATTTTGGTACTTATCAGCCTCCTTTTTTGTGTGTGTTTATGCATTTTTTGGTTTTACATTACTTTGCATAATCTTTTATCAGGATTTCACAATATCAGAGAATGTTAGCAAAGGAAAAAAAAAACTGTGAGTACTTGTCAAATCCTTCATATTTACAGAAGAATTTGAGTCTCAGAAAAGTTACATCAGTGTTTTTCAGACTATCTCTGATGAAGAATCAGAATTGAAACTGTAACACCCCCCCGCCCCACACACACACTCTTCCCATGCCCCAAGTATGTTGAGGACCAATACAAGGCCCTATTATGCATGCCTAGTTCCCAGCTTGTGTCCTGTGATTAACGACCTAAGATCAATTATAACCACACTGATAAACATCTTATTCTGCATAGTCCACTGATGACGTCCATAAATTTGTGGCAATCTTAAATTGTTATAAATGCTTCCAAATGTTTATTCTCAACTTTTGTATTTTTCTTATCATAGACTGGTAAAACATAGTGCATGGACCACTCTTTGAAGTGGAACTAGGATAGGAGCAATGCACATGTTTGATCCACTCATGGAGAGGATTATCACTATAGATGTTAATGCAGAGCAACAGCTTTCAAATTAATTTAGTGATAAACACTCCAAAAAGAGCTAGCCAGAAATCCTGTGGTAGAAAACAACTTTTCCATGTGCAAATGAAAAATTTGAATAATCCTATGGAAAGGTATTTTAATTGCTTTATATGTAGTTCATTTTTAATTTGTGCCTTTATAGCTCAAATAGTTTCATGGAATTAAAATCATTTGGGCAGATAAAGATTTGAAAGGAGATTATTAGGCACAGAAAGGTGAGTGGAGAGAGGGAGAAAACTTAAATGGGGAAAGGTTACATCATTGATTACAATATTGAACTTACTGTAATAGATCATTAATCATTTGTTTCCCTAAATAAAAATGAGAGACCATTTTGAAATAAGTTTTTGTTGTGTGTGTTTTTAAAGAAAATTAGCAGCACTGAAATTTCAATTCTAGAGATTAACTTGGTGTTCATTTGGCACATATTTGTTGAGGCCCTAAAATGTGTGGTACTAACATTATATTTGAAAGTTCTTAGGCCATGCAAAAGTCAGATAAATTATGGAGTTGGCTGTTATATATGCCTCTCACTCAAAAGTAAGTTGGAGTATGCCAAATAGATTCGGATTTTTAAAGTGGAAATCTAATGATATGGGTGCTTATATCTTGTAGGACTACCAGTTATACCTGAATATTTAAGAACAGGGTTTTGGGAGACCTTAAGATATTATTAGTATAAATTGAGGAACATAGAGGGAAATCTCACTTTCTTTTTTATTTTATTTTATATTTTTATTTATTTCAGAGAGGAAGGGAGAGGGAGAGAGATAGGAACATCAGTGGTGAGAGAGAATCATTCACCAGCTGTCTCCTGCACGCCCCCTACAGAGGATCAAGCCCCCACCCCGGGCATGTGCCCTTGACCAGAATCAACCCAGGATCCTTTAGTCCATAGGCCAAAGCTCTCTCTATCCACTGAACCAAACCTGCTAGGGCGAAATCTCACTTTCTTACTTGCCTTCATTATTAATGTGTGATCACAAATTTGAACATCTTTTGTTTTCACTTATACATGAAAAGATGAAAGTGCTTTATGTTAAAGGCATAGCAGGGTTTTGGATATTTCTTCTGCTCTTTCTTGTTCCCACTGTTTTTCTTGATGGCATCCTTTCTGTTGGTCCCTACTCCTGTATTCTGACAGGCACAATTTCCCAACCAGTTGTGGTTCCCATTTTTGGTATCTCTTCATATCCAGTTTTAGATATTGTATTTAATGTGTCCCATCTTCTATTTATTATTAACTGTTTTTATTAGTAGTAGTAACTGACTTATGAATGCTAATGTGCAGAACACAGTCTTAATTGCTTTATAAATGTATTTATCTGTTTTAACTCACAAAAACCCTCTGAATAAAGTACTGTGACTCATTTCACAGAAGAGAAGACTAGGACAGACAGGTCACATAATTTAGCTAAGGTTTCTGAGAGAGTAAAGATTGAGCCATGATTCAAAGCCAGGCAGTGTGAGTTCACAGCTCTTATTCAGTAGTATTGGCATTAATAATAGGAATACTAGTAAAAGCAATACTGTAATGATTTAAAAGGAAAAGATTACAATAATATAATTACTATTTATTGAGGATATCTATGTACCATAATAATTGCTTTATGAGTGTCATTTTATCTTTAGACCAGCCTTTAAGATTATATTCATTTTACTTGTGAGGATACTGAGGCATAGAGTTTGATTAACTTGCCTATAACCACATGGCTAGTAGGTATTGAAACTAAATTCAAACTCCTGAGCCAGAGTTTCTATGTATTATATTTATTTCCCCTTCTGTGTTTCTCTTTGATTAGGACTGTGTTGAAAAACAAGTACTTCATTGATCTTTTAGCATATAGTAGGTTTTCATTAAATATTTGTTGCTTGTAATACATAAACTAATACTTAGATGAGAAAACTTAATACTTTTTGCCTCTTACACAGTACCTTAGAATTTTAATTTTTCTGTAAACTGTGTGCTTGTTTTGTGTGTGTGTTTTGTGTGTTTGTTTTCTTTAATTTTAGAAATGGTTTAAGTTTTAGCACTAAAAGTAGTGCTAAGCTAGAAAAAACAAGTATTTAAAATTGTTATTTAACATTTAAGTTTTATTAAATAAAAATATTTTAAGCAATTAAAAGACTCAGAAAAGGGGAGATGTAACAAATAACCACTTATCCATCATCCAGAATTTGATAATTATTATTTGTATAGTTTTTATATTTATTTAATGCTAACTTCTTTGTTTTATGCTTAAAGCCATATCCAGAAGACCCAGCAGTTTATAAACCACTCTCCCAGGAAGAACTGCAAAGGATAAAGAATGAGAAAAAACAGAAACAAAATGAGAGAAAACAGAAAATATCAGAAAATCGCAAACATTTGGCAAGTGTACGTGTTGTACAAAAAAACCTCGTCTTTGTTGTAGGTCTGTCTCAGCGCCTAGCAGACCCAGAGGTAAGTCCTCTTCTATTTTTTCTCTCAACTTCACATTTCTTTTTTTTTTTTTTTGCTTCTCTTACTGGGAAAGAAGAGCTGACCCTGCCCAACTGCAGAATTCCACAGAAAATATTGAAACTTAGGAGAAAATGGGAAATATTTTTAAATAATCACTAAGAAACCAATAACTAGTTGTGATCTTAAGTAGGTTTTAAAATCTTTTCTGCCTTCATTTTCTTCAGTTGTAAAACTAGGCAGTTGTACTAGATTTCTAAAGTCTCCTTTAGTGTTAAGAATCTGAAACTTGGATAATAGTACTGTTTTGCTGTTAAGGCTAACATGTGACGCAACTACTTTCTATAGCTTTATAAGGACCAACAGTGGAGATGCAGTTACATGAACCTGCTAGAGATCTGTATTCTTTTAAATCTTGTCCCAATAGTAGTTCTTATTTATAGAACAGTTATAGAACTGTTGTTATACTGTATTATTATTCTTTACTGATTCATTTCAAGCCAATTTTCTGGAAAGAAGAAGAATTTGATGAAAAGAAAATAATATAGTGGACCAGGTTCTTTGTCATTTGTTTGTGGACAGGGGAGATTTTAACCCTTTTGTTTATTACATCTTTTCTCTCCTTCCACCACCAGCCTTATTAGGGTAAAGTTGAACTCATAACTTTAGTCCGATACCTTTGAATATACATCTACTAATTTTTAGTTTCTGATATACCAGATTAATGGGAAGGCAGATGGAAGCTGATTGATAGCCAGTGTTTACTTCAGTAGGAGAGAGCTGGATTTTGGGGATCTGCCTAAGTATCCATTGAAAAGATTTAGAACAGCGGTTCTCAACCTGTGGGTCGTGACCCCTTTGGGGATCGAACAACCCTTTCACAGGGGTCGCCTAAGACCATCGGAAAACACATATATAATTACATATTGTTTTTGTGATTAATCACTATGCTTTAATTATGTTCAATTTGTAACAATGAAATTGGGGGTCACCACAACATGAGGAACTGTATTAAAGGGTCACGGCATTAGGAAGGTTGAGAACCACTGATTTAGAAGTAATGTTCATCATGATACCAATCAAAGGGAGGATTGTAACGAATATGCTAAGTAAGTTGGGAATCATCCCTCACAGATGAAAAGGGAGAATACTGTAAATAGAAACAAATCACAGATTCTAAAGAAGAGATAGAAAACTAATGTGTACAGCAAATACGTTAGTATAAAACATTTTTCACACGAAGACGCACATCACAGCAGAGAAGTTTATTAACTGTAGGATATGAGGATTATTTACTATTCAAGTGGAAGTGGGTTATTATAAGATCTCCGTTCTCATCACCTTCACACTGAATAGGCTGAGGAGGAGCAGGAGGAAGAGGAGGAGTTGGTCTTCCTTTCTCAGGGGCTGCAGAGGCAAAGAAGATGGAAGGGGAGGCAGGAGAGGCAGGCACATGCAGTGTATCTTTGTGGAAAAATACATCATAATTTCTATTTGGCTTTTTTGCTTTTGCATTTCTCTAAAAATGTTTCTGTACGGTACCAATCCTTCTTCCACTGTTTGGCTTGGTTTCAGCTGTGTCATAGAAGGGCCCATGTCATATAAGGAGTTAAAAGCATTCTTGAATAATTGGAACACTCTGCCAGATTATCTACTGTCACTTTGTTTTCTGGCACTGCTTCTACATCTTCTTCCTCAGTGTCTGGCTCTGGTTTGCAAGCACTTAACCTCCAGCAAGTCGTCTTCTATTAATTCTTTTAATGTGATGTCTATTAACTTTTTAATTTCTCCAAGATCCATATCTTGAAACCCTTCATCCCTCACCTTTTTTTTTTTTTTTTTTTTGCCATATTCACAACCTCTTTAGTGATTTCCTTTATTGGCTCTGTCATAAAATCTGTGAAGTCATGTACAACATATGGACAGTTTTCTTGAGCAGGAATTTATTCTTTTGGGCTTGATGGCTTCCACAGCTTTCTTTATAACAATGATGCATCTTCAGTGGTAGAACCTTCCAGACTTCCTATGATGTTCTCTCTACCAGGGTTCTCTTCCATAGCATTGGTAGTCCTTTCCAGAGAGTCCCGTGTGTAATAAGCTTTAAAGATCCTTGTGACCCTTGACCTAGAGGCTGAGTTAAGAGACATAGTGTTTGGGAGCAAGTAGACCACTTCAACATCTACACTGTTTATCTGATGGGGTTCTGTGTGGCCAGGGGCATTGTCCAAAATCAAAAAAGCTTGAAAAAGGCAATTCCTTACTGGCAAGGTACTTCCTGACTTTAGGGACAAAGCATCGATGGAGCCAATCCAGAAAAGGGTTCTCATTGTCCAGGCCTTCTCGTTGTACAACTAAATGACCGGCAGTTTCTGTTTGTCTTTTCCCTTCAAGGTGGGGGTTAGCAGTTTTATAGATAAGGGCATTCCTGATTGTAAACTTGAATGCATTTGTACAAAACAGTAGAGTTAGCCTGTCACTTCCTGCCTTAAATCCTGGTGCTTGCTTCCCTGTTTACTAATACCTGTTGTGGCATTTCCCCCCTTAGCTATTGTAAATTTTGCTGCTATGAACATAGGGGTGCATATATCCTTTCTGATTGGTGTTTCTGGTTTCTTGGAATATTTTCCTAGAAGTGGGATCACTGGGTGAAATGGGAGTTCCCATCCCCACAGAATAGGGCATTTTCATCTGTATTATAACCTCTTCAGGCAGATACACTTTCTCAATTATTTTCTTAATGGCATCTGGGAACTTGTCTACTGCCTCTTGGTTGGCAGAAGCTGCTTCTCCTGTTATCTTGACTTCTTTTTTAAGCCAACCCTCTTGCTAAAATTATCAAACCATCCTTTGTTGGCATTAAATTCTTTAACTTTAGCCCTAGCTGGTTTGGCTCAGTGAATAGAATATTGGACTGCAGAGTAGAAGGTCCCAGGTTCGATTCTGGTCAAGAGCACATGCTCTGGTTGCAGGCTCTATCCCTAGTAGGGGGCATGCAGGAAACAGCTGATCAGTGATACTCTCTCATCATTGATGTTTCTATCTCTCTTCCTTTCTGAAATCAATAAAAATATATTTTAAAAAAATTTCTTAACTTTAGTTTCTTCACCTTTCTTTTGCTTTAAGTTGTCATATAATGACCTTGCTTTTTCTATAGGTATGCCTTTCTTACAGAAATCCTGTACCCACATAAAAGCTGCATTTTCAATACAAGATAAAAATTATTTTTCAGAAGTGCAAAGTTTTTTGCAAGTGCTGATGGGCTTCATAAATCTCTTTTCCTTTTTTTTAAAAATATATACTTTATTGATTTTTTTATAGAGAGGAAGGGAGAGGGATAGAGAGTTAGAAACATCGATGAGAGAGAAACATCGATCAGCTGCCTCCTGCACCCCCCCCACCCCCCCCACTGGGGATGTACCTGCAACTAAGGTACATGTCCTTGACTGGAATCGAACCTGGGACCTTTCAGTCTGCAGGCTGACGCTCTATCCACTGAGCCAAACAGGTTAGGGCTCTTTTCCTTTTTTTTACATGGTCCTTACTCTGGATTCATTTACCTCAAAATGGCGGGCTACCGCAGCTGCAGACCTCGGTCTATGACACATGTCAAGCACTTCAGTGTTTTCTTCTAAAGACATGACTTTTTTCTGCTTCTTGGGAGCACTGCCAGCATCATTAGTGGCACTTCATATGGGTGCCATGGTGTAACTTATTGTTTATGATATTGCACTATACACAATGGAAAATAAGCAAGAAGCTCAAGAGATCACTTTTTACTGATACCCAGTGTATTGGAGAAGCAACTGCTAACACAGAGATGATTAGATTAGCAGCATCACATGGCATTTTAAATGGATACTTGTAATACTTAGTCTCACCACAGTAGCAACAGGAGGTGACTAGGAAAGTATTACAGTAGAACAATATGTGCTGCAGTTAATTTTATGCAGTTATGATTTAACATTGCATCTTTCAACTGTGAATGGCACTATGTATGGTCTGTGTTTGCATGTTTTGAAAAATTTAAGTTTTTATATTGGATTTGTGTATATTTTATGGTAGTAAATAATAAAATAGACTGGTATCTACATATATTTTATGGATTCATGATATACCTAACTCTTATTTTTATCTTTTATTAATTTATTTTTTTATTGTTTAAAGTATTACATATGTCTCCTTTTCTCCCCCATCGACCCCTCCCCGGCCACTCCCACCCCCAGGACAAGCCCCCACTGCCCCAGTGTCAGTGTCCATTGGTTATGCTAATATGCATGCATGCAAGTCCTTTGGTTGATCTCTTATATCCCTGCCCTCCCCTGCCTTCTCTCTGAGGTTTGCAAGTCCATTCGGTGCTTCTCTGTTTCTGGATCCATTTTTGTTCATCAGTGTATGTTGTTCATTATGTTCCATTAATGAGTGAGGTCATGTGATACTTAATCTTTCTCTGACTGTCTTATTTCACTTAGCATAATGCTCTCCAGGTCCATCCATGCTGTTCTAAATGGTAAAAATTCCTTCTTTTTTTACAACAGCATAATATTCCAGTATGTAAATGTACCACAGTTTTCTAATCCACTCATCTGCTGATGGGCATTTAGGCTGTTTCTAAATCTTAGCTATTGTAAATTGTGCTGCTATGAACATAGGGGTGTATATATCTTTTCTGATTGGTGTTTCTGGTTTCTTGGGATACATTCCTAGAAGTGGGATCACTGGGTGAAATGGCAGTTCCATTTTTAATTTTTTTGAGGAAACTCCATACTCTTTTCCACAGTGGTTGCACCGGTCTGCATTCCCACCAGCAGTACACCAGGGTTCCTTTTTCTCCACATCCTTGCTTGTTGATTTGTTGATGATAGCCATTAACTCCTTTATATATATATATATTTCTAGGTTACGTGGTTTATCTGTGAGATTTTTCACATTGCAAATCTCCAAAAAATTTTCCAATATATTTATTTAAAGAAATTAGTGTATAAGTAGACCAACACAGTTCAAATCGTGTTGTTCAAATCGTGTTTTTCAAAGGTCAACTGTATATTAAGTTGGAAACTGTTAAGAATTAATGACACCCCAGTCATAGACTATTCCATAAAGCTTTGATTCTGTCTGATACAGAACATATATAAACTTGGCTAATTTGCCAGTATGTACCTTGATACAAAAACCTTTCCCATGATTTGCAATTATCTCGGAATTACATTCTGTTCTTTTTCTAAAATTTACCTATAGACCTACTGTTCCTACAATCTCTCCAAACAGCAAACTCTCTTTCAGTGAGAGCTTTCTGCGCATGCCTGTTCAAGTGTATGCAAAGCATTCTTTCCAAACACTTGAAAATACTCACACACAACTTAGCGAGTAAGTAAGAGAAGCTAAATGAGTATATGAGGTGATCACAAATATGAGGGGAAATAACCATGAAGGTAATAGAGAAGAAATGTTTAAATTTTTTGCCCCTATCTATCACCTTACACACAAAAGAGAGGGGAGGGGAAAAAATTGGAGAGTTGAGAAATGATAAAATTGATTGACATAAGGAAGCTAAATACATACACACACACACACAGTGATAAATCATAAAGCATTGACATTTGAGGAACATTCTGTTACCATATTTGGAATTTGTAGCTCATAAATAATGCTTTAGTATGTCATATTATATACAATAGATTTATGAGTAGACTGTTTCTACTCAGGTCCCTGAATTCTTATTTCTGTGTTTAGTACATAATTTTGGTTATTGTTTTGAGAAATAATTTCTTATAGGGATCATCTATTAATGAAAATATGGTCAGGATATCTTATCTGTTTTGTGTTTAAGAATATTGTAAAATATAAGTTCCCATAGAGTATAGGTACAAAAATTAGAACATAATAGAAAATATCAAACTTAATGAGTCTCAATTTCTTTTTAGTAGTTCAATAAAAAATAGCTTTGAGACTTTGTTGATGATTTCCTGTAGGTTAACCACACAAATTGTAATTAGGAAATAGTCACATTTATTAGAAAACATTAAAAGTTATTTTTCTTTCACTGAAGAGTGTATGTACCCATTATAAGATTAAAGTTGATGAAAATGGGGACAGTTTATACCTTATTTCTTCTTCTTTTATAGGTTTTAAAACGACCAGAATATTTTGGGAAGTTTGGTAAAATACATAAAGTTGTCATCAATAATAGCACATCATATGCAGGTTCACAGGTAACTAACTAACTATAGGGATTTTTTCCTTTCCTATGGTTGGAGTTTGACCTGGGCTGTTCAGAAGGAAAATTTATTTTTTTGTGATTAGAAAGCTTGAGGGACAAGGACTTAAATAGTACAGTGATCTCTGTTGATGGGGTGGGGCAGTTTTTGGTGCCATTGACTGGACTCTTCTAGGACTTAACGGTGAATTGCTAGTAATAATAGGGAAATAGTAAAACAAAGATTTGGTGGTTTGAAGGGGAGGGGAAGTTGAGTCTATTGTTAGTCTAATAATTAGGTAATGATTTCTAATTCATATTTTCAGATATTGAAAACTTTACAGAGCATCTTTCTTATGCTGCTATTAGCAGACATTGTTCTTGCAAAGTGCATTGATTTTGGGGAGAACATAATTTGACACAGTGTTTTGTTTTAAATCTTAGTTTTTAAAATCTAACTTTCAAAGTTTGTCAAATGACTTTAAAAGAATAAGTGCCAATCCAAGAATTATTTAAAAAAAAAAAAAGCAGAGAGGGCAAAGCACATAAGTTTTATTTTATTTTAAATATATTTTTACTGATTTCTGAGAGGCAAGGAGAGGGAGAGAGAGAGATAGAAACATCAGTGAGAGAGAATCATTGATCAGCTGCCTCCAGCATGCCAGGGATCAAGCCCACAACCTGGGCACGTGCCCTGACCCGGCGATCAAGCCTGCAACCTTGGCATATAGGGACAATGCTCTAACCATTTGAGCTACCAAAGATGATATTTTATTCATACATATTTTAGTCTACTTAAAAACATAAAATTCATTAAGTATGATTGATTTACAATGAGCTAGTATATGGTTTAATTAAAGCTACTGCAACTTATAATTATTGTGATTATTGTTAATGATAGTAAGTAGTAAAGGCTTTTAGAATTTCCTAGGCAAGCTGCAAGATAAATTTTTTATAATGTTTTTATTGAATTTGACAGTAATAACAGCAGGTTTTCACTTTAGGGTCCAAGCGCCAGTGCTTATGTAACCTATATCCGGTCAGAAGATGCTCTCAGAGCCATACAGTGTGTCAACAATGTGGTGGTAGATGGCAGAACGCTTAAGGTAATATGGTCCTCTTGATTTGTTTTGTTTTAAAGAGGAAGGGATAAAATGTAGTAAGGAAAGAAGTACTTAGGATTTACATATTACATTTGAAGAGTGGCTATTTGAAGATTGCTTCTTAGGCATCCCTACCAACCTATGACACCCAATTTGTTTACTGCTGACTTATGTAAAGTCCTTTTTTGTCAGGTATGAACAAACATTTTTATTATTAGAGGATAATCTTTTAAAATCTCCTATATTTACATATTTTGTTGTGTAAAAAATGAATCTATTATCAGAAATAAATAATAGTTCTGATTTGTTGTCATTAAATATTTAGACATTTATCAATGCATGTTTGAGTGAAGGGTCCCACCAAGCAATCCTATATAATAAAACCCTAATATGCAAATTGACCAAACTGTGGAGTGACTGGTCGCTATGATGTGCACTGACCACCAGGGCGCAGACGCTCAATGTAGGACAGTGATGGCGAACCTATGACATGCGTGTCAGAGGTGACACGCGAACTCATTTTTTGGTTGATTTTTCTTTGTTAAATGGCATTTAAATATATAAAATAAATATCAAAAATATAAATCTTTGTTTTACTATGGTTGCAAATATCAAAAAATTTCTATATGTGACATGGCACCAGCGTTAGGGTTTTTCAAAATGCTGACACGCCGAGCTCAAAAGGTTTGCCATCACTGATGTAGGAGCTGCCCCGTGGTGGTCAGTGCACTCCCACAGGGGGAGCACTGCTCAGCCAGAAGCTAGGCTCACAGCTGGTGAGCACAGTGGCAGTGGCAGGAACGCTGCAGATGGGCGGTAAGGAGCAAGCTGTTCCGGACTGTGAGAGGGATGTCCACCTGCCAGCTTAGGCCCAATCCCCCCCGGGCCTAAGCCGGCAGACTGACATCCCCCCAAGGGGTCCCGGACTGCGAGAAGACACAGGCCGGGCTGAGGGACTCATACCCCTTCTCCCCCCAGTGCTTAAATTTCGTGCACCAGGCCTCTAGTGCTTTATATAAATGAAAGAAGAATAGCACAATTAGAAAAAGGGAGTTGCCTAACCACGCATAACATGCAACAGATTTTGTCTCTCTTCTGATGGCTAGGGAAGAAGATTTGGATGCTCAAGTCCTAGAAACCATAGACAGAGATGTTTTCTTTAGTTCTTCTAAATGAGCATCATCTTTGCTAAATCCTGCTATTAACAGTTTATTTCTCTAGTATTCATAGCTATACTTCTTGTTTTGTTATGTCTGTGTCTCATTTTAGGTGAAGTGAAAACACAAAACATGGATATTCTCATTGTGATGTCATTTTACATTTTGGGTCCTTTTTTCTCCCTCCCCTTCTCTTCCTGCAGGCATCTCTAGGTACAACAAAATACTGCAGTTACTTCTTAAAAAATATGCAGTGTCCAAAGCCTGACTGCATGTATCTACATGAATTGGGGGATGAGGCGGCCAGCTTCACAAAAGAAGAAATGCAGGTAGTCACGTATTGTGAATTCTCAAATTTGCAGAAAAAGGGAGGATTCTTCTTTATAAGTTAAAATTGCTAAAGTGGGGGCTTTATTTTTTAAAACTGGCATTACTTTAAAGTAGCATTTTCTAAACTGTGTTCTATGGAATGTCAGTTATTGTATTGTTATAATAAAAATAAGGTCTTTGGACCACTAAATTTGAAAATGCTAGATTAATGAAGATAAATAGGTTTTCTTTCCTACAGGACTTCTCAGAGTCTTTAATATGCTAAAACATAGCCAAGATAGGAATGTACATTGGAACTTTTATTGACCAAGGAAAGCATTTTGGGAAATGCTACTTTAAGGGGAATGTCAGCAAAATGACAGCTAAGTGTGATACTGTAATTATGAGTTGTGGTTTCCCCCCCAACCTCTACTCTTTACAGAGCATGCTAGAAAAGAATATTCTAGCAAATGTTGCTGATAAGCTCACATTTTTATAAAATGATTCTCCCTCCCATGGAAGTCTTGTAAAGGGTAAATTGAAGGCTTATTATTTTATGTTCATTTTTACATTTCCTCTTCTCCTGTCTGTCTCCTTTCAGTTTTTAGTATAAACATGTCTTTACAAGTAAAAATGTTGACTATGCGGCATATTAAATGAGGATTATACCAAAGCACAATGCTGCACTTCCCTTTTATAGATGAGGACTTCAGATTGTTGCTGTGGACTTTTGCAGGAATACTTCTCATTTAGAAGGTGGGGGGCATTGATTGCTACCTTTCATTCTCCAGGTCAAACTAGAAAAAGTCTAGTTGGGGTTCCTTTAAGAGCAGATTGTTAAATTAAATAAAGTAATACCCTTTTTAAACTTGGAATTATTGCAGATTAAATCCCATTATTTAAATATAAAATAAATAAATAAATAAATAAATAAATAAATACATTGGAATTTCTTGACAGTGTTGTCTTTATGATCTGTGTGGAATGACTTATTTCTTATATCCAATAAGTGCTTTTTGATCTTTTTTTTAAATGCAGCTTTCTTGGATAAAATCTAAGGTTTAGCTATTTCAAACTGAATTTTGACTAGTGGGAATATGCTTTACTCACAGGTACTATTACAATGAAAATCTCTATCAGAGAATTTCTAAGCTCCATTTTATCTCATTTTTAAAGAGCTTTGAACAGAAGAAAATGGGTGACACCCGAAACTAATATAATATTGTATGTCAATTGTAATAGAAAAATAAAGAAAATTTTTTTTTTTAAGAAATGGATGGATGATCCCTTAGAACTTAACTTGTAATGGGATTTAACCTGTTTTATGACCTGCCCCTGTAGAATCATTTGAATATCAGTTTGAATTCTTTGTGGCCAGTGAACACCATAATGTCTGTTGAAGTATTGATTACAGAAAGAATTTTCAAGGCTCTTATGTGTTAAAGATGTAAAATCTACATCTAATTGTATTTTTTCTTAGTAACTGCTTTAAAATTCATTTCATACTGTTGTCCAGACTTCATTTTGCTCTTCTTTACCTGAGTTTAAATTTTCTTTATAAAAGGATTTCTCTGTTAAAATACTTTCTCAAAGTAGAAAAAAAAGTGGAACAACTATATCATGGCAAAAATCAGGAGATTTTCTTTTTGTTACTGTATAATTCAAAATTCAGAGATCCTGTGAAATATTTAGAGATCCAATTAAAACAGGCAAGAGCCCTCTCAGAACAGGGAACGATGCATTGTGCAGTATCTATATACAATTGTGCACGATTAGATGATATTGCCCTGCCCTTGCTTGTTTTTATTGTTGTTGTTGTTTATCTTTTCTGTTCTGGTTTTGGTTTTCTCATAACATTTAGACCACACTTTTAAAGCAATTAACAATCCTGAAGGTAAGTAAACATGTCATTCCAGTCCTAATAAACATGCATATTGGAAAAAGTTATTCAAATTAATTTCATTGTAATGTATTTCCATATATGACTAGTTTCCAGTCAGTCTTTGCCTAATTTCTCCCATAATGTGACATTGCCTTCTGATATGTAAATACCAACTACAGTAAATACAGAATTTTCTTTGTTTTGTATAGAGCAGGAATCGCCAGAGTTTTTCTGTAAAGGGCCAGTTCATAAATATTTTAGGCTTTCTCAGCCACATGGTCTCTGTAGCAATTACTCAACTCTGCTATTATAGCACAAAAGCAGCCATAGACAACTCATAAATAATAGACAATTCATAAATGACAGTTCATAAATGAATGAGCATGACTGTTCCAATAAAACTTTATTTACAAAATCAAAGTGACTGGCTGTAAATTTAAAATACATGAAATGTTAGAAACATAAACATTTTAATCTAGAAAAAGAAATTGACTGATTTTCAATAATCTTTAGAAATTTTAATAATGGCCTATTATAATATTTAATTTTTATATGGAGATGGGGTTTAAAAGTAGGTTTTTTTGAGGTAGCAAAAATATTGTGTCTTAATACACTTTTTTACACAAGTTGTTGATGAAATGTCTTTATTAATGGAATATATTAGTTTGTTGTTTTGTTGGAAGAACTTTCATTGGTCTAGAAAAAGTTTTGTGCTACCCTCCTGACAGGTTTCTTTGACATGCAAAACCTTTACATATTTTATTTAGGATATCTTTAATAATTCAGAAAGTAATTCAATATTTTATACCAGCCATTTTGTGAACCCCACTGCAGTTTTAATTTCTTCTTCCATTAGGCAGGTAAACATCAAGAATATGAACAGAAGCTACTACAAGAATTATATAAATTAAATCCCAATTTTCTTCAACTGTCTACGGGTTCAGTTGATAAGAATAAGAACAAAGTGACCCCACTGCAGAGGTATGATACGTAAGTACGGATATTGGTATAATCAGACACCTTATGTTCATGTCTATCGATCTCTTTTCCTTCTACATCATTTTCAGATTGAACCTTATTTCAGTGGCTATCATTTTTATGCAGAACTGTTGCACTATATAGGAAATGTTGAGTCAAAATTTCTGGGTTTGAATATTTGTTGCCTGCTGCTCACTGGTGATCATTTAGATGAGCCTCTCGATGGCTTCACATTTGTATTGATTTGCAGACTACCCTGAGCCTTAGGAACACCCTAATTGATAAAAAGAAAATTAAGGGATGTTGATTATTAAAAATCTTTGTCACCTAATTGAGGTTTTCCCCCTGACATAATGAGGGGAACAAAATACCGTAAAAGGGAAAGGGAGTTACTGAAGTATTGTTTGTTGGGGACACAAATATTTATGGTTGTCTAGTTTCAGGAATCACTAAAATCTTATATTCTCTGAGTGAGGAGGCCATCTGATATTCAGAATTTTACTCATCTTAGGTGACAACTTGTTTTTACACAGATCTGTATTGTGTCAATGTTTAAACAAACTGATAGTCTTAAATACCAAGTCTCATTCTGAAATGGTACACTTTGCATCTTTTATTACATTTGGTATGGCCTGTCAGAAAATGGTCTGATTAGTAGAAACAATAATTTTGAGGTTGTACTCTATCCTGAATGTTCCTTAAGTTTGATGAGTTAGGATCTTTGTTTATTTTTTATTTTGGTCTAACTTATATAAAATGAATTCATTTAAAGTAAATAGCTATAATCAATTTAGATATGTTGATTTACTTTTTAAAAAATTTTATTCCAAAGTTAAATTTGCTTAAGTGATGTTTTAAATGTCTGGGTATTACATGTATAGTCCAGTGTCTATTTAGGACTCAAATAATGTAAGGGCCATTTTTCAAGTATAGGCAATAACTACATGAATTATTGTCAAAGTCAGTTTCTTCAAAATTATATTTAAAGTCTTGAAGTCCTTGTTAAGTTTCTTTGCTTTGATAGTAAAGAGTATTTAAAAATAATTCTTTTTTATTCACATACACACACGTACAAGTTTACATAAATATATATAGAAGAAGCCACAGAGTAAAATATAAGGTTACTGTATAATAAACTATGTGAACTCTGTAAATATCAAAGTTAAGAATAAAAGCTAAGTCCAAAAGAATTCTCTCTGGGTTGATAATCTTTGATCCTTTCCATTGATTTTTTTTTTTTTTTTACCTGTATGTTTAATATGAACCATATGCTATTATTTACCTCATTGGTTGCTGACTCTGTAGTCCTTCTTTGAAGAATGGGGTTATTGTAGTAAAAATTTATTTCAGATACTTTTAATCATTGTTCTCATTAAAAGTATCATTTGAACCCAGCCCGTGTGACCCAGTGGTTGAACGTCAACCCATGAACCTGGAGGTCTTGGTTTGATTCCCTGTCAGGACATATGCCTGGGTTGTGGGCTCGATCCCCCATGTGGGATGTACAGGAGGCAGCCGATCAATGATTCTCTCTCATCATTGTTTGTTTGTTTGTTTGTTTGTTTCTTTCTTTCTTTCTTTCTCTTTCTTTTTTTTTTTGTTTCTTTTCTTTTCTTTCTTTCTGTTAATCCTCACCCGAGGATATTTTTCCATTGATTTTTCGAGAGAGTGGAAAGGAGGAGGAGAGACAGAGAGAAACATCGATATGAGAGAGACATACTGATTGGTTGCCTCCCGCATGCACCCTGACCAGTGCCGAGGATCAAGCTGCCCCTGACTGAAATTGAACAAGACCCTTCAGTGCACAGGCTGATGCTCTATTCACTGAGCCAAGCCAGCTAGGGCTCATCATTGATGTTTTTATCTCTCTCTCTCTCCCTGTCCCTTCCTTTCTCTGCAGTCAATTTTTTTAAAAGTCATTTGAATTAAAATCATATTCTGGGCTTATAGTACCTAGAGAATTCAGAGCAGAAATTAAATTTTAGATTATCTTTTTGAGATAACATTTGTTATTTCCTGAATATAATATATAAAAGTAATATATTTTTATTGAAGGAAATTTAAAATATATACAAAGAAGTAAATATTATATGTAATCTCAGTACTTGGACATTTTTCTGAAATTATTTGATGTGTTTTCTAGTAGTATTTTTTCTTCCTGTCAATGTACATAAACACACTCTATAAATTGTTGACCAATCTATTTATATTTCACAATATTTGAATTCATAAATCTGATTTAGAAGACTATATATTAGACAATATAATACTGAGTCATCTTAACCATTAGCATGTATATTTCTTTATTTAAGTGATTTGTGTCCCCCAGGAAAGATTTTCTTTTTTGTCTTTTTCCTATTTTATTGTAGTGGACCTCCAACTGAGAATCCCTAGGCTAAAAATTAAGGAACAGTGTTAGAAAGTGATACTAGCAGGTCCTTGTCCTTATCCTGTTCTTTACTTTTATAAGGATATCTTCAATGTATTATGCACTCTTAAGTATGATTTTGACCATTTGTTTGAGATATTTTTAATCATAATATGAAAATACCTTATTTCTAATTTATTGGACTTTTTTCTTTAGATGGAAGTGAAAATTGGAATTTACCAAATGTCTTTTCAGCATTTATAACAAGTATTTAGCTTTTCTTTAATTTACTTTTTGTGATCAGTTATAAATAGATTTACTAATTATTTTATTGGCTTTGTCTTTATACAGAGTATGGTCAGAGTACATTCATAACTGTTTTAGTAGCAGGAGAGTAGTTTACTAGGAGCCACAAGTTGTAGAAGGAAGATCAATGAAGATTTATTTAATTGTATTATTTTTTATATATTTCTAATGATTTCATAGAGGAAGGGAGAGGGAGAGAGAGATAGAAACATCAGTGATGAGAGAGAATCATTGGTTGGCTGCCTGCTGCATGCCCCCTTCTGGGGATGGAGCCCGAAACCCTTGGCATGTGCCCTGCCCTGGGAATCAAACTATGACCTCCTGGTTCATAGGTCGATGATCAACCCCTGAGCCAGGACCCAGGGAGGATTTAAAACAGTGTGCTCATTTAATAATTTTGCCCAAAGCTAATGCTACAGAATATCAGCTGGAACATGGTTTTATGCATTGCATAACTACATGATATAGGAATTTTTTCCCTAGGGGTAGAGGAGGAGTTGATTTTTGTTTGTTTAAGTAGGTCCCCAAAATTTATGAAGGGCGGTTGATGTCCTTAGTTAGAATTGTGGCTTGTTTGTTTGTTTTGGCATCTCCTATAGCTTTCTTTCTTTCCATGCTAACCCCTACAAGAGTGTAAGTTTGACTGTCAGTGATGCCAAAGGTCTGCTTTGGTCCCCAGTTCCACATGGCCACCATCCAGGGGACAACAGTAGGGATAAATTTGTAGATACGTTTTCTTCTTCCCACAGGGAAGCAGCATAACTCTTTCTATGGTCCTACCCAAGAAAATTCTTTATTTAAGATAAGGTGAGAATTAGACGTTATAGGAAAAAAAAGGAAATTAATGGTTCCTTTCCCTCTTTCTTTGGCATTCCTATATAGTGAGGAGCAGTTTTAGAAGAATTGTTAGAAAGTGGAACCTGGAACCTGGAACCTTACACACTGACACTAAACTTACAATGTAGTTTTTTCTTATTTCTAATTAAGCCAGAGTACAAATATTAAGAGTACTATAGCTACTAATCCCAATTTGTCTTTAGTCCTGTCTCACTTAAATGAACAATAAATTCTACAATGGAATGTGGCATTTTCTTTCTCCCCTCCATATTATGAATTTGAAAGTATATCTGTCAGATTGAGTATTGATTATAGATGTGCTGTTTTTCTATATTAAGTTACTTTGAAATGACAAATATAAACGATGAGATTGGGGAGTGATATCACTACTATACAGTAGTGATATTTAAGGACTGGGTATTTTGTTGTTCGCTTTGGTGCTTAAAATACCTTCATTTAGATTGAGACACTATTTGTTCACCAATTGAAGATTTTGGGGCAACTTAGAAGCCAGCCAAGTTGGCCAAGCAGCTAAAGATTCAAATGGAGGCACAGTTGTGTCAGCCTGCCTGCTTGCAGATAGTTGTGAATTTTGGCTCCTTTACCTATAAAACAAAACATTTTAATTATATATTAATGATCTTTCTAGCTCTAAAATCGAATACATTCAGAGACTTTGAGAAAATTTGATTTGATAGATGTCTTTTCACTGTGTTCCTCTTCACTTCCTTTAGTACAGTGATCATTAGATATCAGGCATCTCAATTTAGACCAATTGAATTAGAATCTCCATGGACAGAACCTGGAAATATACACTTCATATTTCAATTAAATAAATATAAACATATGTATTTGTTTTTTGAAGAGCTTTATAGCACTGGATTTCAACTGCTGGATTAACTGAAAATTATTTGCTCCTGAGAAATATGAATAATGTTCATCATTATTTCAGAACTATTTTAGGACTAGAACTTAAAAAAAAAAATTAGTGAGATTGTTTGTATCAAAACATGTTTAGGAATTTTGATCTATAGGTATTTAAACACACATCATTACCTTCTGGAAATAAGGTCTTAATTATGTTATGAGACCAAACTATCTATCAAAACTTTTTAGTCCCACTTGAATTCAGTGATTTCAATCAACTGTGTCTTCAGGTGTCTTGATTTCACTTTCTCTCAGCACACAACTTGGCAATATTTGAGAGAACTATAGGTATACGTAGTCTTCCAGCTCATAGCCTTTTCAAAGTATCAACCTATTTTTGCCTCTCTCATTCTTGAATTTGGTTCAGTTTATATTACCTGCTTTTCTTTGCTTTTATCCAAGAGAACCAAATTAATATGCTTCAACTTTTCAACACCTTTTTTTCCCCCTTACTAGGCAACCTCTGCCCCATTGCTTTGTGCAAATGGTTGTTAACCTTTCTTGTTAAAACTGGAATGAACAACAAAAACTTTTGCTTCAAAATGTAAACTATTTTTTCAGTGTGGCAAAAAGGTTGATTTAAGAAAGCTTGGACTGAGTGGCAGCCAGTGTTGGTGCATCCGGCTGGGAATGTCTAACTCCGGCGTTCAGTTACCCTTTCAAGTTTGCTATGTGGGGTGGATCAGAGGGTCTGAAGCCAAGACAGGGCTGGAGACCCTGGTGCTGGAGCTCCCTCTGGAGACTGAAGCTGTGACCAGAGCCTCTAAAGGGAGTGGGAATTGAGTCCCTAGCCAAACTCAGACCCCAAATGGCAGTGAGAGATTTTGCAGAATCTTGACAGCCCATTTTAGGATCAAAGAGCCTCCTGCTTGTGGACATTTGATAGTTATTTGGCAATCTGGATTGAAGACCAGAACTGGCCAGGAGACTACACTGCACAACGCTAACTCCAAAGCTAACATGCTATTCTTTCACTTCTAATACCAACTGAACTATGAGTATGGCTGCTATAGCCAGCACCCCGAGTGTTTGCTGCTGCAGCACAACTTGTGAAAATTTTATCAGGACATTCAAACCTTTTCCCAGGGTCCTGTCCAATTGGCTGAGATGATCTTTAATTTCTTTAATTCTGATCCAGGCTCAGAGAGCTCAGTCAAGCAAGGAGAACCAGGCCTTGAAGCACCTATGGAGAGCCGGCAGCATGGCATTGAATCCTGGATCCTGGAATTGAGGGCTTTAAGATGGAAAAACTGCTGAAATCTATCAGCTAACTGAAAGACCAGCAGGATGTCTTCTGAAAGACGCAGACCCCAGTATGGATGCCCTCTGTCAACCCTTATGGACCAGAGAGCAGCAGCTTCTATGAGATACTCTCAGTGAACTGGACAAAAGGAGGAAGGAGGTTCTGGGTGCTTTTAAAGCACTGCTAGTGCAATTAACTACCCTAATTAAGGAAATGCTACCTAAGTTGGAGGCATAGAAAGTCTAGCTGCAAAATGCCTGTTTTGGAACTCCCTGGACCATGGTTGGAATACCTGGGAAAGTGACTTACAGCTTGAGCAAAGCTGTTGTTTCACCTGCATCAGCTGCTGAAGGAGCTAAAGGGATTAAGTCACCTAGTTAGCTAGCAGGATGACCCTCTGGCCAAAGGGATGGACCTACAAAAGGCCCAGGTCACAGAATTGCTACAGTGTCTGCTTCACAAAGTTTTTGTGGTAGAAACCCAGGTCTGTTTGACCTTCACTCCCCATTAATCCCTCAACCTCAAGACTTGGAGGAAGTTTACTGTATGAACAAGGCCGCTGCTGAGATTCAAAGAAGGCAGTGGAGTCACTGAGTACAGAAATCTCCATTGACAAGAGACTGTCATTACAAGGTTTCCAGAAGTTCAGCGTTCTGACTTCAAACCAGAAAATTTTGACAGAGTCAGGGCTTAATTTGGGACTTGGGCTACCTGACTGATTGAGCAACATTCAGGTGATTTGGAAAGGGCAACAATGGGGCTAGTAGGTGTGACAGAGGAACTGCATATTATCAATTTCATGGTTGGATACACCTACCAGGGACTGAAGCAAGAGCTGAAAACAGACACCTTCCAGGTGGTTATTATTTCTATTTCTAAGATGAACTTACTCTCAATTGCCTGAGCCTCAGTTCTCTGGTTCAGTATGCTCAGCTCAACTCCCCAGAATCAGCACTCCTTTTTCAAGTCCGCCCCCCCCAAAAAAAGTCTTCCCAGACTTATCTGGGCCCTACTCTCAGTTGGCAATCTTACTATGTTGGGCAAGCCCTCGACCTGGAGCAGCTAAGTAAGCTGAGGGACAAGCTAATTGGGCAGAACTCTAGGATTGAGTGTACATTGTTATCCTGGGGTGACTTCATTAAAGCAAGAGTCCCCCACCCCCCAGGAAATGGCTGGACAAAATTCTAAACCTGGTTACATGACCACCTGACAGATATCTGGAATGATGGACACAACATGGGCTTTGCAAACCAGAGCAAAGAACACCACCTGCTGAAGAGACCATTTCTGGTGCCTACTGTGCTTCAGTGAATCATCAGAAGGGAGAACACCAGAATGATGATAAGGTTCTCATCTACTCTGTGCAGCTCTACACCAAAGAGATACTGCAGTCACTCACACCGACTGAAAGCATCCACCACTGCTCATTGAGGAGAACATAGCTGAGAACCTGCTGTGCTTCCTCTACCTCCAAATCCCCTGGGATGAGGCTTTTGGGTGCTACTAACAGGAGATAGTTTTCTCTAAGAATAGAGGAAATACCCAAAATGCAGGCTCATCGTGGTCTTGAACACGCAGGGGGATGAGCTGCAACAACTACTGGAACTTAAGCTGGAGCCAGAACTGGAATCATTAGAGCTGGAGCTGGGACTAGTACTGGGGCCAGAGCAGCCTGAATTTAGAACCACTGCTTGAGGCAGGGCTAGATCTGGGGCCAGGACTGGAGTCCACACAGTTGTGCATGGTATCACAGAGTGCCAGAGCCAAACCTGAGACTAGAACGAAAGCTGGAGCCTATGTCCTGGAGCCAATACCAGAAAATCCCAGGAAACAACTACCATTACTCTAAGACAAGCATGTCAAACTCAAAGGCTAACACGGGCCGAATAAACAAGGTTTAAGTTTACTAGAGGCCCAGTGCCTGAATTTATGCACCAGTGGAGTCCCTTGTCCTGGCCTGCAAGATCGAACCAAAATTAGCTCTCCCACATCTCTTGAGGGGTTCCGGATTGCAAGAGGCTGCAAGCCAGGCTGAGAGACACCCCCCCCCCCTCCCCAGTGCATGATAGGGACCGCGGGGGGGCTCCAGGGCTCTTGGGCTGATCAGGGCCAGCCAGCCGGGGAGGGACATGGGAGGTTGGCTAGCCAGGGAGGGACCACTGGGCTCCAGGATGTGTCTGGCCTGTCTCACTCAGTCCTGATTTGCTGGACCCCAGCAGTAAGCTAACCTACCAGTCAGAGTGTCTGCCCCCTGGTGGTCAGTGCACATCATAGCGAGCGCTTAAGTGGCCTTAGCATATCATTAGCATATTACGCTTTGATTGGTTGAATGGTCGACGGGACACTTAGCACATTAGGCTTTTATTATATAGGATGAGGGCCGCAAAAAAAAAAACAAAAGCTTTAATTTTCATAGAAAACGTAGGTTTATTTCGATAGAGACATGCTGAATACAAAGGGCTGAAATAAATGAGTAATCATTAACATAGAATAATAGAACATTTTAATAAAAATTAATATTTTTTTCTTGAGCATTAACTTACCAGACACTGCATAACTGCACAACTTAATAAGCGTAACGCAAATAAACCTATTTTTCTTGTTCTCCTAAAGCGAAATATTTCCTGTTGTGCACACCAAACAAGTCAGTCCAAGGCTAATGACTTGGCAATTGGCTGCTAAAATATTTGCTGCTAGTATTAGTGGAGAGAAATGGTGCGCCTGCATGTAAAGCTCGTAAGGGAAATGAATGTAACACTATTATAGTAATCAGTCATTAGCGAACGTAATTCGTTATTAATAATTATGTATAGCAGGATATTGTAAAAATTAAGTTATGAAATTTTTATTAAACGTTTCTTACATACTATTATATTGGCTGGGCCGCAGAAATATTCATTGTGGGCTGCATGCGGCCCATGGGCCGCGAATTTGATGTGCTTGCTCTAAGATGTGCTCCTAGTGTAACCTAAAGTGCAAATGAAAGGCCTGTACAGGCACACCTAATTTTATTGTGTTCCACTTTATTGTACTTCACAGGTGTTGTGTTTGTTTGTTTTAAGTTGAAGGCAAGGTCCTCCACCAGCAAACAGATTGACTTGCTTTATTGCAATACTTGCTTTATTATGGTGGTCTGGAACTGAACCTGCAATATCCTTGAGGTGTGCCTGAACAGGTGGCTGTTTCATGCCTGGTATGTTAGAGGAACATCCCTATTCAGAAAGAGGCCTTTATGAGCAGAAGTGGCTAATAAACTTTGTGCTGACCTGGGGAGTGGGGGCCAGGTTGGGAAGAAAAGGAAACTTATAGATTTTTTGTTTTAAATAAAAAAGCCATGTGCAGTTTATCTTAGTGTGTCCAGTCTTCCTTCATCTGATATCAGTGGGACTTGGTAGTTTTTGACCAGTACATTTAATTAAGTAGGTCTCTTTCTTCATTAGTAAATAAATGTAGTGTTTATTAAAGTTTGTTTTCCTTTCTTAACCTTCTTGGCATGATAATGGATGACAGAGGGTAGGTGGATTTTGAATGTAAAACAACAAATTTGTTAATAGATCACAGTTTAAGCAGACACAGAGTTTTGTTGAGGAAGCAAGTTTGACATCTGATGTCAGGGTAATTGTAAGAACTTTGACCTGTTAGGCCTTGGGATATCTACATTCTGTCCAGCCATTACAGATCCAAGGAGTTCATATTTATTAGAATTGGAATTTGTAAATATACTTTTTCTTGGAGTTATATGTACATTTTCAGGGCCCCTCTTATCTTTATTTTCCACTTTTACAATGAGCTTCTTAATTATTCTTAAAATAAATTGAGGAATATACTAAAACTCAGTAGAACGTAGGCTTACTGATATTTTGCCCCATCCTAATTTTTCAGCAGTTGTCTTTGGATTGATGACAGTTATCTATAAATTTTTAAGAATCTTTGATAAAACTTTCCCAGGTAAAGAATATAAAATCTACTTATAAAACTGCAGCTGGCATGGTGGATAAGATGCTATAAGTTATTCTAATTAGCTGTAATTCATAAGCCTTCTTAGATTTATTCTGAATGCAGTATTTTCATATATTGCCCTTGACATTAACAAGTCTGCCCTCAACTATATTGAAAATTATTTAGTGCTCTTTGTTAGTGATGGTTGGAAAGGTGAAGCAAGATTCTTTCTTTGTAATGTCTTGCTTTCATCTTTTCATGTCTATTACTGTTGCTTCCTCTCAACTTTAGCCCTTATTCCTATATTATAAGAATAGTGCAAGTTTGGGGAAGATGGCAGAGGAGGTAGCAACAAGAATCTGTCTGATGTAACTATTTTGGAACTTTGAAGTCTGTTAATGTTTTGCAACTTCAGGAAAAGACTTGGTAGTTAATTTTGGTTAATTTCAGCTCTTAGCACAGTAGCAGCCTGACAGGCAGCTCTGCACATTTTTCTGTAGCACTTTGAACATAGCTTAAGGGAACCAGGGTGGGCAAAAAGGACCCTGTTCCCCAAATTTTGAGGTTCTCTTCTCTGACTGCTGAATATTGCTTCTGATCACAGAGGTGCAGACAAAGAGTCAGGCAACCATTGTTGCTCCTCCCCCATTCTTACAACCTCCTCTCCCACTGGCTAAAGTGATTTCCCAGGGAATTTATGGGACTAATTGCCTCTCCCCTACCCCTCTTAAAATTTTCTTTTTTTCCCCCTTTTGGGAGCCAGGCATTAAAGACTAGGACATTAAAGAACAACTGCTTATGGGGGAAATTAGAAAATGACTCTATGTTCAGGGAAAGCTCAGAAAGGACCTGAGAAGATCTTATGTTTACACTTAAGGCTGATCCTCAGCACAGAGACAGCCTACAACAATAAAAAAAACAAACAAACAAAATCCAATAACCAGAAAGCAAACATTGGAGAAGAGGAAGAATCTGATTTCCAAAGGGGTCATATTACTAGATTTAAATTGCCAGTGTTCAACAACAACAAATCACAAGTCATATAAAGAAACAGAAAAATATGGCCTATTCAAAAGAAAAAAAATCAGAAAGTGTTTCTGAAAAAGAATAACAGATACACTAGACCAAGACTTTAAAACACCTCTCTTTAAAAATCTTAAAGAACTAAATGAAGATGTGAAGAAAGGCAAGAAAATGATGTATGAACAAAATGGAAATATCAATAAAGAGGCAGAAAACTAAAAAAGAAATTCTAGAGCTGAAAAATACAATAATTGAAATGAAAAATTCACTAAAAGAGCCAAAGGCAGAACAGGCAGAAAAAAGAATTAGCAAACTTGAAGATAGGAAAATGGATATTATTGAGTCTAAGGAACACAGAGATTGAAGAAAAGTGAAGAGAGCCTAAGGGACCTGTGGGACATCCTCAAGCTGACCAGCATACACATTCTCAAGAGTTTCAGAATGAGAAAAGAAAAAGGTGCTTTTTGGAGAAAAAGTTGCTGGAAACTTCCCAGATTTGATGAAAGGCATATATATGAATATCCAAGAAGCTTAATGAATTCTAAGATGAGCTGAGAGAGATGCACACTGAGACAAATAATAATCAAACTTTAAAAAGCCAAAGACAAGGACAGAATCTTGAAAGCAGCAAGAGAAGCAAGTCATCACATAGATATGATCCTCAATAAGATTATTAGCAGATTTCTTATAAAAAAACTTTGGAGGCCAGAAAACAATGGGCCAATATATTTAAAGTGCTAAAAGAGAAAAAAATAAACTCTATCAACCTCAAGAATCCTATATCCAGCAAAACTGTCCCCATAGAATGAGGGAGAAATTAATACCTTCTCAGCTATACAAAAGCTGAGAGGATTTGTAACCTATAGACTTTGCAACAAATGCTAAGGGAGTCCTACAAGGTGAAATGAGAAGACACTAGACCCGTGGTCGGCAAACCGCAGCTCGCGAGCCACATGCGGCTCTTTGGCCCCTTCAGTGTGGCTCTTCCACAAAATACCACGTGCGGGCGCACACGTACAGTGCGATTGAAACTTTGTGGCCCATGCACAGAAGTCGGTATTTTGTGGAAGAGCCACACTGAAAGGGCCAAAGAGCCGCATGTGGCTCATGAGCCACGGTTTGCCGAGCCACAGTTTGCCGACCATTGCACTAGACAATAACTCAAAGTCTTAAGGAGAAAGAAAGATTGCAATACAGGTAAATAAGTGGGCAGTTATAAAAGCTAGTATTATTGTAACAATGGTTTGTAACTATACTTTTTATTTCTTACATGATTTAAGATATCCCCCCAAGGGGTCCCAGATTGTGAGAGGGCGCAGGCCAGGCCGAGGGACCCTACTGGTGCACAATCGGGGCCAGGGAGGGACACGGGAGGGCTCCAGGGTGTGTCTGGCCCATCTTACTCAGTCCTGATCAGCCAGATCCCAGCAGCAAGCTAACCTACTGGTCAGAGTGTCTGCCCTCTGGTGGTCAGTGCACATCATAGTGAGCCGTTGAGCGGCCTTAGCATATCATTAACATATTATGCTTTGATTGGTTGAATGGCCAACTGGATGACCAGACACTTAGCATATTAGGCTTTTATTATATAGGATAAAAGTTTCAAAACAGCAAGAAGAAAAAACATTAAGCACCTAATACCAGGAAAACAGGATTAAAAGGATGAATAGTTCAATAGTGATAGTTGGAGACTTCAGTATCCCACTCACAATAATGGATAGAACAGACAAACACAAGATAGATAAAGTTAGCTATATCTAATTGACAAATACATAACATTGTACCCCCAAAATAGAGTACGCATTCTTCTCAAGTGGACAGGGATATTTCTCAGGTTAGAGCATATGTTAGGTCACAATTAAGTCTCAGTAGATTTTTAAAGATAGGTATCACACCAGGTATTTTTTCTGACCATACCGGATAAAGTTAGAAACCATTAACAAAAGGGAATCTGGAAAATTGAAAAAATTGGAAATTAAACAACACTTTAAAACAACTAATGTATCAAAGAAATCACAAGGGAAATTAGAAAATACTTAGAGACAAATGAAAAAGAAAATACAACAAATCAAAGCTTATGGGAAACGGCAAAAGTGGTGCTAAGGAGGAAATTTATGGCTATACAGTAGTCCTTTCATATATACAGTGGATAAGCTTCAAGGCCCCCAGTGGATGCCTGGAACTGGCGATAGTACTTAACCCTATATATACAATGTTTTTTCCTGTACATACATACCTATGGTAAAGTTTAATTTATAAATTAGGAACAGTAAGATATTAACAGCAGTAAAATAAACTAACAATAAAATAGGGCATTTATAACAACATCTATAATAATAAAAGCATAATATCCTTCCAGACAAAGCCGGGGCTATGAGGGAAGCCCGGGTCCCGGGTGCCAGAGGGAAGCTGGTGCCGGCAGCTGGGGGAAGGAAGGCCTACTCTTGCACGAATTTCGTGCTTTGGGCCTCTAGTACGGTAATAAAAGTTATGTAAATGTGGCATTATTTTTTTCTGTTTTAGCAGCTTTGTTGCTATGTTTTTTAATGCAATAAAGTAAACATTCCAATCTCATAAAAGTCTTAATTTTTAGCAAAGCTATTTTTCTTTATAAGCAAGAGGCCTAGATTTTTAAATAAGCAGCAAGTTCCATACTACAGCAGCACACAGATAACTCCCAGAGCAATTCATTGACCTGACAATAGGAAATAATGACAGATTATCAGAATCCACGTGGACAGTATCACTTTGTCAAGAAGCATTAGGCTTCCTTTTTAAGTAAGATTTTACTTTGCTATTTGTAGAGAGATTGAGAGCATTCTATATCAATAAAATGCAAACATGCTTTTTTATTCATTTGACATGATCACACCTACATGCTGAAAAGAAAGCAAAGAGATTGGGGGCAGGGCTCAGATTCATAAGTTTTTTTATATTCACAATTTTACTTTAAGGCATCATGTAGCATTATTAAATAAAGTAAGAGTTACTTGAACACAAGCACTGTGATACTATGACAGTCAATCTGATAACTGAGAAGCCTACTAAGTGAATAATGGGCAGGTGATGTGTACAGCATGATGCACTGGAGAAAGGGCTGATTTATGTCCCATGTGGGGTGGAGCAGGGACATAAGTTAAACTACTCAGAACGGTGCACAATTTAAAACTTATGAAATGTTTATTTCAGGAACTTTTCATTTAATATTTTCAGACCTTAGTTGACCTCAGGTAACTGAAACCACAGAAAACAAAATTGTGGATAAGGGGGGACTTTTGTAAATGTTTACATAAAAAGACAAGAAAGGTTCCAAGTCAGCAATCTAACTTTATAACACCACCAACAAAAAAACAGGCTAAACCCAAAGCTAGGAGAGGAAGGCAATAATAAAGATTGAGCAGAGATAAAATAGAGAAAATCAATGAAACTAAAAGTTGATTCTTTGAGATCAACAAAATTGACAAACTGTTAGGTAGATGGACTATAAAAAAAGAGAAAAGGTTCAAATTACTAAAATCAGAAATAGAAGTAGGGACATTACTACAGATTCTACAGAAATAAAAAAGGCATTGTAAGAGAATACTGTGGACAATTGTATGCCAACAAATTGAATAACAGATGAAATGGACATACCTAGAAACAAAATCTACCAAGAAAAAAAAGGGGAAGAAATAGAAAATATTAATAGATACATCACTACTACTAAGGAGATTGAATTAGTAATTTAAAAAAGCTGTCTACAGATTCAGTACAGTCCATATCAAAATTCCAAATAGAAGAACCCATTCTAAAATCCATATGGAATCTCAAAATATCCCAAATAGCCAAATAATCTTAAAAAAAGAAAACTGGTGAACCCAGTTTTTTATTTCAAAACTTACTACAAAGCTACAGTAATCAAAGCAATGTTATTGACTAAAGCAGACATATAGACCAGTGGAATAGAGAATCCAGAAATTAACTCACATATAGGGTCAGATGATTTTTGACAAGGGTGCTAAGACCATTCATTGGGGCAAGGACAGTCTTTTCAAGAAATGGTGCTGGGAAAACTGGATATCCACAAGCAAAAGAATGAAGTTGAACCCTTACTTAACACCTTATTCAAAAATTGCTTCAAAATGGGTCAGTGACCTAAACATAAGAACTAAAACAATAATAGGACTTCACGACATTTATTTAGCTTCATGACATTGGATTTGGCAATGACTTCTTGGGTCTGGCATCAAAGGCACAGATAAAAGAAAAAAAATAGACAAATTGAACTTCATTGAAATTTTAAAATTTTGTGAATCAAATGACACTATCCACAGTAAAAGACAACCCTCAAAATAGAAGAAAATATTAGTAAATGATATATCTAAATCACTAATAACAAGAATATATAGAGGACTCCTAAAACTCAACAACAAAAATTAGAAAACCTGATTCAAAAATGGGCAAAGGACATGAATAGACATCTCTCCAAAGAAGATAAACAAATGGTCAATTAGTCACGAAAAAAAGCAGAGAATAGGTGTTTGAAAGGATATGGGGAAATTGGAACCCTGGTGCACTATTGGTAGGAATATAAAATGGTACTGCTATTGTGGAAAACTATATGGAAGTTCTTCAAAAAATTAAACAGAATTACGGGATGATTCATCAATTTCACTTTTGGGTATATTCCTAAAAGAATTGAAAGCAGCATCTCAAAGAGATATTCGTACACTTATGTCATAACAGCATTACTCCCAATGGTTTAAATGTGGAAGCAACAAGTGTCCATGGACAGATCAATGGACAAGCAGAATATGGTATATACATACAATGTATTATTATTCAGCCTTAAGAAGGAAGGACATTCTTCAATATATTACAACATGGATGAACTTTGAGCACATTATTGTCACAATAAGACAAATCCTCTATGATTCCACGTATACATGGTATTTAGTGTAGTCAGAATCATACAGAAAGAATATGGTGGATGCTGGGGGGAATAGGAAAATTGGTGAGTTATTGTTTAGTGGGTACAGAATTTCAGGTTTTACAAGATGAAGAGTTATGGGAATGGTTGGTAGTATTAACAACAGTGTGAATGTATTTAGTAACACTGAACTGTGCACTTGAAAATATTTAACATGGTAAGTTTTATGTTGTGTATTTTACCACATAAAATTTAATAAATATATTGCAGGTTTATCTCAGTTTATGTGTATTACGTTCATCTGTTCTTCATGTTACCACCAAATTTATCTTTCTAAAACACTGCTTTATTTTTTATCATTTCTGTGCTCAAATTTCCATTGGCCTCTAGTGTCTGGCCTCTGTCCATCTTTGTATCCTTACCTCCCATTGTTAAAATCATCCTACATTAACTAAACTAATTACTTAACTTTCTCCCAGCTCTATCTGCAACCTTTTGATTCTGGACAGACTTGTAATTCCTACCTTTAATACTATTTTTTCCCTTTTTCAATGGCTTACTTAAATTTGAACTCCCCTAGGAAATGTTCTCTGAATGTCCCACTTGCAGTGGGTTCACTTCTAAAGACCTATAGCATCTATTGATGAAACAATTCATTTAACAGTTGGCGCTGGCGGATATTTGTTTTTGTGCACTTGTCTTATTGCCACAAATATCTCTAACTTAATGGATTCAGAACTATATCTTACAATTATTTGTAAATACCCACTTGACTTAATAACAGGAATTGATTTATTGACATTTTATGGATAATAAGAAGTAAAGATGCTCTTCACGTAAATTTCAGACCTTTATCTGTCAAATTCTAGAGCATTGGGCAGTGTTTCTTCAGAAGGTACTCTTGGTATTCAGGCTGAGTACTAGCCCTTGTTAAATTTTTTAGAGTAATTAAATGTGGTACTAGTAAATTGTCTGTAAGGTGACTTTGTGTATATTTTCAGGCAATAAAATAGTTTTGAGAAATGTGGAATCTTAATTTTTTTTTTTTACTCTAGTATGTCAGAAATAAGTTTTTGTATTTGAACAAAATAATCTTTTGTTCATGTGTTGGGATTAAATAAAGTTAGTTGTAGAAATGGCTTGCTAGTTCTGTGTCAAACTGTGTCAGTGTTGTAATGCTTATACCAGTTTTGGTTTTAAGTCAGAGGAGTTCAGATGGACTTGAAGTTAGCAATTCTAAATTACTTTACTATGGTACTGAATTTTCTCTGTTTGGAAGTCAAGTTTTAATGTGTTGTTGTTTTTTTTCTTTTAACAGTTGATTGTTAGCACAAAGGTTTGTTTCTATTAGTGTCGTGTGTGTGTGTGTGTGTGTGTGTGTGTGTGTGTACATGTACATGCATATGCCTTCTGTAGGGTTATGATTAGAATACTGAAGTGTTAAATTTTTTCTTCTGAACCCAAAAAAGATAAATGCTCATATATATTACTAGAGGCCCAATGCACAAAATTTGTGCAAGGGGCTCGGCCCTCGCAGCCCCAGCTTTGTCTGTAAGGTTGTCCGGACAGTCGTTCCACAGTTCGGCTGATTTGCATATTATGCTTTTATTATTATAGATTAGCTACAACTGTGCCAGGCCCCATTTTAAGTGCTTCTCATGTTTTATTTTTTCAACAGCTCATATGTACTCATTAAGACTCACTTTTCAGGCAAGAAACAGGCAGGTTAAATGCACCTAAGACCACACTGACAGTTAAGTGGCAGAGACAGGATTTGAACACATTCTGGCTCCTGAGCATACATGATTCACAGTAACTGTCCTCTGAAACATTTTCAATATTACCATACTAGACCACCACCCAACTTTCTGAAAGTCAGTAGTGACCCACTTATTATACTCGATCTCATAGCATTCAGTTTTATGTGCAGAATGACATATATCCATGTCCTATTGCAAAACTGCCACATAAACTGTTAGGTGACATGTTTACTCTACTTACTGTTATCTAGAAGTTACTAGAGTAATCACATCTCCAAAAACATTTTAAAACTATATCCCTTCCCAAGCCTCAGTTAATATTAATCTACTTATTATGAGACCAGTGTTTCTGACCTTTTCCCCCTCTAAGACCTAGGAATTATAATTTTATGTTCCTCAGGCATGAAACAGCTCGGGCCACTAACACAGGCATCAGGCGAGGATGAACTAAGGACTATCTATCTGCTTTGCCCCTGATTGATATAAGAGCAACAACACCAGTCAGGTGTCTCCTTGCCCACTGCCAAGGGGTTGAAGTATTAAATCCACTGCTCTTAAGAACCTATAGAGAACATTCTAATAACTTTTATGCCCCCTGTCAAAAACACTTAGAAAAATGGGTATTATTTCAAGAAATTTAATGGGGAATGTGTTAATTACATGCACAAAACTAAATAGTTTATTAGACTTTTAACCTATTACTTGGAGTAGTATTCATTTTAAGTAGTACTTTTTAAAATAAGCTATTGTTTTTGGAGAATCTTATTAGAATGTAAGTTGCTCAGTGGTAGGAATTTTATCTTATACTGTGTATTGTTAATATCAAACTAATATCTTACATCATGCTTCAGTAAGTATTACTAGAGGGTAAGATGCCTATTTTTCTGGCTTTTAGAAAGTCTGTTTTTATGGTGAGAGAATGATTTTACTTTGATTTGATTTGATTTGATTTGTTTTCTTTTTACAGCCCCATTGACAAACCTTCAGATTCTCTCAGTATAGGGAATGGTGATAATTCCCAACAGGTAAGATTTTGATATTGTATCCTTCCATATATCTGTTCTCCCCCCTAAAACAGGGCATTCTGTGTAAGTGAATTTCTAGATAGTGAAAAATACTTTAAATTTTAAACAATTTAAAAACACTTTTAGTGGATAGCCTTGCTAAATGTATTATAATTAGCCTTCTTTTTTCTCTACAGAATCTATAGAGCATAATTTAACCCTTTCATAATGTGTTCAGAGTTATCATTATGAACCCGTTATAATACTGTGTCCTTAGAATCTGCTATTATTGGTCTTCTTGACTCTACATGAAATGGTCCCAGACTATGTCTTCTACATTCTTGATTTTAAGCATTGTTTCTATGACATATGCTCCCTTGTCCCTTGCTGTCAACTTTATTTTCTTTTTTTTTTTTTTTTTTTTCAAATATATTTTATTGATTTTTTACAGAGAGAGGAAGGGAGAGAGATAGAGAGTTAGAAACATCGATGAGAGAGAAACATCGATCAGCTGCCTCCTGCACATCTTCTACTGGTGATGTGCCTGCAACCCAGGTACATGCCCTTGACCGGAATCGAACCCGGGACCCTTCAGTCCGCAGGCCGACGCTCTATCCACTGAGCCAAACCGGTTTCGGCAACTTTATTTTCTATTTCTCTCATGTACTTGCTCCAGAAATTTTCCCTTCCTCCAAATGACTGAGATTTGGAGTTACCTCATAGTGAAACTGAATGAAGTCCTGATCTTTAGAGCATGCTTTGTATCATCTTGTCTAGTTGCTAGTATTTCACTGGTTAGGTTTCTTTTCTTTCTTTCTTTTTTTTTTTTTTTTTTTTTTTTTTTATTGCTTTTAGAGATGACGGGAGAGGGAGAGATAGAAACATCAATGATGAGAGAGAATCATTGATCGGCTGCCTCCTGCACACCCCACACTGGGGATCGAACCCACAACCCGGGCACGTGCCCTGACCAGGAATCAAACTGTGACCTCCAGTTTCATAGGTCAGTGCTCAACCACTGAGCCACACCAGCTGGGCACTGGTTAAGTTTCTGTACACTTTCTTACATTAGTAAAAATAAAATGTAGTTCTAATCTCTTCCATAGTGTTTGTGAGAAACGTAGAGATCTGAAATACACTGCTTTTCCAAAATTTTTGCCTACAAATTCCATAAAAGAATTTGAATATCTGTATGTCCTCTTGTGTATTTTAGGTTAACATTTAAGATTTGTTTAATAATAAGTTTTAAAAATTACAAAGGAAATATTGGTACTTTAATTTGATCAAAGCAACTTATGTAAGTATAGATTTTGATAAAAATTAGTTATAAAACAAACAAAATTATATTGGAAATTCATCTCTTATTGAGATAGATAGGAACATTTTTAAATTAGTTTTATGTACCTGTCATGCATATTACCTTTCGGTTTAAGTTTCAGCAGCAATCCAGTCATGTTTTCATTTTTCTAAATGTTAAGTGCTAAGATATCTTGTTTGTATAAATGAGAGATGGAACAAATAGTATTATATCATTATCACTCAATTTTTTTTTAACTCCTGAGTTGAATACCTAAAAATCATATAAAGATTTATCATAAAAATTATTTTAATGATGTATTTGGAAATAACTTGATTAGATCTTCTAATCTTTGTTCAAAACTTAGTGCATTGGGAATCACCTAGTTTGCAAAAGAATCCAGTCATTAGAGCCCATCACTTTCTCATCACCAACCTGAATATTTCTAATAAATTTTGGTTTGATTCCCAGAAAGTTTTTACTGTTAGATAAAATATTTAGTTAGGTCCCAGAGAGTGAAAAATAATTCTTTTCTATGTAAAGTGAGAGAAGTTAGGTTGTAAAATGAGAGGAGACTGGTTTAGTCTTTTCAGGAGGGTCAGTTTTAGAGAAGACTGTTTATATAAGTTGATGGATTTTTTTGAAAATATGTGCTCTCCTAAAAGAAGTTAAGTACCCCAGTTTGAAGATGACTATTCTAATACCTTTTGTTGCAAGTCATTTTAATCGTGGCTTATTAAAATGTATAAACTTATATTAATTATTCTTTTCTTTTCCTATTTCATTTAGATATCTAACAGTGATACACCTTCACCGCCACCTGGTTTATCAAAATCTAACCCAGTCATCCCCATCAGTTCATCCAATCACAGTGCACGCTCTCCTTTTGAAGGGGCAGTAACTGAGTCACAGTCGTTATTCTCAGATAACTTTCGCCATCCCAACCCTATTCCAAGTGGGCTTCCTCCTTTCCCCAGCTCCCCACAGACATCTAGTGACTGGCCTACAGCACCAGAGCCACAGAGCCTCTTCACATCAGGTATATAACAGCTCCACTGTATGTTAATAATTATACTCAGACTACAATGAGACCCTGGTTTGATGGGTTTTTATCCGTTTTCTCTCCATTTCCTTTTTCATAAAAATGTACACATTTAAAAATATAAACTGCATGGAATTGGATGGTTAGATAAGTTGTTTTATGACCTGGAACTTAGTTCTATGTTAACAGAGAGATTTCTCCAGAAATCAAAGGTTAGATCATTTTTTCCAATTGTAAAACACATAGTCCTCTAGACCAGCGGTTCTCAACCTGTGGGTCGTGACCCCTTTGGGGGTCGAACGACCCTTTCACAGGGGTCGCCTAAGACCATCGGAAAACATATATAATTACATATTGTTTTTGTGATTAATCACTCTGCTTTAATTATGTTCAATTTGTAACAATGAAATTGGGGGTCACCACAACATGAGGAACTGTATTAAAGGGTCACGGCATTAGGAAGGTTGAGAACCACTGCTCTAGACAGTATTAAGGGCTTACATTTTATTTTATTTTAATTCTTTTCTTTTTTATTAATCCTCACCCAAAAATACTTTTCCATTGAGAGAGAGAGAAACATCGATGTGAGAGAGACACGTTGATTGGTTGCCTCCTACATGCACCCCGACCAGGGCAGGGATCAAACCTGCAACTGAGGTATGTGCCCTTGACTGGAATTGAACCCCAGACCCTTAAGTCCACCGGCTGACGCTCTGTCCACTGAACCAGATCGGCTAGAGCAGGGCTTAAATTTTAAACCAGATTTGTGTTTGTATAGTTAAATTTAAGATTCCCCTCACCTCCAGCTGACAAGACATATGTTGATGTATATTAAAATTTACATATTTTTTGGGAAAAAAAATAAAATTTATATTTTGGCATTTTTGAGCCATTTTCATTTTTATTTATTATAAGTTCTCTTATTAATGTGAATAGCATCTATTCTCAATGGAACAGACAAATTATACTTTGTCTTTAATAAAAACATTTTAAAATGTAAACTTTACTAATAAATTCTGTTATATTTGTTATTACTTTATTTCATTTAAATGACTTATTTTGTTTTTTGTTGTGTGTGTATTTTAAAATATATTTTTATTGATTTCAGAGAGAGGGAGAAGGAGAGAGTGATAGAAACATCAATGATGAGAGAGAATCTTCGATTGGCCATTTCCTGCATGCCCCCCCACTACTGGGGACCGATCCACAACTGTAACCCGGGAATGTGCCCTGACCAGGAATCGAACTGTGACCTCCTGGTTCATGGGTCGATGCTCAACCACTGAGCAACACCAGCCACACCGGGTTTTGATTATGAATGTCTGAATATAATTTGGGTTTCAAGTACTTTTTCTCTCATTAGCACAATCAGTCTCTATCATTCAGAGGTTTTTGTTGTTGTTGTTTTGAGTTTATTTGGTTAGTCCTCACCTGAGAATTTTTTTTCCCCGTTGATTCTTTTTTAAGAGAGTGGAAGGGAGCAGGAAAGACACAGAGAAACAACAGAGTGAGAGACACATTGATTGGTTGCCTCCTGCACGTACCACTACCAGAGCCAGAGATCGAGCCTGCAACCCAGGTGCCCTTGACCAGAATCGAACCTGCGACCCCTCAATCTGCAGGCCAACACTCTAATCACTGAGCAAAACCAGCTAGGACAATTCTGAGTTTTTGATGTTAGTAACTTAAGAATGAAATTATTGCACGGTCAGTGTAGGTCAGTGGTTGAGCATTGAACTATGAATCGAGTTTACAGTTCGATTCCCAGTCAGGGCACATGCCCGGGTTGCAGGCTCGATCCTCAGTGTGGGTATGCAGGAGGCAGCTGATCAATGATTCTTTCTCATTGTTGATGTTTCTATCTCTCTCCTTTCCTTTCTGAAATCAATAATATACATATTGTGTGTGTGTGTGTGTGTGTGTATAATGAAATTAGTATATGAGGACTTGTAATTTTACAAAATCTTATTAATGTGCTAAGAAATTATACTTTATGTATATTTGCCTTTACCTTGTAATACGATGTTTAACTTTCACTAGTATGGATATTTACTAAGTGTGAAAGTGAGCTATGTATTTTAAATTCATCACTCATTTTGTCCCCAACAGAAACAATCCCAGTATCGTCCTCTACAGACTGGCAAGCAGCATTTGGCTTTGGTTCTTCTAAACAACCAGAGGATGACTTGGGTTTTGATCCCTTTGATGTCACTCGAAAAGCCTTAGCAGACCTGATTGAAAAGGAACTATCAGTCCAAGACCAGCCTTCCCTTTCACCCACATCTCTTCAGAACTCCTCTTCACACACTACAACCGCCAAAGGTCCAGGCTCTGGATTCCTGCATCCTGCTGCACCTACAAATGCCAACTCTCTCAATAGTACCTTTTCAGTCTTGCCACAGAGGTTCCCTCAATTTCAGCAGCACCGAGCAGTTTATAATTCATTCAATTTTCCAGGCCAGGCAGCCCGCTATCCTTGGATGGCCTTTCCACGCAATAGCATCATGCACTTGAACCACACAGCAAACCCCACCTCAAATAGTAATTTCTTGGACTTGAATCTCCCGCCACAGCACAACACAGGTCTGGGAGGGATCCCTATAGCAGGTAGGTTCATTTATAGTCCTTGAGAATTTGTGAATAACTCATGCCTTTGGGTTATTGGGTGGGTAGGGAGGGAACTTTTGAATAACAGAGTATTTATTTAGTCTTGGAAATTTCTTTGGAAAAAAATTAAAGTCCTTGTAATCTAAAATTTTTTTAATTGGGTAGATGCCTTGTAATATTGAGCTTTATAAGGATGGTGGAGTATTATACTTAGTTACTGCTTAGAATAATTTCACTTAATAAGGTAGTTACCAAATTTTCACATGCCATAAAAATACAAAAAGAAAAAAATGGCCTCTGAAATTATGGTGCCAACACCATGGTCAGAATTCTGATTATGCATTCTAAAAGTAAACTGGTTAAAAAAAATTTTTAAAGATGGTAGTAAGTGAGAGCATGAAGGATAAAGCCACTCTGTAATTCTTTTGGCAGTTAACTTATTTTGACTCATATACACATACACACACATCAAAACTGTGCTTAATGTTAATAAAGTATTTAATATTTGAGAACTCTGATTATTAATATTTCACAGACATTACGTGCATAAGTATATTTTCTGTAAAAAAGGAATTGTTTAAGGAGATATATTTTCCCTTTTGGCATGTCATTTTTATTTGTTAGGGGGGCGGTATTAAGTTTCTATAAGTGATGCCAGAATAATTCAGGTTTCAGAATTTTGGGGTTTTAAGGTCCCATATAGTCTTAGATCAAGTGACTTCTATATCTAAAGGAATCATTCTTATTAATAGTTTTTTAAAGTTTAATTTGGGCTTTAGAAGTGACTAGTAAAAGAGTTTGTTCTTCTTCTGATTCTCTCAAGTAGAATAGAATAGTCCCTCACTCAAATGTAATTCATGAAATTTATTTTTATCGTTTGTCATAGCCTTTAAGATATGGCATGGCACAGCATTATTGTCATAATGTTACCAGCAAGGTGTTCATTGTCTTGGTTTTAGCGAGATTGATAGATGAATTTACAGAGATCCATCAAAATTCTTTGGCTCTAATCTCTTTATGACCAACAGTATTTCATTTTTAAGGCAAGTAGGGGGATTGAGAGTATTGTTTGTAGCTGTTGATATAGTGAATATAACAGTTGATACAGAAAGTTATTTTGCATAATCTTGATAGCACTTACTATAGTAGTTTGCATATCAGTGGGACTCATGATATTTGTTAATCTGATATGATAGGTGACTCAGTGACAATTTTTAATTATCTTCTATATGATATTCACAGAAACACCAAGTGTTCAGTTTTTGGTACTCATTTTATTGTTCCTTTCAAGACAGCATATTAGGGTGTAATTTTGTTTTGTTTTAATCATATAGAAATGTGGGATTTCAATTACTACTAGTGTATCTTATAGCTGATTATTACATTAAAATTAAAGTTATGTTCCTCTAAAAAAAATAAATAAAATAAAGTTATGTTCCTCTAAACATTGTAAACATTTAAAAATAAAATATTAAACCAATTACAGTGAATATTTGGGCTCCTATTTGCCCAACAATGAAGGAGGCCATGTGGGTAATACAAAAGAAATATAAAATATGGATACTGTTTCCAGGTATTTTACAGTGTAGAAGAGATAAGATGATTATGTATGAAAGTGGTAACTATATGATACTGGAATCCCAGAGACATTAATGGAGCTTATATTGCTGGGGAGGCTTCATTGAAGAAGTAGAAATTGATCTGTGCTATGGAATCTTGGATTTGGGTTAGCAGGAGGGAAAGAGAAAGACCTTGTATGTTGATGGGAATGCCTGAATAAAGGTCTAGGCAGGAATTTATTACTATGTCATGATGTGAAGAAGCAGTTGAACTGCCTTCTATAGCAGGAGATGCTTCATGTATTATAGAGGGAACAGATAAGAAGATGGGAACTTGGTCAGCAAGGCAAACAGCATTTCTTGATCTGTCAGGAAGGAGGATGGATGCCTTTGTGGAACTTTAGTTCTTAGCTATTTTCATTGTGTACTTTTATTTGACTTATTACATGACCGTTGTCTGTTCTTCCAGTTTTATTATTATCATATTGTCCATTAGCATAAAAAGAGCAGTTTTATCCAAATATTTTAAGCCAGTAGGTGTTCTGGAAATGCCTCAGTGGTAATGAGTAATCACTGATTTGTGAGTATAGTTATCCTCATGTTAGTCAAATGAAAAAAAAATCTTGTGGGAGGTGGAGAGAATTTGTTATTTCAGATTTTAACTATGCATACTTGTTTGGTATTTAAATGGTGACTTATTATTAAGCTTATTATTAGATTATTTTTAAGGCTTTGATGACTAGAGAAATTTTAGTTTAATGTACCAAAATATTTTAAATTGTTACCAAGAGTTATACAGAATCCCCTTACGGCCTACAAATATTTGGCAGATACCTCAGAAAGCTGAGTGTGCTAAGCCACAAAACAGAATAGTTGTATAATTGTAGTGGGGTGATTTGGAGTTTTTAGTAATAATTAGAAATGACAGAAACTAAAAGTCTAAAAAACTATGTCATCATAATTGTGTCTAATTTGAAGCAATTTAATACCTAGGTAATATCTGCCTCTCACACTCCTAGTTGTAACTCAGTTGTACTTGAGTTGAACTATTGAAATAGGTTCAACTTTGTATCCTGTGATGAATAAATATCATGGTATTTTACATAAGGGTAGCTTTTTCTTGGTGCTGGATAATGGAGGGTACATACTGTTTCAGTGAGACTAGCCACTTTAAGATATGTTTAGAAAATATCCTATGCTGAAAAGGGCCTGCATATTTATTCTCTGGATATGTGGAGCAAAATAGGGTCTCTGACCTTCAGGAACAAATACTCAGAGGTGTCAGTCACCTACATATCATATAGATACCATATCTATATTTATTACATATTTGTATTTAAATTTTTAGTTTTGTTTCAGTTAATTATTAAAAATTGATATATCTGAAACCTATCATTGAAGGTCAGTTGCCAGAGGTTTGACAGAAATGTGGCTTCCATTTCCTTTGCCTAATTGAAAACATTTTTGTGTTTAAAATTAGTTATTTCCTTAATTAGAAGAAAAAATGTTAGCATTTCTTGGCAGCACATTTGCTTAAGGAATTTGGAAATAAATATTCTTGGGGAAACTTTTATTAGTGGGAGTTATACTAAGTCCATTCAGATATTTTTTATTATTGGAACTATGTGCTTTTGTTTTTTAAAAAATGACTTTTCTGGTCCTAAAAAGTGACTTATCTTATCCAATTCCTCGTTTTAGGAATGGCAAAACTGTGCTCCAGAAAGGTTAAATAATTAGTTAAAAGTCACACATTCAGTTAGTAAGGGAATTAGGATAAGAACCCCCAGATCCCAAATTCAATAGCTGAAATGTTTTCCACTACAACATTGATGCTTTCCTTCATAAGTGAAGATCACTGGCATGTACTTTAACTTGGCTTTCTTCCTGTCATAATTGATTTTTGCTCTCACACGCTTGCAGGTCTCTTTTTACCAACAGTATCTATTCATGAGATAATTGGCCCACCTCAGGAATGTGGCCTATTGTTGCAAAACAGAGTGAAGTTCATTGACCTGATGAAAATTAATCATTTCTTTATTGCTCATTAGCACCATATTCTCACGAAGAACTCTAGAATAAAATTTCCCTTGCACATCCTCCATGGGGTTTATAGAGTCCTTGTCAACTTACTGAAAAAAAAAAAACAACCAACCTATGAAATAACGTATTCTAGAGACTGAAAGTCCTTTTTTTCTCATTGTCAGTGAAGCTATCTTTCCAAATGTAATTTTGCAGGTATGTTTTTCAAGGAACTCTGCCAAGATGTTTTTATTCCATAATGCTAAAAATTATTTGGAAAAACAAATAATAGTAAGTCAAGATATACTTAGAGTTGGATTTTTTTAAATGTTTTTATTCATTCAATTTTACTTATGAGAGGGCATTTTTCTTTAAATTTTCTTTGTTAACAGTGACTTGATTGAATTTTGAGTCATGTGTGAAACAAGTCACTTGTAGCCAAATAATTATCAATTATAATTAGGAGAACTGATCTCATTTCATGTATAGTTCTTTGACCTAGAAGTAGTCATCTCGCTTTCAGTCAATTGAATCATTGTATTGTTGTTGGCATTTTACTATTTTCTAATTACTTCAAAAGTACACATTAAATTTTCAGGTGCTAAATGGTAATTCGCTGAATTAATATTTATATCTTTTTATTTCTCTTTTCTAAGCATAATTTCTGCCTTTAAACCTTAATTTATCATTTTTCCCTTTAAAAATCACATTTTTCACTTCTGTGAATTTGGTTTTAATTGTTTCATAAAATAGTACTGTTAGCAGTTTCTAAATTTATAATTGGCTTGGCAAAGAATGGCTTTCCTGGTCTCTTTTTTTTCCTTTTTGTATATTTATAATCCTAAATCTATTATATTTGTTGTCATATCTGACATAGTATTAAATTTAAGGGTGTGTTTAGAGTGTAACTACTTTCTAGGTACTTGATACATTTATATTTTAAAATTCATGTCTTGTTTCACACCCGGATTCCAATCATTAAGCATGTATTTTATATATGTATCAGTATTCCAAATATTGAAATCATTTTTAAAGGGACTGTTAACAAATCTAGTCACCCGTAACTAGACCATGACTGACTTTTCCACAGGGGAAGAAGAGGTGAAGGTTTCGACCATGCCACTGTCAGCCTCTTCCCATTCATTACAACAAGGACAGCAGCCTACAAGTCTCCACACTACTGTGGCCTGACAACAGAACTGAGAGGAGAGGATTAGACTCTGGGGTGCTTGCATGGGCAACCGGATTTTTGCATGATTTCTTTCTGATTTTGCATTTAATGTATACACCCAAAAGAGCCAATATAAACGTTCCTCATGCCTACAACTAGTGTGTTACCTCATAGTTGCTGAAGTATGTCTTCATTAGGCCTTTAACACAATTTATTAGTATAATAATTTTGGCATTGTTTCTCATGAGTGATACAATTTTTAACTCAAAAATAAACTTGTAGTACTAATTAAGATTCCAAATGAGATTAGCTAGAATTGTTCTTATTTTGGCTCTATTATTGAAAATATGCAAAGATAATGGTAGTTTCTTGTTTTTTGATTTGTGAAAAAATGGTAATATCCTAATATACTCATGAAAAATTTAAAAATTAAGAAGATAATGTCTATTGCATTCTTTGAATACTTAAGAAAGAATACATATAAAACAAAATTGGTGGTGTCATTTAATGCTCAGAAGGATGTTGTCAGCAATTGTTTTTAGTTGTATAGATTTATGTCCTATATTATGCATTACATGTTTAGAAACTGTTTTTGTTGTCTCTCATTTGCACATTTGCACTTTCTTTTTGAATGGTTGTTAATTATTTATAGATGGTTAAAATAATCAATATAGACTAAATGCAATATAATCTCTCTTCTAATGCACTGCCTAGTATACCAGGAAGTGCCTCAGAAACAGAATTGCAACTTACAGTTGATTCTTATCAGAAACTTGAATATGGGTAGACATTGTATGTGAGAAGCAACCATAGCAGTGTAACTTTTTTCTTTGAACAAACGGTACTTCTGTGGGATATCTGTTTGGGAATTTCATTGTTTAAACTAATTGAAATGTGATAATAAAACTATATTACAAGTACTTGACCAGAATGGGACTAAGGTGGAAGAGAAGAGATTGGGGATCCTCTAAAATTAGGCCACGTAAGTTGTCATAGATCATTTTAGTTAACCACAGAGTAGTGGAGTACTTTATTAAGACATAATGTGAAGTGATATTTTTGGATAATACATAATTTCTTGAAGTAGTTTTAAAATTTATAATGAAAGAAAATAAGTTGAATTCAGTTGTAAGCAGTGGACAAAAGCTGATTCAGAAATCATGTTCTAAGTGAAGCAGCTGACAAGAAGGGAAAAGTCAGAGCACCTCTTGAAGTTTTCAGAAAACAATTGTGACTTAAAAGATTTGCCTTCATTTGTTAAAAATATTAAAAGGGTAAGGTGAATGCCAAAAAAGGAAGCATAGAGATTTAAAATAATAATAAAACATTTTATGAGGAGACACTTAATATGTTGGAGTTGGAGTTTTGAAGGTTACCTCTCTATATAAAGTCTGGTTACTTTCCATTAGTTTTATACAAGTTAATGGCTTTGTCCTGAGATATTGTGGGGTACACTAAATCTATTCTTAGGTATCCTTTGATTTGGTTAACTGAGGTTGTAGAAACAGCTCCTTACCTAGCCATTTAATTTATTTTTGTGAAATTCTTCATCCATGACAACCTCTAATTTTTTGAAAGTGATTTTAGGACAGCATTATAAGAAATTTAGAAAATACAAATGAAATATTGTAGATTTATTAGAAGTCTTTCATTATGGGTTAATTATGGCTTCATTTTTGCTGTAAGAGGCAAAGACATCTTTAATGTCTCTTTTGGTGCTAAGGCTCTGGGCTTTGTTAACAGACTTGAGCTCCCTTAAATGAGGCTTAGTAGAGCATGGCTTTCTCCAGCCTTCAAGGCAAGCCTTTCATCTCCTAGATCAGCTCCTCTTTACTTTTCCGTGTTGAGAGGTAGACCTGTCAAACAAGGCTTCTTTCCTGTGGTAACTTTCTCTCTCTTTTCTCATTCCTAGCCGGTGCCAAAAGACTGTCAGGTAGTTTGCCCAGACTCGCTAGAACCCTGAACTGTTTCCCTGCCTCCTCCTCCTTCTCCCTCCCCACTTCCGCAGACATCATATGTCAGGACAACGCTTCTAAAGCAATTAGGCTTCAATTTATATATTTTCACATAGAAAGCTAAAGATTATCCTTTAACTATCTTTGTAATTCCGAGGTCTTGGAAGCCAAAGAATAACAAGCCTCACTGTTTTGCTTACTTAGTATTTCATATAATATGATATTTAAATAAAGTGAAGTCTTATAATCACAGTCATGATTAAGTATACTAAAGCACAGAAGAAAGTATACAACACATAGAAGAAAGCATCACTTCACATAGCAAGAAAATTGATGAAACCAGATGATGGTAAAGTGAGAAATTTTTAAAAATCTTCAAATTATTTTTGATAAATTCCTGCATCATTAATTTATCATGCATAGGGGAGATTTTGTATGCTCTTACCTACTTAACCTTTAAAAGGTGACTAATATATTCCTTAGATTGGGAATTATACCTGGAGTCCAGAACTCTTTAGTTGTTCTTATAAGTTTGTGTGTATGTACATCTGTCCATTTTTTTCTGGGTAGAAGACCCATAGTTATTAGGTTTGTGAAGGGTTTGGTGACACCTCCAAGAAAAAAAGTTAGGAACTTCTTTTTTTTTTTTTTTAATCCTCATCTAAGGATATTTTTCCATTGATTTTTAGAGAGAATGGAAGAGAGAGGGAAAGACAGAGAGAAATATCAATATCGATGTGAGTGAAACATCGATTGGTTGCCTCCTGCACAAGGCCCAGGCCTGGGAGGAGCCTGCAACCGAGGTATGTGCTGTTGACTGGAATCAAACCCAGGACCCTTCAGTTCGCAGGCCAACGCTCTATCCACTGAGCCAAACCAGCTAGGGCAGGAACTTCTATCTTGAAATGTTTTTAGTGCCACTGTAGGAAAGAGACATCTGGACTGATTTTAGACATATGATGAATGTCAAATGCCTCTTTATTTTCTTAACGATTCCATTAGGAAATGTTTTCTGATTAATAATTCTTTTCATTCTGCTGTTGCATTTTATTTTTCTAGGTGGTGCTTTTGTATACTCTCCCCTTATTTCAACGACGCATTAATTAAGTATTCGAGTGCCTATTCTGTGTAGTGACCTGAATTAGGTCTTGAGGGATACAAAGTTGTGTAAAGTACAGACCCTGTTCTCAAGGATACAATGTAGTAACAGTTTTATTTCAAATTATTCTTATGAGGTCAGCTCTTGATATTTTTAGCCACAAGGACAGCCATAACAGTTCAGACTCATTTCATTATCGCCTTGACAGTGGCAACAGAGGGTATTGAATACTGATCCTAAACATATAATTTGCCAGGAGTGAAAAAAATCTTAACAGGGAAAGCATATATTTCTATTCTAATTTAAGTATTTCTGTCATGTGCGTGTATTGCTCATGTCTTTTACTTTTTATTTGGTATCCTTCAGCTTAAGTAGAGCTCTCTATAAATGCATCCTTTTAAAGAAAACAACTTTAAAGCATTGTGTCTGTGCACCTTTTTACTGACATGGCTCCTATTTGTACAGTATTCCAAGCATCTTCAAACTGCCAGAGCTCTCTTCTGTGACACTGGTTTATAGGGAGCTATTCCTACTTACTCCCACAGAGGCATTGCCTCAAAAAGCCAAGAGAAAGGAATGAATTACAGGTGCATTGAAATCTTACAAAATGAAGACTACCATGTTATATGTACATGAAAACTGGGGACATTTTTTCCTATGTTGAGTTTGGATTTTGTTTGTTTGTTTGTTTATTTGATTATGAAGTTTCCCCAAATCTGCTTAATTGACTCTACGAGATAAATACCATATAATTAAAAACAATATTTTTTAAATATCTTATAGAGAGGTGATAACCCCAAACATGACATGTATGTCTTTTTCTACAAAATATGACCAAAGTCAGTTATCTGGAGTCAAGCTAGTCCTTCTGCTCTTTGTGCTGTGTCTCTGGTCTCAGCCTTTTGATCTGAATGAGTCCCTACTGTGTTGTCTCCTTATGCTGAATATATGGCAGTAATATATGCAGGTATCACACATTAAATGTTTAGTGAACTAATCAGACACTATGCTGATACAAAAGTAAAAGTGGGAGTTAGAAGTTATGAGCTTGTTCAAGGACAGGCTTTGTAAGTCTGGGCTCTTATTTTGAAGGATGGCTGAGAATTAGTTGATGAAGGAGGGGAAATACAGTAAAGGGAATAGATTGAACAAAGAATTAGAGATAGCATTAGCATAGTCTGTAGGGTTTGGGAGACAAGGACAGTGAAGAGGAGTTGGACTGGTGTGAGATACACAGGTCATATAGAAAGGTGGGGCAAGTGTGAATAAACCTTGAACGCCAGGAAGAGTTTTGTGATTGTGGTCAATAGTAGAGAACAGTAGTTTCTTTGGTAAAGATGTAACTTGATTGTAGCATTTTAAGAAGATTAATTTGGTAATATCTTTGCTTGAAATTAAGACCAGTTAGCAGTTCTAGTATGTCATTGCTGGCTAACATGGCCTGGACTAAAACAGTAATAGGAAGTGAGAAGAAATTATGAGTTAGAAGTCAGAAAGAACCTAAGAAAAAAACTTTTGGTTTGGTTTGGTCTCCAGTGACCTTTAGAAGTGTAACTTTAATAAAAAGGTTCAGATAAAAACCAGATCTCTAGGATTCATGAGGAAATGTAAGACTATAGATGCAACAGTCATTGAGTACTTAACACATTTGACAACAAAGGGGAAGAGACAAACAAGATGCTAATTAGATGTGTGGTAGATCTTAGAAGGTGTTGCTTGAAGATAAGTGAGATACCTAAGTATTTAAAGGCAGACCATATAGAACCAATTGAGAGGAAAAGATGGACAATGCTGAAGAGAAGAGAAGCTGATCTAGTAAGGTACAGATTTCTATAGGTACTTTGAGGAAGTAAGCCTCTGAGATGAGGTTAAGTTGTGGGTTTAGCTCTAGAGAGGTGGGATATATCTTCCTTATTAGGTGTAGGAACAACCAGAAAATTTAGGAGAGAGAATAGAATTTAGAGAAAATAGGAATAGTAAAGGGGCTCATATCAGTAATTATTGAATGCATGTTGTGTGAGAATGGGGGCAAAAGAGTGAAGTTGGGAGCCTTTAAAGAAAGGAGATTAACTTAATCTGTGAGAATAAGCCTAGAAGGGCATTGGAAAGAAATGAAAGAATTGCTGAGTAAAGATAAGGACCAAAATTTAAAATTTTGAGTCTAAATGTGTATGATTTTGTATTTGTTCTGCTTCAGCACAAAGCATCGGGAGAGGACAAAGCAAATATTAAGAGTTTGGTGTGAAGGTGAAGACAATTTTGAAATACCTAATCTTGTTAAGAAGATTCCACTGAGGCAAGAAAGATCCAGTGGTGTCAATATGTTGAAGAGAGTTCAGTGATTTTAGGTTTCATAGGGACAAAGAGCAGGTATAGTCCTGTTAAGAGAATGTCAGATTCGGAGATTGTGGTTAGTGCGATATCCACTCTGCTTAATGATGAATAAGAACAAAGAAAGGATGGCAGATATATCAACTTTAGGGCTAGAAAGAAGTCTAGCTTTCATAACCCCCATGATCTCTACCTGCTTTCTCCCCAGTCCTTTCTTAAGAGTAGGAAGTTAGAAAGAATTGTTGAAAGAATTATGAAAGAATTGTTGAAAGTATGGTATATGAAAGAATTGTTGAAAGTATGGTATTGCCTGGGGAATCCTGGGTTAGGTTTCCTGTAAGTTGATCATGCAAAGCAAAACTTTGCACAATGGAATAAATATTCCTTTCTCAAAGTATGGTAGGAGGATGTGGAAGCAGAGTGAAGGGGAAGGCCGGGGAAGAGCCGGAGATGAGATTGGACAGGTGGAGGTAAGCCCAGTGAGCGAGGGATTGGTAGACAGACATGTTACATATGATGTGAAGCAGCGGTCGCCAACCTTTCGGGCCTCACGGACCACCAGTGGTCCGTGGACCACCAGTTGGCGACTGCTGATATGAAGGATAGAGACCGAGGGAGTAGGTATGGCGTATGAGTTTGGTAATTACATATTACAGGTATGAACTAGTTTCTGCCAGGCTCACATTTAAACTGGAAAGAAACAGCTTTCTATCTACATAGGGAAAGTGTCTCTTCTTAGTTGGACTAGGTCAGTGATGGCGAACCTTTTGAGCTCGGCGTGTCAGCATTTTGAAAAACCCTAACTTAACTCTGGTGCCGTGTCACAGAAATTTTTTTTGATATTTGCAACCACAGTAAAACAAAGACTTATATTTTTGATATTTATTTTATATATTTAAATGCCTTTTAACAAAGAAAAATCAACCAAAAAAATGAGTTCGCGTGTCACCTATGACACGCGTGTCATAGGTTCGCCATCACTGGACTAGGTAATTCTGCTTCATTTATATAACAAATTGGAATTAAAAGCAGTAGATTGGTGAAGAGTAGAGAAGAGAGAAATTAAGAAATTTCTTATAACTGACTATGAAAACATTGTAACAGTTTTCCCCAAAAGAGAATGTGCCCTGTGAATAGGTGCATACCTTCAAATTGTTAAACTAATCTACTCTTGGTCCTTACATTTTGTATTCTTAGATGTGACCTTTAGGAAAAACTGCTGCAGATGTAGTGGAATAGGGAAGGAGATAAAAGAGATACAGAACACATTTTTCCTCCTTACTTGATTAATAGCAAATATGCCCAATTTGGAAGCACCCTTAATTTTCTGACACTAAAATATTTTAAACTCCCTGAACTTATTTCATATATGTCAGCTGAGATGTCAAGTATGACACTTAAAAATGATAATGCTTCAAAGTATAAGTCATTGTTCAAGAATACTATGTTTGTGAAACCATGCTGATAGAGCAAGAAGCCACTGCTCCTTGGACCTCCTTACTGCCCTATGATTTGCTGCCAACAGTATTATTTTGCTGGGCATGCTAGCCTACGGCTTCTTTAATCAGAAGCTTTTCCTAAAGAATTACTCTTGAGAATTCAGGATTCGTTAAGGAGAATGAAACTTTGTTCCACAGAGTTTTAGAGTGTCTTCCCTTGAGTTATACAGAAATCTGGTTTATAATTATTAGGTTCCTAGAAGTGAGGGCAAGCCTCAGCAATCTAAGCTGCTTGACAATATGACTGAAGTACCTAGAAGTTCCATGAAACCACTGGAAATTATTGAACCAATCCATTTTCCTTAGACCAAACTTCCTACGGTAGCTATTGATTGACTTTCTTCTTGGCCCAATTCACATGTTACAATTATTCTAAAGGTTCCTGGAAGCTCCAAACTAGCCCTGGAATATACTGAACCTAGAATAGTTTTGTTCCAGCTTCTTTTTGGTACTGAGACCCACTGTTGTGCTCTGCTACAAAGGATACCCCCAAAGTACTCCTCTCGCTATAATTTCTAAAGCCTTTACAGCACCCAGTACCTTAAAAAAATGAAGTGAAATTCACATACTATACAATTAATTACTTTAAAGTATACAATTCAGTGGCCCAGCACTGTTCTTTAACTCTCAGTGTTAAAATGGAATAAATAACCCACTCCAAATCCTGAGAATTTTGGCCTATTCCTTGTTGTGGCTTTGTGGTGGTAGCTGCGTCTAAACTCGGTGTCTCATCTGGTAGGCTGAAAGGCAGATAGTACACCTTAATGTATCTCACACTTCTTCACTGGAGTACTTAAACTGTGGATCAAGCAACTTTTATACCCCACTCTCTCCTAAAAAGGAGGTGTGTGGGGCGGGGAGGCCAAAGAGCTGTAGACAAGAGACCTCAAGATACTTCCTTTCCTGAGTGGGTAAAATGTTTGAAACAACCATTTCAATAATTTTGAAATGACAATAATGGTATTTCTGTCTTCATGACATTTGATTAGTGTTATGTGAAAGAAAAGGTTTGCTTAGCAAAGTTAAAGTGTAAGCCTAGTGTTGTATGAGTATGTGGTTGAATGTGTGTATTGGGTTATATATAGTAATTTTCAATTAAATCCTCCACTTGGTGGATGGAGCAGAGGAAAAAGTGTTAGGCCATCTCTGTGGCTTTTCATGTTTTTATTCCTGCTGTATTCTGATTAAATTATATGTTCCAGATAATGCTATATTTATATTCTGTCTTTCTCTAAGTAATTTTTGAAAGAAATAAAGACCCTATTTAAATGCAATAAGGTTATAATACTGGTGTCACCTTATCCCTGGTCATGTTTTTTCTGAACAAATATTTTCATAGTTTTTTCTCATCAAATTTCACTCTCATTACTAAGAATAGTCATGTCACACTCTTTGGGAAACCCAAAGGAAAGGTTAATAAGAAAAAAAGATTTGTGTTAGAATCATGAAATTTCATAGTATGCAACATAATTTTCAATAATCCTCCTTTGAAAGACCAAGTAATTATAATAAACAAGGCTCAGAAGGATTGTGACTTGCCCATAATCACATTCCAATAACAATGTAAGGTTCTTTTAGCCTTAACCATCTGAATTTGCTTTCATATGTGTAACTCAAGGAGAAAAAATACTTCCAACAGAACATATCCCTTCTCTAAACTTTGTTGTGTCTTACAGTTGGATTATTATAGTAGTTCTTGCAGGTCAAGGGCTTTCAACTGTGAATATCAGTGCAAATAGTGAATTGTAGGCTTTCAAAGTGTCCCATCTGTTGGTAACTATTATCACAGATCCTGTAAGTTGTCAAACCAGCCTTGTGTGAAATGAGGCCCAGTGATTTTGGAGTGACTTTAGTGGGTGGCAAATGTAAACTTGCAGTACTCTTAATGTAGACTTAAAATAATTAGCAATGTCAGAGCTAAAAGAGAAAAACGGGTGGAATTAAATTTACCCAGGATTTTTCTACAGTGCCAAAGAGTGTTTAAAGACTAAAATGCATGACCATAGACTGGTGACATCTCTAATAAAAAAGCTTATATTAATGGCACCAAGACGTACTGTACCCACACTAAAGGTGTGATCTCAGATTCATCTTTGAAGAGCTTCTATATGCTACACCATGTAAAATGATAGCATATCTGCTGATTTTTTTTAATCAAGAAAGTCATTTTCAGCATAATGAAACAAAAGGAAAGCTCCACAAGGATTTTAAAGATAATATCATCACCATGTCCAAGAAGAAATGCAAGAAAGCCGACTGCCATCAACTTTTATAGCCTAGTGCTGTTACCTAATATGGCGAGATCTTATCCCAAGGACTGGACTAGTATTTACGCTCTGCCAACAGTCTTGCATACTGAAGTCATGTGTCGACGAGCAGAACTTAGTGACCTGGAACATTACTGGGATGTTTTTAAACATTGTCATTTTACATGTTGACATTTGCAAGAAGACTGACACCCTGAAGCTGTTTATTTTCTTTATTACATCTACAAATTGAGTATCCAGCTAAAGGTAAAGGAGGTCCTGGGTTATGACTTCAACTAAGTAGGAAAGTTTCTTATTGGCTTTAAGCTGAGTGTTGGGCTACATATTTTGTTCCACTTGTGTTTTTATTATATGATGATGGATTACTGTTATATGCCCTAGCCCCTCACCTCCCATTTAGGGTAAGATTTGGTACCAGTTATGTTTCTTTTTACTCCTAAACTGTTGACATTCACTATTGACTAATGGTAGTCTTCCCTAAACATATTTTGCTTGAATTTTAGTGTAGTCAATGTTGCTAGGTATAAACTCCCAAGACCTCACCTGTATTTTAAATGGTAAGTGACTAGAATGAAGCCTGTTACCAAAATAAGCAAAGATCTTATACAATCTCTAAATAAATACACACAGTCATGCATCCTTTGTTTTATAACATGCTTTCAGGTTTTGATTCTTGACCATCCTGAGACCATTCTGTGTGCTCACCTCTCTATCCAGTTATATTTTTCCCCTTTGAACAAAGAAGAAATGGTTTCTTTCTCCATGTAACTTACCACAATTAGGAGGAGTGGTCTTGACTAGATCTTTTTCATAGATTTTTTTTAATCCTCACCTGAGGATATGTTTATTGAATTTTTAGAGAGAGAGGAAGGGAGAGAGAGAGAAACATTGATTAGTTGCCTCATGTATGCTCTCCAACCAGAGATCAAACCCCACAACCCTTTGTGCCCTGACTAGGAATCAGACCCGCAACCCTTTTGGTGTATGGGATATCACTCCAACTTAGCCACCCAGCCAGGCTCAACTAGACCTTAAGGTACACCACCTGTATGATTCCCTGACAGGCCCAAATTTCCCTTTTCAAAGGAGAAAACTCTGTCCCTATCAGGTGGCTTAGTCTCTATGATCAGTTATCTTCCCAGTAACCAGTCTACTACCTTTTAACTATTTCCAGACTGGCTTTTATTTTATATGATCTTATTATTTTCTCTCCCTTTTTAAAAAAAAAAATCAAAACAACAACAGAAAGCATAGGCTGGGTTTTAGAGTAGATTGAATAAAAACCCATGTACTGTTAAATGTCAAATTGATAAAGATTTTTGATACTGTTAAACTATCATTCACTTTCCTCACCTAAGTTATTCTAGCTCTTTGAAAAATCACTTAATACTTCTAGCAATATGACTAAAATTCCATGTTTTACAAATATGTGTAATTTTTCTAATGTAATTTTTTTTCACAAAAAATGTTAGTTCTAGTTCAGTACTAAGCTCTGGCATATAGTGCACTAAGAATTGTAGTTCCTAATTTATATTTGAGAATGTATTCATCTGACTTTCCATCTTTTCTTCCTGCACAGTAAGATTCAACACTGATAATTGATTCTGTTAAAAATCTTTTTCAAATTCAACTGTAATAAATCATAGCTAAGAATGAACACTTAAATAAATGTAAATGATTTTTAAACTGAGGCTCCTGGTAGACTGGTGGTGAACATATAAGTCTTTGAGTTCATCAGAGTCTTGAAAGGACGAATTCTTATTAATACGAATTCTTTTAAAATCAATACATCATTTGAAAATTGGAAGCAAAAAGTTTTTATCTTGCCTAGTATGTGAATAAATTGTAAGGAGGAGAAAAAATAAAAGTCTTTTTTTTAAAATTATACATAGATAAAATAGTTAAATGTCAAATCATAAAAGCTTGTTTTGAAAGTTAAATCTACACAAAACAGTCTCAAAACTAACAACTATCTCTTGGTGAAAAAGAACTCTTAAAGATACATGGTTGGTCTGTTAAGTTGGAAAAGTCCCTCACCATGACTATACCCATATCTGTTTCATTTGGTTTAGTATAAAATAATGAGGAAGTTACTTCATTTCCTGAAATAATTTTTTTCTGAAATTAAGAAATAAAGCAAATTAATTGTTTTAATGCCCCAAAAGATACTTTATAAAAATGAAGCTCATAGCTGGATTATGAAGAATTTGTCAATTAAAATCATGTTTTAGAGCAGAGGTCCTCAAACTACGGCCCGCCGGGTGTTTTTGCCGCCGCTGCCTGTCCTGCTTAGCAGCCGACTCGTCCCGGGCCCGCAGTGCGCATGTGTGGAATGTCTGAGGGACAGTGAACTGGCCCCCTGTTTCAAAAGTTTGAGGACCCCTGTTTTAGAGCATGGATAATTTTAGTTTTCTTTCGGGGGGATTTTGTGACTTTGATAGGAGCTATCTTTCAGAAAAAGATAAGGCTGACTGATCTTCACTGTTGAAATAAAAGTGAGCTGTGTGGTCAAATGGAATAAAAAACTGGGTTTGGTGTTTCTAATAACAGAAAATTTGGGAAATTGTGAACATCAGAAATCTTGGGAATTTCACTAGACACGTAACCACAGAGGATTTGCTGCATAGGAAGAAAAATTCTTTAGTCTGAATGCAAGCCTAAAGAGGAACTCACCCCCATAAAAATATTTTATTGGCGCTAAATAATCAAAAGCTATCACTGACTTGTTCAAAATGGCCAACTTTCAGTGATCCACTAAAGAAATATGAAAACAAAGAACAGCATGATACTGCTGTATAATATAATGGCATCAGGCTCCAGAGAATATGATAGAGTAGACCATTCAATAAATGTCCATGGAATGAACACTAATGGTTGAGAGAGTGATGTTAGTGTATGATTGCTCCTGGAGGCCTGGATCTGCTTTGTGTTACATCTGGACTTTGGGAAACATAATCAGATTCATTTGGACATGAGTTATAACTTGTACTGTGGCATTCAGTGTGAGGATTCCCCTCACTACTCCATGATCATTCCTTTTATTCTGTCTTCATTAACATTGAACTCTGGAAAAACCTCAAGAAAACTCTTGACCTTTCCTTATTTCCCCAAGACCAGCCCAACACTCGCCCTGCACAAACTTTAAAAAAAAAAATTTACCTACTAACAGTTTTCTTAACCTCAGTTTCTCATTTATGATATTCACAAACTCTCTCTCTCTGTATATATGTGTGTGTGTGTATGTTTATATGGAAAAAGTAATACAAAAATAAACTCTTTCACATACAACTGCAAAACTACTTTTCCCACACCCCGTGTATCTATCTGTATACACGTGTACAGATAGATAAATATATATACATCTTTCCCTTAGACATATACCCACAATTCAGAAAGTCTCTATAAAATACCTTTTCTTTCAGAACTCCCTATGGGTAGTAATGAGCTGTTTTGGGAGCTTAATACTTTCCTAAGTAGGGCTAGTCTTTTTTTTTTCTTAATTACAATTTACATTCTATATTATTTTGTATCACTTTCAGGTGTATAGCATAGTGATTAGATAATCATACATTACAAAGTATTTCTCCCGATATTCCCGTACCCATCTGGCACCATACAAAGTTATTACAATATTATTATTATTAATATATATGTTTGTTGATTTCAGAGAGGAAGGGAGTGGGAGAGAGAAACATCAATGATGAGAGAGAATCATTGATCGGCTGCCTCCTGCACGCCCCCCTACTGGGGATTGAGCCCACAGCCTGGGCATGCACCCTTGATCAGAATCGAACCTAGAACCCTTCAGTCCGCAGACCAACCCTCTGTCCATTGAGCCAAACCGGCTAAGGCACAATATTATTGATTATATTCCCTATGTTGTACTTTACATCCCCGGGACTATTTTGTAAGTACCAATCTATACTTATAATAGGCAGTTCTTTAGGGTAACTTGTAATTGTTAAATAATTTTTTTCTCTTGGTTAAAACAATCTTTTTTCCCATTTATACTTCTGGTTAAATATGTGAAAGCAGTTCCAACTTGTAACTTCTAGATGTAGATGAAACATTCTTAGTTCTTTCAACCATTAGACTTAACATGTTTCTAGTTCTCTCTATAGTTCATTTCTCTACACACATTTTCACTTGATAATGGATACTTTTTATAAAATATGAAGCTCACATTTCAGTAATCCAAATGTGATCAGATAATAAGTAGATCTACTTTTTAAGTAAAATCATTATTACTAACTTATATATTCCTTTCAATTTACAGAGTTCTTCTATAAAAATATTTTGTGGGGTAGGTATTATCCCCATTTTGTAAGTGAGAAATGGAGGCCCCTGGTGTTTATCATTTGTGATTTGCCCAATGTCTAACAATTGCTAATTTAGACATTGTACATCTATTTATATGGTCCTAACATTACCTTTTTAAAAGTTCCATTACCCAGTTGTCATATTAAATATTATAAGCCTATTAAGGTCTTACAGGCTAGACCTTTTTTCATACACATGACTAGTTGGATTCTTCCATCCTGTGCTTTCCTAATGCATTTTTAAAAATCTGAATGTATATCTTAATTTTTGTGTGTTTGGGTTTGATGTAGTTAAGGGTGTATCCTGTTTGTATATCATCATCTTACAAATTTGTTTTGTGAAAGAACTATCTGATTATAAATGATACTAATGATAATTAAAAGCATGGAGTCAAAAGACATGCCAAGCAGTAGTTCAGAAACTTTTAGGCTGATATTGTGTGCAAATCCATTTAAACACTGTTATCCATGCTATACTTTACCATCTTATCCCAAAGGTTACCATCACAAAACTTACCAAAAACTGTTGAATTCAAGATATATTTGTGATATCCTAGGAAATCTACCCAAAGAATAAATTACTTTGATAAGATTGGTTCTTCATGGAATTGCATTTTGGCTCTCATTGATCACTCTGTTCTTTGCTTTATGGAATTTACGTGTCAATGGGATGGGAATGGAGCTAGCTGCAAAGTCTCTGGGTTTGGGCATGCAACAGAAGAGGAGAGGAAATGGACCCTGGGATATAGAAGGAGGACATTTCCAGTGGGAAACTATTGTCAATAGAACCTGTCTCCATGACTACTAATTCCACTTCAAAATTAAAGTTTAACTTCCTGTGTATTTCTGTTAGAAGGGAACCAAGGTTCTAGCCAGAATGCTACATATTTCCCATGGAAAATGCCTCCAAATACAAGCCATAGAGCAGTGCTTGCTTAAACCTATTATTTCATTATTAATTTCTAAAGAAATCATCCAGCTCCTAATCTGCTTCAGAATTCCCCAAGAACTAATTACAAGCATGCAGCTTCTGGAGTCTGCCATTCCCTCCTTTTCTGGCACTTCTCAACAATGGTTTTGTGATCACATCTGAGGATTAATTAATACTTTGGGGTAGAATTCACTTTGCACCTAGAGAGTTTAAACTCATTTCAATTGAGATTTTTTTTTTTTTAGTATTTTGCATCTCTACTGACAGTTCTCTTCTGTACATTGCTTAATCAGTCCTTTCTGGTTTGAGGATTGTGTGCTCTTTTATAAAGAAGATGGAGGGAAGCAAAATGAAGATGGAACCAAATAGCTGGGTCTTCCTTCTCTCGGGGCTTAACATTGTGATATCAGGCTGAGTGTCGACTTTCTCTAATTTTCTGCTACTCAAATTTAGCTTTTTCTTGCCTTCAGCATTTTCCACAAGCTTCAGTCATTATGGAGTCTGATTTTAATCCTCAAGGATTATGATACTCTTATACAGGTAGGTTATATACCTCCATCCATCTTTTCTAAGCTTTTCAAAGATTCTCCCTGTTCAAAAACTGCTTGCTTTATGTTTCTCCCCAGCTAGTTTTCTTTACTAGAATTAATTATTGCATAGTCAGACTGTCATATTTTAGCATTTTCTGTGCTCTGAAGCACTGCTCTCTATAACTGTGGGACCACCCTGGCCCATTTTTTTTTTTTTTTTTTTTTTTTGGAAAGCTGTTGTCTTAAAAAAAAAACAAACAAAACTAGAAGCAAATGTTTAGGGCTATTTATTTAGGAAACATAAATACCTCTTTAGGTTCTGCTCAGGAACTGTTCACTATATACAAAGAGAATTAAATCAAAGAGAATTAAACCAAGGCCCCTTTCCTGGAGGAGCTCACAGTCTAGCCGGAAAAACTATGTTGCCCTGGCTGGGTGGCTCGGTTGGTTGGAGCATCGTCCCATGCACCAAAAGGTTGTGGTTTCGATCCCCGGTCCGGGCACTTTAGGAAGCAACCGAGTGATGTTTCTTTCTCCCTCCCTCCCTACCCCCAACCCCACCCCCTCTGCCCTAACTTGTTAACAGGTGATTGCAATTCACTGTGGCAATTTCAAAAGTAGCCAGCATGCCTGCCATCCAAGAACTCAAGTCTAGTTATTCAGTCTTTGCTTCTGTAAATCTTAAAATTATCTCATATACTTTTAGGGCTTCTGTTTACAATAGGCAACCAGTTCTTCATTGGTCACAAGCCCAGAATAAAAGTTTCCCTCCTTGTTTTCACTTCGGGAAAATGAGGTATTAGGAAGTTAATTTTACCAGGTTTATTTTATTCTAGCACATTTAGATCTCAGAGATGTTGGGTGGTTGACACCCTTTGTGTGTCTGCAGTTTTGTAATTTGATTTGGTGAAGTCATATCCTGCTGACCTGTGTATCCCCTCCTGGACAGTGAGCTCCCGGTCATCCTGCATGTGCTCACCAGGCTGTGCTCACTCAAATGCGCTCCATGCTTCCACCTTCAGATTGTATACGTTCCCATCCTTGAGCTCTGTTGCTCGTATATTCTGTCTGGTTCAGGTTCCATCTTATCCACATTATAATGCTTCTTTTCATTAAATTTTAAGTTTACTCCCGGCCAGCGTGGCTCAGTGGTTGAGTGTCGACCTATGAACCAGGAGGTCGGGTTCAATTCCCAGTCGGAGCACATGCCCGGTTTGCGGGCTTGATCCCCAGTGTGGGGCATGCAGGAGGCAGCCCATCAATGATTCCCTCTCATCATTGATATTTCTCTCTCTCTGTTCCTCTCACTTCCTCTCTGAAATCAATCAAAAATTTTTTAAAAAATTTTTTTGAATTCCCCTTTTCCTCATTCTTTATAAAGCTTTATATAGGGACATTTTTCATAAGTCTCCCCTCTCCCTTTAAAAAAAAAAAAAGATTCTGCCTCCTTAGATCCTTCATAAGCAAACATCTAGATGTTTTCCTGGTTCCCAGTAGTTGATCTGACTCTCCCCCCAAACAGAACTTTGGATCCCTGTAGGAACATTCTAGAAAAGTACACAATGTGCAAAACACATCTACTTATATTTTGAAATGTTCCTATTATATTTTGTGATTAGCATCTTCTGCTGCTCTCTGTTCTGTGTGGAATCACCTTTCCCTCTTCCATTTCAGCTTCCCTTCCTCTGAGCTTCTCCAGTCACCATTTATCCTGCATGTAAGGTGGCAGAATTGTTCACCTTTTCTTTATGCCCCTTCATACCAGAATAGCATTTATCATCACGTAGTGTAGTTAAACATGTCTGTCCTCCCCTCCTCTGGGAGTCCTGCCAGCACAAGGACTGGTTGGTAATGTGCTTGGTGGTGAGAAGAAAAGCTTTGGAGTCAGACTGGGTTTAGTTACTGACTTTGACACTTTTAAACTGTACAACTTAGGGCAAATTCTTTAAACTACCAGAGCCACTTGGTCTCCTCATTTGTAAAATGAAGCTGATACTTGGCCTATGGGATTGTGGGTACTAACGTAATCCAGTTCATTAAGTGCATGGTGAGTCAATGAACAGTGTCTAGAGTAGAAAAATGATAGAATGTAGTTAGTAGATTTACTTACTATCCTGTATACATAATATTAGAATATCTTTTTTAGCCCAGCTGGTGTGGCTCAGTGGTTGAGCATCGACCTATGACCCAGGAGGTCACCATTTGATTCCTGGTCAGGGCACATGCCCGATTGCAGGCTCGATCCCCAGTGTGGGGTGTGCTAGAGGCAGCTGATAAATGATTCTGTCATCATTGATGTTTCTGTGTCTCTTTCCCTCTCCCTTCCTGTCTGAAATCAATAAAATATATATATATATTTAAAGGGTACCTTTAAAAAAAAAACATTTAAATAATCTTGGTGTGTTGGATTTTTAATTGTATTGCTTATGTTTTGACATCTCAAGCATATTGGAAAACATACTTATTAGTTATTTTCCTTCGGTTTACATGCAGAGAAGCTTTTTGGTTCCTAAAATTTAACTGATTGCTGCTTTCAAAACGATTTGCATCTCTTTGGAGACACCCCCATTTGATTCGTGGCATTATAGAGATATGAGTTAAACAGGCTTTTTGGGCAAAGTGATTTTCCAGCTCCTCAAGTTGGACCTTTGCTTCAGCAGATTTAGCAGATGTCTTGAAGCATGTCAATTTCTGAGATGCTGAGTGACATGCTGAAGAATGTACAGAATGTCTCCTCGCAGAGCTTTCAGTTGCGAGGGAGAAGAGATGAGTTCCGTGTCCACGTAAACCGTACTATAGCTGTCACAGCACAGTTAGCTGCCAAATGAGTGTGGTTCAGGATCTGAGTGGAAGAGAAAAGACTTAGACTTTTGGAAGATTGAGTAAAAATTCATTGAAGAGATTGGGAAAGCATTCTAGACAAGGAAAAAGGCAGAAAGTAGAGACAGTCTAGAAAGTACAGGTCATATGTAGCTGATCCGTACGGTCTCTTTTTTCTTGTTTATATCTTTTCTGCTTCCTTCTAGTGAGAATAAGTTTTACTGTTCTTTTTATTACTTTTTTCAGTTCTTCTGTTCTCAGAACTTTCTTTTATTTGAGTTCTAAGAATTTTTCACTTAGTATAATAATCACTATTTTCAGATCTGTTAAACTCTTAAGCAAATTTGCTCTGCACTAGTGGTCTACTTGCTTTATAATCCTAGATTATATGCACTTGCAACATAATCCTAGAAATTTGAGTGGAGAAATGTTAAGTAGAATAACATTTTTTTCATAATCTGATTTTATAAGCCTGTTTTAAAGAATTCATTCACATAGTATTCACTTCCCCTGCAAATTTTAGTTAAATTGAACTAATTTTTTTGTGTACAACATGTCTGTGTCATAAAGACTTTTAAGTTCTCCGATAGAGGTTTTGTGTGCTCTTTAAAGTTTAGTTTGACATATAGGACAAGCGTAATTTGTTTATATTTGAGTTGCTAGAGATACGTTGTTGAAGTTTGAAAAAGTAGCTTATGCTTTCTTAAAATCATTTACTGGTGGAGATGTCCCCAGCCCACAATTGATAGGAAATAGTATATAGCCGGAAGAGGTGTGGAGGTGTGTTAGAGAAGGGCACGGTGCTGACACAGGCTGTGTCCTGGATCCTTCTGAAAATGCAACCACTGCCTCCTCGTAAGTAGTTGAACTAGTCTAGTGTTGGATAAAAATACCAAAGGTAGTTTCAGCTTACGGGTTTTTCAGGCGTAAGGGTATATGTAGTAACTAAACAACTCCATGAATGAATGATGGCTACTGTTCTTCACCCACCAGCACATTCTCATGCGAGTGCCTAAGTGGCCTCTCTTTTTACCAAAGTTTTAATAATATTCATTAAAAATGTACAGCCCTAGACATTTTCTCGGATGCTTTCTCAGATTGTAATTGTTGAACTTTTCTGGTGTTTGCATTGTCTCGCTGTCAAGATGTTAAGCTCCGTGAGAAAAGGATTCATGATTTAAGTGCTTTGTCCTTGCGCACTTTTAGGAAATAGTTGCTTTATCTTGGCAGTCTTAACTTATTCATGTTATAATAAGTTTTGTTGTTACTAAAAACTAGATTTGTCATCTTGGTGTGTGATGATCGATTTGTTACAGACTTACCATAGTTTTTTCTTTAATAAAAGGTGTGCTAAGCCGAGTAGACTGAAAGTACACTGCCACTTCTTACACACTGGTATGTGAGAGTGTGATATGTAGCATCTTGAAAGTACTTTAAGTTCTATGCAGAAAAATAAAACTACAAACAACTGGACCTGCTCTCCTGCCCTCACATGATTTAGAACCAAAACCAGTGTGTTGTTGTACATATTTGAAAATGATAAATTAAAATTAGTTTTTGACATCACAAAACATTTAAACATATTAGCAATCCTTTTAAAATATGCAATCCTTCCCTAATGTATTATACTACTACTAATTACTTTAAAAGTGAAATCACTCGTTTTAATATAAAGTATGCTTAGTAACTTGATTTTCATCAAGTTGCTTGGTCTTGTCTAGTCTTTCTTGTGGAAAGTTTCAAGTGCTTTCTCATATCTTATTTGTCTTTGCAATACTTTGGTGACGAGAAGCCTTATTACATAGACTGACTACACAGTACTTCCGTGGTGTGCTGGGTGTCATCCCTTTCAGGGAGGAGACTGTTGTGCCTTGGCTTTTTGGAAAATTGACTATCTGTTCAGTATTGAGCACTAGAGAAAAAATTGTTAGACATTGATCAGATAATAAATGGGCTTCACATTACTTTCCCTTCTCTTTATCTTTCTGAGAGAGTAAGGCAGATGTTATTTCTGCTTATGCAGTAGGGTCCTCAGACATTAACAGAATGACTTACATGCCCAAAGTGATATTAATAATTCGTGTGGAGCGGCCTTATACAATACCACTGCAGTTTTCAGCCCAGAGTCTCTCCATTAGACCCACTGACTTGTACATATTGAATTGTACCTCAGTGTGAAGTCCTATACAAATAATGGAGAATGAAGTTGCATCAAGTTGAGTCTAGTGGTCAAAGTCCTGGTACTGTTTGAAAGAGAAATTGTATTCGAGTGGGATTACTTAGAGCCCCAGAAACAAAGGAATCTTTCTTTGTGTCAGCGGTTCTCAACCAGTAACGATTTTGCCCCCCAGGAGTCACTGGCAATCTGTGGAGACATTTGGTGTTGTCAAAGCTCGGGTGTGGATGTGGGGGGGTGTGCGTGTGCGTGTGCCTGTGTGCTACTGGCATCTAGTGGGTAGAGACCAGGAATGCTGCTAAACATCCTACAATGCCTGGAACAGCCCCTACAACAAAGAGTTAATTATATAGTCCAAAATGTCAGTAGTGCCATGGTTGATAAATCCTGATGTTTGTGTTTTAAGGAATGGAATTAACTGAAGTCCTAGAAGCTAAAATGAACTTGGGTCAGAGGCAGGGAGCAGGTAATGCATTTCAAGTGCACTGGACCGAGAGGAGCTATTTTGATGGTGTTAAGAGTTAGTTAATTTCCTTTCTCTCGCCCTTTCTTTGTGCCAAGACTTGGCACAGCAATAGTGGAGAAAACAGTGAAGAAACTTCTTTTTCTTCTTCTTAAGTACTTGGAACAGCGGTCCTATTCCAAGAACTGAACATGACAGTCACTTTCCCATGACACTTGCAGCTTCTCTGTAAACCACGCACCCATGCTGTAGGCTCCCAAGCAGTTTAGGGCACGTGACTATTTTTTGGCAAGATTGTACAAGTGATAGACTAGCTAATTTATTTTCCAAAGTCTTATAATCATAGTTCACCTGAGAGGATCTAAGTTTCTCACTGTTCCTATATCATGTGCCATATGTGAATTTTTTGACTGACATACTCCTGCTTGATTTTATTAACAGCAGAGAAACAATGATCTTTTTTAAAAATAGACTTGAAATTTTAGAGCAGTTTTAAGTTCACAATAAAATTTAGGGGAAATTTACAGTTCCCAAATATCCCCTAACAAATGCCTTTTGACTTCATTGTAATACTAATTTTCAAATAAAGTTTATATAAATGCAGTGTTATTCTGTTAATGCAAAATGAAAGAAAGGTTTCTTATCCTTGGTTCCAGTTCTCACTAAATGTAAAGCAAAATTAAGGAGAAAATACGTCTTGGTGAGTTATGGGTATTTACTTTTTTCCCTACTTAGTGGAAGAAAGAGGCTCAAATCATCTTGCATAGCTTCTTATTGATTCTGCCTACCTAGTCAAGACCACTCATCTTCTTCAAAAATTTCCCACAGATTTATACATCATCTTTCTTTTTTTTTTTTTTTTTTTTTTTTTTTTTTAAATATATTTTATTGATTTTTTACAGAGAGGAAGGGAGAGGGATAGAGAGTTAGAAACATCAATGAGAGAGAAGCATCGACCAGCTGCCTCCTGCACACCTCACACTGGGGATGTGCCCGCAACCAAGGTACATGCCCTTGACCGGAATCGAACCTGGGACCCTTCAGTCCGCAGGCCGATGCTCTATCCACTGAGCCAAACCGGTTTGGCGATACATCATCTTTCTTTACCAGGGGGATTTATTTCCCTCCTAGGAGGTTTTCCTAGTTTTCTAAAGTTCAGTTTCTGGATCATTGAAACTCCTAACTTATTCAGTGTGATGATGTTACTGCTTTAGAGGTTGAATGTACCATAGCCACCAAGCCTTCCTGTAATTGAGGGTATTCTAGGACCTTATCAGTGTGATCTTGTTAGTGTCTCATGCAGTGAGAGCTTAGGGCATATTGATGACTGCGTTGTTGAGTAGAATTTTCCCCAACCTCCTGCGAAGTCCAGTTGGTTCTTTCAGCCAAAATATTGCTCTACCCTGTTTATCATGGCTAATGGACATATTATAACGCTGCTGTGTTTCTTTTTGCTTCCTTTAAATCATGGGTTTCATAGGTCCCTGGGTTTTACCCTTAAATAGTTGACCCATTAAAAAGTCAATTAATGGTCTATACAAGAGAGAGAGTTGGTGTTATTTAAAACACAACTCAGGTACAGTCTAGATTCAAGGCCTCTTGTGACCTTGGGCAAATTATTCTGAAGTCTGTTCCTTTACCCATTAAATGAAAAGTATTCCTCCTGCTCTGCCTACTTTACAACAAGAAGACCAAATGAAATAACTGACTATGAGAGTGCCTTATAAGTTATAAAACACAATGAAAATATGTAGTAGGATGTAAATAGAAGGGTGAGCTTTAGGAAATTGCATTGATTGTTAAATGGCTGTAGGTTGAAAGAATTTATTTTCCCTTCTATTGACATGTCTACATGGTGTAGATTGCCTTTTCTTCACCTTAGTAAATTCAGAGATGACTTTTGTTGGGTTTGGTTATAGGTTTTTGTCTTTTAAAAATAAGATTAAATTATTCACTTGTTAAAAAAAGGTATTTGGCATAGATCAGTGATTGGTGCAAAACAAAATTCTGAATTCACCAAATAGCATAGACTGAGCCTGTTACATCATCGTCATCATCATCATCATCCATGGGAGTTGCTAATCAATTCTATAGGACCAGAAATAATTTTCTAGGCTCTTCTCAAAACCCCCAGGTGGTAGTTTGACCTATACTCCTATTTTCAAACAGTTATTCTAAGCAATAGTTTACCCTTTCCCCCAACCAGTTAGTTATACTGTGTGGATTCTGGATGGTGGTAGATCGTTTGGTACAATTTATAAAAAGCCTTTTATATTGACAGTGTCTTAACATATTTGATGCTGTGGGAACTATAGGACTCCAGGACTGGTGTTTTAAGTGATTGGTAGAACTCTTGGAGCAGGGTAGGCAGACTGTGCTGAAAATTACTCCATCGGAAAGGTAGCTTAGCCCCTGCCTCTTTGGTCTTTGTGACTAATGGAAAAACACTCTCAAATTCAAAAGCCTAATCATTACTGCCTTTCTCCTCTGAGACGCATTACCAGTTTTATAATCAGGAAGAACTTAATTACTTTTTCTTTTTCTATTGCCTTATGTTTATTCGTCATAAAATTATTTTTATTCCTTTTAACGAGCTCAGAAATAAGCTCATCTATTGAACTTTGCAGGCTTCCTTTTTTTAATAGAATAGATCAGCTCAGCTGGCTAAATGCCTCGCTAACAAACTTCAGAGCGTAGCTGGAACTAAATTGTACTCTGGCGCACAAAGACTTTAAACTGGATTATTGATTTACAAACGCAGAAGCGGGAAGCGGCTGTAAGGACAGGAAGCTCCCTCTCCTGATCCTTGAGCAAGTTTTTCCTAACGTGTTTCAGGGGCTCTGAGCTCATGAGCAAAATCCTAACCAAGTTTATCTTGCTAGGACAACCTATTTTATTTTATTTTATATTAAATTTATTTGGGTGGCATTGGTCAACATGATCATATAGGTTTCAGGCATGGGTTTCTGTGTTGCAAGATCTACATATTGCACTGTGTGCCCACCACCCAAGTCAAATCTTCTCCTGCCACCATATATTAAGGACCCCCTTCTCCTTCCACCCCCTTTCCTCTAGCAACCACCACGCTGCTGTTTGTGCTCATGAGTTTCAGTTTTATATCCTACATATGAGTGAAATCATAAGGTTCTTAGCTTTTTCTCACGGACTTATTTCTTTTAGAATAATATTCTCAAAGTCCATCCATGTTGTTGCAAATGGCAGTATTACATCCTTTCTTATGGCTGAGTAGTATTCCATTGCGTATATGTACCACATCTTCTTTATCCAGTCCTCTATTGCAGGGCACTTTGGTTATTTCCATGTCTTGGCCACGATGAATAATGCTGCCATGAACATAGGGGTGCATATATCTTTGTGGATACATGTTTTCGAGTTTTTTGGGTATATACCCAGGAGAGGGGTTACTGGGTCATATTGAAACTCTATTCTTAATTTTTTGAGGAATCACCAGACTGCTTTCCATAGTGGTTAGGTCAACCCATTTTAAATGCTCCATAGAGAAAGAATAATTCTTCTCCCGCTTAACCACTAAAGAACCACATCTGTTTCTAACGTCAGCTTTTTATTTTTTTTTATCTTTCATTTTTTGTTGGTAAATCTCCCAGACAACAGCAGTTCTGTAGAGAGTTTAAATATGAAGGAATGGCAGGACGGGCTCAGGGCACTTCTACCCAACATTAACATCAACTTTGGTGGACTGCCCAATTCCTCCTCCCCCTCCAGCGCCAACCACAGTGCACCACCGTCCACCACTGCCACCACCGACAGCCTGAGTTGGGACAGCCCTGGCAGCTGGACAGACCCAGCCATCATCACAGGTAACTTTCTCGCTCCTTCAGCTCCACTGACTGCCATCGGTTTGGTTTTTCGCACAGACTAAACTAAAACAAGTCCCTTCACCATAAGCTGCTTTTCACAAAGCCACACGCGTGGTGGCTTGTTCCGTTCTCAGGGGTGCAGTCTCACTAACTCTGTTGGCCCAGTTGTGTAATAAGGCGCTTGGTGCCTAGGTGGCTTCTTTTGGTGTAAGTAGGTGCTACCGTCTGCAGCATGTGTATGTGTTTTAGGCCTCCGAGTACAATAAGGATCTGACTTACCCTCTTAAAGGAACATACTCCACTTTTTAAAAATAAAGCTCTTTATTATAAGGCTATCTTCTTTACCGATTCCGAGTAGAGGAGAAGCACAATTGGGAAATAACGTCATGCAATTTGGGGGACTCGTTTCTGCACCTCTGCCTCTAACAGTGGGGGACAGTGTGTAGTGGAAGAGGAGGCACAGGTTTCCGTGACAATAAATCATGGTCGTTGTGGGTGGAGGGAAAATTGTAATTTTTTTCTTTTTTTGCGGGGGGTGGGGGGGAGGAATGGAACTAATCACCTTAAACATTTTTTGTTGTTTGACGAATTTCCTATTCTTTCTGCGCAGACTCACCATTTTCCCTCTTGTTTTCTTTTCTCTCCTTAGGTATTCCAGCCTCTTCAGGAAACAGTTTAGACTCTCTTCAAGACGACAATCCTCCACACTGGCTAAAATCCCTTCAGGCCCTCACAGAGATGGACGGCCCCAGCGCCGCTCCGTCACAAGCCCACCACAGCGCCCCCTTCAGCACACAGATCCCCCTGCACAGAGCCAGTTGGAACCCCTACCCTCCTTCAAATCCTTCCAGCTTCCACTCCCCACCCCCAGGCTTTCAGACAGCCTTCAGACCCCCTAGCAAAACCCCCACAGATTTACTACAGAGTTCAACACTGGACCGCCACTAGGGAAAGAGGAGACACCATTAGAAAATGCAGGATTGTCCCACCCTGTTTTCTCCCTCTGCTCACCCACAGCTCCCTTCTCATCTCTTAAGTTCTGAAGAATCCAGTTCCTGATCAATTTTTTTTCTCCCTATCCCCAGATGCAATGCGATCACAGGGTCATGACCATCTTTTGTTTTAATTGTAAAAGTTTCTGTTGATCCAGCATTTGAATGACACTGTTGAATGTTTCCTAAAAATGCCTTTCTACGGAAGAAAAAAAAAATCAAAGGGCAGTCTCGATACTTAGAAAATTACTGTTTGTCTGTTTCGCATAATAATGACATAATCTGCTTAGCAGAAAATGACGATTAATCTATAGAAAAGGTCAAGTAAATGCACTGTCAACCCCAGAAGTTTGAAAACCGGGTTAATAGAAATGAGATTGCTAAACGCATGATGGAAAGCGTGGACCTGGCAGCCATCTTGTATTCAGCTTATCACTATTGCAGGGAAAATGCTTTTTAAAATTTTATTTTATTTTTAATTCTTTTGGCAAATTGATGGAATGGACTTGATTGTGTTGTTAAGCAAAAGAATTTATTGGAAGTTGATGGAAAGACAAATTGATCTGTAGTAGTAACTGGCCAGTTGCTAAGAGTTTATAAGGAGGGGAGAAATGATTTTTTTTAAGGAGAAAAAAAATTTTTGGCTTTATATTTAAAGTAAATTCAAATGTTTTAAAGAAAAAGAGTATTCACAGATTTAATACCTATGTATAACGTAAGAGCTGAAATATAAGTGATTTCTTCAGTCTTTCTCATCTGTCCGAATCTTTTTTTCTTTGACCTTGAATTCACCTGACTAGGGCACTGAGATAGCACTGCTCTGGGGCCATCTGATCACCACAGGAGCAAATCTCCGACCTCCCTGCCTGCAGCTTTTACTTAACCCTGTAGTTTTGGACATGTGTGCAGTATTGAAAAGACAGGAGAAAAGAAAACAGAAACCTGGTTATAACCTGACGCTAAAACTAAAACCAAGAAAATGTACCTCTTTCTTCAGAATTAAAACTAAAATCTTAAATAAAACAGAAAACTTGATGATGACCCTTGGGCTGTTCTTGTTTTTTTGTTTTGCTTTGTTTTTCCATTTTATTGCATGTGAGTTTCTAACATTTTATGATAGCGGTCACCAGATGTTTCCATTGGTTGCACATCTTCAACAATAGGGAGGATGGGATAGCAGAAGAAATTAGGGGGGGAAATCGTTTTATAGTCAGTCTCTGCAATTTTTGAAGTTCAGCTCACCTTACACTCCAGAAGTCCTTTTCCAGGGGCTTCCTGTAGACGAAACCCCCTTTTGCTATTGCATTATGCAGACCAACCATCCCTTACGTTCCAGGAAGGAGCAGGTGGGCTGTTGATGTGCAGAGAGGTTGGCTGTCTTGGGGAGACCTGGCGGGAGCAGCCAGTGTGCCAGACAAGTAGCAGCTGCTAAGTGAGTGCCGTGACGGCAGAGAGATCGGAAAACACTGATGCAGCGACCCACTGCTCAATCTATGACCAGCCTTGCTGGGGAACACCTAACGCCGACGGAGAGACGGTCACACCCCTGACCGAAAGAGGGTAGAGAACGGAAATGGAATGTTCCCTACCAGGTTCCTAGGATTTTGTATGGCTTGTATGTTCTCACTTGGATTCTGTTCAGAAGTCCAAAGCTGGAGTTCCATATTTTCAGCCACATCCATTAAGGTTATCTTTGTAGGGTGAATTAAGTAAATCTTCTCAATCTTGCATTTTGTATTTTCGGGTTGATTTTCTCCTTCTTACCTTTACTTTGTACTTCGATTTGCTACTAGTCCCATGCTCCCCCCCCCCCCCCCCCCCCCCAATAAACAATTTCAACACTGTTTTGGAAAAATGTAAACAGGATAGTCTCAAAGTCACCACAAATAGATATCGGCTGGGTAAATAGTGAATTGTTTTTTTTCTTTTCTAATTTACCAAAATGTTACTGTGATACAGAGAAGAGGACTAAAAACTTCAGGGTCTCTTGTCCTATGAACTTTGCTTCGATCTCCTGAATATTCACATTGCACTGCAAAGTGATGAGTCAACACATCCTATATAATAAAAGCCTAATATGCTAAATGTCTGACCGTTCATTCGACTGACCAGTCTCTATGACATGCACTGACCACCAGAGGGCAGACACTCTGGTAGGTTAGCTTGCTGCTGGGGTCCAGCAGATTGGGACTGGGCTAGATGGGTGGACACACCCTGGAACCCTCCTGCAGTCCCTCCCCAGCTGGCCAACCTCCCTCGGTCCCTCCCTGGCCCCAATCATGCACCGGTGGGCCCCCCTCCCCTCAGCCTGGCCCACGCCCTCTTGTAATCCAGAACCCCTTAGGGGATGTCAGCTAGTTTCGGCCCGATCCCCACAGGCCAGGCCGAGGGACCCCACCGGTGCACGAATCTGTACACCAGGCCTCTAGTATATAATAATCAGGTAGCAATGAGTTGTAATCAAGGCTTTGGGGGTGGCGGTTGGATATTCTTCAGATACAGGTATACCAATAAAAAAAAACTTGCTTTGTCTGAAAAGGAAGGAAATTCTTGCAAGGCTATGCTGTGAATGTATGTTTAATAAATCATACATTGGCCTTTATAAAATGTATAAACATAATTTAAATAATAATAAAACAATACAAGTCTGTGTGCTTAGCACCCAAGTTAAAAATAGGAACTGCCAGCTCTAGTTGGTTTGGCTCAGTGGATAGCTGAGTTCCATTCTGGTCAAGGGCACGTACTTCAGTTGCAGGCTCCATTCCCGGCCCCGGTCACGGCATGTGTAGGAGGCAACCAATCGATGTCTCTCTCACATGGATGTTTTTCTCTCTCTCTGTCTCTCCCCCTCTGCTCTCCCTAAAAATCAATGGAAAAATATCTTCAGGTGAGAATGAACAACAACAACAAAACACCAAAAAAAAAAAAAAAAAAAAAAAGGAACCTGCCATATCTAGAAAAGCCCCTATCTGCTCTTCTCCAATGTACTTTCTTTTCTTTCCTCATCATCTACAAATAACCATTATCTTGGTTTCTATGTTAATCTTTCTCCCCCCCCCCCTTAATCTGTCTTTTCTTTAGCTTTGCCATATATATCTCTGAATAATACATTGTTTAGTATTAGAAAGGTGAGTAGTAAACCGAAGCCTTGCTGTGTAAGAAAAGGACCTCGTTGTCACATCTAGATCAAGGCTTTCAGAAGATAAATGGTCTCCTGGTCATAGTTTGGTTTTAGCTTCTCGGATAATTTTTAGAAGGCAGTTTGGGGGGAGTGACTCCTGGAAAACGGTCTAGCACAGTTGGGACATCTGACGGGGCGCCTGATGTCTGCCAGAGAGAGGGTCTGTGTTTGGTGTGTAAGCTCACTGTGGCTTCCCTCCAGGTCTCTGGAATAGATCACAGCACAGCTCATGGGAGTGGGCTGGTTTAAAATAAGTGTGAGCTGATCAGTTCACCAGGGCATGGAGAGGAGAACAGATATACCAGGTGTACCGGTTAATAATGTGGATTTTTTTCAATTAATGGAGTTACACATATGTTGATATATATGCGATTTGATATGTATGCTATTTTGTTGTATTGACAACAAGCTTCAAAACTTCATGTCAAATTTGCTGAAGGTGTTAACATATAGATATTTTTACACTTAAAAATGTCGAGCCCTGGCTGGTTTGGCGCAGTGGATAGAGCATCAGCCTGCAGACCAAAGGGTCCCAGGTTCGATTCCAGTCAAGGGCACATGCAAAGGTTGTGGGCTCAACCCCCAGTAAGGGCATGCAGGAGGCAGCCAATCAATGATTCTCTCTCACCATTGATGTTTCTATCTCTCTCTCCCTTTCTCTCTGAAATCAATAAAAATATATATTTTTTAAAAAATGTTGAATTTTGTGCCAAAAAAAGCATTTGTGGGAAGTTATAATTCATTACTTTATTTTGAAGAAAAGTGCTGCTGAATACTTTGGGAAGCTTATGGTAAACATGCTCCATCTCAAGATACTTGTGAAAGCTGGTTTAAATGCTTTAAAAGTGATGATTTCTGTGAAAGACAAAGAACGTCCAGGTCAACTGAAAAAGTTTGAAGACCAACAATTACAAGCATTATTGGATGAAGATGCGTATCAAACTCAAAAACAACTTGCAGAAAGTTTAAACATTGCTCAGCAAATAATTTCCGATTGATTAACAAGCAATGGGAAACATGTTAAAGGAAGGAAAATGGGTGCCACATCAACTGAACGAAAGAAAATGAAAAACCACCTACAACCAAGATTACTTTATCCAGCAAAGCTATCATTCAGAATTGAAGGTCAGATAAAGAGCTTCACAGATAAGAAAAAGCTAAACGAGTTCATCACCACCAAACCAGTATTATATGAAATGCTGAACGGTATCCTTTAAGAAGAGGAAGAAGAAGGAAAAGGTAAAGATACAAATTATGAACAACAAATACACATCTATCAACAAGTGAATCTAAAAATCAAGTGAATAAAGAATCTGATGAACAGAATGAACTGGTGATTATAATAGAATCAGGGGCATAGAAAGGGAATAGACTTACTATTCTTGGAGGGGAACGGGGTGTGGGGGATGCGGGAAGAGACTGGACAAAAATCGTGCACCTATGGATGAGGACAGTGGGTGGGGAGTGAGGGCGGAGGGTGGGGTGGGAACTGGGAAGAGGGGAGTTATGGGGGGGAAAAAGAGGAACAAATGTAATAATCTGAACAATAAAGATTTAATTTTTAAAAAAAGAAAATGAAAAACCAAAAAGTCATCAGTAAAATGATGCTTCAACGGCACGAAAGAAAGTCTTTTTTGCATCTAATTGTGACTAGCGATGAAAGTGGATTTATTTTGAGAATCCTAAACGCACAAAATCATGGGTTGATCCAGGTCAACCATCAACATTGACTGCAAGGCCAAATCGCTTTGGAAAGAAGACAATGCTCTGCGTCTGGTGGGTCAGGAAGGTGTGGTGTATTATGAGCTTCTAAAACCAGGTGAAACCGTTAATACTGATCGCTACTGACAACAAATAATCAATTTGAACCATGCTTTGATCGTGAAACAACCAGAATGTGCCAGAAGACACAAAAAAGTAGTTTTGCTTCATGATGACGCACCATCACACACTTCAAAACCAGTTAAAGACACGTTAAAAGATCTTGCCTGGGAAGTATTAACCCACCCGCCATATTCACCAGACCTTGCTCCTTCAGATTACCACTTGTTCTGATCAATGGCACACGCACTTTCTGAGCAGCACTTCAAAACGTACGAAGAAGTGGAAAATTGGGTCTCTGAATGGTTTGCCTCAAAACAAGAAAATTTCTATTGGAACAGTAGCCACAAATTACCTGAAAGATGGGGGAAATGTGTAGCTAGCGATGGACATTACTTTGAATAAAGCACTTTCGATGTTTCTCTTGAAATTATTGTGTTTTCTTTGATTACAAAATCCGACATTATTAACCGGGACACCTGGTACTTCATTAGGTTTAGTCAGATCAGATAAGTGCAGAAAAGTCCCAGGGCCGAGGCAGTCTGTTGATGTAATTGCAGTGAGACTTGGCACTGATAGGCCTCTGTGTCTGCCTCCTGGTCACAATGCTCACAGCTGACATTCCTAGTATTTCTTTTACCGCTCTCCTTTCTTGCGTCTTTTCTCCCTATATTCCTATAAGTCTATTTTTTAAAAATATTATTTTATTGAATTTAGAGAGAGAGGAAAGGAGAGGGATAGAGAGAGAGAAACATCAATTGGCTCCCTTCTGCATGCCCCCTGCTGGGGAGGAAGCCCACAACCCGGGCATGTGCCCTGACTGGGAATCCAACCAGTGACCTGGTTCATGGGTTGACACTTAACCAGTGAGCCACACCGGTCGAGCTCTATGAGTCTTTTTAAAAAAAATTTAATTTTTAATTTTGTTGGAGTGACATCCTCCAGAAAGTTGAGAAAAGTGTGTTGGAGATAAATATTTAGTAATTGGCACATCTGAAAATACTCTATCTCAGTTAACAGTTTGGTGGATACAGGATTCTAAATTGCAGATATTTTTTCCTTAAAATTTTGAAGACATTACCTGTACTCTGTTGTCTTCTTCCAGTATTGCTGTTAAAAAAAATTCGAAGCCAGCCTTAGCCAGTTTGGCTCAGAGGATAGAGCATTGGCCCATGGACTGAAAGATCCTGGGTTCGATTCTGGTCAAGGTCACGTACCTCAGTTGCAGGGCTCAGTCCCCGGCCTGGTCAGGGCATGTGTGAGAGGCAACCAATCAATGTGTCTCTCACCTCTATGTTTCTCTCTCTGTCTCTCCCCCTCCCTCCCACTCTCTCTAAAAATCAGTGGGAAAATGTCCTCAGGTGAGGATTAATACACACACACACTCACATCCAGAGCCTGATGCTTTATAAGTAATCTTTTTTTTCTCTCCCTCTCTAAAGCTTATAGAAATTGTGTCTTATGCTCTTAAAATCTGGCGACTCATGTCCTTCAGTTCTGGGAAATTCTTGACTTATTTCATCAGTGAATTTTTTGCAATTATTTTCTTTCTTCTCCCTCTCTAAAAATCCCATTATCCAAATATCAGACCTTCTGAACATCCCTGTTTAGCACCCTTCACCCCCCATCTGTCTTTTTATCTCCTAAGAAGTTTTATCTCAACTTTATTGTTTATATTTATAGTTATTTTTCTCCTTGTGTTGTTTTTGTTTCTCCAAGTTGGTTTTAGCTATTTGTTTGCTTTTATCACTATCTTCCTTATTAGAAACTTCTCAGATCCTGGCTCATGAATAAAACTAAAAAGCTGATAGGAAGTTTTGGAAACATGAAGGCTTGCCGTGCTTGAACTCCCCTGCTGGAAGAACTGGGTGGGCTCCGTGTTGGGGAACCCCTACTGTCAATGTCTTTAGTCCTTTTCTTTGGGGCTGGTCAGATGGGTAAGGGTCTGACTGCTAGTGCTGTATCGGTGGTTTCAGGATTCATTATGCATATATTTACTTATTTCCTGTTTTGACTTCTTTCCTCTCTAGAGATTAAGTCTCCAAATATCTGCCCACTTAGGATACAGTATGGCTGCACTATGGTGTGGAATTGGGGGATTCATCTAGGGAACTAACGTCTTAACACGTCTTTCTCACTGACCTTTATTTTAGCCCTACCCTGCACATCTTATCCTTGGTTCTAGGGCCACCTGGCACTGTCAGCTAGTATGCCAGTGAGGAGTGTGTGGTGTAAAATGGGTTGGGTCTCAGCTTTCCCCATTGCTATCTTGAGGCTTCTCATCAGCCAAGGGAGTTCCCTCGGCGGTCTGCTTCCTAGGTCACCATGTTTTCTTCTGTCGCCTCCTTTCATGGTCTCCCTATTGTTTTTCTCCTTTATTTGAACGTTAGTAGACCTATAGGGAGAAATGAAATGAAGTATGTAGGTTTAATCTGCCACCCTAGTCCTGATTTGAGCTCTGACTTTTTAAGCTAACAGGCATAGTTTGTCAGGCCATAGGTAGATGGAGCTTCTTGCTATTGGCCAATGAACACTAGCCACCATGTTGCATATTTCTTGGTTTGAATGGCACCTGCCCATTTGTTTACATTGAAGTGGTTTCTCTCTTTTTAACATTCTTTTTTCCAATGAAGCTCTTTTGATTTGCAGCCAGTAGTTTGTTTTCCGAAGGCTCATCATGCAGGAGAGTATTTTAGGGGTTAAAATTTTAGCCTGGATGTTAAAGGCACATTTTACTTGCCTTTTATTGCAATTTGGTAGGAGGGTTACAAATCAGAGGGTTGCATTTTCTATGCTACATTGCACTAGAACTATTTTAGAAATTGCAGAGTAGGAAAAAGTAGTCTATCTTTATATATGAATTGTATTTTGTGAGTAGGTAATATGTGTCAACAATGTATTTCCACAAGGTTTCCAGGGGTGGGGAACCTTTTTTTTGCCAAGGGCCATTTGGATATTTATAACCTCATTCTCAGGCCATAAAAAATGATCAACTTAAAAATTAGCTGGCTATATTTGGTCAAACATTTAATTAATTTACCCCTAATGCCTTGGCAGGGCCAAACCAAATGATTTCTCAGGCTGGACACCCCCCACCCCTGGTTTTTATGATGATAACCAATATAGAGCTGTATACAGTCAGTTCTGTCCAACACCATTTCCCTGAAGTTGAAGACGTGGCATATACTGCTCATTATTTGAGTTTTCTATCAAATTCTTTACCAACATCATTTATTCCGGGTCCTTATTATCTTTAAGGTATGTAAACTTTTAAAAGTCAGACAGCTTATATACCTTAAACATAATCATGAGATATATCCATCATCAGAGGTAGCTATTTCTGCCCAAGTGGTCTATCTAGGTGAAAGATGACTGAGGTCATGAGCATGAACTCTTCTTAAAAAACAAATTAATAATAATAAAATCAGTCCTCATTCTTTGTGCTTAACACATTGTTCATTTAGCCCAGACATAGCCTTCAGACACTCGGGCAGTTTCCTCCCAGGAAGAGCTGCCTTTGAAAATACATTTCTGAATAAATTGATTTTAAGAAATGAGTACATTGTTAGAAAAAAATCCCTTTAAAGGGTAAAGTATTTCTGTTGGGGGTAACCCAAATACATTGGGAAAGAGCATAAACATTGGCCCAAATGTTCCGGGGCCATCTAATAAGAATTGGCCATCCTGGAGAATATATTTTGCATGTGATTAATCTCCGAGGGAAACTGAGTGTAATAGGCAGGTGTTTGTGTCACCGCACCTCCTTCCATAGTTGAAGGAAGTAGGTATATAAGACCAATAGAAATTAATAGGCTAAATAAAATTTGTGTGTGGGGAGGGGGGGGGGCGGCTGAGTGATTTAAAAACTCTGAGGCTCATAAATAACTGAATTAAAAGCATTTAAAGATAAATAAATGATCCGTGGCTTTCTTATGTTCAGCTTTAGTGTTTGCAAAACTAAAATAATGTTTATAAACTGCCTGGTATTTTGCATACAGTCCAGATGGCTTCCTTTTTATTGTTGTTTAAGGAGCATGAATTCCTTGGCTTTTATCCGTCTCCATAATATGAAAAGTAGACAAATAGGCCCAAAGAAGTTGGGTTTTTGTCCTGGTCACAGATTTTACAGCAGAGATAGAGCTGAGTGTTAGCCGTCCTCAGCCACATGTATTCATGACGGTGGTCGTGCTCCCTTTCTGTTCTGAGTTCCCCGTGCTTTGCCAGCCTTCTTGCTTATATTTATAAAATGCCTAAGATAACAGCAATATTTTCTCTTTCCCCCTGATGTTAGCTAAGTGGGTGTGGAAGAAAAGGTATGAAGAGATATGTATTTATCAAGAATCAAAGTGAGTCAAAGGATGGTTGGGAAATAGAATCCTTAAGGACTTCTTGACTGTTTCTGCTTATATTGAGTGTTGTTGGCATTGAATTAGACTATCAAGTTAGCCGGTACCTTCTGGATTTTGTTCAGATAAGGGATAAAGACAAAGTAATTGTCTTAAAATATTTAAGGGCAGTTATGCAGGAGAGGAAACAGGATGAAGGATGTAACTGGTGCTGAGATGTGAAAGAGAGATTGGGGTTCAACTGAGTCTCACGTTTCAAACATCCACTAGGGGCTGGGGGTTATGGCAGGTGCTAAGATGATCCCTGTTCTCATGCTCTGAAAAAGTCTGGATAGTTGACTCTCAAACAAGACTGACTGTGAGTCTCGTCAGTACAAAATTTCAAAGTAGTGGAAGCTTTGGATTAGCTGAGACTTGGTGGGGGACAACCTGAGCAAAGAAAAACTTGGCGACTGCACAGAGCATGGGTAGGGCTTGCATCTCAGTTTGGAGAGAACCTGGGCTTGTGTAGTTGGCTGGTGAGAAAGAAGGCCTGTGGGTGAATTGGGTATTGCTTTTGTTGGAAATGAGCCACTGATCATTTGTAAGCGGAGTAGAGACATGACAGGATTGTGCTTTATAAATATGCAGCCGAGGCGGAAGTGGTGAGGATTGAAACAACACTGAGGCAGAGTTCTGTGGGTTAATGAGAGAACCCAAGGGATCTAAGGTTTGGCCTCAGAAGGGCCGTCAATGACCCCCTAAAATCGTCTGTAAAATATGGTATGTGCACATATGCTTTATCAACGCATAAAAAATGTCCATGATATAATGAAAGTCTAGCTCCCAAACTAGAGAACTAGTCCATGGGAAGGTTGTTGGCTGATAAGGGGATTGAGAAAGGGAGGAGGGGGAACAAATTCAAGAAAGATTCCAATCTTGAATTTTTGAAAGGTTTTGGATATAGTTAAAGGTTAAGGAAAACAATTTCAGAACTTTCTTAGGTTTCTCCTAGTTCCTCCACTAGACCGTAAGCTCTTTGAAAGCAGGGAACACTTCTGTTTATTAACCAAGGTATTCCCAGCACTTAGCGAAGGGCCTGGCACATAGTAGCCTCTCAAGAAATATTTTACCTGAATGGGAGTGAAATATATATTATGTGGTTTTGAGCCAGATAACTGCAATAAATAATTGTATGGTGCTTAAAAGAGATGTGGGCTCATGAAAAGGAACTGGTTTAAAAGGAAGATGATTCACCCAGCCTGTGTGGCTCAGTGGTTGACCGTTGACCTATGAACTAGGTGGTCATGGCTTCATTCCAGGTCGGGGCACGTGCCTAGGTTGCAGGCTCAATCCCCAGTCAGGGGTGTGCAGGAGGCAGCCAACCAATATCCTCTCTCATCATTGATATTTCTCTCTCTCCCTCTCCCTTCCTTTCTGAAATCAATAAAAATATATTTTAAACATATTTTTCAAAATACATTTCTATTTACTTCAGAGGGGAAGGAGAGGGAGAGATAGAAACATTAATGATGAGAGAGAATCATCTATTAGCTGCCTCCTGCACGCCCCCTACTGGGGATTGAGCCCGCAATCCGGGCATGTATGTGCCCTTGACCGGAATCGAACCTGGGACTCTTTAGTCCACAGGCCAACGCTCTATCCACTGAGCCAAACTGATTGGGGCTGAAAATATATTTAAAGAAATAAAAGGAAGATGATTCTTATCTTTGGATTTGTTGAGTTTTCGGTTTCAGTGGGTCATCCAGGTGGCAGTGTCCAGGAAATTTGGGTGTGGAACTTAGGAGAAAGGCCAGAGGTAGAAATATAGTTTTGGAGTCATCTTTAGAGGGGAGAGGGGAGAGATGGTAACCTTGGGACACATAGGGATGTGTGATCTGAATTGAAGGTGTCAATGTCGGACCGTTTCGGGACAAGAAGTATTCAAGATGGTCTCCTGTGCTAGTCGGCATTTCATCAGGAAACCGGGGCTTTCACAGCCACTGGAAGGGTGAGGAGATGTGGGGGTGCAGGAGTCACAGAGTCCGCTCCCTGCAGCACCAACATGGTGACTCTGAGGACTCGGGGAGCAGCTATCAAAACCCCACACTCGCCAATGGCCAGCCACCTGCCCAGAGCTGCCACCTTCAATGTATGGCTTCTCACCCATCTTTCAAATGTCACCTCTGTGTTCCTTCCAACCCAGGACCCAGTTGGAAGGTACCTGTGCTGTGATCCGGAGGAGAGGGGAGCAGGGAGTGGGGCTCATGGTGAATTGTCAACAGACAAGCTAGCACCTGGGGTTTAGAGCCTCTGGAGTGGATCATGTCACTTCCCTGTCAAAACTCTCCCGTTCCCAATATTTTCACCATGAAATTTAACATTTGCTGGTGTGGCTGCAGTGCCCTCTCCCCTAACAGAAAGAAGGATCTTCTCTATTGCAGTGCCTGGGCCTCTCTGTCCTCTCACCCTGGAATGTGCACACCCCCCCCCCCCCCACTCCATCCCCTATCCCCTCGCTGGCACTCTGCTCCCTGGAGCTTGCTCTCAGCCCAGGCAGGTCGGGGTGTCCTGCCTCCCCTTGTACCTTATATGTGCTTCAGTGACGAAGGGATGTTTCTTTTTGTCTACATATACCCAGGGCTTCGCACACTGCTTGGCATTCGGATTGAATGAATGAAACAAGGAAGGAAGGAAGCTGTGGGTGGCGGGATGCTATTACATTTTATTGGCAGGAGATCAGTAATGATCCTGCTTTTAATCCAGCGCTGGTACTGGAAGCCAATTGCAGACGGTTGCAGAATGAAGACTACTAGGAATGAGAAGAATCGGAGATAATGTCCTACAAACAAGTTGGATACAAGGACAATGACAGCACACTTTGAAAGGCGAAGCAAAGTCAAGAATGCCTTTTCCCCACAAAGGAAGTCATAAGCCTGTTAGAAGTCGGAGGAGACAAAACTGTTTGGTGAAAAAGTAAATTTGAATGAGAAGCCAAATTCAACAGAATCAAGAGCACATGTAGAGGATTACTTGTAGGAACAGGGATACTTTCCCCTCCAAGACAGGAGCAAATAAAAGAGTTTTGAGGTGAAGACAAGAAATGTTGCCGAAACCGGTTTGGCTCAGTGGATAGAGCGTCGGCCTGCGGACTGGAGGGTCCCAGGTTCGATTCCGGTCAAGGGCATGTACCTGGGTTGCGGGCACATCCCCAGTGGGAGATGTGCAGGAGGCAGCTGGTCGATGTTTCTCTCTCATCGATGTTTCTAACTCTCTATCTCTCTCCCTTCCTCTCTGTAAAAAATCAATAAAATATATTTAAAAAAAAAAAAAAAAAAGAAATGTTGAGGGAACCCAGTATACTGAGGGGGCCAGAGATAGAATCGAGATTTAGAGCTTGAGAACACACAAAAGGTGTCCCTACCACTTTGGGGAATGTAGCAGGAAGATAGGAGAATGGATAAAAGGAGCAGGCTCCAGCTGGTGTGGCTCAGTGATTGAGCATCGACCTATGAACCAGGAGGTCATGATTCAATTCCCGATCAGGGCACATGCTGGGGTTGCGGGCTCGAGCCCCAATATGGGGCACGCAGGAGGCAGCCAATCAATGATTCTCTCTCATCATTTATATTTCTCTCTCTCCCTCTCTGAAACCAATTTTTTAAAAATAATTTTTATTTCTTAAAGTATTACAAAGAGTATTACATGTCTCCTTCCCCCCCCCCTTGACATTCCCCCAGCCCCTACCCACCACCCCCCCCCCATGTCTTGTGTCCATTGGTTAATCTTATATGCATGCATATAAGTCCTTCGGTTGATCTCTTAATCCCCCCCAAACCCTCCCCAGGCTTCCCACTGTAGTTTGACAGTCTGTTCAATGTTGCTCTGCCTCTGCATCTACCCCTGTTCATCAGTCTATACTGGTCCCCTTTATTTGTCCCAACCTCACTGGAGCAGTCCCAACCTCACCGGGGCCGTCCCTACATTACCGGGGTTGATTCAACCTCACCGGGGCCGTCCCAACCTCACCAGGACCGATTCAACCTCACTGGGGCGGTCCCAACCTCACCGGGCCGTGAAACCAATTTTAAAAGATTTTTTAAAAAAGGAGTGGGAAGCAAGAAGCAAGGGCCTCATTGAGGTTAGCAGATATTTGAAATGGGCCCAATAAGAACAATCTGATGTTGCTCAGAGATGCTCATCAGTCTTAGAGCAAAAGAAAGGAATGGAGGTGGAGATGACCTGGAGCTTTTCTAGACCTGGTAGAAAATCATGGCTTGAGGCTTTGGGTGGGTGAAGATTTCAAATTGCTCACCTTGAGGTTTGGGCCACAGAGGCCAACAGTAGGGGGCGCGCTTAAACCATGCTTCCGTCTCCCGGGAGAGGTCTTGGTGCCCATGAACTTGTGCATACGAACTACACAGCCTACTGTCAGGGACAGAGCCCTTCAGAACAATGCCACACCAGCTAAAAGGTTGGACCCCCTCAGTGGTCCCTGAAGTTCCTTCTGAAAGTCAAGGTTTTATGGTTATTTTAGGATTACTGCAGTTGTCAATAGCCAGGACTTTTAGGTGTAAAATTGAATAGAACGTATACAGAATTCTTTTCTAAAATTCACAATAGTCAAATTCTATATATTGATTTTCTCCAAGGGATGTCTGTATGTCCTTGTTAATAACACCCACATCATCATGGGGTTTATGTCTGTTTGTTTTGTTGTTGTTTATTTATTTATTTATTTATTCTAAACATTTATTGAGCACAGTGGTATTAGTGATTTGCTTTAGGGATACAGTTGAGAATAAAATAAACATGACCTCTTCTTTGCTAGACCTCATCTTCGGGTCTGAGATGCCCATTAAGCAGCCCAGCAGTGAGTATACAGTCATATCAGAAAGGCAAAAGAACACGTGAATAACCTTGGGGTAAGGAAGGCATTTGTAAGCAAAACACAAAATACAGACCCAACAGGGAAAATATTGATCAGTGTACTAAAGTTAAATTTAAAGCTTTTTAAAAACAAAACACCATGGACAAAATTAGATCAAGAAAATTGATTGGCAGAAAATACTTGCAACTTACGTATTAATAACCTTAAATAACCGCAAGCTCCCCAGGCTCTCGCTGTGTAACAGGGAAGAGTGCCCGGCTTACGCTCTGGCCCTGGGAAGACCGCAGCACCACTGTCGGCCCTGAGTTCCTCATCTCCACATCAAGACCATTGTACTCACGTGACCGGAAGGCACAAGTGAGGTATGATAAATGAGAGTGCTTTGAAAACTAGAGCATAATACAAATGCAAAGAATGATTGCATAATAATTTACTGCAAAATAGTTCCTCCTCCTCCTTAACCCTTTGAGTGCCAACCAATATCCTAGGAACTATGCTAAAATTGCCAAGGCATTTTTGCTGATTTTACAGCAGTTTAGGAAAAAAATTATGAATCGCAAGTAAATGAAGTTACATATTCAAAAACTTAAGGAAACCTTTACTACATTGACATATTTAGCAATATCATTATCACTAATAAAAGCAGACTTAGAACTGGACGCCATTTCGAAGCTTTGATAGCGCTCCCGGCACTTTTGGCGAAAGACATGAGGAAAGCGGTCGCGCTCCCCGGCACTCAAGGGGTTAAATGCAGCTTCAGGCTGGTGACTGGAAAGATGGGAAGAAGCTGCTTTGGCCACATGGATTTCTTCAGTGTGAAAGAGCCCTCAGGAACTCCCACAGGCCGAACTGCACTCTGCACCCACTCCTCCAGGGAGTGGCATCATGATTTCCCTTCAAGAAGACCTTCCGGCCGAAACCGGTTTGGCTCAGTGGATAGAGCATCGGCCTGCGGACTGAAAGGTCCCAGGTTCCGTTCTGGTCAAGGGTCAAGGGCATGTACCTTGGTTGTGGGCACATCCCCAGTAGGAGATGTGCAGGAGGCAGCTGATCGATATTTCTCTCTCATCCATGATGTTTCTAACTCTCTGCCCCTCTCCCTTCCTCGCTGTAAAAATCAATAAAATATATTTTTAAAAAAAGAAGACCTTCCGTTCAAGTGCTTCCAGGTCTGAATTCTGCTCCCTGCCCTCCTGGGGGAAAGGACCTGCTTTGGTTTCATTGCCTCAGACTATCAAGATGACAACTTGAGTAATTACCCTGATTACATTTGACACTTAAAGAGCTACTAATCATAGCCAGATGTTGGGATGACAGCTTTTCATTCCGAGATGTCCCATACGGTATGTGGCAGGGCACCTAAAGTACATTTCAGAGTCCTGTATTTAAGAAGCCTTCTAGGGAACATCTACTGTGCCCCTTTATATCAGAAAAGGCTGAATTTTAACCCGGTGGTAGATGGGTGACTATTATATTTATTCCTTGAGCATACGTTTATTGGGTACCCACCAGCTACAGTGCCAAGGGTGAAAGATGTGTTCCTGACCACCTAAGAAGTCACGGTAAAGGGGAGACTGACATCAATAGTCAAATTCTCAGAGAAACAAAGCAGAATAGGTGTTCCCAGGGGCTGGGGTGGAGGGGAGAACAGGGAGCTTCTGTGTAATGGGTACAGAGTCTCAGTGTGGGATGATAGGCTAGTGCCGGAGATGGATAGCACAACAACATGAACCTACTTAACGCCACTGAATGGTACACTCAAAAAGGGATAAAATGGTAGATGTGAAGCAGTGTATATTTTACCACAACAAAAAACAAAGCTAAGAATGTGTGTATGAGTCTGAATGAAGATAATGAGAATAAAGAGGCAAATAGGAATTAATCCTCCCCCATAAGAGGAATGTACATTTAAGAGATTTCTGAGAGATGATTGGCAGGATTTATGGATGAAAAGCTCAATGAAGGAGGACAGAGATGATAGGTCTTTGAATTGGGTGGTTGTGTACATGTTGGTTCAGGAGGAAGAGAAGTATGAGTTTGTGGAATCTGATCTATAGTGAAAAAATATACACACACAAAACAAATAAAAAAAAAATACTAGAGCTCATGGTGCCAACATTCAAGTCACACACAGAGATGCCCATTTAGGAGTTGTCAGTATGTGGGTAGTATGGAACTGAAGTCATTTAGGGAGGAGTCAGGGCGGTGGGGGGGGGGGGGGGGGGGGGGGAAGAACACCAAAATAGTGAGACTGAGAGGAAATAGAAAAGAACCAGAAAAAAAAAAAAATGGTTTCGTGGAAGCTAAGAGAGAAGAGAGTGTCATGGTCAGTTAAGCCAAATGCTGTGGAGGCCAGTTAGGATGAAGACTGAGCACAATGGGTAGATTTGGGAATTTGGAGGTCATTGGTGGCCTTTTCCAGAGGGAAGGTAGAAGTGGATTATAGTGGGTTAAGAAATGAATGGGAAGTGAAGAAATGGAAGTAGTCCGTGGAGACTAATTTCTTTAAAATCCAAGATTCTTGGCCCTGGCTGGGTAGCTCAGCTGGTTTGAGTGTTGTCCCCATATGCCAAGGTTGTGGGTTCGAACCCTGGTCTGGGCACGTACAAGAATCAACCAATGAATGCATAAATAAGTGGAACAACAAATCAATGTCTCTCTCTCTCTCTCTCTCAAATCCATAAATAAAAATTACAAATAAATACAACATGAGATTCTTCATCTCCTTTGAAAATTGCACTCATTTTAACCTCTATGTGTCCACTCTTCTATTTTTAATCAAAGCCCAATCTTATGTAGCAGTGGTGGTCATTGTCTCCATTGAAACCTCCTGTCTCTGTTGTACCCTCAGCCCCTCTTCTTTGGTCTAAATGTGAGGTTCTTGAATGAAAGAAGATGGAAAACACCAAATTGAATCTTCTCTTGTTTATAAATGAGTCTGTGACGACGGCTCCTGTGTCAGTAGAAGGCACTCTTTTCGGCCTCGGGGAACCTCTTCGATAACATAATGATTTCCTCCTCGTCGCAGATGAGGATGATTTTCTTGACTCTCAGTTTGGACTTAAACTTCGTGTACCCAGTGGACATAGTACATATTGTTGACATGATAAACTGGGTGTTAGAAAATCTCGATCCCAGCTCGTTTAGCCTCTGACCTCCTGTGTGATGCTGAGTAAGTTATAAGTCATTCTATTTTTTCTGGATCACAAGGTCCTCGTCTATCAAATGAGGGGGTTGGATTAAGTGATTTTGAAAATTCTTTTCTGCTCTAATACATTCCCACTCAGTTACCTTTGTGATGGTGGCACCCGTTTGCCAGATGATTGGCCAGGACCAGGATACTGCGTATGAATGACTACGGAATAGGACTGGACTATTGGCCCACGCTGGGGTTTGTTTTTGTAGTTCACTATCACCGAGGGTCACATAGTCCTCTTGCCTGCGGGGCTCCAAGGCCTCATGGCTTATCTGGCTTCTAGTGTCTTTGGGCCAATCTCCCCACGTCTTCGCTGAGGTTGGCTTCTTAGGGCCATGATATGGGTTGGCGGATCTGTGAAGGATAGGAGCTGATCCGGAAACTCTGGGGCAGAGGAGGTGGCAGGAGGATGTGGCACCAAAGCGCCCTAAAGAAGTGAGGTGAGGGTCTCTTGGTGAAGCCTTCCTTTCCTGGGTGATCCATGGTGCCAACATTCAAGTCACACACAGAGACAGACCGGCTGAGGGACAGGTGGGCTCCTGGTGCCAGCCCCTAAAAATAGTGCAGGCAGCACTGCACTGAAAGCAGGGCCAGCAGCAGCACGTTAATTAGGAAGCCTGCCAGGAATGACAAGAAGCCTGGCACATCCCCATTCAGATCAACGCTGCTCAAGGTGAGCCTGGGCTGCCTGCTGATGGGGCTGAGCGAAGCCACAGACAGGGAGGGCAGCTCCCTATCAGAGACTCAGGAAAACCCACTTCTCGCCCTCCGAACAGATGACATTTCAGGAGAAACCGTGGAGGGTTTCCATCTTAGTATCCAACATCGCAGCCATTTTGCATCATGCCTTTAATTTTCTTTTAATTTTTGTCTTAGTGTGGTCCACCCGACGTTCCATTTTGAATCTGGTCCTCGTAGGCATATACTGCTGGTCGTCAGGTTTTAGATGAACCAAGGCCAGGGCCGTAGCCTTGAAATGGGCTGATGGGAGGAGGAAGGCATAGGGTCTGTGAGGCTGTGGTCAGGGAGCTGAGCTAGTGGGTGGAAAAGGAAGAACGTCGCTAAGGAAATGGGAGGAACGGTGGCGTGCCGGCTGGCCTTCGTGTGGACATCTGGCTGCTAAGCCGGCTTCTGTGGAGAGGAGGCGCAGACCTCTCCCACCCTGGCCCCGGCGCTCAAGCACAGGGAGCAGGTCAGCAGTTCTTTTCTCTGGGCTGGAGTCCAGCATGTCCAGCTGCTGACTGGCTACTTCCACGCAGATGTCCACTGTTCCTTCACACCCAACATGCAGGAAGCCTGGCTCCATTTCCCCAGCCTATTCTCTCCCCCTCTCCTGTTTGTAAACGTCATTTGTAAGCGCTGGGCCGGGATGTGGGAGAAGCCATGGCTGGGCGGTGGACCTGGGTTCTAATCTCAGCCTGTCACTTAGCTGGCAGACTCTGGACCCTTTGGAGCTGGGACAGTGGGGCAGCATTATCTGGGTGAGCTGCATGCCAGTCATTTCCGATCACCACATAGCACAGGACTGAGCATGCACATTCTTATCAAGACTTCAGTTTTGCCGAAACCGGTTTGGCTCAGTGGATAGAGCGTCGGCCTGCGGACTGAAAGGTCCCAGGTTCGATTCCGGTCAAGGGCATGTACCTGGGTTGCGGGCATATCCCCGGTGGGAGATGTGCAGGAGGCAGCTGATCGATGTTTCTCTCTCATCGATGCATCGATGTTTCTAACTCTCTATCTCTCTCCCTACCTCTCTGTAAAAAAAAAAATCAATAAAATATATTAAAAAAAAAAAAAAAGAGTCAAGGTTCTTTTAAAAAAAAAAAAAAGACTTCAGTTTTAATTGATCACGGAGCAAACTGTTCACAAATGCCCACCTTTCATCTCCTGTTACTGATCACTTCTATCTGAGTCACTATTTAGTGTCTGTCTGTCCCAGATATTGTCTGTCTTTCCAGATCCACCTTTCAGCTTTCTTCATCCCGTGTTTAGTCCCGGGAGACCTAATTGAGTCACATCAACAGCCTATGCCCCCTGGCTTTGGTTGAGTTTGGCCCATGGAGAGCACCAGTAGGAAATTAGAGGGAGGATGGAGAGTGGGCCATGACCTTACTCACCTGGCTTCCCACCTGTAAGGCTCCTTGATTGTTTGTATCCTTCAAACAAAGGTCCCTGTATTTCTCAAATCATCCTTCTCAACAGGACTCTCTCCTCCTGGGTTCCAGAACCTCTTCCCTCTCCTGGTCCGCTGTTCCTCCCCCTGGGTGAGTACATACCCATGGTGGTTGCTTATAGTCCATCTCCACCTGTGTACATGGTCTAATACAATTGTGCCCTCTGTCTCCTGGTGGGGTCTGATGGAGCAATGGAGACCAGGATGAGGGGGAAGACTTAGACAGGAGAACAGAGGGCACCATTTCCAAGTCTCACCTGCTGATCACTTGTTGGTAGAGAAGAGAGGGAGTGGCTGAGCTGCCCTGCCCATGAGCACCCTTAGGCCTGGCTGGAGGGGCCCACTCTGCCCCTGCTCTGAGTATGCCCTCTCCCCATGGGGCAAAGAGTCTGTGGGGCCAGGAAGGCATGCTAGTGTGGAGCCACAGCCCCCTTCCGGACCACACAGTCATTCCAAGATCCTGGCCTTCCTGCCCAAATGGCCACTTGCACAGCAGGTGCAGGCCTCTTCCCCAGGTGTGCGGCCCAGGCCCAACGAGGAGTGGCCCAGGGGGGCTGCTCATGGGGGAGGGAGGGCAGAGCTTGGATGTGCAGGTAGGTGTCCACTTGCAGGGCTCTCCCGATGTGGGACGGAGCCAAGAGTGAGGAAAGCAGGGGTCAGGCTGAGCCAAGGGAGTCAGAGAATTCTAAATGCAAACCCGCGGCTACCAGGTGCTTATGTAGGTCCACTCACCAGGGCAGGACGGTAGGACGTGTGCATTCACAGTTTATTAGCTTGATTTGTCACTTTTCAGTAAGAAGACACAGGATGCAGGCCTCTGTTGGTACTTGTGCCCTGGACCCTGCAAATAGGGTGAGTGGTCCTCAGGGTCATGCCGTCCCCAATTGCTATCCAATGGCAGGCAGCCCATCTCCTTTCTAACGATTTATAGGGACAGGAAGTCATCCAGTTCCTCAGGAGTCCTTGCCATGAACTCGGCCTTCTTACGACATTCTCTTCCTAAGTTTACTTCCCTTAAGAAACAAGATACAGCCGAAACCGGTTTGGCTCAGTGGATAGAGCGTCGGCTTGCGGACTGAGGGGTCCCAGGTTTGATTCCGGTCAAGGGCATGTACCAGGGTTGCGGGCACATCCCCAGTGGGAGATGTGCAGGAGGCAGCTGATCGATGTTTCTCTCTCATCGATGTTTCTAACTCTCTATCTCTCTCCCTTCCTCTCTGTAGAAAATCAATAAAATATATTTTTAAAAAAAGAAAGAAAGAAACAAGATACGGAGAGTTAGTAAATCCCGAGTGACTGGCAGCTGTGTGAGCCGTGGCCAGCGGCTCCTGAAGCAGCAGCTCTCAGCTCTCCGGCCCTCCCATCCCCCTCTGTCCAGCTGGTCTTTCCTCCGGGCCTCGGGCGGGCGTCAGTACCATGGACAGGACTCAAAGCCCAGTCCTGGGAAGACGGGGTCTAGCTGGACTCTCCCGTGCACAGAGGGCAGGGCAATTTCTGTCTCTAGGGAGAAGAGAGCTGTGGTACGTGTCTCCACTGGGTGTCACTATCACACCAGCTGGCAGGCTGCAAGGCGATAAAGCAAAGGAGGCCCCCCTTCTCCCTCCCCCGAGGGGGTAACAGGGAAGGGATTACCTGGTCAGTCCAGGGAACACTGGCTGGGAGCCCAAGCCTGTGCATTAGTCTTACTGTGCTACTCACCGCAGCCATCTGGCTTGACCTGAGTGGTAAGATTAGGGGGGCGGGAAGCTCTCTGATGGAGCTCCCTGCTGGCAGCTGTTTCCTGCAGCCAGGCCTCCCCCACACCTCTGCAAACATCTGAGTCGCGAGGTGAGCTAGAGCTCCTCCCAAGGTGCTGGGGGCTCCGTTCCCTGCCTCCCCTGGGCCCATCCACCTCAGGGCCAGTGTGTGCTGGGTGCACCCAGCCTCACGGGCCCGGGGCACTCACACAGAACGGCTCCTGGCACCCTCTCCTGCGGAAGCTCACATTGCAGAAGGCAGAGGCACTGCTGATGACGGGGGCTCATCCTGCAGGTGGAAGCCATCCTCGGAGGACGCAGGACTTCCTGGGCCCCAGAACGTGAGAGAGCTGAGAAGCAAAGCCCCTATGGGGCTCTCTTACCTTGAGGGTCACACAATGCGTGGCCCCTGCCTGCTCACCCTAGGGCCGTGGTCGGCAAACTGCGGCTCGCGAGCCACATGCGGCTCTTTGGCCCCTTGAGTGTGGCTCTTCCTAAGCCTTAGGAGTACCCTAATTAAGTTAATAACAATGTACCTACTTATATAGTTTAAGTTTAAAAAATTTGGCTCTCAAAAGAAATTTCAATCGTTGTACTGCTGATATTTGGCTCTGTTGACTAATGAGTTTGCCGACCACTGCCCTAGGGGACTCCAGGCTGCATGCAGTACTGACCCCCAGGGACAGGCCAGTGCTGGGTTGCCTGTGAGCTGACATCCCACTCAAAATGTAACCAAATGTATCGCCTGTGGCCTGAGCCTGTTGAAGTTGTAGGAGCCGAGCAGGCAGGGCCACGGTCTGGCCACTGGGTTCTTTGGAGTGACTCAGAGGGCTGTGGGAGCTAAGAGAGCGAGTGCCCAAAAGAACGACCCTCCAGGACTGCAGAAACCCTATTTCTGGGCAGAAAACCCCAGGAGGGGTCTATTCTAGTCCAGACCATCCCCAGTGACCTCCGTGAAGTCCTTCTGTGCAGGCCCCACTGTCCCCCAACTTGGAAGACAGATGTTTGATCTTCCCCTGGCCAGGCCCGAGTCGGGGGGAGCAACTCGCCTAACTCTATGCCAGGAAACAGTGGTGGACACACCAGCACCAGTTCAGACACCCTCCTCCTGCTAAATCTCTTATCTGGGTTTTGTTTTTGTTTCCCAGGATCGTGAAAGCTACAGGGTCTGGACCTTTATCTGCCCTGTGTCTGACATCTGCAGGGGGTGTACTCTGAGCGACTTCCTCTCCCTGGACCAACAGGCTAAGAATGGCTCAGAACTCCTCAGGTGGGGTCTGAGAGCCTTGGGCCACCAGCTGAACATACTTCTTCTAAGACAGTCTGATAAAGTAAGTGCACCGGCCAGCGGGCCTTGGGTGGGTGCTGTGGGTGTGTGTTTGGAGGGTGGGAGTGGGGGGAGAAGGATGAAATTGAAATGGTGGCCCACTTAGAAATCAAAAGGCCAGATAGAAATCTAAAGGCATCATAATCCCAGGCTCGGCTGCAAGTGTTTGGGGCAGGCATGTTCAATTTCAGGCTCAAGCCACAGACTCTGTGAGTGGACATGGAGCCTCAGAAGCCTTGGGAATCGGAAGTAATTGTCTTGCATTCAGTGACCAAGTCACACGCAGAAGCGTGGGATTAAGCCTGGACCTAGGCCAGGCTCTGCAGTAAGAGCCTCCTGACAGAGCTGCAGCTCAGGTGTCTCTTCCCTCCTGAGTCAGAAGTGGCAGCCACATGCTTCACTAGCCATCCCTCCCTCAGGTAGCCCAGACCCCATCCTCTCCTGAACTCTAAGTCCATTGTTTGAATGCAGCAGAGCATTAAAGGGTGGCTAGCCCCACACTCAGAATGGTCACGAAGCCTCCAGGAGTTAGCTTGAAATGTGGTCCCAGACCAACGACCACTCTGGGAACCCTTGACAGGAATCGAAGCCGGGACCCTTCAGTCAATGCTCTTATTTTCTTGATGCTCTGGCATTTGGGGCTCCAGGACCAGGGACAAACTGCCACTCCCAGGGCAGCAGAGGTAGCAAAGGATTCCCCTGTGAGCGTGGCTTTCATATGCAAACCAACCAATCCAGAGCCTTCCCCTCACCCCCCTTATACCCCCCCCCCCCAATCTGGCCCAACCAGTAGCTCCCTGCCCCAGTCATCCCAGGGCCAGACACCAGACAAATCAGGACAGCCCTGTGCCCCAGAGCCCGCCAGAACTCCTCAAGCCAGCCAGTGCTAATCCTGTCCAGCCACTTACCCTGCCTCGCCATCCTCCCCCTGCAGACGTCACAATGGGAGCTTTTGTGTGGGCTTTCCCCTCACCCCTTCCTCCCGGCTGACCCGTGCTTCCCTGTGTGGCCCTGCCCTGTGTGGCTGGCTGTGCCGCCTCCTCCTCCTAGAAACTCTTACAAACTATCTTTTTCTTGTTTTTCCTTTGAAATGAACCTTGATTGATCCCATATTAAATGGGACACAGTTAAGAAATGGGCCTCCTCCGTCTGTGGACAATGGTCTCCACTGTGTTGCTCCTCAGCCGGTACATCCTGCGGCTCAATGGCCCTTTACAATTATTCACACGCCCAGCATGGCACTGAGGCTTGTGCAGAAGCTCAGAATCTTCTTAGAAAGTTGTGTAAGCAGAGTAACGGTCACAGCCTCATTTTACACAAGCGTTGAGATGCATTTGTCACTACCCGGGAGGTGCTGGGGCGCCAGTCACAGGCTCTTCTGAATAACCACCAGTGACACTTGCTGTGGCTGCCCCCCCAAAGCTGGCGGGGGCGGGGGGGGGGGGGCAGTTGACTCCACATCAGCAGACAATTCCAAAGCCTGTGCATTCTCCTATTAAACGTCAGTGGCCGACCCTCCACCGCCAGTGAGGCGGAGCTCAGTGGCTGGCTCTGAGTCCGTGGTTGGCTTCAGTTCAGCCTGGAATGTGAGTCATTGACAATGTCTGTGTCTGGGTCAACGTTGATGTCTGGGAGTCATGAGGGGAGAGTCCCAGCCAGGAGGAGCTAGGTCGTGAGGATGAGGGCCTTCCCGACACTGGTGCGGGCGGGGAGCGCGGGAGGCTGAGAAGGCGAGGAGGAAGTGGCCGTCCTCAGTGTGGTCCACACACTATCTTCTCGGTGGCAGCCAGGTCCTGCGCTATTGGCCTCGCCAGACCTGAATGAAAGCAAAGCCCCAGGCACACGGAGGCCAAAGACCTCAGCTAAGTTATGCCCCTTTCTAAGGGATTGTGCCACCCTCTGGAATGGAGACGGCATTTCTAAAGTTTTAGAGAAAAGCCAGCCCTGTGCCTCCCCGTGCGGCGTCCCCAGCTTTGGGGTCTGCCCAGTGAGGGACTGCCATGCTGGGCTCCCGGAGGAAATCGGACCGGCCCCTGCATCCAGACACCTGCTGTTTTATAGCCAGAGTCTCAGACAGAGGAAGGAGGGTTTGAAGTCCACCTCTTTTTGGATAAAGACCTGGCCCAAGAGTTCAGAGTCTCAAGTTAACGACTGAGACGAGCTGAATAAACGTGGATACTCTGAGTCCAGCTGCTATCCAGGGAAGGCCTCTTGCGTGCCAGGTCCTGAGCGATGGGGAGTGGTGAGCAAGGGGCTACGAAGGGCCAGTGCTGAAGGTCGTCGTAGGCCTTGCTAAGGACCAGTTTTACTGTCTCCCCAAGGCGCAGGTGAGTGAGGCAAGTTCTAAAGGGGGAATGACACAACTAGATGTCTGTTTCAAGAGTTTATCCAGCCCTGGCTGGTGTGGCTCCATAGTTGGAGTGCCAGCCCTCACCCCAAAGGGTCACGGGTTCGATTCCTGTTAAGAACATGTACCTGGGTTGCAGGTTCAATCCCCCATCCCTGTCAGGGCACTTATGGGAAGCAACCAATTGGTGTCTCTCTCATATAGATGTTTCTCTCTCTTCTCTCTCTCTCTCTCTCTCTCTCTCTCTCTCTTTCTCTCTCCCTTCCTCTCCCTCCCTTCTACTCTCTCTAAAAAAGATCAATGGAAAAAATATGCTTGGGTAGGATTAGCAACAACAAAAAAGAATATCAATACAAAACAGAATAGTGTATTATAGCCTTTTAACGATATTTCATTGAATTGAGTACTGAAAAATTTGCATCCTATATAATAAAGATGCGATATGCAAATTGACCATCATACCCTCACACAAAGATGGCCACCCCCATGTGGTCACAAGATGGCCCCCACAAGATGGCCAGCAGGGGAGGGCAGTTGGGGCAACCAGGCCAGCAGGGGAGGGCACTTGGGGGCGACTGGGCCAACTGGGGAGTACAGTTGGGGGCAACCAGGCCTGCAGGGGAGGGCAGTTGTGGGGGACCAAGCCAGCAGGGGAGGGCAGTTAGAGGTGACAAGGCCGGCAGGGGAGGGCAGTTGGGGGCAACCGGGCTGTCAGGGGAGGGCAGTTGGGGGTGATCGGGCTGGCAGAGGAGCAGTTAGCATTGATCAGGCTGGCAGGGGAGTGGTTAGGGGGTGATCAGGCTGGCAGGCAGAAGTGGTTAGGGGCAATCAGGCAGTCAGGCAGGTGAGCGGTTGGGAGCCAGCAGTCCTGGATTGAGAGAGGGATGTTCGGATGTTCAAACCGGCAGTTGGACATCCCCTGAGGGGTCCCAGATTGGAGAGGGTGCAGGCTGGGCTGAGGGATACCCCCCCCCAGCACGAATTTTGTGCACCAGGCCTCTAGTTTATGAAATAAAAGTAAAAAAAAAAAAGTTTATTGCCCAGCCAGCATGGCTCAGTGGTTGAGTGTCAACCTATGAACCAGGAAGTCATGGTTTGATTCTGGGTCAGGGCAAAGGCCCAAGTTGCAGGCTCCATCCCTAGTGTGGGGCATGCAGGAGGCAGCCTATCAATGATTCTCTCTCATCATTGATGTTTCTATCTCTCTCTCTCCCTCTCCATTCCTCTCTGAAATCAATAAAAATATATTAAAAAGAAAAGAGCCATTTCTCTTTAACCTTTGAACTTTTGGTAGCACTGTAAATGAACAGGTTGTAACCTAAACTATTAGGTTGTAAAGTAACAAGTTGTAACTGACAAATCATCTCATATTTGTTTTTTTTTCCTGGTTCATAGGTCGATGCTCAACCACTGAGCCACGCTGGCTGGGCTTGTTTTTTTTTAAAAAAAGAGTTTATCCAGACTGCTGTGCATAAATTCATAAGGAAGCTGATGTCGAATTAAAAGAGAAGCAAAGAAGGTGGCTTCGATGAAGTTATTATATTTGTCACCATGAGAAAGAATTGGTTGTGCATGTGATTTATTTAGGAGGTGACGTTAGCGGGACTTGGGAAGAATTGAGTATGGTGGACCAAGCTCTGGCTTGAGTGTTCAGGGATGTTGGTGTCATTCACTGAGATGAGGCACATGAGCCAACAGATTCCCTTCTTCTCTGGACATTAGTTTCTTCTGTAGTTCCTTCCAGCTCTCCAAATCTAAAATTCTACTTCCTAGTAAGAAAATTTCTCAGCAAGAAAGTAGAGGCAAAAAAAGGGGGGAGGCTCAGCCGGCGTGGCTCGGTGGTTGAACATCCACCCATGAACCCAGAGGCCACGGTGCGATTCCTCGAGTCACCTGCCCTGGTTGCAGGCTGCATTCCCAGTAGGGGCTGTGCAGGAGGCAGCTGATCAATGATTCGCTTTCATCATATTTAAGAAAAAAGAAAATGGGTGGGGGGTCAGGGGAGGAAAGGATGGTGACATGAATGGGCCCTGAAGTTGGCTTGAATATCTTGCCAGCCTGGCATTCAGCACATGACTGAGGACACGTGGGTGATGGGCAGAGCTGGGCAGCACCACCCATGAGGGCCCCCTGTGTGCTCCTCAGGGGAAGCATCTTCAATGTGTCGCACAAGCCCCAATGCTACTCACCCTCCTGGAGCGCCTGGAGAGAAGACGGACGCTGCTTGCCAAAAGTATTTAGGTCAAACTCCTACTGAGAGGCATTGAGCAGAGGAAAGGCCAGAGGCCCAAACCACCATTCTCTTCGTATAAAGCCAATCACAAGGGAATTCCGCACATGCCAGATTGCCTTAGTCTGTTTGGGCTGTTAAATTAAAAATACCAGAGGCTGGGTGGCAGTGACTGGCGAGGACCTGCTTCCTGGTTCGTAGACAGCCGTCTTTTTGCCGTGTCCTCACATGGCAGAAAGGGCAAGGGAGCTCTGTGGGGTCTATTTGATAAGGGCATTCATTCCATTAAAAGGGCTCCACCTTTATTACTCCCCAAGGCCCCACCTCCAAATACCATCACATTGGGCTTTAGGATTTACCATATGAATGAATCCTGGGGGACACGAACATTCAGTCTATGGCCCAGATCTAAAAGGTCTCTGGCCCAGGCTCCCACACCTCTCGGCCGATTCACAAAGAGGAGCCAGTGCCCACACTGCAGTGAGGAGGACACGCAGGAGCAGGGAGGGTCTGGCCTGCTGAAGGGCCACCCTCCACCGAGTGCTACGAGGAAGAGCCAGAATCTCGAAGACCCCCAGCTGGCTGCAGGGCACCATGCTCAGAGCAGCTGTGAAATTATGGCAACTTGTTTTCCAAATTTGGAATCTGCTTGATTGTGTTAGAGAAGTGGTTTTCAACCCTACTCTCCATACGCTGGTTTCAGGCCTTGGTTCCACCCTCCTCCACAGCCCTCAGGTCAGTTTCATCCCACCCAGGTGCCCAGCCCTGGCTCCTGGCACCACCCCTGAACATTCTTCCTTGGTCCCTGCTTGTCCCACAGAAGGGCTTGAGCACCAAGACCATGAGACAAGCTGAAGGGTTAGCAGAAGCAGTTGATTACACAAGAGCAGAGAAACCAGATGATTAATGGCAAATTCCCGTTAAACAGCCCCGGAGGCATGCCTGTGCACGCCAGCCCGAACCCAGAGGCTTGTACTATGTGGAGATCTGTAAGAGAAAAGCACAGACTGGTAGCGATTGGAGAGGAGAAACTTGGGTAAAAAAAAAAAAAAAAAAAAAAAAAAAAGATTTATTTATACTTTGTTTTTATTTAAAATCATATCTACGTTGTGTAATGAAAAAATGAAAAGTGATATGTTTTTCTTAAGCATGAGTTTCCGGACTGTCATTCTAGAACAGGAGTGAGCAAACTCCTTCTGTAAAACGGCCAGTAATCAATTATTTTAGGCTTTGCGGGCCTGTCACAGCTATTCAACCGGGTGACACAAAAGCAGCTCTGGAGACCATGTGCACCAGTGGGCGTGGATCTGTTCCCGTAAAACTCTATTCATACAAATAGGCAGTGGGCCAGGTTGAGTCTATGAGCTGGCCAACCTCTGTTTTATCAACTGAAATTCAATTACGCGTGAATATGGAGGCTATTTAGACCGTGAGGTCATAAATCAAGAGCCACAGTCCACTTGAGACAGCTTTCCGAAGCTGCACTTATCAAAATTGGAAGTAAACAATTTTGCAGAACCAAACCTACAATCCTACAACTCCAATTTGTGATAAAATAGGTCAGGGCTCTAAAGATGTGGAAAAGCCCGCCCTCCATGGCTAATGTTGGTTTCTCGCCCCTCCGGATGTGAAATCAGGTATTTATTTGAGTGAAGCCTCTTAGGAACAAGTGGCCTTTAAATCGATTCCCAAGGCCTCTCTTGGATTGTTTTTGCCACATTTTAGACAAATCTATATATCATGGAAAATTAGGTTGAGGTCGTTAGCATTAGAATTGATGTTTAAGTTATTTGAATGCTTTTGGAATTTAACAGTCATTGTTAGTGAAGGGCAAAAAATCAGCAAATATTATGTAAATCATTCTATACTGGTCTGGGATTGGAGATAAAAGTGTAAGTTTGTGGATTGGTATATTTTGGTTGCAAATGATAGAAAACCCAAATCAAATTGGGTTAAGCTCCAAAGAGCACTTACTAGCAAAGGTGGATGGCATGCTATATGGATTCGAACACCGCTGGGACCATCTCCCCCTCTGGCTCTGTGTTCCAGGCTGGCTTCCTTCTCAGGCTCTAGGTGTTGTGCCCAGATTCCAAGATCCCCAAAGAAAATTCCACACTGGGAGCCAGTTCGATGCAACAGCAGAAGGACCTTTTATTTTTGGGCTAGCTAGACCGACCCCCCCGTTCCCGGCCAGCCCGGCCCTGCTCCCGGCCAGCCCGGCGACAGGAAGAGAGAGTGCCCTCCCATGGGAAAATCCGGCTTAAATAGGGGGGTGACGCAAGGGGATTGTGGGCCCTGCCGATTGGCCAGGCGTGAGCCGGGTCTTGTTACACAGGATGTGGTCATATCTATGGCGCGCACTTCCCTTGATTGTCATTGGTTAGTTTAAAATCCCGGGCGCGGCCAGCAGAGGCCTGGGCTTCCGGGAAGGCTACACGTGGCCCCAACATGGAGGAGATGGCGGGGAGCGCATAGCCCTCACCCTTTCATTCCCCCCTTGTCTTGGAACTTCCGGCTCAATCATGAGTCAGGCTGCATTTCTATTCCACCGTCGCTAGAGGCCTGTACTGGGCATATCTTAACAAATGGTCTGGTGGAAGGGAAAGTAACAATTTTTATTGAAATAGGATTTTTCTTTTTAAAATTCCTCCATGGCCATTAAAAAGCCAAATCGAGATTAATTTATCTACTATTCTGATGTTTGCATAAATACAACAAGAACGGTAACTGAAAACCATCATTAGAAACTGGTCTTATTGAATTTATGCAAAGAGATGTATTGCCAGATTTCGGAGGAATTATATAAGAAGAAAAATATATTGATTTATTCTAAGATTTTCTTTGCTAATTTCTTTTCATGCATAACCATGCTTTAGATTTTTATTCTAACCAGGCTTTTTCTAGCTTTATTACCCCTGACATGGGCATGGTCATGCAGGCCTGCAAGCAGTACACAGGCTGTCAACTGTCAACTGTCTCTCAACAGCGACCAAAACCTGATGGGCACCGTTCCCTGTTCAGTTGGGCACCTGCCCTCTTGGCAGCTAGGCACTCCTTACTTTCGGGGGTCATCCCGCACAGTTCTTTTTTTAGGACAACCAATATATATTCAAACCTGCAAGAGAATTAAAGGTTAATGTAACATATTAACACAATGAAACATAACACTGGCATCATGGCCGCTTTCAGGCAGCCAAATCTTCCGCTATTAAACATGTGATACTAAAGTCTATCCCCGATTTTTCTATAAATTGTCCCTGTCTCTTTGGAGCCATGTCCATGCAGATGCAGGCATCATCTAAGTCTATTGTGGGGGCTCCTGGCGACAGGAGTGATCGCGAGTTATGTCACCAGCATCAGGCAGGTGGAGCACGCCGTAGCTTGAGCTTCAGTGGGTTGCGTTGATCTCTTTCGACGCTCCATTTGGTGATGAAGTCTTTTTGGACCGTGGACGGGTCCGCTGACCGGACGTGAGTGTGATGGATCCAGGTCGCAACGCCGTCTACCTTGAGAGCAGTGGGGGTCGTCAGCACCACAGTGTAGGGACCCTTCCAACGTGGCTCAAGAGTTTCTTGATGATGCCTTTTGACGTAGACCCAATCTCCTGGTCTGTGTCGATGAGGAGTTGGAATTGGGCTGGTCTCATAGATGGCGCGAAGGCGTGGCCAAATGTCCTCGTGTGCCCTCTGGAGCCCTCTTAAGGAAAGAGATAGTTCTTGATTTTCAAATTCAGCGAGAAAGTTAGCTTTAAGGTTAGGAATGATAGGGGGTGGCCTGCCAAACATGATTTCATAGGGAGTAAAGCCTAGGGTGTAAGGGGAGTTCCTTACCCGGTAAAGGGCATACGGTAGGAGAGCCACCCAGTCCCCGCCAGTCTCCATGGTTAATTTGGTAAGGGTCTCTTTTAGAGTTCTATTCATTCTTTCTACCTGACCTGAACTCTGGGGTCTATAAGCACAATGTAGTTTCCAATTTGCCCCAATAGCCCTGGTTACTACCTGGGTTACCTGTGAAATAAAGGCTGGCCCGTTGTCGGATCCTATCATAGCAGGAAAACCATACCTGGGTAAGATGTCTTCCAGCAGCTTCTTGGCCACCGTCTGAGCTGTTTCACGCTTGGTTGGGTATGCTTCTACCCAGCCAGAGAAGGTATCTATAAATACTAAAAGATATTTATAACCATACTTCCCTGGTTTAATTTCAGTGAAGTCGACCTCCCATTGTGCTCCAGGTTTGGTGCCTCTGAGCCTGGTTCCTTCTTTATTTGATCCAACCCTTGCGTTTGTGAGTTGACAGGTCTTGCAGGCTGACACAACCTGGTCTATCTTGGTATTCTGCTGGTGAATTTTGATCCTGGCATGTTGGATTAAGTCCTTCATTTTCCGGGCTCCCAGGTGAGTGGATTGGTGCATATGTTTTAATATCGTGTCCCCGAGCCAGTCCGGCAGTATAAGTTCTCCTTCTGGTGTATGCCACCATCCCTTTATTTCCTGGGCTTTAGGGAGCTTTTTGATACGTTGCAACTCCTCCTAGGAGTACTTGGGCTGGTCTGGTAGGACTGGGTCCCCTGGGTCTGGTAGTTGTAAGACCATGGTAGGGACCGAGGTAAGGGCTACTGCCTTTGCAGCCTGGTCAGCCTTTTGGTTACCTTTAGCGACCAGGTCATTGGCTTTTTGGTGTCCCTGGCAGTGGATTATGGCTAACTTGGCAGGAAGCCATAAGGCTGAGAGCAGGTCGAGGATTTCCTGCTTATTTTTTATTGTTCGTCCCTCTGCTGTCAATAGCCCTCTCTCCTGGTAGATTGCCCCGTGAACGTGAGCTGTAGCAAATGCATAACGGCTGTCTGTGTAAACGTTAAGCCGCTTTCCAGCCCCCAGTGTCAGTGCCTTGGTGAGTGCAATGAGTTCTGCTCGCTGAGCTGATGTCCCAGGGGGCAGAGCCTCTGCCCACACAGTGTTTGTGTTGGCAACCACCGCCGCACCTGCGTACCTGCACCCGTTCCGCACGAAGCTGCTTCCATCCGTGAACCAGGTGGCCTCTGCATCCGGGAGGGGCCGATCGGTCAAGTCCTTCCGAAGTCCATGTACCTGCTCCAGGATTCCCGCACAGTCATGTAGTGGGGCATCTAGGTCAGGGTCAGGTAGCAGGGTAGCAGGGTTGAGGGCCGCACTGGGAAGGAACCGCACTCTAGGGGGGTTGAGCAGCAAGCTTTGATAGTGGGTCATGCGAGCATTGCTCATCCATCTATCAGGAGGCTGTTTTAGGATCCCTTCAATGGCATGCGGGGTTGTGATCCAGATCTCCTGCCCCAGGGTCAGTTTGTCAGCATCCTTGACTAAGAGCGCGGTTGCTGCAATGATTCTTAGGCACGGTGGCCAGCCGGCGGCTACAGGATCCAGCTTTTTAGACAAATATGCTACTGGGCGACTCCAGGGGCCTAAAGCCTGGGTTAAAACCCCTTTTGCCACTCCTTTGCGCTCATCTACAAAGAGGCCAAAGGGTTTTGTAATGTCTGGTAGGCCCAGGGCTGGAGTAGCTAAAAGAGCTTTCTTTATCTGATTAAAGGCCATTTCTTCTGTCTCAGTCCATTTAAAGGCCTTCCCCTCCTTGGTGGCTTCATATAGGGGCCTGGCGATCTCAGCAAAACTTGGTATCCAGAGGCGGCAATAGCCAGCCGATCCTAGGAACTCCCTCACCTCCCTCCGGGAGGTGGGAGCAGGGATTTTCAAGACTGTCTCTTTTCTAGCATCTGACAACCGCCGCTGTCCGCCCTCCAGTATGTACCCCAGGTAACTCACCCTCTTTTGGCATATCTGAGCCTTCTTCGCAGAGGCCCGGTACCCTAAGGTCCCTAGGGTGGCCAGCAGATCTTTGGTCCCTTGTTCACAATCTTTGGCAGTATCGGCAGCAATCAGGATGTCATCTACGTACTGAAGGAGGGTGAGATTGGGGTGCTCTCTCCTGTACTCACCAAGGTCTTCATGCAGCGCCTCGTCGAAGATGGTGGGTGAATTCTTGAATCCTTGGGGCAATCGCGTCCAGGTTAATTGTCCACTGTAGCCTTCCTCTGGGTCGTGCCACTCGAAGGCAAACAGGGGCTGGCTTTGAGGCGCTAGCGGCAGGCTGAAAAAGGCATCCTTCAAGTCTAGTACGGTATACCAGACTCTAGAGGGTGCCAGAGAGCTTAGGAGAGTGTATGGGTTAGGAACGGTTGGGTGTATATCCAGGACCCTTTTATTTACTTCCCGGAGGTCCTGGACTGGTCGATAGTCATTCGTGTGGGGCTTTCTGACCGGCAGGAGGGGGGTGTTCCAGGCAGATTGGCATGGAACCAGTACCCCTAGGCTTCGCAGTCTCCGGATGTGAGGCTGGATTCCCTTCCGAGCCTCCTGGGACATAGGGTACTGTTTTACTCTTATCGGGCTTTCTCCTGGTTTTAGCTCAACCAGGGTTGGGGCCCTGTGGGCGGCCAGTCCTACTCCCCCCGTCTCTGCCCAGGCTGTGGGGAATTCTTGCAGCCATCTATCTATATTGTTCTCTACTGGGGGCGCCCCCTGGTGTAGGCGATATTCATCCTCCAGTCTCAGAGTCAGAACCTGGATGGGGTGGCCTTCGCTATCGGTAACCTAAGGCCCCCCTTGTCTGAAGGTTATTTGGGCTCCAATCTTGGTTAGCAAGTCCCGTCCTAAAAGGGGGTAGGGGCACTCCGGTATTACCATGAAGGAATGGGATACCCGGCCCGTTCCTAGATCTACTGTTCTTCGGGTAGTCCATGGATACTGGCTTATGCCAGTTGCCCCTTGCACCCAGGACTTTTTATTAGCAAGCTTCCCCTGAGGTGTGCGGAGAACCGAATGTTGTGCTCCAGTGTCGACAAGGAAGTCAACAGGGGTCCCCTCCACTCTAAGAGTTACCCTGGGCTCGGGGAGGGGGTCCGAACCCCGACTCCCCTAATCACTCAGTCCTTCCAGCTCCAAGACCTCCACCCGGTCTGTCTTGCTTCCCCTTTTACCGGCCTTCTTTGGGCATTCTCGGACCCAGTGCCCTATCTCTTTGCAGTAAGCACACTGGTTCTGTTGCAGTTTTTTCTTTCCACTCCGGGCGGTTTCCTTACCTCTTTCTTGGCCATCAGCAAGCTGGCGAAGGCGGCGGGTCCGCTCCTCAGGGGACTCCGTGGTGGTGGCTAGCAGAATCTTGGCCAGGTTTCGGGTCTGCTTGTCACTGGCAGCCACCATGGCGCGGGCTCGTCTATCCTCAGGGGACTCTCGGTTATTGAACACCTTCTCTGCCACTGCCAGTAAATCCTGTAAACTCTTTTCTCCTAATCTATCTATTCTCTGCAGTTTTTTTCTAATGTCCATGGCTGACTGGTTTATAAAACTCATGATTACAGCTGCCTTATTCTCAGGGGCTTCTGGATCCATGGGGGTGTAGGTGCGATATGCCTCCATGATCCGTTCTAGAAAGGCAGCTGGAGACTCATCTTTTCCCTGCTGTACGTTCCCTACCTTGGTCAAATTGGTGGGCTTCCTAGCAGCCCTACGGAGACCCCCCATTAGAGTCTGACGGTAGACCGAGAGTCTCTCCTTACCTTCTGCCGTGTTGAAATCCCATTCAGGCCTAGTTAAAGGGAAAGAGGCATCTATCTGGGCCTGGTTTGTGGTTGGATTTCCGTCCACACCAGGAACCATCTTCCGGGCCTCATTGAGGATCCTTTCTCTCTCTTCCGTTGTGAACAGAACCTGTAAAAGCTGCTGACAGTCGTCCCATGTGGGCTGATGGGTGAAAAGAACAGAATCTAGCAAGTCAATAAGTCTCCCCGGCTTTTCAGAGAACTTAGGGTTCTGTGCCTTCCAGTTATACAAATCACTAGTTGAGAAAGGCCAATAGATATGGGGCTGGTTGCCATTCGCATCCGGGGGTCCAGCGGCCCGTAAGGGCAAGGTCTTAATAGTGGAGTCGGGGGCTGCGACAGACAGTTCCCGCTGAGCTCTTTGCCGGGTGAGAGGCGGGCCTCCTACCGGAACCGGAACTGAGGCCACTCCCAGAACCCCGCCCCCAGGCACTCCAGGAACTCCGCCCCCAGGCACTCCAGGAACTCCGCCCCCAGGTACTCCCGGAACTGCGTCAGCTTCCCGCCACAGGGCAGGATCAAATCTCTCCGGCATCCTGTGGAAATGATATGGGGGAGGAAAAATTAACTCTTCTTCAGTTCCCCCCTGCAAAACCGGGTAGGGGGGAGCTGGAGCTGACGGCAGGGTGGTTCTTTTCTCCTTCCTCTTCTCCGCTTCCTGCAAGGCAAGAATGGGTTCTGGCTCCGGAGGGTGTGGAGGTAGGAAGGGCCTAAGCCAAGATGGTGGATCTTCCACGAGGTCCTGCCAAGTAACAATGTAAGAGAGTTGACCAGGATGTCCCTCCTTGGGCTGGGAGACGATATCCCTAACCCGGCGGATGGTAGGGAGATCGAAAGTCCCCTCCGGCGGCCACCCGACATTAAAAGTCGGCCACTCCCTGGAACAAAAGGCCCGCCACCGGTCCTTCCGAACCTCCGCACTGAGGTTGCTGGCTCTTTCCTCTACCTCTTTAAAATGACAGACCATAATGCTTAAAGGAGTAGTTTGAGTCTGTCCCATAATGTCTATCCAGTAAATCCACAAAATAAAACCAAAAAAACACAAACACAGACAACTAAGGGGCCCTAAAATACAGTATTCCAACTCCATGGACGCGAAACCAAAATAATCTTCCAACTCCATGATGGTAAAAACCGAAAACGAAGCAAGGCTACTTCTACAGCCAGCGGAAGCTACCCGCCTACAGATTTCCCGACCTCGGAAGCAAAGCTAGTTCTACAGCCAGCGGAAGCTACCCGCCTACAGATTTCCCGACCTCGGAAGCAAAGCTAGTTCTACAGCCAGCGGAAGCTACCCGCCTACAGATTTCCTGACCTCGGAAGCAAAGCTAGTTCTACAGCCAGCGGAAGCTACCCGCCTACAGATTTCCCGACCTCGGAAGCAAAGCTAGTTCTACAGCCAGCGGAAGCTACCCGCCTACAGATTTCCCGACCTCGGAAGCAAAGCTAGTTCTACAGATACAGATGGAGGATCGAGGCATCCCCCGACTCCTCCCGCCCTTTGTCCTCGTGCGTCCACGATCAATGTGGGCGAATACAGATTTCAGAAGTGAGCTCACACAGAAACAAACAAATACAAACATAAACGACACATACCGCGGTCAGCCAAGTCCTCCGAGCTGGGCGTCCCTGAATGGGGTTTGAGGATCCCGGGCGAGACCCCAAATGTTGTGCCCAGATTCCAAGATCCCCAAAGAAAATTCCACACTGGGAGCCAGTTCGATGCAACAGCAGAAGGACCTTTTATTTTTGGGCTAGCTAGACCGACCCCCCGTTCCCGGCCGGCCCGGCCCTGCTCCCGGCCAGCCCGGTGACAGGAAGAGAGAGTGCCCTCCCATGGGAAAATCCGGCTTAAATAGGGGGGTGACGCAAGGGGATTGTGGGCCCTGCCGATTGGCCAGGCGTGAGCCGGGTCTTGTTACACAGGATGTGGTCATATCTATGGCGCGCACTTCCCTTGATTGTCATTGGTTAGTTTAAAATCCCGGGCGCGGCCAGCAGAGGCCTGGGCTTCCGGGAAGGCTACACGTGGCCCCAACATGGAGGAGATGGCGGGGAGCGCATAGCCCTCACCCTTTCACTAGGTAGTCATGAGTGGCTGCCAGCAGCTGCAGAGCAACAACCTCCAGGTTCAAGGTCAGTGGAAAAGAGGGAATACCTCACTCCCAAGTCCCAGCAGAAGTCTCCTTGCATCTCATGGCTCAAGCTGGGCTCCATGCCCATCGCTAACCCAAGGCCATGGCCAGGGGTTTGCAGTGCTCCAGCTGTGCCCCCACCCCCATGCAGGGCAGCCACAGGACAGAGGAAACCCTGCCTGAAGTACATGCCTGGTTGCTGTAGATCAGGATGGTTTTCAAGAGGAAAATGAGAGGCCCGGTTGGTATGGCTCAGTGGTAGAGCATCGACCTCTGAACCAGGAGATCACGGTTCGATTCCTGGCCAGGGCACATGCCTGGGTTGCAGGCTCAATCCCCAGTGGGGGGCACGCAGGAGGCAGCCGGTCAATGATTCTCTCTCATCACTGATGTTTCTGTCTCTCTCCCTTCTCCCTTCCTCTCTGAAATCAATCAAAATATATTTAAAAAATAAAAAAGAGGAAAATGAGAGAAGGCTAAATGGATGTGAAAGGCAATACCAAGAGCAGCACCTACAGTTTAATTGGACCTGCTCTTTAGAAGCCCTGTTGGCCTCGTTTGCTCTTGTCAAGTGTGATTTGCCCCATGACTGTCTCTTGGCATGTTCCCTCCTACAGTAGCCAACTGCCAATTTATCCGACCTCAATGCCCAAAGGCCCAGGCCGAGCCTTCCTGCTTAGCCTACTTCGCATGCAAAGATGGCGCTTCCAGTGGGGCCATCAGCATTGTAAACAAGAGGCCCAGTGCCTTTCTTCTCCCAAAGCGCCGGGGTGGGGGGCGGGGGGGGGGGGGGTGTGCGTTGAGCAACTGCCTCAAATTTGGGGTTGGGAGCTTTTGTGGGGAAATGTAATGGAAGAGTTTTAGCTCCTTTGTGTATTTGAGGAAAGATCATGAGTTCCCAGAGAGAACCCATATTCTTAAAACAAATTCCTCTCGTTGCTAATTAGTAGAACTAGATTTCCGTAACTCATTCCGTAACACCAGGGTCATAAATAGTCACCTGTGCGTGTGCTGGGGGAGTGCAGTGAACCTCAAGCTGCTGTGTGTATGGGGATTATTCAGAGCGTGAAGTTGTAAATCAAGGATGACTCCAGCTGGGGAGGGAAGTCGAGGCCACCAGCCGGGCGACTGAAGCTGTGGGAGAGTTGTGGGGTACCACAGTGGCTTTCGGATGAGAGATGTTGGCAGGAGGCAGGCCAGGCCAATGAGTGGAGGGAGCAACGTCTGCAGCAGTGACTTCTGAGGGAAGGAAAGCTTAGCTCCTCATCTGAGCAGCTGAGGAAGGTGGGGACTCCATGGAAGTAGCAGTGACCACAAGCCAAAGAGTGGATGCAGACAGGACTTGTACACGGAACCACATGCCAGGCCCCGAAGACAGCGAGGACTTGACGATGAAGAATGAAGAAAGTTCTGAAACAGCGCACAGGCAATCAGATGAAGTGGTAACAGGAGACCATCTTTCTGCTTTGCCTCCGTTGGGCCGCTAACCCACACCATTTTACCTCCCGCTCAGAGGAGTTGAACTGTGCGCCTAGACAAGCAGCAGGGAGGGCAAAGCCAGGCAAGGCAGGACTTGCAGTGCGGGCAGGGCAGAGTCTCTGTAAAGTCCCTTCTTCCATGTTGCCCCAAAGGTATAACATGGAGAAGAGATGTTCAGGGTGAACCCAACTCTGCCCGTGCCCGCAGGCCTGCGAGGGTGGGGCTGTGGTGGGCGGGGGAGGCAGCTCCCCTCCGGCCCACACCAGCCAGGCTTCCTGTGGTGACAAAGGCTGGGCCGCTCCATTGAACGTGGGTACCTGCTCTCTGTCCTCACCGCATAACTGTCCAGCTCAGGGAACTGCTCATTTAGTGTGTTTGGGGGAGCCCAACAGATGCAGAGCCGTGCCCCCCGAAGCTCAGTCTGACCTTCACTTCTGAGGTGAACTTGGGGCCCCTGGGTGCCGTTTGTAGAGGATCAATGTTTTCATCCAGGGACAGGGTGGGGGGCCTCCTCCGTGGCCAACATCTTCCCTGAGGCTCAGCCTGCACATTGCCATTTGGCATCTCCTTGACCCCCGAGGGCTGTGGAACCTGATGGTCTGGATTTGAATTTCAGTTGCAGTGTTTGCTATAACCTTGGGCAAATCACTCAACCCATCCAGCCCTGAATTTCTCAATCCATGAAAGAAGGATGTGAATGCTACTCTGTGGTGAACATAAAACACGGCCATATAAAACAGAGCGTAGTGTCGGTGGCAACGTGTTCCGTGGAGGTCAGCTACTTTGTGACCTTTGACTCTCTTCTGACCTTTGCTTTCTGTTACAGCCCAGAGCAGGCCTGTCTCCTCCCGCATGACACATCTAGTCTCACTGTTGTGTTTTTCAGGGCTTGCTCTTGGACCAGCTCCCACTGGCGTCCGTGTGCACACTGCTTTGTGCTTCCAGAATCTTGAGACTCCGTGCCGCCCATTCCAGAACACTTCACCATCCTGAGTAACTATGAACTTCACAGAGTGGGCTTTATCAAGAGTTTTTTTATAGAGCCTTCCAAGTGCCCTGTCCGGAATAAGAGCAATGACACCCTCCTGAATTTCTCTTCCCAGAAGGTGCGTCATTAGACATTTCCTGGCTGTTACAGAGACAGTCACCCGAGGGCTGAAGTCATTTCTTCTCAGGCTCTCGCTTGAAGCTTTGCTCCAACAAGGAGCATTGGCAGCTGCTCCCAGGTCAACAGTAATTCTCTTTTCCTCATTATGACTTCATGAATGCATCTCAGGAGCCAGGCCCACGGGGCGATGTTTGCAATGTTTGCATTCCAGCTCACCCAGTCACTAGAACCAGCTTTAGAAAACTGAAGTCTCTGGCTTCAGCCCAGAGCCTCACCCTCACTCACCCGCTCACCTCCCGTCCCGAAAGTGTGCGCCTGCCACAGGGGCTGTGCCCTGACTTGTTTCCTTGTGTTAAGGGGGTCATTAACGTCTCTGTAATTGCCCTAACCTGTCAAAGTGTGAAACACTGGCTACAGCAGAATGCACCTTGGTCACTGCAGGGGTGCAGTGACCAGAGAGGGAGAGGACTGGGGGCGGGATGAGGTGCGGTGGGGGAGTCTGTTGTCCATTAGCGGGCGGGGCTTGGAGGCCCCACCCTCCCCAGAGCCTTCCTTTCTCCTTGTTATTTCAGCAGGCTTTGAGAAGTTCATCTTTCTCTACTAGAGAGGCTTCAGTTCTTCTCTATCCTGAGAGGACACCCACAGGAAAAGACCCCGAGTTGCCATGAACCCTGCCATCACCAGCCGTGAGCACCAGGACCCCTCGGTGAGTTCTGGGGAGAGAGGGGGAGAGGGGAGGAGAGTGGGCTGCAAGGACAGAAGAGCCCTGGCGGGGCCCAGCATGGAGCCCCAATGCCTGATTCATCATTAGTGTGAAGGACTGACCGATGGCTTAGGAGCTAAAGATCTGCGATTGTTAGACAAGGGTGGCAGCTGTGCTGGGACCTCACCGTCCCCAGGAGCAAAGACAGTGCTGACCTCTGTGAAGGAATCACAAAGGGGCAAAGACAGTGCTGACCTCTGTGAATAAATTACAAAGGGAGGAAGAGGTGGAAAATTCTCAGCTTTACCTTTACTCACAGGTCAACTCTGTTGGATCTAAATGTTTTTTCTCCAGGTTTCTCAGGTTATGATTCCTTTTATCAGAAATTTTTTCTGAAGCAAAGCTAAAGGAAAGGGAAGGAGAGAGAGAGAGAGAGAGAGAGAGAGAGAGAACTGATATTTCCTGAACAGCCAAAATGCCCCAGGCACTTTATTATTTTGTTCCTTTGGAGCCCATGGAGCAAGCTCTCTGCCCCATTTTACAAACGGGGAACCTGAGGCCCAGAGAAGTGAAGTCAGGGTCACCTCTGAGCCCTGTCCCTACCACCTCTGCAACCTATTTTGGCCGCCGGAACATATCAGGGGGGACTCTGCTCTGGCCACTGCCCACCGCGGCAGGAGCCCCTCCCTGCATCTGGGCCAGGGCTGCAGCCCTAGTGAGGTTCAGCCAAGTGTCTGCAGGACTCGGATCTGGGCTGGGCTCTCGGTGCTGTCTCCTGGAACCGGTCTGCCAGGGCCTGCTCATGCTGGGCAGCCTCTGGTCAAGAGGCCCTGGCCCCCCTTCTAGAAAATCGTGGGGGCACCTGAGAGAACGCTCTTTCTTCTCCTCAGAATAATTTCTACCACTACGTCACGGAAGCCCTCCCACCCCCCCACACCCCCGCAAAGAAACCCAAACAAAACAAATCTTAAGTCAGAGGAGACTGCCTTTTCTGAAGGCTGTGATGTTGGCCACATTTTGGGCTTACCGGGGCCAGTGGGCGTGTGGAGGGGCCTGGGCACGTATCCGTCTCCTTTGAGTGGCCTGTCTTCTCTTCATTTTCCTCAAAGCCTCAACTTCAGCACCCACATGAGAGAAGGTGCTGTTCTGGGATGCGTGTGGTTTTCACTTGTACTAGTCTGTTGCTCTGCTAGAAACTTCTAGGGCTATACACACGGGAAGATAGCTTCCTGACCTTGCAAGCTTATGGCTTAACTAGGGGAAAGCGGCGTACACAGAACTATTTCTACTTTAGGGGAGAAAACGGTTAATTACAGGGAGACAAAATGTTCCAGGAGTGCGAGGCAGGAAACTCACACAGGGTGGGGCACGGGGAGAGGTGATGGAGGAGGAGGCATCGAGCCCTCGGGTGCAGGATAACGGAGGCCTCATTTGGAGAGACCTGGGCCGTCCCATGGGCTGCAGCCAGGTGAGTGGGAGTGGTGGGAAGTGAGCCTGGAGGGTGGAGTGCGGGATGGGAGGCTGTGTGCATGGATGGAGTCAGAGAGAAAGCGACCCGTCTTCCCCCCAGACCACCCCCTTTCCACGGCGGCTGCCCCTGCACCCGGCTCCTCTGGCTCTGCCCCAGGGAGCTGGAGGGCCGTCCCTCCCTCTCTGCACAAGGGAGACGCCTGCAGGGACGGCCCTCGACGCCAAGAGAGGAGGGTGCCCTTCTCCCATTCACAATGGGGTCTCGGACCAGCCTCCCTGAGCCTCCGTTTCCTCACCTGTAAATCGGGGAGTGGTAAGATGAGGGTGAGAATCAAATGAGAGGCTGCTCAGAAGCTCCCTGTACACTGGGAAGCACCACACAATGGAGAGCCGCACCAGAATGCTTCTTTCGGTGAAATGACAGCCCATGTGCTGAGTTGGTAAACTCAGCTCCACCCCAAAGAGGTGTGGCCCCTCTTCTCATACCAGCGCTCACCAGCAGGGGTCGCTCCATTAAGAATTCATTCTCCGACCGAAAAGGGGTTCCCAAGCTTTCCCCTGCAGTTGTGTGAGTCACATGCACAGCCTTCTCCCCGGCAGGGGGTTCTCCGGGGATAAAGGTACTCCCCATATTGGGATCTTCCACCTCCATTGGAGAAGCCCTGCTCTCAATGTCTCTGGAAGATCACTGGTTTCTGTGTGGGTCTTCAGTGTGCTAATGATCCCTCTCTGATGCTCAGGAACCTTCAGGCATTTGTCTTCGCTGTATTTGCCTTCGTTGTTGCTTGTTTGCCCCATGTCTTCCATAAGTGCCGTGAGGTAGTTAACAACAAAAGTCATATTTTGACTGGGCTCTGTGCTTTCCAGCCACGACTCATGGGCTTCAGAGAGTCACATACTCTTCTTAGACAGAAAGAACCAGCTGCTCTCAAGGGAGACACATTCTTCTCCCCCCCTCCCCCCCCAGCTCCATGTTCTAAAAGTTTTTCTTATTTGGAACCTCATGCAAGGTCAGTTTCCCAGGCATTGTTTTAAAGCACATATAGAAGTGGTTGCCATAACCTTTAGAGCAGTGGTTCTCAACCTTCTGGCCCTTTAAATACACTTCCTCATGTTGTGGTGACCCCCAACCATAAAATTATTTTCGTTGCTACTTCATAACTGTAATTTTGCTACTGTTATGAATCGTAATGTAATTATATATGTGTTTTCCGATGGTCTTAGGCGACCCCTGTGGAAGGGTCATTCGACCCCCAAAGGGGTCACGACCCACAGGTTGAGAACCGCTGCTTTAGATGGTCCTAGTTGATATGGAGACAGCCTATTCAGAGGTCATCATGCTGAGAACAGTCTTTGAGTCCTTGTCTCTCAATAGGAAAAAAGACAAGAAGGTCCAGAGCCAACAGTTCCCCCCATGTTTCTTTCCCCATCACCTTGAGAATTCTGAGAGGTCCTGGGAGAGGGCGGGAGGTGAGCTCGCTGGTGGAACACGCACAACTGCACCCGCCGCAGCCCTGTGAGCTCAATCACAGGCGCACATGGGAGGCCAAGGGCACAATCGGTGCATTCTAGGACCTCACAGCCCAGCAGAAGAGATGCACGAGGAAACCGCTCATTATAATAAACGTGCTGTGATGAGGGCTTTGGCCGACGTCAACACATGGCCTGGGGCAGCTACACCATTCCGGGACCAGGATCCCCCTTTTCCTGACTGGTTGGGAGAAAAACATGCCCACGTTCTGACCTTGGCATTGACCCCATCCCTTCCTGCACAAAGCTGCTTCTCTGCCAGGGCTTTGGCTCGGCATCCACTCCTTTTCCATGGCCCCAGACTTCCCATGGAGGCCCTGCTGCGAGGTGCAATGTAGAAAACCATTGGCCTTTTGAGTTTGGACCTAGAAATCCCCAGCTGGCCAACAGTTACCCCTGTCTCGTGCCTCTGGCCTCTGGAAGCCATCCATCTGTATGGTTGAAATCAGGAAGTCCACTTGATTCCTCTGGAAATGCCCAGATGTGTCCTTGTCTTGTTCCCAGCAGAAGGGTGATGGCGTGCTCACCTTCTATGATGATGGCCAAGGCAGGAAGAAGGATGGCCAGTACAGGAGTCCCAGCAGCAGCGACCTGGCCTACGGCATCCTGGACATTCCACCGTGGTATCTCTGCATCATCTTGGGGATCCAGGTAATGCCACCCAGCGAGCACTGGGTCCGAAGAGGCTCTGCCTCAAAAGCCACAGCAGTACGCACCCAGGTCCAATTAGTCAAGATCCGCACTTCAGTTGTGGATACGCTTGTCTTCCTTGTAGTTGACCTCCAAGGGAACTCAGGCTTCTTGGGCCTCTCTTTTTCTCCAGGAGTTTCGGGGTGGGGGAGGGAACTAAGGAGGAGGCTCTTTCTCTAAAGACAATGACTGGGAGCTTGTGGGGTGCTTTTGTTGTTGTTGTTTTGTAAAGGTACTACTTTTAATTTATTTGATTGGCAACAACTAAAAATTGTGATAACCAATGCCTGGGAAATTTTGAAAAGCAAGCACTTTTGTTGGAACATTATTTGGTACAACCTTTCTAGATGACAATTTGGTGATTTCTATTAACACGTAATACGCATATACCCTTTAACCCAGTCCCCGAGACGTAAGAATTTCTCTGGGGATATGCTTATTAGACTCGTTAAGATAAATACAAAGATGTACTTTATAGCATTATTGGTAATAGTAAGACCAAAATCACACAGTAAGCGCACAAAATGTCCATCATAGGAAACAGGTTAAATAATTTGTGACATAATCTAACAAATGACGTTTTTATGCAGCTGTTAAAAAGAGAAATATGTATTTACCCTGAGGTTAGGGAATGTTCTCCTAGATATATTAAGTGAAAAGAGCAAAGTAAATAACTGTGCATAGTGTGATAAAGAGGATGCTAGAAATAAGTATATGTAGTAATTTTGTATGCTTGGAAGGATTCATAAGAAACTAACAAAGATATTTAACTGTAGCTTTCAACTTTCACTTCTTATTTTTGTAACTTTTGATTGTATGGATTTTCTAATCTCATATATGTGTTTCTTTTAATTTTTACAAACTCCATGTGGCATATTGGGGATGCGATATACATTTTTGTTTGCTTCTTTGTGCTTTTCTATAAAATGAGAAGAGTAAATGTCATACTGTTTTGTTTTTTAATCCTCGCCTGAGGACATTTTTTCCATTGGTTTTTAGAGAGAGTGGAAGGAAGAGGGAGAGAGACAGAAAGAAACACCATGTGAGAGACACATCGATAGGTTGCCTCCCACACACCCCGACCATGGTGGGGAGCCTGCAACCGAGGTGGGTGCCCTTGACCAGAATTGAACCTGGGACCATGCAGTCCACAGGCCAATGCTCTATCCAATGAGCCAAACAGGCTAGGGCTGTCATACTGTTTTTTAAATATTATAAGCCAACAAAATGGTTAATTTAGGTATATTATCATGAAAGGATGTTGAATTTTGTAAAATGCTTTTATTGCATCTATTAAAATGATCATATGATTTTTAGCCTTTATTTTATTAATATAGTGTATCATATATGCATATAAATTCTTTTGGTTAATCTCTCCCTGCCTCCCTCCCCCTTCCCGCTGAGAATCGTCAGTCTGTTCCATGTTTCCATGCCTCTGATTCTATTTTATTCACCAGTTTATTTTGCTCATTCGAATTCTTGTTTGTTTATTTTGATTTTTTAGATTCTAATTGTTGATAGATATGTATTTATTTACATTTTATTGTCTCCTCCTCCTCCTCCTCCTCCTCTTCCTCCTCCTCCTCCTCCTTCTGCAAAATTAGCTGACAGTCGTATGGGCGCTCCCTTATAGGTAACTAACGGCTTTTCTCTTGTTGTTTTTAAGATTCTCTCTTTGTCTTTAACCCTTGGCATTTTAATTATGATGTGTCTTGGTGTGGGCCTCTTTGGGTTCCTCTTGTTTGGGACTCTCTGCGCTTCCTGGACTTATAAGTCTATTTCTTTCACCAGGTAGGGGACATTTTCTGTCACTATTTATTCAAATAGGGTTTTAATTTCTTGCGCGCTCTCTCGTCTTCTTCTGGCACCCCCATAATGCAAATGTTGGTACACTTGAAGTTGTCTCAGAGGCTCCTTACACTATCTTCATATTTTTGGATTATTTTTTCTTTTTGCTCTTCTGATTGGGTGTTTTTTCTTCCTCATATTCCAAATTGTTGATTTGATTCTCAGAATCCTCTATTCTACTAAAGATTCCCTCTAAATTATTCTTTATTTCAGTTAGTGTATGCTTAATTTCTGACTGGTCCTTTTTCATGTCTTTGACATTCTCACTAAGATCCTTGAAAGTCTCACTAATTCCCTTGAAGCTCTCATTAAGATCCTTGAGCAACCTTGTAACCATTGTTTTGAACTCTGTATCTAGTAGTTTGCTCACTTCCATTTCTTTCAGTTCGACATGTTTCTTTGTCTCTGCATTTTGGCTGCTTCCCTGTATTTGTTTATATATATATTAGGTAGAGCTGCTATGTCTCCTGGAATTGGTAAAGTGTAGTAGGTGTCCTGTAGAGCCCAGTGGCTCAGCCTCTTCAATCACCTGAGCTGGGTACTCTAGATGTGCCCCTAAGTGGGCTATGTGTACTGTCGTGTTGTAGTTGAGCCTTGATTGCTGTTAGCATCACTGGGAGGAGTTGACCTCCAGGCCAATTGATAGTGAGGACCAGCTGTGATTACAGTGGAAGAACTGCTGTGCAGGAGACACCCCTATGGAGCAGGACTTGCTTCAGTGGGGCTTTAGTGCTCACTGAGTTTTCCCCTTGAGTATGTCGCTTGTGGATGTGTAGAGTTGTAATCTGGTGTGGTCTGATGCTGACCACTGGGTGCACTGGCTCTAGGGCCTCAGAGGAGGTGCAAAGTCAGCCACTGCCTGGGGCCACCTGGTAGGAGCTACAGAGAGGTCTGCAGGTGGCTGCTACTTGTATTGGGCTTGAAAGTGCCCAGGCATGAAGCAAGGCAGGCTGGTGCTAGTGCCAGGTCTTGCGCCTTTTATTGATAGGTTGGGGGCACACTGATGCCAGCTTCTGCTTGTTTGAGAGATTTTTAGGAAAGTCTGAAGCCTGAGCTAGGACAGGCCATTCAAATGAAAAAGTCTCTACAAACAGCGTGGGTGGGGCTGCAAATTGGATGGGGCAGGTCTCAGGGAATCACCAGGTGGAGTGAACAGTATGAACCAGGCTAATGGGGACTCAGATATGGCTGTAAGGCAGCCTGGGATGGGAGAGGTTCCAGCACCAGAACAATGACCCCCACAAGCACCTCTGTCTGGGAGAAAGCCGCCCCCAAGTTCCTACCCTGATGCCAGACAATCCAGTTCCTCCCCATATGTCCCTGGGTCCCCCAAAGCCGCCTGGCACTAGAGCTCAGAGGGATGGAGTCTGAATAAGTTTGTGTGCTAGCCCTTTAAGAGAAACACCTGGTCAGCAGCCTCTGTGTCACTCAGTCACAATCCCTGCTGGTTTTTAGTACGAAGTTACGGGAACTTCTCTTCTCAGCTCTGAAACCCTGGGCTGGGGGTCTGCTGTGGGGCTGGGACCCCTTGCTCCTCATGGGAGGCCTCTGCAGCTGATATGCCTCCCAGTTAATAAAAACAGCACATGTGGGTGTCAGACCAGCCCATTTGCACCTCCGCCCCTCCCACCAGTCTCAGTGTGCTTTCTTCTTTACTCCTCCAGTTGTAGGACTCCCATTCAGCCAGCTTTCAGGCAGCTCTGACTGATGGTTATAATTTTGATGTGGTTGTGGGAGGCAGTGGGTACCGGCGTTTGCCTATACTGCCATCTTGGTTCTCCTGCCTTGTCCTTAAAGCTCCCTCCTTGGTTCCTGGTATGTCCTCCTGTGCTGTGTTCCTGCCTTGATTTCTTACCCAGGGTATCAGTGTCTGGCACCAGGGTCCTGCCCTTTGACTCTAGATCTTTGGACTAGTTTCCTGCTTCTTGCTGCCAGGCCTTCTTTGGGTCCCACTGCTCTCCCAGATCTCTGCCTGTCTGTCACTCAGGACCAGATTCCTCTGAGACTAGAGGCGGAGCTCTCGCCTCTGGCCTAGGAGTCAGAACGGAGGTGGAGCAGGCATCCACCGCATGCAGTGCCTGTCTATCCTCTCTGCTCTGCCCACAGCACTTCATCACTGCCCTGGGGGGACTCGTGGCAGTGCCGCTCATCCTGGCCAAGGGCCTGTGTCTGCAGCACGACCCCCTCACCCAGAGCTACCTCATCAGCACCATGTTCTTCATCTCCGGCATCTGCACGCTCCTGCAAGTGTTTTTTGGAGTCAGGTAGGTACATCTTCTCCCTGTGGATTCTGACTTTCACCTGCCAAGGTATCGGCAACATGTGCCTGGATTGCAGCCAGGAAAGTGGTTAGGAAGCTGGTGGGGCGTGACAGAGGGAGCACAGGGCTAGCAGTCAGAGCCTGGATTCATTCAGGTCCTAGCTCCAACACATGAGTTCAGATTAGCTCAAGCAAAAATTTATTTGTTATTAATTTATAAAATCAAGCAAAGAGAAAGGCAGGGTGCATCATGCATCAGGAATGTATTGAACCAGGGACTCAAATGCCACCAGCACTTTTTATCCATCACTTGTTTCTGCCCCTAATACTGGCAAGACCCACACACTCCCTGTTTAAACACCACAGGGTTATAAACCAAGCTTACAGACTTTTAAATAACGTAGGTGCCGATCCTCTTATCTGCATGTTTCTCTTAAAGAACCAGCACACGAACTGGAAGGCCAGGCTTGAACATAGAATTCTCTGAATCCTTAAAGTTCTACTTTGGATTCAGGCAGCACACAGGGAAGGCAGCCCCTGCCATGGCCTTCCTCCTTCTCTTTATTTTATCAGAGAGGACACTGAGGCTTGCAGAAGCTGGGCAACAGACCAGGTCAGGCAGTTGATAAGGTAGAACCAGGTTCACACTCGCCTTTGGTCTACTCCGTGCTCCTGATTACAGTGTCATAGGGCAGTGATGATGGGTGAGGAGGCTCGAGAGCTCCTGGTTAAGTCCGTGGCCTCGGGCCCTTCCCCATCTGTAACATGACAAGGCCACGTGGATATGTTCCAAAGGGCTCTCCTAGCTCTGAAATGTTGTTAAAGCAGCAGTGTATAGTTTCCAAGACAGGCATTAAAATCAGAAAGTGCATGTAGAAGAGTAGTGAATCATACTCACGGGCAAATTTTAACAACAGGGGCTGCCATTATGGTAGAAATGAAATTAATTATGAAAATGTACTTAGATTCATGGCTGTTAAATTTTAAAAAGTTATTCGCAGATACCCCTACCACCACCTGCACATTCCTGCCCTGTGTTCAGTGTATTCCATTCTCCTCTGGAGCCTTATGGGTCTAGTTTATAAATCTAGATCAGTTGCACATTAAGATGACCCAGGGCTTCTGCCCTCCCCATGCCTGGGCCCATTCCTAGACAGCCCACGGCCTCGTCTGAACCGGGCCTTGCTGATTCGAGCACGCAACCAGGATACAAAGGCCACTTAGACAGCGAAGCTCTTTCATAAACTACATTTTCATTTCATAAAATGTGTCCAGTCATTCTCCAGAACAATTCTTCAAGATATCCTAGTCAAATCCTAAATTCAAAACTACCCCTCTAGCCCGGCTGGTGTAGCTTGGTGGTTGAACGTCGATCTATGAACCAGGAGGTCATGGGTTCGATTCCCGGACAGGGCACATGCCTGGGTTGCAGGCTCGATCCCCAGTAAGGAGCGTGCAGGAGGCAGCTGATCAATGATCGATGACTCTCATTGATGTTTCTATCTCTCCCTCTCCTTTCCTCTGAAATCAATGAAAAATATATTTAACAAAAACAAAAACACACAAAAAAACCCCACCCCTCTCGTGTTAAAAAAAAGCATCTGGACTGGGTGTGCCACAGTGTTAAATGTGATCAAGTACTGGGGTTCCTTGCTCCAGTCCCCACCCCCGAATTCGATTGTCCAGGGTGGGCAGACTAGGTTAGCCTTGATAGGCTGTGACCTGGTGAGAGGATTGTTGGAGGTTGACCCTCAGACTGTGTGCTCCTCGAAGGGCAGTCCGAGAGGCACTGCTGGAAGTCCTCACAGCAGCCAGAGCGACAGGCCGACCAGGAAAGAGAAGGTCTGGGCGGGGAGCACACCCTGATTATTGACCTCAAACCCATTCTGTCCACGTGATGAAAGGAGCCTGGAGGTAGAGGTCTGGGATTGAGGTTCATTTTTGAAGACACGAGGGAATCTTGTGACAGAGATGTTAGGCTGTGCCTCTCTTGTTGGTGGGAGAGGTCGTGGTGTGAGCTGTGCTTTGGTCCTGGGGTCTGGGGAAGATCTGCTGGGACCGGGTAGACAATGGCACCCACTAAGCGTGTGTGCTGAGCTCTGTGCTGTCTCCAAATTATTTCCCAGAGCCTGACGCTCTGCTCCCGGCTTATATCTCCAAGATGGGGGTTCGGTCTGCTTGTCCTTCCCCTCCCCACCTCTCCTACCTGCCCCAAGTTTGGCAGGGCTCGTGGGTCTGAGTGAGGCTTGGCAGGAACTCCCTGTATAGGGAGGACAGCAGGCATCATGTGTTGCCTCTAACCCTGCCTAGGACTTGGGATTAAAAGGCCCCCGTTGGGCAGTGACAGACCAGTGCTAAAGAACTGTGGGGTGACTGTGTTCTCCCCTCCTCCAGGCTGCCCATTCTCCAAGGAGGTACGTTTGCTTTTGTGGCTCCCTCCGTGGCCATGTTCTCCCTTCCCACCTGGAAGTGTCCCGAGTGGACACTCAATGCCAGCCAGGTGAACACCAGCTCTCCTGAATTCACCGAGGAATGGCAGAAGAGGATCCGAGAGGTAACGGGACACGAGGGAGGGGGTGGGGGTCGGTGTGTGGAGTGGAGGGGTACTCAGTGGGGGTTACTGTGTTGATTCATTTGTTCAACATTCATCGTTGAGTTCACCTCTAGGCAAAGTCCTGGGCGTTAAGATGCTGCTGTAGATAAGATAGACAAGGAGGGCCTACTGTCCTAGTCACAGTGGGTGGATGTGCAGGCCAGGGAGGGAGAGAGAGACAAAAATATCCCAATAAGTAGATAAAAAGGGAGAATTTCAGGGAGTCATATGTGTAATGAAGAAAATCAAGCAGGGTGATGAGCAAGAGAGGGATTGGGGCTGCCAGGCGGAAAAGATGAGGAGGGACTGAAGATGTATCTAGAAATACTGCTAAGGAATAGGTTTACTTGACAACACATATTTCAAGGAGGAAGAGGGCAAGCCTTTGCCTCGCCAGTCCCAGGAGGCAGAGAGGGCAGCGGGTAGTACTCTCGTCTTCTATTAAAAGTCATCAAATGTCATTGTTGATGCCAAGGGTTGTGCTAAGTGCGAAAACAGCAAAGAGGAGAGAGACACATCACAGTGATGATGATGCGGAGGATGGTGATGATGATGATGATGATGGTGATGATGATGATGAGGGTAGTGATGCTGATGATAATGGTGATGATGGTGATGAGAGTAGCAGCAGGTCACAGTTACTAAGCACTTAGAGTTTTCCCGACTTTCTGCTGCAAGTTTTTCATAGATGCACAAGCGCCATACTGCCCATATCCACAATCGATTGCTCAGATTAAGGGGAAAACCAATGTGCAGGACCAGGCATCTGCTAGTGGGGGCTGTCCGCTCAGTCTGCCCACCTTGGACCGGTGTGCTGTGTGCTTCTCCACTGTAAAACCTGACACCTGCTTGATTCAGGTGTATCGTCAGGGGAAAGGAGCCGCTGGCCTAACGTGCACTCTGCAGCTCGGCCAGGCTCCAGGTGGGCGGATCTAAGCAATCGATACTCAGGATTCTCGGCAGAGAGTTCAGCCACACCCCCAGGGACAGTCAACCAGGTAGTTTCCAGATCTCCCCTGGTGGCTGGTGGGTGGGGTACTATCTGAGAGAATAAAGGTCACTTCAGATTCCTGGGAAGCTCCCCGCTGACCTGAAACACCTCGGCCTGGAGCTGGGCCCGGGGTCACCCCCGGCAGAGCAGGAGCAGGCTTACCCAAGCACCCCACGATGGTGGGGCTCCAGTACAAAGTCTGTTTGGGCCTGAACGTGACCCCACGGATTGCCCCACTTATTGCAGGCTCACTGGAACCGAACCAGGGACATTCCTGAACTGAGCAGTCTGTTCCCTAGATATCCCTGGGAGCCAGGCCAGGAAGCCTGACACCAGCATCTTGCAGCCCACCCCCATCCATGTTCAGTACCCGCCCCCCCCCCCCCCCCCCAGCCTCATGGCTGCATCCGGGGTCACATCCCCTGTACCCAAAGCATAAAGGAAGAGGGACGTCAGAGGAGGGACATGGTACAGGATCCCTATTCTTACCCACATTTGACCTACGAGAAGGAGTCCAGTGGTTCTCAACCTTCCTAATGCCGCGACCCTTTCATACAGTTCCTTATGTTGTGGTGACACCCAATGTCATTGTTACAAATTGAACATAATTAAAGCATAGTGATTAATCACAAAAACAATATGTAATTATATATGTGTTTTCCGATGGTCTTAGGCGACCCCTGTGAAAGGGTCGTTCGACCCCCAAAGGGGTCGCGACCCACAGGTTGAGAACCGCTGGAATAGACTCTATCGCTTATTCCCACATCGCCTCCCAGTGTTCAACACAATGAGCCCCAACCCGGAGTCCCATCTCCGGTACTTTAGCTCCATCTGCTGGTTCCACGCTTTTCACCAATGCTATAAACCGGACAATGTTCCACCTCCTTTTATTAATTGTTTGATAGATTGGTTTTACTCGCTAGGCCAGCCTATTGGAATTTAAGGCGGCTTCTCCGTGTTTCACTGCGTTATTCTTGTCCACACGCGTCTCAAATCTTGAAATCGCTGAGGGTCGGCAGACCACCTGTGCATCACAATCCCAGCCACAAGAGCGAGGCGAGTACAGGGCCAATAGGGATGCCATTACCTGCCGGGGCCTGAGAAGTACGGAGAGGTGAAACTGAGCTGTGATTCTGTTTTAAGGACATGGTGGTAGCAGGAAAAGTAGAAAACGGGGAAAAGATGACAAGGTCAGCTTTTAAAATCAGACCCGTTTTAGCCTCACCTTCCAGGGTCATGGTAGTTTCTATGTATAGTCTTAGGCTGCTAAGCGAAATGAATGACAGCAATGGACAGGTGGGGTACATTAGGATTACTGTCCTATCGTAAGGTGCTCACACTCCCCATAAAGTATTTTAAAGTCATTTGAAACTGAACTTGGATTAGCCGTAAATGTATATTACATACTCTAGGGCCATGGTCGGCAAACTGCGGCTCTCGAGCCACATGCGGCTCTTTGGCCCCTTGAATGTGGCTCTTCCTAAGCCTTAGGAGTACCCTAATTAAGTTAATAACAATGTACCTACCTATATAGTTTAAGTTTAAAAAATTTGGCTCTCAAAAGAAATTTCAATCGTACTGTTGATATTTGGCTCTGTTGACTAATGAGTTTGCCAGCCACTGCTCTAGGGCAACCACCTAAAAAGAAAGTTTAAAAAGAAGAGAAAATGCTAAGAAAGGAGATAAAATGGAATCAAATAAATGCCCAGTTAAAACCACAAAAGGCAGGCCAAGCTGGTGTGGCTCAGTGGTTGAGTGTCGACCTATGACCCAGGAAGTCACAGTTCGATTCCCGGTCAGGGCACGTGCCCAAATTGCAGACTGGATCCCCAATGTGGGATGTGCAGGAGGCAGCCAATCAGTGATTCTCTCTCATCATTTATGTTTCTAGCGCTCTCTCCCCCACTCCCTTCCTCTCTGAAATCAATAAAAATATATATTTTTAAAGAGTCATTATCATCATCAATGATCAATAAATACTTTTGTTTTTTTAATCCTCACCTGAGGATATTTTTCCACTGATTTTTAGAGAGAGTGGAAGGGATGGAGGAGAGAGAAAGAGAGAAACATTGATGTGAGACACATCACTTGGTTGCCTCCCACATGCTCCCTGACCTGGGCTGGGTGATAGAGCCTGCAACTGAGGTACATGCCCTTGACCGGGAATCGAACCCGTGACCCTTCAGGTCCTCGGGCCGACACTCTAACCACTGAGAAAACTGGCTAGGGCAACAAATGCTTTCGAAGGCTACTTCCTGAGAAGGTTCGTACCAAGTGAAAATGTCCAACAGCCAGTCCAGAGCTAGAGAGAGGAGTGAGCTCAGAGTTCTCCTTCCCTCGGCGCCTCTGGGGTCCCGCTTTGCCCCTGCACTGCCTCTGACTATAGCACCCAGGGGTGACCAGCCGGAGCAGTGGCCTGGCTGGGCTGGGGCCCACCCTCTGCTGCAGGCTCCCAGATGCCTGAGCTGCCCGCTCTTCAGTTGCAGGGCGTCATCATGGCCGCTTCCTGCTTCCAGATGTTCCTGGGCTTCTCGGGACTGGTTGGCTACCTCATGCGCTTCATTGGCCCCTTGACCATTGCTCCGACCATCGCCCTGGTGGCCCTGCCTCTCTTCGACTCTGCAGGCAATGATGCCGGGGCCCACTGGGGGATCGCCGCCATGTAAGTCCTCTCCCGGGAGGGAGAGCCGTCTGAGTTCTCTTTGGTGGAGAATGACTCAGCAAGAATACTAAGAGTCCTGGATATTGGCCAACTCTGTGCTTTTCAAATATTTCCAAGAACATTACGGTGCCTTGAAAAGCAGTGAGATTGCTGCTTATAATTTACCAGTGGCCGGGTGCATGGATTCGTGCACATTGAAAGGAAATTAATTAGAAGGTGGCCGGCAGGGTAGGACTGGATGAGATGGGCTGGCCACGCCCTGGAGCCGACCTCCCGTGGTCCCACCTGGGCCGGTGCCACAGCTCAAAGGGCGTCTGCGGAGTGAGCGGAGTCCCTCCTACAGGTGGGGTCCCCCAGCCTGGTCTGTGGGGATAGGGCCAAAACCTGCTCTCCAACATCCCTGAGGGGTCCCAGAGTGCGAGAGGGCACTCTGCAAAGTTGCTGTTGTACAGGGTGTGGAACGCAAACGTGCAGTAAACCAGATTCGGGGCCGACAGTGCCCCAGCAACAACATAACCCACAGCCGAAGGTGGAATCACACGGCCCCTCCAGGAATCAGGCTCCCTCCTCTCTGGTTCCAGGGTGCGTCACCCGAGAACTGCCACTGCCAAGTCACTGCAGCTCAGCAGCTCCTGCGTTGAGCGTCTGCCCCCTGGTGGTCAGTGCACGTCATACCTACCGGACAGTTAGACTGTCGGACGGTCGCTTAGCCTTTTATATATATGTATATAGATTATTACTGCTATTTACTGTCGTTAGTACACACAGACTATGGGGTAACCACAGGCAGTGAAGAATAAAGTACTTTGTGTGGGGTTCACAGTAAGTGGATACCACCAGTTCTCTGCCTACTAGGTTCTCATTGAGCAATTGTTTGTAAACCCCTGGCACTTGGGAAGGGAGCAAAGCATGGCCTCACATTATAGTGTGGGTGAGAGAAGACTGGAGCCAGGAGACAGTGATGGGAGGGAGAATGCCGGGCATGTTCAGGGAGGGGTGGTGACACCAGCTCAGGGCATCAGGATGGCTTCCTGGACAGAGGCCCCCGCATGCAAACAGAGCTCTGAAGGGCTTGAGTATGATGCTGGACATTACCGTTGGCTCTGCCCGCTGTGGTCTGACCACAGCACCTGCAGAATGACCTGGGAGAGAAGCCGGTCTCAGACCCTGGCCTCGTGGGCTCCAACTGCTGGGTCCATTCAGCTGCCACCCACAGGGAATGCCACCCCCGCCCCCCACTTCCCACTAGTTCTCTGGGAACAGCCCTCCTTCCCAGAGCCGGCAGGACGCTGCCTGGGCTGCAGAGCAGGGCCTGGCTGGGACCCTCCCCCGGGGGCTCAGCGTCCTGGACCCTCGCTCAGGGCGGCCCCAGCTTCCAGGTGGGGTGTGGCATGTTTCTGTTTCAGGACCATCTTCCTCATCATGCTGTTTTCTCAATACCTGAAGCACATCCCAGTGCCTGTGCCCCTTTATGGACGACAGGAGAAGTGTCACACGGCTAGCGTCCACCTGTTTCAGCTCTTCCCTGTAAGGACTCCCCACCCTCTTCCATTCTGAGTTGACTCACCTGGAGAGTGAGGGGCAGTATCTTGTACTCCAGATGGCCCCCGAATCAGATGCTCCCCCATCTGCAGTGGCCTCCCCTCCGTGACCTTCCTGAGTCCACCTGTGGTCTGTGGGAACGCTCCCTGGCCGTTGGGGTAATGCCATTCCAGGGCTCCTTTCAGTGCTTCTCTCCTAGGAGCAGAGAATCCTGCCCTGGGCGCTGCTCTGGGCACCGGGGTGGGACAGCCTCCTCCTGTTCCGAGGCCACTCACAGCGAGATCCTGGGGAGACAGCCAGGCTCACGGCTAATTATATAAAACTAAGGGACAAGATGCTTAGATCAGGTCCTTTCTCAGTGGCTCATGGGTAATTCCAGTGCCCCGTGATGACGATGGCACCCCCCTTTGCAGAGCCTTCTCTGTGGAATGTGCACCACACCGTCAAGTATATGCAGCTGTCCATCACGCAGGTGTTTTCAGGTTTACCTGACTGTGAACTGCACTTCACATTGTGAGACGATACCTCCATGTAGTGATCTCATTGATCCTTCAACGCCCCTGCAGGCCAGTGGTTCCAAAATGTAGTGTGCATATGAGTCACTTGAAATGAAAAATTCAGCCACCAGGAATGAAAAGTCGTATATCTGAGGACCTGCTGTAAAAACGCCTGCTTCAGGCTCCACAGGACAGTGACTGTAACTCCATTGCACAGAGAGCACACTGAGGCTCAGAGGATTTGATCCCAGGTCATGTGACCAGCAAACAGCAGAAAGGGAGACAGACTACGTAATAAGTGCCCGCATTAGTAGACATCCTGCCTCTGACACAAGGGCTCCCCATTGTTTATTTTCTACGCTCCGCTCTGTGAATGTGCGGATTGTCCGCAGCACAGCTGATTCCTGTTGTCCCTGGAAGGGCCTTCGGGGAGGGGTGGCAAGGGCGGGAGCGGCGGGGGAGGGGGGCAGCTAGTGGTGAAGGCACTTCCTTCCTCTGGCAGGTGCTGCTGGCGCTCTGCATCTCCTGGCTCCTGTGCTTCGCGCTCACGGAGACCAACATCCTCCCCTCCGCCCCCACCGCCTACGGGTACCTGGCCCGCACAGACACCAAAGGCGACGTCCTGAGCCAAGCCCCTTGGTTCCGCTTCCCTTACCCAGGTAATGAGAAGAGGGGACCCTTCTGGCCTGGGGCACGTTTCCCCGGGCTGCCTGTGGGACCCAGGGCATGGGATGGAGAGTTGAATAGGGCTGGGGGTGGGTTTTCCTCCAAGGAATCTGACAATGAGGGACAGGCCTTGGGGAGTCCATGTCGGACCCCAAAGAGAAGGAGACCCCTGGGTTGTCCTAAGAATCCTATGGGGACAGAGAATTGTACCCCTTCCAATGACAAGAACGTGGGGGCACTGGGTATCACCAGGCTAAGGTTGCTGACGGTGGCTCCTGGGGGCAGGTGGGGGACCTAAATCTGTCACCCAATTAATTAGCCTCCTATTTCTACTGTGACAAATTAGCACAAACTTAGTGGCTTCAAACAACCCATATTTATTAGTGTACTGCTGGACAAGACGCTCCCACTCTCGGCCTCCCCCTGACCTGGCCTACATCTCATCCCCCTCCACTGCTCAGAGCCGTGAGCCTGGGAGAGGGGAGAGGACAGAGAGGTCCCCACCTCCCAGCCAGACCTGTGGGTCTCCTCTCGGATTCGCTAGATCCCACACAAGGGAGGCCTGGGACTGAATGAGAACATGTTGGGGGAGACAAGTTCAAGGCCATCCCTTAGCCACTTCTGGTCTGCTTTCCCCACAGTTCTTGGCTCAGGGCCTATGAATAATCAGGTTCCACGGGGCTGCCCTGGCCTGAGTAAGACTCTCATCTTCCAAATGCTTTGAGGCCTTTCTGGGGAGACACCCCATTGCTGGCTCTTTTTGTGCACAGTGACCTCGAGGTCGGCATGTCTGCCCCGCCCCGAGGAGAAAGGATAGGGCAGGAGTCTGAGGCAAAGCTGCTGGACTGTTATGGGGTTGAAGACATGCTGCCCGGTCTTCAAAGCCTTCCAGGGACCCCTCCGGCAGAGACATTAATTGGGGTTCAGCACCCTGTTATCTTCTGGATTAACATTCCCTCTGCATTGCATTTTCAGGACAGTGGGGTCTCCCCACCATCAGCCTGGCTGGGGTCTTTGGGTTCATCGCCGGGGTGATCGCCTCCATCGTGGAATCAGTAGGCGATTATTATGCCTGTGCCCGGCTGGTGGGGGCCCCGCCCCCTCCAAAGCATGCCATCAACCGCGGCATTGGCATTGAGGGCCTCGGCTGTCTGCTGGCAGGGGCCTGGGGCACAGGGAACGGCACCACCTCCTACAGCGAGAACGTGGGGGCACTGGGCATCACCAAGGTAAGGCTGCTGACGGTGGCTCCTGGGGGCAGATGGGGGACCTAAATCTGTCACTCAATGTATTAGTCACCTATTTCTGCTATAACAGATGAACACAAACTTGGTGATTACAAACAACCCAAATTTACATTACTGATCCGGAGGCCGAAAGGCTGGCATGGTCTCATGGGGGTGAGATAGAGGTGTTGGCAGTGCGGTGTTCCTTCCTGGAGGCTCCAGAGGAGCAGCCACCGCCTGGCTTTGCCCATCAGCTAGAGGCCCTTCACATGCCTGGGCTATGGTTCCCCATCCCCCACCGTCCAGGCCAGCCATGCTGCCTCTCTCCGGCCTCTCTGCCAAGTCACATCTCCCTGCAACCACAGCCAGGAAAGGCGCTCTGCTTATCAGGACCCCTGTGATTATCAGGCCTCCCTGCATCACTCAGCATACTCTCCATCTCAAAACCTTCGACGTCATCACATCTGCAAAGCCCCTTTTGCCCTGCAAGGTGACATATGCACAGGTTTGAGGATTAGGACGGGATCCTTCGAAGGACCATCCTTCCGCTTACCACACTTGCCCTTCTTGGCTGTGGCCATTCCACAGGCAGAAGGCCTCTGCTGGCACCCGTAGGAGTCAGTGGCTTTGTGAACCCTGGAGAAGTGCCTCACTGTCTGAAATTTGGGTGGGAGGCCACTTACCTCTGGCCCAGCCTGGGTTAGGCCTCCAGACCTGAGTCTTCAGCTGCCACCTGGTTACACCCCCATCTTTCCATGTGAGAGCAGAGGGGGGCCACTCTGGGGTTAGGTGGTGCTGCTGCTGCTGTGAGTCCCCCGGAGCAGGGTGGAGGCCCCGGTGCCATGGGGCCCGGCTGGTGCTGAGCTCCGCCTCCCATCTCCCGGATGCCTCAGGTGGGGAGCAGGATGGTGATTGTCGCCTCAGGCTGCGTGCTGCTCCTGATGGGCGTCTTTGGGAAGATCGGGGCTGCGTTTGCCACCATCCCGACCCCCGTGATCGGAGGCATGTTCATCGTGATGTTCGGGATCATCGCAGCCGTGGGGATTTCCAATCTGCAGGTAAGCCGGGCGCCCGTGGGAATGCAGCAGCGTGTCCCACCCTGGAAGGAGCCCACAGGATTGAGATGAGTGGAACAGGGCCAGGGAAGGGGAAGAGGGGGGATTCTTGGTCCCAGTAACCACACTGGCCCCCAATGGAAGAAAGAAATAGAAGCACCCCAAACCAGAAATTGTATCAGTTTGAATTGGATTACCCAAACCACTGAGCTCCCAAGGTCAAGTGGGAATTGGAGCTTGGCTTGTCCACTGGGAGCATGTGTTGCTGAGTTCAGCCTCCTGCCCCCACACCTATGGTGGCGGTGGGAGGAAGGGGCATTTGGAGGGGGCGTCAGCTGGGTGTGCAGCCACAGCACTGGCGTCTCCGGGTGGCCGGGGCCTCTCTCCCTGCAGCACGTGGACATGAACTCGTCCAGGAACCTCTTTGTCTTTGGCTTCTCCATCTACTGTGGGCTCACCATTCCAAACTGGGTGAACAAGAACTCGGACCTGCTCCAGACAGGTGACTCGTCAGCCTCAGGACCGTGACCACTCCAGGGGCCGGGCCAGCGGGCCCTCGCCCCCTGGGAATCCTCATCACTTTTATCTCCACTCCAGGGATTCTCCAGCTGGACCAGGTCATCCAGGTGCTGCTGACCACGGGCATGTTTGTCGGTGGATTTCTGGCCTTCCTCCTGGACAACACCATCCCTGGTAGGGCTCCCTTTGCGCTGTAAGCTAGCTGTTCTGGTAGGTGGCCAGCATGTGGGCCACTCGCCTTGTTTCTCCAGCACTGATTACCAGGTCAGGCTGGCCACAGCCTGCATGGGCCATGGGTCTGGGTGGGGCATATGGGTCTGTATTAGCTTTCTTGGGGGCTTAAACAACCACAATGTATTTTCTCACAGTCTGGAGCCTGGAAATCTGAGATCCAGGTGTTGGCAGGGTTGGTTTCTCCTGAGGCCCCTCTCCTAGGCTTGCAAACGGCTGCCTTCTCACTGTGTCCTCACTTGCCCTTTCCTCTGTGGGTGTGCATCCCCCGGATCTCTCTCTGTGTCCTAGTCTCCTCTTCTTATAAAGACACCCATCAGATTAGACTAGGGCCCATCCCAAAGCCCCCCTCCTTAACTTAGTCGTCTCTTAAAAGCTCCTTTCTCCAAATACAATCATTAGGGCTTCAACATAGTTTTTTTGGGGGACACAGTTCAGCCCATCACAGGGCTCTAAGGTGATAAATACACCAGAAGCAAAAAGAAAAAGACATAGGCCCGGCTCTCTTAGAGCCTGCAATCTAATTGACAAGGGAGAGAATGCAGGTATCCATTCATTCATTCACTCATTCACTAATATCTATTTATATAAAAGCCTAAGCGACCGGTTGGGCTAACCGTCCGGTAGCTATGATGCACACTGACCACCAGGGGGCAGATGCTCAATGCAGGAGCTGCTGAGCAACAGCAACTTTGCAGAATGCCTTCTCCCACTCCGGGACCCCTCAGGGAATATTGGATTGCCAGTTTCAGCCTGATCCCTGCAGGCCAGGCCAAGGGACCCCACCAGTGCACAAATCCATGCACCAGGCCTCTAGTTTTTAATAGAAACCCCTTGAGCACTTGTGTTCCTGGTGCTATGTACAGGCATACCCTGTTTTATTGCACTTCACTTTATTGTGCTTCACAGATATTATGTTGTTTTTTTAAACAAACTTCACCAGCACAAAGATTATGACTCACTTTATTACAATACTTCAGTGATGGCGAACCTATGACACGCGTGTCAGAGGTGACACGCGAACTCATATTTTTGGTTGATTTTTCTTTGTTAAATGGCATTTAAATATACAAAATAAATATCAAAAACATAAATCTTTGTTTTACTATGGTTGCAAATATCAAAACATTTCTATATGTGACACGGCACCAGAGTTAAGTTAGGGTTTTTCAAAATGCTGACACGCCGAGCTCAAAAGGTTCGCCATCACTGCAATACTTGCTTCTTTCCGGTGGTCCGGAACTGAGAATATGAAGAGCAGAAAGACATGCCCCCTGCCTCCCAGAAACCCACTGGCTACTGTGGGAGGGTCAAGAAAGCAGGCAATTGCCATCGGAGGTGATAAGTATGATGATGAGCCAACTGGGTCTCTAAGTGCTGAGGGTGTGGAAGGTGGAGAGCGCAGAGCTACCATCATCGATGGCTTCCCATGCTCCCTTCTTTTCTTTTTAAAAAAATATTTTCATTGATTTCAGAGAGGAAGGGAGGGAGAGAGAGAGAGAGAGAGAGAGAGAGAGAGAGAAAAAGAGAGAGAGAAACATCAATGATGAGAGAGAATCATTGATCAGCTGCCTCCTGCACACCCGACCCTGGGGATCAAGCTGCAACCCAGGCATGTGCCCTGACTGGGAATCGAACTGTGATCTCCTGGTTCATAGGTTGACGACACTCAACCACTGAGCCGCTCCGGCTGGGCCCCCACGCTCCTTTCTTGGCCCTCCCACAGCCTCTTGCAAGGACCTCTGTGATAGCATCTGCTTCTATTCTCTTTTCCGCATTCCTGTCTCCTCCACGTGTAAAATGTGTCTGCATTCCAGAAACATTAACATGTGGAAAAGCCAGCCCCAGTGACAGGACAGTGGTTCATAGAAGGTCCTGCCCGAGTTCTGCACGGTCAGCCCCACCTGGGGCTCAGGGATGCCTGAGGAGCCCGGTGGAGCTGAGCTGTGATTCCTGCGATGGGCTTGGCGGCTCTGTTGGCAGGTGGAGGGCGCTGAGAGGAGACCTCATGAGTGCCTGCAAGGGGCACCAGAGGCGCCTTCCAGCTCACCTTCGCCCACTCTCCCTGCGCCCAGTCTTGACTGCTCCCTGTCTCCTCTCAGGAAGTCTGGAGGAGCGAGGCCTCCTGGCATGGAGTCAAGCCCAGGGGTCGGAGGAGACTACGAGGGTCTTGGAGATCTACGCCCTCCCCTGTGGGATTGGCACCAAGTGCTGCACTTCCTCCTGCACCCGGTTCCTGCCCTTCTGGCCCAGGCGGGAACCTGGTGGGAAAGGGGAGAGGGGAGTGAGTCAGCTCACACTCTGCTCCCAGGATTTCTCAGGAGAGCGCCTGCAGGGTGCCATAGAGACCCGGATGTGAGGCTGTCTCTCTGATGCAGGTCCCCAAGCCGTCTCCACCCCACCCCAACCCAGAATGTGCTGGTCTCCCCGTGCAGCCATGGGTAGGGACCACACCCTCCTGAGCACCCCCAGCGTCCCATACACTGTGGCAGCCGAATACACAGTCGGTGAAGACCATGACAAGCATGCTGTGACCTGGCACTCCGTCCCTGCGGCCTGGACTCAGGCTGCATCCTTCCCTGGCTCCAGCCCTGATGTCTGTCATGGAAACCAGTGTAGCCTGATGTCCATCCCCATCGAAACTCCCGCAGTCTGCATGTTCTTAGGACATTTTGATGCCTTGGGAGAAGAAGCCTCGGGTGGAGCAGGGGACGGAGATGGGGCTGTTGGCTGAAAGAACAGGTCTCTTCCCAAAGAGGCAGGTGGCCCTGCTGGCCCCTCCAGGCCCTCCCCTCTGTGCCCTGCAGTTTGCAAACAGTCAGGTGCCAACAAAGCTGCAAGCCCTGCACCCCCCAGTGGGCGTCCTTGGGGTTGCCTCCTGCATCACAGGACGGTGAGCGGTGAGAGCTGGGCTGTGGAGCAGACAGATGAAACAGCCTTCAGTAGAGGGGAGCTACTGTCGCTAAAATGTGTAAACTGTAAAGATCCAGGCAAACCCATCCCCATTCTCTCTGTACATTCAGTGGATTCGTCAGGGTTCTCTAGAGAAAACAAGTCAACAGCATGTGTGTGTGTGTGTTCACATACATATATTCACATACCTACATACATATATGTTCACACGCCTATATACATGTGTTAGCTATGTACTATATATGCACATAATGGGTGTACACACACACACATGAGAGAGAGAGAGAGTCTTTAAGCCAAAGGCTCCTGGATTGTGGAGGCTGGCAAGTCCAAAATCTGCAGGGTAGACCCCAGTAGGCTGGGAGAGTTGCAGCCTGAGTCTCTGAGGGCTGTCATTGGCAGAATTCCTTCTCCCTTAAGTCTTTTCTTTTGGTCTAGTCGGTCCTTCAACTGATTAGACAAGGCCCACCACATTAGGGCGAGTAACCTGCTTTACTCAAAGTCTACTGATTTACATGTTCATTACATCAAAAATACCGTCATAGAAGCATCTAGAATAATGTTTGACAAAATATCACTCCCAGTGTACATGCCCAGGGACATGATACACTCTCTGTCCAGGAGCCTCGCTGGAAAGCGCTGGGACCTGGCGTGGCCTCCGTTCAGGGGTCTTTATCACCAGAAGAAGCAGGTGTCGCTGGTCCCACCCTGACTGGTGTCCTGTAGCACTCGTTTGGGGTCAGCACTATTCCGGGCTCCCAGAGCATGCAGGATGAACGGGTGGTCCCCAGAACTCTCCAGAACCCCACAGAACAACAACCTGAACCCAGAGTGCACGGAAAGTACCCAGGATTCTGGCACCTCCACAGACGGGTGCTGCCTGTCCTCCTCGGGGAAGGCCCAGGGCCTGCGCCTCAGCGGCGCCCGGCACCACCCCGCCCAAAGGAGCAGAGGGGGAGCAGGTGTGTCCCCTGCAGGACAGCCCCTTCACCAAACAACCCTGAAAGACCAACACAGAGCCACGCTGCTCGTAATGCTTTATAATAATCAAAACGAAAACCATCAACATGCTTCTGGGAGAGTCCATCCAAAATATCCCAGAAGGCCGAGGCGGGTGCAACGGGCATTCAAACTTGAAACTGTCCACTTCCTTCATTGCCTCCCCTCCCAGCCCTTCTGCACTACAGATCTTCATCATCAAAGGTCTCCAAGCACTGCAGCATCAACAGCTCGTCGTCTATGGGAAGGTCTGCTTCCTGCAACACACAGGGTGGAAGAGGATTGATATTTTTTTAAGGATTCCTGGCCCTGGGCGACAGCCAGATTGGGGGGCGAGGAGGCTCCTCCACGGTAGGCGTGCCCCGCCCCCTCAGTCTCTACCCACATCTTTTCAGCTGCATCTTCACCCCCAGCTTACGGCCAGGAAGTAAGGGCAGTGGGGGGGAGGTCCCATGTCCATTTTACTCTTTGACCACAAAAAAGGCTTTTCCTGGATACTGCAGACTGGCTTCTTTCCTATCCTGGGGAATTCCGGGAGCCCAGAAGAGAGACAGGCGAAGTCTCATTCAAATGCTTATCAATAGAGGACTTTGAATTACACCGTGACGCATCTACCAATGGAACACCATGATTCAAAAAAAGGAATGTAATCGCTCTCTATCTGTGGGACGTACTAATTTAAAAGGGCAAGAGCGCCCTGGCTGGTGTAGCTCAATTGGTTGAGCATCGTCCCATGAACCAAAAAGTTGCTGGTTCCATTCCTAGGTTTCGGACTCCATCCCCGGTGCGGGGCATGCAGGAGGCAGCCAATTAGTGTTTGATGTTTCTCTCTCACATCGCTGTTTCTCTCTCTTCCTCCCTCTCCCTTCCTCTCTCTTTCTCTCTCTCTAAATAAATAAATAAATAAATAAAAGTCAAAAATATTTTTTTTTAAAAAGGACAAGATGCAAAGCAAGGTGCACAGCAGACCACCATTTGTGTTTGAAAGAATTCATAAACATTGGATGGCTGTTCAAGGAACTGGTCGTGGTGGTTGCCTTTGAGGCAGGGCTGGGTCGTAACCTAGGGGCGCTGGACGGAATGACACTGTTTTCCTGGTGTGCCTTTTGGTAACTTGAAGTTGAACACGGGTGCGCTGTTAGGAGATCGTTTTTTTCAAGAAGCAGCACCATGTCTGTTTAGTAAGTTCCTCATTCCCTTTACAAGGACCCCAGCCAACCTCTCCGAATCCCCCGTCACTTCTCCCTCTGAGAGTATGTCCCCGGGTTTTTGCACGTGCTGCCTCTCCCCACCCCAGCAGGAAATGACCCCTGTCCTCTGTTAGCCCTGCTGGTCTGGGGTTGATCCCCTGGGGCCGTGGGAAGCATCCCCCAGGTAACCATCTCATGAATGGGGAACCTGGTCCCAGGGTGACAGCCAGATTGGGGGATGAGCCTGCAGATGAAGCCTTTCCAGCTCAGGAGAAGGGTCCTCATTCCCGTGCTCTCCTGAGGGGGGCGGGTGCACGGGGAGCCAGCACCCCATGGGGGATCCGGTGGTCAGAGGAAGATCACCCGGGCCCCTTGTTCAGGGTGAAGGCAACGGCAAAGGTTGAGAAAAGAAGGAGTCGGAGTAAAGGGGATGCAAGGGGTGCAGACACTCAGGTCTGTCACACAAAGTGCTCGAATAATGTTCAAAATGTTCTAGTTCCTTAAGCCCCTGAAAAGGGCGTCTGAGGCATGTGAAGCTGCAGGTTTGCAAAAGCAACAGCTGTGAGAGGTGTTTTCAGGAATTGGGGTGCTGCAGTGTGTGGACTAGTGTTCCCCCAAGTTCTTGTCCACCTTATTTGGAAAGAGGGTCTTTGCAATTATGATGAGTTAAGGGTCTTGAGATGAACTCATCCTGGACTCGGGGTGGCCCCCAATCCCAATGACTGGCGTCCTTATAAGAAGATGAGAGGGACCGAGAGGCACAGAAGAAGGGCTCGTGAAGGCAGCGGCAGCGGCTGAAGGGATGCAGCTGCCCGCCGAGGAGTGCGAGGGCTGCGGCCGCCAGAAGCGAGGACCAGGTGTGGCGGGATTCCCCCCTCCAGCTTCCAGAGACGATGGCATGCCCTGCCTGCACGTCCATTTGCCTTCTGGCCTCCAGAATGAGGGGTTGTGCACCACCGAGCTGGTGCTAGTGTGTGGCACCAACAATGAAGTGTCACTCGGCCACTTCCCACAGAGCCCACGGGGGGATGGATGGGGAGAGAATGGAAGTTCCCTCTTCACACCAGCAGCTCTGAAGGCCCCAGGCCTCCTGCACCAGAACCTCCAGGGCAAGCATGTCAAACTCACGGCCCGTGGGCCGCATGCCTTGTTTATTTGGCCCATGTTAGCCTTTGAGTTTGACATGCTTGCTCTAGAGTAACCTGTTCAAAATACAGATTCCTGGGGTCCCACCTCGAAGCACTGAGTGAGCACCTTGGAGGTTGGGGCCCCAAGAGCCCGCATTTCCAAGATGCTCTCCAGGTGATCCCAGTTTGAGCGCCTCTGCTTTGTGCGGCTACTCCCTCCCCTGCTTGCTCTTCCTTTTCTGCCCCCAGTGCAGCAAGGAGGCAGGGAGAGCAAAGACTGTCCCACTAATGCGTTCCCACCGGGGCTCCGTGGGAAAAGGGCCATGCTACTCCTCAGCCTGTTGAAAAGCTGTCCTGGTTATTTTTACACAGACATTCTCATTATTACTGCTTACCTTTTAAGACAAACAATTGTAGTTCTTCTAAATTAGTACAGCAAAGCTATGGCTATGACGCTTCATGGCTCAGGCATAAACTCCTCCCCCCAAGGAAGCTTCCAGAATATACCTCTTAACCAAGACCTGTGCTACTTATGTCATTACAAGTTCCACCGCCAGAAATTAACATCTTCCCAAAGCTGAGAGCAAATATCTCCCGGGTCTGGATGGGGAAACAGCCCTGCCTCTTGGCAAGGAGTCAAGGAGTCAAGGAGTCACAGGACATTTAGGAATTCCTGGGACGAGCCAGGCCCTGGGACCTGGTCGCTACATCAGGGTCTGCCCTAAAGGGCATCCCTCTCTCTCCCCTCAGTTTCCCCGACGTCTACCATCCCACAGGCTGCCTTAGGCTGAAGTCGAGCATCCATGGAGCAGGCCACAGAGAATGAGAGAGCGTCCCCACCTGGCCTTGTGGTGTGATCCGGGTGAGATCTAGCTCCCCTCAAGGGACCTGGATCCTGAGGATGGAGGGGATGGGGCGGAGGTCTCCCACTCCGCCCGTCCTACCTGCTTCTCTTGAGTGTGGACACAGCAGAGGTCTTCAAAGAAGTCGATGATCTGCGTGTAGAGCTGAAACTTTTCTTCCGGGTTCTCTGGGTTGCAGCTGGCGAACAGAGAACTGACGGCAGAGAAGGAGAGAAACCGCCAATGTTTTGAATCCTACTCTTTGACCTCTGCTCGTACCCCCTAAAAACTCGGATGATGGTGTGAACCAAGCACTTTCAAACACCCAGCTGAGTCCTCAGAGAGCCAGGAGTCCTTCTTGGAAGGTTTACATCGCCTCAGCTCAATATCGCGTCTGGCACCGGCTGGGAAAGTGAGACAATGGGGGGACTGACTCCCGGGTCCTAACGTAGGGCCCTGAGCTATGGCCTCGGGAACAGAGGAACAAGATGTCCTCTGTCCCTAAGAGTCGACCTCTACAGCGATGCCCCACGGCTCTGGCCCACCTGCGGGCACATCGCACACTTGAGTTCAGTCCCTTCAGATGCCTCCACCCAGGAGGTCTCAGGGGAACACGGATGCAGAGAAAAGGCCTATTTTGCAGAGTCCTTTCCCCTGCCTTCCTGGGACAAGGAGAGAGCCAACGCCCAGGGACCCAGAGCAAAGAGGCCAGGAGTCACGCCAGGACAGCTGGCATTTTGACCTCACATTCCAGCCAGCTGGGAACCTTCTGGCAGCAGCCCCCACCTTTCCCAGGCAAAGTAGAAAAAAGATTTTTTATTGAGTTCAGAGAGGAAAGGAGAGGGACATGCGGCCTGTTTCCATGTTGGCTCAGTTTCTCAGGGCCAGGCCCCCCGCCCGCCTCTCAGGTCAGACCGAGGGCTGTAACCTGCCCGTGGCCACCTCATCCTGGGAAAACAGGGCAACATGGACAATCTGGAGTTGATAACCTGTGTGTCAGCCCTGGGCCAGGATGGAAGAATTTTCTGCGCAGAAGAACCCCAGACAACACTGTCCCCAGGGCAATGGCACAATCCTAGGACCAGCCCGTTCGAATCACAGGAAAAAGTGGATCCCCAAAAATTCCCACTGCATTATGCACCCCTCTGAAGGGTTGCAGGGGAGGCCCCTAAACATCCCAGCAGGGGTACCCCCACATACACATGCACATACTCACACATGTATGTACATACATGCACACACAATACACACATGTACACACACACACCATCTCATACCCTGTCCTCACCTGGAGCTAGACGCCTCACTTTTATCCAGGAAACATGCCACATCGTAGGCATCTTCAAAAAGGAGCTGAAAGAAAGCACAGAACAGTTTGACCTTTGCCCTGGGCTGCTGCAGGATGAGGAGCAAGACTGCCTCTCTTTCCCCCTCGGCTCCGAAGGGCGAGCCCATGAAAGCTGGGCCCAATCAGACTCTCAGGGTCTCTGCTTGGTGACCTTCCCAGGAGGGGAATATGAAGCTCTTGCCCGCCCAGAACAAACTGCCGACCCCAGAGGGAGGTGCTGGGGACGGTGGTTTCCTCTTTCTAAAGAAGACGGTGTGAGATGCAGCAGCCAGATCTGAGCCTCAGTTTACCTGGAGGAGGGCTCGTCTACACCTTTGCAGGTGCAGAGCCCATTTGAGCCATAACTCGGCTCTGGAGTTAGGCTGCAGGAGAGCCAACACCCAGCCCTGCCACTCAGTAAGCTGCACAGAAGAACCCCAGACAACACTGTCCCCAGGGCAATGGCACAATCCTAGGACCAGCCCACTTCGAATCACAGGAAAAAGTGGATCCCCAAGAATTCCCACTGAATTATGCACCCCTCTGAAGGGCTGCAGGGGAGGCTCCTAAACATCCCAGCAGGGGTACCCCCACATACACACACAAGACAAGTGACCTCAGACAAGTGACCTCATCTCTCGAATCCTCCACAGTGCCTACTCATAGGGTTTTGCAAGGATTAAATAAGAACTGTGTGAGGCACCAGGCACATCATGGCTCAAACATATTAGCTATTATTTTTTAAAATATATTTTTATTGATTTCAGAGAAGAAGGGAGAGGGAGACAGAGATAGACACATCAGTGGTGAGAGAGAATCATTGATTGGCTGCCTCCTGCATGGCCCCTACTGGTGATCGAGCCCACAACCCAGGCATGTGCCCTTGACCGGAATTGAACCTGGGACCCTTCAGTCCGCAGGCTCTATCCACTGAGCCAAACTGGCGAGGGCCATATTAGCTACTATTGAATATTGTCTGCTTTTTAAAAGAAATACATGTTTGTCGTGAAAATAGTAACTGATAGAAAAAATAAAAATCACCCAGAAACAATCCCACCTGGAGAGGCCCATCGTTAACATAGTGACTTCTTTCCCTCAGTCCTTCCCCTGGGCATATTACGGCATATATCCCCAACTTGGGAATCTTGCTATTTAGACAGTTTTTGGTCCCGCTTCTCCTTAACTTGTTGAAGAATATTAAATATTCCACAGGAACGTGATATACACTTAAGATTGCCAGATTTAGCAAATAAACATACAGGATACTTTGTTAAATTTGAATTTTAGATGAACTATTGCATGGAACCTTCTCACACGCACAATTTTGCTGCCGGGCTGTTTTATCCAGCACCGGTCACAGAGGCAGCCCCCAGAGAGGAGGGGGGGTTCTCCGCCCGGGGTTGTGTCTGCCCTTCGACTCCTCAGACAATGTGCTTCCCCTGAACCGAACCCCTTGGGACTCTGGCCTTGTGGATGGCCCCCTCCTGGTTTTCTAGACATTTCCTGTGCCCTCTTTTAGCTATCCCTTTGGTCATCTCCAACAGGATCTGGGGAGGGTCAGGGAGCTCCCGTGTCCATCAGCCTAGAGGCCCTTCACCTCTGTGTGCCTCCCCCCGGGCCGGGGGCAGGGGCCCAGGACCTAAATCCCTGCCCTCAGCCAGTTTGCCCACTGAAGTTGCAGGCCACACGCTGCCCCCACCAGGCAACCCCCTCACAAGCCAGCCGGGGAGGGGCACAGGCAGGCCCCACCGCCCTTCTGGAGCACCCAGCACCCGGCCCTCCCCCCCCCCCCCCCCCCCGCCCCCGACCCGGAGTCCAGGCCTGGCTCCGAACACAGCTGTTCCACAGCCAGATGGACCAGGAGCTGCAACTACTTTAGAAGCCACAGGAACAGTGGCTCTGTCTCTATGTGGGACGTAACTGCTCCTTGTTCTGCTGGCCTTGTCACCCAGTCCTGGGTTGGCCAAAGCCAACTTCACTGAATGGTAGCAATGCTCTTTGGGGTGAGAACTGACACTCCTCCCAGAGATTGGGCCTGGCTGGTCTAAATGCAATCTGATCTTGATTATGCAGGTCATTGGCTCAGTAATCTGTCAATCTGGCCAAATCTGGCCAATGAGAGAGAAGACGTTTGATGGGAATTTCTGGAAAAGTTCTTCCTTGATCCTTGAGAAGCAGCCACAGGACATCTTTCCCTCTCTAACCTGATAGAGAGGAATGACAGCTCGATTGCTGTGGGAGTCAGAGAGGCAGGGACAGTGGGGAGGACAGGGAAGGTGAGAAACCAGCCTTAAGCTGAAGCAGAGCAGAGAGACAAACCGAGTCCATGGTAACATCACTGAGACGCTGACCAGACCCCGCCCTGCCTTGGGACCTCCCAGGGTGTGAGCAGTCCATTTCTTCAGGGTTTAAGGAGCCAGGAACTTGCAGATAAAAAGCCCAGCTGATACAACCATCTAAGGCAGTGGTTCTCAACCTTCCTAATGCCTCGACCCTTTAATACAGTTCCTCATGTTGTGGTGACCCCCAATTTTATTGTTACAAATTGAACATAATTAAAGCATAGTGATTAATCACAAAAACAATATGTAATTATATATGTGTTTCCCGATGGTATTAGGCAACCCCTGTGAAAGGGTCGTTCGACCCCCAAAGGGGTCGCAACCCACAGGTTGAGAACTGCTGATCTAAGGCATCTCTTCTTTTTAAAAATTTATTCTTTTTAATTATTATTATGTTTTAATATATATTTGTATTGATATCAAAGAGGGAAAGAGAGACAGAAACATCAATGATGAGAGAGAGTTATTGATCAGCTGCCTCCAGCACACCCCACACTGGGCTAGGAATTGAGCCCGCAACCCGGGCATGTGCACTGACCGGGAATTGAACCGTGACCTCCTAGTTCAGTGATGGCGAACCTATGACACACGTGTCAGGGTGACACTCGAACTCATTTTTTTGGTTGATTTTTCTTTGTTAAGTGGCATTTAAATATATAAAATAAATATCAAAAATATAAGTCTTTGTTTTACTATGGTTGCAAATATAAAAAAATTTCTATATGTGACATGGCATCAGAGTTAAGTTAGGGTTTTTCAAAATGCCGACACGCCGAGCTCAAAAGGTTCGCCATCACTGTCCTAGTTCATAGGTTGATGCTCAACCACTGAACCACTCGGACCAGGCTAAGGCTTCTCTTCTATAACCTCCAGGGAAACAAACCCTAGAATGAGAAATGCTGTTCTGTGGTTGTGGAGATGATGTCAGGAAAATCAGACACTGACCACGTGGGCCAGAATCCGAACAGCTCCTCAGACTTGGCCTGGAGTGACCCCCTCCACTCCACCCCCAGGGACCGCTCACCTCCTCCGGGGTGGACTCGAGCGAGCAGCTGGCCCCTTGGCTGTCGACTCCACTGTCCTTCATGCTGTCCTCGGCACAGGCTGGCTCCTGGGGGACCCCCTCGAGGCCCGCCAGGCCGCTGTGCTTCTGCTCCAAGGCCTGCAGGAGGCTGGCCTTCTTCTCCTCAGAGAGGGTCTGCCACAGGTGGGAGATGGCCGCGGAGACCACGGGCAGGGTCGCCTCCTGGGAGGAGACAGTCCCGTTCCTGGTCAGGAGGTCCATTGTCTGCTTGTAAAAGTTGAGGTACCTGGAGCAGAAACGACAGCATCTCCCAGACCTGAAGGGCCCCCACCCCAGGCCGTCTCCTCGGGACCCCGTGTGGCCCCCTCTCTGTGCTGTGCCAGGGGCTTGGCATTGCTAGTCTCTGGGGGCCCTAGGCCTTGGAGAGCAGATGTCATCTCCGGGGCCATGGAGACAGATTTCTGTTTCACAGCCCTTCCTCGCATCCTCCCAGATCCTGTGCCTTATAGACGAGACGGTGAGAGGCGTGGCTGGTGCAGCTCTCACCCCACAGGAAAACTGCTTAAAATTCTGAGCCCAAGGATGTGCAGACGTGATGTGACACCCGCTTAGACTTGAGGCCTGAGAGTCAGGCTCAGTTGTGGACGGAGCCTCCCATCTATTGAGCCAACGCCCCGGAAGCTGATGTGGCTGTCAAGGGGCTCAGTCCATGGAGGGCGGTGAGTGGCAGTGGAGTCTGAGCCAGCCATTCTCATCTTTCTTACTATAATGCTGCCCCAGACTTTTGGGGGGCGTGGGGTGGGAGGGGGCTCTAGCCCTTATAATCACTATCACCCCCCCTTCCAAAGGTACCCCAAACAAGCACCCGGTCTAAGTAAACACAGTTATGTGCTATGCAAATGTAACTTCAAGACTATTTCTTTAGCTTTTCTGCCAACCGCAACCCCCAGCCCCTCCTGTATGAAAATTCTGAGCATCCACGGCTCAGGGCCTGGCCTGAGCGCTCACTGAGGCTGCAGCGTTGCCCAGCTGAGCCTCGCCCCTTCCCCAACAGGAGCTCCAGCTGTGCACAGAGCCACCTCGCTCAGCTGTTCACACCGTTCAAATTCCATGAGGTCGTGTGGCAAAGTGACTGGGGAGTGTAAGAGCTCCACTTTTTCCTCCTGCTCCTCCTCCTCCTCCTCCTCTTCCTCCTCTCCTTGGTCTTCCTCCTCCTCCTCCTCTTCCTCCTCTTCGTCTTCCTCCTCAGCATCCTTTCCGACTTCCTCAAATGGGTACAAGTTGTCAAAGTCTTCTGGATGAACCTCATTTGGGAGCAGGCTGGTGAGAAAACAGAAACAAGATAACTACAGATTAATGTCCCTCATGAACACTGACACCAAAATTCTTAACAGTCTTCGCAGATATATATGATATATTATATATGATATATATCATACAGGTCATATATTATAACACACTCGCGTGTGTGTTAAAATATTATGGCCAAGTGGGATTTATTCTATGAATGTGAGACAGTTGTTTTAAACTTTGAAAATCTATCCATGTAACTCACCATATCGACAGACTAAAAATCTTATCAATATTTGATTTTAAAATAGTATGATTTTTACAATCTCACTAGGTGCAGAAAAAGCACTTGGCAAAAGTCAACATCCATTCATGATCCAAACTCTCAGAAGTCCACACTGGCTTTTCTTGGCTCCTGTGGAGCTTGGGAATCAGGCTGCGCTTTGGATTCTCCTTGTTTTCATCTGCACCCGCCAATAAGGCCACTAACTGAGTTTGTAAAAGCTATAATACAAAATAAATACTTGATCTCATCTTTCCATAAAATAATGTGCAAAAAAAATTTTTTTAATGGAATGCTATGCTTTGAAATTAACATTGGTTTTTCTTGAGGTGAGACAATATGTATTTTAATTTCCTTTTTAGGGCTTTTCTGTACTTTTGATATTTTCTGTAATAAGCAGAGATTTTTATCATCAGAAAACAAAATCCGAGGCATGTTATAAGGTAAAATAGGAAAGAATTCTCCCCAGCACAAGAGGGTTCTAACCGGTGAGCAGCCCTCCTCTGCTCTTCCCATGCTGCAGCGGAAAGCAGTTTCCGTGACAGCGGATGGCAACACCAGCAGGCCCTGGTGCTCCCAGGGCCGGGTCTTACCTGTGATTTCTGGAGAACATGCTGGCATAGTTTTCCTTGACCTCCTCTAAGCTGTTTGCATTTCCATCCTGCAGTTTGAAGGATTCTGTTGGGGAGTTGAAGGCAAGGGGGAAAGCTGGGCCTTTGTTGAGTCTCTCCTGTCTTTCCAAGGGGATTATGGGGGTCCCTTAGCCCAACCGGGGTCGGTGTTAGGGGGTCAAGAGCCCAGCTGTACCCCTCCTTCCAGATGTGAAGAGAAAGGGCTTCTTGGACTGGCCCATCTCACTCAAGGCATCGAAAGTATCCCTTTCAGAGTTCAGCTTCCACCAGCTCATTAAACTCAAGTTCCCAGCAGCCATCTCTCTTGGTTCCAAACCTAGCGCCAAGGAAGGGAGCCAGGTTCTGACAAACACTGGCCCACGTCTTCTCTGGCCTCTCAAGATGAGATCAGGTGCCTTCAACGGCTGACGACCCTGAGGTCGGGCTGTGAATCTCATTGTGCCCCTGGCCCAAGCCCAGTGCCTACCCAGCACACAGTAGGTACTCAGTAAATATTCATTCACTTCACTTAACCCAATGTCTCTGTTTTTAATAGAAAAACCAACCAGTCTTTCTTCCCCTGGGAGGGCGATGGGGGTGGCCGGTAGGACCTGTTACCTTTCACCTTCAGCAGATTATCCAAGACTTGTTCCTGTTCCTGAATGTGACTCTTCGCCCTATTCAGAACCTGCCACTGAGGACAGAGACAGACAACGCTGACAGGCCGGTCTCCCCCTGCACAGACTGGTTTTGCAGACACAGGAGCCCCTTCCCGGGTCTGAGGCCCCGGGATACAAAACCACCATCCTTCACGTTGTTGATAAAAAGCATAGGAAGTTTGTTCTGATGCGCAGAAGGCACGACGTTTATTTATTTATTTATTTATTTATTTATTTGTGAAGTTTAAGTTGTAATCGGGAAATGTTTCTCAAAATATTCAGAAAAAATTAAGCTGTGTTCAGCAAACTACTAGGGCTGCAAAAAAGGCAAACGACTGCATGTGCTACTTGACGGTGGGATACATGGTGACTTAGAGGCGGCCTGAGTGGATGTCAGCCCCAGGCGGGCAGCAGGCTCCCCATGAACTTCCGCTCACTGGTCACAATGTGCAACCGGCTGGTTAATAGTAAATGTGCGAGTCTAACAATAGTTTTATTTGTTAAATGCATGCACTCCCGTTGATATGAAGACGTAAGTGCTCTGTCAACTTGAACTCTGAATGTCCTGTTCTGCAAGACTAGAATCACAAGCGTTCTTCCCACACTCCCATCCTCCTTCCCTCCCTCCCTCTCTCCCTCCCTTGCTCTCTTCCTTCCTTTACTTTCTTCCTGCTTCAATCTGCCTTCCTTTTTTTTTTTTTTTAAATATTGTATCTTTATTATCTAGGGCCCCCAAATTATTACTAAAGTCAAAATGATAACTGTGAGATTATTAAAAAACAAGAACTGCTAAATACTGTTTATTACTCTGACCACTGATGGCTGTCAGGAGCGACACACTCATCAGGTATGTATGTTGAGGGGATGCAGCTGTGCTGGGCCTGGGGGGAACAGGTAACCAGCCCTGCTTTCAGGGTGCTGACATCCTATCAGGGGAGACAGGCACGGAAACAACTACTGGTAACACAAACTAGCATTCAGCAAGTGCTGACAAGGGGTAGAAACGAAGGACCATGGGACCACACGGGAGGAGGGAGTGATTCCACCTGCAGGGACTGACGGGCCTCGTGGAGCAGGGCACGGAGCACAGCCAGACAGCAGCCGGCGCAGCGCAATGCGGTGTCCACAGCTGACCGCTGACCCACACAGGCAGGCCCCAGCCCTCAGGGGTAGGAATGGGGGGAGGAGCATCTCCAGGCCCTTCCCCACCTGCTCCACAGCCCCTCCACCTATAGGACCTTCCCTCCCCATGCTCAGGTCCTCCTACCTTCGAGGCTGTGAAGTCAGACTGCTGGTAGACGATTCTCCGGAGGTTACCGAAGAGCTTTGTCAGGGTGGCTCGGTGGCGAGCCTGGGACAGGCGTCTGCGGGCCACCCGAGGCTCCAGCTTCTGCGCCTGCGCCTGCGCCTGCACCTGTGCCAGGGGCCAGGGTGCCGCTTCGTGACTGGGGTCTCTGCCTTCTCCACTGGTCGCCATTAAAAGCTACAATGTAATATTATGCTTTGGGGGGCCCTAGATAATAAAGATACAATATTAAAGAAAAAGGGAGGCAAATTGAAGCAGGAAGAAAGTAAAGGGTCCCAAACCAATGAATAGAATCAATAGTAGATACATAGTGAACAATGGGATGACACAAGATGTGTTACTTAAGTTCAATCCTAAAGACAAACCCCCGCTCATATTTGACTTACAGGTGAAGGGCACTGCTGCTTTACACCAGGAAGCTTCCAGAACATTGCAGGTACTCACCAGACGCTTGTGCATGGACTGCTGTGGCCAAGGAGAATAAGCCGTACCCTGAGAGCGTATTCTTTACTTTCTGTTAAAAGCTGAACGGGTAGGCAGCCCACCCTCTGCGGTATTTCCTATGCCAGAATGCACCCCACCGCGACCTGGGTAGTGGTTACACAGGTGTACAGATATGAAAACATAACCCATGAAGCTGTATTCTTTAGGTGCTCCTCAAAGAGAAGAGAATGCACTCTTCTACCTGTGAAAGCAAAAAGTTACATGACGACAGAGAAGTGGGTTTAGCTTGTCCTGCTTCCAGTGGGTTCTGAAGGTGATCATTACGCCGTCCTTTGTGACCTAGACTTAGAGAATGGTTCTGGGACTGACACCTGACAGATTTAAGAGTGAGGGACCAGGTCTCTTACCTGAGGCATGGACGCCTCCATCAGGCACTCACCCCACCACTGCTCTGCCAGCTCTTTGAACAGAGAGGCCCCGTCTTCGACACCTCTGGACCCCAATAGGTGCTCGGTGCTGGGGTTTTGAGTGAATTAGAATGGGAGGTCTTCGCTGGGCCCATTCTCCCCTGAGCTCAGTCCTGCTGCGCAGGGACAATGCATGACCGCAGCCGGTTTTTATGTACAGTATTTCTGTCACTTGGGGAGAGTGTTGAAAACATAGCTGTCCCCTAGGGGGCAGCTTTCACTGCCACCGCTAGGGGAGAAGGTGGCGCTAGAGTCTCCTGCCCAGCAACTGGGAGCTGTGACCTCCACCTCACCCCGCCTGCCCAGACCTCAAAAACACTGGATCGGAAGCTACCGGGGTGGGGCCAGGCATCTGGTGGGCAACACGCTCCCCAGGCCCTTCTGAGATTTTCATGGTTTGGGCGTACGTGTGGCAACACCTCTCTCAAAGCACCACAGCGGGCAGCCGCTGGGAACGGAATCTCCTCGATGGAGGGACTATCGGGGAAGGGGGGCGGGGGGGCGGGGGGAAGCTTTGCCACTGAGTTCTAGGGGTGAAACCGGCCAGAGGTCAGGAACCCAATGGGGCAGTGTGGGATTTGAAAACGCCTTTTAGGTCAGAGGCAAGTCTCCCACCAACAATGTGGTCTTCACCAGGGTATCGCTTTCCCTCGGGTTGCTGCCCAGACCATGGCAGGAAGCTCCTGTACGATCAATTACCAGGAGTCACACCAGCGGCACATGGGGACAGTGCAGAACCTGCAGCGGCCCCTCCAGCCCGCGGGCGGGGTTATATCAAGGCCACACCTTCATAGTCTCCAATTTCCAGAAGCCAGTACATCTTTCATACGAAGCACCGTGAAACAATGAGGGTTTGGAACTGCCTAGGGCGGTGGTCCTCAACATTCCTAATGCCGCGACCATTTCATACAGTTCCTCATGTTGTGGTGACCCCCAATTTCATTGTTACAAATTGAACATAATTAAAGCTTAGTGATTAATCACAAAAACAATATAATTACATATGTGTTTTCTGACGGTCTTAGGCGACCCCTGTGAAAGGGTCGTTCGACCCCCAAAGGGGTCGCGACCCACAGGTTGAGAACCGTTGGCCTAGGGCAAAATGAGACCCTTCTGACCTAAGGACATAGCTTCTCTTTACTTATTTAAATGTAAGGGAGATGAATGCACCTGGACACCAGGGACTTTAAGTCAGTGAATGGAGGTGAAAATACCGGGGACCTCCCAGAATGTCGGATTCTCTAGGTCTAGAAATTCTATTACCAAAGGCCTCCGGGCTGTGGGACATCTGGAACGCTCCCAGTGCCAATGCTGATAATTTGGGTTTCTCCCAGGCTTCTACCCAAAGACATTCCTAAAATGTCTAGATGGCTGTGTGGTCAGTTTCAGGCACGGGATAAGGGTGCAGCCCTCGGCCCTCTCCCATAGGGGGCAGACCATCGCATTACTAGCTCCCCCTGGGGGCAGCTTTCACGGCCACCGCTAGGGGAGAAGGTGGCGCTAGAGCATCCTGCCCAGCAACTGGGACCTGTGACCTCCACCTCACCCCGCCTGCCCCGGACTCCCGGGGTCAGGAGCTGGGAGACGCCGGGGTTGGGGTGGGGGTGGAGCACACCACAAGGAAGATGGGAGAAGGTCCTTGCACTCTGCTTTAAGGGAGAATCAAGCCAAGGAGGTGTTGAGCGTGACTAGACCTTGTGCAGTTTTAAATATTCTGCTCCTAAATGCTGCCTCGTGCTCTCCACGAGGAATGGTTTGCTATGAATTCCCCATCAGACATTCTTTTCAAGTTATCTTTATTAACGTGCACTGTGGACCTGACTGGCGTAAGTTGCTATTTTTTTAGAGAGCTCTCCATTGCAGTAATACAGTTGGATCTGTCCCTTCTGTGTGAAGGGATGGATCTGTCGGGACAAGTGCCACAGAAGTCACAGTCTAGGATGGGGGAGGGGAAGGCAGGACCTTTTTGCCTTATTCCAAGGCTGGCTTTTTGCTAGCACTGGGGGAACTAACTCTAAGAATGAAATCAGAAAGTCATCTTTTACTTAAAAACAAGAGAAAGCACAAACAAACCTTTTCCCCCCAAAAGCTCTGTACAGATGCAAAGAGTGTTCAGGACACTGCTCCCAACAGTATAAGGAATTAGAAAAGCTAGAGGGTATAGTCTGAGACTCCATCCCCAGGGCCTGGAAATCTGCATTGTAATAGTCTGGGAAACTCAGCATCTCCCTTTTCCCTTCCCCTCACTACCAACAAAAGAAACATCCGCTCTCCAGCCCAGCAACCTCTATTCCTCCCACCTAGAATGCCACCACCCCAGGATCAGTAAGGTCCTTAGGGTCCGTGTATCCAGCAGGCAAGGTGTCCCTCCCAGGGTGTGTACCATGTGTACCATATGGCGATCCATACATGATTAATGCGAACACTCCCTTTCCCAGCGCCTTCTCCCACACTAAAACCATGAAGAGTTCTGTTGCCTGGACAGCCAAGACCACACCACCCAGGCCTGGGGATGAGCAGAGGCCCTGGGTTGAGAGAGCTAAAGGAAACTGAAGATCAAGAGACAACCATGGGGACAGAGAATAACAGCTAGTTCCACCTGAACCCCAAAGGCCTCTCTGGATCTTAACAATTTACAGTCTCATGAATTCAGTTCTTGGCACCGTTCACAATAAGAGGCACACACCTCTGAGAAGCTTAAAGAGCCTTTGAAAGTGATGCTGCCCAATTACCACATAAGAGGGGTGGGGCGGAATTAGACAAGGGGACGGACCTGGATATTCTGTTCTGACTCAGAAAACTGAGCAGGTTTGGGCATCTAAAAGGTGTGCGAATCGAGGGAACTCAGTATAGATAGAGTATATACCTACTACATGCCAGATTTCTGTTAATTCTCATCTATAAACCAAAGCATACTTTCATTACCAAATGCATTCCTATTAAAACACCTGCTTAGACACACACACACACACACACACACTCACACTCCCTAGACTAAATTTAAGAAAATAAGGTTCAGAGAAACTTTCCACCACTTTTAAGCATTCAAGTGTGATCCATTCAAACCCTAGGCACACCTGTCAGATCACGTAAAAAAAGAAAAAGTCCAGTCATTGTCAGAAATATATATATATAGGTTGTCAAAATGACATATACAAATATTTGTATTGAAGTCTGGCCCCAGACCTAAATGTTCACCTGTTTAGATAGATGCACCGGCTTGACACAAGGCAAAGTGCACCTTTCTGGAGGTGGGTGGGTGTGATTACCTCAGCATGTAATCGATACTCACACTTGGAGCGATGGGCACCTGTGCACACGACGTCCCCACTCTCTGGACACGCAGGAGGCCACGGGAAGCCCTGATGGCAGTGACAGCGATGACAGCGATCGCGGGCCTTGTGCCAGCCAGAGTGGGGACCATGGCTTCTGCCCTGGCCAAAAAACAGACCCAGCATCTAGGCACGGACCAATCAGGGCATGTCCCCAGCATCCACAGCCAATGGGGATGCGCTGCGGCGGGCCAATGAGGTGCGGGCAGCGGACGAAACAATGTAACTTGGGGGTCCCAAGGCACACAAGAGGGCGGGCTGGGTTGACCTTCTCACCTTGCCAGGTGGCGACTTCTTTTCGAGAGGAGGCCGAATGGGACAGGAAGGCGAAACCCATGTCACCTCGGTAACCTCATAGGGTCTGCATGCGCCCGCAGAGGACTCCATGGATGTCCCCCAATGGATGTTTCCCCTCACCTGCCACTGAGCCCAGTTGCAGCATCCCTCAAACGGGGCTATGCCGCCTACCTTATAGGGTTATCCAGAAGCTTAGAGAAGGCACCTGGAATTAAAGGCTCCTGGGCACAGGCTTTGGGTCTCAGGAGAAAAGAGGAAAACAAGTGGATGTCATGGAAACTGAGAGATGCATTAAACAACGATGGGACAGGGGAAGTATAAAAGTATAAAAGGTGAAAGATTATGTGATCTGAAGAGAAATCCGAGTATAATGATGTTTTAAATATGGGAAGAAGAAAAGGGAATGAATAGTAAGAAGAGTTACATGAAGAGACCTTTAAAAGCTGTCACCCTTTGGGACAGTAGGAAGCAGGTATTTTTCCAGTTTAGGGGGAAAAAAATCATTTCCCCTTCACTGTAGAATGTACTCTTGCATATAAGTGTCTTTTTGCTTGAAGCCCAGCACCCCTAAGTATGTCACGATGGTGACGATCCCACTACATCATTTCACACGAGGAGTAGCAGCCACGCCAGGCGCCCCCTTGCCGCTCTCTGACCTGGGGCAAGCTGCTTCTCCTCAGGACAGGGGTTAAGTGAAGGTCACAAGGTCTAGTCCAAGCAGTGTGCACTTGGGGGGAAGGGGGGCACATGCATTTGGATTCTTATCCAGAATCCACCTCACAGTGACTTTAAGGACCATAAATGAGACCACCTTACAGCATGCACATAGGGTACTTGGGACATGGGGGCAGTCTTGACATTCAGCTTCGGATTTTGGTGGAACATTAAAGGTCGTTGGGCTGTCCGGTCTAACTAGCATGTTATGCTTTTATTATGTATAAATAAACTGTCACCTAGAAAGCATGCCGTAAGAGTCAGTTTTCCTCTCTTTTCAAGATAAATATAAAATTATTTCACTCCAAAAGTCTGCCTAGGTCAAGGCCCTGTCCATTCTGGCTCTCAGGCACCTTTGACCCAGGGTCTCTGAGGACCCCCGAGGAACTGTTCTTGCCCCTCTCCCCACTCCCTGGTCCCCCCACCCCCACCCCGGCCCTGCTCCTCACCTCCCTCCACCAGTTCCCCATCACAGCATTGCTGGGACCCCATGGGAACAGGGGGCATTCAGGAGTCTGTGCAGCCATCTTGGAGAGCCTTATCTCTGTAACGAGAGGACACACAGAAGTTCAGAAACAGACCTGCCAGCCTTTCATCAGGTCACCCCCCACCCCACTTCTCCACCACCACCACCCCATACACCTGGAGAGCAGATCTGCAGCTAGAAGAAATGCAGCCTTGGAGTGGGACGTTGCTAAGAGGCTTCCTCACCTACAGCAGCCTGATTTCTTTATTGAAAATGCGGATCTTTGCCCTAGACAGTTTGGCTCAATGGATAGAGTGTTGGCCTGTGGACTGAAAGGTCCTGGGTTCAATTCTGGTCAAGGGCACATGCCTGGGTTGTGGGCTCAGTCCCCAGTGGGGGCATGCAGGAGGCAGCTGATCAATGATTCTCTCTCATTAATATTTCTCTCTCTCTCTCTCTCTCTCTCCCTTCCTCCCTCCCTCTCCTTTCCTCTCTGAAATCAATCCTATCTAATAATAGACAAACATGGTAATTAACCGTACCTCTGACACGCTTCCCATTGGCTAATCAGAGTGATATGCAAATTAACTGCCAACCAAGACGGCGGCTGGCAGCCAGGCAGCTGAAGCGAACATGAGGCTTGGTTGCTCCAGTGATGAAGGAAGCCAAGGTTCCCCGCCTGCCGCTGCTGGCCTCTGAGCTGCACTCTAAGAAACAATGTTGCAATTATAGAAGCTAAACAAACCCCAGATACCTGCTTTCAGCCAGCCAGCCTCGGAGCTGGAGCTGCAACAGTGTTTCAATTATAGAAGCCAAACAAACCCAGATACCTGCTTTCAGCAGCCGAGGTCTCAGAGCTGGAGCCATGCCTCAGAGCTAAAGCCGGCTCTCAGCTCCAGTGACAGCCATAGAAGGTAAATAAATCCCAGAATAAAAAAAAAGGAAAAAAAGGAGAGGTTGGGAACTTCAGTCACCCACCAGCCTGAAAATGGCCCTCAGCCCCTCACCCAGACTGGCCAGGCACCCCAGTGGGGACCCCCACCCTGAAGGGGGTGTGACCAGCTGCAAACAGCCATCATCCCCTCATCCAGGCTGGCCAGGCACCCAAGCGGGACCCCCACCCTGATCCGGGACACCCTTTAGGGCAAACCAGCTGGCCTCCACCTGTGCACAAGGCCTCTATCCTATATAGTAAAAGGGTAATATGCAAACTGACCCTAACAGCAGAAAGACTGGGAATGACTGGTCACTATGACACACACTGACCACCAGGGGGCAGACGCTCAATGCAGTAGCTGCCCTCTGGTGGTCAGGGCGCTCTCACATGGGAGGAGCTCTGCTCTGCCACAAGCCAGGCTGATGACTCCCAGTACAGTGGTGGTGGTGGGAGCCTCTCCTGCCTCCTCAGCAGTGCTAAGGATGTCCGACTGCAGTTTAGGCCTGCTCCCCACTGGCAAGTGGACATCCCCCGAGGGCTGCTGGGCTGCGAGAGGGATGTCTGATTGCCATCTTAGGCCCAATCCCCCAGGGAGCAGGCCTAAGCCAGCAGGTGGTCATCCCCTGAGGGGTTCCAGACTGAGAGAGGGCACAAGCCTTGCTGAGGGACCCCCCTTCCCCCCCGAGTGCACAAATTTTTGTGCACCGGGCCTCTAGTAAAAATATATTTGAAAATAAATAAATAAAACAAATAATAGAAAAAGGAAAATGCGATCTTTTGTCTAGTTCAGTCAACCTTCCCCACAACTAGGGGGCAGAAAGCTCTGCTCATGAACTTTCTGGTGACCTTGAGACCTCCTGATGACCTCTCACCAGCTTTGGATACAGAGTTCTCCCCGGCAACATCCACACACATGCCATCACCCTCTGACCCTGACTTCTCCCCATGGTAACATAGATCCTGCTTTGAAATATTTCCCACAGTAACATAGACCCGGTCCTAAAATACTCACCTACAGTAGCATAGATCATATCGGAAATACTCCCACACAACCCACAGTAACATGACCATGGGACAGGTGAGTTCAGTTCTTATAAATCAAATAATTGGTCAATTCCTTGATTAATGTTCTTTATAAGGTTAATTTTAATTTCTCAAATTACACGTTCCCTTGTAAAAATGAAAACATTTTGACCCCACACCTTTATAGAATTAACAACTGTCATTAGTTTGGTATGACTGCTTCCAGATTCTTTGTAAGACGTTTACATTCCTACAGGTGTTTTCCTTTGGAGTATAAGTTTTGTTTTGTGAATTTTTTAAAGGAAAGAAATTTACATAAGAATATCGCCCTGCAACTTTCTGTTTTCACTCAATAATATGAGTTGGAGATGAATTTTATTCGTACATAGAAATCTACCCTATTTATTTCCACTGCTGCACAATATTCCCTATATTAGACAACTATAAGGGAATAGGGAGTTCATTTGAAAGTGAAGAAACCTTTTGCAAAGTATGTTAGTCAGGATTCTCCAGAGAATCATTAGATATAGATAGATATAGATATAGATATAGATATAGATATAGATATAGATATCTCTCCTATTTAATAAAGAGGGAATATGCTAATTGACCCTCATGCCATTGCAAAGATGGCAGCACCCACAGCCAATAAGGAGGGAATATGCTAATCGACTGTCACACCCTCAAAGATGGTGGTGCCCACAGCCAATAAGGAGGGGATATGCTAATTGACAAGATGGTGGTGCCCAGTCCCCTCAGCCCCCCAGCCACCCAGGGCTGGCCCAAGGCGCAGGCAATCCTTGGATGTCGGCTGCCCAGCCATCCAGGGCCGCCTGAGGCCCAGGTAACCAGGGCCGGCTGAGGCTTGTGTTGCCGACAGTGGCAGCAGCAGAGGTGTGATGGGGGCGTTGCCTTCCCCGGATCGCCGGGTCACCTCTCGCCCCTGAGGGCTCTCAGACTGTGAGAGGGGGCAGGCCGGGCTGAGGGACCCCCCCTCCAGTGCATGAATTTTCATGCACTGGGCCTCTAGTGTGTGTGTGTGTGTGTGTGTGTGTGTGTGTGTATATATATATATATATATATATAGAGAGAGAGAGAGAGAGAGAGAGAGAGAGAGAGGCCAGCTAGGCCAGCTATTGCAGAAGATGGAAGCACGATTGCCCAGGGCAAGGAGTTGTTTTTTAGGAAGTGTGTCAACAGAGATGGAATTCCCCCATGCTGTCCTCCACTTGGTGCTTTCAGAGGCATGTTACTTATTAACCCAGGAGACTTGAATTGCTCCAGCAGTGAAAGTGAATGATTCTATAGACTCATCCACCGGTGGATTCCTTCTGCTGGAGTCTAAGCCCATTCTTGGCGGTTTTCTGCCCTGTACAAGTGGGGACTTTGCTGACTCTAACCTGAGCTACTCCTTACGGGATGTGGTTGCAATGGTCAGAGAGAAAGTGGCTCACGTTCAATCTTTGAGACCCATGATCTCTAAACAGACAGACCAAGGTTCCCAGTAGGTGTCTTACACCAGCATGAGGCCTGTGGACTGACTGTAAGAGCTGGAGGGACCTCAGGATTCTTCTGACCCAAGGCCTTTCCCTTGCAGATGAGGAGGCTGTGAAACAGAGAAATGATGCAACTTGACAATCAGAGTTCAGGTGTGAGGTCCTGCATTTGGTTTCCAAAACTGAATTGTATAAGCTCATGATTGGGAATTCCTAATTTAGCAGTAGTCCTTATTTAAAAGTTTTGGGGTTAGTTGACAAAATCTTTGTGTGAGTTGGCACTAACATATGGTTGTTATGACAAATGACTATGCTATGTTTAAAGATATTCATTATATTTATAAAATAAAATGAATATGTGTTCATACTACAAATTTGAAAACTATTAAAAAGCATAAAGACAAAGTCAGAAATCACCCATAAAATCCAACATGACCTAAAGGCAATAATTGTAATTATTTTTTGTGTATGTATATTTCAAAAATATTATATGAAGCTATCATATTGCATCTACAATTCTGTATCAGACTTCTTAAAATTAAACTTTATATTTTGAGATAATTGTAGATTCACATGCAGCTGTAAGAAATAACACAGAGATCCCATGTACACTTTACCAAGTTTCCCACAATGTTAACATCTTGCAAAATGATACAATCATTTGTACAATATTACAATCAGAATATTGACACTTATAATCTACCAATATATTTAAATTTCCCTGTTTTACTTTTACACACACGTGTGTGTGTTTAGTTCTCTACAATTTTATCACATGTTGTAGGTTCGCCCATCCACACCACAATCAAGTTGCTAAACAGTTCTATTACCGCAAAGAGCCCTCCCTTTGCCCTTTTATAATCACACTCTCTTCCTGTCATAGGCCCCCACCTATTCTTATACTTGATCCCTGATAATCACTAATCTGGTCTCCACTTTATCTGAATTTTATCATTTCAAAATGTAATATAAATGGAATCACACCTTTTGTTCTGTATGTAACGTTTGGGATTGGCTTTTTTTCCCCACTCAGCATAATTTTCTTGAGATTTATGTGTATGTCTCACTAATTCATTTCTCCTTATTGCTGGGTAGTATTTCATGGTGTGGATGGACCAGTCTGTTTGGCCAGAGGAGGTAAGGTAGGACGGCCATGCTCTGGGTCACAGTATTGCCTGTTGGCCCTGTTTATTTCAGTTTCTACCAAAATGACTTGAAGGACATGTGAGTGGTTTCCAGCTTTTTACTATTAGGAATTAAGCTGCTTTGAACATTTGTGCACAACTTTTCATGTGAAGATAAGTTTTCATTTATCTGGGATAAGTGCCCAAGAGTATAATTACTGAGTCACATAGTAATCACATGTTTAATTTATAAGAAACTGCCAGATTTTTTCCCCCCGGAGTGTTAATCTTACATTTTTAACACATAGTGTGACTATTTCTCTAAGTAGTTAGTCTTTGAAAAAAACATGATTTTAAAACACTACATAAGATTGCATGGGGTGGATGTAGCATAATTTATTCAAGCTTTTCCCTAATGTTGAACATTTTGGTTGTTTCAGATTTCTTTTTCCCTGTAGACACTTTAGGGTCCCTCAGGAAAATCTAACTCACAACATTCCTCTAGGGGGAGGTTTGGTGTTTGCTACCTATTGGGACCTCCCCGGTTCATTTTTGATGACCTGAGATTCCAGTCAAAGTAGAATATGTTTCGTCTTTCCAGTTGTCAGAGGCAACTCTGCTTTCCTGCCCTGGCGGACAAGGAAGGGTGTCTGGGTGGAGAGAAGTAAAGCAGCAGAGATGGAGGAACAAGTCTCTACCTCACCTTGCTGTGGCTTGCTTGATGCTATCTTTTCTGGTTTCTCTATTGCAGATCAGAGCTAAATTTCCATGTAGTTGGTTTGGAGGGTCTGGGCAGAGTGATAGCAATGATTCTGAGTTGTGCTTTGACAAATACAGAAAGCTATACCATTAGAGGGAAGGAGAAGGGAACAAGCATTGAGTTTTACTGGTGGGCTATTCACCGTGCTAAGCATTTTACATTATCTTATTGAATTTTCATTACTATTCTGCAAGCTAGATATCGACACTATTTTATAGATGAGGAAAGTAAGAGTCAAAGATTGGCTGTTTCCCTGGTTACAAATATATACTTTGTAAAAATTTCAAGCAAATAAAAAAAGGAAGTGATACTTCCTTATAATCTCACCTTTTAGAGAAAAAAAGGGTTACTGTATAATCTTCCTTAACTTTAAAAATGAACACACAAATACATACACACACACACTATGTGTTTTATTTTTTACAAGAAACTGGAACCATATTATATATACTGGCCTGAAACTTGCCTTTTTTTCTCCTAACAGTGTATCCTGGTTATCTTGTTTTGTAATTGATTAGTCTTATTCATGAAAGCAGGGCTTTTGGGGGAGTTAGAACTCTCTAATGACACACTTGGTTGTGTGACTTCATACAAGTCACTTTACCTCTTGGGACTCCAGATTCCCCCATTTGCAAAATGGGAGCAGGGCACAGAGGATTCGGTGATATAATGCCAATGAGCAGGGCACCTCAGGCCCCTGCCCTCCTCGTGACTGTCTGGGACCTTCTCTAATGTCCAGCCCTTAAACTTGGATGGCAGCAGCCACTTTCAGTAACTCAGATGACACAGCCGCCGCCAGCGGTGCCAGGCAACTCAGCAGAGCACTGCCTACTCCAGCTGCTCCTCGGGGAGGGTGGTGATGACGGAAAGCTGGGCGGGGCGGGGGGCGGGGCTGGGCGGGGCCACAGCCGTGCGGCGCGCAGTGCGTGCGGGCTGGTAGGCCGGCCGCGGCGTGACTGGCACCCGCGCCGGGCCACGCCCCGTGCTGCCGAGGCCCCGCCCCTTCGTCCCTCGGGTGCCGCGGACCCTAACGGCGCTCGCGCAGCGATGGCGGAGGCAGTGGAGCGCACAGACGAGCTGGTCCGCGAGTACCTGCTCTTCCGCGGTTTCACGTACACACTGCGGCAGCTGGAGGCCGAGATCAAGGCGGACAAGGAGAAGGGGTTCCGGGTGAGAGGCCGGCGGGCGCGGGCCGAGGCGGGCGGAGGCGGCCCTGGGGGAGCCGGGAGCCGGCTCTTCCCTAGCCCTGCCCCCTGAGGCGGGAGCGGCGCTGTGGCCCTCGCTGGTGCGCGTGTGGCCCTCGCTTGACAGATGAGGAACTGGGCCCTGAGAGGGGACGTGACTTGCCTGAAGTTGCCGGGCGAGCCCGGAGCCTCGCGGAGGCTGGAGCCCAGGTGCCCTCGCTCCGGGCCAGGGCTCCGTGCTGCACCCCAGCCTTGCAGCAGGTGCTGGCAGACCTTGGCCAGGGGAGTGCACGAGGCTTTCGGAGCGAAGGCGGGGTGGATGCTTGGATCTGGGCAACACGAGGCTCTGTAGTTGGCTCCCGAGGGCCCTGGGAGCCACGGGGTCTGCAGCTGGTTCCGGTACGGGCGGTGTTTGCTGAAGATGGCCTTGCCAGCGACTCCTCGGCAGTGTTGCTTCAGCAGTTGAGGAAGACCTCACTGCACAGTTTCATACGTGAAATGTCCCCTGCTAAGGCATGAGCTTCCTTCCGTTGAGAAGCTCTCGGAATTTATACGCGTCTGTTGGCTGACTTCAGTGAATGTTGACAGGTGAATTGAGAGAGGCAGTGAGCGAGCAGCAGGAGTTGGAGGGGAGCTGGGAGACCCGGGTTCTTGTCTTGCCAGAATGACCGGCTCCTTGGTGGCCAAAGCAAAGCATCTCAGTTCTCCTGGCCTCAGTGTCCTGATCTGTAAAATGGGGGTGTTGGGTTGGTACTGGTCGCCATAAACCTTTCCAGATTGTATGCTCTAGGGCAGTGGTTCTCAACCTTCTGGCCCTTTAAATACAGTTCCTCATATGGTGTCCCCCAACCATAAAATTATTTTCGTTGCTACTTCATAACTGTCATGTTGCTACTGTGATGAATCGTCATGTAAATATCTGATATGCAGCATGGTCTTAGGCGACCCCTGTGAAAGGGTCGTTCGACCACCAACGGGGTCGCGACCCACAGGTTGAGAACCCTGCTCTAGTGTGATTGCTCCCCCCAAGGAGGTGACTTCTTTAGCTGACACTGAGCAGCAGCAAGGGCTCTGGGATGCCTGGATGACGTGAAGGAGTCAGCCAGTGCCCCGCACCCTGAGCCCTGAAATCCTGGAATGGTGGTGCTGAGAGGAGGACCATGGAGGTTCTCTTGCTCTCTCTTGTCCAAGACCTGGACCCAGTATCTCCTGCTTCCTGAGTCAGCGTTTTTAACACTCAACATTTCCACACTTGCTGGAAGGTCAAACCAGATATCTAATATCAGACAAGAACTTAAGCGCTATTACAGGAATATGTTTTTAAAGTTCTCTAGATGGCTAACTTGAATTTTTATTGAACACCCAGAAGCCACAGCAAGAGGAAAAGGCTGTATTAACTCTGTGGAACGAGGGGAGGGTTCCCTTCTGTCCTTCACCACCTTCTCTCCGTAGGTGGACAAGATTGTGGACCAGTTGCAGCAGCTGATGCAGGTGTATGACTTGGCTGCCCTGCGGGATTATTGGAGCTACCTGGAGCGGCGGCTCTTCAGCCGCTTGGAGGATATATACCGACCCACCGTCAACAAACTGAAAACCAGCCTGTTCCGCTTTTATCTTGTCTACACAATTCAGGTGCTTGTTGATTCAGGGATTCCTTGGTGGAAAGAGTTATTTGATCCAGAAATAGAGTTTCTTTTCACTTCTAGAGAGGACTCTTTGTGTTACTCTGGGAAAGGGTGAAACAGTCCCAGTGCAAGTTATTTTTGACTGTTTTCCTAATTCCCCCCCTCCCCTTTCTCATCTGCAGATCACATGACTTGTCTTCCTCATTTCAATTTCTCCTCTTGTTTTAAGCATGCAAGTCTGGCTGGTAGTTTTTTAAAATATATTTTTATTGATTTCAGAGAGGAAAGGAGAGGGAGAGATAGAAACATCAGTGATGAGAGAGAATCATTGATCGGCTGCCTCCTGCACTCCCCTTACTGGGGATCGAGTCTGCAACCCGGGCATGTGCCCTGACTGGGAATTGAACCATGACCTCCTGGTTCATAGGTTGACACTCAACCAGTGAGCCACACTGGCCGGGCCTGGCTGATGTTTTAAAGACTATAAGTAGTTGGGTTAAAATTTGCATCATAAAGATTATAGCTGACCTGGGGGAATAGTTAATTAGATTGTTTGAAAATCAACTAGGAATTAATTTTTAGGATGGCAGTTATCATCAGGACTTCTTTGAAATTAAGGAACTTGAGAAATGAGTGATGATTTCCTTTATTTCATGGAGTGTGTAGATTATGTTTGGCCACTTACCTAGCAAGCTGATATTCAAAGGCAATGATGAAGAATCTTACCTCTGGACTTCTGTCTCTTCCCCTTCCTTGCCGTCTCTTCTGTGTCTTGGCAGACAAACAGAAATGACAAGGCTCAGGAGTTCTTTGCAAAGCAGGCCACGGAGCTCCAGAACCAGGCCGAGTGGAAGGATTGGTTTGCCCTGCCCTTCCTGCCGTCTCCAGACACCAACCCCACCTTTGCTACCTACTTTTCTCGTCAGTGGGCTGACACCTTCATTGTGTCCCTGCACAACTTCCTGAGCGTCCTGTTTCAGTGCATGCATATCCTTTCAGCTGCCTGGGGCTGTGGGCCTACCCTGATGCATCCAGACAATGTGATCAGTGGCTGCTGCTCCTGATGCAATCAGTTCTTCCACCAAATGCCCAAGGATCATTGTCACGTGTTATGTGAGGCGGCTGGACAGATTGTGGTTATTTTTGTCAGGAGGCCAGGGAATCATAAGTCTTAGTTCTGCTGCTGAAGTAATAGTTGCCATGGGGGACTGTAGCAGCGGTGGGGTGCCAATGCGGGGCTCTGAGAGGAGCCCTCAAGCAGGTCTGAGGGCCTCTCTTCGCAGATACAGGGGTTGGTATGCAGCTGCTGCTTAGTGACACCAGCCATCCTCAGAGCACCATCTCTGTGCCTCCCCTCCCCCCAGGATATCTATCACTTGCCTTTGTTGGGATTAGGTAGCAGATGAGAACACTTCTTGGGCTGGAACTTCCTCCCTAGATTAGTGTTTGGGTCGCTTTCTCTGACAGTGACTTCAGTGTTCCTCAAGTTGCCAGAAAACAGCAGCTCTAAGAATATATGTGTGGTTATTTGAGAGAGAATGTAAATGATTTACGGCTACCATATTTCCCATTTTGTCAGGAAATGCTTTGATCCCAGGCCTGGGACCATTATCCATTGCTTGTGCTCTCTAGGCTGGGACTCTGGGGGCGGAGAAGAGTCTGGGTTGAATGGGCTGCCTGGTGAGTCACTGATAAACGGGGCATTGTGGAGGCCCACCCAGCAGCCGTTTGGGAGGAACATCTGCTGGTGGAGGTAGGAAGGGTGCCCTTTCCTTTTGTGTTGTGGCTGCTGGGACTTCTGCTCTTGCCAGCTTTGCCTTCTTCTGGCCATGCTGCTGCTCTGTAGCCTGAGGGCTTTCAAATGAAACCAGCAGCCGCTCAGGCCAGAGGTGGTTATGGCACAGCCACGTGGGCCCTCTACGGAAATGGGAAATGTCACTCTAGGTCTTTTCAGTGCAAGACAGTGCCCTTCCGAGCCTCTGTTCACTTCCTCAGTGCTGAGGCCCTGCCTGCTTTGCGCTCCTCCTGACTCCCGCCGTTTGAGGTGGTTGGGGAAGACTGACACGCTGACCTACACTGTGGATGCTCACATGGTGGCATGTGGCCGCACAAACTGCAGAAAGCTTTCTCCTCAGTCTAAACCTTTGCCAGGGAGAGGTGGAGTTGGCAGGGGAAAGCCGAGTGGCAGACCCTTCTGCCCAGCTGGTGGGGCAGCCAGCAGCGTGCCCGCAGAGCCTGGCCTCGGCTCGCTCTTAGCTGCCTTTTGCCGATGCTTAGACTGGCTCTGAAGCCCACTGGATATGGCTCTTTATTGCTGGCATTGGGAGAGAATTCTCTGTGGGCTAGCCAGCAGATTGTCACGTGTCTGTACGTCTGTCTGAACGAAGTCAGGCCAGGCCTGGCCTCGGAGGAGAGACTACATGATAAAGCTGAGAAGACCCCATAGCACTGAGTCTGTACTCCATTCCCCCGTCTCGTGTTCAGGGGTGATGCTGCTGTGTCAAGAGTTTGGGAAGAAAAAAAAAAAGAGTTTGGGAAGGTCTCTCAGCCCTTTCCCAGGCAGGCTTATTCTTTAACTGTGTGCACCAGTGCCTGTGATCCTGAACTTTGATGCCGAGTGCCAGAGGACCAACCAGGTTCAAGAAGAAAATGAAGTTCTACGTCAGAAGGTTGGTTCTGAGCACACTTGCTTCTTGGAAATACTTTTGCTTTTCGTGTTTGAAATCAGGTAGGGGTGGTGGAGGGCTGGTCATGTAGAGGAGAGCACAGATCTCAGAGGAAAGTGAGTCGCCAGAAAATCAGTTGGAGACTCGGGGGCGGTAATAGCCTCTGACAACCAGAGGCAAGGTTCATATTTTAAGTCATTTAAGAATGAACAACATAGTAACAGTAACGAACTTTTGAGAGGGAAAAGACTATATGTGCATTCATGCCACCTGGCAACTGACCTGTTTTCGTATGTCTGTTTTGTGATCCCAGTTCTTTTCCACATATATTTATATCTGTACTGTTTATAACCCAGATGTTATTTAATTGTCTGCTCAGCTCTCCATTTCTCTAGTTTGGTAAAGTGACAGGACTTAGAAACCCACATTTGCTTTTATATTTTGCCTGTTGAGCATTTATCTGTCCTTGAAATTAAGATCTCTTTAGAAACAGGAAGATTTTCAGGACAAGGAAGATTATAAACTGTTTAGGTTTGGGGGTTTAAGATTCTTGGGTTTTTTGCCCTAGCTGGTTTGGCTCAATGGATAGAGGGTCCCGGCTTTGATTCTAGTCAAGGGCATGTACCTCGGTTGCAGGCTCCTCCCTGGCCTGGGCCCCAGTCAGGGTGTGTGCAGGAGGCAACCAATTGATGTGTTTCTCTCACATTGATATTTCTCTCTGCCTTTCCCTCTTTCTTCCACTCTCTCTAAAAATTAATGGAAAAATATCCTTGGGTGAGGATTAAAAAAAAAAAAGATTCTTGGATTTTGGGGGGGTGTGTATAATTTTCTTCAGGCAAACAGTAAAAAATGCTGAACCTTATTTAATTAAGCTTTTCCATGAGAGTTCCAGAGTCTGATTTGTAGATTCCCAAGAGCAAAGCAGGATTGGGTGGAGCTGTTTTTTTCAGTGAATTCAGGAGGAAGCAAGTAAAATGATAAAAGGGAAGCGAGTCAAATGATAAAAAGGAAAAAAAAAGGGTTTTGTATATCTAACAGTTTTCAGTTTCTCACCTCACTTTAGTCAGGTAACCGCTGCACTCGCCCATTTTTCCCAAACCACAGTGGGCAGAGAGCGGGACTGGCATCCTGAGACTGAGAGCCAGTGGCCTTTTGAACCAGTGAGGTTGGGTGTTGGATGTGATGTGGCTAATCTTCCCCAGCGGGGTGATGTCATTGATGAACTCTGTCCCATCTCTATGCAGCTTTTTGCATTGCAAGCCGAAATCTACCGACTAAAGAAAGAGGAGCAACAGCCAGAAGAAGAAAAGGCCATGGTCCAACACAAGTTGCCTCCTTACGTCTCCAACATGGACCGCCTGGGGGACTCGGAATTGTGAGTGTGTGCCCTGCCCCATGGTTGGAGGGCCTAGCCCCCTCCTTCCCTCTTTCCCCTGTGCTCTTACCTGGGCCCCTGCTCCTGGAGATGCAGAATTTCCCAAGAGCCTCCTGCACTCATGGTTAATGCTTCCTCACTGAGCAAGCTCCCCTGGCCTCTGAGGTCCTCAGCCTGCCGAGCTCTTCCAGGGACCTGCACATCCGGGTGTGTGCCACCTGGATAAATAAATACAACCACTGTCTAAAGCAGCGGTTCTCAACCTGTGGGTCGCGACCCCTTTGGGGGTCGAACGACCCTTTCATAGGGGTTGCCTAAGACCATCAGAAAACACATATATAATTACATATTGTTTTTGTGATTAATCAATTATGTTCAATTTGTAATAATGAAATTGGGAGTCACCACAACATGAGGAACTGTATTAAAGGGTCGCAGCATTAGAAGGTTGGGAACCTCTGGTCTAAAGCCTTGTGAAGTTTTTGTGCATTGGAAGCAGTACCTCATGGTTGAAAAGATTGGCAACCACAGGTTGGATGCATTCCACAGTAGAAGCATCATCCTGTGTGAGGGTTTGAAGAGGTAGGCAGATTGAAGGAGAGGTATTTGAGTGACATTAAAAAACAGCCAGTTGCCAAAACCGGTTTGGCTCAGTGGATAGAGCGTCGGCCTGCGGACTGAAGGGTCCCAGGTTCAATTCCGGTCAAGGGCATGTACCTGGGATGCGGGCACATCCCCAGTGGGGAGTGTGCAGGAGGCAGCTGGTCAATGTTTCTCTCTCATCGATGTTTCTAACTCTCTATCTCTTTCCCTTTCTCTCTGTAAAAAATTAATAAAATATATTTTAAAAAAAACAAAAAAAAAAACAGCCAGCTAAACAGAAGACCCAGTTGATAATAATAGCAGCAGTAGCAGTTGAAGAGATGTAGGCACAGAGAGGTCACAGTGACTGAGTGAGTGGTGAGTCAGGACACAAACCCAGACCGTCAGATTCCCCACCTACATGTGGCCAAGCACTGCACCCAGTGAAACTGCTCTCGTTTCTGAGCTAGCACCATCTGATGGGAATAGAATGCACACCAAGAAATGTAATTTAAAGAAGTTTAGCTATGTTAAAAAAAAGTAAAAAGAAATAGGTGAAGTTCATTTTAATGATGTATTTTATTCAGCCCAGTATATCCAGATCATCATTTCAAACCTGTGATGAATATAAACAGAGCATCTGAGCTTTCCCAGAGCCCTCAGAGGAGAGCCTCAGACTTTCCGTTGTGCTGGACAGGCTGCCGGCTCTCTTTGGTCTAAGCAAGAGAACTGAGGATAATGCCACCTTAAAGCCCAGGCGTGTGAGCCCAGCTAAGGCCCTGGCCCCTGGCGCTGTCCGCAGCCCAGCAGGTCTGTGCTCCGGCTTCTCCCAGGTCCCCCTCCAGCCCTGTGACCTTGTGTTGTGTGTGCCTGTCCAGAGCCATGGTGTGCAGCCAGAGGAACACATCCCTCTCCCAGTCGCCTCGTGTGGGTTTCCTGTCCTCACTGCTGCCTCAGAGTAAGAAGAGCCCCTCACGGTTGTCACCTGCCCAGGGCCCGCCTCAGGCTCAGAGCTCGGCCAAGAAAGAGTCCATCAGCAGTCAGGTAAGCACAAGTCCCATCTTTTCTAATTTGCCAAAAGGCCTCTAACATCTGACCACCTACTTGTCAAGTGGAGATGTGTTCGCCTTTCGCTTAGGACTGAATTCTTGGGTATGCTGGTGAGATCAGAAATTCACATCTCATTCCCTTTCTTCCTCCTCCCCTGCCTTTCCCCTCTTAGACAAGTGACAGCTCTGCTGGAGGAGAATAGAGATAAGAGCATGGTGCAGGGAAATCCACTCAATGCACTCTCCGCCTACCCCACTCCTTCCTCCCCTCCCCTCCAGCCCCACCTCCTGCCGGAATTACAAGTGTTATGGGCAGAAGGTGACAGGAGGCAGATGTGTGTAGCTGACCAAAGGTAGTGCCAGATCTCAGGCCCAGGTCTAACCCACAGGGACTTCTCTCCTCCCCCAGCATGATGCCATTCTGGCCACTGCCTGAGCTTCTGTGCCAGCTCTCAAAAGGCCCCAGCACTGGGCACTCAGCAGGTGAAGGGTGGATGGCAGCGAGAGGAAGTATGCTTTGAAGGGTCCCTTCCCTTTTCTGAGAGATTTCCTTTGCACTCAGGAGGGCTTTGTGACTGTGATTTGGTGACTCAAGCTTCTGGAATTTTGAATTTTGGGCGATATAAAGTAGTATGTAGATAAAGAGTTAATTAGAGTTACTTCTGAATCAATGAATTTCTTGTACAGTTGGGATTTACTGATTCTGTGAAGGATTTTCACTATTTTAGAAGCTTGCAGGATGTCTTTTATGCTAGCATATATTCCAAACAGCTAAGGGTCCCATTGAGTAGTTCTCCTTGCAGAGATGGTCAAAATTCATTGCTCTCAGAAATGCCTGCCAGAGTGAAGTTTTACAGACCCAGCGTTGCGCTATATCGCTTGGGTAGGGACCCTTTCTCTCTTACTATACATGTATTAGCTACAGGTAAAGTGAGCCGTCATAGCCCTGCCAGCCTGGGCTTGATAACAGTTGCAAGTGGCACAGCAGTTTGGGGCTGCTGACTGCCTTCGGGAGTCAGGGGCCTGCCCCAGGCTGCTCCTCGGGTGTGGGGGCTCTTAGCACAGCACTGGGGTTCAGTAGTGTTGAAGTGCCGCAGCTGAGCAGGACACTGGATAAGAAAGAGCAGGGGGCTTTGGAGTCAGACAGCTGCACTTTCAGCTCAGCACCTGGTTTATCACCCTTGCTCAGATTGCTTAAACCCCAGTTTGCTGGAGGGTGTTAATATTAGTATTCACTCCCTCGGGGCCAGGGGCTCTGTTTATTGAGCTGATCTAAGGGCCCTTGGGATATACAGTACTGGGCAGATTACAAGGACTCAATATATTTTATTAGTAGTTGTATCTGTGAAGATACTGCCCTACATGGGTTCCCAAGTCAGCTCTGAGACCTAAAGTGCCAGCAATGCATAATGACTATAAACTTAGTACCCAGGAGTCAAACATCAGTCACAGTTCCTACTATGACTATTTTTCTAAAGTTCAAACTTAGTTAGAATTCCAGTTCTGTGGAGTGTGTTCGAGTAAGTTTTACTGTTTGCTTTGCAGAGCTCTTCACTGTGCAATATTTTATAGGTGTAATAGATGAAATAGGGAGTGTAAGGTCCCTTGGAATGTGCATGAAATTACACAATTCAATTGTATTTTTAAAAATGAAAGAGAACACAGAGATAGGTTTTTTGGGTGAAGCTGGTGGCCTTGCTCTTTATGTCTTTAGGACTAAGTGTCAGATGGTGAGATTGAAATGGAACTGGGATACACTCAAGAGATAAGGGTAAGACTGTGTAGCTTGTAGCAAACATTCCTTACCTTACCTCTAATATATATTCCAGCAAAGCTTGGTTCACCACATGGTATGTCAAAGCAAAGGTAGCCCTCTTTCCATTTCCTGAATGGAAGCCACAGATGTCTACACTCTGAAACACTCAGTGGTTGGGTCACTTTTAAAAAAAATATTTTTATTGATTTCAGAGAGGAAGGGAGAAGGAGAGACAGAAACATCAATGATGAGAAAGAATCATTGATCAGCTGCCTCCTGCATGTCCCAACTGGGGATAGAGCCCGAAATCTGGGCATGTGCCCTGACTAGGGAATCAAACCGAGACCTCTTGGTTCATAGGGTGATGCTCAACCACTGAGCCACACAGGCCGGCAGGTGACTTATTTTTTTATTGATTTATTAATTAGACTCAGCATTGCTGTTTCAATTCTAACAATAACGAGTAGATTTGAGGTTAAAGATAATGACATAATTTTAAAGTCAAAGGAAGTTTGAAGGTCATCTGGCCCACCCTCCTACTGAGTAGAGGGGCGCGTTCTCCTATACATTGCCTCCTGTGATGAGGAGCTCACTGCTTGTCAACATGGGAAAGTTGTCCATTGCAGAGCTGTTAGTAGAAACCTCCCTATAATTAAACTCACTGATCTTAGCTCTGCTTTCTGATGCTGAGTAAACTAAGGCTTCTCTTAGGACAACCCTTCCTATCTTTCCTACGCTAAGCACTCTGTTCATGCCTCCCTCTCTCCGTAACTGTTTGTACCTATGGCTTGATTTCTAGACCCCTCACCATGCTGGTCCCCCTCCTCTTAGGGAAGGGCATTCTAATTTTTTTAATTCCTTTATTACAGTTAATGGCCAAATTTGAGTGTATAATTTGAAGTGCTCTCTCTTACCAATACTAAGTAGAGTTGTATAATCAATTCCTATGATTTTAATGATATATTGCTTTTAACTCAATAGTAAGTGACATTGTTTTTTTTAAAGCCATATTGCTTTGTTAGCACATGTTAAGTGTATAGCCTTTCTCACTATTACCACACTAGAACTGCCTCTTTTTTTTTCACTAGTAACAAATAAGCAAATAAAAAACCATGTGCTGTGTTATTAAATTAACAACACATAAAATGATTAGGCTTTCCTATTTTAAATAGTATTTGTATATACCAGTATACATTTCCATTACATCAGCATTTTGCCCACTTGTAATTCGTTGGTTGCTCTAACTGTTGTCATTATTACTGAAATGTTCATAGCATTGTAGATGGCAAAGTAGATGGTGATATACTCTCAGTGCTTTCAGCCTGAATCTGGAGGCAAAATTTAAAACAACAAATGGAAGTAGCTATAAAACCCTGGTTTCCAGGCTCCCGAGGCATCTCTGGGACAGCAGCAGCCCCTGAGGGCACCTCAGCCCTAATTCCACTCCTTCCATACCCACTCAGTAAGCTGTGGGACTGCAAGAGGTTATTATAGAGATAACCTCTAATTGCCATCGTGTAAAGAAAACAAAGCGGGCACAGACTTCGGTATTCTCAAATTACCTCACAGCTACTGAGAAATCAGTGGTAAGTACAGGTACTGTGGGGGCTGTTTCCATGGCTCTAAGCTGGATGGGGAAAAGGGAGCCTTCTTGCCATCCTTCATTCTGTAATTCCTGTGTTCCAAGGGCCTGTCCTCTGGGTGGCTTTATTTTGCTTTATGGGAGACCAAATTACTGGAACTCGTTTCCTGCCCCATTGGGATAACTGCCTGGTAAGCTGTATTCGGGCCACCGAAAATTAGTTTATAGCCTTCTTCAGAGTGAGGAGCGAGGAGGCCAAGTGATAAACAGTTAAAAATCTCTCTCCTGAACTGTAGGAGACAGGTAGATTATTACTTTTCTTAATTTTAGATATTTATTGGTTTATTAATTTTAGAGAGCGAGAAAGGGAGAACATTGATTTATTGTTCCACCCATCTATGCATTCATGGGTTGATTCTTGTATGTGCCCTGACCGGGGATCGAATCTGAAAGCTTGGCATAATCCGGGTGGGGAACGTCCGGCCCACAGCCCGTGAAATCATTTGGTCTGGCCCTGCCAAAGCATTAAGGGTCAGTTAATTAAATGTTTAACCAAATGTAGCAGGCTAATTTTTAAGGTGATAATTTTGTTTGGCCCAAGAATAATGTTACAAATATCCAAAGCCTCTTGGCCGAAAGGAGGTTCCCCACCCCTGGTGTATTGGGACAGCGCTCTACCCAACTGAGCTACCTGGCCAGGGCCAGAGACAGATAGATTATGATAGAATATGACTGGATATAATTTGGGCCACTGCAGTGTTCTATTAATCCAGTAGTTGAGATTTTTATGAAGTTTGTTCTTAAAATTTTGAATTGCTGCTTATGTCACAGTGAACTTTTAAGTTAAGTATATCTGTAGCTAGATACGGGTTTACCTTAGCCTACTTATTTGAGTGTTTTGTGGACAACTGCATTCATCAGCTTTTAGCACATTTTTTGTTGTTGTTTGTGCTTTTTTAATAAATAACTTTAGTAGATACAGTTTAAGGAAAAGGTCTCTTTTAAGCAGGACGTGATAGCTCACACTTAGGTTCACGGTTCTCTTTGTATAAACTGCCCTGTCATTATAAAGTCAGTTCTTAATTTGTTGTAGTGCCTTTTGATAATGCCTGTTTGAATTTTCATTTTGGAGTACTGTCCAGCCTGATGATATGCTGGACAGCTTCCATTCCATCTTCACTTGTAAGGGAAGCTCTGCCTTGCACTTCTTAACATTGTATTTTCTGTCCATGCTGGGGAAGCTGTGTCAGCTAGGGGAATTTGACGTCCATCCTAAACCTCCCTATCCCATCAGTATAGATATTTTATTGATTTCAGAGAGGAAGGAAGAGGGAGAAGGAGATAGAAACATCAATGATGAGAGAGAATCATTGATCGGCTGCCTCCTGCAAGCCCCCTACTGGGGATCAAGCCCACAACCCGGGCATGTGCCCTTGACCGGAATCGAACCTTGGGACCTTTCAGTTCACAGGCCGATGCTCTATCCCCTGAGCCAAACCGTCTAGGGCTGAGCACTCTTAACACCAAGCATTGAAAAAGGAAAAGACACCATTTATCAGGTGCGGTGGGCAATTAAGGAGAGAAAATTAAGGAGAGAAAATAGCGTCTGGTCTTCCCTCTGTAGCCTTTCCCACCCCTGGTTCCAAGGGAGGATCCCCCTGTGGTCTGGATGCAGTTTTACATGGGTTCTTTCCCTTTTCTTCTTAAATATCCAGTTTAAAGATCTCTCGGTCGGGCTGATCAACCTGTCAAACCTGCAGGTCCCAGGCTTTTTGAGACTTCCTCACTTTCCAGGATCGCACTATTGTAGAAAACAACTGCCAGCCCCGGACACTGATCTTCCTGCCACTCAGCACTGTTTATGCAGCTGGATTCCCGAGGCCACCTTTGGATTCAGAAAACGTGGCCTCTGCTGCCAGTTCTTCCATTGAAATGTTAGGCTTTTAGAGACATGTTTTGGAATTCATTTCTAATTTTAGTTATTTGAGACCTCTTTTTTCTTGGTAAATCTAGTTAAAGGTTTGCCTATTTTATTCATCTTAAAAAAACAAACAATAGCTCTTAGTTTCATTGATCCTTTCTATTGCCTTTTTAATGTCTATTTTATTTATTTTCTTTCTTGTCTTCATCATTTCCTTCCTTTGACTAACTTTGAGATTTGTTCGTCCTTTTTCTAGTTCCTTGAGGTGTAAAGTTAAGTTGTTTATTTGAGATCTTTCTTTTTTTTAATATAAATGTTTATTGTTAATGTAAGTGTTCATTCTGTTAGTTTCAGTGTGTCATATTTCCATTTTCATTTGTCTCAAGATATTTTTTTATTTCTTTTCTGGTTTCTTTGACCCATTGGTGGTTCAGTCTCCCATTGATGTGAGTGACCGATTGATGTTGCTTAGTCTCCACATGTTTGTGAATGTTTTAGGTATCCTGTAAATTGATTTCTAGTTTCATATCATTGTGATCCTTGATATGATTTCAGTCTTCTTAAGTTTATTAAGACTTATTTTGTGGGCTAATATATGACCTCTCCTGGAGAATGTTCCATGTACACGTGAGAAGAATGTGCATTTTGCTGCTTTTGGATGGAATGTTCTGTAAATGTCCGTTAAGTCCTTCTGATCTAATGTGTAGTTTAAGTACAATGTTTTCTTATTGCTTTTCTGTTTGGATGATCTATCCATTGTTGAAAGTAGGGCATTAAAGTTTCCTACTCTTTTTGTATTGCTGCCTGTTTCTCCTGTTACGTCTGTTATTTGCTTTATATAGGGTGTCCCCAAAAATGTATACACACTTTAACAGCTGATAACTCACTTAATTTTCACTCCTTTTCAGGTTTAACTGATTTGAAATAATGGGTGAAGCCAGACTAAGCTTTGAACAAAGAAAATTTACCCTAAAGTGCCACTAGACTTTTTTTATGGGGATACATAAAAGATAAAGTTTATGGTACAAAACGGGCCACAGTTGATGAATTGAGGGTGAACAAATACCGAACGAAATGATTCTTGATGTTTGTGATTCCATTGCTTCGCGTTATCAGCAGTGCCTGGACCAGAACGGTCATCAGTTTGAAAACAGGCATTGACAAAAAAAATTATTCATTTCTGTAGATGCTTTTAATTTTTTTAATGAACTGTATGTTAATAAACACTGACTTTATAATCATTCAAAGTGTGTATACATTTTTTGGGGGGACACCCTGTAAATAGGTACTCTGATGTTGGGTGTGTTTATATTTATGGTTATTATATCTTCTTGATGAATTCACCCCTTTATCATTATGTAATCACTTTCTTTGTCTCTTACTATACTCATTGGCTTAAAGTCTATTTTGCCTGATGTAGGTGTAGCTTCCCATGTGTTCTTCAGTCTGGGAAATTGGCCCTCTGGATCAGGAGGTATGGGAAGAAACCAATGGAGGGTTGGCACCCTTGGATCACATTCCAGGGAGTGGGCACACACACCTGGGGACCATTTGAGGGACACCATGTTATCTCAGGACCTCTCTGTTATCAATTATCTTGACACCCTTTGCTTCTAGAAAGGTAAGAGAAGCCTCCCACCTTCTAAAGCTGTGGGTCCTGCCCATGGTTCCGTGGACCACGGGGTACTTCTCAGCAATGGCCAGAGTGCCGAGAGAAGGGCCTTGTCTTGGGTATGTTATTTAGCTTCAGGATTATGACATTTCTTTTCTATTCAGTGTCACCTTCTTCCACATGTTCCCTTCATGGTATTGCTTCCTTCAGGTTTCTCAGAGCATGGAGTTGCTGTCATATCTGGGTATGAAGTTCAGCTCTTTCAAGTTGTGCCTGTGTAGAGCAAGTTACCTTACCCTCTCCAAGCCTCAGCTCCTCATAAGGAATGTCCTCACCTTTAAGGGAATGTTTGTAAAGTTCTTAGCATGGGACCTTGCATTTGGTAAACATTCAGTGAACAATATACACTGGGGCTGTTATTGTTATTGGTTTCCTTCTTAGATCACTTCTTGTATCTTGTCTAAGAACCCTACTTCTCCCAAAACAAGCCAGAATTTGGGGAATCAAGTACTTCTTCTAGAAGAAACATCTGTTGCAAGCATCAGTAGATAATACTGGTCGCTTCAGTCAGAAAAACAAAACTAACAAATACCCTGCAGGCCAGACGCAGTTAGGCTTAGTCCTTTAAAATTTTCTTTCTTATCTGTTCACGTGGCTCCAGGGTCCCAAGGGATCTATGCTAATCATCTTAAGTTGTTTTTTTTTTTTTTTAAATATATTTTTATTGATTTTTTACAGAGAGGAAGGGAGAGGGATACAGAGTTAGAAACATCGATGAGAGAGAAACATCGACCAGCTGCCTCCTGCACACCTCCTACTGGGGATGTGCCGGCAACCAAGGTACATGCCCTTGACCGGAATCGAACCTGGGACCCTTCAATCCGCAGGCCGATGCTCTATCCACCGAGCCAAACCGGTTTTGGCCATCTTAAGTTGTTTTAACATAAGACATAGACTTAACATAAGAAATAGCAAGTAGCAAAACTAGAGAGGACAGTAGACTTTGGGGGAATCTCTCTCTTTTTAAAAAAATTTATTTTTATTGATTTGAGAGAGGAAGGGAGAGGGAGAGACAGATAGAAACATCAATGATGAGAGAGAATCATCGATCTGCTGCCTCCTGCACTTCCCCTACTGGGAATCGAATCATGGCCTCCTGGTTCATAGGTTGTCACTAACTACTGAGCCACGTGGCTGGGCAGGGAGTCTCTTCTCTTGACTTAGACCTTGTGTATAGGTGGCTTGCAAGGAGGTTGGTTTGTATCCATATCTGTGTAAAAAGGCAAGGGGCTATTTTGACCATCACAAATTGTGGGAATAAGGTTGGAAGAAGAGACCCCGGCCAGGTAATCTGGAAAGGGAATGAGGTGTCAGCTCTTTTTAAAAAGACTCTTGATTAAGAAACTTCTCTCCATGGGAGTGGGATGGGGATTATTGCATTTATCTGCTCTAACCTTGATTGACTTTATCACTCATGTTATGAAAAGGAGCCTGACGATGCCAGTTTCTTTTCTGTGCAATTCCTCTTGTTCAAAGGTCCTTGAGTTTCCAGTAGTTTCTATTAAGAATTTCTGGTTACCTGGTAGTCATTTCCAAATACCTGAGTATTTGTTAACACTAGCTGGCTTAGTCATACACTTGACCCAAAGGTTTTGTGTTCCTTTTTCCCCCTCCAGCGAAGTGATTGTATATTGCATAATTTTTTTATGTTGCCCAAACATATTGTTGCTTATAAATGTTTAGAACACCTAGCGTGGGGCCTGACATGATCTCGTCCCCCTTGACTAAAAGTAATTGTTCTGATCAGATCAAGGAGACATATGGATACCTCCCTCCAGGTGATAGAGATAGGCAGGCTGAGGCGTGCTGGCCACCTGTCCTCTCATGACCGGAGTGAGAACAGAAAGGAGGCGGGCCAGACAGCCTATGTTTCACTCTTGACTTTTCCCACCAATGAAATGGTAACATTTTACCTACCTGCTTAGCATGGCCAGGGAGGAGCCTTACCCACGACCTGTTGGGTAGAGAAGCCACTCCCTGGCCTCTGCCCTGCTCCTGGCCCAGGGCTCTTGGCGTGGGCACAGACAGGAAGAGACTTTCACAGCCTGGTGTCTTGCCCTCCAGACCACTAAGGCAAAGGACCCCTCGTGCGGACCCAGGGATGGGAAGAGCCTCTTCAGTGGGCTGGCCCCGGGGGAGTCCAGCTGGTCACAGCACCGGCAGCGGCGCCTGCAGGACCACGGCAAGGAGAGGAAGGAGCTTCTGTCTCTGACTTTGCAGGTATGGCTTGTCCTCAGCGGTCCAAGCACACCCACGGGAGGGCCGTGGAAAATGACGGGGTGGTGCAGGGCCCGCTCTTACCTCCTTTGGTTTCTGCTGTTGTGTAGAGTGTGGTCTTGCTGAACTGGGCTTACCTGCTTGCATTTCGGTTGTTTTAAGTTCACAGTGTGCCTGACTCTGCAGTGGTCCCTCTTTCTGCCGTAGCATTTTTCTAAACAGAAGCCATAAAATGCCAACTACAAATGTCCCCACAGATGGGGCTGTGATCACATTGGCTTGGGACCCCTTGCATGCTGCGTTTTCCCCTTAGGTTAATTGTGCATGTTAATATTAGCATGTCCCAGGCTCAGATTTGGCAGGACAGAGGCCGGTTTCCCTTGCTTTAACCCAGAATCCCCCAGACTTGCTTGATCTCAGGGTCCTTTTCTCCTGCACCCCTAGAGGCCCACCTGCTGGAGTTGCTGCCTGAGGGCCACGGGCCCACACAGTGTCATTCTGCGACCCAGGCCCTTGCCACGCTGAGCCCTGGGACTCCCCTCACTGCTGAACGTTGGTCAGGTCTGCTCTTCTGGCAGCATAAGCTGCCTCCACTCTGTCAAACACTCGGGAAGCCCCGGGGATTTGCTGCCTAAGTCCCTTGCCTGTCACCTAGTTGACCATTTATCTCCTAATTGGAGCTACTTACCTATTTTTAAAAAAATATATATATGCTTTATTGATTTTTAGAGAGAGAGGAAGGGAGAGGAAGAAGGAAGAGAGAGAGAAAAACATCGATGATAAGAGAAACATCAATCAGCTGCCTCCTGCACGCCTCCTACTGGGGATCGAGCCTGCAGCCCAGGTATGTGCCCTAACCAGGAATTGAACCAGCGACCTCTTGGTGCATGGTTGACGCTCAACCACTGAGCCACACCGGCCAGGCGCTACTTGCCTATTTAAAGGCATCAGAGGCCTGGTCTGTCAAGGTGGCGTGTGTCCTGACAGAGAGGGGGCACCCTTGACCCTCTCCCTCAGCAGGGCCCATGAGAGGAGCAAGGTCTCTAGGGAGGGGATGGCAGGAGAGCAGGCACCTGCCCTTCCTGGGCAAACTGGGCCTGTTCTTGCAGTTCAGAGCTCTTCTAGAGTCTAAATCTAGACCGAGCATGTCAGACTCAAAGGCTAACACGGGCCAAATAAACAAGGTTTAAGTTTCTGTGGGCTGCAAAAAAACAAAAGCTTAAAATTTCATAGAAACATCAGTTTATTTCGATAGAGACATGCTGAATACAAAAGGCTGAAATAAATGAGTGATCATTAAAATAAATTAGTAGAGCCTTAACCGGTTTGGCTCAGTGGATAAAGCTTCAGCCTGTGGACTCAAGGGTCCCAGGTTCGATTCCGGTCAAGGGCATGTACCTTGGTTGCAGGCACATCCCCAGTAGGGAGTGTGCGGGAGGCAGCTGGTCGATGTTTCTCTCTCATCGATGTTTCTAACTCTCTATCCCTCTCCCTTCTTCTCTGTAAAAAATCAATAAAATATATTTTAAAAAATTATGTATAACAGGATATTATAAAAATTAAGTTATAAAATTTGTATTAAAATGTTTTTTATATACTGTTATATTGGCTGGGCCACAAAAATATTCGTGTGGGCCACATGTGGCCCATGGGCCTCGAGTTTGACATGCTTATTCTAGACCACGATAGCGAACCTTTTGAGCTTGGTGTGTCAGCATTTTTAAAAACCCTAACTTAACTCTGGTGCTATGTCACATATAGAAATTTTTTGATATTTGCAACCATAGTAAGACAAATACTTATATTTTTGATATTTATTTTATATATTTAAATGCCATTTAACAAAGAAAAATCAACCAAAAAAATGAGTTTGCGTGTCACCTCTGACACGCGTGTCAGAGGTTCGTCATCACTGTTCTAGACCCACGATCACCGAGAGCCTCCTGCAGTGTGCTGCAGCCACAGATGTCCTGCAGCGTGTCCCAGAATGTGGTGGGTAGCTAGGCCCAGCTCAGACCTGTCACAGCTGCCTTTTCCCTACTTTGCTTGGCAGTGTGCAGAGAAGAAACCTGAAGCGTGCGGCCCCGAACCAGAGCCCTGCGCAGAGCTCCACGTGGAGGCGCCGGAGACGCTGACGCGGGCTGCCTCAGCAGGCCCTGAGGGTGGAGGTGTCCGCTCCGAACAGCCGTTCATTGTGCTGGGGCAGGAGGAGTATGGGGAGCACCACTCCTCCATCATGCACTGCAGGTGGGTTTGGGTGGAGGCGAGGCCCAGCCAGGGAAAGCTCTAGCCAGGTGGGACTGGTCTCCCTGGGAAGCTGTGTATGAAGGTGTAGCTGGCAGGAGGTATGGAAAGTGGGATTCCTGAAGGAGCATTGTCACCCTCAGAGTCAGAGGAGGCTGGGCAGCTGCCATCTGGGTGTGGGGTGTCCTGCTCAGAGCTGCTGTAGCCCTCGTCAGCCTCTCTGAACTTGCTAACCATGGGACTCCGAGTTTTAGGAACAGCTGCCTTTTATTTGAACTCCCTAAAGCTCGCTCAATTTTAATTTGCTCTATGTTGGTAATTTTATTTATTTATTTAAAAATTTTTTTATTGATTTCAGAGAGGAAGGGAGAGGGAGAGAGAATCATTGATCAGCTGCCTCCTGCACGTCCCACACTGGGGATAGAGCCCGAAACCCGGGCATGTGCTCTGACCAGGAGTCGAACTGTGCATGGCCTCCTGGTTCATAGGTGGATGCTCAACCATGAGCCGCACCTGCCAGCCTGTGTTGGTAATTTTAGATAAATACAGGGCAGGGCAAAAGTAGGTTTATATTTGTGAGCACTTGGGAACACAGAGTTTACTTCTCTGTTATTACTTATTGATTATTGTATTATTTTCCAACTGTAAGCCCACTTTTGCCCACTGTGTACTTCCCATTTATAAGTGTTTACCTGCACATGGTAAGAACATGACCTTTCATGAAGGGACCCTCACAGACGTAATGTTCAGAGGGGAGGTGGGTCCCTTGTTTTGATGGGCCCCAAAGCCGAGTGCAGGAGGCTCTCAATCTCCATACACCGAGCACCGAGGCCGAGGCCCAGTGCATCCTGCCCACTGTTCTGTGCCCAGTGTTTACCCCAGGGCTCAGCACATAATGGGTGCTTCATAAGAAATTCTTGGACAAATGAATGAATGAATATTTCTAGAAACAGTCCACTGGTCATTGGAGTGTAGGCATTTCAGGATTGTTTATTAAAGCAGTTAGAACGTCAGAAAAGCAACCATCTGAACTAGCTGAAGACGAGGATGGACTATGGCAAGGATGTTAACAGCTCCCCTCTCTCTTTTGTCTCAGAGTGGATTGCTCGGGGAGGAGGGTTGCCAGCTTAGACGTAGACGGGGTCATCAAAGTGTGGTCCTTCAACCCCATCATGCAGACCAAAGCGTCCTCCATTTCCAAGTCACAACTGCTGTCTTTGGAGTGGGCCACCAAGCGGGACCGGCTGGTGAGTGAGATGCCTCATTGCTTGCTCTGCATGCAGTCTGTGAAGAATTCCCCAGGGCTGCCCACCGGTGGTCAGGCACCACCGGCAGCCAAGCCAGACCCCACCCCCCATGGGGACCACACAGCCAGGACTGACCCTATAGACTCCTGTTTGGGGTGGGCAAGGAGGTGACAGGATGAATGAGAATTGAAATGAGACTGCAATGCAACCTGGAGAACCCTCCCCAGTCAGACGGCCAGGGTGCCTCCCTCTCTGTGGTGGTCTGGCTCGCTGCTGCTGTCTGGGGAGAGACTGGCTCACTTCCTGTTCTTCCCCATCAGTCCTGCAGCTGTCCAGATTCTAACAGCCCTCACAGACATTCTCAGCTGCTCCCTGTGTCACGCACAGAGGAAGCAGCTGAAGCTGGTGGGGGATGGTGCCCTACTTGGCGGTTCCCACGGGTCTGATTGCCTCAGGAATAGTACAGTGTTATTTTTTCCTTCTGGACTTTAATGTTTGAGATAGACTTCGTAGTTAAGGAGGTAAAGTTGATTTGTAATTTTTTCTTTTCTTTTATTCTATTTTGAGGGGACCATAGCAGGCAGGCAATTCGAGGGACAAGCCTCGTTTTTTAATAATTTTGACAACTGCAGGCATTTTGGTTATGGTACGAAGGCGTCAGGGCATACCCAGTGATAATTTGCCAAGTGATGTAGGTGATATTCCTGGGGATACCCTCAGACCTGCTTCTGGTGCTTTCTTCTGGTGGTACTCATTGTCTTCGAAGCTTTTCACCAAATAAAATGCAGGTTCCTGAAGGCAAGGATAGCTTCTTCTATTTTTTCTGGAGGCCTTTACTGGCTCAGAGCCAGAGCTGTCCCCAGACAAGCAAAGGGGGCCCAGGCCCCATGATCAGCCAGGGCGGCACCCACGGAGGTGGAGGGAGATTAGGGGGGAGAAGGAAGGGCTGGAAAGCTGGGATTTAAAATGGAAAGAAAAGGAGGAAAGAACAGAGGGTCTCATTTAATCAGCCAGAACCTTTCCAGGTATGTCTGGGGTGATAGATCTCTCCCATCCACAGATTCCTTCTGTGGTTTTACTTCTGTTCAAGGTCAGCTCTGATGTCTTTATTTAATTTTAATTTATGTATTTTAAATATATTTTTATTCATTTCAGAGACAAAGGAGAGGGAGAGAGATAGAAACATTAATGATGAGAAAGAATCATTGATCGGCTGCCTCCTGAAAACCCCTTACTGGGGATTGAGCCCGAAACCCGGGCATGTGCCCTGACTGGGAATCAAACCATGATCTCCTGGTTCATAGATCGATGCTCAACCACGGAGCCACGCCGGCCAGGCTCTTTATTTAATTTTTAAATGAGGTTCATTTTAGCCAGATATCACCTAAATTACCTGGATAAGTGGAGGGGGCCCCGCCCCTGCAGCCTGCCCAGACCTCACAGGAGAGGGCCTGAGCCCCCACCACCTCCCATGGTCCTGCCTGACCTGCCTGACCTCCTCCTGTTCTTCACACCTCCCACCCCTTCTCATTCCAGCTCTTGCTGGGCAGTGGTGTGGGGACAGTGCGCCTTTATGACACGGAAGCCAAGAAGAATCTCTGTGAAATCAACATCAACGACGACATGCCCAGGTGAGCTGGAGGCCGCTTCCCGCACTGTGCTCTGCGGCCTGGTCCTTTGCTGGGCCTTTTCCCCATCTCATCCTTCCAGTGGCCACGGTGCTGACCCCGCCCCACGTGTGTTGCAGAATCCTGTCTCTCGCGTGCAGCCCCAACGGGGCCTCTTTCGTCTGTTCGGCCGCAGCTCCAAGCCTCGCTTCCCAGGCAGACTTCTCGGCCCTAGACATCGGCAGCAAGGGCACGAACCATGTTCCTGGCAAGCTGCTGCTGTGGGACACGAAAACCATGAAGCAGCAGGTGCGGGCCTGCCCCCGGGGGCCTCGGGCTGGCCACACTCCGGGAGGGCACAGGGCCCACGCTCCCTCCCTTCTGATCTCTCCCTCTCTTTGCTTTGGTCTTCTCAAACTTTGATTTGTGAGGAAACATCAAAGTGTAAGTGTTGAAGGGAGTAGTGCTCCAGTGGGTAGATTGCCAGCTGAAGTCATTCAGAATTGTGCCACACGTTCACAAGTCACACCGCCTCCTAGAGGGCCCCTGTGGCTTCGTTTAAGTTTGTTTTATATTTAAAGACTTTTTTTGAGCAGTTTAAGGTTCATGGCAAAATTGAGAGGAAGGCACAGATTTCCGTACACCCCCTGCCCCTCACTATCTGCATCCCCACCACAGCGTGCAGGGTTCGGTGTTAGTCCGCTACATTCTGTGGGTTTGACAAATAGGTAATGACATGCATCCACCATCATACGGGGTATTTTCACTGCTCAAAATCCTCTGTGCTCCACCTCCTTTCCCCTACTCCTCCCCCCCCCCCCCCACGTGGCCCTAGAGAGAGTAAATGATGCGTAAACTCTCCTGTTTAAAGGGCAGCGATGCTTCTTATTAGAATTAGTTTAGGTGCTCAGAAGTGGTGTGGCCTTTCTGTTGAAGTTTCCTGATGTTACTGGACCCTTGAAGGGCCCCTGTCTTATAGGTGGCTGTGTTCCAGGTGTTCAGTTGTGTCTTACTGCATCGTCTGTGAAGGAGTATATATTCCCACGTGGAGGTCTCCAGGTGTCAGGGCCACACATGAATTCTTGAACATGAGGCCCTGCCTGTCTCCTCCTCCTCCAGTTTCCTCATCTAGGCACATGCGTCTCACTTAGAAACGGGGTGCCTTTCTGGGCCCGTCCTCCCTCACCCTACACCGGGGGGTCATCTGGCCTGCGGGCCATACAAGGCCCTCGAAATCATTTGGTCTGGTCCTATCTACCATCACAGCGTAAGGATGGAACATCACCGGTACTTTTTATGTTCTCGTGTGCCTCTCCCTAATCTTGGTCTCCTGTCCCCTTTCAGACAGAGCTTGTCTTGAATTTTGTTTATTATTCTCTGACATTTTAAAATTTAGTTTGTTTTCTCCAGCTCCAGTTCTCCCTGGATCCGGGGCCCATTGCTATCAACTGCACAGCCTTCAATCACAACGGGAACCTGCTGGTCACAGGGGCGGCAGATGGTGTCATCCGGCTGTTTGGTAAGCAGTCATGCTCATGGCAGCCCCGGGTCCCTCCATAAATGTCCTGGGGAGAGAGTTGGATTTTTGCCAGCTGGACCGAAAGCAAAACCCCAGTTCAGCGTGCTCGTAACAGAACTTAGCTGTGGTCAGAATCTGCTGTCTTCGGAACGTCCATAGTCACCTTGCACATGGACGCAGAAGGGAGGCGGGGAGCTTAGCAGTCCTTCCGTTGTGATGTGTTCTGTCTGAGTCCTCGTGGCCTGAGTGAGACCCAGGAGGACCCTCGAGAGTAATGCCGTCCTGTCCTCTCGGTGTGGCTAGTTCCCTGTCCCCGTTAAGCGTTGGAGCAGTGTGCATCAGAACCACCGGCAGCTGCTTAAAGATCCCCATGCCAGCCTGTCCCAGGAGGCCTGGAGTCAGAGGGCCGGGATGGGACGGGGACTGTGTCCTCAGCAGATCCCCTGGGACGAAGTTCCAGAGGCCTCCTAGGAAGGATGTGTGTCCGCCCAGACTTACAGATGAGCTCGGACTCCTCCCAGGGATTCCTGAACCTCACTCTAGCCCCCGAGAAAGAAGCTTCTATCTGAGGATTAAATAGAAGATTAGATGCAGCGGAGGAGAGAATTAGCAAACTGAAGCGGCCCGTGACTCTTCCCCGGCAAGGCTCAGCTCGGGGTGGGGGAGGCCCTCTGCCTCAGAGCAGCTCCCCTGACTGGGCAGAAGGTGGGAGGTGCCTCCTGCCGTGGGCCAGTGCCTCCCCGGGGCCTGGGCAGGAATCTTAGCCTCGTCTCCGTCTCTTTGCCTCAGACATGCAGCAGCACGAGTGCGCCATGAGCTGGAAGGCCCACTGCGGGGAGGTGTGCTCCGTGGAGTTCAGCTACGACGAGAACACCGTGTACAGCATCGGCGAGGACGGGAAGGTAGGCGGGCGCAGGAACTTCCCTTCCCTGGCTTAGGCCTCTGGGAGCCTAGAGAGCACCAGAATAGCATGGTGGGCTGGGTTTAGGTTCTGACCACACCTTTCACTTGCTGGGCCTCTCCCTGCCTCAGTGTTGTCATCTGTAGACTAGGGATGGTAATAGTAACCGTCTCACCGGATCTTTGCGAGGCTTCAATGAGTTCAGTGGGAGCTGCCATTCTTACGAAAGGGGAACCCATATCCTTCCTCCTGGTTGTAGCAGGTGAGGATGAACTGGATGAACTGCATCCCACTGTACATGGAGCAGTGGGGTCCGGGTTTGGGGCGGGATGTGAGCATGGACCGATAGAGTTTGCCGGGGGTCGGAGCAGCTTCCCAGAAGCAGTGAGCAGAATTAAGAAATGTAAAAGGCAGGTGGGGAAAAAGTAAAAACAGGTGCCCTTTGTGGATTCTCTCTGGAAAGATAGGTGAGGACCCATGGAAAGGGAGCTGGGGTGGGGTAAGCATACATGCTCTTCGTGTGTGCCCTCCTGTACCTTTTGGATTTTGTCCTATCGACCTGGATTACCCATTTGAAAATAGTAATTACAAAATGAATTCTTCATTTGAAAACTGCGGGAAGGGGGCTTTTAAAGTCAAGCCTGGCTTCCTAGTTTTTTGGGTGGGATTCTCAATTAAGAGGTGGTCACACGCAGGTAGCCTGCCCCAGGGGCAGGTAAAGACTTATAAACGCTACAATACACGAAGCTAAATTCATAACTACACTGTGTTGTCCCGAACAACAACAGTGACAGTTACTTGAAACATTCCTCCTAGGCCAGTGATGGCGAAACTATGACACAGGTTCACTTTTTTGGTTGATTTTTCTTTGTTAAATGGCATTTAAATATATAAAATAAATATCAAAAATATAAATCTTTGTTTTACTATGGTTGCAAATATCAAAAAATTTCTATACATGACACGGCACCAGAGTTAAGTTAGGGTTTTTCAAAATGCTGACACGCTGAGCTCAGAAGGTTCGCCATCACTGTCCTAGGCTCAGGCCAGAGAGGAAGTCTGGACTTTGATGTGAGGTTGCTGACCCTTTTTCTAGAATTCCTTCACTAAAAAGATGCTTAAATTGTGTTGGGAAGAGATGGGACTGGGGGGAGGGAGTGTCATCCCACTACCTCTCCTGGTGGCCTGTGAACCCAGGGCCTCTGCTCTGGGGCTGTCCCCCTCCTCTTAGGCCGTCCCGCTGCTGAGAGACTCTGCTGTGCTTTGTGGTTGCAGTTCATCCAGTGGAACATCCACAAGAGTGGCCTGAAGGTGTCGGAGTTCGGGCTCCCCGCGGACGCCACGGGTCCCTTTGTGCTGTCTGGTTATAGCGGCTACAAGCAGGTTCAGGTTCCCCGGGGCCGGCTCTTCGCTTTTGACTCCGAGGGAAATTACATGCTGACGTGTTCTGCCACCGGGGGCGTCATCTACAAGGTACCTGGGGTGTGGTGGTGGGGAGGGAGCTTCCTCCCGGAGGGCTGGGTGTGGGCCTCTTCCCCGCCCCTGCCCCGTGTGGCCAGTGCCAAAGGCCCCTTGCTGCAGCACTGAGTCAGCAGAGTGTGGGCAGAGGCGACACCGGCCTCCTCTGCTGGCCCATCCACTGTGCTTTGACGAGACCCTGCCCCTTCTCTGCCTCCCTTCCTTTTCTATAATAATACCTTTTATAAAAACTGTTAAGAAATGGGAGAAGGGTTGGGAAGCGTGTTGGTTTGGAGCAACACGCCCCAAACAGGTAAGTGCTTACGTGGTCTTAGTTACTCTAACCGGGCATAGACTTACTGTTGTGTTGGAAGTTCCATGGGTCAAGGACATGACAACCCATGGCTCAGACAGACCTGGCTGGGATTTGTCAAACCATGAGGGAAGTTGTCCACTTTGTTTTGTGGTCAGTTTACCTCTTTAATTTTCATGTCCGAGCTTCTCCGGTTCATGTACCTCTTTCTGTATAATTGTATGAAGTTACAAATGTCCCCTGTTTTACTGGTATTATCAAATAGACAAGGGTGAGGATTTGTGTTGTAGCCCAAGCGCATGTTTCTGGAACCAGGTGCACTCCGTTCACAGCCTCCATGTTAACCTTTGCCTGATGGTGGTGCTCACTCTGTAGGTGTGAAGGGCCCCAAGGTGGAATGTCCTCTGCTTGGGGGCTGTCCATGCCCTCGTTGCCAGGGCTCACCAGGCAGCAGACAGAGCATGTTTTGGACAGTAGCTGTGTGGGGCCGCTGGCCGAGGCCTGACCTGCACACAGGGCACAGAAGGTCTGGTCCTGCTCCCCTCGCCCTTACACGCACTTTAGAAAGTCACGAGCCCCAGCAGGGGGCAGTTCAGTGTTAGGGTTCTGAGAGGGGTGGGGGAGCTGGGTCCTCAGGGAAGATCCTAGGAGTCAGTCTGTGGATCTGAGGCTGTGGAGGAGGAGGAGGAGTTGGGAGGACGGGGATGCAGGCCTTGGTGAAGTGAGAGGAAGGATTAGCTTGGCTCCTCTTTTCCAAATTGTGATGTGTTGGATGGCCTTGGCCCTCATTAGCGCCATAATTTCTGGTACTTGCTATTGGGAAATACTGTAAAGCTTTCTGTTTACAAGCCTAATTTTACTTTATTATTTTAAAATTGAGTTTCAGGTAGGCCTTGCTCTGCTCTCTGTATGATTTTTATTTGTTGTATGTATGCTATGTGTATGTATATGTATTTATTTTTAATCATGTGCCTTTGTCATTTGTCCTGATCAGTTTATATGCTTTGCAGTCAGATTTGCTTTATAACCAATTAATGAGTTAAAAGATTTTCCTCTGGCCAAAACCAGTTTGGCTCAGTGGATAGAGCGTCGGCCTGTGGACTGAAAGGTCCCAGGTTCGATTCCGGTCAAGGGCATGTACCTGGGTTGCGGGCACATCCCCAGTAGGAGATGTGCAAGAGGCAGCTGATCGATGTTTCTCTCTCATCGATGTTTCTAACTGTCTATCTCTCTCCCTTCCTCTCTGTAAAAAATCAATAAAATATATTTTAAAAAAAAAGAAAAAGATTTTCCTCTGTATAATTTTTAAAATACCAATGGGGTCTAATTACTTAAGGAATATAATGAACTTCAGATCCCATTTTTACAATCTGTAAGCAATTCGTGACTTTTAAAGATGTTTTCTCGCCCTAGCTGGTTTGGCTCAGTAGATAGAGCGTTGGCCTGTGGATTGAAGGATCCCAGGTTCGATTCTGGTCAAGGGCACATGCCCAGGTGTGGGCTCCATCCCCAGTAGGGGACGTGCAGTAGGCAGCTGATCAATGATTCTCTCTCATCATTGACGTTTTTATCTCTCTTCCTCTCCCTTCCTCTCTGAAATCAATAAAAACAAAACAAACGTTTTCTCCACGAAGGTCGTATATGTCTTGCTCATGAGTGCTATCTGTGGTTGCATTGGTCATTATTCAGCTGGCCCTGGTTTCCCTTTCCTTACTGCCTCTAACTCCTCACACCTGCACAAGTCCTGGCTGGTGCTGTGGGGTCAGGGGAGCCGAGCCTGTACATTGATGAGGGCCTGCTGGTGCCAGCTCGACTGGGTACTGCAGGAGCTGACCACGACCCACCCTCCTGCAGCTGGGATTCCTGGGGGAGCAGACATGAAACAAAGAATGGGGATGATGCTGGGAGAGAGCGGCCCGGGCGGTGCAGGGGCACTGGCCCCAGCAAGTTAAAGGCAGCAGAGAAAATTCCCTGCCTTTTCGAGTGGGACTTGTTTTTCACTTCAGATGAAGGAATAACTATAGTCAGAACAATGAAGGTATTTTCTTGTCTAAGAAATTAAACAGGAAGGGTGGGTGTGGCAGCCCCAGGCTCGAGGTGGTTGGTGGAGAACATGGATGTATTTGTGCACGGCGTCCGCTCACACCTCCTCCTCTCTCCTGTCCTCTTACAGCTGGGCGGGGACGAGAAGGTTCTGGAGAGCTGCTTGAGCCTGGGTGGCCACCGAGCCCCCGTGGTGACCGTGGACTGGAGCACGGCGATGGACTGCGGGACCTGCCTCACTGCCTCCATGGATGGCAAGATCAAGCTGACCACCCTCCTGGCCCATAAAGCCTGAGGGCACCTGCCCGAAGAACTTCCACGGAAGCCGTATCATCCCCGGGGGAGGGGAGACAGGAGACAGGAAGACGGGACGCTCCATTTCCGGCTCCCTGCCAGGGCAGGGAATCTTCAGGGAAAGGCTGTTTGGGGGCTCGGACGGACGGACGCTGTGCAGCCTGGTGACTGGAGCAGGAGCCGCCTGGAGGAGTGGCGCGTGTGCCCGGAGACCGGCTTGCCGGGCGGGGCCAGAAGCACCCAGGCGGGAGCAAGCTCAGGCATTCAGACACTGCAGGTGAAGCATTGTGATGGCGGCCCTGTTGGCCCAGGAGAGATTGACAGTATTTTGTATACATTTGCTCAGTTTCTTCTTTTTTTAAAAAAGAATGCTCTTGGGTTACCTGGTGTCCGTTTCTGGAGTGTGTGTGTGCAGCAGGGCCCCTCCCTTCACCTTTGCCCCGCAACAGGTCTCCCGGCTGTGGAGATGAGCCTGTGCGATGTTTGCTTGTTGCTTTGCTGTAGGAAGATGTCCTCTCTTCCGTTCCACTAGCTAAGGTTTGTGCTGTTCCTATTTCTTTGGGCCACAGATAAGGAATCCACAGCATTCCTGTCTCCCTGAGAGTTGGCGGCTTCTGTTATAGAAGCTTCTATGGACAACGGCAGAGTCTGAGGCTTCTGCTCCTGGCTGCCCTCCACCTGGTGGCTGCGGTTTCCCAGCACCTGTCATTCATTAGTCCTCATTTAGCTTCACATCCTTGAGGTTGACTGGAGCCAGCCGCCGGCGCCCTCTGCTGGCGAGTGGCGAAAGGACTGGATCAAGTTGGCCAAGTTCATCCCCACTGTGTCCACAGCCCTGCCTTTGTCCTGCCTTCTGCTCCCTGCTCAAGGGTGGGACCTTGAAGAGTCCAGTGTTCTCACAGGGTGAGGAAGAACGAGAGAAGGGCTCCCTTCTCCCACTTCCATTTCTATCTGAGGCAGGGAGGCACGGTCAGCTGATCAGCCTTGTGGTGGGATTTCTTGACGGGCAACCATGTTGCCAAGCTGCTAGGAGTAGTCACTATAGAGCAGGGGTCCTCAAACTTTTTAAACAGGGGGCCAGTTCACTGTCCCTCAGACCGTTGGAGGGCCGGACTATAGTTTAAAAAAAAACTATGAACAAATTCCTGTGCACACTGCACATATCTTATTTTGAAGTAAAAAAACAAAATGGGAACAAATACAATATTTGTATTTGCATGTGGCCTGCGGGCCGTAGTTTGAGGACCCCTGCTATAGAGCCTCTTTTGGCTCCAGCCCAGTCATGGGGTGCTGGTCTGGAGTAGGGGTACTCCCAGTTTCCTGCTTTTGGAAAACCATGAGTAAATTGGTATGAAAGCCTTGGCTCCATTCTGCTGGGAGTTCGGGGGAAAGTAGGGAGGTATGTGGCTCAATTCTGAGAAAACACCAGAGACTTGGTAATAAGTAGTTACACATTTTTATCGATTTCTATCCTGGTAATCCTTCCTTCAAATGAAGAAAACCAAAACTTTTCCATGTGTAATTTTTCCCATCTTCTGCATTGAAACAGCAATCTTATTTATCTCCCACAGTGATTCTTCAGGTCAAGCATGTCAAACTCTCGGCCCAAGGGCCGCATGCCTCATTTATTTGGTCCATGTTAGCCTTTGAGTTTGACATGCTTGCTTTAGGTCATTCAAAAAGTCGTGTTTCATTTGAGTGAGAGTGCATTGTTTAACTTTTCTTCAAACGTTTTTCTGTCTTATTACCCATTCTCCCTTCTCAATACGGACTCCACAGCTCGCCGAAGCATTTTGGAGAAACAAGGGACACTTAAAAGTTGTCTCTTCTCTCATTTCCTTTCTGTGGGCTGGACACCCACCTCCCTCTTTTCTTTGAGCTTGAGGCCTCACCAGGAGGGATGGTAGAGGGTTCCACCAAAACCAGACCACAACCTTGCCTAACAACAGAACCCAAGCACCACTAACCTCTGACCTGTAGAAATTAGTAAATATAGTACTATGTGCTGCAGGCAACCCTGCCCTCTCCTGGCCTGTTTCTCCTGACGTCACTCCATCCTGAGTGCTCATTAGCCTGATTGTCTCATCCTGGTGGTGCTCGTCCTACCCACTTCCCTCCAGGATTCAAAGGTAGACTTCCCTTCCCTTCACAATACCTGCTCAGCATCTACCCAAGACCCCAGCAAGACTCTTCCATTATCTTGGGGGCAGGCAGCTAGAAGAAACCATCAAGCTAGTCCCACCTCGACCCCCGAGGCTGCATGCCTGAAGCAGGTGTAGGGCCTAACTCTGGTGAGAGCCGTCTAGGTGCATTTCCCTCCGTTTCTGGGACCTGCCCACTTCTGCTGCCAGGCCATGGGCTCCCTGAGCGCAGCATTCAAAACACTGCAGGAATTGACTCCAAAGCACCCAATCCCCCAGCTCAGGTTTCTCCCTACTTGGCCTTCTCACCTTTCAAACAGGAAGCTTTTTGTGCAGATACACAGGTTTCCTACTCCTCAGACCTCATTTTTCAGCTGGCTATGGGAAGAGGTTTTAAGGAGATAAATATGGAAGGAGGAGTTCTAATAGCGAAACAAAACAAGGCGTCTCCACCAATTAGAGTTGGGTTTGTCCTAGCTCACAGCTTGTGGAGCAGAAGAGGGGAGAGGTCAGTGGCTCTCGGCGCACCTTCCTGGGAACTGGAAAAGCAGTCCCTGCCCCTGTGGGATGCTCTCCAGAGGCGGGAGGCGGAGCCCAGGTTTAGCCAATGCTCCACAGGTGGTTCTTGTGGCCTGATTTATCTCCTTAAGCCTTGATTGATTTAAATGTTCCCAGCCTACTTCCCCAGGATTGAAATGAATATTCAGGAGGTGAAAGTGCATTGGAGAAAAGCACAGGTGGAGGGGAGCGCTCCTAGCTCCAGAGTCCCGTCTCCAAACTTTGGATCAAGCTCCCCTATCGTGCATCTCTAGTATATGGAGAGTATTATTCTATTACTAGTGTTCTGGTGCACGGATTCATGCACATTGAAAGGAAATTAATTAGAAGAAATATTTTAATATCACTCTTTGCATCTTGCTAATGAAAAGAAAATAGGATCCTACGGAGTCTCCTACCTACCTGCTCCGGGACTTCTGTGAGGATCAAATGAAATGAGGCACAGGAAAACGCTTCACAGACATTTGGTTAAAGTGTAAAATGTTTCCACCTGGCTATAAAGCAAGTCGTGTTCCTGGGCTGAAGAAACTCCAAGGAGGCTAGTCGCTAGGGAGAGGAAGCTGGGAGAGGAACCCGGGTGTTGCTACATGACATCATTACCCGGCGCCCACAGCGACCATTTCCAGGCTGGGCTGGGCTGTGGGCTGCATTCAGTGCCATGGGGTCTTGGAAGCATTGGCTGTGATTTGGTGGGGTGTCACTCCGGGGTGGTGGCGGGGCCTGTGTCCCACTTGGAGGAAGCCGAGTGTTGGTTTGTCGGCGCCAGGTCTGTGGTGCTGTTTCTGTGTAAATGGCCAGTGGGTGTCATGGCAGCTCCTGGGTTGAGTGTCTGCCCCCTGGTGGTTAGTGTGCATCATAGCTACTGGTTGGACAGACACTTAGCCTTTTTTTTTTTTTTAATATATTTTATTGATTTTTACAGAGAGGAAGGGAGAGGGATAGAGAGCTAGAAACATCGATGAGAGAGAAACATCGATCAGCTGCCTCTTGCACACCCCACACTGGGGATGTGCCCGCAACCAAGGTACATGCCCTTGACTGGAATCGAACCTGGGACCTTTCAGTCCGCAGGCCGACGCTCTATCCACTGAGCCAAACCAGTCAGGGCAGACACTTAGCCTTTTATATATATAGACTAGTTGATTTGTGGTAAATCACATTTCCCTCCCTCCCCCTAATTTCTGATTCAGGGGGCTTGGGAATCCACACTTTAAAAAGACCAACTAGCAAAACTCAAATGGAGCCACATTTGGGGGCTGTTAAAATATTCTGTTAAACAAAAAAATTTGACACTTGTTAAGGAACAGTAAGGCAAACTTTTCAAGGGGGGCTACTACAGTGGGGTTCTGTACTGGGGGAAAGATTGGGCTCAACTCCCAATGCTATAGGGAAAAGTGGGAATTTATAGCCAAGGAGCAGGTTGGGGGTCAGTGGATGGGAAGTTACTAGGAGGGGGTAAGGGTGGATTCTGGCTCAACCGACCTAAACTGACCTAACAGGATTCTTGCCCAAGGCAATCCGGGTGATCAGACACCACCCGGGGGCGGGTCCTGTAGGATCAGGAACCTCATCAGAGTCTAGGGCCCTGGTGATCAAATATCGAGGGTAGGGGCCTCTGGCTAAACCAACTTCGCAGGATTCTTGCTAAAACCGGACAATGGAGATGAACACAGAAGTCCCAAGTCGGGGCCTAGCGGAGAAGAGTTCAGAGGAGCCGGATTGGGTTTGGGCAGGGAGGGACTGTCAGGACCCAGGACAGCGGGGTCGGCTTCACGCACCTGCCGGCCGGGGGCGCGGACACCGCGAGCTGCCTGCAGGGGGCGCGCCGGGCTTCCGCGCGGGCGGCGGGGAACCGGAAGTGCGGGGAGCGCGGGGGCGCTGCCGGAGCCTGGGACGGAGGTGCGTGCGGGCTGGGGGCGGGCCCCACGACCACCCGAATCCGCCTGCCGAGCCCGCCCCGGAAGCCGAGAAGGAGGCACGAGCCCGGGAGGCGGGAGCAGCGCGCCGTCGGGACTGGCTCGGCCTGGCCGCTGGCGGAGACCCGGCCGGCAGCTCTGGGGCCGCAGGGGCGGCTCCCGTCGCCAGCGAGGCCCGCGTGGATGCTCCTGTGTCCCCGGCCTCTGCCCCTCCCGGTTGGCGCGTTTGGTCGCCGCCAGGCAGGGCGGGGTCCCTGGGAGCGGGGCGGGGTCCCCGGGAGCGGGGCAGGCTGGAGTGGGCGCGGGCACCCCTGTGCTCGCGGGGCGCCCGGCCTTCCCCTCGGAGCGCGGCCTCTGTGCGCGGGGCCCGGAGCCGCAGGACTTGGCTGTGAATCCCGGTGCGGTTTCCAGGTTTCGTGTGACCTGGCGGAACCTGCCGGGCTCAGTTCCCGTCTGAAAAACGGGCTCACTACCCTCCGCCGCGGGGCAGGCCAGTGCTGGCGGCTGGCGGTGCCCACGGCGGGGAGTGACCCATCCCGGCCCGAATTTGACAGAAATGAGTCCCTGGCAAAGGGCTGCCCTCCCGGCACCGCACCGGTTAGGACAGTGGTTCTCAGCCTTGGCTGCACATTAGAATCACCTGGGGATCTTTTTAAAATCCTGATTTCTGGGCCCCATCCTCCGGGAATTCTGTTTCTCTGTTACTAATGTTGTGGCCTCACCCCATAACAAAGAAACAGAATTTCCGGAGGATGGGGCCCAGAAATCCGGATTTTAAAAAGATCCCCAGGTGATTCTAATGTGCAGCCAAGGCTGAGAACCACTGGGTTAGGATGATGTCCTGCCTTTGTATTAAGTTGTGAACAGCCCTTCCAGTTGAGCAGTAAACGAAGGAATCTCCTCTCTGGGCGGCCGACTGCCCTCAGCGGCCCCCCCTTTCCTGGGTGGGGGGCGCCCAGCTGCTTCAGAGCCCACTGCGCAGGGGAAGGCAGGCGCCTGCGCCTTGGGGTCACCGGGAGTTGAGGGGTGGCATGGGGGTCTGGGGGCTGCGGTGGAATCGAGTCTCGGAGGCAGCAGAGGCCGAGGGAGCGGAGGGCTGGTGGCCCTTCGGGTCCTCCCTCCGAGGCCGGCGCTGTTGTCCCTGAGCCCCGCTGGTTACACGGACAGAAGAATCTTCGGATGGAGGGAGGGGTTGTTGGCCAAGGAAACCTTATTGTGAGTCAAATGGCCTCAGGGTTTCTTGTCAGCACCCCAAGATGGAGTGAGTGAGAAGCCCAGAGAGGTCATTGGGAGATATTTTAGGGGTAGGATAGATTGGGCACCTGGGGCGGCATGGAGTGGGGGCACCTCCTTTCTTCCTTCCTCCTGGGAGGCTGTTCATCCCTCTTCATGTTCATCGGCTCAGAGCCGAGGCTGCCGGGGGCATTTCTGTTGGGCCGGCTTGTGTGGGGTGTGGGGACCTGGGGCGGGAGGCCCTCCCAGCAGCCTGCCCACCACACCTCCCTGGCTGCCCTGTGAGTGGCCTGAGTCTTGGGCCCTGCTCACCATCCGGGTCGCCTGTGAGCATATTAGAATTCACTGGGCTTTGTTCTTTGTAGGAATCAAAGCTGGACTCCCATTTGAGGACAAACAGGCCTACAGTTAATTCCTGGTGTGATGAGAAGGTGGGATTTGCTGTCCTGGATCAGAAAAGCGAGTCTGTAAGGGAGGGCCCTGACTCTTCATCAGCGACGAGAGAGATGGCAGCCTTACATTCTGGGGATAAGAAGAGGGTCCTTCCCTCCTGGATGACAGCCCAGGGGCCTGAGGAGAGAATGTGGCCGGTGAAGACCCCGAAGAGGAAGAGGAGGAGGATGGCCGCGGTGCCGGCGGCTGCAGCCAGGTGGGACACCTTGGAGTCAGAGTCATCGCAGTGTTGGCAGATCCGTGAGGTGGGCGGGGTTTCAGTCCGTCTCCAGCTCTTAGGAGGTGCACGGGCTGCGTGCAGGAGGCTGAGTGAGCTGTGTCCACCCAGGCAGACGCCTCTGCCTCTTGGTGAATCTGCAACTCCCAGATAGTGGCCCCCTTCTCGGGTCGCACGCATCAGCCAAGCTGTCAAACACCAGGTGGCTAAAATGCCCTTCTCTTCATTTGCAACAATAAGTGTGACCATCAGGTGGGCAAGATGAGTGGGCCAGGCCATCAGCCTCCCTGTGGGCAGACCTCCTGGGACAGGAGCAGCAAGCCCCTGTGTCAGCCCGGATCAGAGGCTGTGGGTGAGCCGGTGGGATGATACCAACTGTGGGGTCGTGAGGCCGCCAGGGAGGAGAGGTCCCTGAACGCTCCTGACGGTCCCGGGTGCTCAGTGCTGCCCCTCTGCCCTTCCTTTTATAAGGTTTCTTAGCTGACCAGCCTCCCTCTCTGACTGCACAGCCTTTCCATACTGTGTTCATGCGTTCAGTTAGGTGTCAGGTGGGTCTTGGCCTGGTGGTCCATGTGACCAGCTCACAGGTATGTGTGTGTCCGTTTGGCTCTCAGGAGTAGCCATCAAGCCTTATTTGTAAATCCCTGGGGACGTTGGCAGAGTTGGGAAGGCCCCACTGTTGCCTCCAAGACCCCCCTCTGCCAGTCACTGGTCCCAAGAATGAGGAAGCTGGTTGATTCCCTGAGGAAGCTGGTGCTCTCATCCCCGGCGGAAGGCCCAGGGATGCAGCTCTGCTTCCTCCTTGAGAGACTGGGGAGCTGTCTGCCCCATCTGTAGCATCGTGCCTTTCTTTCAGACTCCCCGCAGTGAGGACTGTGTACTGCATGAGTGAAGCCGAACTTGTCGATGTTGCTCTGGGGGTCCTGATTGAGGTAAAGTCAGCTGTGTCTTTTAAAAAAATATGTTTTTATTTCAGAGAGAGGAGGGAAGAGGGAGAGTTAGAAACATTGATGAGAAACATTAATCGGCTGCCTCCTGTACACCCCCTATTGGGAACTGAGCCTGCAACCCGGGCATGTCCCCTAACAGGGAATCAAACCAGCCACCTTTCAGTGCATGGGATGAAACTCAACCAACCGAGCCACAACCGTTGGCTGTTCTTGCTCTTTTAACCACAAACTCTTTACCGACTGAAACAGCCGTGGGGAGCCCTCTTGCGTGTCCGCCTCCTTCCACTTCCCCCTTGTCTCATGAATCTCTCCGGCCGTGCTCCCCCACTGTGAGCTGTGCACCAGCCACGCGTCTGGGGCCGGATGCCTGGGGAGGGGAGGTTGGGCAGGGAGAGCAGCCCTGTGTGGGTGACTGTGGGGTGAAGCAGAGGGAACAGGAAGTCTTGGCCTGCTAGTGTTCTCAGGTGGGCAAATTGACTCCTGGCCTCTGCACCTGGCAGAACAGCACTGAGGTCTCCTGTCTTCCTGAAGCTAATAATAATCATACCACCGTAGAGTTGGGTGGTTCTGTATGATAGACCAGGCATTTTTATTGTTTTGTTAATCCTCACTCGAGGATATTTCCCCCATTGATTTTAGAGAGAGTGGAAGAGGGGGAGAGACAGAGAGAGAAACATCAATGTGAGAGAGACACAGTGATTGGTTGCCTCTTCCATATGCCCTGACCAGGGCCAGAATCGAGCCTGCAACCTCAGTATGTGCCCTTGACTGGACTCACATCTGAGACCCTTCAGTCTGTGGGTCAATGGTCTGACCATTGAGCAACCGGCTAGGGCTGACCAGGTATTTTTATATATCACTATCTCTTTTAATCTTTGCCATAATCTGGTGATATGTTATTTCAGATACTGTTATTCCCATTTTACAGATGAAGAAATTGAGAGGCAGGGACTTTCCTTAAGTTGCATAGCCTGTAAGTGACAGAGTGTAGGCCCACACTCGTTTTGTATCCTGTGCTCCTTCCATTGTCACCTGCCTTCCCAGACAAGTTTTTTTGATGTATTTATTTTCTTTTCTACTTTGGTATTCCTCAGGCCTCTGCCCACTTCTCTCCGAGTTGGTCTTGGTTTCTCCCAGAGCTCTGAGAGGTGGAGGGGGGACAGCAGTGGGGTGAAGGAGGTGGAGCGGCCACTGATTTGGGAGCCATGCCCGACCTGGTCAGTGCTGGCTTCGCAGTTGCTTCTGGACATGGTCTCCACCACTGACAGGTTAGGGAAAAAAATTTACACATGTTTCGTCTGGTCTTTCTTCACAGAACCGACAACAGGGAAAGGCCTTGAAGCAGCGGCCCCTGGCAGGCACTGCTGAGCCAGAACTGTCCCCCACCTGCTCGGAGGGGCCGGCTTCTCCCGAGACAAGTGAGGGTGAGGACAGTGGGGAAGCCGCCCTCCCCCCAGGCCAGGGGCGGCCGCAGGGGTCTGCAGGCTTGGAGCCTGCCTGCAGCAGCAGCCCTGAGGAAGATGAGGATGCGTTCAAGTACGTCAGGGAGATATTCTTCAGCTAAGGGACAGGTTCCCAGGACGCTATGGCCGCAACAGCTACCGGACGCTGGGCTTTGGCTCTGCCTGGGGACTGCTCCCAGCCCCGTACCCTTGGGTGGAGCCAGAAGCCCTGACACTTGGCCTTGGGAAGTGAGGGATCCGAATGAACTGCCATCAGAATTCCTCTCTGCATTGTCCTCCCCCGGCACAGGGGTCTGCAGTCCCCATGTCTGTGTATTCAGTGACCAGGCTCCAGGGAAAATGAGGTCACAGTGTCAGACTTATTGGCACCAAAGAATCAATTTAATAACTTTCAAACAGTAAAAAGTATGGCTGCTAAATACACCAGAATTGTCCAGTTTTGGCAGTACCATCTCTCCGTGAGGAGGAAGCCCAATTTACAGTTTCCCTCACAGGCAGCCAGGCAATCCCTGAGCCGCCCTCTTAGCCCTGAAGACATTTTGCCCATAGTGCTCTGCTCTGTCTGGGAGCTTAGCGCTCCCGGGGTACCTTTGGTCCAAGCCTTCTACCCATCAGACAGGCCTCCTCTCCCGAGCTGCCCCCTTCCTTCTACTTGGCGGCCTTGGCTTTGATCCCTGGCCACTCTGAAAGTGCGAGTGGGACAGGCTCCCAAAGTGGACGCTAAGGACAAGAGGTCAGGGCCGAGTCCACGTTGCCTCTGTAGTCAGTGTGGCTTTTGGCAGGCAGAGTGAGGCAACCATGGTTATACAGTTTTTCAATATACAGTGCTGAAAAGTAAATTCCCCCTGCACAAGTGGTGCTTGTATCCTTTCTAGGTCTAGCTTGAGCGGTGAAGGGACGCAGCGTTTGTGGAACCATTCAGTCCTGTTCACCCTCCCGCCCCCCCAGGATTCGGCATGCTGTGCTCTCGAACGCCCAGGTCCCATGTTAGGAATGGCGTGCCACCTCACTCCCCTGCTGTCCGGCTTGGAGCCAGCAGCCCAGGGGAACTTGAGGGACTCGCGCTGAGATCCCCTGTGCCTTTGGGAGTGGTGTCATGGGGAGGGGTGAGAAAGGGGGAAGCTTGCTAACCAGGGCCCCGGGGACACTGAGGTGCTCTCAGTGTTCCCCGTTTGTCGCCATGAACCTTCCCTGGGTCTCAGTTTGGCCTTTGGCCAATCATCCTGGAAATCTGGCCCTGGGACAGGAACCCTTCTCTGGCCACCATCCTGAGAATGAAGTAAGAATGGTTTGCTCGGATCAGTCAGTGAAACAGGAATTCTCATGACAAGGAGCTACGTGGTGTTAGCCGTCCCAAAGGACAGACCAGCCAACACCAAGGAGCCAGGGCCCAGTCACCCTCACAGCCCGGCCTCCTTTATGCCAGTGCCCCTTCCTCAGTGGGGCCCATCTGCTCAAGCTTGAGATCAGTATTAGCTATGAAGCAGGGTGGCTGCGAAAACACCAGCCCACGAGGCCTCTGGCGCCTGTCTGAGCCTCCTTCAAGCAGCCTGGGAGCCTCTGGACACGGCTAGCAGCTCTCCAGCTTGCTCTTGTCATCTGCCCTTTGGGGGAACATGACTGTGGTCATCAGCAAGAGGACCAGCAAGGCCTGGGCAGCGGCCAGAGCTAGGAATCCAGGCCCCAGGAGGGAGGGTGTGACCCACTTCCAGGTGTAGGTGAGGAAGAGGCCCAGGCCCCCGGCCAGCAGCATGGAGGCCATCGCCAGGAAGCACACAGCCAGATGCCACTCGCCCTCGCTCCTGTTGCAGCGGGCCAGGAGCAGAGGCAGCGGGACAAAGAGGGTGAGCACCAGGGCCCCGTACACGCCAAGCCTGGCCAGGGCCAGGGCGCCCTGAGGCAGCCCCAGGGCCTCCAGCTCAGGGAACTGGTGGCACTGCAGGCAGCCCGCGCTCTCGTTCCACAGGCAGAAGTTGTAGAAGCCGATTCTCAGGTTGGGCAGGTTGATGAGGTCACCCGCCTTCCAGAGGAGAGCGTAGAACAGCAGGAAGATGGCCAGGACCACGAGGACCATGATGCCCAGGAACAGCAGCTGGTCGCCCCGCCTGGGTCTGGGGAGGCTCATCTTTTGTTCTCGGCACGGCCACCCTCCTGGGAACCTGAGGGAAGTCACATCAGTGAGTGTCCAGCTCTCCCTTTCTCCCAGTTTCTTCACAAGCTCATGCTCTCCCTTCTGGAATTCCATAAAACCTGTGGCAAACTCCCACCCTCTCCCACTCCACCGCCTCCAAGAAATGTGAGGTGACTTGTCGCCAGGACAGGCTCTCCAGGCAGCTCTGCGTGCCTCAGACATGCAGCGTGCACACCACAAGCCCCTGAAGACACCTGTGAGGTTTCTCAGACCCCTTGCCCAGGGCGAGGGGCAAGGCTGTTACTGGGACTTGAAGGAAGAGGCAGATGCTAAGGGTCCTGGCGACCCCCTAGGACCAAAGGGAGCTGTAAGGATGACCATCGCTGGGCCGCAAGCCAGTTACCTCAGAACTGGGGTTGGGGCAGGCGCTGGTGTTCTCGCAGCTCTGCTGCTCCTGGCTGAGCGGGTGAGGACCACCAGAGTCCCTGCCTGCTCCGGCAACACGTTCCTGGGCCAAGACGAGATGCCGCCTGGTGATGAAATCACATCATTTTAGAACAACTACAGTATTTTTTTTTCCTGACAACACTAATATACGTTGATTATTTTTTTGAAATCTTGAAAAATATTTAAAAGGAAAATATATAAAAACAACCTTTTTCCCACCGCATACGGTAGAACCACTGTTAACCAATATTCAGTATTTGTAAATAATCATACCATTAAGCATAATGCTTTTCTTACTGAATATTAGACACATTTTTCAAAGCTGTTTAATATTCTTCAAAAACATAGTCAATGGCTGTATGGTAGTTCATGTCACAGATTTACCCATTACACTATTATTGGACAAATAGTTTTCATTTTTCACCTTTATAATTGATAGTCAAGGTAAGTGCTAACTATGTAACAGTGCAATTATTGTGTCAAGGGGAGAATCCTTTTTAGTAATTTTATTGCATATTGCCAAACTGACCTACATAAAACTTGCCTAACCCTCCCCACCATTTTTGAAAAAATCCTTTCACTACATTTTAAATCAGTAGAACTTTTCCCAATCGGCATCTAAAATAGTCTGCCCTCTGTATGTAATTTTTCCAGTACGGGACAGAACAGCCCTTCACACAGTGAAGTGCCCAGGAACCAGTGCTGGACGCCAGACGAGACAGGATGCTGAAGCCAGAATCCTGTCGGTCCCCCAGCCAGGAGAGCCAAGTGGCATTCAGCAGTGAAGTGAGCAGTGGCCATTGGTGGCCCTGGGGAGAGGCCCCGAGACACAGGCCTGGAGATGAACTTCTGAAGGGACCCTCAGGGGAGTAGTCCCTCTACTAAGAGTGGACTGGAGGATCCTGACCACACCCCACACCTGCTCTGCAAGAGCTGAAGGAGCAAATGGAAAAGAACAGTCTGAAGGGACAGGATGTAGGACAGGCAGAGAGGCGGCGTCTTAGTCCCTACGGCTGCTGTAGCAGAAATGCCATAGAAACTTATTCCTCACAGTTCTGGAGGCTGGATGTCCAAGCACAGGTGCCTGCAGACTCCGAGTCTGGTGCAGCCCACTTCCTGGTTCAGCGATGACACCTCTGTGTCCTCGGTGAAGGGCAAGGGAGCTAGCTCTCTGGGCCCTTTTTATAACCATCCCCGTTCCTGAGGGCTCCACCCTCATGACCTAATCATCTCCCTAAGGCTCCACCTAGTATCACGATGGAGATCAGGTTTCAACATATGGGGGCGGGGAAGGCACAAACATGCAGTCTGGCAGGTGGCTCCATTCAAAGGACCTGAGTGAATGCAAATAATGAGAATAAAGATTTATCAGTGACTCCCAGGCAGAGACCCAGGGATATTGCCTGGGGGTGAGGCAGGTGCCCGTTAGAACGGGAACCTAAACGTAATCACACAGGGAAGGCTCGCCTCCAAGCTGCCACCACCTGACCGCGGTCTTCTGCCCGTGGCACCTGCGAGCTGGGCCGGGAGCTCTGAGCTGGGGGTGAGGGCCAGCTCAGTGGAGCCCGGGGAGCTGCCCCTGCAGCCACTGATCCTCCGTTCCTGGAGGCCTGAATTGGTGAAACCGAGAAGCTGGAGGCCCCGTTTGAAGGTGGTTGGGAGAGTCCTGCAGCTATGGCGCCTGCTACAGATTTATCAGGAATGAAAATGGTGTCTTTAGTCCATACTTTATCAGATTGAGATAATAGTTTTAGCCAGTTAGGGCCCATCGGGGAGAAATTCCCAGCAGGACATATTTTGCATATTTAACACATGCTTGCATAAGCCTCTGTCTGCATGTTTAGTGACGGTAGGCATTTCATGGTGGAAAGTAGATTTCTAGGCCTGGAACCCCGATTTCTGTCATTGTGCTGCAGGAAGTAAGATTTGACTTGCCTCCCATGTCCAGAAACCAACAGGCTGGGACTTGCCTTTGTATAAATGCTCCTTATTTCTCCTATATCGAGCCTGTTATATTTGGGTTCCAAAGAAGTCACCATTAAACTTCTTGAAAACACGGCTCCCTGGAGAAAGATCATGGGACTTCTCAGGAGGAAACTGTCAGCCGCCTTCCAGCAGCTCCTCCAGCCCTTTGTTTCTGACTTCCTGTTTTTCTCGCATCTGACCTTTTGGAGTTTTCAATAGAGTGAAACAAAATAAAAGCTAAGAAACCCAGATTGTGTGGAGAAGGTGCAGGGTCTCTGGTTCCCTTTATTCTTCTGTCCTCCCCATGTGTGAGGAGTTGAGTCCCAGCTCGGGGGCCTGGGTCTCCACCGTCAGGCCTGACTTAGAACTTGGACTTGGAATTCTCCAGTGAGGCCCTGCTCCCTTGGGTCTTCCAGTCTTGCTTTGCTTAATCCAGCGTCTCTCAGGCTGTCCTCCTTTCCGTCTGCCCAACTCCTAAAGTTCCACCCTGTTTTCTGTTCCTCTAAACCAGTGGTTCTCAACCTTCCTAATGCCGAGACCCTTTAATACAGTTCCTCATGTTGTGGTGACCCCCAATTTCATTGTTACAAATTGAACATAATTCAAGCATAGTGATTAATCACAAAAACAATATGTAATTATATATGTGTTTTCCGATGGCGACCCCTGTGAAAGGGTCGTTCAACCCCCAAAGGGGTCGCGACCCACAGGTTGAGAACCGCTGCTCTAAACCCTACAGATTCCCCCAGCTTCCCGGGACTATCCTAGCCACTCCGAGCCAGCCCAGAGCTAGAACGTATGCTGTGATCTCTCCCAGGGACGACTTTCCTCTGTCTTCCATGTTCTCCCCAGCATGGTGCTGATACACAGGAGGAACTCGCTCTGTCCTTTCACGTACATATCTTAATATGCACCTATCTTAAGACACCTTGAGGGGAGGGGCCGTGTTCTGTGTCACACACACTCAACACCGTGCTGGGATGGCCCTACACGCTTCCTCTTGGAAATACGGACAGACTTCGGGAGCTTGTGGACAGAGAGGTTGGAGGCTCATCCTGGCTTCCTTTTCTAAACCTTTCACAGTCGACGGGCATTTGGTTGGGAAACCCCATGGCACCCTTCTCCGAGACTGTCCTAGGAGCCTACCCTGTTGTTTGTTTTGGCTTTTAAGAATCATGTAATCATAGTTATCACGCTCTCACAACTATGAGCCTTTTAATTCCCTTTAATGATAAGCGGGTGCTTCCTTCAGAGGGCAAAGGGAGGCTGCTGAATCATTGTTGCCATTTTTAGGTGAATTGTTTTCCGTTTTAAATAAAGTACATACTTGCTGATGGCAGATGACTAGAAATGTGGAAGTCTGATCCATAACCTCCGGGCGTAGAAATGACCACTTTTAACAACACGTTTCCTTCTGGAACGCTGTTTTGCAGAGTTGTTTACATTAAGTACATCTGTTTATGTCTCCCTTTGTAAATATCTTTATAGCATGAATATTTCCTCACATCACTAGAAATGTCCCCTACATGATATTTCGAATGACTGCATAGCAGTTGAACAGTTTAAAGTTTTTATAGATTATGTTTTATAACATTACTTTGTAATATTATAATGTTATGGTGAATATATTTGTGGATCAATTTATCCTTTGTGAACAAAAACTATGCAATACACCTGACAAGCTTGGGCTGGAGGCCCCTGGCAGGCCTGACAAGCTCTGTGACCCAAAGTAGCCTCACAGGATGGCCTGGTCACAAATTCCTAGCGCGGCAGGTCATGCAGCCAATCACTTCCAGGCTACAGCTTCCTTAGCGAGTCAATCTTTACCTCAGGTGAACTCTGTTCTTATGCATCTAGGATGACCTTCCCAATGTCAGAGGGATTCCCTTTTCCAGGCCCCCTGAAGGCACAACGCCCACACCAGAGCACAAGGCCACAGCATCCCTTCTTAGCTTGCTCCTTGCATGCCAGCTGTGTGTGCGGGAAATGTTCATTATTAGCGAACCTGTACCCGCCAATGGAAAAGAAATGTGTGTTTCTCCATTTTGTCTTTTATCCAAAACCAGGGATTTTCCTGCTTTGCTCTCTCCCACCTGCCTCCTTAATCTACCACCAATGGATTTTATGTCCCTTTTTACGTCTCCTCCTTTGATTCTAATGTATAAAATACACTGCAAAACTGCCATTCTCTGGAGCATTTGAGATCTTGTTTTCTGGCATAGATAGTCACTTTGGCTCAAACAGACTGATACAAATTCTCTACAGATTTGAACACTTCTTCCGTGGACACTTCCACCAGCAGCTGGGAGAATGCTGATTCTCTCATCGGCCCCAGTGTTGGGCGTTCTCCAGTCTTTTCATCTTTGATAATGACCAGTGACCTAGCATCGTCACCGTTTCTCTTTCATGAGTCAAGCTCCACATTTTCCAAGTGTCGTTTGATGACTATAGTTTTTTCTCGTGCCGTGCTCTCAGTTCCTCTGTGTGTCTTTTTCGTATTATCGAGTTTTGGTTTTGCTTCTCAGCCCGTATGAGCCCCTTTGTAAATAAAGGCTGCTAGCCCTTTGCCGTCGTAATTGTTACAATAAGGCACAACCCTGTGCTGCACCAGGGCCCCTGGGCCAAGACACAGATTGAGACTCCACATCAGTGTGTTCCGACTTGGCCACTGTTACTTGCGAGTCCCAGTTTGGGAAGCAGAAGGCAAAGATTCTCAGCCTATTCAGCTGAGGCAGGTTGTCTGTTGTTGTTTTCCATTTAAGCATTTCTAAAATGTTCACGCTGACGGGATGGTGACTGGGACACACACTTCACACCCTATTCTTGGCAGTTTCATATTAAAAGAGTGAGATGTTCATGAGGCTGTGTCTGAGGGAGGATTACAATTCTGGCAGAAATGGCATTGAGAACCCCTCTGGCTGTCCATCATGCTAAGGAACAGCCCCAGGCTGCCCAGCCCCGGTGCAGGGCACCAGCGGGCAGAGAGCAGCAGCGTGCAGGCCCAGCCTGTGTGAGTAGGAACTGCCAGGGAGGTGCCCGGGGCTGGGAGGAGCACTCGCAGGGCTGGGAGCAGGAAGGCCCCGTCAGCGGGAACCCTTGCTGATTTATTTAAGATTTCACGTGCTGCCGAGACCGGTTTGGCTCAGTGGATAGAGCGTCGGCCTGTGGACTGAAAGGTCCCAGGTTCGATTCCGGTCAAGGGCATGTACCTGGGTTGCAGGCACATCCCCAGTGGGGAATGTGCAGGAGGCAGCTGATCGATGTTTCTCTCTCATCGATGTTTCTGACTCTCTATCTCTCTCCCTTCCTCTCTGTAAAAAATCAATAAAATATATTTAAAAAAAAAAAAAAAAAAAAAAAAAGATTTCACGTGCCGCTTGCTCTCTCCAGTCACAGAATCAAAATGAACTTACAAACAACCCATTGTGTCTGCCTTTTCATAGCGGATTTCTAGGGCCAATGTCTGCCTCCTGAGCATACGCTGTGCCTTTTTCTTTTTCTTTTTTAAAAATATATTTTATTGATTTTTTACAGAGAGGAAGGGAGAGGGATAGAGAGTTAGAAACATCATGAGAGAGAAACATTGATCAGCTACCTCCTGCACACCCCTTACTGGGGATGTGCCTGCAACCAAGGTACATGCCCTTGACCGGAATCGAACCTGGGACCCTCCAGTCCGCAGGCCGACGCTCTATCCAGTGAGTCAAACCAGCCAGGGCTGTGCCCTTTTCTTACACGCGGCTATTGCATAACTTAATAAACAGCAGTCATGCACTCAGTTATCATTTCTAACTTGTCACTGCTCTAAAGGCTCTCATATTACCTTTTCATCTTATGCCAATATTTGAGTTTCCTAGTAAACTCCCTTCTCCTCTACTTTATCTTAGACCAGCGGTTCTCAACCTGTGGGTCACGACCCCTTTGGGGGTCGAACGACCCTTTCACAGGGGTCGCCTAAGACCATCAGAAAACACATATATAAGTACATATTGTTTTTTTGTTTTTTAAATATATATTTTATTGGTTTTTTACAGAGAGGAAGGGAGAGGGATAGAGAGTTAGAAACATCGATGAGAGAGAAACATCGATCAGCTGCCTCCTGCACACCCCCCACTGGGGATGTGCCCGCAACCAAGGTACATGCCCTTGACCGGAATCGAACCTGGGACCCCTGAGCCCGCAGGCCGACACTCTATCCGCTGAGCCAAACCGGTTAGGGCGAGTACATCTTGTTTTTTGTGATTAATCACTATGCTTTAATTATGTTCAATTTGTAACAATGAAAATACATCCTGCATATCAGATATTTACGATTCATAACAGTAGCAAAATTACAGTTATGATGTAGCAAAGAAAATAATTTTATGGTTGGGGGTCACCACAACATGAGGAACTGTATTAAAGGGTCGCAGCATTAGGAAGGTTGAGAACACTGTCTTATACAAAAGGACCCCCCCCAACCAAAAAAATAAAAAGATTCTTCTGTGTAGTTTTTTAAAAAATTCATTCTTCCTGCCAGATGGGTGAGGCTATTGAGTAATCAGACTTGATTTAGAGCTTGGTTTATTTAGTTTCCCACCATTTACCTGCCTCCTCACCTGCATGTCTTGGCCACAGATAATGCCTGAGGCCAGCCTCACAGCATGCCTACACGGCGACCCAGAGGACCGTACCCACCAGCAGTGCCAGCTATTATGTTCCTTACAGCTCAGTGAAGCCTCGCAGTGTGCCCAGCAGAGAGGACCGCAGGTCCCCATGGAGAATGTCCCCCCCGTCAGCGATCCCTCTCCACGGGGTGGGGACTGGACGCCGGCACACTTGAGTTCCTCCTCCAGAACAGCACGCTCCACCTGGCAGGCAGGTGTATGCCTGGACCTTTCTACCAAGGGGGACTCGGCTTACCAAGGGTGCCCTCTGTTCATGGGCAACATTGGCAGGAACGGGACACCTCGTGCTGTTACTGCCACGTCAGCTCTCTGACCTCGTCTCATCTTCTGACCCCCCCCACCCCCCAGCTTCTGCTACAACCCCTTTTTCCTTATTTTCCAAAAATTTGGGCCAAGCTCAGGGCTTTTGTGCTTGCCATTCCCCCTGCCTGGAATGCTCTTCCATTAAATATACTTCCCTCCCTCGCCTCCCTCAGTCAGGCCATCCTGGTTGGCTTTTTAAACCGCACCAGCCCCTCCGAAGTCCCCGGCACTGCCCCGCCCCTTCCTGCTCTTCATAGCATGGCACCATCCCGCAGTTCTAAATGTTGTACTTACTGTCTTTACCACCCCAGGAGAATGGGAGCTCTATAAGGACAAGGAATTTTGCCTGTTACTCATTTTTACGTATCTATGGTTGGCTGGATATCTCTTGACCTATTATCTATCATCTATCAAAATTCTATCTTTTACCCTGGCCTGTGTGATTCCAGGTTTGGGCATATACTTAGGTTTTGGGTTCGATACCCTATAGGGTGAGTATGGGAGGCAACCAACCAATGTCTCTCACTCTCTCTTCCTCTCTAAACATCCTTGACTGAGGATTAAAAAGGAAGGAAGGAAGGAAGGAAGGAAGGGAGGGAGGGAGGGAACTGTTTGGTCGCGTGAGTCCCAGGAATTCGGCTGTCACATAGGGACCTGGTGGCTAAGACATGGACCTTGGAGCCAGACCATCTGGGTTCCCATCGCTGTTCTGTTGCTCGCTGGTCCTGTGGCCTTGGGCATATCACCAGCATCCATTCGCCCCTCCCCTCTCTCAATGCTCTGTGAGACTCAGGTGAGTTCATTTTACCCCTAGAACAACCGCACCTGTGGCTGCTGTAACTCCACCAAGGAAGCCGTGACACCGAGAGAGAAAAGGGAAGAGCGAGGGAGAGGTGGAGGCTGGGGGACTGTAACATGAGCCCAGAGAAGCGAAGCTCAGGAGGAAAGTGTTAACAGAAGAAAGCTGGGAAAGGGAGCCTGCCTGGGAGAGGCAGCTGTCACTTCCTCCTCCTCCTCCTCCTCCCCCCTCCTCCCCCCTTCCTCTCCTCCTCCTCCTCCTCCTTCTCCTCCTCCTCCTCCTCCTCCTCGGCCACAGGCCTGCCTGTCTCTGGCTGAACTTTTGTGTTCATGGTCTGGGTGTGGCTCCCACACATGAAAAGGGAAAAAGCAAGACATTTGTGTCTTATTTCCTTTGGTGAAGTATGAGCCCAGGTTCTCTTTGTTTCAAAAGGGGGCCTCAGCAGTTTCCTGAAGGCATTTGGGGGGCAGCCTCCTGGGTTCCCCAGAGTGCGCCTCGGGAGGCCAGGCCTGCAAGCGGCTCTTTAGGAAATGCTGTGACATCTGACCGACTTAATTCTCCACCATAAATAAAAACAGCTTTACCAGCAGAAATACGACACCACGTGACTGCAATATCTAGCGGGCAGCCTGGGTCCCACCACCTTCACACACAGCAGGCTGCTGCAACAGGCTGTTTCAACGCTTCCATTAATATTAACTTGCTAACTGTTCACTTGCTTGTTATTTATTAGCCCTTTGCTAGAGATGATCCAGCTAGGAACAAAGGTCAAAAAAAATTTTTAGAGGGAGGAAAAAAATCCTTAAAAAAAATGAGAAAATGCTTGTACCTTGGAACCCTTCCTCACTTGTTTTTATTGGTGGGACTCCACAGTCAAGTTCACAGGAGGCTAAGGTTCATGGACCCAAAGCAGAGTGGAAGACAAACAGCACTAGACACGAGGGATGCCTCCCGTCGTGGCCTCGGTCCTGCGCCACCTCTGCTGCGGTCATGACGGAGGCTCCCAGGCCCTCTCCTCCTGACCACCCACCATCCCACCTGGTGGCCCCATTAACGATGCATTTTTGGATGATTTCCAGAGTCACATGCCAGGGAACCAGTAACACGAGGGCAAACCAGGGGCCTGCTTTCATTGGGCTTGTGCTCTACCTGGGGTGAAAAATACCGAACACATATTAAAACACACACACACACACACACACATTTAATTTCAGACAGGAGGGGAAAGGGAGACAGAAACATCAATGATGAGAGAGAATCATTGATTGGCTGCCTCCTGCACGCTCCCCACTGAGAATCGAGGCCGCAACCCGGGCATATGCCCTGACTGGGAATTGAACTGTGACCTCCTGGTTCATAGGTCAGCGCTCAACCGCTGAGCCAAGCCAGTTGGGCTTAAACACATATTTAAAAAATAATAATAATTATAACTTCTGAAAAACTTTGGGAAGTCATAAAGAGGATGAAGTGGAGACACTGGCAGGAGGAAGTGGCGAGCCTAGATCAGGGGTCAGGGAAGGCCTGGGGGTATGAAAGGCCATTCTTGGGCCAAGGGAAGAGCCTCCTGGGAGGAGAGAGCAATTGTGATAAACGTGCTGTTGGGAGAGGAACAGACTGCAGACCGGGGGGCTGCAGCCCAACTAAGAAGAAGGGACCAGAAGATACTGGACAGGTGAGTGGGGCCCAGATCCCCAAGGGCCTTGTAGGCCAAGGCGGACGGTTTGGATTGTGTCCTCTGACTCATAGGCCCCCAGAGGGTGGGGCTGAAAACGCAGGCACAGGTGAAAAGGGAAAAAGCTAGACAGACGCTGAGGGGGGAGGCGAGGAGCAATGCCGGGGGTTACTCAGGACCCTGCTGCCACCAGCCTTGCTGGGAAGACCAAGGCCTGTCCATGACTTTGTACCTAACAGTCAAAGAAAAGTGGAGACAAAGGCAAAGAATAATAGTCAACGTAGACCTTGACCTTAATTTTTGCAAAGATATTTGAGAGGTGGCAGGAAGGGAGGCTAAGGTTTTCATGAACTTCACCTCCATCCCACACAAGAGGATGTTGCTCTTTCCTGTGAGCTTCAGATGCACGTGAAATGGCTTCTGAACAAGTGCAGAATAGCTCAGAGAGAGCAGGTGCTAAGGGGCCACCCTGCACCCCTCAGGCCAGCATTTGGGAACCTCAGAAAGTGGCTTTTCCCCGCTCGCTGCGGCTCTGCTTCCAGGAGGAAGGGATGCCTGAGGATGGGCAGAGACGGCCGTTCCTTCTTCTCTGGCCAGGACCTCGCTGTTAGAACGCCCCTCCCTCCTGCTGCCAAGTGGACAAAAGCGCTGGGATCTGGGGGTCACCTCCCAAAGTCTCCTGAGGCCTAGGTGTGGGCTGATAAAGTTAATTCATCTATTGGGACCCACACAACGGAGGCTGGGCCTGTCACAAATCCAAATCTAGGTCAACACTTAGGGGAAACACCTGTCACAGAGACCTAACAGGCACGAGCCACAGTCCTGCACCTCAGCACTGGCTCGGTCCTCTAGCTCGATGAGGAGATTCCCCCCCAACCAGCCCTGCCGGTCTCCGTGGCCTCCTCTAACTCCATACAACTCGCTCTTGCCAGCATCCCGCAGGAGGAGGCTCCACTGCGGTGGGTGCTGGGTTGGTGAACGTGGAGGTGCTGGGAGGGTGGCGTGGTACCCCCCCACCCCCAGACTTTCCCTAGGCGTCTCTTCCAGCCGCTGGTCCTGAGTTGTATCCTTTTGTAATAAATGGATTGTTTTGCTTTGACTAAAGGAATGAGCACAGTGGTTACTAAACTGCTTTAGTTTCATCATTCACAGGCAGGTCTGAGAGCTGAGGCAGTGCGAGCCCAGGCACAGGCTCGGCAGGATCTCAGGTGCGAATGAGAACATACTCTCCGTGGATTTGAAGACTCAGCTTCCAAAATATTCGTCATGTTTATTGATTAACTTTAAGCTATATCACTGGGAGGCCGGCGGCAGGCTAGTCGCAGAAGCAACCCTGTCTCCGGTTCCCAGGTAGATTTCTAGAACAACTGGAGGGGAAGTTGGGCCGAATAAAACGCCATGGCAGGTCCCGACGGGCAGCTCCGGAGGGGGGACTGACTCTGAAAAGTTATGCATACGACTGACACAGGATGGAAATGGCGCCGTAATTTAGTGGAAGAACGGGTTTCTTATTACTGCGGAGGCCATTTGTTAACTGAAAACAAAACTATTTTACGTCCTCATGTCATTCACTCCGAGTACCCAAATAAATTGCACGTGGATCCAATAGTAAAATGTAGTGAACAGAAACATAGAAGCATGTATATATTTGATTTATAAGAGCGCTCTGAGCTTAAAAGCAAATTGAAACCACAAAGAAAAACTGTACAGATTTAACTATTTAAAATACACAACAAAACAACATACATTTTAAAAAGTCAATGAGCACGCCCTGGCTGGTGCCCGTGGTTAGAGTGTCGGCTCCCACACTGAAGGGTCTCAGGTTGGATTCCTGGTCAAGGGCACATGCCTGGGTTTCGGGTTGGATCCCCGGCCCCGGATGGGGCACCTTCAAGAGGCAACCAATCAATGTGTCTCTCTCACATCCATGTTTCTCTCCCTTTCTCCCTCTCTCTCTCTTTCTCCCTCCCTTCCACGCTCTCTAAGAATCAGTGGGAAAAATATCCTCGGTGAGGATTAACAAACAAACGAAACAGGTAAATGTGCATGAAAACTATCTGCAACAAAAAATGAAATGATTACTATACCTAATATATAAAATGTTTATGCAAACAGATACAAGGAAACATTAACCCCCTAAAACAGGGGTCCTCAAACTACGGCCCGCGGGCCACATGCGGCCCGCCGAAAATATTTATCCGGCCCGCCAGGTGTTTTTGCCGCTGCTGTGTGCATGGGAATTTGTTCATAGTTTTTTTTTAAACTATAGTCCAGCCCTCCAACGGTCTGAGGGACAGTGAACTGGACTCCTGTTTAAAAAGTTTGAGGACCCCTGCCCTAAAAGTAGACAAGAAATATGAAGGGGTATTTGAGATATTTGACAAAAGAAGGAATGCAAAACAGTAGAGCACTGTAAACAACTTCTCTGTCCTCTCCACCAAGTGTGTGGGGGTCGGGGGGGTGGGGGAGGGGTTCCTCCACCAAGCAGTTCTCTGGATGCCCTACAGTTTAACTTAATTCTGACACCATCTACCTGGAGATGGCCTCAGATCCCACAGTTAAGGGCTTGCTTCCACAAGGACCACCCTCCACTTCAGATGCGAACCTCAGGTCTAGATCGTCACCTGTGCTTCTGACTGACTGGTTATAATTGGGAGGTTACTAGGTTACTGGTTTATTATAAAAGGATACAACTCAGGACCAGCCAGTGGAAGAGACACCTAGGGAAGGTATGGGGGCGGGGGGTGAGCAGGGGCGTGGAGGGAGCAGGCCACCCTCCCAGCACCTCTCCAACCCTGTGCTGCAGGGATGATGAAGGTTTCAGTACACAGGCAGGACTGATCAGATCATCGCCCTTGGTGAGACTCAGTCTCCAGCTGCTCACCTCCCTGAGGTCAGGGTGGGGCTGAAAGCTCCAGCCCTCTAATCACATGCTTGCTTTCTCCTGCAACTTGGGACTTTCCAGAAGTCACCCCCTGATGTGGTTTAAAGGGCTTGCTATGGATAAATAAGACACTTTTAACTTATGATCACTTAAGAAATCCCAAAAGTTTTTAGGAGCTCTGAGCCAGGAATGGGGACAAAGAACAAATACATATTTATTAGAAATCACTGTATCACATTAACTAACATAAAAAGGTCTATACCTTAGGCCATGTAGTCAAAGATATGCCCAGGAAAACAACCTATGTACTTCATCAAAACAGCCAATAAAAACACTTGATCCCAAGATGCAGTAAAATGGCATTCTCATACAATGACTGTGGAGGTGAAATTCTTACAAACTTTCTGGAAGCAATTTGGCAATATGCATTAAAAATCCTAAAAACAGTCACATCTTTTGGCCAAGTAATTCCACTTACAAGTCTATCTTAAGGCAGCAATCACAAATGCAATCAATGATTCCGATCCAGGAATGCTCATCAGAGTATTATTTGGACAAAAAATGGAAAGCAATGTGGAAGCCCAACATCAGAATTAAATGACATATCAAGATGATGAAACTTGATGAAATGACATACCAAGATGATGAAACTCTATGCAACCTTTAGAAAAACCAGATATATCTAGATAGTGGCATTATAGGCAGTTGTTCTTTTTGCATTAAAGATATTTCCAGAACTATGTTATATTTATAAAAAAAGTGAAGCAATAAAACAAGCAGCTTGCCGAAACCGGTTTGGCTCGGTGGATAGAGCGTCGGCCTGCGGACTGAAGGGTTCCGGGTTCGATTCCGGTCAAGGGCATGTACCTTGGTTGCGAGCACGTCCCCAGTGGGGGATGTGCAGGAGGCAGCTGATCGATGTTTCTCTCTCATCGATGTTTCTGACTCTCTATCTCTCTCCCTTCCTCTCTGTAAAAAATCAATAAAATATATTAAAAAAAAATAAAAAATAAAAATAAAACAAGCAGCTAACTCAGCATTCAGATCAGGGAGGAAGCTGGAAAGAACGGTGAAAAGAGGGAACACTTGCTGAGTGAACCGAGACCATCACGTGAACTGACTCAGAGGCCCAGGACTTCAGGAGGGAGGGGGCACAGGGGACAAATACTAAAAAATGTACTTGTCATGAGGGAGGAAGGAAAGAAGGGGTCACACATATGCATGCATTTTTCTTCCTTTTTTCAAAGAACTTTTTCATCTTACAGGTGAAGAAGATAATGAAAGTTATTAGAGAAAGAGCCCATATTAAAAAACAAAAACCTTTGAGGATGTACGCCAACAGATCTAAAACCCCACATGCATTTCCATCAAGGAATGAGAAGCCATGGCATCCAATCACACAGGCACTGAAAATCTCTTAGACCCTGTGATATCCTTTCTGAGTCAGGAACACAGGCTGACAAGCTTAATCCACAGCATGTATGTTTAGGATCTACGAACAATCCACCTCCCCAGCCACGGGCGTTAGTGCAGACTGTGTGCAAGCCCCTGCTGCCCGCGGTCATCCCCGCGTTTCCACCCAGTGCTACTGGCGTTGCCCTCACCATGTCCTAGGCCAGAGACACCCAGGGTGATGCTGAAGGGAGGACGGAGAGCAGAGAGCACGGGGTAATCAGACAGGGGGGAGGAAGGTCGCAGACACTGACAGCCGATACTTTCGCATGCCCACGGCTAGAATGTGAAAGGTCTCGGGGGTAAGAAAACAAACTCATCTTGCACGGAGAGGCAGGCTGGGCAATCGAGGGTGCCGGGAGGGCGGGTACTCACCCAAAGGCGATGCAGAGCCCACAGAAACGCTCCTAAACCGGAGGAGCAGGAGCTCAGGTGCGGGTTGTTCTTTCTCGCTGGCTTGCTCGTGTCAGGCCCCGGGCCCCAGGACAGGACGTGTCAGGCCCCCGGAGCGGGACGAGGTGCGGAACAGGCAGACCAGGCAGAGCTGCGCCGCGACCTGCCCGCATTTGCACTGGTACCTCGCAGAGTAAACAGCTCTCTGAACTTTGGCCCACTCGTGCTGAGGTCACCAGCTGATTTCACTTTCGTTTCTTAACTGGCTCTTGTTGGCCCCTGACTTCTCGGAAAGAAGGCTGTAAACAATGCTGTGCTGCTCTCTACCCAAACTGGAGCCGGCCAACCCACTGGCTTCAAGACCAGATAAGTGTCTTGATTGTATCACACAACAATTCCAGGAAAGACACGGGCCAACACACTCTCCAATCTCTGAGTGACTTAAACTGCAAGGTAAGCACAACCAGGAATCATGTAGAAGGGACTTCTGAGCCAGGTCCAAGCCCCCGGACCCACTGGGAAGCAGGTATGCCATCTGGGCCCCTACTTCTCAGAAATCAGCTTTGTGATGCCTGGCTTCTCTGGACACACAGCATTCTCACCGGTTGATTTGGTCTATGCTGAGCAGCTGGGGCAGCTCTTTTAAAATAAGAGAATGAGACTTTCATGTTTGAAATCATGGGGACTCCCAGCCAGAGTTTTAAAAACTGCTTGCTTTGCTCACATGGCCATTTGGAAATTCCAAGTGTGGTTAAGCTTAGTTATTATCTAGTAATAGTGCTGAATCCTTCAGGGTTTCTCTGCCCCTCCCCCCCAAAATGAGCTCTTTGATCTGCTACATTTTCCCCTCTTTGAAGTTCGTTTAAGCTCAAAAACTAGAAAGAGGTGATGTGACCCAACAGAAAGCAAGAATAGAGGCCTTGGCATCAGGGAGCTCTGTGAGAAATTAGCAAATTATTTAATCTCTGGGTTAAAGGACATTGAAAACGAAAGCAGGACTACGTGCACAGCTGTTGTGGAAATGGGATATAATGTATGAGCACAGTAGGGACTGGGCACGTAGTAACCGTAGCTGTTATTATTAAAAGCAACATTTCTAAATATCTATCTTAGCCTTCATGGTAATGTCTTCAAGCCAGAGGCAGAATTAACATTTTGGTACTAATATAAACTATTACTCTGCAAACAGATCACTGGTGAGTGAAGGGACACAAAATAGAAGAGAGAGGAACATATGTTTTAAAAATTTATTCAAAGTTATAATGCATATTAGTTTAAGAGTCAAATATTCTCCGAAGTTTATTATGAAAAACAGCCATCCCACACTCTGCTTTTTTTTTTGTCTCAGAGATAAGTACTTTCGCCTGTTTTAACTGATTCCTTAGATCAGCGGTTCTCAACCTGTGGGTCGCAACCCCTTGGCGGTCGAACGACCCTTTCACAGGGGTCGCCTAAGACCATCCTGCATATCAGATATTTACATGACGATTCATAACAGTAGCAACATTACAGTTATGAAGTAGCAACGAAAATAATTTTATGGTTGGGTCACAACATGAGGAACTGTATTTAAAGGGCCGGAAGGTTGAGAACCACTGCTTTAGGTAGAGACATCAAACCTCTAAATAACATGCTTTTATTGGTACTTCTTGATTTTTCCCTTTCAGGTGTAATCTACTGACTCTCACCTGTAGAAGATAAAGATTCAGCGTTCTTCTCCCCGACTCCATGTTCCACAAGTATAAGTCCCCTTTCCCTCCTGCTTCCAAACTGGTTATAATTTCATGTAAATCAATACTCAGTGTCTGCAACACTGTGACTATGTAAGTACCATATGCAGCAGCTGAGCCATGTGGAAAACGATGAGTTCTTTTTCTTTCCTGCGTAACTTTCTGTCTGCCTTGGAGATAATTACCTTACTTTTTTTTTGGTTTGGTTTTCAATGTACTTTACACTAACCCAATCCTCAAATCTTCATCAGATCTTTTTTGAGAAATGTGTATGCATCGTTTTTGATCTCTTCCTGAGAAAGGCTGCCCGGTGCCTCCCCACCTGCTCCAGTCTGGGCCGGGGCCGTGCCACCTGACACACAGCCGCCACCTGAACCTCACTTCACCGCTTTGCCTTGTCCTGTTGGACCACCTATTTCCAGCATCAAAGGCTTTTCTCGGCTTATTCTTTTCTACCTTTAAACACTATTTATCAAAACTAGATGAGAGTATAGAATTTTAGGCTAGCATAGCTTGCCTTATCATTTTGAAAGCCTTGTTCCACTCCATCTAGCTTTCACGTTCTCGGTGAGAAGCTTAAAGTCATTTTGCTTTCTACTTTGCAAAATAGCCTCCCCTCCTATTTTCATCCTTGCAGCTTTTTCTTAAAAAATAAAAGCGATTGTTATTTCAGTGGATTTTAGAGAAGGAGCCAAATTAAGTGTGTGTCCTTTGCCATTTTTAACTGGAAATTTTAAAAATATATTTTTTAACCGTAGGGGGGCTATTTCTGTCTAACAAGTTCCCTCTGGCAACATAGCTGGCCTCTGGTTAAGCCGGTGGCTCTTACCAAGCTGTTAGCCTCCTCTGAGTTGTGTAACCAAAATCTCCACTGCTTTTGACAACACTCTCAGCTATAAACCTCTCCACTCTGTTCCAAACAAGGCCGTTTACCCAGGGGGCTCTGTTTTTGGAGCCTCCTTGGTATTTGCCTCTCTTCCTGGGCAAATACCTGAGCCTGGTGTGCAGCTGCGGGCGGAGAAAGTGAGCTGTTCCTCCCAGCGACACTTCTGCTTGCGGAGCCTGGTGCTGAGCCTCCGGCCTTCCAGCTGCCTCTCCCTCCATGGAACCTCCACCCTGTGACCACGCTGGGACAAAGACCAGGGCCAGTGCCCGTGGCGTGGCCGATGACTCTGGGAAGAGCCCTTGCCTTGGGGCTGGGTGGAAGGAGGGAGGGAGGCCCTGGCTTCTTGGCTGTGTTTGCCTGGCATTTAGCCTCTGCAGCGCAGAGTAGGGGCTGAGAATTGCTAGCAGCTGCCCCTCCCGGGGAGACACTGCAGCCCTTGACTGGGGAAGGATGGATGGGGGCTTGTGATCCCTGTGTCCTTGGCCACATGCTGTCGACTCTCTCTGCTCTCACTGATTCAGCAGATTTTCTTGAACGAATGTTTCTTCATATGTTGTATGTCCTTAGGACAATTTTTTTTTTTACCCAGCTATGGTATTCTCGCTGGGCAGTGGGTGGACAGTGCCTTAAGCTGCCTTCCGGGAATTGACCTCTGCCCCTTTATTATTTTTCACAGGGAAAAGTTTTAACTGCATAACATCGAAAGACTTGCAAAGCAAAGGATATCATGAACAGATCTAAAACGATAAACTTCATAAAATTATAAAATAAGAAACAATGGTTGTAAATTTCTAGTCCCTTACATTAATCTATGAATTTCTAATTTAACTAAGAAAAATGCTGACAGATTCAACCAGGGATGTCTTTATTGAGATAAATTGAGGTAAAAGTTTATTGAGGTAAATATTAAGCTACTTTTATAGATTTCTAATATATATATATATATATATATATATATATATATATGTATTAAAGGTCTTTTTTTGCTTCAAATATCTCCTTTCAATTTCAGGTTTTATGAAATGTCAATGGTGGTTAAAAATAATAGTAAAAACACAATACTTATGTCATCTAATTCTAGGATGCCTGATGAAACAAATAATGCATCGAAATTAGATTAAAATCATCTATATTTAAAAACACTCTTAGGAATTAAAACTCTATCAAACATCAATAAGAGCAAACAAAGAATACAATTAAGTAACAGCAGTTGAGGGAAATCTAAATTACTTTTAAAGAGAGAAAACACAGATGTCCCACCGGGGGTGTGGATTTTCAGGGCTGGTGCTTGGAAATCTGACCTGAACCTGCAGGTGACCCTGTCCGCTGTGGCCTCAGACGGAACTGCCACCCCTGCCTGCTCTTCTCTAGCGAGCGGGTAAACCGATGCCTGCAGCAGGGCTTCCGTCAGAGATTTCAGGGGCTCCTTCATCATTACCGCCTGTTTCATTCATGTGTATTACCTTTTAAGAATCTCCCCCGCCCCATTCAGATCCCACACTTCCTATCCCCCATCTGCTTGGGAAAGCAGACGTGGGATCCCCCATCTGCTTGGGAAAGCAGACGTGGGATCCCCCATAGATGAGTGTTTTCATCCAAACCATCCATTATTTCCCTCTAAAGTTCTGCTTTTCTTTCAGAGATGCCTTCGGCATTAGTCAGTGGGATTGGGATTTCGACCCACCTTTGACTGATGTCTGTCCTTGACGATGAGCCACGATGGCCTTTATGACAGGTGACTTGAGGGCGTTATAGGCCGTGTAAACTCGTTAATCTTTCACCAACGTCACCATATTCTTCAACCTGGGCAGAAAAGCATTTGGCTAGTTCTTTATTCCTCCTTAAAGCCATGCCGGCCGGCTAACATCCAGTGGCCGGCTACCCCCACAGAGCACCGCCCCAGCACAGGCCAGGCAGGTACCTTTGTGACGGCTGAAGGCCTTCAAGGGCACTGCGCTTGGCCGCTGGCTGTTAGTACCCAGGACCATGCTGCCCGCTTGGAACCCCGTGGACTGCTGGGCTTCCGACGCAAACAATGCCTGGCAACCAGGCCAGCCATCAGTGGGCAGGGCCAGGGAGGCCTGGCTGAAGGAAACAGTCCCCTCTGTGCTGTTCCCTGCTGCACACTAGGAAGTGGTATTATCTGTGCATTGGGGGCAACATAAAAGGCCAATCGCAGGCAGAGACTGGTCCACGAGCTCTGGCTACTCTAGGCCCCAGCTGCCCCTATCCAACACTGGAGGCCGGAAGGAGTGCCAGTCCCTCCCATAATGGTGAGTCAGGCTGCAGTCCAGGACTCACATGGCCCCGCTCCTGGGTGAGGCTCCTCCTCTGGTCTGGAGTTTTCCTCCGGAGCACTGAGGGCGGGTCCTGCTCACAGAAGTTACAGGGAGTCCCGTCCTGTCGGAACCTGTGCTTGGTCAGCGCAGACAAGCTGAGTCAGAGACACGGGCCTCACCAAGGTATTTATTACCTCACTGATAGGGACTCAGTGATAAGAGACATCAAGAGGGACTGTCGCTGTCTTACCATTTCATGTCTTTCCAGTGGAGTGTGATCAGTCCTGCGTTCTCCAAGGGCATGGCTTCGAGACCTGGCTCCTGTCCCAGGGTGTGGCCCTGCCATCCTCCGCACACAGCTATCTTCAGAACAGTGGTTACCGTCGAGACGGGACTGTAGCATTCTACCAGTTGGATTTGCCATCTGTTGTTTCTTTGAAAAAACACCTCACACCCCTAGTGTCTCTCCGGGAGACTCGGGCCCAGGCCCACAGCCATGAACAATCCCCCCACACAGCCTCCAGGAGAAGGGATGGTGTCAGCAGAGGCTGGTCTGGGGACCACGGTTTGGGTCAATGGTCTGCCCATGAATGTGGAGAACAGAGGCTCTTACCAGGCTTGGTGGTGAGGAGTGAAGATGGCCCAACTATTAACAAAGGGATCATTGTTCCTTTGTTTATAATTTATTTCAAAGAGAAATTGCCAATTAAGAGTTTATAACATGTTTCTGAAAATAATGAATTCAGCCATAGTAAAGATTTACGTTTTTGGGGGAAAATGACTTAAGAAGCAGACTCCTTTTATGTGTAGGAAGGGTGCTCACCCCTCTGCCGTAAAGATGAAACAACTTTTCTTGGTGGTGGCGGCAGATCATTATTTTAAAGCCTAATTATAAGAGACCAATTTAATGACCTCAGGATAACAGCCGATAAGTTAGTGGATGTCTTTCATTTCACCTTATAAACGCCCTTCTGCCCTTGTCAGTAGCATCGATGCCAACGCCAGACCCTAGGCTGCGCCAGGCATCACGGTTGCCATGTGTGGGGAGCCAAAGACAATGCAGAAGCTGGGTCACGGCTGCCAGATGGGGTCGTAGCAGATACTCAGTCCTCCTTTCACAGTGGCCTCAATCTTTGCTTTTTTTTTCTTCTGCTGGACATAGAATTTACTGTCGCCAACACCATATTGTGTTGTTGTTTTTTAAAATATTTTATTGATTTTCTTACAGAGAGGAAGGAGAGGGATAGAGTTAGAAACATTGATGAGAGAGAAACATCAGCTGCCTCCTGCACACTCCCTACTGGGGATGTGCCTGCAACCAAGGAACATGCCCTTGACCAGAATCGAACCTGGGACCCTTGAGTCCGCAGGCCGACGCTCTATCCACTGAGCCAAACTGGCCAGGGCCATATGGTCTTGATTACTATAGCTTTATAGTCCATTTTTTTAAAGTTGTATAGTCGGATGACATCAGTCCTCTGACTTGGTTCTTCCCTTTAACATTGCATTGGATATTCTAAATCTTTTGCCTTTCTACACAAATTTTAGAATCAAATCAATCAATATTAACTTGCTAGAATTTTGATTGGGATTTCACCTCATCTATAGATCTAATTGGGAAGTTCTGACCTCTTGACAATATTGAGCCTTCCTGTGCATGTACATGGGATAACTTTCCATTTCTTGAGGTTTTTTTCTTCCATTAGAGTTTCATGGTGTTTCCTCATATAGATCTTGAGTAAATTAGATTAACATCTAAGTATTTCTTTTTTTTGGTGCTAAGGTAAACGGTATTGTTTTTAATTTCAATATTCATTGCTTGGTATCTAAGATAATGATTGACTTTTGTATATTAACTTTGTATCTTGCAACCTTGCCATAATTGCTTATTACTTCCAGCAGGGATTTTCTACATTTACAATCTTCTTCTCTGTGAATAAATACAGTTTTACTTCGTCCTTTTCCAGGTTGTATACCTTTTATTTCCTTTTAATTAGCCTCTTTTAATATAGTATTTTTAAAATTGTTCAGATCTTAGCACTTTACTATGCACTATCTCATCTGCATTATTTTAGTCATGTATGTTTTATATGTACAATTATACAGTAATCTTGCAGTGGAGAGAAATGTCTTTTTAAAAAATACATATATTTATTGATTTCAGAGAGGAGTGGAGAGGGTGAGACAGAAACATCAATGATGAGAGAGAATCATGGATTGGCTGCCTTCTTCATGCCCCCCTACTGGGGATCGGGCCCACAACCTGGACATGTGCCCTGACCAGGAATTGAACTATGACCTCCTGATTCATAGGTCCACGACACTGAGCCACACCAACTGGGAGGGAGAAATGTCTTTTTTAAAAATCACCAATTGTTTCTAGCACACTACAGATCTAACAACAATTCAGGAAATGTTTTTTGTTGACTGATTCATTCAAGGGCCTAGTAGGGACATTAAAGTCAGTGATAGTACAGGTCATTCCTTCCTGAGTGCTTAGTTTTTTTGGTGTTGTATAAATAAATCATTTTGGAAGAAATCAGAAATTCAGAGATTTTTTTTTTCCATCTTGACAAAAATTAAATACTAGTATAATACTTAAGAAAATTTAAAAATCTGCTGTTTTCTCTTTTGTTTGTTAATCCTCACCTGAGAATATTTTTTTCCATATTTTTAGGGAATGGAAAGGAAGGAGTAAGGGAAGGAGAGAAGGAGAGAGAGAGAGAGAGGAAGGGAGGGAGGGAGGGGGAGAGAGAGAGAGAGAGAGAGAGAGAGAGAGAGAGAAACATTGATGTGAGACACATCGATTGGCTGCCGCCCCACACACCCTGTAACTGCAACTCAGGTACGTGCCCTTGACTAGGAATCGAACCCATGACCCTTCAGTGCATGGGACAATGCTCTAGCCCAGTGATGGCGAACCTATGACACGTGTGTCAGAGGTGACACATGAACTCATTATTTTGGTTGATTTTTCTTTGTTAAATGGCATTTAAATATATAAAATATAAAAAATATAAATCTTTGTTTTACTATGGTTGCAAATATAAAAAAATTTCTATATGTGACACGGCACCAGAGTTAAGTTAGGGTTTTTCAAAATGCTGACATGCCGAGCTCAAAGGTTCGCCATCACTGCTCTAGCCACTGCACCACACTGACCAGGGCTCCAGATTCCCTTTTATATTTCTGAAAGATGTTCTCACTACAGAAGATGGAGTATCCAGGGTTTGTAGTTTAGTATATGCATATGCATGTGGAGGGAGAGAAATGGTGATAAGAGGGATGGAGAGGGCTTCTCTTTCTCTTTTCTTTTTAATAGGTAAGCATATGTTATCTTTCACCCACAGTCTTCAGAGTAGCATAAAGCTAGATTATTTCTGCCTTTGGAACTTCAAATGGAAGATGGGTTGTCCCTCATTCTTATTTGGCTGCTCATCGTTAGTTTGAGTTGGATTGGGGGCTATCCGCATGGAGGTTTGCTGGTTGAATTCTTCAGCGTGAGGATTCTGGCCTTTGGTAATATTCACGTACTTCTCAAAACCTGAGGAAGGAATCTCCCATTTGCTGCTGACAGGTTTCATGTCTTTAGTCTTCATGGCACTGACTGCAGAACATGCTTTCCTTTTCTTGTGCCCTCTGAGACGTGACAGGCTTTCACACGACTTTTGGGGCACAGACTGGAGCCATCCTGAAGAGCTTGCCAGGAGGTTCCTTTGGCCTATAAAAGGGATATGACCCGATGGTGCCCAAGATGCGCCGCCCAAATTTACATAAGTAGCTGAATTTACTCTAGAAAAGAAATAAAGTGCGTGAGTTTTTGCCCAGCACGTATCCTAGGAACTTGTAATAGTATAAGTCTATTTTTTCTCCTTTGGTGAGTTCATCCTCCCTTAAGACTTTTATCACTATATCCCTGGTTATGATTTTTCAGCATGCCTCCAATTCTGCATTTCTAAATGCCCAGAGGCTAGGTTTATTTGGAGACTTGCCCTGACCCTAGGCTTCCTGGTATATTAATGGGCACTCTGGGCCTCAGCTCCTTACTTATACATCTAGTGGAAGGAAATGTCCTTTAAATTTCCACAAATCAAATCTGTTTATTCTATTAGAATGAGCTCAGTATACATACTCTAAGTTTTTTCTGTGGTCAGTAAAAAGATCACTGTACATCCAAGAAAAAGGAGTTTTCCTTGAGAGAGGGAGGTTTTATACATTACAAGTTGCAGTTGCTTAAAGTACCTCAGCTTTCTTTAGAATCCCATTTTTTACCACAAAAATCTCAACTATTTTTTTTAGTTAAAACATTAATTTTGAGCCCAGCTGGCACGGCTCAGTGGTTGAGCGTCGACCTATGAACCAGAAGGTCACTGTTTGATTTCCAGTCAGGACACATGCCTGGGTTGTAGGCTCAATCCCCAGTGTGGGGCGTGCAGAAAGTAGCTGATCAATGATTCTCTCTCATCATTGATGTTTCTATCTCTTTCTCCCTCTCCCTTCCTCTCTGAAATCAATAAAAAAACGAAACAAGAAACCAGAAAACGTTTTGAGATGATTGCAGACTCATCTACAGTTGGAAGAAATAATACAGAGAGGTCCCATGTACCCTGCCCCCAGTTTCCTCCAGATGTAGTATCTTGCAAAACAATAGTACAATATAATCAGGATATACTAGTAGCCACTGACATTGTCGAGGTCCAGAACAATTCCCTCCTGTTCCCCTCTGATAGACATACCCACTTTCCTCCTTGGCCAGCTCCTCCTTAACTCCTGGCAGTCATTAACCCGTTGTCTGAATTATATTCACTTTATCTCAAGAATGTTATATAAGCAGAATCCTACCATGTATAACCTCTGGGACTGGCTGTTTTCACCCAGCACCACCCTCTGAAGATTGATCCAGGTTGTTCTGTGTATCAGCCATTCTTGCTGAATGGACTGGATTACCACAGGGTGCTTAATAATTCCTCCATTGGAGGACATGCAGATTGCTCCCAGTGTGTGGCTACTGACAGATTAAGCTGCTATAAACATCCGTGTCCAGGTTTTGGTGTGAATATAAGTTTTCATTTCTCTGGGATGAATGCCCAGGAGAGCAATTTCTGGGTCATATGGTAGTTATAGTTACATATGTATTTTTAAAGAAACTGTAAAGCTGTTTTCCAGAGTGGCTGGGCCACTTTACATTCCCACAAGCAATGTCTGAGTGACCCAATTTCTTTGTGCCCTCCTCAGCATTCAGTGCTACCCCTATTTTTTTTATTTTAGCCATTCTGATAGCGTGCAGCTCTCTCATTGCGGTTTTAATTTGCATTTCCCTAATGGTTCATGGTGTGGAACATGTTTTTGTGTGGTTATGTGCCATCTGTATGTTCTGTTTGGTAAAACGTGTTCCTCCTACATTTTGCTCATTTTCTGAATGAAATATTTATACTGTTACATTTTGAGACTTCTTTAATTTAGATAACAGTCTTTTTTAAAAAAAATATTTTTATTGATTTCAGAGAGGAAGGGAGAGGGAGAGATAAAAACATCAATGATAATCATTGACTGACTGCCTCCTGCACACACCATACTTGGGATTGAGCCCTCAACCTGGGCATGTGCCCTGACCTCGAATTGAACTGTGACCTCCTGGTACATAGGTCGCCACTCAATCACTGAGCTGTGCTGGCCGGGCTAGATACCAGTCTCTTTTTTAAGCGGTTTGCAAATATTTCCTCCTATTTTATAGGTTTTTATCTTTTTAACTGTGTCTTTTGAAGGGCAAACACTGTTATTTTGATGAAGTCTAACATCTACTTTTCTTTATGGATTATGCTTTTGGGTGTAAAGTATAACTTTTTGCCCAATTTGTATAAAGAGTTCCTATTTTTTCCCATAAGTTTTATAGATTTATGTTGTGCAGTTAAATCCATGATACATTTTCAATTATTATTATTACTTTTTGTATAAGAAATGAATTTAGGTCAAATTTCTTTCTTTTTTTTTGCCTATGAATATCTAATTGTTCTAGCAACATTGGTTGAAAATTCTATCTCTCCTTCATCGAATTGCTTTTGCACTTTTGTTAAAATTCATCAAGCATTTGTATGGGTCTATTTCTAGGCCCTCTGTTTGGTTCCATTGATATATACACTGAGTGGCCAGATTATTATGACCACCCCATCAGTACTTCATTGACACTTCCTGAATACTGAATACTGAAAACTTCCTAAGCAAATACTCTCAAGGTTTTATTATTATTTGCATAACTAATTCACTTCATTGTACTTATGGGGTGGTCATAATAATCTGGCCACTCAGTGTATGCCTGTTCCTCCTCCATACTATACTCTCTTGATCGCAGTAGCTATATACCACAGGATGTTGAAATCAGATAGATTGGTGCTTTCTATTTTATTATTCTTTTTCAAAATTGTTTCTTTTTTCTTTAGTTCTTATAAACAATACTGAAATGAACATCACTACAGAAATCCTGTTGCCTTTACCTAGTTTTTTTTTTTTTTTGTCTTTAGGATCAATTTCTAAAGTAAAATTTCTTATTAAAATGAATATAAATATTAAGGATTTTTCATTTATATTGTTGGACTGTCTTCAAGGAACTCTGTAAGTTTACATTCCAACAATTAGTGAATGAATTCTTCCAATGAGAGGCAAAAATGAACAGCATGTCATTATTGTTTTAATTTGCCTTCTTTGGATTTAAGTGAAATTAAACAATTAAAAATGTTCATTGGCCACATCCTTTTTTTTTCTTGGTGAATTTCTGGTTCATAGAAATTGCCCATTTTCCTATTGAAATATTCATAATTTTGTCATTGATTTGTAGGCTAGCTTTGAATATGAAGTATATTGGTCCTCTGTTTTTCACTTATAAGAAGAAATGTCAAAGCATTGTGATAAAAGACTCTGGACTCAGAATGTCTGGTTGGGTTGACTCCAATTCTGCTCCCTACTCGCTGTGTGACCTTGAACAAGTAACTGCTTTGTGCCTCAGTTTCCTCATGTGTAGAAGGTAAAATGTATGTATAAACACAGAACTGTGTCTAGCACATAGAAAGCAGTTTTTCAAAATTTGTTGATAATATTAGTATTATGTTTCTTATTTTCAGCTTGTCATTGTCTTACTTTTATTTATATAGGTTTCCTTTTGGCCTTAGTGTTGGTCCTATTTTTTTTAATCTTTAAAAGAAATCTGAGTATTTCTCTGAGTATCAATAAGCTGAAGTAACTTGAGTTGCCCCCTAGGATTATTAAGTTTAAACCCATCTGAGAAACTTCAAGTCAGTCTATGGTCATACTTTATTATTATTATTTTTTATATTTTATTGATTTTTTTACAGAGAGGAAGGGAGAGGGATAGAGAGTTAGAAACATCAATCAGCTGCCTCCTGCACACCTCCTACTGGAGATTTGCCCGCAACCAAGGTACATGCCCTTGACAGGAATCGAACTTGGGACCTTTCAGTCTGCAGGCCGATGCTCTATCCACTGAGCCAAACCGGTTAGGGCTGGTCATACTTTATTAATGCATACTTTAGTCACAGATTCGAATTAATGAGTGTTTTCATGCGAATAAACAATCAAATAAGGCCAGCTAACTTACTTCTTCACATAGCCAATATTTTCATATGGCTTTGGATCTTTGTCCGTGTCCAATGTGGTATAGCTGCCACTATTCTAATTTCATCTTTATTTATTCATTTATTTTTTAATAAAAATTTTTAATATTAACATAATTGCGGGTGTCTCCTTTTCCCCCGCCTTTGCCCACCCATGTTTCTTTCTTAGGATAATGAATTAATTAATCTTGTTTCCTTAAGAAAGAATGTATTAAATAGTTAATAATGACAAAATTGTATTGACTTACAATTGATGTTGGATTTGGAAGTTGGTGCGAGGTTTGAATATCTGTTTTATCTGATCGGTTCTCACATTTGTTGTGCTTTCCATGACAGGCATCAAATATTGCAATATTTCTTCAGTTTGAGCTATTCTTTTATCCCTGTAGATTCTTTTTTCATCATCTGTCCAATTTACATGAGTCTTCTTGCTTTGGAAAGATGCAGATTGTCTCATTTTGCTTTTCAGGTTGCTATGCAGATCTGAGGGACAACCACAACAATATGCATAGATGTAGAAACTGAATTGACTCAATAAGTATTTATTGAGCCGTATGTGCCAAGAATTCTATCTGAAGCTTATTTTTTAATTACAGGGCAGAAAATAAATAAACAAGTGAATATATAATATGTTAGATAATGATAAAGTTTATGGGGTAGAGTGAAGCTGGGGAAGGGAACAGAGAATTCTTGGGGAAAAGGTTGATTCCTATTTTTAAAAAGGTGTTCAGAGACGGCCTCCCTGTGATGCTGATGTGCCAAAGGAGTAAGCGAGTCAAACAGCTTTCAGAGGAAAGAGCATTCTTGACAAGGGGAACAGGAAGTGCAAAGGCCCTGAGCTGGGAGCATGGCAGTGTGTTCAAGGAATACCAAGTGATGGCACAATGGCTAAAGGAGAATGAACAAAGGGAAAGAGATGAGAGCTCAGGTAGGTACATAGGTGTAACGTGGGTGGGCTCCGTTTACATAGGGCCTCAAGGCCATTGTAAGGACTTTAACTTCTATTGAGTGTGAAATGGGGAGGAACCTCAGGCTTTGAGCAGAGGAGTGTCACATCTTAGGTTCCTCTTAAAAGGATAATGCTGGTGGCTGAGGTAAGAATATATTAAACAGGGACAAGGTTGGACAAGCAGGGAGGTTACTGAAATAGCAATCTTATCTCTTGGACGGTTAGTGAACTAAGCTAGGAGAGAAGGTGATAGTTTGGACCAGGGTGGTGGCCATGGCCAGAAGGGTGAGAAGTGTGTGTGAGGGGATCCTAGATAGATGTTGGGCTTTTCTAATGAATTCGATATGGGGTGAGAGAAGAAGAATCAGTGTTGGCTCCACAGCTTCTGATCTGAGAAAATGGAAGAGTAGAGACATGAAGCAATGGTAAGAGCAGGTTAGAAATCCCTTCTTTGTTAGATGATGTGAAGGAAATAATTATTTTTTTAATTGTAATAATAAAAGTATAACACTTTAAAAAAGTGTTCATCAAACTGCTCTAAAAAATAAAGTCTAGTTAAAAATTACTTATTCTACTCCACACCCATTAAGATGGCTGCTATCCAAAAAAACAGGAAATAACCCAGCATTGGCAAGGCTGTGGAGAAATTAGAACCCTTGTGCACTGCTGGCAGGAATGTAAAACAGTACATCTGCTGTGGAAAACAGTATGGCAGTGCCTCAACATTAAAAATAGAAATACCTTATGATCCAGCAATTCCTATTCTGGGGAAATGACCCCCCAAAATTGAAAGCAGAGTCTCAAAAAGTTATTTGTACATGCATGTTCTTAGCAGCATTACTCACAGCAGTGAAAAGGTGGAAGCAACCCATGTGCCCACTGAATAAATGGATAAACAAAATGTGGTTTCTGCACATAATGGAATATTGTTCAGCCTTAAAAAACAAAGGAAACCGACACCTGCATTAAGGTAGGAACAAAAAGACAAAGCCTGGCTGGGGTGTGGCTCCGTGGCTGAGCCCTGACTCATGAACCAGATCACGGGTTCAATTCCAGGTTGGTAGGGGACATGCCAGGCTGGATCCTCAGTGGGGGGAGGGGGAGCATGTAGGAGGCCACCGATCATGTTTCTCTATCATTGATGTTTCTATCTCTCTATCCCTCTCCCTTCCTCTCTCTCTAAAAACAATAAAAACATATTTTAAAAAAAGACAATGACTGTACTCATCTTCCAAATCATTGGTGCCATTAATATGAGCTATCTAGAATATCCAAAGTCATAGAGTTAAAAGCAGGATAGCTGGGGAAGGGAAGAATGGGGATGGAATTTCAGTTTTGCAAGATGAATTCTGGAGATTGTGCGCACGACAATGTGAATGTATGTAACATTGTTGAACTTTATCCTTAAGAATAGTTAAGATGGTACAGTTTATGTTAGGTGTATTTTAATGCAATTAAATATTTCAATATATAGGGAGAGGGGGAAAAAAGAACCCCAAGTAGAGCATGAAGGAGGACTAGTAGACATTTTAAAGAACATGGCAGCAGTACTTACAATTATAATGGCTAAATTGTCATGTAGACAGCATAAGAAAAGTAGAACATGCTTAGAATAAAAGCAAGAAATACATTAAGCTTTGAAAAAATGTTTACTTAGAGATACACACTGAACTATTTATGGGCAAATGTTATGATTTGTTGAATTTGCTTTAAATACTTTAGCAAAACAAAAAAGTGGTGGGAATATAGATGAAACAAGAATAGCAGGATGCTGATAACTATTGATGGTGGGTGATGGACATCTGTGGGTTCACTACACCAGTCTCTCTACTTTTATGTTTGAAATTTCCACAATAAAGCTTTTTTAAAAAAGGTAAAAAGAAAGGAAACGAGTGGCTTGAGTACTCCTTGAGGCAGCAGGACTTGGATAATGAATGAGGGAATGGATGACACAGCATCTGGCAATGCCGGCAACTGAAATGAACTCATCGACAGTTTTTTGAAAAGCCATTCCTTGGCCATTCACTGAATGCTTATCCTGAATCTGACATTATGCTTGATTTGGTAAATAGGAATGAAAAATATAGTCCGTGTCTTTAATATGCTAACAGGACTAGAGAGAGAAAAGTAAAGCATCTTTCTATAGAGATAAGGCAGGGTATATAACACAGGATTCCAGAAGAGGGACTTTGAATCATACTTAGGAATGGATAAGGAAAGCTTCCTAATTAATCTGTTTTGATGAATGAGTACACATCATGTAATATTTACTTTTCTATGTCTGCCTCTGTCACTTAGCACAATGATTCTGAGAATCACCCATACTGTACCAGCAGTTCATTGCTTTTTTTATTCTATATACTGAAAGGCATCAATAACAAGGAGGTGTTGCTATAACTAATAAAATTGAAGCAGTAATAATAAAAAAAATCCTCAAGGATATTGGGAATAAGTCAATTAAATAGATCTCTTTTTCAAGGCTATATTAAACTGAAATGATTTTCTTCTGTACTCAACTCCTATAGAAATTAAATAAGGCAAATATTTTTCAGAGACAGGAATAAAATGGCTATTAATCATCCCTGTTTACAAAAGCAGTTCCCCTAAATCCCAATTTCATAGGGTTTATTAATGATGATACAGTGAAAGCTATACTTGTATTTATTAAAATCCTAAAAATAAAAATAAAAAGACCTTCTGTTGGTATCCTTGGCCTCTCTGTCCAACTGGGAGTTGGCTTGCTCACAGTACAATTCAAGGATGTCACTCTGAAGCAGTTTCTATACAAACCAGTGCTCCTGGGCTGAATTGCTTCCTGGATTGGTCTCTTACCGGTTTCCGAAAAGTGTCTTTGTTGGTATTTGCTATGCCTCTGCATCATACTTTGGGAGCTGAAAGAAATTGGGTACTCTGATTTCAATGTCAACAGTGAACCATCTAATCAAGAGGAATGTCATCCTTCTTGTATTTGTATATTACAATGTACATACAGAATGTAAAGTATTCTTACAGATGTTATCCCATGGGGGCTCTCATCCTGGGGGTAGGATGGTCTGTTTTATCTTCCACTTTACGTGGGAGAGGGACTGTAAAAGAATGTGAGGAATTCCAGAGATTAAGCGACTTGTTTTAAGGGGCAGGTCTAGATTTCACATCTCACTTTAGTACTTTTTCTATTACTTTCTCTTCTCTTGATATATAATTGAATTTCTTTCCATAGATATGAGAAATAATATATTTAAAAAATTTATGTCTTAGTTTAAATCCATCAATTCTAGATCAAAGTACAGGTATGCCCAAGATAGTTTCTTACCTGATTTTTTACATTTTTGGGGTAGGAGACTAAATATTTCAACAGAACCCAGTTTTCCTTTTTAAAAAAAGAAACCAAGTTCTTAGAAGAGAGGCCAAGAAAGGAAGAAAGGGCATACCATGTGCCTTTCTTGTATTTGGCAGTCTGTTCTCAAATACTTACCCGTCCAGATGGTTGTTCATATTCCTAAGATTCCTAAGATTCAGTGGGTCTCAACCTTCTGGCCCTTTAAATACAGTTCCTCACGTTGTGACCCAACCATAAAATTATTTTCGTTGCTACTTCATAACTGTAATGTTGCTACTGTTATGAATCGTAATGTAAATATATGATATGTAGGATGGTCTTAGGCGACCCCTGTGAAAGGGTTGTTCGACCACCAAAGGGGTTGCTACCCACAGATTGAGAACTGCTGCCTAAGAATCAGGAAACTTGCCAAGGGAGCTAATGCTATAATTACTGGTTTAGACACAACTATGAAGTTTATCTCTGTTATCCCTGATTTCTCTTTCAATCATTCCTTTTTCAGTTTTTAGGTAGTAGTAGCAGCAGTAGTATCCCTACGTGACCAGTGCTCCAATGGCTAGTACAGATAGTAAATGAATGAGTTATTTATTCTAAAGTAATTACCTTATGCCAGAAATATTTCTTTTTAAAAAGAGAAACTCAGATAATGTGATGACAGATGCATAGAAATAAATGTCTAAGTGTAGATTTTAAGGCATCCAACTGAGGATAGTTTGGGGATATTGAAATCTCAGAACCCTTTAAAAAAATGCATCATATGGGCATTCCATAAACTGGCCTAGTCACAGATACTATCTATATATATAAAAGGTTTATACGCTAATTGTCCATCTGACCAGTTGCTATGATGTGCACTGACCACCAGGGGGCAGACGCTCAACGCAGGAGCTGCCATGACATGCACTGGCCATTTACAAAGGAACAGCACTGCGGACCTGGCACCCACAAAGCAACACTTGGCTTCCTCCAAGTGGGACACAGGCCCCACCACCACCCCGGAGTGACACCCCACCAAATCACAGCCAACGCTGCCAAGATCCCATGGCACTAAATGCAGCCCACAGCCCAGCCCAGCCTGGAAACGGTCGCTGGCGCCGGGTAATGGCGTCATGTAGCAGCGCCTGGCTTCCTCTCCCTAGCGACTAGCCTCCTTGGAGTTTCTTCAGCCCAGGAACACGACTTGCTTTATAGCCAGGTGGAAACATTTTACACTTTAACCAAATGTTTGTGAAGCGTTTTCCCTTGCCTCATCTCATTTGATCCTCACAGAAGTCCTGGAGTAGGTAGATAGGAGACTTGGTAGAATCCCATTTTCTTTTCATTAGCCGGAAAACGGAGATTTAGAAAGCTTAGAAACTTGACCCGATTGAAAAGCAGTAAGAAATGGTGGACCTTGAAAACGACTTCTTTCTCACTGCGCAGAATATAGTCAAACACTGCTGCTGATAAATATTTTACCCTTTGTTCTCCCTGCATGATCTACAATAATAATCTGCTTCGTGTTGATATTTACTGCTGTGTTGCTGACAATTGCCTGAAAGAGAAGTGGATGCTTCACTGAGCTGGAAAAAGTTTAGCTAAATCAGAAAGCGGGTCTAATTAAGCAAGTTTATTCTCTATATATAAAAGGCTAAGTTGACTTGTGCATGTGCGATACATGCTGGCGCCATCGCACATGTGTGTTTCGATCTGTCACTGTTGATCGTGAATTTGGTTGACACTTCTATTATAGAGAAAGGACGAATAACGATATTAAAATATATTCTAATTAATTTCCTTTCAATGTGCATGAATCCATGTACTGGGCCACTAGTGTAGTTATAAGGAGACATCTGATTAGCAATTGTTATCAAAAAGTGACTTTTACCTATTGCTTTACTTCAAAATCTTTATAAAACAGAGGAAAAGGAAGGAGTAAGGTAATAATTCTGCTACCTCAAATATCCTTTTAGAAGCCAGGAAGGGGCCTGTCCAGGCATTTTCACTAAAAAAGAAAATATACTGTAAGATTTATGAACTCAGATTTTTCAGATTAACAAAACTTAATAATTTACTTTCTTGCCAATTATCTTATTCATATATTTAACAGCTAACTTAATTGAGCTTATCTTCAATTAATCTGCTATTGTCTCATTCAGAAATATGAAATAAGTTAGTAGTACATATTTCACTTGGAAGCCTTTTAATTAAAATGTTTCAACAGAATAGCAAACAGTAGAAATATCTATCCAATAATTGTCAAAAATTGAGAACTGAATCTGTGAATGTTAGGATCTAAGAAGGACATCTACATGTGTAGTAGGGTAACTAACTTTTTAGAGAGCCAACCTAGGACACAGCCATACCAGACCAAACAAACAGTAAAATATGTAATAAATCATCATACGCACATCTATTATGATTATAACATAAAATATAAAATATGCTTTTATTTAAACTATTATTTGGTTTAATGCTTCTAAACACTTTTAAACAAAACAATAGGGCTAGTTAACAGTGGTAATTATAGCGATTAATAGAACAAATTAAACAATAGTGTGCATGAGAATAGTATAATAATATATTTTTGTCTCCTTTGATACAGATGTTAACTCTGTACTAAATATTTAAATTTATAAGCCATATTATTCTGTTATCTTAAGACCTAAATATAAGACCTTTTACTTTATTTTTAAAAATATTATTTTTATTGATTTCAGAGAGGAAGTGAGAGGGAGAGATAGAAACATCAATTATGAAAGAGAATCATTGATTGGCTACCTCCTGCATGCCCCACACTGGGGATCGAGCCCAGAACCTGGGCATATACCCTGACTGGGAATCAAACTGGTGACCTCTTGGTTCCTGGGCTCAACTGCTGAGTCACACCTGGCTGGGCTGAGTCAGTCTTATTTACCTCCAAATGTAATTTTTTTTACTGTATGAGTTTTAGTCATGATCAACACATAATGTCAAACAACCCAGGTGCAGTTAGTCCATCCTTTTCTATACTCTTTATGAACTCTTCAGAGATTATCAGTTTTAGAGAAACAGCATAGAGTAGTCAATACCCTCTTATCCATGGGCGTATGTTCCTAGACACCCAGTGGATGCCTGAAACTGCAGATGGTACCGAACCCCATATATATATTGTTTGTTTATATGTTTAATCCTCACCCGAGGATATTTTTCCATTAATCTTTTAGAGATAGTGCAAGAGAGAGGGAAAGACAGAGAGAAACATCAATGTGAGAGAAACACATAGATTGGTTGCCTCTTGCATGGCCCGGACCAAGGTCCATGCCCTTGGCTGGAATAGAACCTGGGATTCTTAGGTCCATTGAGCCAAACCAGCTAGGGCTATAATGTTTTTCCCTATACATACATACCCATGATAAAGTTTAATTTATAAATTAGGCACAGTAAGAGATGAACAACTATTAATAAAAAAGAACAATTATAAGAATGTATTATAATCAGTATGTGAATATGGTCTCTTTCTCTCTCAAAATATCTAATTGTACTGTACTCACCTTTTCACTTAAAGAAAACACTTTATGTCTTCTCTTTGGCATTCAAATAGTCAGCACCACTACTCTTGCACTTTGGGGTGATTATTAAGTAAAATAAGGTGATTGAACACTAGCACTGCAATACCACAGAGTTGATCTGATAACGAAGGTGGCTACTAAGTGACTAATGTGTGGGGAACATGTACAGCAGGGGGACGCTGGACAAAAGGTAATTCACATTCCAGGTGTGATGGAGTGGGACGATGCCAGATTTCATCACACAACTCAGAACAGCGTGGGATTTAAAACTTATGAAGGGTTTATTTCTGGAATTTACATTTAATATTTTAGGACTGTGGTTGACCCCGACTACCACATTACATTGTTTAATTTTCAAATGTTAAACCAACCTTTCATTTCTGGAATAAGTACTACTTGTCCATTGTGCATAACCTCTTTATATGTTATTAGATTTAGTTTACTAGTATTTTGTTTGTTTTACTCTTTTAATTATTAGTGATTCAGAACATAGTAAAGAAACATGCCATTTATTAAGCCCCTGTAAATCTTAACAATTAACTTTTTGAGAAACCTCCTCTGATTCTCCCCTATCCTCAAACAACTCCTACATAATCCCATAGCACAGTAAGTTGCATTTATCTAATTTTTTTATGTTTACTTGTTTTCATTCTCTCTGCTTCTTGAGAACAGACTATATTTTATTTCTCATTGTACCCCAGTATCTAGCACAATCTTTGCATAGTATGATATGAGACCTCTGGGAAGCAGATAAACACACATCTTCTATTTGTGTGGTTTTTAGAAGAACATGAACAGAGATGAAAGGAGATTATGTAACAAAAACTAAATATAAGAGAATGGCTTAGACATAGAAGAATAGTGTCAGGAAGGTTAAAATATCAAATGAACTAAGATATGAAGAAATATTGAAAACAAGAAATAAATTTTACTTAGCTGTTTTCAGAATGAAAATATACCAAAGAATGTTTTAGATTTGTCCTGCTGGAATTATTTAAAAATGTGAATGGATAACAAAGAGCAGAATCCCTCAGCTCTTAAACTGTTTCTATTTTTTCTATCAAAAAGTTTTCTTCTGAGTAGAATAAATATTGGCAAGAGATGACCGAAGTCAAAGGGCTCTGAATGAGTTACCTCTAGTCCCAGGCACACTGCATGCCAAGTAAGAAAAGAATCCTATATAATAAAAGGCTAATATGCAAATTGACTGAACAATGGAACGACTGGTTGCTATGTTGCACACTGGCCACCAGGGGGCAGACGCTCAAAGCAAAAGCTGCCCCCTGGTGGTCAGTGTAGTCCCACAGGGGGAGCACCGCTCAGTTGGGAGCCTCTCCCACCTCTGTGGCAGCACTAAGGATGTTCAACTGCCAGCTTAGGCCTACTGGGGAGCAGGCCTAAGCCGTCAGTCAGACATCCCCCAAGGGCTCCCGGACTGCAAGAGGGCGCAGGCTAGGCTGAGGGACACCCCCCCCCCCCCAGTGCACGAATTTTGTGCACTGGGCCTCTAGTTTGCATATAAGATCACAAAACTATTGACAACAATCTTTTAAGAATTCAAAAAAGTGATTCTTTTCTCCCCTGTTAAGTGCCTAACTTGTCAGTTAAGACTCATTATAATTTAAGGATCAATTTCTTCAAGAAAACATTACCTGAGGTTTCCAGGCTGGATCAGGACCCCCTCTGAACAACCAGAGCAGTGTGTGTGCAATTCACTATCACTCAGTCCATCTCACTCTCCCTGTAGTGAACTGCATATTAGTCTTAGTAAACTTTGATACCTACTCCTTAAATGAGTAGCTACTCTGGTTGAAGAGACAGCGAGGTACATTTCAGGCAGAGAAGACAGCATGAGCAAAGGCAAGGAGGTGAGGAGACGCATGTATTTTGAAACTACAGGAAGATCATCTTTGCTAAGGTGTTAAGTGAAAGCAGAGAATCACAAGAGATAAAACTAGAGAGGTAGTCAGGGGCCAGTTCATTGGAGTTCAATATGTCACATTCGAAAACTTGGTTTCTATGTTGCAGCTAATGTTACTTAATGTTTAAGTAACAGAACATTATTGAAAGGAAACTTGTACAAGAAAGCTACTCAGGATGAATGAGGGTTGGATGGGCTGTGTCCCACCAACTCTCACTGTAACTCCCAAAGTGGTGAGTTGCAAAGTGTGTCTGCAGATGACTCACCAACCCCAGAATGATCTGAGGTTGACAACAAAGACCAACTCTGAATAAGAAGCTGATGTTTTCGTAAGCTCCTCAGGTAACTGTGGTGTACTCTAAAATTTTAAAACTAGACATTCTACAAGACACTGGCTCATAATCTTCAAACAGGCCAGTGCTGTGAATAATAAAAGTTCAAGCAGCTATTCCAAATGAGAAGAGAACAAAGGGATATGGCAAGTAAATGCAAGTTATGATCTTGAATCAGAGAAGTTTTGCTCTAAAAGACATTGTTGGTGCATTTGGCAAAATTTGACTATAGGATGATAGAAAATTGTATCAAAGTTGAATAGGTAGGGAATATAGGTCTTTGTACTAAATTATTTAAAAGTAAAAGTTTAAAATATTTAAAAGAGAAAGCTTAAAAAATATTTAAGTCTTAGGGCTGTGCCAACTTCAATCAGTGTTAGAAAATTGGGAACTACTGAAAGGCTTTAGGTAGGTGGTTTACATAAGCAGATTTGTGTTATTAAGAGGTGGCTATGACGGTCCCGTGAAAGGTGCAATTCAGATGACAATATTAGAAATCTGTAGCACTCCTGGGAAATAGGTCATACGATTCTGAAAAGAATGAGGGTAGTGGAGCCCGGCTGGCGTGTCTCAGTGGCACATCGACCTATGAGCTGGTCAGGGCACATGCCCAGCTTACAGGCTCAATCCCCAGTGCGGGGCGTGCAGGAGGCAGCTGATCAATGATTCTCTCACATCATTGATGTTTCTATCTCTTCCTCTCCCATCCTCTCTGAAATCAATAAAAATATATATTTAAAAAAAAAAGAATGAGGGAGTGGAGATTGAGAAAAAGGGATTATGGGATAAATTCAGGTAGATTCAGTGGCTAACTGGATACGAGGGATGGAAGCAAAATGAGGAAAAAGGATAGCTATGAGGGTTTAGTTCGGGTGGTTATGGAGATAGTACTGCTACCAAAGTTATAGAGAATACAAAATACAGAGGAACAGCATTTAGAGCAGAATTAGGTGAATTTGAATTTGGATATGTGGGGCATCTATGTGAATATGTATAGCAGATAAATATAAGAGTTTGAAGCTTTGACAAGAGATCAAATGTATGTATAAAGATGCATGCATACACATGTGTATGTATACACATAAATATATATATGTATACACAAATGTATATAGTACAATAATATGACATAATAAAAATCAAGATCATGAAAGGCTGAATCTAGTTTAGCAGGAATAAATTTAAGAACCAGTACACTGGACCAAAATATCAAACCAAAACTGAAGAAAAAGAGAATGAAGGAGACATAAATTAGCTGTCACACTTTGAAAATAATATTTGATAGGTGTGAGTATATGTAAATCCAGTATGGAGGTATTCAAAGAACAAATGCAATCTTAGCAGTCATACAAATCTCATATCATACAAAGAAGCAAATGAAAATGATGATTTATTGTACAGGGTGGGGAAAAAGTAGGTTTACAGTTGTTCATATGAAAAATAATACAATAATTAATAGATAGTAATACAAGAATAAATGTGTTTTGGATACTCACAACTGTAAATGTGCTTTTGCCCCACCTAGTATACTCATTAGATGACATTCGCAATACTGTGTTTAGCTTCATTTACGCTTGAATAGTGATAGAAAAGAATAAAATGAGATGGTAGAGGGATTTGAATTGGGCCTATCATAATATGGATGGTTGTAAAACAATGAAAGAAAAGTTACAGGGAAATAAATAATAGCTTTTAAAAATATTTATGATCTATCATGTGGAAGAGGCATTACATCTCATTATTTCAAGGAGAATCAGGGAAAATGAGTCAAGTCAGAAATGTTTACCTTTAAAGATTCCTTTAGTCAATATTTTGTGTTATTAAAGAGGTGGATGAAATACACAGGGACAATGTTTTTTGTTGTTGTTGTTAATCCTCACCCGGGGATATTTTTCCATTGATTTTTTAGAGAGAGTGGAAGGGAGGGGGAGAGACAGACACACATCGATTGGTTACCTCCTCCATGTGCCCCATCCAGGGCCAGGGATTGCGCCTGTACTTGCTCTTGACTGGAATCGAACCCAGGACCCTTCAGTCCCCGGGCTGACGCTCTATCCACTGAGCCAAACTGGTTAGGGTGGGACATGCTTTTTAACTCAACATGTGAAGAATGTTTTCTCAATGCTACTGCTCTCTAGCAATGGAATGGACTCTATTTTAATTTGGTAAACTACCTGTCACTAAAATTAGTCTATCAAAGGTTGCACGAGCCTGGATCCTATAATTAGTAGAAGGTAAGACTACTCTCAAGGTTTCTTTCTGATTTAAGATTCAGTGAGATGATAATGAAAAAAATTAGATGATCAGATGTAATACTTTTTTTTTTTTGACTGGGTAAGATTACAAGAAAGCAAACTGACATATAATAAATATCTACTGACTTCTATATATTTCTAGAGCTATAAAGAAAAGATTTGAGATTCAAAATTTCTGGGAAGGTGAATTATTCCTTGTCTATCCAACATGAAGATACTTTTCTAATTGCTTATAAATAGTTCTTTATCAGACATAAATTATTAACTCTTTACTTGTTATACTACTCTCACTTTACTCACCCAAACCTTGATTAGGAGATGGTCTTCTGAAATAATCAAATATACGATCATCTGATACATTTGGCCTTGCATCTAGATGGTAAAAAATCATTAGCATGAAAACAATTCATTGACTCTTTTACATTTCATATTTTTATCTTTTTCTACATGAAAATGTTAGCAGATAATATGTCAATAGTTTAGTTCAGTTAAATTAACACAGTTGTCAAATCTTACGATTTTTTGGTTGCATTTCTGCTATTTAGAGCAGAACTTTAAAAAATATTCATACCCTTTGGGGCAGCAATTCCTTTCTAAGAATCTATTGTAAATAAATAATTGATACTATACACAGACAGGAAGTTATAAGGTCAAAGTTAATGATATACTGCAATTTTAAATAAAAACAGGTTACAAAACAAGCAGAACTGAACTTGTTTGTCTCCCCCTATAAAAATGAGCTCCTGAGAGGAAGAAATGGTAGAGTATACTTTTCGATGTCTCTAAGCACCAAGCACAGTGGAAACCTCAAAACTGAGGCACAAATACAGTGTTTGTTAAGTGAATTAATCATTTATGAGAGGGTAGAAGCAGAACATTACCTTTCACATCAGAATTTGAGTCTTTGTGTCTTGGTATTAAATATCCTCTACCACAAACCTAGTGGAACACAGAACCAGAAGGAAAGCAATATGGTTATGCACATGAAAATGAGATGTATTTCTTATGTGATTTACGGAAGAGTTCTTTTCAACATTTCTTGTTTTATCCTCATAGATTCAGAATGGATAAAATAATCTCTTATCAGAACCTAATACCTATCCCAACACAACTTTTATCCTAGAGCTATGAGTAGAAAAAAATACTGATATTATATTTTGGCACTAAAGGGAGTTTACAATTTTTTCACTGCATATGGAACCTATTTATGATAAGAGACCAAACAATGTAGTTTATAATCTCAGTGAAATGAGAAGAGTAAAAGTATAGGAAGATAAGACTATGTAACGGGTGAAATATATAAAATTATATGAAAATGTATAAGCAATTATAAAACAATGCTTATATAGAAAAGATGAAAATTATTTTCTCATTGCTTGCAAAGAAATCCGGGAAGGAAGAACATATATAACATTGCTTTCTATCTTGAAAGGAATTGCCAATATGACCTGGATGGACTAAAAGACAAAACACGCCCTCACTGGTTTGGCTCAGTGGATAGAGCGCTGGCCTGCAAACTGAAAGGTCCCAGGTTCAGTTCCAGTCAAGGGTTGCGGGCACATCCCCAGTAGGGGGTGTGCAGGAGGCAGCTGATCAATGTTTCTCTCTCATTGATGTTTATAACTCTTTATCCCTCTCCCTTCCTCTCTGTAAAAAATCAATAAAATATATTTTTTTTTAAAAGAGAGACAAAACACTATAGAATTGTGACTGTAAATATTGAGTAGTCTACATACAGATCATTATGTAACCATGACAACATTTTTAATGTATCAGACTTTTGCTTTTGTGTTTGTGTTATGCGGATATTATAAAGAATTTTCCAAAAGGGCCTGAGAAAGGAAAAAAGAATTGAAAACATTTTTGCCAAGATGTAATGCTTATCAACTTATGATAAAAAGTGGAGTACGGCCTGCCTGTGTGTGGCTCAGTGGTTGAGCCATGAACCAAGAGGTCATGGTTCGATTCCCAGTCAGGACATATGCCTGGGTTGTGGGCTCCATCCCCAGTAGGGGCCGTGTGGGAGGCAGCTGATCAATGATTCTCATAATTTATGTTCCTCTCTCTGAAATCAATAAATTTTTTTAAAGTGGATGAAATAGAATTAAAAACTAAAAATAAAATCCCTTTGTACATAAAATAGATTGGCAGCAAAAAAAAAAAAAATTGACATAATGAGTATGAAAATGGGAGAAAATGTAACAACTGTAAGGTTATTGAAGGGAGAAAAAAAGAGAAATATTCTATAAAAAATTAAAGTTAAAAGTAGCAATATTATATATATAATAAAAGTGTAATATGCAAATTGACTGAATGGCTGAACAGCAGAATGACCATCCAGATGACCAAGCTATGACACCCAATGGTGCCAGGCCAGCCAAGGCAGGTGTGATGCGATTGGTCTGGGGGCCCAGCCATTGCCCCACAATCGCCCCGCAGAGGGAGGCCCAGGCCACTGGCCAGCGGGGCAATCAATCTGGGGGCTCTGTGACCGCCCCAAAGAGGGAAGCCCAGGCCACCGACTGGCGGGCTGCGGTGGGTGGGCAGGGCCTCCCTCTGCGGGGGCGATCCATCACAGAGCCCCGGACAGGTTGGCAGGGCCTACCTCTTTGGGGCAACTGACCACAGGGCTCCAGGACTGTGAGAGGGCACAGGCCAGGCTGAGGGACCCCTCCCCCCACCGAGTGAACCAATTTCGTGCACTGGGCCTCTAGTCTACACTAATAAAAGAGAAACATGGTAATTAGCGTATGACCGCTACCCTTCCCATTGGCTAATCAGCATATCCTTATGCAAATTAACTGGCAGCCAAGATGGCGGCCGGCAGCCAGGCAGCTGGAAGCGAACATGAGGCTTGCTTGCTCCAGTGACTGCAGACTCCAATGTTCCCGCCTGACTTGCCGGCCTCTGAGTTGCAACTCTAAGCAACTATGTACTATGTTGCAAATAAGAAGCTAAACAAAACACCAGAAACCAGCTTTCAGCCTGCCGGGATCTCAGAGCTGAAGTTATACATTATTTCGATTATAGAATGGCAAACAAACCAGATACGAAGCCTCAGAGCTAGAGCCAGAGCTAAAGCTGGCCCAGAATAAAATAAAAAAAGAGAAAAAAAAGGAGTGGTTGGGAGCTTCAGTCAACAACCGCCAGCCTGAAAGCAGCCCTCAGCCCCTCACCGAGACTGGCCAGGCATCCCAGTGGGGACCCCCACCCTGAAGGGTGTGTGACCAGCTGCAAACAACCATCATCCCCTCATCCAGGCTGGCCAGGCACTGCAGTGGGGACCCCCACCCTGATCCAGGACACCCTTCAGGGCAAACCAGCCGGCCCCCACCCATGCACCAGGCCTCTATCCTATATAGCAAAAGGGTAATATGCCTCCCAGCACCGGGATCAGCGTGACAGGGGGCAGCGCCCAAACCCCCTGATCGCCCTGCAGCTCTGTGTGTGACAGGGGGCGGGGCCACAACCTCCCTATCCGCCCTGCTCTGTTCGTGACAGGGGAAGGCGCCCCAACCCCCTGATGGGCCCTGCTCTGTGTGTGACAGGGTGTGGCGCCCCAACCACCCCCCCCCCCCCCACGGGCCCTGCTCTGTGTGTGACGGGGTAGAGCCATAACCTCCCCATCGGCCCTGCCCTGAGTGTGACAGTGGCAGCGCCCCAATCCCCTGATCGGCCCTGCTCTGTGGGTGATAGAGGGCGGCGCCCCAACCCCCTGATCCGCCCTGCTCTGTGCGTGACAGGGGGTGGTGCCCTAACTCCCCTATCGGCCCTACTCTGTGTGTGACAGGGGGGAGCTCCCCAACCCCGATTGGCCCTGCTCTGTGCGTGACAGGGGGTGGCGCCGCAACCTCCCCATTGACCCTGCCTTGAGTGTGACAGGGGGCGGTGCCCCAACCCCCCAATCGGCCCCGCCCTGAGCGTGACTGAGGGTGGCATCGCAACCTCCCGATCCGCCCTGCTCTGTGCATGACAGGGGGCGGCGCCCCAACTCCCCAATCAGCCCTGCTCTGAGCCTGACCAGGGGCTGCACCTAGGGATTGGGCCTGCCCTCTGCCACCCAGGAGCAGGCCTAAGCCAGCAGGTCGTTATCTCCTGAGGGGTCCCAGACTGCAAGAGGGCACAGGCCGGGCTGAGGGACCCCCTCCCTCCCCCCCAGTGCACAAATTTTTGTGCACCGGGCCTCTAGTATTATATAATCACTAGAATTTGGAGAAATAGGGTTAAAATTAGGTTGAAGAAAATCACTGATAGGACTTGATTTGATGATCTCTTAAATGTCTGCATTTTTAGCCCTCTTCCCTGGATTAAAATGATGCTGTGAACCATAACAAACTACTACATTTATCCCATAGAAAACCACCAGGCCAATATCCTTATGAATGTGATCTACAAATTTTAACCATAGGAATCTGTAATTGTTTGTGCTGAAAGTCTTCAAAATTCATTATTAAATGTGTCCTAGTACAAGATGAAGTTAAAGTATTTTAAAAATAATTTACTACTATTATTTTGGGATGTATTGATGTCTTATAAGCAAAACATTAAAATAATCAAGAGCATAAATTTGAGCCGTCCTCAGATGTTCACTTTAGTTAAGATGACATTTTTCAGCCTTTTGCCAAAGATTACTAGAAAATAAATTTCAGGATCAATGAACTCCCATTCGTTTTTGGACACATTTAGAATATATGCAACATTCTGAAATGACCAAATGACGAGATTGCTTTCCATATGGAAAATCCAACATTAAATGTAGATTATGATTTCATAACAATTTTAAAAGCTCCAATCAAGAAAGGTGAAAAAGCCCCATAGATATTTCTGAGGAAAACCACCATGTGGATATGTTTATGAGAACTAAATAAATGTGTCTCACAATATCTACATACAAAAATAAATAAATAAAAATAAAAAACAAGCTCCCAAACACATCTACCTTGGTTTGGGTTCTATAAATGACTTAATACATCAAGACCAATTAGAGAGCTTGTTTCTTTGGTGACAGGCTGCATTGTTTTAGTGAAGCCCCTTAGCCACCTGCAGTGCTAAGCTCCTAATTTTGCTCCTTAGGGGTGCGGACTTGGGTATGCCCACATTCACCCTGGGATGACGGTGGTTTTGACAGGGGGTCTTGGTCTCTTTCCCTGATCATAGCCAGCAATTAAGTTCCACTCATTTCTGGCCATTAGCTTTACAGTTTTCAACAATGCCCTAGGGCAGTGGTCGGCAAACTGCGGCTCGCAAGCCACATGTGGCTCTTTGGCCCCTTGAGTGTGGCTCTTCCACAAAATACCGACTTCTGCGCATGGGCCACGAAGTTTCAATCGCACTGTACGTGCGAGCCCACACGTGGTATTTTGTGGAAGAGCCACACTCAAGGGGCCAAAGAGCCACATGTGGCTCATGAGCCTCGGTTTGCCCACCACAGCCCTAGAGTATATACTAGGGCGTATATTATTGTACAGGCCAATCCAATCAAACCTGTGTTCCTTTGAAGGCACAGTTCCTGAGGTCAGCGTCTGAGATTTGTTCTGATCTCAGGTGGGCTCCTCCCAGCTGCCTCTTTGTCCATTTCTCTCTGGAAAATCAGCTGCCTTGGTTTCGCTTAGCCTATATTTCCAATGAACCTACCAATCCCCTCCCAATGCCTTTTACCATACTTGTATTGATTTTGAGAATGCCATGAAACTTGAATTTCTCCAGGACCTGTTGCAAATTAAGTCACTTGTTTGGGGGAGAGATTAGGACCTGTTTCATCTGGTTTTCCCCCAAGTCAAAGATTCTGACCCGAGTGTCTCTGGAGCTGGGGGAGGAGACCATGACCTTCTCTCAGTGGTACCCCACTTTAGGAGCTGAGCTGTAGGTGGGAAGAGGGCAGTAGTTTCTGGTCTTCTCTAAATTCGCCTTTCCAGTGTGGAACCACCACTTGACGAGCCAAAGCAAGGGCGATTAGGGCCAAAAATATTCTCAGTGATGTGGCACCCAAGATAGAGCCTCTTTTTTATGAATGGGGCCTGGGTAGAAAGAGGAACCCCCATTTCTAAATGGGCTGCACTCACCTGGAATGTAGCTTCAGCATTGGAGAGAGAATAACTTTCCTGCGGAGACAGCTCTCTGACTTTTATCTGTGGGGAGAGGAGGCCCTGTGTCTGGGCTGAATTTGTCTACAGTCTCAGTCTCATTGAGGGGGGAGCGGGGAGGGGAAGGAAGGAGGGAGGAGGGTGAGGGGAGCAGGGAGTGTTGATTCAAACACCACAGACTTTCACTGTTTGTTTTTAATCAAGTTGTAGATTTTCATAAATATATGTTTTTTTCATTTGCTGTATGTTCTTAGGGCCATTTCTAGAGACGTTATTTTTGTTGTTGTTATTTTAATTTTAGAAATCCATATTGAATCGTTTCTGCCAACAGTAACATAGCATATCAGTGTGTGAATGTTCGTTGTGATGGGGAAAGGAATGTTGGGATGACAGAGAGGCAGGATGTTTATAACAAATAAAGACTTATTATATAATTCTCAGTTTGTTTAAAATGCCCCATTATTGAGCGTGTTTTCCCTATCTGTGTGTGCTTGATTTTAGTCTTTAGCTCAACCTCATAGCAGCCAGTGTAAATTCACTGTTTAAATAATCCCTTAACTTTTGTGTGTGTGTGATAAAATACACCACACATATAATTTACCATCTTAATCATTTTTAAGTGTACAGTTCAATGTCCTTAAGTACGTTTATACTGCTGTGCAACCAATACCACCACCCATCTCCAGAACTCTTTCATCTTCCCAAACTGAAACACTCCCCAGGAAATACTCACTCCCCAGTCCTCCCTTAATCTTGACCAAAAGGCTCAACTTTTTCATTGATAAGTTGCTGAATCCATTAGAAAGAATATTCTTTTTGGGGGTATCTTCTTACAAATTATAAGAAAATTACAATAACATATTGTGTAATTCAAACAACAGGGGTGCAAGCAGTGAAAAGTGAACTTGTTTCCATACTCCAGAGATGATCAATGGTAAGTATGGCATGTAGTCTTCCAAACATGGGAAAGTATAAAAACTATAAAAGAATAAAAGATTTCAGAGTTGGGAATAAAGATGACCTCATCAGTGTAACTGAAAAGTACAACAGAACTCAGGGGCTGCACCCCGAGAACTAGGGAATGCCACACTCTTTAGCTTTCACTTACTTTCTCTCGGGGGCAACACTGGCCTCCTGCTTTTTGACTTCTTTGTGGAAGAAATCTTTGAACCTCATTGTTTAAATGGTTGCTTTTTGTCTTGTTTTTAATAGTTCTCACCTACTTTTGCTAGTGAATGGGTCTGCAGAGCTCCCCTTCTGCCACGGTGGAAGCTAACCTCCCCGCACCATCTATACTTTTGTATTCCCATTTAATTTTTCTTAATTTTAATTTATTTTTTGCTATCCTGGATGCATCTTTGTCAGATGACTCAAATACTTTTCTGAGTAAGGTAAATATAAGTGAAATGTAAATATCACACCTAATAAGACCCACCTCTCATCTGTCAAGGTTCTTTTGTGCTTTTATAAACAGTGAATAAGATGAGAAAATATTTAATCATTAACTTTTCCTGAGGAATAATCAGGGAATGGGAAGTGTAAGAGGAAATAACTTTCCATTCTCTTGCAAACATTTTTTTCAGAAGCTGCTAGTATCAATGGATACTTATTTACCTCTCGCTCTTCTCTGGCATTTTTATGTCTTGCTAGGGTAGAATTTCTTTCCTTCTTTGTTCTCAGATGTTTTTTCTTGGCTTTTATCTAGGTAAAAGAATAATATTTAAAATCAACATTCCCAAGTTTTGGGCTCAATCCCCAGTGGGGAACGTGCAAGAGGCAGCTAGCTGATCTATATTTCTCACCTCGTTTCTCTCTTTCTAAAATCAATAAAAACATTAAAAAAGAATAAACATGAATTAAAAAACTCAACATTTAATCAACACACTAAGGACAGTATATATGCAGACATAAAACATCCTAAGGCTTCCATTTGTAAGAAGATGAAGTACTTTTCCTATTCCTCTATCTAAGCACAACTAAAAACACTGGGTATTACATACAAAATAAATATAAGAGGCTCTAAAAAGTGTAAAAAAGAAGGCAAACTGGCGAGTGATCTAAGGAGCAGAGGAGCAACATGACCTTGAGTAGTTTCCTGTGTTTTGTTTTTTGCCTCATACACTCAGCCTGAGAACTGGAGGAGCCAGCAACCCAGAAATGTCAATGATTTAAGTAATAATGGCTGAAAACTTCCCAAATTTGATGGAAGACATTAATGTAAACATCCAAGAAACTTAATGAGCTCCAAGTAAGATGAAATAAAAAACTCCACACCAATTCCCTATAAATTTTAGGATTACTGGTGCTAGTTCTGAGAAGAATGCCATTGGTATTTTAATAAGGATCACACTGAATCTGTAGATTAGTTTGGGTAGTATGATCATTTTAATGATGTTAAGCAGACAGTTAATCATCAGGTTTAACATATATGGGATCTAAAAGAACAAATAAAACAAATAACATGGGGGTTGAGGACACATTTGTATACCTTAACCAATAAAGAAATTAAAAAAATAAAACAAATAACAAACTGAAAGGGTTAAAGAGAATAAAACAAGGCAGAGAAAACTTATTGTGCTTAGCAGATATCTTGCAGAAAGCTTGCAGCCTTGGGCACGGCATAGCCTAGATAACCAGAAGACACCTGGCACAGGAGGAACTAAGGACGGACCAGACCCTTACACCAGCAGAATGGCTTGCAGCCAGCAAGAAGTAATAAAAATCTACCTCTCCCTTCATTCTCCACTGACTCCTTTTTTTTCTGACTCAGCCCATCTGCACCCAGATGCCTGAAATAAAAGCCTTTTGATACATTACAGCCTCATGTCATAGGTGCGTGACCCGGCCCACTCCAAACCTTTTACAAATAAAACAAAACAGATTCATAGAAACAGAGCTCAAATTGAAAATTGTCAGATGGAAGGGGGCTGGAAGGATAGGTAAAAAGGTCAAGGGGAATATAATCAACTAAAGGCCCAATGCATGAAATTCGTGCAAGGGGCTTGGCCCCTGCCGCTGCGACTTCATCTGGAAGGTCGTCCAGAAGGATGTCCGGTCTAATTAGCATATTATGCTTTTATTATTATAGATAACACTGTGATGGATTTGCACGGTGACATTGTAAGGAATATAAATGTCAAATCATTGTGTTGTTCACCTAAAACTAATATAATATTGTATACCAACTATACTTAAATTTAAAAGACTTTAAAAACATATCTGCAATTAAAAAGCCCACATCAAGACACATTATAACCAAACTTTCAAAGTCAAAGAGAACAATAAAAGAGAATCTTGGAAGTAGCAAGAGGAATTACATGCAAGGGATTCTCAATAAGATCATTAGCTAATTTCTCATCAGAAACTTTGGAGGCCAGGAGACAGTGTGTCAATATATTTATAGTGCTTAAAGGGCGAAAAAAATGGACAGAATAGTCCTTCAAAAAATTAGGGAGAAATGAACACATTCTCAGAAACACAAAAGCTGAGGGTGTTCGTGACCTCTAGACCTGCCTTGCAAGAAATTTTCAAGGGAGTTCTGTAAGGTGAAATGAAAGGACACCAGTCAGTGTAACCTTGCAGAAAATTCATTTCTTTACTATGACTTTTTCTGCTTTCTTTTGAGTCAAACTTGTCTCACCCAGCACCCTGACTTACCTGCCCCCCTCTCCCTTGGAGGTGCACTCCCTTAATCATTAAGCCCTGAGGACACTGAGGTTCTGACCAGCATCAAATAATCTTAGGAACAAAGCCTCAGGTCTGTTAACCCCGACCCCCCGCCAGACAGAGTTTCTGTCAAACTAAAGATAACATCTAGACCATAACTGTGTTTCAGCTCCAGGCCCATAAAATTGGTGAAACCAGACAAACCAACAGCCATGGATGACAACAGGGCCAGATGCACTGATCAACTATCTCTTCCCCTATCACTGACTAATCAGTAGAGACCACAATCCTGACCACAGTCTTAACTCCCTTAATCGTCATGATTAATGATTTCCCTCTCCTCTATAACCCATCCCTTGGAAGCCATCAGGGAGCCAGGTCTTTGAGCATTAGCTCACCTGTCTCCAGGCAAGGGCCACTTCCTGAAATAAACTCTTATTTTCTTTGCTGCAAACTCAGGTTTGTGTCTTATTGGGCTTTCGGGGAAACGGACCCTTTTAATCTGGTACAAGAGTAACTTGAAGGTATATGGAGAATTAAGGATCTTAATACAGTAAATACAATTATAAAAGCTAGTGTTATTGCAACAACAGTTTGAAACAGCACTTTGTTTTCTACATGGCAAGTGACTAACATTTAAAGAAAAACCCCCATTATTATTAATGTAAAAGCTAGTATTACTGTAACTTTGCTTTGTAAGTCCAAATATTGTTTTTTAAGTATATTTTTATTGATTTCAGAGAGGAAGGGAGAGGGAGAGAGATAGAAACATCAATGATGAGAGAGAACCATTCATAGGCTGCTTCCTGCACGCCCCCTATTGGGGATGAAGCCTACAACCTGGGCATGTGCCCTGACTGGGAATCAAACCATAATCTCCTAAAGGTTCATAGATCGACACTCAACCATTCAACCACTGAGCCACGCCTTGAATTTTGTTTTCTACATAATTTAAGAGACTAATACATTTAAAGAAAAGTATTAGTATATGTTTTGGGGCACACAGTATATAAATATGTGATTTTTTGACATTGACAACTGAAGTGGTGGGATTGCAGCTGTAGAGCAGACTTTTTGTACACTATTGATGGTAAGCCAGACTAAGTTACAATTAGAGTGTTATAAGTTTAGGATATTAAACGTAATCCCCACAGTGAGCACAAAGAAAATACCTATAGAATAGACACAAAAGGAAATGAGAAAGGAATTTAAACATTTCACTACAAAAAAATCAGCTAAACACAAATGAAGACAGTGATGTAATCTGAGTGACCAAAATATTGTAAGACACATGGAAAACAAACAGCAGAGTGAGAGAAGTAATTCCTTTGTATCAGTAAGTATTTTCATTATAAATGGATTAAACTTTCCAGTCAAAAGACAGATATTCGAAGAATGGATAAAAACACACGATCCAATTATATGCTGTCTATAAAAGACTCAAAAGAACCAAAATACAAACAAGTTGAAAGTGAGAGAATGGAAAAGATATTTCATGCAAATAGGAACCAGAAGAGAGCAGAAAAGGTGATACTAGTATCAGACAAAATGGACTTTAAATTTAAAAATATTATGAGACAAAGGACACTAAATATTAATAAAAGGTTCAATACGGCAAGAAGATATAACAATTATAAACACTTACATATCTACTGCCAGACCATTAAAATATATGAAGCAAAATGGACAGAAGTGAAGAGAGAAGTAGACAGTTCTACAATGGTTGGAGCCTTCCATACTCACTCATGATGATAGAACAGACAGAAGATATATAAGGAAGTAGAGGATTTAATGCAGTAGCATATGAATAATATAGAAATTGATACCTAGAAGTATGATACTGTCCTAATAAAAACCTAAACTCTGTGACAAACATTGGCTGGCTAACAACAGGTGGTGTAGAAACCGTTACAGGAAGCTAGACAAATAGTGGCGCAGTTATGTAGAGGTGATGCATTTAGTAAAACTGTCTCCTGGGACTATGAAAGACAGAAAATGTACCTAACAGACCTGGGTCATTGGACACAGAGATTTTGAGGCAGAATGTTTACAATATGAGTTGGTTGTTGCTCGCTTCATTTGATAAGTTGCTACAAGAAAGAAATCAGCTCGAAAAATATTTGGAAAAAAGAACTGAATTGACAGGGAAAATGGAGCCCCCAATTTGAGAATTTGAAGGCTGGTTTCAACATAGCCTTAAGGCAAAAAATCAAAGTTATGGCTTTGATGTTTGTGGTAGACAATTGCTAGGATGGCCTCTAATGATCTCCATCTCCTAGCATCCATGCCCTTCTATAATCCTCTCCCTTTGAGGGTGGGCTCAACCTAGTGAATCACTTCTAATGAATGGAATATGGCAACACTAATGGGATTCTGCTTCTGAGATTAGGCTGCAAAGATACTGTTGCTTCTCTCTTGTGTGCCCTCTCTTGCTCTTTTGCTTGCTCAATCTGATGGAAGCCAGTTAGGCGTTGTGAGGCGCCCTATGGAGAAGCACACATGGAAAGAACCAAGGGAGACTTTCAGCCAACAGCCAGCAAGAAACTGAGGCCCTCAGTCCAACATTCTGTAAGGGACTGAATCTTGTCAATAACCATGTGAGTGAACTTGAAAACTGATCCTTCCTCAGTCAAGCCTTCATGTGAGACCACAGCCTGACCAGCACCTTCACTGTAGCCTTTGAGAGACCTCAGAAGCACCCAGCTAAGCCACTCATGCTTTTCTAACCTACATAAAGTATATGATACATGTTTGTTGTTTTAAGTGCTAATGTTGGGGTAATTTTTTACTCAGCGATAGAACACCAATACAAGATCTAAGTCCGTTTGGCTGCTATAATAAACTACCACAGACTGAGTGACTTATAAATAACAGAAATGTATTTCTCATAGTTCTAGAGGCTGGAAGGTTGAGATCAGGGTGCCAGTATGGTCAGGTGAGAGCTTTCTTTTGAGTTGTAGACTTCTTGTTGCATCGTCAAGAAGGGGCTAGGGAACTCTCTGGGTTTGTCTTATAGGGCACTATTCCACTCGTGAAGGATCTGCCTTTATGACCTAGTCACCTTCCAAAGGCCCCTCCTATCCCCACTTTCTAGCACCATCATATTGGGCATTGTAATTTCAATATATGCATTTGGGGGCGGGGACAAAAATATTCAGACCACAGCAGTCTACCTCTGTTCCCCCAAATTCATGTCCTTCTCTCATGCAACATACATTCTTTTCATCTCAACAACCCCAAAAGTCTTGACTCATGCCACCATCGACTCTAAAGTCCAAAGTCTCCTCTCAATATCATCTAAATCAGATATGGCTGAGACTCAAGGTATCATTCCTCCTGAGGTAAAGTTCCTCTCCAGCTGTGAACCTCTGAAACCAAACGAGTTATGCACTTCCAAAACACAATGGTGAGAAGGGCCTAGGACATACATTCCCATTCCAAAAGGAAGAAACAGGAAAGAAGGATAAGGTGACAGGTCGCAAGCAAGCTCGAAACCTATAAAATTCAATGAGATCTTAGGCTCAAGAACACTCCTCTCTGGTTTCATGTTCTGGCTTCTGGACCCACTGGAGTGGCAACATCACTCCTACAGCTTGGCAGAGTGCTGCTCATGCCTGGCTCTCTGTTGGGGCCCTGCCCACACCACAGCTCATAGCTCTAGGTGGTTTACCTGCATTGCCTCTGTTGGAGGCTGTCTGCCCTAAAACCTCGGTGGTGGTGGCCCTGATAAGCTCTTAGTTACCTCCAGGCCTTTTTTTTTTTTTTTTAAATCTTGTTATGAAGAACAGCACACATTCACATGAAAAAGCTCTTATGGCAGTGGTTCTCAACTTTCCTAATGCCATGACCCTTTAATACAGTTCCTCATGTTGTGGTGACCCCCAACCATAAAATTATTTTCATTGCTACTTCATAACTAATTTTGCTACTGTTATGAATCGTAATGTAAATATCTGATATGCAGGATGTATTTTCAGGGGTCGCAACCCACAGGTTGAGAACCGCTGCTCTACGGTATCCTACTGACAGCCTTCCTTTACGCTGTCCTGTCCCTATCCCCTTCAGTTCAAACCGGCCATATCCTGCCGAGATGGATGATTAGTTCTGTGGTTCACACCCACACTAATCTCTCTCTCTCTCTCTCTCTCTCTCTCTCTCTCTCTCTCTATATATATATATATATAAGGCTAATATGCTAAGTGTCCATCTGACTGGTCGCTATGACATGCATTGACCACCAGGGGGCAGACGCTCAATGCAGGAGCTGCCATAACAAGTTCTGGCCATTTACAAAGAAACAGCACTGCGGACCTGGCGCCCACAAAGCTTCCCCCAAGTGGGACACAGGCCCCACCACCACCTCAGAGCGACAGCCCACCAAGTCACAGCCAATGCTGCCAAGACCCCATGGCACTAAATGCGCCCACAGCCCAGCCCAGCCCAGAAACAGTCACTGTGGGCACCAGGTAATGATGTCAGGTAGCAACGCCTGGTTTCCTCTCCCTAGCGACTAGCTTCCTTGGAGTTTCTTCAGCCCAGGAACACGACTTGCTTTATAGCCAGGTGGAAACATTTTACACTTTAACCAAATGTTTGTGAAGTGTTTTCCTGTGCCTCATCTCATTTGATCCTCACAGAAGTCCTGGAGTAGGTAGATAGGAGATTCGGTGGGATCCTATTTTCTTTTCATTAGCCAGAAAACAGAGATTTAGAAAGTTTAGAAACTTGACCCAAATGAAATGCAGTAAGAAATGGTGGACCTTGAAAACGACTTCAGGTTTTCTCACTGGGCAGAATATAGTCAAACACTGCTGCAATTAAATATTTTACCCTTTGTTCTCCCTGTGTGACCTACAATAATGATCTGCTTCGTGTTGATATTTACTGTTGTGTTGTTGACAAGTGCCTGAAAGAGAAGTTGGGGTGCTTCATTGGGCTGGAAAAAGTTTAACTAAATCAGAAAGCAGGTCTAATTAAGCAAATTTATTCTCTCTATATAAAAGGCTAAGTTAACTCGCACATGCATGATACAAATAAAGCTCTCACTGTGGCCAATCGCATATGTGTGTTTCGATCTGTCATTGTTAATCATGAGTTTGGTTGACACTTCTATTATAGAGAAAGGGTGATTAGTGATATTAAAATATTTCTTCTAATTAATTTCCTTTCAATGTGCAAGAATTTGTGCACCGGGACACTAGTCTCCTTATAAAAAGGTTGATCCTCTACTCCAAACATGTCAAACTTGTGGCCCACGGGCCATATGCGGCCCACAACAAATATTTTTGCGGCCCAGCCAATATAATGGTATGTAAGAAACATTTTAATAAAAATTTCCTAACTTAATTTTTATGATATCCTGTTATACATAATTATTAATAACGAACTATTATTAATTAACAATGTTCGCTAATGACTGATTACTATAATCGTATTGCATTCATTTCCCTTATTTGCCTTATGCACAGGTGCACCATTTTTCTCCACTAATACTAGCAGCGAATATTTTAGCAGCGGATTGCCATGTCATTAGTCTTGTACTGACTTTTTTGGTGTGCGCAACAGGAAGTATTTTGCTTTCAGAGAACAAGAAAAATAGGTTTATTTGCGTTACACTTATTAATTTGTGCAGTTATGCAGTGTCTGGTAAGTTAATGTTCAAGAAAAATATTAATTTTTATTTAAATAGTCTATTATTTTATGTTAACAATTACTCATTTATTTCAGCCCTTTGTATTCAGCATGTCTCTATTGAAATAAACCTATGTTTCTATGAAAATTGAAGCTTTTGTATTTTTGCAGCCCACATAAACTTAAACCTTGTTTATTTGGCCTGCCCTATCCTTTGAGTTTGACATGCTTGCTCTGCACCCTACTATCTCTTCTGAAGACTTACCTCCTTCCTCCCTCCCTTCCTTCCTTCCTTCCTCCCTCCCTCCCTCCCTCCCTCCCTCCCTCCCTCCCTCCCTCCCTCCCTTCCTTTCTTTCTTTCTTTCTTTCTTTCTTTCTTTCTTTCTTTCTTTTCCTTTCTTTTCTTTCTTTCTTTCTTTCTTTCTTTCTTTCTTTCTTTCTTTCTTTCTTTCTTTCTTTCTTCTTTCTCTTTCTTTCTTTCTTTCTTTCTTTCTTTCTTTCTTTCTTTCTTTCTTTCTTTCTTTCTTTCTTTCTTTCTTTCTTTCTTTCTTTCTTTCTTCTTTCCTTCCTTCCTTCCTTCCTTCCTTCCTTCCTTCCTTCCTTCCTTCCTTCCTTCCTCCCTCTCTCCCTCCCTCTCCCCCTCCCTCCCTCCCTTCCTTCCTTCTCTTTTTGTAATATGGACAGGCTGAGAATTTTCTAAATCTTTATGTTCTGGTTCCTTTTTGCTTAGCAATTTCTTGCTCAATTCATTTCTCTCTTCTTACATTTTACTATAAGCAGTCAGGGGGAACCAAGCTGCTCCTCCAACACTTCTCAGCTAAATATCCACTCTTATCAGTCACAAGTTCTACTTTCCACAAAACACTAGAACATAAATACAGTTTGGCCAAGTTCTCTGCCAGCTGATAGCAAGGACTGCATTTTCTCCACTGTCCAGGAACATGTTCCTCATTTCTGCCTGAGATCCCCCCTCCCCCCATCAGAATCATCCTTAACAGTCACATTTCTACCAACATTCTGCTTATGATCCTTTATGTATTTTCTACAATTCCCCTCTTTTCTTTCTGAACTCTCACCACAATCTTCTTTAAAATCCCTTCATGGCAATATCAGCATTTTCTAACATGCACTTCAAACTCTTCCAGCCTCTACCCAACAGCCAGTTTCAAAGCTACCACCACATTTGTAGGCATTTGCTATAGCAGTGCCCCACTCTCAGTACCAACAGAGTGCTGTCTTAGTCACCTCCTCACAGCATTACACTGGGATCAGGGTCTAAACATGCATACTTGGTAAGGGGCACACACATTCAGTACATAACACCACCTAAAGTCTCTTCCACTCTAATCTTCTCCATAAACACTTGTCTCTTATATCATATATCTTACTTACTTGAAAGGGAAGGATTTTTGTCTTATTTTATTCACTGTATTATCCCTAGAGCATACAGCTGAAGTCAACATATGGTTGTTAAGTAAATGAATAAGCGAATATTGGACTAGCAGTCAGGTGATGTATGCTATGCTACCAACTCCCATTAACAAGTGGTGGGTTTTTGAGAAGGAATTTAATCTCTCTGGATATTAACTGTTTTCATCTATAAAGTAAGAGTGCTAAGAAATCATAAGGTTAGAGAATTCTATGATTAAAGATATGGTACATAATCAGAGAATCACAATTACGGCTACACAATAATTATACAACTGTAACCTCCCCTCCCCCCGATTGTTAGTCAAATAAGAAGAGTACCTATTTAGCATATACATACCATATGCAGAAATTTTCAATCATACCTGAGAAGTTAACTTGAGAATGTAACTCTGAGACTCATTCGATTCTGAACTGTCAGAGCCTTGGCTACTACAAAAAAATAATAAATTATTATTTTAATTTACAGAATGTTTTGATGCCATTTTAAAATTGCAACAGTTACTTTTGCTTTATTACTTTACTGGAATGGTAGAAATAGTTCTAATTCTGAGAAGAATGTTTACAAAGGTGGTGTATATGTTTGGTAGTTCTAGGCATCTTAGGGTATTAGAAGAATAATGACTGAAATTGATTGGAACAAAACAAATATAAACAAATCCCTGAATTCAAAATGATACTCTACACCTGCAAATAAACTTATTAGTCACCACTGGAGGTTACAGGGGCACTAACTCAAAGTCTGAAAATTTATAAATAAAGGGGAAGAATCAAATATTTATTCTACCTTTTCTATAGGACCTATACTAAAATTAGTACCTCTTTCCTTCCAAAAACTTTCCCTTAGCACTAAATTTTGTACTTATTATTCACTAATGTGAGTATTTATGTGACATCTTTTTAAATGTGTCAGTTCTCTGTAGGTAATTACAGCATTAAAAAATTTGAGTATGTCTTTTATGTATAGTACATAGTAGGTGCTCAATTAATATTACTTGACTAAATGAATAAATAAAGTCTTGATGAGATCTGGCCAAAGTAATGTGCATGGGAAAATTTTTTTTCCACCTTTAGTCAGTATTTTCAGTTGAGACCAACAATTATATCCTAGAAATATTATAAGTAACACAGTAAAACAGCACACCAAATTACATTACTTCCACCATCTTGACTTACCTAGACTCCACTGTAATTTCTTTCAAAGAAGTATCTGAATCATCAAGGACTTTTTCCAAGTTTATATGTTTTTGCATTTCTTCTAATTCTTTTAGGCACTGATAATACTAGGGGAAAATAATAAATGAGTTAATAATAAAATAACTTTATTTCCTAATTAAATTAATTGAATATTTATAGACTCCTGGAACAAAAGCTACTGGGACATCAACTATCAAAACACCCTGAACACTGTTGTTAGGAAATTAAAAGGAATAAACTGTCATAGTCTCATAGGCAGGTTATGTTAGTTGGTAGACTGGAGTGTTACCAAATGGACTTTACTTACCTTAGTTCGGTCTGGATCACAATAGTCCAAGAGAGAATCACAAAAATGATACCCCATTGACTCCAAATCTTTTGTGTTGAAATGAGTGCCTCGTTTATCACCTAAAACATCAATAAGTTAATCTACCCTTGAGGATGACTTAATTTTTCCTTGGCAGGTAGGCCTATGTTATAAAACAAAGCATAAACAGAACATCTGATATGATTTCATATCCTGTCCTTTGGATTTTCTTTTCTGGGGCAGGTCATTTAACAGCTAATTGCTTTCCTTCATTCCCCCTCCACTATCTGGACCAAAGGTGAGTTAACATGGATCAGTCTATGTTGTAAGGCAGAATAAAATTCAATAAGAAAGTTATGGAATACCTGGTTACCAGTGATAAACAACCTAATAGTCACTTAAAGAAAAGGTTGGGTAATGATTTCAATGTTTTCATCATCAATATTTTATCAGATTCAAGATGCTTTAAAAACTAGTAAAAAAATTATGTGTAGATGTCCAGCTTTCTTTTGAATTGATACATTTTCTAAAAATGTGACAATTATCTTAATATGGAGTATTGTAAGGACATGATAGATGTGACTAAAAGATTTCTTAAATGGAACTACATTTATTTTTAGTTCAAGGAACCAAGTGCTTCCATTAAAATATAAATTGACCAAAAAACAACAAACAAACCAATTAAAAAAACATCAGTCTATTTGCCTTACAAATAGTAAATCCACTAAAAACAGTTCTATCCTCATATTTTAAGTATGAGCATTGCTTCTTCTGAAATCATTAGTCACCTGTAAAAACAACCACCACCACCAAGCAATTAAGAAATAATTCATGAAACAACCAATTAGGTATTCTATCTGCAAGCTAAAACTTCCTATTCTTACAAAGGGAAATGAGAAATAGAGGTACATATTTAGTGGTAGTTTGTTTATTCATCCCATTAATAGAATTGATTAGATATCAGTAGGCATTAAGTGGGAAGAAAGTGCTCACTATTAAACTATCTACACTATTAATCTTACATTAAAAACGTCTCTGGTTTAAAACTCCAAGAGCCATGAATGAGAACACATGGTCTTACCCAGAGTAGATCCACAAAAAGTGGCCTCCATGGTGAAGCTGTTCCTGATTCCCATTTTCCACATCACCACCCTGCCTGTACCTTCTTTGCTCCTCTGAACATTAAACTTGCAAGCTGAGAATGAAAACTGGAAAGAAGCAAATGAACAAGACCATCTTTTTTTATGACAACAATGTCTTTCTTAGGAAGTAGAGTTGAAAATGGAAAAGTAGTTGTGCAAAAGCAGTAATTCTCTCCAATACTTCAGGAGCTGCTTTTATTTCCTGACCAATGGAAATAAATCATATGTAATTCAAATATAGAAATGACATATTTACATTTCTAAGGACTACAGATTTAAATTCTAGCAATAAATTTTACTTTTAAGCTATACATAGCATATACATTCAAAACCAGTTGAATAATTCTTGATACTGATGGGTAAGATCTTATACGACTAAAAATTAGAGAAGGGGCTTAAACATATTTAGGAATGAAGATTAATGTTTTAGATTTTCAGAATAGAATAAAGATGCTTTATTTTCATGTGGAAGATCATTTGAAAGCTGCCTGAAAAACTGTTATATCTACAAAGTTTTTGTCATTTTATTTTTAAATTAACATATAATAAATGACTTTCTTGTGTTCCATTCTATTAATTTTTAATATATGTGTAGATGATCAGCATAGAAAAAACCCCATCACTTCTAAAAAACTCCTTTATGCTATCCCTTTGCAGTTACAAGTATTTCATTTCTTTTGGAGTTACAGTAAATGGTATTGTTTTTAATTTTAGTTTCTAATTGTGAGTATATAGAAATTAAATTGTTTTTTGTGGGTTGACTGTGTATCCTATGACATTACTAAAGTCACTTGTTTTTTATGGATTGCTTTGGATTTTCTATGAAGACAACTTCTTTATTACTTCTTTCTTCCCAACCTATCTGCCTTTTATTTCTTTTTCTTGCCTTATTACACTTGTTAGAACCTCCAGGAAAAGGCAAACTGAAGGGGTAAGAGTGGATATCTTGCCTATTCTTGACTTTAGGAGTAAAACAATCAGGTGTATTTTTTTACCAATAAGTACAGTGGCAGGATAATGGGTATTTTCTTCTTCATATTTCAAATTACCGGCTACTAAACATTCTACATAGTTGCTTTCTTATGGTCAACTGTAAAACCAGGCCAAATTAATAAAAAATAAATTTACTGAATAAGATTTTCCGTTTTGCTGTCTCACGTGGACATTTGTTAGTAAAAGTAGTTAAAATCTTAAAAAGTGCTTACTTTATCTGGACAGTTTTTGCTCATCATAAGTGGGAAGATTCGCTGCTGTAAGTACAATGCTTTATTACACTTATCACTTCCACCACAGCCATACATGAAGATGTTCTCTTTCCTGCTATGGCCATGAAGGTCACAGTATAAAATAACCTCTCGTTTCTCCATCAATCTATCGAGAAGAAAAAGGTAAGTTACTAAATATTACCTCTGCATTTCTCTTTCATGGGTGTAACTATGGATTTATAAGTCTAACATCCTAATAAATAGAATTACCTATATATTAGCTTTCAATTTCTCTTAGCTATACTGCATATTACTATTAATATACAATTTTAAATGTCTGAAATAATTTTCCATTAACCATATATAAAATACAAATGCCTTGCATTACAAAAGGACAAAATTTACCTTACTCCCAAACCTTTTTCCGACAGGATTTGGTATGTAATTCTGACTTTTTGTTCTACACAGAAAACAGTTCTCTGCCATCTTTCTCCATTAACTCTCACATAGATATTTCTGACAGGAATACCTTCTTTCTTCATCTTTGTAAATGCAAACACTACCCCTCATCCCCAAGACTGACCTGATGTCTCATTTCCTCTCTAACTAGTCAAGGCTATAGAGCTGTCCTTTTTCTGAACTCCTGTAGCACTTAATATTGGTACCATTTACTTGGCACCTGCAGAGGAAAGTTTTCATATTTTTGATATTTAATCTTGTTAAGGGCAGGGAATGCTTTAAGTCATCCAGAACAGTGCTATGCACACAAATACCCAAAATATTTGTTAAAAGTTGAGTGCCTTATGACTTGGTGCTGAAGCCAATGAATTAATCCTTGATTAATGTGGTAAATATCATTCTGATAAAAATGGTCCTAAAGTTTGAATTGACTTTTTTTCTGGTAAATTTGAATAAATAATTTAAGGAAATTATTAGATATTACTAAGAGCACAATCCTTAGCTTGTAGCTTGTATAATTTAGGCATTCAATAAATATTAAAGTAATAAAAAATAAGCCCCCCACCCCCACCCCAGATTGATGGCTTTCAAAAGGGAAAAAAGTGGTGGTTGTGAAGGTGGTAGAATTATGGGCATTTTGGCCTTTTCTTTCTTTAAAAAAAATATTTTTATTGATTTCAGAGAGAAAGGGAGAGGGAGAGAGAAACATCAATGATGAGAATCACTGATCATCTGTCTCCTGCACACCCCACACTGGGGATTGAGCCTGCAACCGGGTATGTGCCCTGACCGAGAATCCAAGCAGTGACCTGGTTCATAGGTCAACGCTCAACCACTGAGCCATCCGCTGGGCTGCCTTCTTTCCATAATTCTAAACTTTGTACATTATTATATTACTTAATAAAAATTTCATATATTATTTGTTATATCTGGAAGGATAAATACCAAAATGATAGTAATGGTCTTTATAGTAGTATGAAATGTTTTACAGTAGTCTCCCCCTTAACTGCAGGGGATATATTCCAAGACCCCAGTGGATGCCGGAAACCTCAGATAGTACCACCCCTATATGTACTATGTTTTTTCCTCTTTATGCATACACTTTAGGGCATCTCTTTGGCATATTCAAATCGCCAGCATCACTACTCTTGTGCTTTGGGGCCACTATTAAAATAAGAGTGATGTGAACACAAGCACTAGATACCACCACAGTCAATGTGATAGTGAGATGGCTGCTAAGTGAATAACAGGAGGGTAACATATACAGCATGGATACGCTGGACAAAGGGGTCATTTATGTCCCAGATGGTACAAGGCGAGATTTCATCATGCTACGCAGAATGGTGTGCAATTTAAGACTTAGGAATTATTTATTTCTGAAACTTTTCCATTTAATACTTTCAGACTGCAGCTGATTACATGAAACAAACTATGTAAGTGAAATTGCAGATGGTAGACTACTGTACTTTTATAACAAAAATATTAAAACCTAAAGCCAAAACTTTCAAAGCATAGCTTGAATTAGAAACAATATCCTTTAAACTATAGTGAAATTTCGTATTGAAGTCGGTTACAGGTATTAACTTATTGCCCCTTCCTCATTTGGTGCCCAATAAATTCAAATTAATAACAGATCAACATAAAGTCACTGAACAACATTTCAAGTTTTTAGAGTACTAGATTATAAAACAAGATTATCATGTTAGGTCCTTAAATATGAAATATACTGTACATTTTTAAACCAACATTTTCTCAATTTTAGTGGTCTGTTTCTTTTGAGTCAAAAGAAACCTTTACTTCTAAATAATGAATTCCCAAAGAAATGTTATTACTTCTGAAGTAAAACAAGATTTTAGGGTCTCTCATCTTATATTTGTTTAAATCATTTTAGAAACAGTTTGACTATTTCTTACTCACAGGTATTTTAATACCCTATACTAAAACCTACTCTCTCTAATTCTCATATTTTTTTTTTAACAACTTTGTTCCTTTTTTTATATTTAGGAAACACTGAATATTTTTAAAGCTTCCGAATGTTCCAGATTTTATCTGGGTACTTTAGTAACAATAACTTCATTTAATCCTCCCATCTATGAGGTAAGTATTATTGTTCACATTGTATAGATGATAAAATTGAGGTTTAGATTTGTTTTTAAATCCTCACCCGAGGATATTTTTCCATTGATTTTTTAGAGAAAGAGAAGGGAAAGACAGAGAAATAGCTATGAGAGAGAAACACATCTATTAGTTGCCTCCTACATATGCCCTGACCACAGCTTAAGCTGGGGAGGAGCCTGCAACTGAGCTACATGCCCTTGATAGGAATCGAACCCGGGACCCTTAGGTCCGCAGGCCGATGCTCTATCCACTGAGCCAAACTGCCTAGGGCTATATTTGTTTTTAAATTGCTCAAGGTCACACAGTTAGCAAATAATATAATGAGGATTCCAATCTGATATGTTTATCTCCAGTTCCATACACTTAATCTAATCATTCAACAAAAATTTTAAATATTATGTGCATTTTACTGTTCTGAATTCTTTGGAAAATTTAAAGTTGTTCAATTTTTCTAGGGGCAAATAAGGATATTATTTATGAAAATTTTAAATAACTAGGTAACCTGTTAATCAAAAGACTCATCATAGAGCAATATATGATCAACATTAGTGCCAGAAGGCTCTATAAGATGTAATTAATTTTCACATATAAGGGATTCAAGGATCCCAAGGTAAACATCAGTGCTACCATCAGCTTTACCAAGAAATCAAATTTGGGATATGCAAACTATTAGTTTCATGGAGCCATTATGATGTCTTAGAGTCGGTATCATTATTTAATGAAAGGTTAGTGAATCCTGTGGCACAATGCCAGAAAGCTATAGGAGCAGAGTTAGGAAGAATGGGGGAAAAATTAAGTAAGTATAGTCAAACTATCTTAAGAAAATGGAGAGTAACATGAGTGGGATTGTGGGACCAAAATTCTTACTCCCATGTTTACTAAATAAGCAGAGAGGTAATTTGAGGCTTATTTTACCTGTGGATCATGTTCCGGGTATACCAAACAGAAGGGAATGATTCCTTCAGGAGAGAGGTGTAGTTACGGTTTAAATCCCGTCCAGCTAAGGAACACCGGTAATTTCCTACAATCACACCATCGGGATTCAGCATGGGTACCACCTTGAAGATGAAAGTGTCCCGAAGCAACTGTGCATCACGTGAGTCTCCTAAAATAAAATCTAGGAAGCCTTTCATGATCCATGAGCTGTTGGTTTCTCCTGGATGTACCCTTGCAGTCAAAATCACTGCCTTTCGTTTTCTTGAGTCAGGGTTCTTCAAGGGGGTGGTGATCGTTAAAATGTACACCATATTCCTAGCAATCGTGTGGCACAAGACACGTACTTTACAAAACTTCGACCGTACTGGGTCATTATTGATGCTAGAAAGGTATTCTTGCAGGTTGGTGTAAGTGTACGGATAGCAGTGAGCAAAGTAGCAGGTATCGTTGCTGTGTGGAAATTGAAATGTCCACGTAAGAGAGAAATAATGGCGCCCATCTTGCCCGGGGTTGTTCCTGTAATACTTGATTTGCTCTCCTATTCTCTGCCAGCCAATATTATGAGTCTTGGCCTCTTTTTCAGAATAAAACAATGGGCGCATACCCCGGTTGTAAAGACTAGCAGGCTTGGTAAAATTGATAATAGTGAATCTGTAGACTATTCCTGCTTGGGTATTAGTGACTTGGAAATAGTACCACTGGGTGTGTTTATTTGTGAAGAGGTCAGGGCGCACAGTCAACTGGTATTCATATTCTGCCCTAATACATAAGAAAGGAAGGGGAAAAGCACATACAAATGTAAAAATGATATTTGGTTTTAAATAAATAAGGAAAATTAGTTTTACCTATTCACAGAAAGGTTTTTTGGGGGGTAGGGGGGTGGGGGGTTTGGACAATGTTTATTTAGGCAGTATCCTAAATAGCAAGTAATTGCAAAAGATAAAGTTTTGAAATTTCCTTTTATTGGATGTGAAACTGTTTCTATGCTTTATTTTAAAGCCTTTTTATTATTACTGAAGAGAGCACATAAAATTGAGATTTGATAAAAATTATATTTTCACTCCGATTATGTTTCCTATAAAAATGATTAAAGAGTTCTTAAACTGAGTTAAAGTCCAATATTTCTTTTTTACTTCAGATATGTATTTCTGTTTTCTATTAGATTCTAATTCTAGGGATATGATATAACTATTACTGAGAACATTTAAAAATAAATAGACATTAATATGACAGACTATAAAATTGTAAATACTTTGAGGATGATATATGATCACTATTTGTATCTCCCATACTGAGTCATTGAGAATACTTATATAAAGGCTAAAATAACTTTACTGTGTATTATTTATAATATGTACATACATCAAACTTACTTGGTTAGTTGTGACTTTTTTCTTTACCAAGTAATTTCTGTTCTCAGCACAATGCAGTGTGTGTGTATGTGTGTGTGTGTGTATGTGTGTGTGTGTGTGTGAGAGAGAGAGAGAGAGAGAGAGAGAGACAGAGACAATTCATACTGGCATACTGAAAACGCATAAATATGCTTACTTTAAGCATAAATATCAAAATTATTTGAACCTTTCATATCCACCCCCAAGATAATCTCTAATTACCATCTATACTTCAAGGAGTTAAGTTCAGTGATGGATACTAAGATTTTAACGTACCAAATACAGAAACTAATAAATAGTTGATGGTCTAGTTCCTCAAATAAACATAATTAAAACCTACACTTTGACTGCCTTCTGTAGATTACCACTCTCAAACCTTGCTTCAAACATCAAAGTGTTGTCACAATTATCCACAGGCTGCTTCAGGGCTGTTCGGTTGCCCCCAACTCGAGAATATACAAAACACGGCTCTTTGTAAGCTGATGAGAGAAATGGGCCATAAATATATCAAGCCATGTCTAAAGTATAGGCTATTCTGCATAGAGCTTGCAGCCACAGTATAAGTGAAGTGGCACTAAGAATTTTAATTTGTAAAGTAATTTGATACCAGTAATAGATTTATGTTGAAGCAAGAAAATCTAAGAGTACTTGACAAGAAAAGCAATGCCTAAAATAGATTCATGTGCTACTCACATTAAGAATAATCATTCCACTTATGGTTATATGAAACTAGAGACCTGGTGCATGAAATTTGTGCAGGGGTGGGGGTGAGGGTGGGGGTGGGGGTGGTGGGTGGGGAGTTGTCCCTCAGCCCGGCCTGCACCCTCTCCAATCTGGGACTCACAGGGATTGGGCCTAAACCGGCAGTTGGACATCCCTCTCACAATCCAGGACTGCTGGCTCTTAACTGCTCGCCTGCCTGCCTGCCTGATTGCCCCTAACCACTCTGCCTGCCAGCCTGATCACCCCCTAACTGCTCCCCTGCCAGCCTGATTGATGCCTAACTGCTCCCCTGCTGGCCTGATCACCCCTAACTGCCCTACCTTGTTGGCCCGATGGCCCCCAACTGCCCTCCCCTGCCAGCCCGATGGCCTCCAACTGCCCTCCACTCCTGGTCTGATCGCCCCCAACTGCCCTGCCCTGCAGGCCTGGTCGCCCCCAACTGCCCTCCCCTGCCAGCCATCTTGTGGTGACCATCTTGTGGCGGCCATCTTGTGATGATGTCACACGAGGTGTCGTGCGACGCCACCTAGGCTTTTATTATATAGGATAATTGATTCTGAACTTGACCTTTCACTATAAATGACTATAAAACTGGATAAGGAATATAAGCTAACTTCTTTTCATAATTTTGAACAATACATAGACCAGAACTATATAGGATTCTTGAAAAAAAGATAAATACACCAAATAAGCCCATGCTTAACCCTGGTTTTCTTCCTGTGAGTACTTTCTAACCATACCTCAGGAAGGAGGCACTTATGAAGAGTGTAACAGTCTTGCTGGGCTGAGGAGGCAAGATGTTGCTTGGGGCTGCTGGAATTTGTGAGGCAGGGCACGAGAGAGAAGACAGCTACATAGAGAGAGGGTCTCAACAGTCTACATGGTTTTTCCCCAGTCCTTTGCTGAGGGCTTGGCTGTGTAAGCAGAGGATGAGAGTAAGTAAGGTAGGAAAGAGTGCTATTAGGAGGTGAGATAATAGAGGATATACAATTATAGAATATACTGGAATTACAACATATCCAGAATGGAAAGATTGCACTAAGCTCCTCAGACATTTCATCATGACTCTAGAAAGCTGCACATCAGGCATAAGAACCACATCTAAGAGTAAAGGCCATGACCTAGAACTAAGGACAAAATGAAAATAAATCAGCCCTACTAAATAAATAAATAAATAAATAAATAAATAAATAAATAAATAAAACCAGCCAGAAAGATATAGAACCACTTACCAGCAATTTAGCTGCCTACCAGAACAAAATTCAACATAAGTTTTAAAAACAATATAGACTCCTACAACATATCTTTCACAATGTCTTGCATATGATAAAAAAATTACGAAGCATGCAGAAAAGCAGGGAAATATGATCCATCATGAAACACACACACATACACACATACCCCTCGAGATAACTTAGATGGGATTTACAAAGGATTAAGAAAACATGTTTAAAGGCTTAAAGGAAAAGATAAGAGATAATAAAGAAGCAGAATAATATAAATGGAAACTATTAAAAAAATCAAATGGGAATTCTAGAAGTAAAAAGTGCAATAACTGAAATGAAAGATTTACTGGAATCCTTCAGTGCGCTATAGAGTAAGCTTAAAAGACATACTGAAGATTGTGGACGAAAGACTGTGAGCTTAAAAACAAAAATTCAAGGACAGAGGAGGACAAAAAACCAACAAAGATCCAGGGACATGTAGGACACAGCTAGAAATCCAACATATATGTAACTGGAATTCCAAAGGGCAGAAAAGAAAGAATAGTATAGAAAAGTATATGAAGAAATAATGGTTGAAATTTTCTCAAATGGGGTGGGGGAAAGCACTCTATTAGTCAATGGATCCAATAAGATCAGGAAACTCCAAGCAGAATAAATATAAAGATAACCAAATCTAGGCCAAGCTTAGATTTGCTGAAAACAGCCAGAGACAAAAAGACACACCATAAATAGGGAACAATGATATAAATTATGGATGGCTTTTATTAAAGACAACAGATGTCACAAGACATGGAACATATATTTAAAGAAATAAATCTTTGAAAGAAAAGTTGTCCACCAGAATTCTATATAGCCAATTGTTTGGGGATTTCCCCATCCAACAGCTACAGGTCTAAAAACCATCTATCAGTCTACCCTTTCAGGCCAAGGAAATATAATGGTTCTGCTCTGTTGATAGTCTTATGTTGTTTCACCATCCCTTGCTCGTTTCCCTTACCTCTGTCCATTCTAAGTTATACTTACACTGAACTAATAAAAATTACTCCAAGTATGCCAACCAATTCCCAACAAGACCCTGACTATTTCAATTTTTTATCAGATCTCATTTAAGTTATGTGTAGAAGTTCTACTACTAGCCATGCAAATATTTGAAAATTTAGCCATAAGAATATTTAAAATCAAATTAGAAAAATCAGAGGTGCTTCTCTCACTCCAGCTGTTAAAAAATATGTGAGTAAATGATTTCTAGAATTGCTTACTCTACAGGAAACAATCCCTGTGAATTTATCTGTTTTGCCAGCCCTTTAAATAAAATACGTATGTTTCCTGGAAGGTATCTAACATCTACTGTAAGACATAGAACTCTGATGGTGACATTGTGCAGGAGTCCCATACTTCCTCATGTTGGTGTATCAGGAGTAGCACAGTTTAGGATATAGGCTGAGATGTCTATGTTTGATTATCAGCATATCCTATCATAAAGTGGATATAAGATTTTGATTACTAGAGCTCTCAAAGTACAAATATAGATCACCTTTCTGAGATATATCTTAGATGTTATTTGCAATGTGGGTGCGTTCCTCTTTTAAAGATAGGATTCCCACCAAACTGGCATGAAATGGGAAAAAAGCAAACCCCACACATCTGAGAGATTGCATGAAAATGACCTGTTAACAGAGAGGCAACAATAGTTGCAGAGCACCCCACTGGATTTACCTTTGAAAATTGATGTGAAGCCTAATTCCTTCTAAATATGACCCCATTCTAATGGCCAATATGATCTTTTATTTTAAAGTAACTTTACATGAACTGAAATATACCTTCAAGAATATAATTAGCACTAAATCAACATTTGGACCAATATTAACCAAATATATTTGTTAATCCTCATCCGAGGCTATTTTCCCATTGATTTTTAGAGACAGTGGAGGGGGAGAGACAGAGAGAGAAAAACATTGATGAGAGAGAGACATACTGATTGGTTGCCTCCTGGACAGAATCGAGCCTGCAATCAAGGTATGTGCCCTTGACTGGAATCCTTCAGTGTGCGGGCTGGTGCTCTATCCACTAAGCCAAACCGGCTAGGGCTTAACCAACATTTTTATGGGGACAGGGATTTCCTGGTAATCTGCAATTTTCACTATAATCAGCAAAACAAATATAACTAAGAGGTTAGCCCAGGTACCAAATTACATTTGTATAGCAACGTATTTCATTATGTACCCACCATCTTCAGCTAGATAAACTACTGTATCTTCCTTGGAGTTTGAATAAATGGGTTCGATCTCTAGGCCTGTTGGGATGTACACTGGCTCAGAATAAGGAGGAGTCGTATCTATACATATATATAAAAGAGAGAACATTATTTAAATGTGACAAAACAGGAAATTTTTATTATACATTTTAAAGTTGTTTATTGATAGGTCTAGGCTAAAATTTAGAGTTTTGTAAGGGGCTAGATTTTACTAAGGATTCATTGGCAGTAATGAACATTGTCACACTGTAACATTTCACTGGCACCTTGATCTAAATCATTATAGTGAATAGTTCATGAGTATTTAGTGTCATAGATTTTATACTACAGTTCTATTTCTCCTGGGCACTTGATATCTTTCTGATCCACCTCTGGGAATCTTGCTCCATCTTTTATTCTCCCTTCCCCTTCATCTTCAGCATCTTGCCTGATAATGGTTGTCTCCTAAGCTTATAAACATGTTCAAGTGTTGTAGGGAGCGGCTATAGGGTTAAGCCTCTGACTGACCTGTTGGCAAAGCCACAAACAAGTCCCAGTTTAGAGGGCACAGCCCTCTTTGCATAATTAAGCTTGACCTTATGAGTCTCCCTAGTCAGGGGTGGGCAAACTTTTTGACTCGAGGGCCACAATGGGTTCTTAAACTGGACCGGAGGGCCGGAACAAAAGCATGGATGGAGTGTTTGTGTGAACTAATATAAATTCAAAGTAAACATCATTACATAAAAGGATATGGTCTTTTTTTTTTAGTTTTATTCATTTCAAACGGGCCGGATCCGGCCCACGGGCCGTAGTTTGTCCACGGCGGCCCTAGATCCTATCTGAGTAGCTAATGGGCTGTGGGAGGTGCAGCAAGTGCTGCTAAAACAAGTGAAACTCACAAGAACATTGCAACTATGGTGACCACTCCCTTGTTAACCTCTGGCTATAAAATAAAGGCTCAGCTTGCCCTCTGGATCCCTCTCTGTGGCCACAGCCACGCACAGGAGATCCACCTAGACCACTGATGGCGAACCTTTTGAGCTTGGCATGGCAGCATTTTGAAAAACCCTAACTTAACTCTGGTGCCGTGTCACATATAGAAATTTTTTGATATTTGCAAACATAGTAAAACAAAGATTTATATTTTTGATATTTATTTTATATATTTAAATGCCATTTAACAAAGAAAAATCAACCAAAAAAATGAGTTCGCGTGTCACCTCTGACACGCGTGTCATAGGTTCACCATCACTGACCCAGCTTATTCTGTCTGCTGTTTCTACATCCTTCGCGCCCCCCCCCCCCCCCCCCGCCCCCACTCACCGAACCATTGGCTGTGCTGGCCTGGCACAAAGTGTCTTCTGTCTCCCCAAAGAAAGGCTGGCTATCCTTGGACCCCCAACTTCTTTAGCTATACTAGCTTTCCTTTTCTTCATTATTTTTAGGACCAAGTTTCTTAAAAGTTGTCTGAGCCATGCTCAAATGCATGATTTATATTTGTCTATGATCTATTTGATTGGAGAAAATGACTTCACAGTCCAACTACCCAAGTTGTTCTCACTTTTTAGTAGAACAAGAATTTGATGATGACTCACTATTCTACTCTTTTATCATTGGCTTGTGTGTTTCAGACTATGCTTGGTTCTGGTAATAAATATATTCCTATAGAGGGAGTCAGCCTCTATAATCCCGAATATAGTCATTGAAACAGTAAGAAGAAAAAAACAATTTGGTGGTAATAAAGAAGTGTTCCTGGACAAACATTTTGGGGATTATGTATACAACTTCTTTAGCAACATAAGTATATCTGACATAATTAATCAGAGTCAAGTCTAGCTACAGAGAAAGCATAGATTAAAATATTGATGTCAATGTGCATCAGTACACTTTGTCAGTAACTGAATACACAACCAAATAAATTGATAATAAACAATAAAGAAAATTATAACTAAAACTGATCCTCTTAGTTGAAAACCTTAATGGACTCAAATCAAAATTAATCATGAACTGATAACACAGCATTGCTTCTGAAAACTTTGGGAATTTCTGCTACTTGCCTTGGTGTATGCTTACCATCGAGAGATACACGACAGCCTGACATCCCAGTTAAAAAAAGAGACTTTTTAATTAATGTTTATGTTCTTAATTATTTAAGAATGAGTAGTCTTAATAGTAAGAAATATGAAACTCTTAACACTAAAACTGGAGAATCTACAATAGGGTCAAGTTTGCAGCTTATCAAAGTACTTTTATGATAATTCTGTTTAGCTTTCTGAAGAAGTGCCAAACTTTTCCAAAAAGGCTGAATGATTTTATATTCCCATCATCAAAGGAGGATTTTGATTTCTCTACATTCTTATCAACACCTGTTATCTGATTTTCATTCCAGTCATCATAGTGTGTGTTACTGTTATTAATTTGTATTTCCCTGATAACTGAAGGTGCTGAATATCTTTTCATGTGTTCATTGGCCATGTTTATCTTCTTTGGAGAAATGTCTAGTCAGATCATTTGCACTTTTTAAATTGAGTTATTTGTCTTTTTTAGTGTGAGTTGTAAGAGGTCTATATAAGCCCTTCATCAGATAGCTTGCAATTATTTTCTCCCATTCTGCTGGTTCTATTTTCATTTTCTTGATAGTTTTATTTGAAGCACAAAAGTTTTGATGAAATCCAATTGACCCATTTTTGTTGTTGTTACTTGTGCTTTTGATGTTATAGCTATGAATCCATTGTCAGATTCAATGAAAGATTTACTTCTGTTTTCTTCTAAGAGTTTGACTCATTTTTAAGTTAATTTTTCATATGGTGTGTTATTTATCTAGTTGTCCCAGCACCATTTGCTTAAAAGATTATTTTTTTCGATTGAACAGAAAAAATGCCCTTGTTGAAAATAAGTTGCCCACAAACATGGTTTATTTCTGGACTTTCAATTAGATTCATTCATCTATATTCCTATCTTCATGATAGTAAACACCGTCTTGGTTATTGTTAATTTATAGTTTTGAATTTGAAAATTGTGAATCTCAAACTGTTCTTTTTCACTATTTTTTTTTTGCTATTCTAAATTCCCTGAGTTTCCATATCAATTTTAGAATCAGTTTGTCAGTTCCTACAAAGCACGTAGTATTCTGATGGAAATTGTATTGGACTGGCAGATTAATTTGGGGAGAATTGCCATCATAACAATCGTAAATTTTCTGATCCACAAACATAGGTGTCTTTTCATTTATTTAGATTTTAAAAATTCTCTTTCAACGATGTTTTGTAGTTTTCAGAGTATAAGTTTTACACTTTTCTTAAATTTATTCCTATATTATTCTTTTGATGTTATTGTGAACGAAACTGTTTAAGTTCATTATAGTATTATTCATTATAAATGTATAGGAATATAATTGATTTTTAAAAATATTTATCTTATCTTTCAACCTTGCCAAACTCATTTACTAGTTCTTATAATTGTTTTTCAGTGGGTTGCTGAGGGTTTCTATATACAAGATTATGTCATTGGTAAACAGAAATAGTTTCACTTCTTCCTCTCTAACCAGGATGCTTTTTATTTCTTTTTCTTGTTTAATCACTGTGACTAGAAGCTCCATTCCCATGTTGTATAGAAGTGGCAAAAGTGGATATCTTTGTCTTGTTTTTTACCTTATGGGGAAAGCATCCATTCTTTCAGCCTTAAGTATAATATTAGCTGTGAGGTTTCATAGGTGCTCTTTATCATAGCAAGGATTTTCCATTCTCTTCCTAATTTTTTTTTACATGAAAGGGTACTGGATTTTATTTTATATATATTTTTATTGTCTGATTGTATAATTGAAAATGTCCAGAATAGAAAAATCTACAGAGACAAAAAGCAGATTAGTAATTGTACTGTGGGAGGAAAGAATGAGAAATGATTGGTTAATAGGTATAGGGTCTCTTTTGGGGAGGGGGGCATGAAAATGTTCTGGATTTAGAGAGAGGTGATAGTTACACAACACAAAAATAGTACTAAATGCTGCTGAATTGTTCACTTTAAAATGGTTAATTTTATGTGATGTAAATTTTACCTCAATTAAAAAAAGTTGTAAGCAGCTTATTGAATAATAACTTTATCGAGAACCACATCCACACTTAAAATTATGACTTCTGAAAAAAATTTATGAACAGTGAAATGCTCTACAGATGTTAGCCACATACATGTCAACTGCGATGTATGTCACCAATAATATGTAAGCCACTACAACACATAAGTCACTTATGACATCCATGCTACTATTGACATGTCACTTATGACACATATCAATTTTCAAATGCTGATTGTGACATCAGTTTCACATGTTCATTGTGACAAAATGTGTCAATTCTGACACATATGCCAAACCTGACACATCAATTTCGACATATTGCTTTTGACAGGTGTGTTGATCCTGACAGACATGTGTCAAATTTGAGGCATGTGTTTATTCTGACACATTGACCACTCTGACATGCACATCAATTCTGACATGTGCACCGAGTATGACACACATGTTCACTGACACACACCAATTCTGATACATGTTAATCATGACACATCTGTTCATTCTGACACAGGTCAATTCTGACACATATGCCGCTCTGACACACATGTCAACTGATACACAATAACCAATTGACACATGTTTATTCTGACACATGTTGGTATGTTTCTATTCTGGCATATACAGATTCTGACATGTTGATTCTGACACATGCTGATTTTGACACATATGTTGATTCTGACATACATGTCACTTATGAAGTGTATATCAATGTGACAATGCAGCTTTGTTGGCAGATGTCCATGATCTCTCAGCTGCAGCAGTTTCCAGAAGTTAGCAGTGTTCCAGCTATTAATTTCACAAGGCTGGCTCATCAAAACTAGTGGAGAGTAGGGATCCTGTTACATCAGCATTGGGTCAATATGTGGTTAGCATATCTTTGGTCCTTAGGATTCAGAAGATTGTTTTCTTTGGTAACCAAAAACCAAGGCCAGATTATTTAGTCTCCAGAAATTATCAAAGCTTCAAAGTCAGCAGTTTCACCAGAGGAGGGTGCTGGATTTTAAATAATGCTTTTTCTGTAGCTACTGAGAAGATATACTTTTTGTTTTTTATTCTATTGATATGCTATATTACATTAGTTTATTTCATTACATCAATTACGTTATTTGATTTTTGAATGCTAAACTAACCTTGAATTTCTGAATAAATTCTACTTGGTCATGTTGAATAATTCTTTTTATGTGTTGCTAGATTCAGTTGAATAGTATTTTGTTGAGAAAATTTGCATCTATATCCATAATACATATTGGTCTGTAGTTTTCTTGTGATATCTTGTTTTGGCTTTGTATACAGGGTAATACTAGTTTCCTAAAGTTTTCCCTCCTCTCCTATTTTTGGAAAAGTTTATGAAGAACTGGTAGAAACTTTTGATAGGCTGTTTCAAACATTAAGTGTTTGGCAGAATTCAGCAATGAAGCTATCTGAGTTTGGGCTTTTCTTTGTGGGTAGTTATTCTATTACTAATTCAATCTCTCTACTTAGTATATACCTATTTATGTTTTCTGTTTCCTCTTGAGTCAGTTTTAGCAGTCTTGTGTTTCCAGGCATTTATCTGTTACAGCTAAATTATCTAACTCATTGACATCCTTTATTAGTCTATATCTACACAATAATCAATTGACTCATTTAATTTAATAATTACATACTCTTAGATTTCTGGCACAGGCTTCTCAGGACAGTTACATACATCCTCAAATTTTAGAATATTCAAGCCTTTAAGTGTTCTCAATCATGGTGATGTTTGTTCTGCATTTGAGTTATCTGCCAGAAAGCTTTGCATGCTTCTTACCAAGGATATACAAAATGTAGATATTCCTCCAAAAGGCTTCTCAGCACATTGAAAAGTGCAGTAGTGCCAAGGAGCCACTTAATTTTGTCTTAAGTGGTTGATATCAAAGATGAATATTTGTCATAGGGCAGACTGTGTGACTTTAGTTACCAGGATGAGCCATTTCCACATGCAGCATCAAGTACTAGTTCAAGTTAATTCACTGTTACATGAACAAAAAATGTTTAGGAATAGAAGGGCCTGCAAAATTGCAGTTGTTGCATACACTGCTAGTTGCCCTCCCAATATCCAGTCTTTCTTCTTGTTTGCTTTTATGACAAAAAACCTGTGTGAGGTTGGCATGAGATCCACTAAAGACCCCAATTTTCCAGGCTTCACTGTGGCCAGGAGTAGCCACATAATATAAAGGGATGTAAAAAGATTACTGGTGAAATTTTTGGGGAAAGCTTTTTTCCTCATAAAAAGGAACAGAATCAGTTGGCATGTACATGTTACCCTTTGTTTTTCTTCTTCCTCTTGTATTTTCTTCCTCTTAACAAGATCTCTTATAAAACAAAAGCTTTTAATTTTGATAAAGTGCAACTTATCAATTTTTCATTTTTATTAATTATGTTTTTGGTGTCAATTCTAAGAACTTGCTTAGCTTTCGACTGAAAATATTTTCTCCTATTTTAAAGTTTTATAATTTTATGCTACATTTAAGTCCGTGATCCAGTTTGAATTAATTTTTCTTATAAAGCACTAGACTTAAATTGAAGTTCACTGTTTCTTTTTTTTTTCTTTTTAATCTATGGATGTCTAACATTTGATGAAAATGCTAACTTTTCTCCATTGATTTTTTTAAATATATTTTATTGATTTTTTACAGAGAGGAAGAGAGAGGGATAGAGAGTTAGAAACATCGATGGGAGAGAAACATCGATCAGCTGCCTCCTGCACACCTCCCACTGAGGATGTGCCTGCAACCAAGGTACATGCCCTTGACCAGAATCGAACCTGGGACCTTTCAGTCTACAGGCCGATGCTCTATCCACTGAGTCAAACCGCTTAGGGCTCCATTGAATTGCTTTTGCACCTTTGTAAAAAATCAGTTGGGCATATTTGTTCCTGGGTTCTCTTCTTCCATTGATCTATGCATCTCTCTCCACCAATACGACAGGGCTTTGACAATACTATCTATATATATAAAAGCCTAATATGCAAATTGTCCCCTTGGAAGTTTGACGGGGAGACCAGGAGTTAGATTGCTCACTATGATGTGCGCTGACCACCAGGAGGCGGTGCGGAACGAAGGAAGGCCATGGCTGGCAGCCAGAAGGCCCCAATCGGCCTTGATCACCGGCCAGGCCTAGGGGCCCTACCCATGCACGAATTTCGTGCAAAGGGCCTCTAGTAGCTATATAAAAGACCTTGAAATCACATAGGCTGATTCCTCCCATTTTATGCTTCTTTTCTAAATTGTTTTAGTTACTCTCAGTTCCTTTACCTTTCCATATAAATTTTAGAACAATCTTTTCTACATCTACAAAACAAATCTTGATAGAAATTGCCTCGAACCTATCCATTTGGGGAGAACTGACACCTTTACTAGATTGAGTTTTTCAATCCATGAACATGGTACATTTCTTGATTTATTCAAATATTCTTTGATTTCTTTTATTAGCATTATATAGTTTTAAGCATACAAGTATTATTTAAAATGTTTAAGTGATTGTAATGGTAATGTTCTATATTGTAGTAGGGGTTTGGACTACACAGATATATGCATTTGCTAAAATTCATGGGCTGATACACTTAGATTCATGCATTTCATTGCATGTAAAATTTACGTCAAAAATATAATAATAAAACAAGATTAAATTCTAGCTAATAATATGCATGCTAAAACATTTAAAGTTGGAATATAAAGATGTCTTCAACTTACTTTGAAATAAATAAAAATTAAGATGGTCTGATGGATAGAGAGGGATAGATAGTTGGCTACATATGTGATCAAGAAATATGGCAAATAATCTATAATAATAAAAGCATAATATGCTAACTAGACTGGACATCCTTCTGGATGTTCTTCCGGACAACTTTCCGGACGAAACCAGGACTGCAAGGGAAGCCCAGGTCCCAGGTGCCTGCCAGTGGCCAGAGGGAAGCCTGGGTCCTGGAGCCAGAGGGAAGCCAGTGCCAGCAGCTGCGGGAAGGAAGGCCTACTCTTGCACAAATTTTGTGCATGGGCCTCTAGTTAATAATAAGAATCTAGTTGGTGAGTGTGGGTGTTCCTGTACAATCCTTTCAAATTCTTTCTGTATTTAAATTATTCCATAATAAAATATTGGGAAACGAGAAGTTAAATATAGAATAAGGTTAAAACAAACTAAATGAATCAGATATATAAAAAAAATAATGGATAAGAAAACAGCACAACAGAACTAACATATTTAAACATTGATTCTTTGAAAAAACTAACAAGATAATTATATCTGACCGACATATTCAGGGGAGAGGAAAATAAGAATGTTCAAATACTTAACAAAAATATGACAACAGAGGGGAAAAATCCCAAAAAGTCAAAGGGTATTATAATAATCACAAAAGAATACTTTGACCAAATCTTTGTAAACAAATGAAAAGTTCTCCACAGAAGCATTATGTTTCTAGGAAAATACAAATAATCAAAACTGTCCCTGAAATAGATAGAACATCTAAACAGAACTAACAAATAAGTTTTACAATAAAAATATCCTCTGTATATCTAAAATAACAATAACAAATATGTCCAGACTGTTTTAGGTGAATTCTATCCAACTTTCAAAAAATAGTTAATTACAGTATTATTCAAACTGTTCTAGAAGAGGAGAAATTCTTCTACAAGGAAGAATTTTGAATAATATTTATACTAAAACCTAAAAAAGTACAAAAGCTAGAAAAATATAAATTCTTACTAATAAATATTAAAGAAAAAATCCTATATAAAATATTAGCAAATAGGCTTTAGCAACACACAAAATAATACACAATGACTAACAGCAGTTCATTCCATGGCCAGATGGCTCAGTTGGTTGGAGCATTGTCCAATGCATCAAATAAATGGTCAGGGCACATGGCAACATATCTAGGTTACAGGCTCGATCTCTGGTTGGGACACATAAGGGAGGCAGCCAAACGATGTTTCTCTCTCTCTCTCTCTCTCTCTCTCTCTCCCTTTTCCTCTCCCTTCCTCTCTCTCTAAAATTAATAAAAACATCCTCCAGTGAGGGATAAAATACATACATTTTAATGTGTCATAATGAGAAACTTAAGACACTTTCTGTAAATATTGAAAGGCATTTAATAAAATTTAGTAATTGTTTCTGGGTAAATTTTCTTAGTAATAAAGAATAAATGGATATTTCCTTAATAAAATCAAATTTAATTCAAACCATGAGCATTCCCATTAAAATGAGGAACAAGATGAATATAAAACTTGAAATGTTTTTTGAAAATACTAGTCAATGCATTTAGTCAAGAAAAAGAAGTATGATATACACAAACTGGAAACGAGGAGATTTAATTACATTTTTACTTGATGATATAATTTTATAAAAGCACATATGCAATAACTTAAAAACTAGAAATAAGAGTTGGGTGGTTTTAAAATTAATACACAAAACTTTCCTCTACAAAACAAGTTAGAAAATAATATGCAATAAAGATTTTATTTAAAGCAACAAGATAAAATACCTAACAATAAAACTTAGAAAAAGTGCAAGAAAAAAAATTAAAATTGTACTAAGGAAGATAAAGAAAAACTAGGGTAAATCATGAAACATACCTTGTTCTTGGTTAGGAAGATGCAATATTGTAAAGATGTCACTCTTGCTTAATCTATAAATGTAATGTGATCACAATAAAGTTACCAGGATTAATTTTGGGACAACTAGGAAAGCTTATTTTAAATTTCATATAGAAATACGTACAATAAGGCCAACTATAATAAGCCAAGAAGGTGGAAAACTTTTTAAAAGAATAAAAGGAACGATGGGGAACTAAGTTTGCCACCTAACAAAATTTGTAGTTTAAAAAATATAGCATTAAAGGTTTTGAGTCACCATGAGTAGACAGGTTAGTGGAATAGAATATAATTCAAATTAGACCTAGGAATTGAATATATAATAATTGTGGCATTTCCAACCAGTAGAGAAAAGAATATTTAATAATTTTGTTGGAATAACAGGATAGATAGTTAATAGAATCAATTGGGAGCTCACTTCTTTCATCCAAATGGTTCCTGATGTTAAAATATTTTAATCACAAAAAATACAACTTGAAATGTGCTAAGAGAAACATAAGATTTTCAAAATCCAGAAGACAGAAAAATGATTACATAAAAATTAAAATTTTTGCATGAGGAAGATAAAAGGCAAATGACAGAGAAAAAGTATGCAACATATAACATTAAGCTAATTTCATGAATATATAGAGAACATTTAGAGATCAAGAAGAAAACAAAAAGTTCAACCAACAACAAAATGGCAAAGAATTTTATCAGTTTACATAAAAAGTCAATAAATATATCTGTTGGCCATTTGTGTCTTCTTTGGAAAGACATCCATTCAAGTCCTTAGTCCATCTTTTAAATCTGGTTGAGTTTGTTATTGAGTTGCAGAAATTCCTTATATATTTGAGAGATTAACTCATCAGAAATATAGTTTGCAAATAATTTTCCTAATCCACAGGTTGCCTTTTCACTGTATTCTTTCCTTTGCTGTGCAGAAGCTTTTTGTTGTCCCACTTGTTTAGTTTTGCTTTTGTTACCCAAGCTTTTGATGTCATATCCATATCATTGCCAAGAACAATGTCATGAAGCTTTCCCCCTATGTTTTCTTGTAGGAGTTTTACAGTTTCAGGTCTTATGTTTAAGTCTTTAATACAGTTTGAGTTGATTTTTTTGTATGGTGTAAGACAAAGGTCCAATTTCATCTTTTGCATGTGGATATTAAATTTTCTCATTTGTTGAAGAGACTATCCTTTCCCCATTGTGTATCCTTGACAGTCTTGTCAAAGATCAGTTGAACGTATAAACGTGGATTTATTTCTGGGCTCTCTATTCTGTTGATTAGTCTGTATGTCTGTCTTTATACCAGTTCCATACTGTTTTGATTACTGTGGTTGTGTAATATATTTTGAAATCAGAAAGTGTGATGACTCCAGCTTTGCTCTTCTTTCTCGAGATTGATGTGGCTATTTGTAGGCTTTTGTGGTTCCATATAAATTTTACAGTTGTTTTTCTATTCCTATGAAAACATGCCATTGATATTTTGATAGGGATTGCACTGTCAAAGTCACTGATACTCAGGGAAATGTAAATCAGCACCACAATGAGATATCATCCCACACATGTTTAGGCTATTTATTTATTTATTAAACATTTTACTTTTATTTTTTTAATCCTCACCTGAGGATATCTTTCCATTGATTTTTTGGAGTGGAAGAGAGAGGGAAAGACAGAAATATCAGATGTGAGAGAAACACATCCATTGGTTGCCTCCTGCACACGCTTGACCAGGGCCTGGGCCAGGGAGGAGCCTGCAACCAGGTACGTGTCCTTGATCAGAATCAAACCCAGGACCCTTTGGTCCACAGGTTGACACTGTATCCATTGAGCCAAACTGGCTAGGGCTAGAATGGCTATTTAAAAATACAACAAAAAAATAAGTGTGGCAAGGATATGAACAAATTGGATTGAATTGAAATGTAAGTATAAATGCACACCAGTTTTCAAAGACTCCATATAAAAAAAAGAACATAAAATATTTAGGATATATTTGGGTTAAATAAAAAATAGTTTTGAAATCAATTCCACTTCTTTCTTTTTAATCTTTTTAAATGTGGCTACTAGAAAATTAAAAATTACATATAAGTGGTGGGCAAAAGTAGGTTTACAATTTATTATTAATTACTAGAGGCCTGGTGCATGAATTTGTGCATAGGTGGAGTCCCTAGGCCTGGCCAGCAATCGAAGCCTATTGGGGGGCTAGCTGGCCAGTGGGAGGGGCTGCGGGTGGTTGGCCAGCTGGCCCTGCCCCCAATTGGGGTGGGGCTGGCTGAGGGTTTGGGGGAGCTGATCCGGCCCATATGGGGCAGGTTAGCAGCTGCAGTGCTCCCAGTCGGTCAAACTCCCACCTCGGGGGACAATTTGCATATTAGCCTTTTATTATATAGGATTGTATTATTTTCTATACCACCTACTTTTCCTACCCCTGTATGGCTCATGTTATACTTCTGTTGGAATGACTATTCTAATACTGGGAGTCTTCTCATTAAAATTAAGGTTGGCAAAGTAAATTTACGAATATGTTTAAATCCCCAAAACTGCTAAGAACCTACCAATATGCTGGACTTTTTCATCAATAACCTCACAATGGTACGGCCACCGTGTTGGGCTCAGTTCACCAGAAGAAGAGACACCATATAAATCTCGTGGCTCACGAAGACGTGGCACCCATCTCCCTAGCTGGTATTCCAACAGTATCTGTGTAGTCCGGGGGAAAAATGGGTCAGTGATGGAGTCAGCTGGAAAAAGATTCAAACACAATCATGAGTGTTAAGAAGCAAAACTCCAATTGCTATCATTTTTAAAATTGATTCTAGAAAGAGAGAGAAGGAAGGGAGGGAGAGAGGAAGAGAGGAAGAGGAGAGGAGAGGGAGAGGGAGAGGGAGAGAAAGTAACATCCATTTGTTGTTCCACTTATTGTTGCGTTCATCGATTGATTCTTGATTGTGCCCTGACTGGGGATTGAACCCAGAACCTTAGTGTATCAGGATGATCTCTAACCAACTGAGCTACTCAGCCAGGGCAAATCCCTATAACTTTTTTATATGTTCTTTTTTTTCCCCTTCAACACCATTAATTTGTGAATATCTGTAGATATAATTATAAATATCTTATAATTCATGGCATTTAAAAAATAAAAGTACTAATGAAATTTTTTAATAACTGATCTTCACGATAGCTAAAGAAAAGTTGTTGATATTAAATACTATAAATTATACCAAATTGTCACTGCTACTCCAAAAACATTTTAGATTTTAAAGGGATTGCATTGCAAACAGTTGGCAGCTTTTTTAGCCAACTGTTTACTGTTCAATCTTCTTAACCTTAATCACACTGAGGCAACTATTTGTCTAATAGGTTAAGTACACCCACCAAGCATATTTTCTCACCACCTACTGGAACTATGTTCTCTAAGGTTGTAATAGTGAACTTTCAGTCAAAACTTCTTCAGTTCTCATTCTAGGGCTACTGTGAGACACAACCGCAGGAGCATAATTCACACAGAATAAGATGGAATCATCCCAAGTAGACAGTGCGGAGGCTCTCTCTCTGTTTCAATTGGGTAACTGGGGCCTCAACTTGATGTTGATAATCACCTTTCCTTAAGATCATGTCCCTTGTCTTTTATGATGGTACACTTCCTGGTTTTCTCTCTACCTTTTACATACTTGGTTCCATTTGTCCCACTGACTCCTCTTGCTTTTCCACCTCTGAAACATGGCTTTTAACCTTGATTTAGTTCTGGGTTATTTTTGTATAACAGCAGATAATTGGACTAGGAGTCAGACAAACTGAGTTCTGTTCTACTACTTTGTTTCTACATGATTTTGGCTGGCCAATGAAGCCTCTTTGAACATAAATCTTACTACTTGTAAATAAGAAATACTACTTTCCATTGCTACTTCTCAAGATTGTTATATGGAACCATTTACTCAATAGACAGTTATTAAGCATCTAGTATTCCATTATGTGAGTAGATCACACTTTGTCTAATTTACAGTATGATTCAAAAATGGCAAGGCAACTATTTATGAATTAGTAAATAAAATTAGATTCATACCTCATATGATTTATAAATGTAAATTTTAGAGAAATGAAATACCAAAATTCAAACAAGCACAAAAAAGTACTTGAAGAAAACTTTGATAATTATATTGATGATCTTAGAGTAGGGGCCGTTGTAGCTTAAACAGATACATAAAAAAAAAGAGCCACAAACGAATAATGATAAATAACATTAAAATAATTCCAAACAATGAAAGCAATGTAAACAAAGTTAACAAGGATTTCTATGAAAGAGCAATTCATAACACAAGGGAATATAAATAGACAAGCATATGAAACAATTCTCAATTTCTTTAGCAACCAAGGAAATGTTAGTTAAAACAGTGAATTTCCTCCTTTTTCCCAACAGACGTTTTAAAATTTTAAAAACAAAAAAAAGGGTGGCAGGAAGTCCACAAAATAGTACTACAATTTTTTAAGCAAACTATTTACTGTTGAATGTTCTTCAACTTCTTAAACTTAGTCACACATTTTCTATGACTATGGGTATAGATATGTGTACAAATGCAAGAAAAAATTCTAGAAGGGTAAACACCAAACTGAGAATAGTGGTTATCTCAAAAGTGAAGATTTGTTTTAGGATGGCAGTGAAAAAGACAATAATAAAAATAAATAAAGGTCTTATCTTCAATTTCAAAATATCTGTGATATATGAATATTTGGAAAAAATATTTTAATGTATTTGAAAGCACAATTCTAAATGTATAAATTCTAAAAAATCAAGCATACATCAAGATGCCCACATGCACATGTAAATTTGCTAATGAATGACTTTAAGGAAACTCTACATAGGCATACTTAAAGATGCAGTGCCAAAACATTGTGTCCATTATAAGTCCAGTTATACTGTAAATGCATTTAAAGAATTAGTTATTTAAAAAAATGCCAAGGCAAATTCTTGTATTAAGTACTTTATAAACTACTGACCATTTTCATTAAAATCAGGTTTATCTAAAACAAATCTTAAAAGTTTTAACTCCAAAAGATTCTTATAAAAGTGAATACATTTTCTTTCCTTATCCAATTAACAGAATAATAATTCCCTATATTATCCAAGCTGACTTTTTTCTAGTTTCCTTATCTTATTATTTTTCCTCCACTCATATCCTATCATAAAGAGAAGGGAGAATATATGGATAAATTCAAACCTGTTAAAAGTGCACATTGGTGGAGATCTTCAAATTTCATGTAGGTATCTTCATCCTAAAACAAGAGAGTTTAAAAACATTTCTCTTTTAAAAACCAACAGCTTACAAAGCCAGAAATTTTTTACAACTAAGAATTAAGTGTATGTGTTTAATCTTTAATGGAAAAAATTAAAGGATTATTATAGCTACTGGTCTCAAAGCACACACTTCAACTATCCTGAAACCGTAAAGTTTTCACCTTTCATTCCTCTTCTTCCACAGGGTAAGGTCTATTAATAATTGTAGGGAAGAAATAAAGTTTAAAGATTCTTGGTAAGCTTAGCAAAACAATCTAAATCAGTGGTTCTCAACCTTCCTAATGCTGCGACCCTTTAATACAGTTTCTCATGTTGTGGTGACCCCCAATTTCATTGTTACAAATTGAACATAATTAAAGCATAGTGGTTAATCACAAAAACAATATGTAATTATATATGTGTTTTCCGATGGTCTTAGGCGACCTCGGTGAAACGGTCTTTCGACCCCCAAAGGGGTCGCGACCCACAGGTTGAGAACCGCTGATCTAAATTAAGAAAAAGAAACAAAAGAAGAAAAGAAACATAGCCCTGGCCTGTGTGGCTCAGTTCGTTGGGCATCATCCCATGCATCAAAAGGATGTGGGTTCAATTCCAGGTCAGGGCACATGCCTGGGTTGTAGGATCGATTCTCCTGTAGGGGGCGTGCAGGAGGGAGCAGATCCATGTTCCACTCTCACATGGATGCTTTTCTTTCTCTCTCCCTCTCCCTTCCTGTAGCTCTAAAAATTAATGAGTATTATTTTTTAAAAAGAACATAAATGCAGAAGGCCACAGACTTAAAGGGTTATACATCATTTTGGGGAGCTTATTTGGGGACCTTAATTTAAATATATGATAATTTATACTTTACTAAAAATAAAATGTGATGAAAACATCTCACAAATATTACTAGAACCAGACAAAATATTTTTAAATACTGCATTTTGTTTTTTCCTCCTTTTTCTTCTTCCATGTCCTTGCCTTTGTTACATCAGAGTCACACTAAACCTATTATGAAGCTACATAGTAGGTTTAAAACACAGAAGGTTCCAGTATATGATACATATTATGATGAATACAGTAGACTCAGTACATACAAGAAAGTGGACAGGGAGTATAAAAACCCCTAATAAAAAAAAAAAACAAAAAAAAACACCCTAATAATGATTTTAATACACATATTTTAGTAAAAGTCAGAAGAATCTTATCCAAATTTTTTTCTCAGAAAAAGACAACCAATATAGGTTCTTTCTAGATGGGGCATACTGTACACAGCAATATCTCGGCTTTCAATCAAATTACTTCCCAACTTCAATGACAGGTGATTTAAACATCCAATTGATTCTTACATTCAATTGGTTTTATAATACTTTTACTGGGAATCTATATAACACAAGTTTTATCTCAAAGTAAATTAAGATAAAGTTTAGGAAAACATACTGATTCATCTTCATCACTGATTGTTCTATCTGAATAGTCTTCTTCTGAATCTTCTGACATCTCTTCAGTATTTGGCTCGATATTTCTCCTTTTGAGTAGGTGGGCTGTAAATGGAAAACAATTTCTAAGGTCTTTACTGACAGTTTTTAAATCAAAAGTGTTTATTACATTGTATGAGTATACAAAATATAATCTATTGTATTTAATTAAGTGACAACAGGTTTCTTTTAAAAACTAATTTATTAGGACACGGTTAAATAAACCTTCAGTTTCAAAGATTTGAAGAAATTTTTCACTTCTATGAGAAAGAGACCAAATCACAATAAAAGACAAATCAAGTAAATAATTTAAAAAGAATTTATAGGGTATACAGACAAATCATTTACACCCTGTATTTACAATTAAATACCAGAGACCAATAGCAAGTTCAGAATAATCCCGAGACATTAAAAAGATCACAAATATTTTAAATTACAGTTACTTATTCAGGCAATGAAATGTAGCAATAAATTTTGTTTTCTACTTAATTTTCAATTGACCAGCGGTTCAAATGCCGACAACAGACTCTTTATATTTTGGCTACTATTCCGTAGATACTGTCTCCGTTCTAATATTCAATTGTATTTGTCTTAACTGACATCTGAATAGCTATCAGAAGGTTGTACTGGCGAAGACCATTATCCCTGCTATGCAAGTATCCTCCCACTACTGAGACAATGAAATAATGCAAGTTCCTTGTCAAGATTCTTTGTTGTTGTTGTTTTTTAGATCAAAGGAATTTACCAATTCCCAGTCTATTTGTGTAAGCTCCGCTCTACACAAAGTGTGTTTTGGAACAAGACTACACAGAAGAAAGTCCAAGCTCCACAGCAAGTTACTACAGATGCAACAGAGAAGTCTCACTCGCAGTGGTTCTCAACCTTCTGGCCCTTTAAATACAGTTCCTCATGTTGTGATCCAACCATAAAATTATTTTCGTTGCTACTTCATAACTGTAATGTTGCCACTGTTATGAATCGTAATGTAAATATCTGATATGCAGGATGGTCTTAAGCGACCCCTGTGAAAGGGTCGTTCGACCCACAGGTTGAGAACCGCTGGTAGGACTTGCAACACGAAGAGACTGAAGTTTCAGCCCCGGGGTCACCACGATTCCCAATTTGGGAAACTGGATTGGCATAAATCTGATTCTATCTCCTTCCGTGAGCATATGAGGCAAACCAATGTAAGGCAGGGCCAGGGTTTTACTGTCTGGGTGGTTCCTACTAAATGCGATTCTTGCTAAATGTTAAAATCCAGGTACACTATTCTGCACATGTAGGTGTAACCTCATGAGCCTGACTGGAACCCAGCCAGGTAAGCTGACCCAACTGCAAAGAAGAAATGAACACGTAATTAACTAAACAACGTGTCTAAACCAGAGCGGAGCCTGCCGTCAGGGGGACAGAGCGTTGGAAGTGAGCTCCCGCTACTCGCTACAAATAAAACTAGCGACAACACCTCTCTTTCTTGAACGGAACACCCACGCAGCCAACCCCTCGAGCAGGGTCACAGTTACCATTGTGCTCACCTGCGACAGGGTAAGCCCTGGGCTTCAGGAGAGCCGCGCTGATTGCCTAATGGGCACTCCGCGCGCGTTTCTTCCACGGCCGAAGCGGACGAGGCAACACCCGCGCCCCCACGCCCAGCCAGCCAGGCCTGCGGGCGGGCACGATGACGGACTTCCTCGGGGAAGGACGGTGAAGCACAATTCCGGAGGTCCACGAGGCCCTCCCACGCTCACGCCTGGAAGCCGCGGTGTGGGGAGGAGCTCGTTTCCCGGGCTGGTGCGGCCACGTGTGCTCGCTTCCCGCAGGGGGCGCCGCTGATCTCCTTTCCTTCGGAACCGCACGTCACTGTCCCGCCACAGTCGGCTCCTCCTTCCCGCCCCCGCGGGTAACAGCCCAATGTAATCCCGGTCCAGTTTAGCGGCTCTAGCCACGCCCTTCACCCGGAGGCAAGGCCACTCGTTACCAGGGCAACGGGACCACCCTCGCGAGACTTCAGAAAGTCATGGGGAATCACCTGTACTGGCGAGGGAAGGAGCCTGGGCGGGATTTGGGCCGGAGGAAGGGAGACCCCGAAGGATGACGGGAACTAGGGGCAGAGGGAATCCCCTTCTGGGTGGAAAGTAGTGCGGATGGTGGGGTGGGGCTGGCAGTAAATTTAGGAGAGGTGAAGGCGGAAGAGTGATTTGTTCCTAGGTTCTATACCACGGAGAGGCTGTAGAGCAGTGGTTCTCAACCTTCTTAATGCCACAACCCTTTAATACAGTTCCACATGTTGTGGTGACCCCCAACCACAAAATAATTTTTGTTGCTACTTCATAACTGTAATTTTGCTACTGTTATGAATCGTAATGTAAATATCTGATATGCAGGATGTATTTTCATGTTACAAATTGAGCATAATTAAAGCACAGTGATTAATCACAAAAACAATATGTAATTATATATGTGGTTTCCGATGGTCTTAGGCCACCCCTGTGAAAGGGTCCTTCGACTCCCAAAGGGGTTGCGACCCACAGGTTGAGAACCGCTGCTGTAGAGCTTACTGGTCAAGACTAGTGCTTTGTTGGTCTTTATTTGTACCCCACACTGAGTTGTGTTCTGCGCAATTGTGTGACTAATGATCTTTATTTGATTTGGAAATGAAAAAATGTTCTCATTAAATACTTGATAGAGGAGTCATAGATACACTAGGGTGAGCTCTCAAGGTTCTTATCAGCTCAGAGATTCTTTAAATATAAAAATCGTTAGGTAACATATTGAACACATTATCTGGCAGGGCACTATGCAAATCACTTCACATGTATTGCCTCATCTAATTAAATACGAGCTTCCCATTACAGACTTAGACATGATTCCTGTATATCCCAACTTGATTTTCTCCTGATCTTTAGCTCTGGTGGATAATTGAATGCATTTGGAACAGTTTTCAAAGTAGTATGGCTAAGAAAAAAAGTCTTTAGATGTTTGGTTCCTACCTCGGGTATTATATGTCATGAAATTTGTAATATTGTAGAAATTGAGATAATGGATTATAGCAAGTTTGAAAGTAGAATAAAGGTCAAAGCACTTTGGCTTAAGCATGGAAATGGTCCATATCTTTAGATTTTGTAAGTTTCTGAAAAATAATGGGTTTTTTTGAGGTCAGCAATTTAGAAGTTTGGACCTTCCAGAAAAAGAAATAGATTAGATAAAGCTCTCTTGAAAAATAGTTACCAGTTATAATTGTACCTTGTTTTATGCCATACATGTTATTAAAAATGACATGCACAGATAATTTTTATATGGAATCTATTTTTCTGTTGATTTTAGAGTCATGGTTGTGAGCCATAAGATGTCAGATGTACAAGGGTGAAGCTCCAAGAAATTATCTAACCAAGTTACACAAGAAATTAATAGCTGAGCTGGGACTTAAGTCTCATGATTTTTAGTCCAAATACTTACATGGTCATATTTCAAGTAATCCTACAGAGAAAAAATATTTTAGTGCCTAAAAATACTTGGGAATTTAACAAACTTTGAAAAATCATAATTCTTACATTAATCCAACAAGTATTTATTGAATACCTACTACTTGTCAGGGACTGTTCCCAGTGTAAGGTGATTGCATGAGGTTATATTCTATTAGGAGAAGACAGACAAACCGATTGAAAACAAACACCCATGGAGAGAAATAAAGCAGGGAAAAATTGAGCATGGGAAGTGAGCTGAGTGGGTGGGCCTTGGTGCAGGAGTAGTTCTTTTGATGGGGTGTGCAGAGAAGCTTCTCTGACCAGGGGGCATTTGAGCAGACACCTGAAGCAAGTAAAGGAATGAGCCATGTGGATGTCTAGGGGAAGACCTAGGGAGGCAGGGGAAGCAGAAAATACAAAGGCTCCAAGAGAAGACCAGTGTTATGGATTATACCAGGCAGTACTGTTTAGTCAAAGCTTGGCTAAAGTCAGTATCATTTTATTTTTTTTAATGTATGTTTATTGATTTCAGAGAGGAAGAGAGAGATAGAAACATCAATGATGAGAGAGAATCATTGATCAGCTGCCTCCTGCACGCCCCCTACTGGGGATCAAGCCCGAAAACCGGGCATGTGTCCCTGACTGGAATCAAACTCAAGACCCTTTAGTCCGCAGGCTGACACTCTATCCACTGAGCCAAACCAGCTAGGGCAGTATCATTTTAAGGAGGGATATTTCTTTAGGACTTTTTTTCTGCCCCAAATAAATTAAACATGGTTTTCTTAAGCACCTGCTTCTTTTTTTTTTTTTTTTTTTTTTTTTAATTTAAAAAGAAATTTACTCTCCTGCCCAGCCGGCAGGCGTGGCTCAATGGTTGAGCATCCCCCTATGAACCTCTAGCTCATGGTTCAATTCTAGGTCAGAGCACATGCCTGGGTTTCGGGCTCAATCCCCAGTGTGGGGCATGCAGGAGGAAGCTGATCAATGATTCTTTCTCATCATGGATGTTTTCTCTCTCCCTCTCTGAAATTAATAAAAATTTATCTTAAAAAATTACTCTCCTATTACAGATAGTAGTATATAGTAGAGATGGAATTCTTTGCACTTAGGTTAAAGTAGAGGTGAGGCCCGGAGTGAATTTCCAAGGACTTTCTGTTAGTCTAAATTTTTGTTTCCTTTCCCCATAATCTTATCATAGAAGATTACTGGACAGACTCACCCCTAGAGCAACGTTTCCTCTAAGTTTTGGTGAATTTATCGACTCAAGCCTGCAGAATAAAAAATATAATAAAAGTAGAGTAAGAAAGAAGGGAAAGAAGGAAAAGAAAATCCAAAACAAGACTCCAAAAGGCACAATTATTAGTGTGGGAATCAGGAGGAAACTTCACTTTGGTAACATGGCCAAATGTAAGTTGAGTTAGGACTATAATTTATTTTATGTAATTATATTATTTTGAATTAATTGAGCAGAGACTTAAATGAGAATGTGAGGTGACTAGGTCAGAGTTATTTATGACATCACAGAAGTTAGTGGTTATGTGGCTGTACGGGTTTGGTCCCAATTTGGTTGAGGAAGACATACTGGGTCCTGGGAACCCTGGGGTCCCCCATCTATTACCCATTTTGGCCTTCCTCAGACTATCTGTGTCTAGGACAGGGGTGGGCAAACTTTTTGACTCGAGGGCCACAATGGGTTCTTAAACTGGACCGGAGGGCCGGAACAAAAGCATGGATGGAGTGTTTGTGTGAACTAATATAAATTCAAAGTAAACATCATTACATAAAAGGGTATGGTCTTTTTTTTTTTAGTTTTATTCATTTCAAACGTGGGCCGTAGTTTGCCCACAGCTGGTCTAAGATGACCTAGTATAAGGCCAAACCTCTCAAAATGTTTCCAAGCTCAAATTGAGAAATCTGTCCCGGCCAGTCAACTAACCAAGACTCAGTTCAAGGCTCATCCCCACAGTGAAGTCTTTCCTAATCCCTCTATCATTGGTAGAACTAGTTTGTAGAATATGTCTAAATTTGGGGACCACAGGGAGGCATCATCCTCCTAAACACATGGAAATGGGATAGTAACAATGCCCCTACATACTCTACAAAAAAATGGATGGAATAAATCACCTCAAAGGAGAAAGAATAGTTCCCAGGGTCAGTGTGAAGTCTCATGACAAAAAACATGGTCTCTCCTTCCCCTGCAATAACTGCCCAGAACTGCAATGGTGAAGTCCCGCCCCCGCCCCCTCCCCCCCCAACACACACTTTTTTTTTTTTTTTTTTTTTTTTTACAGAGGACATGGTAAGATTCCATAACTTTTCAGCTACTAAAAGTTTCATTTTGGCACTTAAGATTTCATTCAGGGATTTGGTATTAAGTACATTTTAAACTTCAATTTCAAAGTCAATCAACCTCCCTCTTTCTCCTCACCCTTCAGGCAACCTAGATCTGTCCCCAGCTCTGGTGGTTTGGGAAGTGGGAGGGAATTGGTGTTTTGCTATTTACACCCATCTCCTCTTTTTTGTAGGTACCAGCTCCAGTTGTCTTAGGATGAGCAGGGGCTGGAGAGGAAAAGGGCCGAGTTGAAGTCTACAATATTGGTCTCAAGTGCTGTTCTTGCTCTGTGTCTGTGGGCTTCATGAGGAGAGTGTTGGCTCCAACCTGCCCAACAAGGGGCTCTCTTCTAGGCACGCTCCTGCACAATAACAATCTCTTGTGAGAGACTGTGGGGACTAGAGGTTAGGAGTGTGGGCTCAGGAGCCAATTACCTGGGGTCAAATATTCTGCCACTTAATCCTATATAATAAAAGGCTAATATGCAAATTGACGGAATGGCAGAACGACTGCCCTAGCAGCAGTGGCAGGAGCCTCTCCTGCCTTTGCGGCAGCGCTACAGATGTCCCACTGCCGGCTTAGGCCCGCTCCCAGGGGCCTAAGCCGTCAATCGGACATCCCCCGAGGGCTCCAGGACTGTGAGAGGGTGCAGGCCAGGCTGAGGGACCCCCCAAGTGCACATATTTCATGCACCAGGCCTCTAGTAGCTATATAACCTTGAGCAACCTTTTTAACTTCTTGGTGCTTCCATTTATTTATATGTAAAGTGGGAATAACACAGTAGTATCTATCATGTAAGGATTGCATGAGTGAATAACATACTGCCTGGGACTTGGTAAGGACCCAATTAATGTTAGCTGTCATTACCATTTGACTAGCTGACCTCCAATTGATGAAAATGACACCCTTTAGTACGTGGGCATCTACTTACCTTGCTGCACTGATCCCTGCATAACTATGGTGCCACCGCTGATCAGGTTGAAAACCAGCTAAGGAACTAATCTTGTGCTCTATATGATTGTAGCTCTTTTACATAATTTTTATATTAGTACCTTCAGTAAGAGATTATTGTATAAAGGTTTGTTTTGTTTTTGTTTTTTTATCTTGGTAGAAATGATCAGTTGGGACTTCTAAAACCCAATTTAATGAAACTTTTTAGGGGAAAAACTTCAAGATAACAAAAGCTGACATCACTAAGAGCATGCTTTGGCAAAACTCTGCTATGAAATCTGTATTAAAGTGAGAGGCCAAAATTCTTTATGGAGCTGAGAGGCAGGGCTGAGTGGATACAAGAATTATAAATCTGGGAATAAAAATGTCCTAAAACAAATTAACCCTCAGATCTGTAAGAACTGTATAAAAATTGATAGCAGTACATCTAGCAGTTTATAAATTGAGGTGCTTTGGAAAACATCATCTTATCACTTACCAAACACCTCTGTGTGTAGAGCACTGGATATACATCTGAGGGCACAAAAGAATTAAGGCAACTACTTTTTTTATCTGATTATCCCAGGTTAAAGTATTCTCTCCTCCCTCTAAACACTGAATTATGTATTACATAATTCTTTGACAATTATGTACTAACCTTGTGATATTTTATCTCTTAAATTCTTGAATTGTTACTCAATATTTTGTAACTTTTTATGTCTGTTATTTATAATTTACCTCCCCACTAGAGTACTGTAATTGTTCCCCAGAGTGAAGGCAGGCAGCAATCTTTATGAAGACCAGATTCCTTCAAGCTCATCCTTACATTCAGGAGCAGCTCTTTGGAAACTCATAATCTGGAATTAGTTTAACAAACCCTCATCCTTGACAGAAGATGATTCTTTTGCCCTCTAGCCCCATCGGGTTGCCAAAAGTCTAGCCCAGTTTCAGCTGACTCTTGTAGATCAGCACACACTTGGAAGCAGAAGAAATCCAGGCACAAAGGCAAGAGAGAGAAAGCAACAGATGGCACACAACTAGGATGCTATTTAAATGCAAAAATATCAGTAATTACATTAAATATAAAAGGGCTAAATACTCCAGTTAAAGCTCAAAGATGATCAGACTGGATTAAAACCCAAACTCAAACCATATAATTTTCAAAGACATATATCTGAAACTAAAGGATATACCAGAGGTGGGCAAACTTTTTGACTTGAGGGCCACAATGGGTTCTTAAACTGGACCGGAGGGCCGGAACAAAAGCATGGATGGAGTATTTGTGTGAACTAATATAAATTCAAAGTAAACATCATTACATAAAAGGGTATGGTCTTTTTTTTTTTTTTTTTTTTTTTTTTTAGTTTTATTCATTTCAAACGGCCCACTGGCCGTAGTTTGCCCACGGCTGGGATATATAATGGTTGAAAGTAAAGGAGTGGAAAAGTTATATTGTGCAAGTGCTAACCAAAAGAAAGCCACTGTAGCAATATTAAGAACAGAAAAAATACCCACAACCCACACATATGCCCTTGATTGGAATTGAACTTGGGACCATTTAGTCCCCAGTCCGATGCTCTATCCACTGAGCTGCTGGAAGCTGGTCCATCCTTGCTGCTTGACACAGTCCCTGCAGGGAAGAAACATCTGCAGGACATATGTTTCAAGGGACCTGGCGTATATGGCATACTGTTCTTAATATGTTTGCTCCCCTTCCTGGCTCTATGTGTTTTAACCAAGGTCACCTCTCCGAGAAAGGTAGTTTCTCCAGGTAGGGATTTTTCCCTGAAGTTAGGGATGGAATAAAACCCCTTAACTAAGTGCCGGGTGGGTAGTTAATCACTTTAACTATGAACAATCACGCTTAAGCTACGTAATCTTTACTCCTTGGAATGGAGATAAGAAACGCCCTAACCTTTGGAATAGAAATTGATAGGATTAAAATCAACTGGTATAAATACAGATGTAACGAGACAGTAAAAAACAGAACCTGGAAAAAAGCCGTTTGGTTATTCGTTCGGGTGGTCTGTGCACTTAGCTCCTGGGCTGCGGCTCTTGTTTAGACAGCGGGAGCGGCATCACGGACTAAGAAGCGGCCTAAGACTTCGGCGTTGAGTGAAAGAAAATGGCCCGAACCAAGCAGACTGCTCGCAAATCCGCGGGTGGGAAAGCGCCCCGCAAACAGCTGGCCACTAAAGCTGCCAGGAAAAGCGCCCCCTCTATGGGCGGGGTGAAGAAGCCCCATCGCTACAGGCCCAGGACCGTCGCGCTTCGAGAGAAATCCGTTGTTACCAGAAATCCACCGAGCTTCTGATCCGGAAGCTGCCTTTCCAGAGGTTGGTCAGGGAGATCGCCCAGGATTTCAGAACCGACCTGAGGTTTCAAAGTGCAGCCATCGGTGCGCTGCAGGAGGCTAGCGAAGCGTACCTGGTGGGTTTATTTGAAGATACTAATCTGTGTGCCATCCATGCTAAGAGAGTCACCATCATGCCCAAAGACATCCAGTTGGCTCGCCGAATACGGGGAGAGAGAGCTTAAGGGAAAGCAGTTTTCACAGTGTTTTGTAGTAAATTCTGTAAAATACTTGGGTTTAATTTGTGACTTTTTTGGTAATAAAGTGTTTACAATATGTTGCATTTGTACTTAAGTCATTCCATCTTTCACTCGGGATGAATGCGAAAAGTGACTGTTCACAGACCTCAGTGATGTGAGCACTTGCTCAGGAGGGACAAGTTGCTAATATGCAGAAGGGATGCGTGATATTTCTTGCTTCTCATGATGCATGTTTCTTTTTTAAAAATTAAATCTTTATTATTCAGATTATTACAGTTCCTCATTTTCCCCCCATAGCTCCCCTCCACCTGTTTCTCACCCCCCCAACTTCACCCCCCTACTCCCCTCATCCATAGGTGCACGATTTTTGTTCAGTCTCTTCCCGCATCCCCCACACCCCTTTCCCCCCCAAGAATAGTCAGTCCACTCCCTTTCTATGCCCCTGATTCTATTATAATTACCAGTTTATTCTGTTCATCAGATTATTCACTTGATTTTTAGATTCACTTGTTGATAGATGTGTATTTGTTGTTCATAATTTGTATCTTTACAGTTTTCTTCTTCCTCTTCTTAAAGGATACCTTTCAGCATTTCATATAATACTGGTTTAGTGGTGATGAACTCCTTTAGCTTTTTCTGATCTGTGAAGCTCTTTATCTGACCTTCAATTCTGAATGCTAGCTTTGCTGGATAAAGTAATCTTGGTTGTAGGTTCTTGGCATTAAAAAAAAAAGAAAGAAAGAAAAAAGAATAGAAAAAACAAAGAGGCAGAAATCTTTGCTAACCATAAATTCATTTCACAAGAATAAAATATTTTATTCACTAGGAATATATGTATAATAATCCTAGATTTGTCTATGTACCTAAAACATGACCTTAAAATATGGAAAACAATATTAACAAAATTATAAGGAGAAATGGGTAAATCCATAATCATGATGGGATATTTTTATATTTTTTCTCAGTAATAGACCAAAGGAACAAAAAAATAATCAGTAAGAATATAGAATGTTTGGACAACATGAATAAGAAGCTTGAGACAAATAGACACATCATTCAAATTAAGACCTGATTCAGTCATCTTTCTTTTGTGGAAGAATACATATTTAGGGTCATGAGATCTTTTTTTCCCCTATCCATTCTTCCATGCAAGCAAAGATATGAAAAAGCCTCCAATACACCTGTTTCTACATCACACAAGAGAATATATTATACTCTGAATATGCACATTGTAAAATTAATTTTAATCCATCTCTATTTCCATCATCTTGGTATTAGTATTACAGATTGTGTTCTTTGCATTGCTTAATTTTGTGAATTAACTTTGATGACAACTATCTTATTGTCTAAACTTACTTCCATCGCCTGGGTTGTTAGGACATAGAAGTAAAAAAGTGCTAAATATTTTTTAAGTTACAGTAACTTAGTTAATTCTGTCATTCTAATGGGCAGGATTTAGGGACTGCTCAGGAGCTCTGGACTCACCATTTAAAACCTTTATGAGAAAAGCCTCAGATTTCAGATCAAGTAGTGCTATATAGATATGCAAAATTACTAGGTAGAAACTCCTTTGGATTTAAATGTAATTGCCATTGCCTTGCTAATAGTAATATTCTGCAAACAAAGGGTATATATTTAATGGGTATCTACACTAATAAAAGAGAAACATGGTAATTAGCGTACTACCGCTACCCTTCCCATTGGCTAATCAGCATATCCTTATGCAAATTAACTGGCAGCCAAGATGGCGGCCGGCAGCCAGGCAGCTGGAAGCGAACATGAGGCTTGCTTGCTCCAGTGACTGCAGACTCCAACGTTCCCCGCCTGCCTTGCCGGCCTCTGAGCTGGCAGTTTGAAACATTCTAACAAATATAGGCCGGGATCTCAGAGCTGGAGTTATACATTGTTTCAATTATAGAACCGAAACAAACCAGATACCTGCTCTCAGAGCTAGAGCCAGGGCTAAAGCTGGCCCAGAATAAAATAAAAAAAAGGAGCGGTTGGGAGCTTCAATCAACAACCGCCAGCCTGAAAGCAGCCCTCAGCCCCTCACCCAGACTGGCCAGGCACCCCAGTGGGGACCCCCACCCTGATCCAGGACACCCTTCAGGGCAAACCAGCCGGCCCCCAGGCCTCTATCCTATATAGTAAAAGGGTAATATGCCTCCCAGCACCGGGATCAGCGGAGCCGCGAGGCCTCCTGGCACCGGATCAGTGTGACGGGGGCAGCGCCCAAACCCCCTGATCGCCCTGTGGCTCTGTGTGTGACAGGGTGTGGCATCCCAACCCCCTGATCGGCCCTGCTCTGTGTGTGACAGGGTAGAGCCATAACCTCCCCATTGGCCCTGCCCTGAGTGTGACAGTGGCTGTGCCCCAACCCCCTGATCGGCTCTGCTCTGTGGGTGATAGAGGGCGGTGCCCTAACTCCCCTATCGGCCCTACTCTGTGCGTCACAGGGGGGAGCTCCCCTACCCCCTGATGGGCCCTGTTCTGTGCATAACAGGGGGAGCTCCTCATCCCCCTGATCGGCCCTGCTCTGTGCATGACAGGGGGGAGCTCCCCAACCCCCTGATTGGCCCTGCTCTGTGCGTGACAGGGGGTGGCGCTGCAACCTCCCCATTGACCCTGCCTTGAGTGTGATAGGGGGCGGTGCCCCAACCCCCCAATCAGCCATACCCTGAGCGTGACTGAGGGTGGCATCGAAACCTCCCAATCTGCCCTGCTCTGTGCATAACAGGGGGCAGCGCCCCAACTCCCCAATTGGGCCTGCTCTGAGCCTGACCAGGGGCTGCACCCAGGGATTGGGCCTGCCGTCTGCCACGCAGGAGCAGGCCTAAGCCAGCAGGTCGTTATCTCCCGAGGGGTCCCAGACTGCGAGAGGGCACAGGCCGGGCTGGGAGACCCCCCTTCCCCCCCCAGTGCACAAATTTTTGTGCACTGGGCCTCTAGTTTCTACTATAAAAGAAACTGCTTTTGGGGAAACAGTACTGCTATCTTCGGAGCAAGAAAGGTGGTGTGTGACAATACTGGAATTGACAAGGAGGATGGAGGAACATTTGATAATTTCTTTTAAAGAAGAATTTTTAAAATCTCCCTTTTCAACCTTTTCCATACATATTTGGTGAGTTGTTAGAAAAATGCCCATAATAAGTTTTTACAAAATATGAAATGGCTTTTCTTCTTTAAAGGGCGAAACCAAGGTTCAACCTGAAGAATACATTTTGCTCTGCGGTCATCTTTATTACAACCAATATAACTCCTATAACCAATATAGCACATAAAAAAACAAGTGAGGCAATGGCATTTGGAGGAATTCCATTTATTGTGGATGCATTTTCACAATATATACTTATTGCAGCGATCAGTTATCAGTGAAAAACATCAAGTGTTTATAAAATTTTTAGGAATGGCAGATTCACAGAACATGCTAGTCACCTTGCAGTTTTACCTCTTAAAGATAACACAGAGAATTGTAATCAGACAAGTAAACAATGGAATTTATTTTTTTCAAAAGATTAAATCCGAACTGAACAAAATTCTACCCTAAAACTTATTCCATCCAAATATCGGAATAAAAGTCAGGATCGATATATTCTCTTCTCAACTTTAGACTTTCTAGAAACAAATATATATACTAGTGATCAGGAGAAGCTCTTGTTCAAAATTACAACAAAGCAATGTTATATCGCCATGGGCCTTAATTCAAACTTCGATCCATGTCACTCCAGTGATGGGAGTCGATGCTAAATGAGGCACTACATGTGGGTTCTAGGTTATCTTATCATAGACTCATATCTATTCTGTCACGGGTGGATGATATGTGTGATCTTGGTGGTTTTCCTTCCTTTGGCCCAGGTGTGCTAAAAGCTAGAGAATTCAGCTACTCTTTACTGATTTTTGAAAAAAACAGACTCTGCAAGGCAGTAGTCACTGCTCATATCAGCCCTGCCCTGGCTGGCTCCTCCAGGGAAATACTGTAGGTTAGAAAATAGTCATTTGTGAGGCTCCCTCATTGTGGTAGAAATTGAGAGTAGGACACTTTTGGTTAAGTCAAATGAGGTATAAGTTTATAGAACTATCCTATATATCTCTATGCTAAAACATATTGCCAAGACAGAGGAGTACTCTTTTATCATCTATTGTGAAGAATAGATGAACACTTATAAGCTAAAGTAAGATCTGATGTCTAGATTACGTGTATAAAAAAAGATGATTTGATAAAGACTCTTGGGGAAAATAGTAAAACTACTAAAAGTTACATATATTTTTTGAAAGTTCAATACATTATCAACTTATGACAAGTACCAATGACTAATAAAAGTAGAAACTTTTAATTTAAAAAATGGTTTCGTATAATAAAGATGAAGGACTATCATGACTCTTAAATATTGGAATTTGCTTACTTCTCTTCTCTGCTTCCAGACATTAGCCAAAGCTGGTTTTTGCATACCCACACGTGGAATTTCGATCTGGACAATCTTGTCACTAAAATCCTCGTCTTTAAATTTTAGACAAAGAAGAGACCTCAGATATCCTCAAAGCCAACCGATTGTGAACTTGATTGCTAACAAAATAAAGTTCTCAGCAAGCTTTGAGTGTGATCCAGGTGGTAGTAAAATTCACATTGGACTTCAAGATTGCTTTTCATTATAAGCTAAATACTATGCTTTATAGAAAATATCAATTCATTTTGACATTTCAAATCTCTCTTTTTTTTCTTACAGTTTATCTATTGGGCATTGAAGATATATTGATACCTATTCTGCCATGTCTCTATTGGCAAATATGAATATTAATATAACGTGATTTTTAATTTTTTGAAAAGCTGTGATATTGGCTAGTTACAAGGACATACTGCTAAGTATAATAGTCTAGCACATAAAAGAAGCTTTCTACCATTAGTGTGTTTGTATACGTGTATGCACATACATACATGATCAGGTCATCTAAAATGTGGTTCACTATCACTACCAAAGAAATCCACAAAGCAACCAACCTAAAGATATCAGTACCACTGTCTTCTAACATCATCATCCAATTTAGATAATCATCAGCATGAAAAAAGTAATACCTTAACAGTACGTTTAAAAAAAAAAGACAATCATCATTGCAGAATCTCAAATCTGAAATGCATTACTTTCAGAAAGTGTTACAATTGCCTACTGAGATCATTTCTTCCATGCTTTATTCTAAAGTGCAGAAACAACATGACTTCTGTATGTAAAACAAAAAACAAAGAACAAAACCCCAAACCCCACTATGGTTTGTTTTTCTGGACACTGCACACATTCCTCAGGCAAATTTTCAGCTTGAACCTCCTCCTGCTCGACTTCCGACGTGGTTGATGTCACCGTTCAGAGTTAGGATGATCAGTAGAAAGTCTCTATTTCACAGCATGGGTTTCTTTAGAAACAGGCTCCTGTGCAAAGGCAGTACTTTTACCATGAACTTCTCTAGACTGTGATTATTAAATATAGTGAAAATATACATGGGTTTACTGGGATAATGAAAAATAAAACAAAAGGAAATTAACCCAATTTAGTAAATCAACATAAATATAGAACAGAGCACATTAACCCTCTTCAGCTGAGCTGGTCCAGCATCTTGAGTGGCTACTCTGGCTTCTTTCTTGAATGGTCTCACACCTGTTAAGAGAAGAGAGCTCTAAATCGGCAGGCCACAGTGTTTCAATCAGATGTTTATGTCAGAAGAAAAAAAAAAGATAATATGGCAGGAATAAATATTTATGAAAGGGAGGATTATTGTTGGCATTCTATTCAAATATGCTCCTCTTAGTCTTTCTCTTGTTGATTTTTTCCCCTTCCCTTCTCTCCCCTCCCCTCCTCTCCCCTCTCCTCCCCTCCCCTCCCCTCCCCTCCCCTCCCCTTTCCTTTCCTTTCCTTCCTACCTTTTTCTCTCTTTCCTTCCTTCCTCTCTTTCTGCTTTGTATTACCTTTTTTCTAACTTGATTTTTAGCCTTGCTCAGGGCATTCGGAGGCAGTTTTATTTTTAACACCACCCTAAGGGCCAGGAATCTATGGTGTGCATCCAGAACAGGCACACATGATGGAATGACAGTCTCGGCCAGACAAGGCAGGAGGGTGAAGTGGACTATGCTTACCTTTAGTTTTCTTCTGTTCTTTATTTCCTCCCCCCTGTACTTCTATCCCTACTGTTGAAACTTATCTGACATTTGACTCATAGTCTTATTTGTATATCATTTCTTTTCCCCAGCTAGCTGCTAAAAATCCTTGCTGAGGTGTTCACAAGTATTAAAGTACAGTTGTCCCTCAGTATCCTAGGGGGACTGGTTCCAGGCCTCCATGGACACCAAAATCTGTGGACACTCAAGTGTTTTATAGAAAATGGCATATTATTTGCGTATAAGCCGTATACTTTAAATCATCTCTCAGTTACTTATAATACCCAGTACAATGTAAATGCTGTATAAACAGTTGTTATACTGTATTATTCAGGGTATAATGATAAGAAAAAAGCCTGTACATGTTCAATACAGAAACAACCATCATAGGCCTAACTGCATAGTACACACTAGCAACAATGTAATTTTTTTCAAATATTTTTGATCTGGGGTTGGTTGAATCAGTGGTTGGTTGAATCCGCGGACGCAGAACCCGAGGACACTGATGGCCTAGTGTAGTATTGTGAATCTGCATGTTCAAATGTGTTGTGTGTGTTTTCACTTCAAATGAATCATTGCATGACATGTAGTGAGTCTGACATTTTGGAACAAAGGAGCTACCTACTCTGCTACCTCATAACCTCAGCTGTGGGCTTGGTGGTTATAGAATTATTACTGTAGGAAGGGTTTGTGGGCTAGATCAAGAAGGAGGGGGCAGAGCCTGTGAAGACTCACCCTGTCCCCCTCCCACCTTGTGCCACCATGCTGCACAGTTCCAGGGAGAGCCACCATTCCTGCTGTGTCGTATGTGAGTGGCGTTCTCTGGGTCCTACCATTCCAGATCATACCTTTACTCCACGTCCCGGAACCCTGGCTCAGGAGAATGTTACCTATGATGATGGACATTATACCTATGACGATGGGCAATGGACAGCTGACATTCTCTACTCCAAAAGGGGACTATAGAAACATTTGGACTGACATTACCTTGGCAGGGGTTGTGACCTTATCCACGGATTGCTTTTCCCAGAGGTTCCGCTTGCCAGATACGTCTCCTGGCCTCAAATCCTAATGAAGAGAAAGCAGAATAAAATTAATACGTGGCCCTATATATTCTCTGCCACGTCTAAATAAGTCACCACATCTGTGTTTGTTGGTTTGAATCGATTTCTTGTTAATACACTTTATCCTAGTGATCAGAAATGGATGGCATTGAAAGGACCATGAGCCATTGTTTTTATAATAGATCTGGACCAGGTTATGACATGAGAATGGGCTGGAACTATCCAGCCTTTAGGGCCTGTTCTTCATCAAGGACTTATTGCTTATGGATCAGTAAAATTGGAACACAGGCATATTTAAAATAATATAGCCTATTTTTAACTTTCTATGCTCTTAGAAGTGAATACAGTATAGGTTGGTTTTAAATACAATTGACTCTTGAACAACGTGGGGGTTAGGGGCGCCAACCCCTCCTCCCCACACCTCTGTGCAGTAGGAAATCTGCATCAAACTTCTAATGGCACTTCCCTCAGACGAAAGTAATTTTGTGTTTCCTCCGGAGTGAGTGGATAATTCAGAAGTGCATCGGTAGAACCTAGCCCCATCAGAGTAAACACTGACCACAAACTGCACCCGTAAGAGAAACTGACACTTAATAACATATGTGAGAACATGTGGAAATCTCTGGGAGAGAACAGTTATATAGCTTGGATTCTTTATTTGCTACCTCGAAATTAATTTGGTTTGGACAAGGAGCCACATTTCTGTTTCCATTTACTTTTCTTCCAGCATGTGCTTGGCAAAAGGTAGTTTGTAGAATATAAATGTGTTTTAACTGAAATAGTCATGTTTATTTTGGCACATCCTTTTCTCATTAGGAAGGCAAAGCGAACAGCAATTGCATTTATCCATGGACACCAGTCTAAATGGGCATGTTTTGACAGATAGTAGGGAGGGCTCAACACTGAAAGTGCACTGGTTAAATGGTACCATGTGAAGCATTTCAGATTTTTAATTTTAATTTTTTTTTTTTTGCATTTCAGATTTGCCTTAATCCTACTGAGTTTCTGGAGTTCCACTGTGGCACGAATTCCTGATATTCTATTAGAGAGCTACACCTATTTAACTTGGAACTAGTAAGCAACAAATCAGGTTGTTTTTGAAGGGTTCCACTACTTTTGCCAATGTAGGGAGAAGCTGCCAAATCGTCTGGAAGACTGTTTTAAAGTTTTGGAAACTATAATTAGGCACATGCTGATGGAAGCTCTGGAAAGTGGCTATTATTACTTTATTTATTTGATTCATAGAAGGCAAATATTTTTCTTTCACATGAATGTTCTACAGAAGAAAACGGACTGTAGTTCCCTTAAATCTCCCATATGAATCTTTTGAGATCAATTAAAGAGCTTATTTTAAGAAAATATGAACATCCAAGTGGTGAGTTGGCATTTTAAATCAAAGGGGAAATAGAAACGCAATTACCTGACCAGACTACATTTTAGACAAAGACCCAGTCCAGGAGAAGAGGGAGAAATGAAGGCAGGAGAGGCAGGTTTCCAGTCACCCAGAGATCAAAGAATGAAGAAGAGAATTCAGCTGAGAAAGACATGGTTGTTGTTGTTGTTTTATTTTAAACAAAAAGAAAGACAAATTAGCATTTTAATTTAGCTGCATGTAACATGTAGTTTAGACAACAAAGAACAGACAAACCAGCTAAAACAGGCATACTCAGAATTGAATTCTGGTTACAAAATTACACCGAAATCCCGTAAATTCTGCCCACAAATAGCAAAGCGATGCCCCAGGAAGGGATCAGATGTGGATCAATGTTTGTTTTTAAATAAGTTAATTTTCAGGCCCCCCCCCCCCCCGCCCCGCCCAATAATATTGGTTTGACAAACTATTTTGAGCACGTTTACTTCCTAGCATGTTTGGAAATTCTTATACAACTTGGTAAAGGATGGTTGTTCTGTCCAGTGAGTTTTGGAACTAAACACTCATCTCAAAAGAAACACTAATTTCCTTCCTCTTGAGGTTTCACTGGGTGAGGACCATTTCGGTGAAAGAATCTCCCTCTGTTTTTCTTCAATGGCCACCTGCCACATACCTGCAAACACAAGCCCAGGCTTTCCCCTCCAGCCACAGACACCAAGGAAGGTAAGCAAGGGACAGGGAATAAATCCCCTCGGGCCCAGGCTCAGACGGCACCTTCGGGGGCCTACCGTTTGCTGTTGTCTTTAGGCAACCTTAACATCGTGGGCTCAGAGCTCAGAGCTCAGAGTCAGTCTGGCTGGGGACCCAAAGGTGTCAAACTCAGAGGCCTGCCATGAAGGGCCAGGCTGGAAACGCAAAGGCCTGAAAAGGCTTGTTGTGAACAAATAAGGAAAAGAGGGAATCAACCTATTCAGGAGTACATGCCTCCACACTTCAAAAATGTGTTCAGATTACAATTTTTAAAAGGAAAATAAAACACAATGGTGTGGGTCAAACTACACAAATCTTAGCTTCGGGCCACTCCTGTGAGGCCCCTGATAAGACTCGGGGAAGATCTTCGCTTGACCTGCCTATTTATTTATTTATTTATTTATTTATTTACCTGCCTTTTTAAGCTGCATTGCTGGACTTAACCTTTGGCCAGCCAAGTTTTATGCATCTGTAGGACCCTTCTAGGCCTTTCTGCAGCTGGGAAGTGTCATCTTTTTCTGCTGGATCTGTAGTGTCTGTGAGTTACCCTCCTGCCTTCCTGGGTCCAGGCCACATCTTTCCCAGGGAGACTGCCATGCTGCTATTCAGATCTTGACAAGAGCTGGCTCTGTCACCCATGAACTGGGCACCAAGCTGAACGTTGCTGGTTAAGTTTATTCACACTGGCTTTTCATGTACAACAGCAACTACCTACTGCTCTCTTCCAATCCGGCTTTCACTCAGGAGGTTACCTTCGTCTGCAAAGTCCAGTGGGTCATAGAAAAAGAGATCACTACAACCTGTGTGAATTGCCACTCTTCTTTCCTTTGCCTTTTGTCCTTTAGGAGATGGTCTAGCACAGTGATGGCGAACCTTTTGAGCTCGGCGTGTCAGCATTTTGAAAAACCCTAACTTAACTCTGGTGCCGTGTCACATATAGAAATTTTTTGATATTCGCAACCGTAGTAACACAAAGACTTATATTTTTGATATTTATTTTATATATTTAAATGCCATTTAATAGAGAAAAATCAACCAAAAAAATGAGTTCGCGTGTCACCTCTGACACGCATGTCATAGGTTCGCCATCACTGGTCTGGCAACTCAGTCACTAACTGGTAGGTAAAGCAGGCAATGCTTTCCTAATTTCCCTGTCCTTTCCAAGACCTTTTTGTCCTGCCGTTTTTATGATGCTATCAGTTACTCCAGAGAATGGGGCTTTTTGTGGAAGCCTTGACATAATAACTGAACTGAATTTTTTTTTTAACTCTCCCATTAGGATGACATAGACGGTGATAGGCTTAGTAAAATCTGGTACAGAAATGAAATATGTCACAAGTAAAATAAACACAAAAAAGTGACCAGGTTCTCTAGCAATGTGCCAAATTCATCAAAGAGGAAAACACACCTCCCTCTCTTTATCGTTGCTAATTTGAGAGTTCTTCAGTGGGTCCATGAACTTCCGGAACTTGAGTGATATACATGTATTAGGGGAGAAGGCCCTCAGATTCATAGGTTTTCAAAAGGCTCCATAATTCAAAAAGGTTAATAATCACTGGTCTGGGGCCACAAAATTTACATAAATTTCCATTAAAAAATAACTTCTACTCTATATGTCACCTTGGGTTCGGGGCAATAAAGAGCAAACACCTTGTGGGTATGACCCCTCCCCCCTCGACTCTCTCCTTCTATAGCTTCCTTCCCCTCTATTTACCGGGAGAGGGGAAAATATATATTTTTCAATATATCAAGACTTTCTGATTGTAAATTGGGTTTGCATTAGTTTTATACCTCATGTGAGCCCTTATGCAAAAAATCCTGACTATTAATTAGGTGACTATAAGGGGTTGCACTCAAGAAGTGTAGACAATATTTCCATTTTTTCTTCTTAAATTGGAATTGATAACCTCTAGTGACTTTGGAGATTAAATATGGAGCCACTGGATACAATGAAACGCTCAGTGGCACAGAGGTCTAGGATTTGGAAAGCGTTACTCTACCTCTGCAATGGGATAGTTAGGACAGTTGAGTCTCTGCTCCTTTGGGCACCGAGGCATATATAAAAGCCAACTTAACAGAGAAAGCTCACCAATGTACACAGTAGGAGCTTAATAAGGCTCTTTATCATAATGATAAATGCAAGGCAATTATCATATACATTCAATGAAAAGGTTAAAAGAATATTTTTATAGTAAATAGTCACACTTAATAAATATTAAGAAAAATTTAGATTTCCAAAAATAACAAGCTCTTATAGTTTCCAGTTTTACTGTGTTTTTCAAAATGGCTTTTCTTTGGAGGTGTTGACAAAAAAAAAAATTATGGCAATTACTTCAACAACTACCTAAAAATGGTATTTTTTTTTTTTGTATTAAGTTACATAAATTAGGCAAATTAGAAACCATGGGTTCAAAATAGCCAACATACACTTCCTTTGGGGAATAAATTTAGAGGTGCTTTCCACAGAGAAGTGGCCAAGATAATTTGACATTTTCATTTTCTAATTCCCAGCTGTAATTTATAGAATAGGAGCTAAACACACAGACCAGGAAAGAGTGTAAATTTGAGCGGCCTCGGAGTTCTGGTTAATTACGGCCTCTGGGCGATTGTGGGGCAGCTGCTTGGGGCTGTTCTCTCTAAATCTGAACCCTTCCTTGTTTGTTCCTCAGCAAGGACAGCAGAGACAGGAGCACTGCCTTTCCCAGGCAAACAGACCAACAGCCTGATTTCTCCTGCTGCTGGGAGCTGAGAGCTCAAGGAAATCCAGAAAACCCGGAGCTACTTACCGACGGTTTGGGAGCAGGTGACCTGTTCCCGTCTGGGGTCTTAGTTAGCCATTCATTGATGCGGCTGGAAACCCCCACCTTCAAGCCAGCAGTTTCCTGCAAGGAGTCAACCATCCAATATTAAAGACAAAGACAAACTTTACCTGGAAAGAAATCTCCAAAGAAACCTCAAATAATACTATTGCTTATTATTTCATGTAACCATCCCGTAACACCAAGGAATGATTGCTCGTTATAATCAATATTTTGAGTGAAATGAACCTTAAACTTGATATTTAAAGAATGTTATCTGGTTTGCTTGCCGCCGCACCTCACCCTAACCCCACCCCACCCCACCCCACCCCAACCCCAAGATTGATGATTAATTTCAAGAACTCAATTTAGGAAAGTGGCCTGAGCGTAGGAGTACACACTGTCTAGCATCTGTGAACTTGCTTTTATGGTTGTTGCAAAAGAAAGTAAGAATGACACCTTCTCCGCTGCTTTTATAATGAGCTAATGTGGTTTGCTAAAAAGGAAAAAGAAAAGGAAAAGAAACCCACCCTCCAAAAGTAAAAGACGGAACTCCGGAGCTCACCTTGTTTGGCGTGCCTGACGCGGTGGGGGATGAAAACACATTCCCTTTCTCCCACATGCTCTTGATATTGCGGACACCCTCAGCAGGAACAGGAAGGTCCGAGGCTGCTGGCTTCGTGGGTTTTGCAGCTTTTGTCCCCTGAAGTGTGTGAATTATCTTTAGGATTGTGCTAAGTTTGTTCTTGTCAAGTACTCTCTTCCTCGACAGTATCATTTAAGAGTTATTGTCTAAATGCCTTCACCAAAAACTGCATTCTGATGACATATGTACCAAAAAATCCACCCTGAGATCTAGATCAGAGGGTCTTTCAAAAATGAAATATGCTTTTTTACTGGGATGCCATTTATTGTTTAAGTGATATTCTACTTCATTTCTTCAACAGATACCTCAGTGCCTACTGGGTGCAGGGCACTGGCGCTGGTGTTATAGTGGTACCCAAAATAAGACAGTCTGCTCTGTAAGCTGCAGTGGACTTACATTTTAATAGGACAGGAAGATAGTAATTGATGACATAAGTATTTATTTCACATTTCGGTGTGTTATGAAAGATAAATGTAGTGTCATAAAGCATGCCACAAGAGCACACAATAGGGGAATAATAATAATATAATAGGGAGCAAAAAAGGCTACTGTGAGGAAGTGACATTTAAACCCAGATTGATGGGAGACTTGGAAGTGGCTAGGTAAAAGGAGGCACACACACCATTCCATGCAGAGAGAACAGCATATGCAAAGGACCGGAGACAGGGACACGATAAAGGACTGACAGAGTGAGAGGCCACTTTATGGAGAATATCCTGGGAGGAGGAAAGAATGGATGTAAGGAAGAAAAGTGTGCATTTGAGATACTTTTCCGCAGTAGTGACGGGCATGCCCAGAATCATGCAATGTCCTGCCTGGTCCTGCTTTGTAACCGGTGGCCTGTGTGGTCAAGGTGGTCAGCCCTGGTGAGTGGCACCATCACCGGACCATGTAAAGGCTGAAGCCACAGTCTTGGCTTCATCAACCCTCTTAGAGCTTATAATAAATGTAACCACAGAAAATAACTATCTGCAATTTGTCTTATATTTTAGTGGACATTTAATCTTGTGAAAATCACCTCTTGAGTATTAGGACTTGGTTATTCATTTGATAAATCATTCAGATCTCATTTTTATTCCCTCATAATTTATTTGATTGTGAATTATTTTATACTTATGCCCACTCTGCAGTATAAAGGAGAGGAGGAAATCAAACCAAGCTTATCCAATTCCTTCAGAGCAGATGTTCTGACATAGAAGCGGGCTAAAATCAGTGCCTAGAGTCTACACAAAGGAGAAAAAACTAGGATCACACATGGATTAATGGGATCCTACCCTTTTAGAGCTTTGGTACTTGGAAATATACATTATTTCTAAATGTGGTAGAACCCCTGGGTCAACTTTGTGGGAAAAAGTTGGAATAGACAGAAGCATATAACTATGATCCTATAAGCATAAAATAATCAATTTGAAATTCATGGTGATTAAACTCTAGCTGGCAATCATCTTTATATTAACTCATACTATCACTATTACTGTTTGAACATAAAAGTATTTATAGACAAATAAGGATTAACCAAGGTTACATGGGACCTGTTTAACTACATATAGGAACATATTTTATAAGGAATTAATATTAGAGGATACACATACTAACATATAAATAACATAGTTGAATATCAATAAGCCTATTCCTTAAAAGAATAATATCTTCATTAAAGAATACTCAGGCCGAAGGTAGTAAACAATAATTTATTTAAAACCTTTCTATAATTTACCTTTATTACTGTTTAAAGCATTATTAATGTTCTAACACTAATGTGGTTATTAGACTTGCTTATTGTCCTAAATGTTTCTATGATCATTTACACAATCAGAGCTGATTTCTGTTTGAGCACAACCCTGCGGACATCGCTCACCTCAATGGCACTGGTGTATTGCTCCAGTCTGCTGTCAATCTTGGAAACAACAGCCGCTTGATGAGTTGATTTGACACCACTGTTAAGTAAATAAACACACAGAGAAAGATATGAGAGAAAAATCTTTCCATACATATGATGGCTGGTGATTCTCCAGTAAACAATCGACCATATTTACCTTTTCTGCACAGACTTATTCAAAAATTCTGCTCGCTCTTCTATCTAGGAATTAAAAAACAACAACAGTTAATATTTTCAGCTCATAAACAGTGTCCCTGACCCTGGTGAAGGAAAGCACCAAAGGGTGTCAAAGAGTTTTAATTCGGGTGCTGTGCCAGAGAGGAAAATGCATGTAAGGTGTTTGATCATGAGAGCTGAGAGATGAAAAAAAGATTGGCAGAGGATAGAGAAAGTGTGGAGAGAAATATGAAGTTCTGGAGGCAAACTGAAGACCAGACAGAAATGGAGTAAAAATGCCTTTGAGATCATTTAAATCAATGGTAAAATAATTGCATTTCATAGCAATAATTTCTTTTTTGCCTCCTGGCAGACTTTAAAATTTTTTCTACTTATTTCTTTATTAAGGTATAATTGACATGTAACATTATATTACTAGTAGTTTCAGGTGTACAACATAATGATTTAATATTTGAATATATTGCAAAATGATCACCACAATAAGTCTAGTTAATATCATCACCTGACAACATTGTTTTTTTTCTTTTTGTGATGAGAACTTTTAAGATCTACTTTCTTAGCAACAATTTAAAAAGCAATACATGCTGTTACCCTTTAGGACATGTTTTTATGAGTATAGATATACCATGCTCTTTGATTAAGAAAAACTTCCATAATGTTTTGACCATATATTTGGTATGTAATAGGGTCAAATAAGAAAGATAACCAGGGACTGGGAACTATTCACTCAGGGCCTAGTCTGGTTTTTGATTTGATAGCTGTCAAGCTGATTGCTGGACTTAATTTGCCCTGAAAGTAGAAGATGGGGTGGGGGTGGAGTGAGATCGGGGCACAGCTCATCAGTGATGGCTGAGGCCTCCCACAAAGCCCCCATTAGCCCAAATGGGAAACAAGAAAATAAGCTCCGAGAAACTGTGATGGATATACACTAGATGGGCAGTTCATTAGTCTTTAATATATTCTTTTTATTTTTTTAAAGCTAGGAACTTCTTTTTGCTAAAACTAAAGCTACTAAATCAAACATTACATTTCACTGAAATGGCACCACCTAAATCCAGATGTTCTTTATAGTCAGCAAATATCGTTGGCTCCTTGTGACACCCAGCTCCAGGCTGGGAGTAACCTCTGCCCCACACCACCTGTCAGTATTCGCAAACAGTTGTGACCAAGAAAGTGCTACAGGTGTCCCTGAGATTACGGGCTGTAGAGAATCTTAAATCTTAATTTGTTAGATTTTAATATAAACTTAGAACTTTAAACTAATATAAACTTCTAGAGAAAAAGTTCCCAGTTGAACAAGCCGAAATACACACAATGCCCTGGAATTTTTAATATTATCCATCCATCCATCCATCCATCCATCCATCCATCCATCCTACCTTTAACCTTGTCAGCCTATCAGTCAAACAACCAACCAATAAATTATGTTGAAATCCTACTACATAAAGTTCAACACCCAATGATGTATTAGATTCTTTAAAGAGAACACATTTTAGTAGGAGAGACTAGTAGAACCTAGAAATAAAATATTTAAAATTCAATGCTGGTACCATATTAAGGATAGGACAATGCTGTAGCTATGGGAGAAGTGACTACCTGGGCATGGGGGGTGGGTGGGGTGGGGGGGGGGGAGTAGAGAAGGTTTTTGAGATATTTTGATACCTGAGCTGAGATTTGTAGTTTATTGTTTACATAGTTTTATAAATGAGTTTATGAAAGTGAGGGTGGGAGTGCATGAGTTAAAGGGCAGAGGACATTTCTGGCAGACAGAAGCACAGTGGAGGGTGGTGCCAGAGGTGAGACTTATTCTTGGTAGCACTTCCAGCATCATTCTGAGTCAGGGATCATTTTGTTAACCTTGGCCATCACATATACTCAAACTACAGAGGTTCTCAGATTCCACCTTCTCCTTTCCTATCTACAATATTTAATACAGCTTGACTTCATTATCACATTTTGTCCGGCCTCCCATCTATTTACTGATGCACTCTTGTTGGAAAATTCCTGAACTTGGTGACTCTAGGTAATATAACAATACGTAAATTAAACGTTCTGTGTAATTTTAATGAGGAACATTGGTTCTTCTGAAGGCCAATGGTAGCAGTGTTGTCAGGATAAAACTCGGTGAAAAAGCATACTATTATTTTCTCCTTACTCCATACTCCCTCCACCACCAACATATGAAAACAGTAACAATAAAAACAAAATTTTAAATTTATTTTACTTAAAATTTATTCTTTGCATGTATTATGTAAAAAAAAAAAATCAAACCATCACTGCTAACATCATTGAACTACGAGCAACCAGGTTCAGGGTTTTCCAGACAATGAATAGAAGTCATGAGACTTAACAAAATACATTAGTTGATACTATTTTGAGGTCAAATATAATATGAAGTGTTTTTCCTCCCACTTGCATTCTAGAATGTTAACTTGTGACCAGTTATAAAAGTTGCAGGGTCAAGAGTATCAACAATTGCAAAAATTCAATTGTAGAATATGAAACTGTTACTGTTGTAATTAGCTAGTTATCAATATTAAAAAGGGAAAGGAGCAAAGGGAAGGCCAGACATTATAACAGTGATTCCCAAAGTGGGCGCTACCGCCCCCCGGTGGGCGCTGCAGCGATGGGGGGGGGGGGGGCGGTGATGGCCACAGGTGCATTTGGGGGCGATGAGTAACTGCTATTAAAATTTAAAGAAAATTAATTTCCAGGGGCGGAGTAATATTTTTTTCTGGAAAGGGGGCAGTAGGCCAAATAAGTTTGGGAACCACTGCATTATAAGCATGGTCATCTGGGCAGCTTCACCAGGAAGCTGCAACTTTACACTCCCAGGGAACCACTGGTCCATTCCCTGCAGTTCACTGTGGAAGGGATCGAACAAAGGGGAAGATGGATGCATGCGCAGTGAAGTCGGGGGTGACATAGGGAAGGTGTTTGCCTGTCAGTCTAACCTAGAAACAAAGATAATTGGTTAGAAGGGGTGGAGCCACTGTAAGCGTACGAAATCCTGAAGGATTAATTGGATAAGGCCGTGGTTAAAATCCCCAAACAGAAATACTCTCTCTCTCTCTCTCTCTCTCTCTCTCTCTCTCTCTCTCTCTCTCGTTCCACTTGCTTCGCTCTTGCTTCCTGACACTTGCTTTTTCCATGATCTGCGCTAGCCTGCCATGTGGCCTGAAGCAGTCGCATGGCTCATGGCCACGCGGACCCCATCTGCAATGGACTGCAGCTAGAACACAAGCTAGGCTAGCCAGATGCTGGACTGGACTGGGCTTCAACATGGAGCAGAGGCTCTGGGCAGTGGCTTTAATCCTAGCTCTGCTGTAGACAACATGGGACTTTTTCATGGTGGGATTAGGGAGATGGGATCCTGAAGGTGAACTCCCTTAATGTTACCTCATCATTAAAGCGTTCCATAATACCTCATCCTCCCGTGGGGGCCTCAGGAAATTCTTATTCCTGTGGCATCCCAAGAAGCCCACTTCTACCAGCAACAGGTTAGGAAATTAGAGGACACCCACCCATAACAAAAGCAGAGCCACACAAGCTCTTCAAAGCACACACTATGGTGCAAGGCAAGAAAATTGTCCATTTCTGAAAGCATGTCTCTGTTGTATAGAAGTTTAAAATGTTTTGCTTATGCAAATGCATCTACTTTGGCTGCTCACACATGCCTCTCTTCTAGAGGAAGTAGCTAAATGGCCCCCTGGGGGCCCAGGAGTCTGGTTGATGGAAAGACTAGAGAAGTAAGTTGAAAAACCTGGTTGAGAGGAGATATTTGAAGGAGGAGGATGGACCGTAGTTTCCCCTGAACAAAGAGAGTAGAAATGAGAAGTCTAGGTCACTACCATTTTCCAAGTGTTACCAAGACTGTCCAAGGAACGTTCAGCTTGGGTGGGATTTAGAGGGAGATAGAAAGAGAAAATGTGGCCCTAGCTATTATGCCTCAGTGGATAGAGCATTGGCCTGCAAACTGAAGGGTCCCAGGTTCGATTCTGGTCAAGGGCACATGCCCTGGTTGCGGGCTCAATTCCCAGTAGGGGGTGTGCAGGAGGGAGCCGATCAATGATTCTCATCATTGATGTTCTGTATCTCTCTCCCTCTCCCTTCCCTCTGAAATCAATAAAAATCTATTTTTTTTTAAAAATGTGGTTTTCTTTCAATATTGATGAGTCAGGAACAAAAGGGCCTGGATCAGGAGCAGAAAGGACACCAGTGGCTGCACGGAGGTAGCCTGAACCAAGCACGGTTCTGACTTGCAGGCCTTGCTTTTCACATAGCCTTCAAACTAAGAATGTTTTATATTGTCAAATGGTTGAAAAAAATCAAAAGAAGGATAATATTTTGTGACACAAAAAAATTCTGTGAAATTCAAATTTTGGCGTCCATAAATGAAGCTCACTTACTCTACAAAGCTGCCCGCTCCTCATTCTGTCAGCTCTGAGATCTCACTTCTGTGGTAGTCTGTATTAAATAATAACATTCCCCGGTGGCTTAGTTTGGATTCCCCCTCAAAAAGACCTTGCCCATAAGTAGTTTCTTTGAGATGTATCAGAACTATGAAGGGGCCCAAAAGAACATGAAGAGTAAGTGAGGTTATTTAGGGATAAAACATGCTGATTTTCATGTGAAACAGGTAATAACTGTAAAATGTAACTGTTTTTTGGTTGTTTTTGTGTGTCAAGTGATAAAACCTCACACACATTTATAGACACACACACACACACACACACACACACACTTTGACCGTCTGGAGCCTTGCTGTGATTCTGTACTGGCTTTGCCCATTGTCAAAGCTTTGTAACCTAACAAGGTTGATGGAAAATGAAGGTGAAACAAAAAGGTTAAAAGTTCCTATCTCTGGAGTCATTCATTCATATATCCATTCATTCATATATCCACATACTTATCTTCTATATATATAAAAGCCTAAGCAACTGGAGAGCATTATGCTAAGTGAAATAAGCCAGTCAATGAAGGAAAAATACCACATGATCTCACTCATTCATGGATAATAGAGACCATTATAAACTTTTGAACAATAATAGATACAGAGGCAGAACTGCCTCAAACAGATTGTCAAACTGCAGCGGGAAGGCCGGGGACGGTTGCGGGGCAGGAGGGAGGGGGGGTAAGAGATCAACCGAAGGACTTGTATGCATGCATATAAGCATAACCAATGGACATAAGACACTGAGGGGTAGGGGAGGCCAGGGGATTGTCAAGGGCGGGGAAGAAAAAAAAAGGACACATATGTAATACCCTTTGTAATACTTTAAGCAATAAAAAAATAAAATAAAATAAAAAGCACATTCTTCCTCAAAAAAAAAAAAAAAAAAAGCCTAAGCAACCATTACGCCAGGTTGACAAAATGACTGGTTGACTGGTCCCTATGATGCACACTAACCACCAGGGGCAGACGCTCAATGTAGGAGCTGCCCCCTGGTGGTCAGTGCACTCCCACAGCCAACCTCCCATGGCTGGCCAAACTCCCCCGCCCCCCCCCCCGCCCCCCCCCCAACTGGGTGAGATAGCCCCGATTGGCCCCAATTGCCTGCCAGGCCAAGGGACCCCACCCGTGCACAAATTTGTGTACTGGGCCTCTAGTTGAGTATATTAACTGTGCCAGGAGCTCAATGCATGTTAACTCTCATGAACAGAAAATATATTTAAAAGTAATGGCAGATTGAATGTAGATCATAGTACTTTCTTGAGTCTGTGCTCTTTTCCCTTCTCAACCCATTATTCCCTTAAGTCAGTTTTTCCCGCTTGTTCTCGTCTGTCAGCACTTCTGTCTGACGTCGATTAGGAGCTATGTTCCCTGAAGGCAGCAGTAGGACCAAACTCATCCTGGCAAAGGACCCTTCCAAGTCGCATTTCGTCTCCTCCCCTATAATAGCTTTCAAATTTGAACGGTACCATTTCCAGCTGCCCTGTTTTAATAATGACAAAGAAAAAATGATTGGCGAGTGTGAAAACAGCATAACTTTTACAATGTATTTGCCATTTTTATAAATGTTTCCCTTTCCAACTGCTCAAAGCAACGAGGCAGCTGGGGAGCATGGGTCAGTGAGATCCAGAGATAATCGCTGATGGCCTTTTTAATGTGTACCAAAGCATCTAATAAACAACAGATATACATTTCCCCACTTTATTTCTCTCTTTTGCATATGTTGAAAACAAAGGAAAGCTGTGAAATAGCTGAACGAAGGAGCAAAAAGATGAATGGAGCAAAGGCTTGGGATAATCAATAACTTAAAGGCTAAAATCAAGTTTCTAAGATACTATAGTAGCGGTATTAAAAGGAGGATTTTCTGGGGGGGAAAATACCTTGAGAGATGAACCTTTGGGAGTGAAACATTTGAAAGGTTTCTTGTCCTCGGCTAAGCCATCTTCGGGCATCTTCTGCCGTTTCTCAGCAGCTTCTGCCCTTCGCCTTTCAATCTCCTCCTTTAGCCTCCTCTTCTCTTCCTTAAGAGGGAAAGAGGAAGTAACAAGGACATCAACATCAGGTTCAAGGCCAGGGGAATGGGTGCTGTAGAAGAAAGGGCACAAGTCCCAGAGAAAAAAGACCCAGGTTCTAGAGTGAATGCAAGGGTGGTCACTAGAGGTTAAACCTGGTGCTGCCACTTCCCAACTGAGACCTTGACCACATTACTTATCTGCTCTGTGCCTCAGTCTCTTCATCTGTAAAATGGGCATAATAATAGAAACCACTGAACAGGGCTTTAATGAGCCCATGTAAAATGCTTAGACTAGTGCTCAGTATGGTGATCACCATTATCATCATCCTGTCAAGTCATTTAACATTGACCTTTCACTTCTGAATTATGTGAAATTCATATAAATATCTCACCTTCCTAGTTCCTAGGAGAGTGTGAAGACAAGTGAGACAACTTATGTGCAAAGTTATATAAATCTATGGAACCACATTTGTCAAATTGTACAAGAGATGATTTTATGGTTGTGCCCACCTCAACAGAGTAGATTATTTGACAAACCTGAAATGAGGTAGGTATTGCACCATAGTGGTGAAATCACAGATATTCACAACCTGTCTCATTACCCCTCTGTGCCTTCATTCCTGGCCTAAAATAGTGTCCCCTGCCTCTCTCTCAGGCAAAAACTCCAGATCTCTGATTAAGTCACACATCCTCTGTGAACGATTTTAAGAGATTTAGGTTGTCTTTTGTAATTTTCAAATTGTGAGATCTGTTTCACTGGATGTTCTCAAGAAGAGAATTTGTGTCCACCTGTCAGAGGATGTTGCAGAAGGATCCTGTGTGTTACAGACTATATGTTTGTGTCTCCCCAAAATTTATAGGTTGAAATCCTAACCCCCAGTATGACAGCATTAACAGGTGATTAGGTCTTGCAGGTGAAGCTCCCATGAGTGGGGTTAGTCCAGGGGTGGGCAAACTTTTTGACTCGAGGGCCACAATGGGTTTTTAAACTGGACCGGAGGGCTGGAACAAAAGCATGGATGGAGTGTTTGTGTGAACTAATATAAATTCAAAGTAAACATCATTACATAAAAGGGTACGGTCTTTTTTTTTTTTTTTTTTAGTTTTATTCATTTCAAACTGGCCGTAGTTTGCCCACGGCTGGGTTAGTCCCTTAAAAAAGACCCCAGAGAGCTCCCTGGCTCCTTCCACCACGTAAGGACACAGCGAGATAATGGCCATCTATGACCAGAGGCTTCCCCTCACGAGGCACAGAATCTGCAGGCCTCGTTCTTGGACTTCTCAGCCTCCAGAATTGTGAGAAATAATTTCTGTTGCTTTTAAGCCATGCAGTCTACGTTTTATTGACAGGAGGTGAGAAAAAATAATCTCCAACTCAATCCAATCCTAAGAATTCATTCTGCCTTCACTGGTAATCTCCTCTAACTAATAATAACAATGATAACAATGATTATAACTGCCACTTCCTCAGGGCCTATGAGGTACCAGGCGCTGTGAATACAATGACCTATTTAGTCATCACAACGATCCTGAAAGTAGGTGTTTCACAGATAAGGAAGAGAAGGCTCAGAGTCGTCTAGTAACTCTCCTAAGGTCCCAGCTTGCAAGCGCTGTCAGGATACGAGCCCAGGTATGTTTGGTTCTAACGCTCTGGTTCTAACGCTCTTTCATCCCCATTACTTCCCAACCAGAGATCATTGGTGCATGGACAGCTGGACTTGGAAGAGATTTTGGAACCATTTATCCAAACTTTCCACACAGTTTAGGGAATGTTTACATAGGACCCAAGTCAGAAAGAAACGAAGTCTTTCTGCATCTTTTGGATGATGGGAGATCAGTGTTCCCTAAGATTAGTGAGAAGAGTTCCAGGCTGCCAGAGTCCATTCATTGTCTTCACTAGCTGAGTTTAGACAGAGACCCCCAAAAGCTAGTAACCTTTGAAGTCCTAGCAAAGGTCAGAACTGTGCACCACCCAGTTAATCTAGGAACCACCCAGTTAATTTAGGTAATAATAGTTGAAGCATCATCCCCACCCTAGTTCACTTAATTCCTTAGATACTTATGTAGATCCTTGTTGATTATTGTTGATCAGATACTCTGCCTATTCCTGGAAATCATCTACTGATGAGCTAATCAGATACTTTGTCTATTCCTGGAAATTGTCTGCTGATCTGTGTGTCATTGAAACCTCCTTACCCTAAGGGCTACTCCAGATCAATAAAAGATTGGAGCAGCCTGAGCATGGGTGGAAGTCCTTCGGGACTTGCCCGCCTGGTCCTCCAATATTGCAAAATTACCTCGTGTCATTTCTCTCTCATTTGTTGTGCGGCTCCTCTTTCAGATACCGAACCCTACTCCACGCAGAACGTGGAGGGAGTGTTACTCGACACGGGCTAATGTGCAGAAGCTGGGTCCCAATACTGATCCGACCATGTATTAGTCAAGTAACTTCACACAAGCCACTCAAACCAATTTCACTGCAATGAGCTAATTATTAATATTAATAATAGGAAAGGAGCCAAGGGGAGGCCAGGCATGATAAGCATGGTCATCTGGGCAGCTTCACCAGGAAGCTGCAACTTCATGCTCCACAGTGAAACACCGATCTATTCCCTGCAAATCACTGGGGGACAAAGGAGAAGGAGGATGCATGTGCAGTAAAGTCGGGGTGACCGGGGTGACGTAGGGAAGGTGCTGTCTGGCAGTCTAACCTGGAAACAAAGATAATTGGCTGGAGGGCTGAAGCCACTTTAAGTGTGAAATTTTAGGTTAAAACCCTGAGGCAAAGGGATTCTCTCTTGTTTCTCTTGCTTTGCTCCTGCTTCTTGCACTCACCCATGTTCCCTCCATATTCACGTGGCCCTAGAAGCCACATGCATGGCCCACAAACATTCGAACCACACATGCAATGGACTGCAGCTGGGAACACAAGCTGAGCTAGCCTGGTGCTGGCCTGGACTGTGCAAACGGAACGGAAACTCTGGTCACTGGCCTTAATCCTCGCTCTGCTGAGGATGAAACGGGACTCTTTCCTTGGCGGATGGAGGGAGATGGGACCTTGGAAACTCAGGGGTTTAATTCCACAGAAATAAAACTTTCCACGATACCTCATCCTCCCATGGGGCCTCCGGAAATTCTTATTCCAGCTGCACCCCAAGAAGCCCACTTCTTTTGGCAACCAGTGGGGACACAGAGAGCACCCCACTGATAACAAAACGATTGGATTTCCATTTCTTTGCTCATAAAATGAGAATAATAATGTACCTCAGGATGAAAGAAAAATGGGCACCTTGTAAAAAAATAGCAATGTAAGTTGTAGGTGGTTAAGCACTTTTTCAGTTTTCAAAATAGCCTTTTGGTAACTTTATTTGTTGTTTTCAATTCTGTCTTAAAATATGGAACAAATTCATGGGCTCATGATTACTGGGTTCCTGCTACATGCCTGGCACTGTGTTTGTGTCCTGTGTATACAGCGATGAACAGAGCACATACTGTCCCCTGACTGAACATCTAGACTCTTCCACTAAAAAATCCCAAAACCTAATTTTAAAAACTTCTCTGTAAAAATTCTTCAAATGTCCAAAAAAACAACCATCATGTGACTCTTGATTCTTGTAACTAATCTGCAGACCCTTTTTCATCCTTCTCTGCTCTCTACAGTTCTTTATGGAGGGACAGTATAGGGTAACGGAGTAAGACAAGTGGGGCCTTGGGAAAATTACAAAACAAACAAACAGAAAAACATGTCTCTGTGCCTCACTTTACTCATCTGTAAAATGGGGACAAGACTACCTGTTCTGATGAGAATTGGATAAATTAATATGTATAAAGGTTTTGGGACCATGCTTAGCACACAGTTAAGTTTACTATCCTTAAAATGTATTCGTAGAGTCCATGCTCAAAAGAGCAGCAGCATTTCATTTCACCAGGGAAGAAATGGTCCTCTGGGCCAGAAGGGTCACCAGAGATAGGCATTCAGGGGCTGGAGTGAGTTGGGGTGCCGATGGCTGGGCGGGCTGCGCTCTCCTTACCTCCTCTCTGACTTTTCGCTCTGCTTCCTCCTGCTTCCTCCTCTGCTCTTCCTCCTCTAGGACCTTCCTTCGCTCCTCCCTCTTTTTCTTCAGCTCCTCCAGCTCCAGGGCTGCCTCTTGTTGCTTCTGTTTGAGCTTCTCAAACTCTTCGCTCTCAGTTTCCCCACGACGGCGGCGCAGCTCTTCCAGGCGCTTGCCAGCCTCCACTTGGGGAGCCCCTTCCGCCTCCTTGGCCTCGCTGGCCCTCCCTCCAGAGCGGCTGGTGGGGGGAGAGAAAGGGATGCAAAGGGGTTTGACACATGTCCGCCTGCAGCCTTTCCTGGAGGGAGGGGATGTGGGCCTGCAGGCTTGGCCTCCCACACAGAAATCTCCACTGTCCGTCATTGGGCAGGAGACCCTCACAGCGACCCAAGGGGTAGGCTGGGGCCCCGCTGGCATCTCCAGGTCTGAATCTGAGTCCCTGCGCTGCCACTTACCCTGGGTTTTCTCAGCTATACAATGGGGGCAAGTGGGATTGTGAGGTGGTGCAACCACTATGAAAAAAGTAGGGAGGCCCCTCAAAACATTAAAAACAGAACTCCCCTATGATCCCACAATTAAGGAAAACACTGATTCCAAACAATATCTGCACCCCCATGTTCACTGCAGCATTATTTACAACAGCCGAGATATGGAAACAACCTAAGTGTTCACTGATGGATGAATGGGTAAAAAAAAGTGGTACATATTTACAGTGGAATATTATTTAGCCATAAAAAATCTTATTTAAATACTCATGAACAAGTAGTGAGGGCATTCTTAACTAGATCTGAACATAGGTAGCCCGTGTCCAACACTTTTGTCGGAGTAACAGATGAATTACCACTGTCTAGCGCAGGGGTGGGCAAACTTTTTGACTCGAGGGCCACAATGGGTTCTTAAACTGGACCGGAGGGCCGGAACAAAAGCATGGATGGAGTGTCTGTGTGAACTAATATAAATTCAAAGTAAACATCATTACATAAAAGGGTACGGTCTTTTTTTTTTAAAGTTTTATTCATTTCAAACGGGCCAGATCCGGCCCGCGGGCCGTAGTTTGCCCACGGCTGGTCTAGCACCATTTATTCCATGTGGAGAATGGCACAGTGTTTCTAGCTAAGAAGCAAGAGGAAGAATAAAACAGAAAATAGTTCAAGATGACACAATTACTAATATTGATCTTATGTGTTCATCACATGCTTTTAAAACACTGAGGTTCTGAATATACTGTGCCCTTTAGAATGACGCTTTTCAAGCTGCAGGTCAGAAAATTAATTCAGTGGACTGTAATCAGCATTTACAAAAAATGAACTAGGAAACATCAGAGTGCATTGCAGAGAGCAAAGGAAATGACCGTTTCTTGACATGCTGGTTCCAGTTATGCATGTAGACATCACTGACTGGGTCATGATGTAAAATTTATTTCTTACTAAGAGCTGAGGTTAAAACGTTTAAAAATCGTATTCTAGCCCTGGCTGGTGTGGCTCAGTTGGTTGGGCATCGTCCCATGTATGGAAAGGTCTCTGGTTTGATACCTGGTCAGGGCACATGCCGATTGCTGACTCAGTCCCTAGTGGGGAATGTGCAGGAGGCAGCCAATCAATGTTTCACTCTTACATCGATGTTTTTCCCTCTCTTCCCTCTCCCTTCCCCTCTCTCTAAAATTCGATAATAAAAAAAATCTTATTCTAGGCACTTGATGGTTAAAAAAAAAGTAAATTCTTTTATTTTGGACTCAATCAAAGTTAGACGGCCCCTTAAAACTTGATGTTGCTCTTTCAGGTCTTCTAGGTTTATAGGCTTGTGACTTCAGAGAGGAAATCTGCTCTCTCAGTTAATCTAAGGTCTTTCCATCTTCAGAGACATTTGCTCTGTTGTGTTCATTATGTTAGTGCTCAATTGGACGAGCATAACACATGCCTTGCATAAACTTCTCTAGATTCCACTAGATGTCGCTCAGTCTTCATTTTGGACATTCAGAATGCAACCATTAGGGACTGGTTAAATAAATCACCATACTTCCATCCAGTGGAACAGGCTAACATCATTCGCTGTAGACTTATGTTTGTTGGTATAGAAGGCTAGCTAAGGTGCATTGCTATGCTAATGCAAGAATCAATTTAAAATGTAGATTTATAATTACACTCACATATACATGTTACCTATATATGAGTGTCTATTTTGAATGTATACACATAAAAAATATCTGCAAAAATGTTACTAATGTTATCTTTGGGTGGTGGGTACTTATTTTTGTACTTCTATTTTCTGAATGTTTTATAACGAGTACAATTTTTCCGATAATCAGAAACAACTTTAATTCCCACATAAAAAATAAAAAGAAAGCAAAACAAACGCTTGTTCTGTACTACCTATAAAACCATGGAATAATCTAGCTCTATAAACTTGTTCCTTGAATTGAGATTTTAATGTTATCTCTTAGAGAAAATGATCTAGTTATAAGAAAACAGAAATAGCAAAGGGGATAATAATTAAATCAAACACAGGAATTATGCTCAAAACAGGAACAAGAGTTTTGTCCATATTACCTCTGCTCACATGTGCTGGCATGCCCTCAGCATTAGGATGTCATGAGTAATATGAAAATTTCTTCTAGAAGGCTCTCTCTGCTACCCTTGGCTTCATTGGGTTTTAAGTCAAGAAGAACATCAGACCTTTCACCAATAAAAACACAGCTGTGTCCTGGCCGGTGTGGCTCAGTGGTAGAGCATCGGACTGCACACTGAAAGGGTTGTAAGTTTGATTCCCGGTCAAGGGCACGTACCTGGGTTGCAGGTTTGCTCCCCAGCCTGCCGGAGGCAACCACAAAGATGTTTCTCTCTCTCTTTCCCCCCTCCCTCCCTTCCACTCTCTCTAAAAATCAATGGAAAAAATATCCTCGGGTGAGGATTAACAAAAATAAATAAATAGCCCTAACCGGTTTGGCTCAGTGGATAGAGCATCGGCCTGTGGACTGAAGGGTCCCGGGTTTGATTCCAGTCAAGGGCATGTACCTCGGTTGCGGGTGCATCCCCAGTGGGGGGTGTGCAGGAGGCAGCTGATCGATGTTTCTCTCTCATCGATGTTTCTAACTCTCTATCCCTCTCCCTTCCTCTCTGTAAAAAATCAATAAAATATATTTTAAAAAAATAAATACATTTTCAAAAAACACACAGCTTGTTTTTAGTTAGGCTGGTAGACACTCTGCCAATCTAAATAGAGGCTCTTCCTCCCCAGCTCCTCACTTCATGGAGCAAAACCAGGCATTTCCGCTTCTATCATCACCGATTTCTATTGAAACTAAAACTAACACACGTTGGCAGCTAAACAAAAACTTTATGTTTCTGTCATTTTTGTCTGCCCAAAGATGAAAATCAAAGAGTTACATTTCAGAGTCCTCAGTGTGCAACGTGTCGGCATCCCTGCTGACTTTTCTCTTGGTGGAATTACCCAACTCCCTGGATTTCCACACAACGGACATGTTAATTATTAATTTGAATCTGGCTAAAGCTGGTTGGCAAGCTTGCTAATTGTTAACCAAACTTTCTACTGACAGATTTTTTTAAAGCATTATTTCTCTTAACAAAAAATGTGTTCATACCCACAAAACAGGTTTTAAACTATCAAACAACAAAACACTAACACTGTTAGGTAATGTTCATTGAACACGTCTCATGAACTTGACGCTGTTATAGGGCTTAAAAACATTAACCTGCTGACACTTAGCAAGCTCTGGGCTCGGCTTACCTGCCCGAATCAACTTGCTTTCTAGATTTTCCATAAATTCCTGATAAACTCTTAAGTTTTCATATCTACTTTCTTTTTCTTTTTAAATATATTTTATTGATTTTTTTACAGAGAGGAAGGGAGAGGGATAGAGTTAGAAACATCGATGAGAGAGAAACACCTATCAGCCGCCTCCTGCACACCCCCCACTGGAGATGTGCCCACAACCAAGGTACATGCCCCTGACTGGAATCGAACCTGGGACCCTTCAGTCTGCAGGCCGACGCTCTATCCACTGAGCCAAAACAGTTTGGGCTCATATCTACTTTCTTGTCAATTTAGGCTTTCTATTGGTTAAATGTGATGCGGTTTCTGCTCAAAGTTTTGTATAGAAAAATTGTTTGGGGGCAATTATGCTGACCCATCTCAGCTTCTTAGAGGGGCTGGAAACATCCCTCCCCAGGAGCCGTGCTTGCTTCTGTATGTGACAAAGGCTTCATTGTGAGGCCCACGTCTGACTTCTACACAATGCCTGCTTGGGACTTTCTTATTTGAAGTGTTCAGAAACACAGGGTCTACAGGGAAGGCTGCGTGGAAATCCACGGTATAGGGACCCAGACTCTTCCAGAACATGGGGCACAGCAGGAATGGGGCCCAGAGGTAGGAATGGGGCCCAGAGAATTGCCTGTAGTGGGCATCTGCAACTTGAGTCCTACAAAATTGGTTGGGAACTCTAAGTGTTCATTTACTTGTCCTAAAATCAGTTGCCCAGATTTTCAACATAATGGGATGAGGAGGAGAAGCTGAAGCTATGCAAGAGGGGTTCCCAAAGGGTACTAAATGGAGTATTAGTCGGGTGCCTTCTTCTTCCCCCTCAGAGGTTCCCAATACAAACTAACACCAAGTGCTTTCCAAGTCCAGTGGCAGAGAGAAATGATTGACTCAGTTTAACCGGATGTTTCCCAAATATTTGGCCATAGAACAATCCTAGTTTAATGCAATATTTATCCACAACCTTTAGAAAATACAATTTTGAAAATGGTATTGAGAAGGTCTCTTAGGAAGTCGCCTGGACCATACAGAGAATAAATCAAAGATATGAATTCCAGGCATACTGTTTTCTACTACACTGATCTTCCATGAGCGTATCAGGTCAGGGACAAAAGCTTGGATGCCAGGCCTAACCTACGTTGCTAAATTATGGGAAAGGTGGATTACACTTTGCCTGAGCAATGACCGTGGTCTTCTGTTAGTGATTGATAGCCCGGCCTGCTGACTGAGTATCCCTGAGACAATGGCCAATGACCTCACAACAAAAGCATGTTGCCTGTTCAGCACTTTCTGTCCAGAGGCACAGGATAGGAGGCTGATTTGTTTTTCACATGTGAACACAGTCACTGTGAGCCACTACATCTTACCTGAAGGTATTCTCCGTGTGTTTAAGCTTGGGGGTCATGAATTCTCCATTCTGCGACTTCACTTCTGTAAACCCCTTCTTTCCATCCAGGAAGCTCTTCACTTCTTCTCTGGGCTCTTTGTCCTTTTTAATCTTCTCATCTTTGATCTAACCAATGGTACACATCAGGAAGAAACATAACAATAAAAACCGTATTAGGTTTTGGTTGGTATCACCAAATGAGACCCCAGAGTGCTAGGAAGCCAGAAACCTCAGAAGTAAAACAAACCACCATCGAACAGTGTGGTAGAGATGGGGTCAGAGGAAATTCTTGGAGCATGAGCGACGGTTCTCCAGCCTCTGAGCAAAGACCTTGACCACAGTTTTAGGAAGTCAAGATCATTCCTGATTTCACTGGGGGCTTTATTTTAGAAAGCATTGGAGGTGTTACCATTGAAAACTATTACATTCTTAGAACTCCATTGACATGAGTGGTTTGCAGTCCCCAGTGGAAAGAACGATGATTGGGGTGGCTTTGATGGGAAAATGCCCAGGTTGCTTGCACAGGTTTCTTCTTGGGTGAAGAACACAAATGAGTTGAGGAGGAAAGAAGAGGAAACCTGACAGGTTAACCAGATCTGCCGAGCCAGTTTTAGCTGCTATCAGAGGAGGATGACCCTAGTATCCTAATAAAAAAAGTAACTAGGGCCCTGGCTGGTTTGGCTCAGTGCATAGGGCGTTGGCCTGTGGACTGAAGGGTCCTGTTTCGATTCTGGTCAAGGGCACATGCCTGGGTTGCGGACTTCTACCCCAATAGGGGGTGTGCAGGAGGCAGCCGATCAATGATTCTCTGTCATCATTGATGTTTGTATCTCTCTCTCTCTGAAATCAATAAAAATATATTTTTAAAAAAGTAACTAGGATCTTCAGGACAGAGGACACAAGGGGATGACTCAGAGGTCTGTGGGACTATGTTTGTAGTCTCTAAAGCACTAAGTTAGAATGGGATGGGAAACACTCCAGGGTTTACCTTGACTTCCAGTGCAGGCAATAATTTAGTCTACAGAAGTGGTTTTGTGATTCTTGTGGAACACAAAAGGTCATACATGAAGAACAGGTATTAACTAATATTTACTGGATTTCACGTTACAAGTTCCTCATGGTAAATAAGAGATTATTTCAAAGTAAACTGAATTTACATAGCCTTTTTTGGGGGTAAAGGAGTACAAATTACTTTGCCTATATCATCTCACCCATTCTTAAAAGATGAATGTGAAAATGGGGGAGGTTCCACATTGCTCTTTCCAAGAAAACAGAGAAAGCACTAATGTTCTAAAGGAGCCTACGGAGCAAGGGTGGGGCATAAGAGCTTAGGATTTTAGGTGCTGCTTAGATGGTCTCCCCTTCCCTGAGAACTCACTTCTGTCCAGTTATTCTTCAGATACCCCCTGAACATTTATTATTAATGTGCATGTTTTACTAAATAGAGTACTTAAAGAAAAAAAATCTTTACTGATGAGCCTTCAATAGTCCTTTCCCTGACTTCCTTCTTTGGGTATTATTTGATTAAATTACTATGGATGGACTATTCTGCAATAATTTAATGGGCAACTATCATGTTGCCCTAATTAGTTAAAACTTTAACCTTTCTCCAAGGGGTATGATATGATATCCCTTGGACATGCTCAAGAAGGGTGCTATTGTTTTGCCATGCTCTCTGAGAGTTTTGTCTGGAAGTCAGGAAACCTGAATTTTGGTTCCAGTGCTATTGACAAACTAGCTGTGTTACTTTGATTATGTCACCTAACTTCTCTGAGATGTTGACTCCACATACATAAAAAGTGGAGGTTAGGCTAGATGATTCCTTCCTAATCCTTCATCCTTTCATTTCTCTCCTATCCTCTCAGTTGTCATGAGGGGCTACAGAGAGGAGAAGGAAGCTCCTGGCTTGTTCTACAGCTTGGTGGCTGTCCTGGCCCAACCATAAATCAGTACCCATGGACAGGCAGGAGCTGGCAGGGTCTCTTCTTGTCTTAGTCTACCATTTTTGGATACAGCCCAGAAACCATGGACTGGATTATATATCTTGGTTAAGAAGTATCTGGGGATATAAATTTGGGGATGAGAGGGGTCCCATTTTAGAAAACTCATGAAACAAATGCGGAGTCAAATCTCATGGGTTGTGAAATAGTTGAAATACCCTTTAACTAACTTTTCCTATTTTGGAGTTAGAGACATTTCCATTCTTCCCAAATGCTTTATCTAATTTACTGACCAAAAATGTATGTAAAATAGATTTGTAAAACAATACATGTTTCCTTCAAGCTCTGCCTTTATTGGCAAAGGCTATGGTGGATGTTATGTTTATATTCTTTTTGGAAGACTTCCTTATGAAAATTCCCAGTGAAAGCATGATAATTTGAGTTTGCAAATTATTTTATCTTTTTGGGAAATGAATAAGTAAAGCAATTCCACAACGTATTTACATATTACTTTAAGGAGCACAGTGGATTGGATTGGATAGCAGATTTAACCCAAGCTCATGGGATTCTGAATCATTTGGGAAAAGCATTAGATCTAGGTCAGAATGTTATCATTCAGGAAATCTGTGCTGATGGATTAATGGGTAGCCAAGTATTCTGCAAAAGTTAATGTGCTTCATGGACAGATAACATTAGCAAATGAAAGGCTGGCCAAATATGATCATTTGGCTAAAACTGGGTATTTAGGATATCCAATGGGATAACACATGGGTGTGTGTGGGCGGGAATTCCAGCAACATGACCCTGTGCCAGAGACGTTCCAAGTGTCAAAAAGGACTGCTATGTCAGTCTTTGTGGTTTATTGTTTTGCATTATTTGATTCCAGAATAGTGACAAGAACGGGTGCAAGTTACTGTTCTTTTCAGGTTAGGTTTTAATGCACATTTGTTAGGCTCAGAAGCCTCAGTTCCTTCTTTGGGTCCAATATATAACTCATGAATGTTCTTGCTACTGAAAATCTGGTCCACGGACAACACAGACCTCACCAGAAGCTCAGACTCTACCCAGAGCCAGTGAGTCAGGTTCTGCGGTCCCTAAGATCTCCTGGTGACTCGCATGCACACCAGCGTTGGGGAGATTTGGACTAGATGCATGAATGTCAGTTTCAACATTGTAGGAACAACTTCCCCGGAAGCTGTTTTTCTGTTAGAGGTGGGCGAAGGCTGTGTGTGTGGGGAGGTTGGAGGATGGGGGAGGGAGAGAGCTTTAGGGTGAAGAACTAAAAAGAACTTTAATCAATAAAGAAAATAAAAGAAAGAATAATAATAATAATAAAAGAACTAAAAAGAGACATTTTATGATTGGAGAGGAGAACAAAAAAGCTACATTAAATTTCAAGGTTGGTGATCATCTGCCATCCATTGCCACAAGCAATAAAATGTTTCTACACTTAAAAAAAAAAGAGTTAAACCGCAGTGGGAGAAAGAAGATGCTCTGTAAGGTGTTGGAGCGACTTCTGGAAATGTTTTCTCTAAGAAGGCTTACATGATGTTTGTGTTTATCGTGGTTGACCGATCCTGCATTGCTCCTTGAAAGAAAAGGCTTCTTAATTTTTTTTTAACAAAAAGGAAATTAAAAAAAGGAGGAGGGTGTTTGAAATGGCTAAATCACGTAAAATAGGATTTAAAGTCGTCTATATAGAGCAACCACGCAGCTAGCTGGAGAGGGGAAAACCTAGTCATTCAGCTAGTAGTTTATGTACGCCACGTTAAAATAGGAATGGCAGATTAACAAAAAAAAATTTTTAATCCTGTGCAGAGGAGCTTATCTGGCCTCGTATAAAAAAGGGGCCACGGGTTTTGGGACAGTGGAATGTGCTATAGAGCAAACTGGGAAAGAGGCAGCTCTGAAGGCATTGTACTGGGGACAGTGTTGAATGGGGGGGGGGGGGGGGGGGGCCTTATCCGAAAGAGGCAAAGGGAGGATCTGGATGGCGGCGTGAGCTCTTCCCAGCTCCCACACAGCACACAGACCAGAATGCTCTGGTCACTGAAAGCCAATCAGAGCCTGTGAAATGAGTTACATTTAGAGTACAGAGTCCAAACGTGCTTTCCCAGCTCCCATCCCCAACATAAACTTAATCACTGAGCTATGGTCTCATGCCCTCTCCTTCCTGTAAAGATTTCCTCACCAAACGCTAGCTCTAGAGAAGAACCCTGTGGGACGTTTCAGCTTGAGTTTAGTGCCGAGGTAACTTGCATTTTTTTGTAGTGTTCTTCTGTTACAAAATGAGAACACTGTTTTCCCACATGTTCAACCATTTCCTTAGTTGCCTCATTTGAGCCAAATTCGGTTTTCCAGTTATTAGCATTTACGCTTTCTCCTTCCTTTAAATGGACAGAGTTCACATTCAGTGTTCACTCCCAAACCACCATGCATTCTTTTAGAAGCACGGAGGAACAGGCATCTTAAACAAAACAAATATAACAGAAACGAGGGGTTTTTACTTTTTACATGCATTTTAGAAAAAACGCTTAAAAAAACAATCACCCCCTATTTAATCTGGTTATCTATTTTCCAATTATGGATTTTTTTCCTGTTTCTTTTTATTTTATTTATTTTTATTTATTTTTTATTGATCTTTTTACAGAGAGAAAGGGAGAGGGATAGAGAGTTAGAAACATCGATGAGAGAGAAACATCGATCAGTTGCCTCCTGCACACCCCCCACTGGGGTTGTGCCTGCAACCAAGGTACGTGCCCTTGGCCGGAATCGAACCTGGGGCTCTTCAGTCCCCAGGCCAACGCTCTATCCAGTGAGCCAAACCGGCTAGGGCTTCCTATTTCTTAACATATGCCACAGTGGGTAGAGAAATGTAGCAAGACCCCATTTGAGTTGGCGCCCAATAGCTTCAGGTCAGCTCAGCCGGTGTGGCTCAGTGGTTGAGCGTTGACCCAGGAACTAAGAGGTTGCCAGTTCAATTCCCAGTCAGGGCACATGCCCAGGTTTTGGGCTTGATCCCCGGAGAGGGCCATGCAGAAGACAGCCGATCGATGATGTTCCTCTCTCATTGATGTTTCTATCTCTCTATCCCTCTCCCCTCCTCTCTCTCTAAAAAAAAAAAAAATCAATAAGAACATATTTAAAAACAATAGCTACAGGTCAGTCCACGGGCAAAGTGCTTAAACTCTTCCATTTTTGATAATTTAGTTTTACCATGTTCACATACGTTGACCTGATTAGATACTGTCGCACCTTTTAGGATTCCTTGGGGCTAACATAAGCACAATGGATAAAGCAAAACTGGGCATTGTGATGTGGCACTTCGAGGACATTAGGTCATGACCTTCTCTTTGCAGCAGCCTCTGGTCTGCTTATCGGTTACTTACCTATACAGTCCAACACCCTGGCACCAGTGCCTGTGTGTGCCTCAGAAATGCAATGCAGAACATTTTGCCCAAGTTTTCTTTCGGAAACCAAATATCATCTTCCATGCATCAAATTTTCTACTGAGATGTGGGGGGTGTTTTTCCTTTGAGAAGTTAAATCATTAATCAAAGCCAGTTGGAAATATTTCCTGATGGGAATGAAAGCAGGATGGCTCAAGGGGGTGGTGGGGAGGGATAGCCCTTAGAGGAATAGAAAGCGGGGAAGATTGAGCAGAGAAGCGTTTTTCAAGCTTTTGACTATGACCCACAGTACGAATGAAAATTTATGTCACTACGCAGTGCCTACCGCCTACAATGCTCTCTGACAGCTTCTATTTCTTTTTTTTTAAATGCCGGTGGACACATTTAACTACTTTTGAAATGCTCTAAGCTGATTTCACCATTCAATGAATCGTTGAGTCATGGCTTGAAAAACATCAGAGGTCATCCGACCTGAAATGCCATGCACACTCTCTCTACCGCTTTATCATTAATGAGGTCATTTCCCAATAATATTTACCTCTTCTTTTTTGAAGGCAGGCTTGTCATCTTGGGACTTTTCTCTTTTAAGCTGCACTTTAGCCCCCTTTTCTTCTTCCTTTTCATTTTCAAGAATGGTAAGATCACTCATGTAAAAGCAGCCCTTTCTAGCTCTTACTCGAGTGAGAAGGTGCTCAGGTCACTCGGCATGTGGCGCAGGCTGACTTCCCTTTTGCCGTGTCAGTGCTCACGTGGCCCCCGGTGGTTACAGACAGCAGCCGGGGGCATTTTCCTCCCGCCCCCGGTTGTTTTCCCGGGTGCCTGCCCTTGTGCTCACTGATATCTAGCGGGACATGGTGCTCCTTGGGCGTGTTTACAAATCTCGTGTGTGGTTTGGTGCATTTGGTTCCTAATCCTCTCCGTAGTGACTGTGTTCACGAGTCCCTCATAACAAGCAGGAGTGAAAGACCACTTCAGTGCAAAGCATACTTAGACAGAGCGTTCTTCTGGGAGGTGAGCATGCGAGCAGGTGGCGGTTAAGCACAGTGCTTTGAATGCAGACTTGCAGACAGAAAAACAAATCTCTTGCCGCTCACACCCCTCCCCTCAATTTCCACCCTTCCTCAGGCTATGCCCGTTTATGTGTCACTCAGATGGTAAAAGAAGCAACACCTATGCTTTTAATTACCCGTCAATTATAGACTGATGCCACCCCAGGTGACTGGCTTTCTGCAAGTTTACATTAAGCTCAGGTCTACATGATGCCAATCATGGTTTTGACATTTTTTAAAAAAGATCCTCAAACTGACTTCTTTCCCTCCTTTATTATCAGTTGATTGCGAGGGTTTTATATTTGCCTTCTTAAGATGCTATTTTCTGGTCATGATTCTCTTCTTGTCAGTTTCCCACCCCAACATGTGTAATTTCTTATTAAATGCCAAACCCATGGGTAAGGCTGAGGAGTTAAGATGCCTTTGCCTCATGTAGACCTATGGGTAGAAGTAAAGGTGTGAAAAGGAATGCGTTTAGATGCTGGCGCAGAACCACAAGCCAGCACAGCACCGCCACAGTTGACCACCTTTGGGTTCATTCATTTTTCTGGTGTTCATAACAAGCAAGCCCTGAACAACAGTAAATTTGGTTGACCGACTATTGGGCCAGCGATCGATCGCCTCATGCTTGCACAGTGCTATGGCCTAAAAAACCGAACAGCTTGCCAAATGATCAAGCACGTGGCTTATAGGAATGCGGCCTCAGCCCCAAATTTGATGTGCGTTACATTTCTCACATGTCGCAGGCATCACACACACACACGGTGCAAAATGTGTACTGTACCTGTTTCTTTTGGACAGCTGTCTGATGTTTGTCTTCTCGTCCTTTCTTTTCATTGACCCATTTCCCGTCTATTTTCTCTTCTCCCTTTTCCCCTCTGATCTTTTTCTCTTCTGGCTGCTCTGCACGGTTTTGCTCTTCTACCTTAGCCTTCTCGGCTTTCTCTGCCTCTGCTCTCTGCCTCTCCTCCTCCGCCCTTCTCGCCTCCTCCTCAGCCCTCTCCCTCTCCTCTGCCTCCCTCCTCTCTCTCTCTTGTGCAGCAGCCCGTTCTTCCGCTTCCCTTCTTGCTTTCTCCTCCGCTATCTTTTGGGCTTGCTCAGCTTCAATTCTTTCTCTTTCTTCTGCTTCCAACCTGACCCTCTCTGCCTGGGCCCTCTCCCTTTCCTCCTCCTCCATCTTTTCCTGAAGGGCAATCTCATCTGAGCCTTGTTCCCTCTCATCCTCTATTTTAGGCTCCTCTGCACCGATCTGCCCATTTTTCAAAGGCATTCCCACTGCTTCTTCTCGAGTTTCTACGGGTTTCTCTTCCACCGTCACCTCTACCTGATTTTCTTTGATGCTCCCTCGCTTTGGCTTCTCCTCTTCCTCCTTTTCTTGGTCTTCTTTCTTTTTCTCTTCTGCCTCCCTCCAGTCGTTCTTCTGGTAGGACTTGGTGACTATGTCTGTTTCCTCCATCTCGTATCTTTCTCGGCGACTTTCGCCTTTTTCTTCCTTCTCTGCCGAGTCATCTTCTGTCGTGTCGTTCCGCATCCTTCCCCCGGACAGAGACAAGCTGGCGTCGGTGATCGTGGGGTCCAGCTCCTTCTGCCGCTCCAGCGCCTCCTGCAGGCGTTTCTGGCGCCTCTCCTCCCGCCGAGCCAGGCGCTCCAGTAACGCGGCCTCGTCATCGCCCTCCACCTGTGTGTTGGAGGTGGTGGCGGCCTTGACCTCGTCCGGCACACTGCACGGCAGAAACAACACCAGAGACAGCGTGCTGCTGGTTAATCCGTCAGCGGATCCCCCGACCCACACTGGCCCTATGGCAGAGGCTGGCAGTGCCATGCCCATATACCCCCCTCTCCTCCCCTCCCTTCCCCTAACTGACAGCATGTGCAAGTCTGTGCCCGCCGTCTTTCTCTGGCCACTGCAGTCTACTCTACAGGCCAGACGTGCTTTGGATATGAACGTTTCCTGGGAGCAGACGTCATTGATGAGCACTGGTGTATACAGACCTCTGCTCCCCACACCTTTTGGGCTGTATCATTCTGAGTGCCTGTGCTGCCTGGATCTTAGAGTTCCCCGGGGAGAGAAGCTCCAGGTGCCCACAGTGGTCCCTTGCTTGGCAATGAAACCTTTCTTTGGCTGCCGTTCCTTCCCTGTGTCACTTCCCCACACCACTCCCAGTGTTTTCTGGGGTCATTTTACAAATAAACGACTTGTGGTCAAATCCTTGTTTCAGGATCTGCAGCTTGGGGAACTCAAACTAAGACAAGGACCAAACTGAAATAATAAGTGAATTCCTCTAGTATCATGCAGTATTTTCACATGTCACCAAGTCATCTAGAGTTCTTGAACTGGATTTGTGGGACACAAAGTACTTGGAGAGGGAGGGAATGTACTGTACATGATGGCATGGACATGTTATACTCACACCGAAGACCCCCGTGGAAGAGACATGTAACTGTCCACCACAAATCATGCTCTTCCTTCCATAGCCACAGGAAGAGGTTGTCGGTCAAATATTATATTCTCTACCCTCCCTTCTTCCTGGCACCTAGGTAGAGCCATGTGACCAATAATTTCCAGCTGAATGTGAGCAAAAGTGATGTGTCCAGACCAAGATAATTAGGAAGCAAGGGTGCATTCTCTACCCTCTCTCTCTCTGCTGGCTAGATCAGAGGGCTACAAAGCCCTAGGAATTGAGTCACAAGAGGAAAGAAAGTAGGTGACCAGTTCTACCTACTCGTCAGAAGCAACCACACCGGACTGGTATATATTATTGAATTAAACGACTAAAATGTGGGGGCTCATTGTTTTAGCAGCTGACATTCCCCTCACTTATATACACACCATCTATGTTCTTTGTTAAGATTTTCATGGATCTGGGGTCTTTTGCCCTTCTTTCCACAGTAGACAAAGAACAGTGAAATGTGATGTTTATTTAAAAAGAAAAGAAAATCTCTAAAAATCATGTTGTACCATGTCCATCACCTCACTCCCTATTGCAGGGCGCTGGACACTGCCTGAGCCAGGGGTGTTGGTCTCTGCTGGCAGGAAACAGCCAGCCATGTGATACCAGGAACTGTGGCCAGAGTTGGAAGAATATGTCTTGCAATGTTTAGAAACTCCATCAAATGTCATGGTTCATACTGAACTTGGCCCCTTTGAAGTTCAAGTTCACTTAATTTTGGAAAAACATGTTTCACATTTAACAACAAGAAATGGCAGAGCAAAGGCTAGATTTTAAACTTTCTTGGCCTTAGCTTGTTGCTACAGGACACTGTCTCCATGAATTGGACATGTAAGGATTACATGTCCCTGGAAATACAAATAGTTTAGAATTTAAGGGGGAAAGTCTATATACATAGGCATTTGGATCAACTGAATTTAAATAATTTTTAAAAGGTACCCCAAATTGTAAAGTGCTAGCCAGATGAAAGTACTCTGGAGTTAAGAAACCAACAGATTCTGCTGAATCTTTCTTCGCCTGTTTATAAATCATGACAGCAATCACCAGTAGTTAAGTACCAGTTAGGGTTGTTTACATTTTAGAGGTAAATCACACATGCTTTACTGAAAAAAGAAAAGAATTTTTTGTGTTCAACCAATAGCATGAAATAACTGTTATTAATAAAATGTGAAAAAGGAGAGAAACTCAAGTAGAAGAAATATTTGAAAAGCAAGAAAAACTATAGACCATGAGTAACTTTTTCAGCAATTGTTGATCATTCACTGATAACCAGATTCAGGCAAGAGCTATTTTAAAGCTCTTTTCCCCCTTCCATCCTCAGCTCAAAAGTCGGAAAGGCAGTGAATGACTATGCAGCCTTCCTCTGTAAGACTCTGACACCATCTTCCTAATAATAATTAAAACTAGGTGCCTACTCTGTGCAAAGCACTGTGCATTTTACATGTTCTATTATCTTATTCAAATTCAGCAATGTTCCTAAGAGAAAGGGATAATGTTCATTTCCATTCATTTAACTGAAGAAATACAGTTAGTGAAAGGCCAAGTTCAGATTCAAAGCCAAGTAGTGAACCTCAGAGAATATACCTACAACCCCTTTGCTATATTCTCTCCTATTTAGGATCTACTTCTCAAGAGACATGGTCTCTATTTCTCTACCTAATCATTAAGTTTTCTTACTGAATTCATTCTGCCTACCAGCATATTCAAGACTGCCTTCAGAAACCTTCTGTGTGCCCACTCAAATTTGGGCTAAAGAGGCCAGAACTCTTCCCATTCAGAATTTTCTAGATAGATTGAATTAAAGAAACTGTCAACAGTGCCCTTAAACACACAAAATAAAACAAACTAAAACCAAAACCACATACAAGATCTTATATGGTGGTTTCATTATATTTAATCAGTCCATAATTATACATTAATATTAACGTTTTCCCTCCCTTTTCCCCTTCTCATCTTTTCTACACCTTATGGCATATAAATGGCATACACTAATCATTGGCATAAGGGACTGTGTGACCTTGTATGTGTGAACTTGTAAAAGCCCTTTTAGAAGAAGTTGAATTTCTTAGGTGCTCTCAACTTTCTTCATTTCTATCCGGGCATGTATAGAAAAAAATGTAGAAGTAAACTCATAAGCTTGTTGGAATAATTACATTAAATTAAACAGGATTTTTGCACCTTGCTGAATATTGTAGTGATCACAGAATATCGATTCAGTCTGACCAAGACATTTGCAATTCATGACTATTTTTAAAATTAAAGTATTATTTGCTGTTGATAGGCACAGAAAACTACTGAGTTAATAAATCTTTAGCTCAAAACAGATAGCAATAGCTTAAAGAATGAATGTAAATAGTTCCCCTTATTTAAAGCTATAACCCACCATATTGAGTAAATAAAAATGATTAGATTATAAAATAAAATCATTCCATTGGGGTATGTTTGGGCTGGGGGGGGGGGGGGAGAGAAAGGAATAGTGGTGTCCTATAGCTGATAACAGTTTACTGTTCAATCTGATTAATTGCCTAAAATGGCCATGAAATAATTAAACAAATTAGACTGAAAAGAGTTGAGTTGGGCTGAGAAGGGAATGCTTTGCCCAACACATTCCATTCATCAAACAGGCTAAGAGGCAACTTAGACATTTTCTATTCTGAAGAGGACAGTACCTGTTCTGGGCGTGAACCTCCACCTGGTCGGTCACCTGCCCCAAGGATTCTTCCTCTTGCTTCTGCCGCAGCCTTTCCTGTCGGGCTCGCCGGCGCCGTTCCCGGGCAGCCTCTTCCTCATCATCATCATTCCTCTGGTAGGCGATTCTGCAACATCACAGAAACAACCTCTTGAGCATGCCAACTGCCAACCATGCTTACCATCTTCTTGGCAGGATCCGCCCCGAGTCGTTTTCTAAACTGGACTCCTATTGAACCACAGAGTTCTAAAAGGAAGGTTCCGTTCCTTACGTTTAGAGACCTAATCTCTAGTTTTCAAACTTTTACAGATCTGAAAAGCACTAACCCAATATCTACAGAAGATAATTTGCAACGATCAAATAAACAGCTTAAATTTAAAAACCTACACAAAAGCAAGCTGCCTTCAGAGACTACATTAGCATATGTGGTCTTTACTAAGCCCAGGACCAGCTTGTAAACTTTAGAGACAGAAACCCAAAGCATCAAAACACATTTGAAAATAATCAAAACACTTATTAAAAAGATTCAAAGCATGTTGTACTCATTATCTGTATAGACATTGTCACAAGGTCAGAAAAGAATCAAGTTGAGTAACCAAACCAGGACTTTGACATTAAAAAGCCCAAACCCCTAATTAAAATCGAGAGCAGAATAGCCTCTTTGCTTGGATTTTATATTTTCCTTTTAGTTCCTTTTCACAGGAGAGAGGTGACAACTGAAAGGAGGCCTCCAAGTCAGTGCAGTTCCCTCTAAGGCTCCTCTTTTGTTCTAAAAACATATGCCAGGCACATCATCGTAGCCCACACATGTGCATTTACGTAGACACTTAAGGGCTAGGGCAGGTAGAAGAGGCACAGAGGGCTACATATACATCTATTTTATTTAGCGTTCATAGTTTCAGCTGAAGCAAATGCCTATTTAGGAAAATGATACAATCAATACCATCATGTTAGATGTGTTTTCCTTATTCTCCAATAAAGAACCGGAGCTGGGAACGACAGATGCCCAGACTCAGGAGGAAATGACCTGAATGATTGACTTGAGTACATTTGAGAGATTAATGTGTATGGAGATACACAGTGCAGAGAAGGATGGATGTGCTGGCCCAGGGACACGCTGGCCTGATGGGCCCATGGGTTGGGATGGAGATGCGATGTGCAGAAGGCTGCTTTTTACATTAGTTAAAGTGCTTTTATTACAATACTAGAGACCCAATGCATGAAATTTGTGCAAGGACCTTGGCCCCCATCCGCCTTGGCTTTGTTCGGAAGGACATCTGGAAGGACATCAGGTCTAATTAGCATATTATGCTTTTATTATTATAGATTACTTACATATCTATAGATATCCTGATATGCAAAAGTTTCATGCTTGTACTTCTTATATAACAACAAAGCTAAAATAATGTACAAATGAAAGAAAATAAAAATATAAATTGTATGTGGAACCTTACAATTTATACCAACAACATGAACCTAATAACTGGGAGTGGTTTGCTGTGGTCAGTTTTACAAACCAGGCATGTTTAGGCGTAGATCCGAAGCGATTTGACTTCAGTAATACAAATGCTAAGAATTTTTTTTTCCACCTAGGTAGCTTATAAAACACAAAATGAACAAAACCTAAGGTTGGTTGGTTGGTTCTTTGCTACTTCAGAAAAATCTGACTTTATACTTACTAAAATCTGCTAGTGTGTAATACTCAAATTCTAATATAAATAAAATGTCACCAGCTGGTTTATTTCTGCAAATGTGGTGACAAGAGCAGTGTGATATAGTTGAAAGATAACTAGGTTAGAACTCAGATAACCTGGTTTCTAGAACTGGCTTCTCACTCTCTGGCCGCCCTTGATGAACCGGAGTGAAATTGCCTTGTCTGAAAGTGTGTGCGAGTCTAATGAAATCATGGGCGTTGTGGTAAGGCCTTCTCCAGCAGAGTATGTTATTGCTCTCAGGAAAGTGCAGTCGAGGAGCTGCTTTATGAGGAAAGATGAGTTCAATTTTAGACTCGTTGAACTTGAGGTGACAACATGACACAATTTGAATGTTCCCTTCTAATTAAATCACATTGTCGTTTGCAGTCAAAAGACCTTCCCAGTGGTTTGGCTTCAATCTTCAGATTCTTGGCCTAATATTCCTTTGGCTTATTTCTCAGTAGACAGCTTTAACCACAGCAGGGTCCTTAATGACTGCTTCCCAAGCCAATCAAACACAAAGTCTTAATTTGTTCCTCTAACATCTCTGGATCAGCCACGAGGTCTTGGCTATTACTGGGACCTTCCTTTTCCAAGATAAGCAAGAGACATAAAAGCTCCATATGGGACATCCTATGCTACAAACAGAACTAACCCCCTTTCCTGAATGGAATTTCATTTTTAGCCCTTAGTTTCCCACTATGCTTGAACAATGAGAGATGTTAGTGTCTTCCTCCCACCTACCCATGAGCTTCGCAGCTGGATGTTGTTGGCTTTTAGTTCTGACACAAACTTGATTTGCCACTGAGGCTAAATCACACTCGACCTTTCTTCATCTTAGAGTTCTCATTGGAGGAGTGGCCGGAACAACCAGATTATATACCCAGTCTCCTTTAATTCTTTTCACTTGGTAGAGCCTGAAATTTACAGTCAATCACTCTGCATCGGTAGCCCCTTGCCTAGGATATACAGTTACCAGAACTAGATTTTTAAGGATCTTTTATTACTACTGATGAATATGCAAATTAAAATTGTTTTCAAAGAACAAAAAAAGAGGTAAAAGGACTGCATGGCATTTTGAATCATAACATGCCCAGTTGCTGGCTCGATAACATATCAGTTACTTTGTAAGTAAAGTTGTGTCCATACCAAACGACTTGACATGCGTGGAAATTCTTCAAATGTGAGGCTCCCTGCATTAGTCCTTGGCGTGCAAAGCCAGGTAGTTTCCTGCTTTTAGGTCTGTCCCACAGCAACCTGCCTTTCACATAACTACACAGGTTTATATTTTTTCCTTCAAAATTGAAAAGAACTTAATTGTTCATTTCTCCTGATTCTAAAAGTAACATACACTTATTTTCTTAAATCAGACAATACAAAATATATAAAAGAGAAAGTGAAAATGTGTTCCTTAATCACACAACTCAGACATAGAAATGATTAATACTTGATGCGTCCTACCAGACATTTTCCCATGTATCACAGATGTTTTTTTTTAACAAAGTGGAATTATGTTTCATATATATATATGTGTATATATATATATATATATATACTTTATAAACAGTTTTAAATTTACCTCATTTATGATTATTTTTAACATACTAGTGAAATGTAATTTTCACAGCAACACAGTATTCTATGTACAGATGTATACAGTAATTATATAGATGTATTATAACCTATTTAACCCATTTTTTTCCTGATAAGATTTTTCCAAATTTATGTTCTTATAAACAATGCTGGGAAGGACATCATTATAGCTATACTTTTAGCACTTGTTCAATTACTCACCCAGGAAAAATTCTCCGAAGTTAGCATGTCTGTGTTTAAAAGTATGCTCACTTTAAAGGCTTTTTTTTTTTTTAAATATATTTTATTGATTTTCTACAGAGAGGAAGGGAGAGAGATAGAGAGCCAGAAACATTGACGAGAGAGAAACATCAATCAGCTGCCTCCTGCACACCCCCCACTGGGGATGTGCCCGCAACCCAGGTACATGCCCTTGACCGGAATCGAACCTGGGACCCTTCAGTCCGCAGGCCGACGCTCCATCCACTGAGCCAAACCGGTTTCAGCCACTTTAAAGGCTTTTGATACACACTGACAACTTGCCCTCCAGAAAGGCATGCAACACCAGCAATGTATGTGAGTGCTAATTTCATCATAAGTAGAATTTATTAAAAAAGACATCCAAATGCTAGCTCAACATCTAGCTTATGCTCCTGCTAAAGACAAAATGTTAAAATTTCTAACCTCCCACACACCAGATAAAATGTATTTGAAAGGCTGCTGACTAGTAAACATCAGACCTAACCACCCACTGGATTGTAATAAAAGCACAACAATCCATTCGTTCCTTCTGAGAAACGCCAGCAGACGCGGCATTAACCAGGGTACTGGTGCTCTCCACTACAAACAGCTGGTGTTCCCAGATGATTCAGAGGCAGTGTGGGGCCCGAACTTCCTCTGACTCATCTGGGAAAGACAAAACCATGTTGATTACAGTTTTAATTGAACGCATTTTATTTGAAAAAAGGTAACCCCAACTGATGTGTAAAGTACCTCTCTATTAAAAAAAAGTTTGACAAGAAGAATCCATGACTTCCCCCGCCCATGCTGAGTGTTAGCAGGTTTAGTATGGAATACCGTGCCCTGTTTTTTGGTAGCTGCCTTTGCTTGTCTGTGGAGGCATGAACACTCGGAGAAAGGTATGATCGAGCTTACTGCAGGGGGCCAATGCTGCATCTTATAAACCATTGCAATTAAACATACGGTATTTGCTTTTACTGCAGAGCAAAATGGCTCATCAAATATTCAGGGGGAAAGAAAGAGAAATGGGGTGTGTGTGTGTGTGTGTGTGTGTGTGTATGCATGAATAAGTGTTAAACAGCCTCAAAAGTCCCTAATAATTACGTGATGTTATTTGACTGTCAGTGGTATGAACAAAGTAGAGAGAACTGGCTTTTCTTCCATTCCCAGAACCACTGCTAGAAGGCTCTGGTGTTAAATTATAAGAAAAAACAGACCTATGCGATGGGAAAACTCTCTTGGAATGCTGTGGCTTTCACAGCAAAGAGGTACTCTACCACCAGGGCGCTGCAGCCTCAGTATATTCAAGTCATAAGACAATCATGTTACACGCTGTACCTTTTAGATAGAAAGTTCAAATAAATGAAAGTATTGCAGATATGGGGGGAAAAGGTATTGCAGATGTGGCAAAGAAGGGACTCTCTGAGGAACTGGTGTCTTTATGTCTGGATGGGCCAGGATCTAAATGTACATCGATGACAGGAAGAGGAAGTAACAGGAGCTCCCACAGCTAAGACATTGGAGCGGGCACTCCTTGTCACCTTGCCTGTGCCCTCCTCACCCCCTCCTCCTTCCCCATCACAGATTTCTTAAGGCTTGTGCAACATTGGCAGCATGTCATCTACAATAAAGGTGGTTTTATTTTGGTTTCACCTCATGTTCCCCAGGGTTTGAAGAATGTTGTTCTTATTTCCTTTCATTTTGTCTTCTTTCCATTTTGTTATTTTCTGATTTGAGACGATAGTACATGATCCTTGAACTTTCCAAGTAAAAATGCTGGCAATAGTATTTTATTAACAAAACAAGATCTCTTATCAGGAAACCATGTTTAAAAATAGAGTAAGAAAAAGTAATAGCCATTTTTAAATGTCTTTATTGATTTTTAGAGCGAGAGGAAGGGGGAGGAATAGAGTGATGGAAACATCAAGCCCACAACCCAGGCATGCGCCCTGACCAGGAATCGAATCAGTGACCTCTTGACTCATGGGTTGACACTCAACCACTGAGCAACACTGGCTGGGCAGTAATAGGAAGATTGATTTTTATGAGGAAGATTGATTTTATTACATGTTAAGAGCATTAAAGACCCAGAGAGAATGGGGGTAAAGTGGTTGTCTATACTGAGTGCAAATTTACTCACTTTATGTTGACATTCACAGTACTACTCTGAGTAATTAATTGGATAGCTAAATAGTTCATCAAGTTTGGATTTGTAATCTTGCTATCCTATTTTTTTACATACATATATGACATAATTATTTTACAATTAAAAAATTTAATAACATGTTTGATGCTTTTTCAAATTCACTCCACCAAGACATCACTTCTTTCTGTCACTTTCTGTAGAGGATCCCACAGTTAATGTTACCATTCTCCTATTGATAGGCATTTGGTTCCCCAACTTTTCTCTACCATATACAGTGCTATAACACCTTGGGCACACGTGTTTCTCTAGGGTAGATAGTGTGAAGTGGAATAGTATATGTTCATTTAAATGTAAAAGATCCTGTCAGATTCCCCAACACAATAGTTGTTTCAACTTACACCCCTATGCTCTGTCACTTCAAATAACCTGGTTGGATTAACATATAGTGATACAGTCCTCTGCTAACTGACAAGAGTCAGAGAAAAATTTAATCTTTTACATCTTATATAGCAGTAATTTCTAACATTTGAAGGATGAGGATCCTTTTAAAATATCAAGAAAAAAATTAAGGTAACACGACAATTGCTTATACTTTTGTTATTTATGAATAAAATGTTCTGTGAAGTGCCTGTAACATCCATAATGCATTAAAAGGAACCTGTATCTTATAAAACATTGCATTTATATTTAGACATATTTGAAGAACAGTCCTTCACTCCTGAAACAGTTGTTTGCCAGACTACAGAAAATACTTGGTATGGATATAAACTTGGGAATCTCTTTCAATGACTTTACCACTAGAGATCTACTGTGGATAGAAAGATTTCCAGAGCCACTGAACAGACTTTGAATTGCCACCTTCAAATCCTTTTGTGTTCTTTGACATCCCTCATGTTTGGTAAGCACACATACATGTGCAGACACACATGCAGACTCATAGGTTATGTGAGGAAAATCTGGGAGAAAGAAAAGGCTCAATCCCTAAAATGAGGCCAATTTATGAAAGACTCATGGACGTCCCATCCGGATAAAGGTTCCCAAGTCTCTTTTTCTTTCATTGTTTTTTCAATGTCCTATATTTTAAAAAGAGAATGTTGCACCCAAAATTGCAACATTAAATAGTTAGCTGCACCCTAAGACCAGCTCCCATCTCTCTGCCTCGCACTGTACCTCCACTTTCATGTAAGGAGTCGTTTGAAGAAGGTGGCATTTGTTGAAGGAGTGATCACAGGATGTAAGTGAGCCACTCAACCCCAAACATGATCCTGTCCCAGCTTTCTGCAGCGGGACACTTCCCACGCAGGCCTCACCCAGGAGGAAGACAGCCTGGGGTTCACGGACACTCAGGACAACTTCTTAGTCAATTACTTTTCTTTGATTTCCATCATTCTTGGTTCTGCCACTATCATTGTCTTAACCTGGGTCTTAAGATGGGATCCAACTTAAAGAGTTAACATATCATGTGGGTTGAAAATGTGCTGGTCCACCGTTAGAAGGCAAAGTGACTCATGTCCTTTCATTATTCCTTGTCATGTACCAAACCTCCCCAGTAATCTTCTCTCAAAACATGAAATGCAAGCAGATTCTCCAAAGTATCCAGTCAAATCTGTGAATTGCTCACACGCTCTCAGCAAAATCTCAGGCCATGCCGTGATCAGGAGGGAAAAATCCTGAGCTACTGAAATGAGTCATATTCGCCCCATAGATTTACTGTATGTTTGAAAGTTAAAAGAGGTTTATAGAAACATTCAAGGTTCTTTTTTTATTTTTTATTTTTTTTTTATTTTTCACTTAAAGTATTACAAAGGGTATTACATAAGTATCCTTCCCCCCCCCCCCTTGACAAACCCCTACCCTCCCTTACCCCCCAGTGTCTTATGTCCATTAGTTATGCTTATATGCATGCATACAAGTCCTTCGGTTGATCTCTTACTCCCCTCCCTCCTGCCCCCCAACTCTCTCTGGCCTTCCCACTGCAGTTTGACAATCAGTTTGAGGCAGCTCTGCCTCTGTATCTATTATTGTTCAAAAGTTTGTAATGGTCTTTATTATCCATGAATGTGTGAGATCATGTGGTATTTTTCCTTCATTGACTGGCTTGTTTCACTTAGCATAATGCTCTCCAGTTCCATCCATGATGTTGCAAATGGTAGGAGTTCCTTCTTTTTAACAGCAGCATAGTATTCCATCGTGTAGATGTACCACAGTTTTCTAATCCATTCATCTACTGATGGGCACTTAGGCTGTTTCCAGATCTTAGCTATGGTGAATTGTGCTGCTATGAACATCTGGGTGCATATATCCTTTCTGATTGGTGTTTCTGGTTTCTTGGGATATATTCCTAGGAGTGGGATCACAGGGTCAAATGGGAGTTCCATTTCCAATTTTTTGAGGAACCTCCATACTGCCTTCCATAGTGGCTGCACCAGTCTGCATTCCCACCAGCAGTGCACAAGTGTTCCTTTTTCTCCACATCCTCTCCAGCACTTGTCGTTTATTGATTTGTTGATGATGGCCATTCTGACAGGTGTGAGATGGTACCTCATTGTTGTTTTGATTTGCATCTCTCGGATGATTAGTGACTTTGAGCATGTTTTCATATGTCTCTTGGCTTTCTGAATGTCCTCTTTTGAAAGGTGTCTATTTAGATCCTTTGCCCATTTTTTGATTGGATTGTTTATCTTCTTTTTGTTAAGTTGTAACATTCAAGGTTCTTAACTATGATTTTGCTTATGTGTGGTGCCTGCAAAATGTTGTGGTTTCATTTAATGCACATGAGGCCTAATTCTGAATTTTTCCCCCTTGGATTCCTTGGAAAAAAGGCATTAAAAATTATAATGGAGGAAAAAAAATCCAGAAAATAAAAATATTTTTCAGGTCAGAATATGTTTAGAAATGGATTGGCAGCCAATCAACAATTGGTCTGTTATTAATATAAAATAGAATGAAAGAAAACCCTCCTGATTTATAAAATCAGGAGGGTTTTCTTTCATTCTATTTTATATATATATTTAATGGGGGAAGGAATGTCAAAATATGCTGAATTTCACTGTAGAATGTGTTGCTGTATGTGTTCCTGTATCAAAGGTGTGCCTTTTACTTGGTGAAGACATGTGAGGTGATACGTTATTATGAAGAAATTTACCTAGGAAGAGAGGCATGCCTCACTTCATCTATTTCCCCTTCTGCCACCACATCTCCGCATACATACACACATCTGAGAATTACTAAAGTTGCAAACCAACCATACATTTATGGTTCTCTATAGCAAGAGGTTGTGTGCTTCACATGTTGGTGTTCTCTTATATGCTGTCACCACAAGTTTTCACCACCAGCCTACCATATGCTTTATACAGTGGTGTCATCCCATAATCGCATGAGTTTCTGTAACCACAGACCATGGTGGGTAAACATGTGCTCTGAGCAGAGGAGAAAGAAACATCAGACAGTGGAAGAAAAACCTCTTTGCTCGCCTCTGTACACTATCGCAGCAGGCCAGTTCTTAGCGTCTTTATGATTGCAACGCCCTGTCAAAAGAATAGGTTAGGTCTGATTGATCATGGAGGTGAGAAGAGTTCTGTGAGTTCTGATTCTGACTCAAGGCAGTGTGGCTTACTAAGGTTTACTGGAACATAGTTCTCAGAATGGTCCTGCTCTAGGGCAGGCAGAGCCCTAAACTTAGTGACTCATTTCCAAATCAGTAGTACAGGTGGTCACAGGAAATATTTATATATATATATTTACTTACTTACTAGAGGCCCGGTGCACGAATTCGTGCACCAGTGGAGCCCCTCAGCCTGGCCTGCAGGATCGGGCTGAGACTGGTGCTCACATCCCCCAAGGGGTCCCAGATTGTGAGAGGGTACAGGCCAGGCCATGGGACCCCACCTGTGCAAGTTCAGGGCCGGGGAGGGATGTGGAAGGTTGGCCAGCTGGGGAGGGAGCGTGGGAGGGCTCCAGGATGTGTCCGGCCTGTCTCGCTCAGTCCTGATCAGCCGGACCCCAGCAGAAAGCTAACCTACTGGTTGGAGTGTCTGCGCCCTGGTGATCAGTGCACATCATAGCAACTGGTCAACCAGTTGACTGTCTGCCCCCTGGTGGTCAGTGCACATCATAGCCAGTGGTTGAGCAGCCTTAGCATATCATTAGCATATTATGCTTTGATTGGTTGAATAGACGACTAGACACTTAGAATATTAGGCTTTTATTATATAGGATTTATTTATTTATTTTAAATATATTTTTTATTGATTTCAGAAAGGAAGGGAGAGAGATAGAGAGATAGAAACATCAATGATGAAAGAGAATCACTGACTGGCTGCCTCCTGCATGCCCCCTACTAGGGGGGATTGAGCCTACAACCTGGGCATATCCCCCTGGCAGGAATCAAACCTGGGACCCTTTAGTCCACAGGCCGATGCTCTACGCCCTGAGCAAAACCAGCTAGGGCCACAGGAAACTTTTTAAACAATGGGTTCTAATTGTTTTGGATCAATATTTTAAATTAAAAATATGTTTAGTATGAAACATACTGTGCCTATAAATGAAGGTGTAGTACATGACCATTTTAAATAACTAGAGGCCCAGCCCACCCTAATCAGGGTCAACTGGGCCAGGTTGGCCAGGGGGAGGGGACGCAGGAGGTTGGCCGGCCGGCCCTGCCCCTGATCAGGGTGGGTGGGGCGATTGGGGGTGAGGCTGGACAGGGGAAGGGGTCATGGGCTGTTGGCCAGCCGGCCCTGCCCCCTGGTTGAACTCCCAGTAGAGGGGACAATTTGCATATTAACCTTTTATTTTTATTTTAAGTAATAATACCCATGTGCCTACTACCCAACTTAAATAGTGTGAGCACCTTGGAGATTCTTATGTGCCCCTTTCAATCCCATCCCTATTTCTTTTTATGCCACTAAATAACCTCTAGCCTGAATTTGGTATTATTTTAATTGTTCTCTTGATTTTCCTTGTAGTTTTACCCCCAAAGTATGTATCCTTAAATGATTCAATTTTTAGATTTGCCTTCTCAGAAGCTTATATAATCATACTGTATGCATTATATTTCTGAGATTCTCCATGTTTAAATAAATAGCTGTAGCTTATAATAATAGATGAGGCACAGGATTTCCAAGCATTTCTTTTTAAAAAAAAATAATTCTCTAGTTTCATTTTTTAATTAAATTTATTGGGGTGACATTGGTTAATAAATATGTAGGTTTCAGGTGTTTAATTCTATAATACATCATTTGCATACTGTATTGTGTATTCACACCCCAAGTCAAGTCTCCTTCCATTTCCATTTATCCTCCTGTGTCCTTTATATCTCCCACATTTCTTGAGAGCATAGTTTGGATAAGATAAATGTCTAACTTTTTACTTAACTGGTCTCATTTTCTTTTTAAAAGTCCATAGATAGTTTGTGATATTTGGTAGAAATAAAATGAATAGACTCTGGATTTACTTTCTTATTGAATTGCTACATTTCCCCAATTTATTTTTAAAAAGAACAGTGCATCTGCCAAACCTATTAAATACAGATTTTGGAGGGTAAGTTCATGACCGATCCCCGAGATAAACTAAAATCTATTCATTTTGCCACAGATAGGACTGGATTTGTATCACTCCCGCTATTCTACCCCATAAAAGCAATAAGTGTGGCCTGATAGAAACAGTTCACTTTTTAATTTATAAATGTTTAGAAAGGGGAGGTATGGAAAGAGAAGGTTGATGTTGGAGAAGACACATCTTCCCTTTCACTTGGTTATTCACGTTAAACTTTGGTTGAAATGAATGAAAAGAAGTGAGAAATGTTTAAGTGGCCAGTAAGATAATTAAAATAAAGCAATCAAACTCTCTTCTCTTTCAACCCTTATTTAAGATTCAACTGGTAAAAAGATGTGGCTGATAGAGATAAACTCAATTACTATCTGAGTTTTCATAAACATTACTTTTCTTCATCTCCAATCTAGGATTTTTTTTCTTTTGTCTACTAAGAATCAAATAAATATTATCATCAGTAAACTTAGACTTTAAAAAATGCTGTGAATCAAAAGGAAAATCTGAATTGGGGTTATTTTCTGACTGTTGTAGCTACTAAAGGACAATCTTGCTTTAATGCACGTTGTAGATGTGGACAATAAACCTTGGGCTTTTTTATTAAAAAAAGTAAAACATGATAAGGCAATTCAGATCCAGGTGTCAATGACTTGGCAATACTTTATCTCTCTCTCTCTCTCTCTCTCTCTCTCTCTCTCTCTCTCTCATATAGGTCTGGACCTGGATATACAACCAGCTTAGCAACTGTCCCAGACTAGGGTGCAGGGTAACCTCCACATTCCTACTGGCTCATTTAGATGCAACTGCCTCTGACCACAGATATATAAACAGATTCTTTTCATAGTCCAAGACAGTCTCCTAGAAGCAGAAATTTCCATCTCTCTCTTCAAATCTAAAAAATGTGAACACATTTTAGACGAGCCTTACACCTAGTGTGATCTAGAAATTCAAGTCTTGCCACCAAATCTGAAATATTTGTGCAATGCAGTACAATGGTCCACAATGTCATGTGGTGGAGCTTCAAATTAGGGGACCCTATCGCACTGGTAAACATTTAGAGAAAGAAATGAAGTGATTGGAAAAATGAAAACAAGATGTCCGTGAGTGGGGAGATTACGAACCTGTGACTAATTAAAGGATCCCTGTGAGGGGAGAGTGGTATTGCAGACAAGCCGATGGGAAAGTACACGCATGTGGAGATGCTAACTAAAGTCGCATGTCCCGTGTCAGCTGAGAGGATTCTCCGCAGCCTCTGCAGACAAGCAGTGCCTAATGCAAGGAAATTTATGTGTAATGGATTTTCATAACAGGCTTTTTATGATCCTCCCGCCCCCCGCCAAAGTGCCCTCTGGAGCTTTCCTGCTTCCACTCTCATTTTTCTTAATTGGAAAAAGATTTACTATTCATTTCCTCTTCCTCGGTCCTCTCTTTTGGCTCCATTTCTTGCTATTCGGGTGGCATAGCTTTCCATTGTTTTTTTTTTTTTTGCCTCTTTTCTCTTCTATTTCATTTTATTTTATTTATTATTTTATTTTATATTTTATTTTATTTTATTTTATTTTCATGGGCCAAGGCTAGCAGCCTGTGCTTTTCTTTAAGTTTATTTTTTGTTGTTGATAGTTATTACAGATGGCCCCTATTCCCCCCCTGTCCCCCCACTTCCCTCCTCTACCCAACCTCGCCCCAATGCAGGCCTTCACCTCTTCTTTAGAAACACAAAGCTCAAATATACTGATAGGATGACACTGGAGTTTTGTTTCCAGCACCTCTGGTAAAAGAAGTGACTGTCATTCTAACAGGAAAGCACATTTTGGGGTGATTGCTACCTCCCTGGCTTGAGAGGTACTGCGGCAAACTTCCCTCACATCCAGCTGGCTCCCAGCTCCCCCCCACGCGCTAGAACTGCATGCAGAGTTTGTTTACAAGCAGTAGCAAATAGAAAGACAAACCTTGAGTGGAGACAGGAAATGAACGCTGAAGGGCCAAATCCTGGACATTTGGCTCTTTGGAAACAACATTTATTCTTGCAGGGGACCTGGGAGCCAACCACTGCGAATGGGTCCAACCTCCCTACTGTTGGGAAAGGAAGTCACGGAGTCTTCCCAAGTCAACGGAAACCTTACCTAAGACGGGGCCTGCTCCACGCGAGGGGAACAAGCAGACACCCACTGGCAGTGACTTGGTAGAAAGCCAGCCTGCCCAAACCAAACCAAATAATAACCTTCCACACTAAGGCTCCCTTTGGATTAACAGGAGACCCCCATAGAAATGGGGATATTTTAGCAGGTACAGTAATATGAAATAGCTGAGCACTTAGATTTGGGTGTGTTAATTGAATTAGAATCATCAACAGCTTAAGAGCCAGACAGCCAGGGCTCTGAGAGGGAGGACCTGGCCTGTCTACACCTGCAGATTTCTATCCCAGCATTAGATTATTAACCAGCGAGGCTCAGGTGTCTCCTGACTAGATCTCAGTGCAATCACTAGTTCCTTAAAATTGTTACCTAGACAGGAGACACTGTTTCAGTAGGGGAGATAACCTACTTTATTCTTAAAAGTGTCCTATCTTCTAATTACAAATTACAAAGTTACAGCACTGGCATTGGCTTAAGGCAGCGGTTCTCAACCTGTGGGTCGCAACCCCTTTGGGGGTCGAACGACCCTTTCACAGGGGTCGCCTAAGACCATCGGAAAACACATATATAATTACATATTGTTTTTGTGATTAATCACTATGCTTTAATTATGTTCAATTTGTAACAATGAAAATACATCCTGCATATCAGATATTTACATGACGATTCATAACAGTAGCCAAATTACAGTTATGAAGTAGCAACGAAAATAATTTTGTGGTTGGGGGTCACCACAACATGAGGAACTGTATGAAAGGGTTGTGGCATTAGGAAGGTTGAGAACCACTGGCTTAAGGGCTTCTAATCGTATGTACCTTCCTCTCCCCAACCAACCCACCAAAGCTTCTAGTCTTTGAGGGGAGGTCAGTTCAGTTCAAGTGGGACATCAGAGTGGAGAACTCTGGGCAGCACTGGGGGCTGCATCAGTGGCTTAGGTTCTGAGGATGAGGTGGTGGGCAATGAAGGTGGAGTCTTAACTTGTGACCGTGGGATGCTGGTGGGCAATGCCGCTCCAACATGCAAACTGACACCCAGGTGGCCGGAATTAGCACATCCATTCAACAGCTATTTGTCGAGCATTTACAATATCCAACCACTGAGGGTGAAAATCAAGATGCATTAAACTCCTGAAAGGCATTTATAATCTGGTAGGGAAGCTAAGACACGTGGTCAATGCCATAGGAGACTTATTGGTAAAGTGATTTAAAGTTTAGAGGAGGAAGGAGACAATTCCAGCTAAGGGCTCAGAGAAGACTTCATGGAGAAAGTAGTATTTGAGCTGGGTCTTTGAGGATTCTGGGCTAGGAGAGGGGGTAGGGGGTGGTGGAGAGGAGAGAAGAGGACTTTTCCACACACAGAGAGCTCAAATAGCAAGGCTGCGGAGTCAGGAAATATGGACATGGAAAAGCAAACAGTTCAGTCTGGCCGGGGCGTGGAGTGCATGGAGGGCATTAGGAAAGCTGCAGTTGTGCTTGGCACACAGGCGGCCAGCCTCTAATAAATGGAGAGTAAACCAACCGTTTCCCTCAGCGGAAGGAGAGGCTCCTTCCGAGGCGGTGGCCCTAGCAAGTCCACAGGCAGGATTTTCTAGTTTCAGTCTCTACTCCAGGTGTTTCATGTCACTCTGCAGCTTTCCCCATGAAATAAAGGGCCAGCTACCCAATATCAAGGGCTCCATCAATCCTAGCTGCAAGAGGAGACTTCAGTTCAGCAAATCCTACCATCACTTAGAACAGAAGCACTGTAGAGGATCCTCCATGAGCAGTAACTCCGACTTCCCACTTTTCAGAATGGCATGGATAGCCCTTCCTGTTCTTACCATCTTCTCCACTTTCTTGTACTCACTGTGCCCACAAAGAATTAAACCAGATTTTCACTTATTCTGCCTCTCAATCAGACCCCAGGTGAAACCTGCACTGTGGTGATACTAGAACTACAGAATAATTCAACTAGAAGGGATTGTGGAGGTGATTTTCAATCCAAGTGCCACATGTCATACATGGTAACCCGGGGTCTGAGAGGCGAAGTGACTCACACAGTCAGGACCAGACCCAGGTCTTTAGTTCCCATACCTGTCTGCTTTCTAAACTATGTCACCGCATGAGCTTTCTTAGGGTGCTCTGCAGATTAACAAAGAGCTTCAGTCATCTGGGCCAGGGAACTGGCTCAAGGGCCAAATCCAGCCCACATCCTGTTTTTGTAAATAAACTTTTATTGGAACACAGCCATGCCCAGATCGTCTATGGCTGCTTTCACACTCCAATGCCACATTCCAGTAGTTATGACCGTAGGTAAAAAAAGTTTGCAGATCCCTGATCTAAGCCAATGTCTTAAATTTTTTATATCGTACCACTATCAGTCAAAAAAATTAGGCATGCTCTCCTCTCCTCTCCATTTTTACCTAGAGTGATCTTCTGTCTCCACAAGGCCAGCTCAAATGCTACACTCTTCTGTGATGTCTTACAAGATACAATGAAGGTCAACTGGAAGGAACTCTTTTCCTGTGTCCCACATATTTGACATACGTTGCCTTAATCTTGTTATGTGTGTTATCATTTTGTCTCCCATATTATGTCATGTTTGTTGAAAGCAACATGACCAGTACTGGTTAGCTACTGTACATTAAAACACACCCATGCTGAAGCCTGGAATACTACTATGGCATTCTTAAAGGAATACCTTTTAAGAGTATCCTGACTCCCTTCACTCCATTTCTCTGTTTATCAAAGATTGATGATAACCTATAACGGGGTCTTTTTCTTTGTTCGAACCTGTCTCTCTTCCTCCACCCCTATTCTCTCAATAGGGAGGACCCTGTATAAATTATGAAGATGGTAATTTTGCCAGTTATATTTACTGTTAATTAATAAATTACCTTTCTAGTTTGAAAGAAAATTCTCAGTCATATCATCCTATCTTTGCAACAGATAGCAATTTCACATCTTAGGATGTGAACGTGGCTTACTATTAAAAGAAAAGTCAAAATATTGGCACACAAACTCGCAGTCACAGGCACTTACCTTGGGCTCTGGCAAAGGGATAGAGGCTCGAGGGGTGCCAGGGACATACAGGGAAAAACCGAGTTGTGTGGCTTAGAGGTAAGAGCTGGAGGAACAGCCGCCATGGTCCCTGTGTTGAGCCTTCCTCCCCTGCTGCGGATGGATGCCATCTTTCCAGTGTTGAGCTCTCCCAACACAGAGCAAATCCGAACTCCTCTAACTCCACCCTGATGACCTGAGACCCTGCCCTATCAAACACGAACATGGCCCTAGGCTCTTTCAGCAGCAACCAGCCGCAGCCTGCGTTGCAGGCTTTCTTAGAAAACTCTTGAGGAATTCCATCAAGACCAAGGGATGCCAGAGACCAAGAGGGAAAAACTGAGGGAGGGATGTATACCACTGCCCCTGTGTTGAGCTCCCCTCCCACACTGGCCAGATTTGATTCTGCATTAGGCTACTGAACACCCTGAAGACTGCCTGAGACCCTGCCCCACCCAATGGCACAAGACCTAACGCTCTTTGGGCAGCAACCAGCCTGGGCTTGCATTGCAGTCTTTCTTAAAAAACTCTCGAGGAATTCTGTCATGTTCAGGGATGACAGAGACACACAGGGAAAAACTGAGTTGTGTGGCTTCAGGGTGAGGGTTGGAGGGACACATACCATTGTCCCTATGTTGAACCCTCCCCGCATGTGACCAAGTCTGAATCCGCATTAGCCTGGTGAACTCCACTAGCTCCACCCTGACCATTCCCCGAGACCCTTTTCAGGCGGCGGCAGCTGGCCCTGGTGTACTCTGAGACTTTTTTACTGAATGTCTCTGCCTACACTGGCACCAAATCTGAATCTGTATTAATCTGGTGAACAATATTCACCCCACACTGGTGACTCCCTGAAACCCTGTCTCACCCAATTCATATACCACCCGAGGCTCTTTCATCGACTGAGCTTTTTAGGCAGCTGGCAGGGGTTGGTAGGTCTTGTGGTGCCTTGGTCCTTTTGCTGACTGACCCTAGGCCCATACTGTAGGTAGTCAGCCTTGGTCCTCAGCATGGCCCTTCCCAAGTGCATCCAGATCCTGCATAGGCAGCTACCAACTGTAGATTACTTTGCATCTACTAACAGGTAGCCTTGGGCTGCTCACAGACAATATCTGACATTGACCTGCAAGGGAGTCCTTCTCAAGTGGCACCAGAATCAATACACCTGCTGGCAGGCTTCAGACCACAACAGCATACCACCTAATTAATTCCACAGTGGCGCTCCCAAAGAGAGGTCTTGGCAGACATCAGAACCTAATGGGACAAATCCCACTGCATGTCAGGCCCTGCACAGCAGCTCATATGCTGTGGTTGTGGCGAATCCTCACAGTCAGCCAGCCTGAGGGTCAATCACATTAACTGATGTAGCAACAGTAATCAAGGTTCAACTACAACAAGAAGGCACATACAACCCACACAAGAGACACCTCTGAAGCATCCAACTAAGGTGATCAGGGAGACTCTGCTACTGGGTCTCACAGGACACCTATTATATAAGACCACACTGCTAAGACTGGGAGCCATAACAGATATACATCTAGTTTGTTTCTAAAACATAGAAACAGACACAGAGAAGCAACCAAAATGAAGAGTCAAAGAAACATGTCCAAATGAAAAAACAGAAGACATATCCAGAAAACAAAATACATGAAATGGAAGCAAGAAATCTACCAGAAACGGAATTAAAACCAAAGGTTATAAGGATGCTGTAGAAACTCTAGGGGAAGAATAGAAAAACTCACTGAGGACTTCAACAAAGAGATGGTAAACACAAAAAAGGACATAGAAATGAAGAATACAATAACAAAATGAAGAATACACTAGAATAAATCAATAGCAGATTAGATAAAGCAGAGGACTGAAACAACAATTTGGAAGACAAGGTAGCAGAAAACATCCAATCAGAACAGCAAAAAGAAAAAAGAATTTAAAAAAGAGGATAGTTTAAGGGACCACTAAGACAATATTGAGCATAACAATATTTGCATCATAAGGGTACCAGAAGAGAGAAGCTAGGGATTGAGAACCTATTCAAAGAAATAATGACTGAAAACTTCCCTCACCTAGTAAAGGAAAAGACATACTCATTCAGGTAGCACAGAGAGTCCTAAATAAAAGGAACCCAAAGCAGCCTACACCAAGGCACATCATAATTAAAATGGCAAAGTTAAAAGACAAAGAGAGAATCTTAAAAGCAGCAAGAGAGACGCCAAAACCGGTTTGGCTCAGTGGATAGAGCGTCGGCCTGCGGACTGAAGGGTCCCAGGTTCGATTCCGGTCAAGGGCATGTACCTGGGGTTGCGGGCACATCCCCAGTGGGGGATGTGCAGGAGGCAGCTGATCGATGTTTCTCTCTCATCGATGTTTCTAACTCTCTATCTCTCTCCCTTCCTCTCTGTAAAAAATCAATAAAATATATTAAAAAAAAAAAAAAAAAAAAAAGCAGCAAGAGAAAAACTGTTAGTTACCCACAAGGGAGCTCACATAAGACTGTCAGCTGATTTTTAAACAGAAACATGTCAAGCCAGAAGGGAGTGGAACAAAATATTCAAAATGATGAAAAGCAAGGACCTATAACCAAGATTACTCTACCCAGTAAAGCTATCATTTAGAATTGAAGGACTGATAAAGAGCTTCCTAGACAAGAAAAACCTAAAGGATTTCATCACTACCAAACCAGTATTACAAGAAATGTTAAAGACTCTTTAAGAAGAGAGAGAAAAAAAGATCAAATATATGAATAATAAAATAGAAATAAATACATATCTATCAACAATTACTTCAAATGCAAATAGATTAAATATGCCAGTCAAAAGACATAGGGTAGCTGAATAGATAAGAAAACAGACCCAAGCCCTGGCCAGGGTGACTCATTTGGATGGAGCATTGTCCTATGGACTGAAGGGTCATGGGTTCGATTCCCAGTCAGGATACATACCCAAGTTGTGGGTTTGATCCCCAATCAGGGTGTGTATGAGAGGAGGCCGATTGTTGTCTACCCTATTTTTCCCTCTCCTTTTCTCTCTAAAAAAAATTAATACAATAAAAAGAAAACAAGGCTCCTATATATCTTGTCTAGAAGAGACCCACTTCAGATAGAAAGACACATAGACTAAAAGTAAACAAATGGAAAAGGATATTTCATACAAATGGAAAGAGAAAAACACTGGGGGAGCAATACTTACATCAGACAAAATAGCCTTTAAAACAAAGGTTATAATAAGAGACAAAGGACATTACTTAATGATAAAGGGGTCAATTCAACAAGAGGATATAACCCTTGTAAACGTTTATGCATGCAACATAGGAGGACCTAAATATACAAAGCAAATATTAATATACATAAAGGGAGAGAGCTATAGTATTAGGCACAGTAGAGGACTTATACACACCATTGATATCAATGGATAGATTTGCCAGACAGACAATCAAGAAGGAAACAGCAGCCTTATATAACGCCTTAGACTGGATGGATTTATTTGATATTTTTAGAGCATTTCACCCCAAAGCAAAAGAAAACTGAAAAACACAAAAATATATGGAAGCCAAATAACATATTACTAAATAATGAATGGGTTAACAATGAGATCAAATCAGAAATAAAGATACCTTGAGAAAAATGTAAATGAAAATACAACAACCCAAGATCTATGGGAAACAGCAAAAGCAGTTATAAGATGGAAATTCATAATAATACAGGCCTACCTCAAGGAACAAGAAACAAGAAAATTCTCATACAATCTAACCTTACACCTAAAAAAGACTAGTAAAATATCAATTAACAGAGCCCAAAGAGAGTAGAAGAAAGGACATAAATAAACAAAATACTCTAAAGAAATACACAAGATCAATGAAACCAAAAGCCAGTTCTTTGAAAAGATAAACATGATTAATAAACTATTAACCAGACTCATCAAGAAAAAAAGAGAGAAGACCCAAATAAATAAAATCAGAATTAAAGAGAAGAAGTGACCACTGATACCACAGAAATACAAAGGATGGTAATAAAATGCTACTAATAATTATATGCCAATAAATTGGACAATCTGGAATAAATGGATAAATTGCTAGAAACACACCTTTCAAGACTGAATCAAGAAGAAACAGAAATTTGAACAGACCGATTACTATCTACAAAATTGAATGAGAAATAAAAACAACTCTTAACAAAACCTTAAGATTCTATCAAAAAACTACTAGAACAGATAAATGAATTCAGTAAAGTAGCAGGATACAAAATTAATATTCAGAAATTAGTTGCAATTTTATCCATCGGTATGTCATAAGCATCTATAGACGCAAGCAGCGGACCTTTTTAATTAAACTCAAAATATCATGGCAGTTAACTGGTTACACATCAATAATGAGCTATCAGAAAGATAAATTAAGAAAACAATCTCATTTACAATTGCATCAAAAAATAAAATATATAGGAATAAATTTAACTAAAGAGGTAAAAGACCTGTACTTGAAAAATTAGAAGACATTGAAGAAAGAAACTGAAGAAGATACAAATAAATGAAAGCATATACTAAATTCATGATAAGAAGAATGAATATCATTAAAATGTCCATACTACCCAAAGCAATCTATAGATTCAATGTAACCCCTATCAAAATACAAATGGCATTCTTCACAGAACTAGGACAAATAATCCTAAAATTTTTATGGAACCATAAAAGACCCCAAATGGCCACAGCTATCTTGAGAAAGAAGAACAAATTTGGAGGTATCACACTGTATGATATCAAAGTATACAACAAGGCTATAGCATGGACTGGCATAAAAACAGACACCTCAACCAATGGCACAGAATAGGGAGCTCAGAAATAATTCCAAGCCTACATGGTAAATTAACATATGATAAAGGACATGAAGCCATAAAACTCATAGCATAGAAGAAAATATAGGCAGTAAACTCTCAAACATTTCTCTCAGTAATATGTTTCCTGATATACCTCCTCAGGCAAGGGAAACAAAAGAAAAAATAAACAAATGGGAGTATATCGAGCTAAAAATTTTGCACAGCAAAGGAAGCCATCAACAAAATGAAAAGACAATCGACTGAATGGGACAACATATTTGCCAATGATACATCTGATAAGGGGTTAATGTCCAAAATTTATAAAGAACTCATACAATTCAACACCCAACATACAAACAATCCAATTAAAAAAATGGGCTCAGGACCTGAATAGACACTTCTCCAAAGAGGACATTCAGATTGACAATAGATATATGAAAAGACGCTAATGTCACTAATCATCAGAGAAATGTAAATTAAAATCACAATGAGATACCACCTCACACTTGTCAGAATATCTATCTCCAATAAAATCAATAAATGACAAATGTTGGCGTGGATGTGGAGAAAAGGGAACCCTGGTGCACTGTTGGTGGGATTGAAAATTGCTGCAGCCCCTATGGAAAACAGTATGAAGTTTCCTCAAAAAATTAAAAATTGGCCCTGGCTGGTGTAGCTCAGTAGGGTAGTGTTGGCCTGCACACCACACAGTCCTTGGGTGAAGTTTAAAAAAAAATGTAAAAAATTGAACTACCATACAATCCAACAATTCCACTTCTGGGTATATATCCAAAGAAATCCAAAACACTAATTCGAAAATATATATACACCCTTATTTTCATTGAAGCATTATTTACAATAGTCAAGATATGGAAGCAACCCAAGTGCCCATCAATAGATGAGTGGATAAAGAAGTGGTACATATATACAATGGAATATTACTCGGCCATAAAAAAGAATTAAATCTTACTATTTGCAACTACCTGGGAAGACCTAGAGGGTATTATATTAAGTGAAATAAGTCAGACAGAGAAAGAGAAATACCATATGATTTAATTTCTATGTGGAATCTAAAGAACAAAACAAACAAAATAGAAACAGACTCATAGATACAGAGAACAAATTGAGGGCTGCCAGATGGGAGGGAGTTGGGGATGCTGAGTGAAAAAGGTGAAGGAACTAAGAAGTACTAATTGGTAGTTACAAAACAGTCCCGGGGATGTAGACCACAGAATAGGGAATAAAGTGAAATGATACTGTAATAACTATGTATGATGCTAGGTGGGGACTAGAATTACCTGGGGATCATTTTGTAAATTATAGAATTATCTAACCACTATGCTACACACCTGAAATTAATATAGAATAATATTGAATGTTAACTGTAATCCTATCTAATAAAGACAGAATATGCAAATTGACCGTCACTCTGCGACAAAGATGACAGTGCCCATAGCCACAAGATGTCAGCGCCCAATCCCCTCAGCACCACCGGAGTGCCCCAGTCCGTTAAGCCCTCACTGTGGGAGTGAGGGGAAAGCAGCGCCCCAGTCCCCCGCAGTGAGCAAACAGCAGGGCGCTGCTTGCCCCTTGCTGTGGCGCCAAAGGACAAGCAGGCCCCCACAGAGAGCAGACAGCAGGGCCTGCGGTGGTGTTGAGCAGGCAGGTCCACAGAGAGCAGAGAACCATGGGGAGTGGGCCTAAGCCATCAGTAGGACACCCCCTGAAGGCTCCCAGATTGAAGAGGGTGCAGGTCGGGCTGAGGGACCTCCCCCCCTCATGCATGAATTTCGTGCACTAGTTGAAAAATAAAATTTAAAAAAGAAAGACTAGCACAAAATAAAACAGTTGGCAACAGACATGACCAACCATGACATGATCTGTAAACGTTTTATCTATAGAACAAAGTCTGGTTAAGAACACTGTAATATAACCAAGAAAACCATCAAATAATAATTTGTCTGAGGTAACAAGGTTTCTTTATTGTTCTATATACATTCTAGACAAAGAAGAATACACAAAGTGAGCATTTGTTGCTATGCCTTTCCTGTAGGATGGTTCTCATGCTATAATTCTCATGACCAGTACTGGTTAGCTACTGTACATTAAAACACACCCATGCTGAAGCCTGGAATACTACCATGGCATTCTTAAAGGAATACCTTTGAAGAGTATCCTGACTCCCTTCACTCCATTTCTCTGTTTATCAAAGATTGATGATAACCTATAATGGGGTCTTTTTCTTTGTCCGAACCTGTCTCTCTTCCTCCACCCCCATTCTCTCTATATAAATTATGAAGATGGTAATTTTGCCAGTTATATTTACTGTTAATTAATAAATTACCTTTCCAGTTTGAAAGAAAATTCTCAGTCATATCATCCTATCCTTGCAACAGATAGCAATTTCACATTTTAGGATGTGAACGTGGCTTAATATGAAAAGAAAAGCCAAAATATTGGGGGAACACTTTGTAAAGTATGTGATTGTCTATGCTGTATATCTGAAAACAATACAAAATAATATTGAAAGTAAACTGTAATTAAAAAAATTAAAAAGCAAAATAAAGAAGTATTTATTAATTAAATACCGAGGGATGAATAACTTGCATAAACACAGAGAAAATATTAAAAATATATCTTCATTATTTCTGGATTTGAAACGGATATACTGTTTTTCAATTATTTGGCTGAGAATTTTACCCCTTACATGCATGGGAAGTAAGGTTTAAACAATTCCAATGTGTCTAGAAAGAAGTTGATTTTGAAAGCACAATTCTCTACTGTTAGGTTTTAAAAAACTGGATTGAACCTATGACCTGAGAAGAAACCCATCTAACTTGTTTATTTATATATATATATATATATATATATATATATATATATATATATATATATATGGTATGTTCTTTAAAGGTTTCAAAAACTCAGGAAGAAAAGGAGCCTGGAAGCTGGGGGATATAATAGAAGAAGCATTTAGAGCAGTGGCTGTCAGCCTTGGCTGCACATCAGAATCACCTGGGGGAGCTTTCAAAAATCCCTCTGCCCGGGCTGTGTCCCAGACCAATTAAATCAGACCCACTGGGGGTATGAGCCAGGCATTAAGGCTCCCCACGTGATTCCAGTCTGCAGCCGGGATGACACACACTGATTCATAATGAGTGAACCGTCCCAGCCAGAGGCAGTTATGGCAATGGCAGTGTAGAGTCATTCAGAACATAGAGTGCAGAGAGCAGTCATGGGCAAGTAAAGGTAGATGAAGCCACTCACCCTTATGATCCTAAATGCTGGGCTCTTTTTGCTTTATTTATTTATTTTTTAATTGGGGAATATCAATATTTACCAGCAGAAAGTAATATTGTTGTACAGATCAAAATTTTAAACTTATTAAACATTGGTTAAATACATTGTGTGGTATTTCCCTTGTTCTCTCCATGACCAAATTTGACTGAGTCTGACACCACCACCTTCATTCGCTGGTGGCAGTCCCTGGAGTGCCAGGCCTGGTGCCTGGGAGGGTTTAACCTATAACTTTAACCTCCTTTTGTGACAAAAACATCCTATAACCCCCAGTCCCTATCTTTCCCCCATCAGGGGTAATTTGCGTCAGGATGCTATTCTCAAAGCTCAGCTAAGGATCCATGAGAAAACAACTGTTAAGAGTCTGTTTCATGGAATTTGAACTGTAAAAAAAGAGAAAAAATGAGGTCAGGACCCAGCCAAACCAACAAGGTACCTGCCAAACCACACCTTATCCTCCTCAATCAGCAAAAATATCATCCACCGCCTGACTCCTCTTACCTCACCATTAGGAGCTCATTCATTCCCTTATTAGGACACTGGCAGTGGGGAGAGGGACTGCTCGTGTCTGAGGCCCAGGAGTGGCCTCCACAACATGTGCAGCTCATCAAAGACGAGAAGAGGGTAACAGCCACTGAGGGAGGAGACTGGAAAAATTACATCCTCGCTGCATGGAGGACAATCCATCTTGGTAGGCCATAATTATGGTTTTGGATTAAAAAATTTTTTTTGAAGGCCAAACCAAAAAAAAAAAATCAATCCTAATATATTTTTTTTAAATGCATTTTTTCCCAGAAGGGGTTTCGCCGTAGAAATGCAGTCAAGGAATTTCAAGTTGAATGCTTCTGGGGAGTTGACTACGTAGTCAATGAGTTCCTGGTCTTACCCTTCTAGAAGGACTGGGCTTGGATGGCTTCTCCAGTTCTAGAGCACACACCTGAACCTAGCAGTGTCATTTGCTTTTTTATTTTATTTTTTTAAACCCTGTAACAATAAAAGCCCTGTCCCCCTTCTGTATTTCTGCTTCTCATATGTCTAAAAGGTCCTCTCTCCATGTTCTGACCCTTGTCTTAGCTTACCGCTTCTTTTTTTCTCTCACAATATAGCACCATTCACACCAGGCTTTTTTCTATGATATTGGAGTAGCTTCCAAATCAAAATAAGAAGCCTCCCTGTTATGATCTGTGTCAGCAGGGCTGTCCTGTTAATCCCATCCTGTTTAGTGGCTAAGCTGTTTTCAGAGCCAACTCATGAACTCACATCCATTCAAGCAATAACAGATGACAATTCTAACTTTCTAGAATTTACAAAACACGTCCATCGTGGGCATGCTCTGATATGATTGCTAGAACACCAGTGAGAGAGACACTATTATTCCTACTTCGCAGCTGAAGAAGTAGGCTTGGCAGAGCTGGGCGGTTTGCAATCGGCCAGGACATCAGTAGAATTTGGGGCTTTTCTGACTGGTGCTCTCACCCACCTCAAGGATGTCATAACCGTGTGGTTCTGCTCAGACAAGGAGCTCTGAAACTACCAGAGAGAATTTACATCTTCAAGTTCCCCAGGTTCCTTTACTAGTAAATGAAGGGTGTTCAGGTCCCTGGAAGATTGTGGGAGGCCCCAGGACTCACGTCACTCCTCTGGGGTTGGCCTGCTTGCCGCTAAAATTGACTCCTTGTTCAAGTTGTAGTAACATTTCTAAAGCTAAAAAGTTGAACACAGCAGCCACTGTCTATTTAAAAACAAACAGTAACAATGGTGATTAAAAACTAAGTAAATAAAAGAGGAACGTATTAGACCAGCCAACCTTGACTTTGAATGAGTGAAGCAAATGAACAAATTGTTTAAAAGGACGAGGATGCTTATTTAATGGTGATTAATTCCCATGTGTGCAGTACTTCTTACCTGCCAGGCAATCGACCGGATTTCATCTAATCCTTACAATAGCATTGAATAGACATGATTATTCTTTTTCCCCCACCCCACAAACAGGATTTTCTATTTGTCACCATTAAAAGTCTGAATTTTAAACAGATGCTTGGACTGAGGATGCATATCCATCAACTCGTTCAACTTGAGCACCTGTCTTATCCCCAGTAACTTTTCCAGAACTATCTTCACCATGAAGCGCCATGAGTTTTCCTAGTTCAAACTTAGACTTCTTCAGCCTTCTGACTTTTCTAACAAAGACATCATAGAGCTGACAGTAGATTGGCAAGCCTTTTCTGTGTCTTTTCCATTGCTATCTGGATTTCAAGTCATTAGTCTACAACTCTCGGGTCACAATTTCCATCATCCTCTTCCAGATTTGGCAGACATGTTGATGCTGAGCATCAGAGGTCATCTGAATCTGATGGTTGTGTTTTTTTTTTTTTTTTAGTAAAACCAACATAGAATAGATGAAGCAAATAACCATCAGTAGTCTTGACATTAACGCGAGCTTCAATCATGGTCTGCCATTTTTTGACCATGGAGCACAGTTTGTCTCCACTGGGAAGATCCATGCCATGGAAATTACTCAGGCAGTTTTTGCCCTGAACATCCTCAGTATTTAGCTTGAATTTTCCAAGTGCAACTTAATCATTCTGCAGATCAGCTAGGCTCACTTCAAAAACATGACCCTTGATACCATCAGATGTAATTTTGGTTCCTAGAATTCCCCTGACTGGTGCTTTTCCAGCGTTTCTTATACTGAACACAGCCAGTGCTTTCACATCATGCCAATCTTCCTTAGAAAATGGATCAACCACTTTCTTCTTGGTTCCCTTTTTAGACATGATTACTCTTATTTTAAGTCTAGATGAGCAAACCTGGAACAAATCACTTGCCCAGGATTACACGTAGGATTTTAGCTACCATGTGGCTGACTCAAAAGTGTAGGCTGTTTGTACCGCTACAATATAGCATATCTATTTTTTTTCCTCAGGCCTCAGTTTTTTGACTTTGACAGGACAAGACTTAAAAGTTAAGATCTGGAGAAGTTTAAAGTTATTCAAAGAGTTTACTTTCTTTTAATTGACATAAGAAAGTCACGCGATATTATTAACAATGAAATGAGAGGAGTTGCTAGTGGTTTGGAAGTCCAGCTCTCCCGCTGGGGGAAGAGGTACACTCATTGCCTCTTCATAGGACTGGTGAGGCAGTATGTCGTCCTCTGGACTGGTTATTGAAGGGAATGCATCACGAAAGTTCAAAGACCCTCTCCAGACCCTCCTCTCACCCTCTCTTGGCCTGTTCTGCCAGAAGGAGAAGCTTGCTCATCAAGCAGGATCTGATGTCATATTATAATTGCTGCCAGATTCTCCCACTCACAGACCAGAGGTGAGAGCTGTGAAAGCACAGGCAGGGAATAACATCCGCTAAGTGTTAAGCTGGAGACAGTGAGGGAGCTACCAGAAGCAGCGGCAGGCCTGGAGCCAGGAGCCAGTCCACACACACACCCGGGCAGGGAGGAGGTGGGCCAGTCAATCAACCTCTCTGGCCTCATTTTCCTCATCTGTAAAATGGAGCTGGTGATACTTGTAGTGTTGTTGGAGGGTTAAGTGAACTAATATTTGCAACGAACTTAGAACTGCATTTGGCACATAGTAAGTAATACGAGTGTTAGCCGTTTTTATTGTTTTGTTTATTGTTATGAGCCCCCTTCTCTCCCTCCTCCTCATTATATGGGAAATAGGTCTTCCAAGGTATGCTATCTTTCCAAACATGAAGGGGAGAACTGGGCACTAAAAATACTTCTGACTCGGGATTATAAATTCCTCTTCATTGAAAATATTAACACCAGAGAATACTGAGAAATGCAGAATAAATGTAGGGGAAATTCTTATCTTTTGTTGGTAGTCCCTTATTCTTCCTTTCTCTCTTGTTCTCCTTCCTCCCTTCCTCCCTTCCTCCCTTCCTCCCTCCCTTCCTTCCTTCCTTCCTTCTTTCCTTCCTTCCTTCCTTCCTTCCTTCCTTCCTTCCTTCCTTCCTCCCTCCCTCCCTCCCTCCCTCTCTCCATTCCTTCCTTCTTTCCTTCCTTCCTTCCTTCCTTCCTTCCTTCCTTCCTTCCTTCCTTATCCTTACCCAATTGATTTTTAGAGAGAGAGGAAAGAAGAGAGAGAGAGGAGAGAGAGAGAGAGAGAAACATCGATGTGAGAGGAACATTAATTGGTTGCCTCCTGTAAGTGCCTCTAACCCAGGATCAAACTAGCAACCTAGGTATGTGCCCTGTCTGGGAATGGAACCTGCACCCTTTTGGTGCATGGGATGACGCTCCAACCAGCTGAGCCATCCAGCCAGGGGTATCTGTCTTTCTTTTTTGAGCAGTGAGGAGGGGGGGGGGGGGGGGGGGGGGGACACGTGTTATAGCTAAAACGTCCAAAAATGCTTTTTATCTCTCATTTTCTCTGTCTCTCTCTTACTCCATGTCACCTCTCATTAAAATGTGAAGGGAAATTTATCATCAGACAGCCTTATCTTCCCGTGCCAGAAAATGCACGTCTCCTGGCCGAAGAGGATACTGCCCTATTCTATTCTTCTTTGGGGCTGGCTTAACACCCAAACTTAGAGGAGAGTTGGTGGATCAGAGTTCTAGGCATGGAGGTTGCTCTGACCCTCACTGGAGCGACTTTAGACAGATTGCCTGGCAGCAGAGCATCCACATGTCCCCACCGTCCCACTACCTTTCAGCCAGCAGGCATCCTAATTGTACTCGAAAATTATTCTACTCATTGCTTGTGAATTCAACTACAAAATGTGATGTCAAGGTACTTGAACTCTTTCTGGACTTGTTATGGGTTGAGTTGTGCCCTTTAAAAATGAAATGTTGACACCCTAACTCCCAGGACCTCCGAATGTGATCTCATTTGGAAATAAGGCCTTTATGGAGGTAATCAAGTTATGATGAGGTTGTAAGGGTAGGCCCTCTGCCAATGTGACTCGTGTCCTTATAGAAAGGGGGAACTTTGGACATAGACAGACATACATGGAAGGTAGACTATGTGAAGAAACACAGAGAAAACGCCTTGTGAAGGCTGAGGATCGGAGTGATGAATCTACATGCAAAGCCACTAAAGACCGCTAGCAAACCACTAGCAGCTAGGAGAGAGGCATGGAACAGCCTTCAGAAAGGAACAACCCTGCCTGTTACTTTAAGATACCTAGTACGTAGGTCTTCGTTACCGCAACCCTAGGAAACTAATACAGTTCTCAGTTTAAGGATCGAATGGTTCTACTTTAGTAATACATTTTTTCCCGACAATTTCTAGCACCTTCTACTGCCTATTTAGGTGAGTGGTTCATCACATTGAACCAGCAGCCCATCTGATTCATGAAGATGCCTTCCGTTGTAACTCGTACCTCATTCTCTCCTATGCTCAGATTTCACCTTTGCTATGTTCCTTTGCTTCTCTGGTATCTGGGGATCTTGGTTGGAGATTTACCCGTAGCTCTGAGGTGGGCTCATAAAACTCTAGCCTTCTCAGGCTCCCAGGGGCAGCCGGTGACAGAGCCTCCGTTCTCTGGGTGGCGGAATATTTCATAGGATCTCCCTCCCAGCCCATAAATCGTTGGGAGAGGCAGACTCATAATACTTCCCTACGTCAAGTAACATCAGAAAATTTAAAACGTATGTAGGGGAGGGAGAGTACAGTAAGTGGGAAACAAATCTTTCGCAGGATACTAATTCCTTACAGACCTGGGGCGGTTCAGTCTATGAGTTCAAGGCTGTTCCCCTTGGGATGTGTAGAGATTGTACGTACTTCCTGGGTACCCTTCACTCAGTGAGGTTACAGAATAGTCCCTGTCTATGCTTGAGTCTACGGAGCTTTTGTCCTTTTGTAGCTAGGGAGTATCCACTACTTACCTGACTGACATCAGAATACCATTCATTTCGCATCAGGCCTCCCCGGGATGTATAGGGTTTGCCCAACTTGTGGAGACCTCAGCAAACGGAAACGTAGAGGTGAGGGCCAGGTTTGTTGCACTGAATTCTAGGAAGTCTGTATGCTCATATTATGGGTCGAACTGTACCCCCTCCAAAAATATGTTGTAGGTTGCGTTGGTGGTATAGTGGTGAGCATAGCTGCCTTCCAAAAATATGTTGAGGTTCTAACTTCTAGTACCTCAGGATGTGACCTTATTTGGAAACAAGATCTTTACAGATGTAATGGAGTTAAAATGAGGTCATTAGGGTGGAGCCTAATCCAATATGAGCGGTGTTCTTATAAAAAGGAGAAATTTGGACACAGAGCAGGACACACAGAGGGCAGATGATGGGAAAAGAAGCAGGGAGAATGTCATGTGAAGTAATGGAAGCATAGGAGCTATGCTGCCACAAACCCAGGGGCACTTAGGACGCCCAGGATCTGGAAGTGGCAAGGAAGGCTCCTCTCCTTACAGGACTCAGAGGGACCATGGCCCTGGTGACACCTTGACTTCCCGAGACAATAAGTTTCTATTGTTCTAAGCCTCCCAGTTTGCGGCAGTTTGTTATGGCAGCCCCAGGAAATTAACACGACTCTCCACAGTCCTTCATGCTTTTGTGATTACCCGAAAGCTAGGATTCATGCCCCAGGCACCCAGTTCATGCCAGTAGTTACCATTGTTAATCAACACCGCCCCCAACACACCCCTTTGAGTGCTGACTCAGTGCCAGTCACTGTGCTAACCACTTTACATATGTTTTCCTCTTTTTGTAGAGAAATAAACTAAGAAACCCAGTGAGAATTAATAATTTGCTCAAGGTTGTATGATTAATAAGATGATGCAAATAAAATCTGAATCTGAGTTTACCTGGAATTCGAATTCTGAATTTATACTCTCCTCACCTGTGAAGATTCCTTCAAGAGTGGTGGCATCCAAATCCCTGGCAAACAAACTCTTACTTCTTACTACACCCTCCTTCACAATGGATGTGGTTTAGGCCAACTACGAAAAATAGCATTTCTATACTTTCCCCCAAAGTCCATTTTCAGCAAGTTTCATTCAACGTCAGAGTGTAGCAGTGGGTTATCCTTTCTAAGCAGTAAGTAAATGCAACAACTAACATCCAGATGACAAGCTCCTCTGAGTTTTCTAAAGTAGATGGATGTTTTCATGAACACATGTCAATCCCAAACTGAATTGAGCTGCCTTTCGCCCCGGCATCAGTCGTCGTGTTGGCATAAGCCGTGTCTCCTCTGGGGGCCTGAGGAAGGGGAGTGAAGAAGGAAGGAAAGGGCAGCAAATGTGTCACTGACTAAGCAACCACGGTGGTCTACACACATCCACGTAGCTCGTTCCTTCAATTTTCACTAACCCTGCAAGACAGGGATTACACTTGTGTTTTACAGATGAAGAAACTCAGGCACAGAGAAATCAAACGACTTGACCTGCTCAAGGTTCCACACTTGGTAATGTGGCAGTCAGGGATCTGGCTCTGGCTCCTCATCTGGGAGGAATGTGCCTGTTCTGTGCTCTGAAGGGTGGGTCTGGCCCTGGGAGGACTGAGCCCCCTTTTCCAACAAGCAGGGCCACCGCACTCCAGAAAGGCTGCCTGCGAGATGGCAGAGGGGAGGGCCGGGCTCCTCGCTAAAGCCATTCCTTTCGCTCCTAAGGTTCCGTGTACCTGAGCCCCAGGCCTCACTCACTCATTCAAAAGTTGCACGAACACAGTCTTTTTCAATTAAATTCTTAGGCATATCATAACAATGTATTAAATAGCTGTGAAAATTATCTACGCAAAAGCTACAAATGTCATGAAATCACATTAAAACTAGGTGTTAAAAAACTACTTAAATTTTACACCTTTTATGTATTTTTCTCTGGAAACTATGCAGAGTAGTTATGAGCTGTGGCCTTTGGTGGGTACTGCTGATCTGTGTAAAGAATGCTTTTGCTATTTAAAGAGTAAAGGTGGCAAATTTATTTCCTTCTCTTTGGGGTGAATATAGTCTTTCTTTTATTCTATCATTATTTTATATGACCTCTGCTACATACAAAGGGAGTGATTTGGAGAATCAAGTTCTAGGAAAGGTGAGTGTAGACATTCCTTGCAAAGATCAGAAAGTCAGGGAAAGGTAAAGAAAAGACACGGAGAGCAGGCAGAGCTAACCTCTAAGAGACAAATGTCCAGTATGGGTTAGGCCCTAAAGCAGTTCATCGGCATAAAAAATATCAGACAAAAATACTACTTTCACCCTGGCTGGTGTGGCTCAGTTGGTTGAGCATCATCCTGTGCCCCATAAGGTCACCGGTTCGATCCTGGTCAGGGCACATGCCCAGGTTGCGGGCTCGATCCCTGGTCAGAGTGCGTGCGGGAGGCAGTTGATCTATGTTTCTTTCTCTCTCTTCCCCCCTCTCCTTTCCTCTCTCTCTAAATTAAATAAATAAAGAAAGAAAAATACCAGGCCCTATATAGGAAATTCAGGACTTGAATGAAATATTCTAATCAATGTCAATGTGACATGAAGTTTATAATACATTTCTAAAGAAAAAGTGAAACATGAATGAGAAAAGTACCATAATTTCTCTAGCAATTTATATGTCTTAATAAAAGTATCTCCTTTACCGGTTACTTTTGTCAGTTGTTTTTAATAAAAAGTCATCTTAAAACAGTGGGAATTAGTGTTTATAAACCCAGTGGGCAAGAGCAAATACCAGGCAAAGCATACTCCTTCCAACCTGGCTCCTGCGTGAAAAACCCACTGACCACCTAGCTGCTTCCTTGAGTGTATAACCGGGAAAAGTATTTAAGGGCGGAGGAGTGAGGGTGACCTGACTGAGCTTCTAGTTACGACATCATGAACAAATGCCACTCGGAGATTTCTATCTATGAAGTTGCATAATGTTATAGCCTGTGCAAGAATCTTTTCCCAACTCGACAAAAACAAATGGTCTCTCTAAGTTGTTCCTCTGATCTTAAATTTTATTTGGGAAAAATAAGGCTCTTTAATAATAACGTTCATTTGTCTTAGACTTAATATCTTCCTGTATCCTTGAATGCATGTCATTTTAATGGCGGCCTTGACACGCTGCACGTTACACAAGCAGGATGAGCCTGTCCATTTTGCAGCTGTGCCGCAGGGAGATGAAGTGACTTCACAGAGCTGTTTATTAAAGGAGCTAGGCCAGAATCCAGACCCTCTGATTCCCACACGCAAAGCCTCTCCTTGCAGCTCCGGGCTGACCCCTGAGCGGGCTGACCCGGAGCAGGGAGCCAGGGGCTCACCGGCCAGCGGAGCTTCCTAAGCTGCTCTGAAGGCAGGGACCAGGATACCGAGATTACGCAGTAAGCTCAGTGGTTTTCAAACTTCAGTCTGCAGCTCCTGAAATCTCTTTAGTAGGTTGTGACCACCATTTTTAAATGAAATAAAAACACACACAAACATATAGAGAAAATATCAGACAGCAGGAAACTAAATAAAAAAGATATCTGTATTCCCACATTTTTGTAGCATGATTCACAATAGCCAAGGTATGGAAACAACCTACATGTCTGTCAACCTATGAATGAATTAAAAAAATGTGTGTGTGTGTGTGTGTGTGTATATATATATATATATATATATATACACACACATATATACATAGTATATACACACACATATACATGGTGGGGCATAAGTGGGTTTACAGTACATGAAACACAGTTTATTTTTGTATTATTATTTATTATTGTATTATTTTCCAGACGACCAACTGTAAACCTACTTTTGCCCTACCATGTATATACATATTTATAATACATATGATGGAATATTATTCAGCCTTATAAGAGGATGAAATCATTTGCAATGTGGATAAATCTAGAGGACATTATGCTAGGTGATAAAAGCCGGACAGAGTGAAACAACAACTGTATGGTATCACTTTTGTGTAGAACTAAAAATAAAAATGTCAAACTAGAATGGTGTTTACCAGGGGTTGGAGTTTTGGGGAAATAGAGAGAGGCTGGTAAAAGGATACAAACTTTCAGTTACAAGATGAATAAAGTCTGAAGATCTACTGGTAATGTACAGCATGGTGATGATAGCTGATAATACTTTATTATATAACTGGGATGTGCTAAGAGACTAAACTTACGTGTTCTCACCAAAAAAAGAAAGAGAAAACAAAGTAAATATGGGAAGTGATGAATGTGTTAATTAACTTGATGGTGGGAATCCTTTCACAAGGTATAGATATATCAAACCATCATATTGTACACTTTACCGACAAAGCTAAAACAAAATCTGCAGTAAAACATAAAAAATATCAGGGGCATTGCACATAGCAAGAGTGAGCACTGTTTTGTGAAATATTTGTTTCAAATACATATGTGTGTATGTGTATGTATATACACTGAGTGGCCAGATTATTATGACCACCCCATCAGTACTTCATTGACACTTCCAAAAATACTGAATATTGAAAACTTCCTAAGCAAATACTCTCAAGGTTTTATTATTATTATTATTTGCATAACTAATTCACTTCATTGTACTGATGGGGTGGTCATAATAATCTGGCCACTCAGTGTATATAGTACTGAGTCACAATATAAATTTAAGTTTATTACATTTAAAGTTATTTTAATTTAAGTATAAGTTAAAAGAAACTTGCATTTCCTTCAGAGGATCAGAGGCAAAAAGAAAACTGGAAAAGACTGATGTAGCTAATGCCTGATCAGAGGCTGTGCTGGGTCTGAGAGCCGCCACGGTCCCAAAGGGAGTAAGGAGCTTTGGGTGGTGAGTGTGGGGAGAGGATAGAAGAAAGATGCCTGCAGTGGGCGGGAGGTGAAAAGATTAGGTAATCTTAAAGCTTGAGCCTGTGTTTTATCTTTTTGTGTTCTTAGTGCCTAGTCCAGCAGCACCAACGGGCACAGGAAAAGCCTTCATGAATATTTGTTGAGTAAATGCATAGAAATGAGTGAGGTTTACAGATTTTTTTCAGGCTTCTCTTAAGAATTCAGTTAGGCTTGGAAATGAATCCAGGCAGTCCTGCATTTATGAAAAGTTTGTTTCAAGAACCTTAATTTGCAAATTAGTTTTTGGAACTTCAAACATCATTACACATGGCAGCTGGGATCTCAGGCCAGCCCACAATCACCTTTTTAGACCCAAGTTATAGCGCAGGCTGGTATGAGAACTGAAGCTACGCTTTTTAATGGGAAAAACACATCCTCGCGGGTCCAGTCAGGGAGGCCAGGAGCAAATTAGCCTCCAGATGGCAGAGGAGCACCTCTCCAGCCCCCAGTCCTCTTGCTGTGGTTAGACCTGCAGCTGCAAAGCCATTTCTGATGGGCTGGGAGAGATGTGAGAAGCAGCAGGAAGTGAGGGCTCATTTCAAGGACACGCAGAGGTCAAAGGTAAGGAGAGGGAAAGAGAAAGGAGCAGTGCCAATAGCATCAACAAGGAGGGAAAAGGCTGGGGCCACCGACCACCTAGCCCAGTGGTCGGCAAACTGCGGCTCACGAGTCACATGCGGCTCTTCGGCCCCTTAAGTGTGGGTCTTCCACAAAATACCAACTTCTATGCATGGGCCATGAAGTTTCAATTGCACAGTACATGCGCGCCCGCACGTGGTATTTTGTGGAAGAGCCACACTCAAGGGGCCAAAGAGCCGCATGTGGCTTGCAAGCCGCAGTTTGCTGACCACTGACCTAGCCAAGTGTGATTGTGGCCTGGTGGCCAGAAAGACACATGGAGAAAGGTGAGGTCACCTCCATACGGAGTTGGTGTTGCCATCGCACAAGCAAGTCAGTGATATTATGTAACAGAGTGCCCAGTATGTGGAAAGCACAATTACCTGTTTCTCTGACTGTCTTTCTTATTTTTTCATCCATAAACAGCAAGTAATAATTTCACTCTTCACCAGGTCAGAGACCCAGAAGAGTCCATCATTTAAAACCAACCATTGAACCTCAAAGTGAGCAAACATGGCCTGTTTGGTAAGTACAGCAAGAGTCACAAAACTCACTTGCCCTTTACATTGTAGGAGAGAAGGCCCCTCGCTGCTCCTCCATCTAGACCAGTGGTTCTCAACCTTCTGGCCTTTTAAATACAGTTCCTCATGTTGTGACCCAACCATAAAATTATTTTCGTCGCTACTTCATTACTGTAATGTTGCTACTGTTATGAATCGTAATGTAAATATCTGATATGCAGGATGGTCTTAGGCGACCCCTGTGAAAGGGTCGTTCGACCACCAAAGAGGTCGCAACCCACAAGTTGAGAACCGCTGATCTAGACTATTGACTTATACTTTGAACATAATTCTAACAAACGGGGTTTCCTGATTCCTTGGCTACAGCAGAACAGAGAGTGGGGTCCTAGAGGTGGGCGCTTTACCAGCAATTAGAAGAAACAAAAGGCATAATGAGAAGAGGGAGGATATTCCTTAATAACTGCATCCACTTTGGGATGGGAGTCTTGTTATCCAAGGAGGTATCACTGTTTCATAGCATGATTAAAAAAAACATATTCATAATGACAATCCTCACCAATTGGAGAGCGTTTCAAATGTGTTATAATATCTAATTTAAAGAAGGGAAAGAGGGAGTTTCTATTAAACGTTGCTTTTTTTTTTTTTTTTTTTTATCAGCACAGAAGTCTTTTTTATTTTTTCCCACTTATCATGCCATGAATTCTTAGGGAATGGGTTCCAGCAGCTCTGGCTCCCTTCCATTGGTTCTCACAAAGTGTGCTTCTCTGGGTGGAGCAGGCTGACGCTTCAGTTGAACCCAGGTACCTTTCTCTTTGGCTTCCTTCTTTTTGTGATCATTTTCCTTCACACATTTCAGGAAGCTATCTCAGCTCTCTGTGTGCTTAATATGCTCAATACGTACATTCATTCTCTTGGCAAGAATCTTGCTCTTAACTTGCTTGCTCACAATAATGCCCACTGCATGCTGGGTGACACTGTAGACTCTTCCAGTTTTGCCTTGGTAACACTGTAGGGCATTCCTTTTGAGCAGCGCCCATTCCCTTGATGTCCACATTATCACCTTTCTTGTAGATTCGCATGTATGTGGCCAAAGGAACAAGTCCATGTTTTCTAAGAGGCCTAGAGAACATATGGCGGGTGCCTCTCCTCTTTCCCTTTGTGTTAGTCATTTTGGTGAATTACTGCAAGATGGCGGTTCCGGCCAAAAGGAAGCAAACGTTGCTTTTTTGTTATAAAATTTAGCAGGCTGGAACACTGCCATCTACATTCCCCAATAAGATTGGATAATCTAGGTATTCCTATACTTTTTACAAATCTGAACATTTTTATGTACATTTCTTCTATCATTTCTGCTGAATCTTATATAATTATGCCAATCACTTAGTTCCCTGCCATGTTTTTATCTTCGTTTCCTTAGAAAACAGTGGGATGAACTAATTCCCTATGTTTCTTTGATTGCATGGTTTTAAAATTTACATACCCTTCCACATTTGTTCCAAAGTGTTGCACAAAAATAAAACTTTTTCATTCTCAGGATACATCAGAGCATACTGGTTTATGAGTTTAACTGTTAATGGACTCTAAAGCATGAAGATTAACAAGAAACCCAAAATCTTGACTCAAGAAGACTTACCAGGGCTTTGAGAAAATGAGAAAGGTAGTGGTGAAAATATTAAGACTATAAGTGACAGAATCTCTCAATAATCTTACAAGAAACAAATTAAGCAGCATCTTGAATTCTAAAGAACTGAAGAGCCATTCACACCTGCTCCTAAAGATAACATGGCTCTGTGTAGGTTTTGACATGTAGGAATTTTAATGTGTTTCATTAAAAAAAAAAAAACAGACAAAAAACACTGCCAATCTTGCAGCTGTAGGTGATGACACTGATAATTATCTGATGCAAATGCAAAGGGAATTAGAATTCATTTTGTTGGGCACCTGCTTTGGCATTTAACCTACTACTGCTTTCAAAGCAAAAGGTGCAGAGGCTTTGTGTGTTCAAATGACTCAAACGAAAAGTGTGAACTTAGATGAGCTGCTTTGTTTATCTAATAACAGGAAACTTAACGAAGGTATTTTGAGCATCAGCATCATGCTGGAAACTGAAGGTTTAAAGATTCAAAATGGTTCCTGCCCGCAAATGAATTACCATCTATTAGGGAGAGAACAGACATGTTCACCACTAACTTTAGTGCAAGGCTAATAATAGGAGGATGAACAAGGGTTGTTAGCATGGAGAAAAAAGAGGAACTGAAGAAGGCTTGTGGAGGAAAGTAGCATTTGATCAGGGCCTTGAAGGACAGGAAGGAAGTCAGAAGCAGAAGAGGTAGATAGAGTTTTTCATCACCCCCTTCATACACACACACACACACACACACACACACAGTCCTCATCTCTTCACTCCCATAGACCCTACCCACTCCACCAAAACTTCCTTAGAATCCAAGTTCTGCATTGAACAGTTCAGAAACCTAATCTTATTTAATGTCTCTATTTCCAATGAGGAAACCGAGGCACATAGGGTGTTCCTCATGTAGGGAATTGAGGGGGCCAAGGAATGGAATTGGTTTGTACATGATGAGTTTGGGGAGCAGCAATGAGTGGTCCAATTTGGCCAGAGGACGGGGCGGTAAGAATGGGAAGAAACATTAAAGGCAGATTGTGGAGAACTTTGAATACCATATTAACAAGAGTGGGCTCTATCCTCAAAGGTAGGAGGAGGCGGGGCAGCAGGGACAGGATCTGAAAAGGGAGAGAGACTGAGGCTGGGACCAGATGAGAGGCAACTGCAATTGTCCAGATGGGAGGCAATGACTGTTGAAATTCAGGAAATGACAGAGTGAGCTGAGAAGAGATAGAGACACGAAGAAAGTACAGTGATAGAACCACGGATCCACACGGATGATGGGGTGGAGAAAAAGTTGGGAGAGAGAGAGAGAGAGAGAGAGAGAGAGAGAGAGAGAGAGAGAGAAAAGAAGAAGAAGAAGAAGAAGAAGAAGAAGAAGAAGAAGAAGAAGAAGAAGAAGGAGAAGGAGAAGAAGAAGAAGAAGAAGAAGAAGAAGAAGAAGAAGAAGAAGAAGAAGAAAGAAGAAGAGGAAGAAGAAGAAGAGGAAGAAGAAGAAGAAGAAGAAGAAGAAGAAGAAGAAGAAGAAGAAGAAGAAGAAGAAGGAGGGATCTTTTCCTAGAATTCCAGGCTCTGTTGTTGACCAGCTGTGTAGCACTGGGAAAGCCTTTCACGCACCATGTGCCCCAGTTTCCTCATTAAAAATGGAGGCATTAAACAAGATCAGTGATTTCTGAACTGTTCCATGAAGACCTAGGATTCCCAGAAAGCTTTGATGCAGTGGGTAGGGTGGGTGGGTAGAGAAGGGGTCCCCAGGGAGTGTGGGGGGTGAGCAATGGGGCGTGACTGGAAAGTGTAGTGGAATGAGGAGCTCTAGATCCACCTATTTAACAGAGCATCTCCTTTTTGGAACAGAAGTCCTCATAACATTAAATTTCTAACAGAAACCCCCAAACAAACAAAAAAGCCCAACTAGTTTGATAACCACTGAATGACACAGATAACCTCTCAAATCCCTTTGAGCTGACCACAGAAACTGGTTATCCAAGAGACCTGCTAATATAGTAGACGTGGGTCTCATTTTTAAGACCCCGTGTGTTCCTCTGTTTATTTGATTAACTGCTGCACAAATGCTGGAAACAACTGGAACAGCAATTGTCGTGCTGAATCAGTGCCAAAACTCTCAAAAATGGGAAAGATTTACTGAAAGGCCACTTGGTGTTCTTACTCTCGAGCGCGGTACCTTTTTCCAGGACTCAGTAAGTTTCCCAAACCTCACAAGCGCCAGTGTGAAGAAGTACCTGGCCTAGGAGTACAAAAACACGGCTTCACTGCTGACTGCTGTCAGGCTCTGGGTAAGCTGAGTTACAGCTCTGGGTTCCGTTTCCTTGTCTGTAGAATGAGAGCCTTGCAGCAAACAATCCTAGAGGCCCCTTCCAGCTTCAACATTCCAGGATTTCATGATCCTAAACCTTGGAGCCTCTTATCTCAGCAATTCCCAGATCAAGAGCATGTGCTCTCAATCTCTCTCTGTCACAGTCAGATGGTCAGTATATTAAGGGCTTTGGGCTGTTGACTTTAAGGATTGGGCAATGTGTGCTTTAGCCAAATCTGAGTCCTGCAAATGGATCATTCTGAGCAGAGGGCTCAGGTCTAAATTAACAGCAGATCTTCAGACACACAATGCTTTGTGGGCCAGTATTTGGAGTAGAGAAACCCTGTGCCTAGGGAAAAACCCCCCATAAAAATGGAAACCAATCAGAACAGCTGCAAAGTTTAGACCAGAAAGTCTCACACAGGTCTGAAACTCACATACTCGCTGCCTCCCTTTGCCTGCTGATTTCTCTTTTTTCCCCTCCCACTCCCACAATTAAACACAAATTTTTCTTTTACAACAACAATTCCTTTGTAAAAAAAAAAAGAGAGAGAGAGAAAAAGAGGGAGAAAGTTAAACCAAAGAGGCAAGGGAACACTCACTGGGAGAGCGCGGCCAGGCTGTGTCTTCCCTTCGAACCGGATCCCCTGAGCATGTCTGCAGCTGGAAGGGGCGGAGGTGCTGGAGGTGCTGAGACCCTCTGGGCGGTCAGGGTTGGGGCCGGGCCCCATGAGGTGCCATGTTATCTGTGGCTGAAGTGCCGTGTGCAGGATGCTCCCGCGTTTTCCCTTTGTGTTAACACTTTTTGGTCTGTCCCTGTGACGAAAGTCTGGGCTTGTCCTCTGCCAAATCTACTCCTCCCCACCCTTCCCTCAGCATAGGATCATCAGAGAGCTGATTGTTATTTTTTACTGTAATGTCTCTAATAGAAGCCCATCACGTTTAGTTGGGAAAGGGCACCGTTTGCTTGGAGATTTCCAGAATGTTATTACTGAGTAGCAGGGGCCAGGATCCCCAGAAGCTTTCATGATGAAGACTTTATATGATTAATGACAATGAATTATTCCAAGGCAGAGAACTGCTTAAAGGAAAAGACGCTGATCCATGTGGAAAACAGGGATCATGGTATGACTTGCATACACGATCCAATTCTGAAGAGATCAACGGAAGTCAGCCCACCGAAAAGTTCACGGGGTGCAGTTCTCAGGCCCTCATTCTGAGCTCTGTTCTCAATTAGCATCGGTGTAGGTGGCGTCCAAAGCAAACAGTTCCCACTGAGAAATCAAATCTGAGAAACTCCTCTTATCCCTTTTATTCCAGGGAAAGATGCAGGATATAAAAATGCGAGGCAAAGGCAAAGGGAAGAAGAGAGACTGCCAATCAGCGATACACTGGGTTATGCAGGACGTTGGGTGCTCCTGCCCCTCCGTGAAATGAGGGCGGCAGCCTGCCTAGCATATGTTGCAACAGCGGCCCAGTCTGCACCCATGGCGCTCTGATAGTGATCTCATCAGCCACGCTGAGCAAGGGAGCCGGGTCAGTAACAGCTTGGAAAGCAACCAAATTTGAGCCCCTGAGGATGGGGTGGTGTTGGCTCTACCTGGAGATGACCCTCATCTCGGCCCGAGTTATGGCTACATTTCTTTATCTCTAATAAGCAATGAACAGATTGGTGCTGGGGCACTGAGCTGCTTATGGGACTGGCTTCCTGTCAAAGGAGAACAACCCAGATCTTCACAATGGAAGGTTGAGACGGTCCTTTCGGGAAGTAGCAGGAGAAGCAATCAGCTTCACACACCGAGGGCCCCTTTACAGAATGAAAAACATCTTCGAGGGCTACAGCTTTGTCACAAACAAGGACACAGAAGCACAGAACATTAAACAATTTGCTTCATGTTATGGAGAACTTCAGTAGCTCCTCCTGTGCTCAACGTAAAGACGTTTAATTTAATTAGGTGAAATGCTCTCTTCACTTCAACGGCCTAGAAAATTTTGGTTGTTTTCCTACTTAAATACTAGGCTGTCATCACAGTCATAATTTATAGAGTAAATACAGTTTAATGAACTTCAGAGTTAACTATTTCAATATATCATGATGCACATACACATTTACATATCTTTTTGATCATGTATATTGTCATTCAACATATACTGACTATGTAACGTAAAGGAAGGCACTCACACTCACTGACTTGGCATGAGTTTATCGCTCCAGAGCTGAGAGAGAAACGTGTCAAGGCATTTTGCTACTCTCCTTTCTACCGAATTTTGCCCATTTCATTTTTTTCCCTTCAAAAACTTCAGGGGCTTGCTGTGGCGGGCAGAATAATGTTCTCCCAAAGACATTCATGCCCTAATCCCCAGGGTTTGTGAATATGTTACTTTACATGGCCAGAGACTTTAGATGTGATTAAATCAAAGGCTTCGAGATGGAGAGATTATCCTGGATTAATCCAGATGTGCTCAATCTAATCACATGAGTCTTCAAAGTCAGAGAACCCTCGGGCCGTGGTCTGAGGGAGATAGGACTACCAGGAAAGAAGAATGGCCAGAGAGATACACCCCTCGCTGGCGCTGAAGGCAGAGGAAGGGGGCCAAGAGTCCAGGAGTGTGGCAGGATCTAGAACAGGGATGGCGAACCTTTTGAGCTCGGCGTGTCAGCATTTTGAAAAACCCTAACTTAACTCTGGTGCCGTGTCACATGTAGAAATTTTTTGATATTTGCAACCATAGTAAAACAAAGACTTATATTTTTGATATTTATTTTATATATTTAAATGCCATTTAACAAAGAAAAATCAACCAAAAAAACGAGTTCGCGTGTCATAGGTTCGCCATCACTGGTCTAGGCTAGATTCTAAGCTGGAAAGGCAAGGGAATGGATTCTCCCCTAGAGCCAGAGCCTCCGGAGAGGAATGCAGCCCTGCCCACACCTTGATTACAGCCCAGCAGCCCTGCCCTGGACTTGTAACCTTTACAACAGTGGATAACAAGTTTATGCTGTTTGAAGTCACCAAGGTTGCGGTTACGTGTTCCAGCAGCGATAGAAAATGAATACATTTGCTTATGGGGCTCCTTTGAGCTTGGGAGTACACTTCATCTCCCGATCCTCCATCCCCTCCCAATTCTGAGGTGACAAATGTAGTTTTGGCACATTCAAAATAAGCCCATAAGATCGTGTGAAAAATCCTGTGGTTCTTTCAGGGCAGTCAGATTCCCACCTCCCAACCTCCACCACCACCACACACATACATGCTTCTTAACTCTCCACAGAGGAGGGCAAGAATTTAGTAACTTCTGCCACTATGCAGGCATTCAGGTACTAAAAGTATGCTGATGGCCAGCTGTATAAAGCCACCCACCAAGCTATTGTCCAAGTCGTAAGGACAGGGAGAAGGAAGTCCCAGGAACCCTGAGTTGGCCCCTTGTCATTAAGGGAATGAATTCATCTGGGAAGTAGCTGTCTGCCTTTAGTTTGAGATAGCAAAACTCATGGGTGTCCAAACTCATGCTAGCTGGCAGGGAACTGACATAACAAGAGTGAAGAGAGAAGCCCTAGCTGGTTTGGCTCAGTGGATAGAGCGTCAGCCTATGGACGGAGGGTTCCTGGGTTTGATTCTGGTCAAGGGCACATGCCCGGGTTGTGGGCTCCATCCCCAGTGTGGGGCGAGCAGGGGGCAGCTACATGGGAGAGGCAGGGGATAAGAGCAGGCTGGAGTGGGCCACAGCTTCTAAGGAGCCCCTGAGGTCCGCTGGCTGGGGCAGAGAGGCAAGGTGAGAGAAATTAGGAAGGACATACCAGAAGGTAATTTGTGAACAGAGTTCAGATCCTGCAGAGACCGACAGGAATACATGCTTTCATTGTGTAGCACAAACGGGTGGGTGCTCAGAGTCCCGCTTCCAGAACTGTCTCTGAGAACTGAATTAATGATCTTCTATTGGCACCATGAACAACTGGGCCCATCATCCTTCAGCAAGATAGTAAGTGGCACACATACGCCATTTCAGGACTGACTAAAGGGGAAACGGGCGTCTGGGCCACGCTCACAGCACCCTTTATTTCTGGATATTTTTGTCCAATTTTTCATGAAAGAGATTCTGAATTAGGAATGTTTGAGGGAGGTCAGTGAAATAGAAAGGAATAGCTCCTACCACGGGGTGGTCCTTCATTAATAAAATATGATGAAAAATAACTTTCCTTCATGGAGGTAGGAGACTGGGCCACATGATCTGTTCCAGACTTTACCGTCTGCAGTGGTGGAGAACAGCTTCCACCTTGGAGCAACTCCCCAGGGAGGGGAGAGGTATGTGGGAGGTGCCCGCATGCACTTAACACACACACACACACACACACACACACACACACACTCACACAGCTGCTTACCTCCTACAGAAACTCAACTTACACCCAAAGAAAATCTACTCAACAGTTCAAGTAATATAAAGGCATTTTGTAAAAAGGCTCTTAAGGAAAATTTTTCTTATAAAGAAATTCATAGACTTTATACTCTTAGCATGAGGCTAAAGACCTTGCCCCAGACAGCTGCTCGCCATGGGCTGAATAGGGATGGAGGTGAGGGGCTAACTACATAATGGCAGGCAGAACCTCTTTCGTCCTTTCCTTGGCCCTTAATAGTCTTTCTTCCCCAGCTGATGATGTCTCTCCCTCCCCCCAGTCCCTACCTCAGGCACTGGACATATTCATTGAAACTATATTGCTTCGTGGTGTCCTGTGATATTGCTTTTCTAATGGGTCCTCCTAACAAGTCTTCTCATGAAATACTCTTCCCTTTATCCATCTTCCTGTGCAGAAAGACAGACTCGTCTCTATCTTCTTTCCTTCCTCTCCTTCCCCATCTTCTCTGCTATTGTCTTCGTGGTTTCACTGTATGTTCCTTTAGGAATATGTGGTGGGCTGGGAGGGGTGGAGGAATGAATGTATGGAAAGTCATTGCTTATCCCTCATCTTAGTCTTCCTGTGTCACCCCCTGTCCTTGGCTAGAGTCCTTAAGGCGTCTGCTGACAAATTCTCTGAATCATTCTTTGCCTGGCCTTTGTCTAGGCCCATAACGTCTCCAGTTGCTACACTGTCCTATCTCCCCTACAATGGTGTCCATGGTTTTGTCCCAGCATGCTCCCCCAGCAAGTCGTCTAGTTAAGTGCTGTGGAGGATCCAAAGATAAGAAGGTCAGACCTAAATGGAGATATGTATACAAAAATTTTAATACAAGATGGCAAATGACCATACTCTGAAAGCAGGAGAGCTAAAGTCCTACGCTTCAAAGGTGACCTCCTGTTTCCAAGGTGCCAGTGTTTGACCACCTTTACGCTAATTTATTCTGCTGTTGAACTAGACTTCCCATTGCCGAAATAGAAGTCCACTTATCTCTATTATGGCCACAGGAATGAAGTCATCCTTTAGTCTCATCTTTTCTAGGCTAGATGCCAATGCCGACTTTCCATTCTTTTAATATCAGCCTGAACTATAACAACCCTTCCAACGAGAAACCAAAATCGGAGACAATAAAGGCTGACCAAGGTTGCATGTGCCTGGACGAAGTCCCAGTGCTGCCCGCCACGTTCCTGTTAACACATCCTAACAGCGTTTCGTACTGACAACAGCGTCTCTTACAGAAATCATTCATTCATTTTTGTGCTGAATCCAGGTTTCTCCTACTTAGTCTATTTCCAGTATTTATCTTAAAGCAATTTTTGTTATTATTTGCTTTTAATAATAGAGAATGTCCTACTGTTTAGAGGCCCATTTTCCCACTCTTCCACGATACTCTGTATTGCATTTGTCATGTCTGACTAAGCTCTTGGTAACATAAATAGAAAACTGAGGAACACATAACCCGATTTCAAAAAGGGAGGACAAACCTTTCAAAGAGCCCCTCCCTGAATTTCAATCTGTGGAAAGTCCAATGATCTATTTGAGGCAACATAGAGTTCAAGTTTCTAGATTGCACTAATACTGTGCTTATATATTTTTGTCTCCCTATAGCAGCGGTTCTCAACCTGTGGGTCGTGATCCCTTTGGGGGTCGAACGACCCTTTCACAGGGGTCGCCTAAGACCATCGGAAAACACATATATAATTACATATTGTTTTTGTGATTAATCCCTATGCTTTAATTATGTTCAATTTGTAACAATGACAATACATCCTGCATATCAGATATTTACATTATGATTCATAACAGTAGCAAAATTATAGTTATGAAGTAGCAACGAAAATAATGTTATGGTTGGGGGTCACTACAACATGAGGAACTGTATTAAAGGGTCGCGGCATTAGGAAGGTTGAGAACCACTGCCCTATAGGCTGGAGCTCTTACTCATCTGTGTGAACCTCTCTCACCCCTGTTAGCACAATACCTGGTACAGCCAGCCATGGGCAAACTATGGCCCGCGGGCTGGATCCGGCCCGTTTGAAATGAATAAAACTAAAAAAAAAAAAGACCGTACCCTTTTATGTAATGATGTTTACTTTGAATTTATATTAGTTCACACAAACACTCCATCCATGCTTTTGTTCCGGCCCTCCGGTCCAGTTTAAGAACCCATTGTGGCCCTCGAGTCAAAAAGTTTGCCCACCCCTAGAATAGGCCTTCTGTAATAGATGTGCTGCATAAAGGAATTAATGCACATGGCTTCATGCCACTAACGGCCTTGACCAAGTTAACTTATTTTCTTCTGTGATTGAGGTTAAGTGATGTGAATGGTGGCCTCGCCTCAAGTTTAGCTGTGCCCTCCATTGGCACTGTATGTCTGAGTGCTGGGTGGGCCTAGGGAGGCAACTTGCAGGGGGGCCTGGGGAGCTATCTGCCCTGGCATTGGTCCCTCAGCCCAGCCCCACTGCCCTATGTCTGTGAAACGTAGGCTGCAGGGAAGCAGAGGCTGTTTCACAGTGTTTCCTGAGCCGAGGCCAAGCCTTGATGTGCAGTTGACCAAGAGTCACAGAGCAGAGGAGAGAGTCACTAGTCCTGCTTCAGCACACAGCAAGCACAGCATGGTTTCGGAATTCTGCAGGACTAGAAGGAATGCACGGCCGCTGTGGAATCTTGAAAGATTGTATCTATCACAAGGGCATGAGACAGAGTGACTCAGAGGCCCAGGGTCAGGTGGGCCCCAGGGCAGTGGCACTGGAGGGTCCTGCGCAAATGACTCCATGACAGAGGGGGGCAGGGCCTCACTGACGCAGGGGCCCAGCAGCAGGAAGCCATGGAGATGACACATGGTGGTGGAGCGTACCATTCGTGAGCTTGTGCGAGACAGACTCCCAGAAGCAATCAGAGGGGACTTCTTCAAAAGCATTTTTCTTGGGGCTGTGGTGGTAGTCCTGCAGGAGCAGGTAGCACTCAGAATTATGTTATTTATGGAATTATGTGGGGTTCTACTGATAGCCAGGGGCAGATTCTAATGGAAGGCACATGGGCGACAGCTATAAGATTTCTGTACCTTTTTAAAATGAGATTTTATTTTGAAATCTTTTAAACAAGCTAAAAGGAATAAGGAAACTATAACAAACATCTGGGTGCTCACCATGCAGCCTAAGAAAAAACCGTTCACAGTAACTGAGCCCTGTGTGCTCTTCTAGGCCAGCTTTTCCTGCTGCCCACCCGGGGGTAGCTGTTCTCCTGAATCTGCTTTCTGCCCACTTTCTTCCCCTCCACTGTCCCTCCCATCTCTGCTCTCACCCCCGGGGACCACCATCAAGGCCACCAGAGTGTGGATTTGGCTCTAGGATGAGACAGGATGGGAGTGTGGGAGTGAGATGTCCTTTCGCCCTGTCTGGATGCTTTTGTATTTTTCATGGTGAAATGCAGGTTCCCTGATCATGATACTACCGTTTAGGTAAAAAAAAAAAAGGGGGGGGCATTTTTTTTCCCTTTCCCAGGCCAAACTTTGAGTCCCAGCATTCCTTTGCTAATTCTTCCCCTTAGCCATACCCTGACCTCCGGTTAGATCCCCACTGGCCATCGAACACACATCTTCAATCAGTGCAATACACCCGAACATCTACCTAAAGGGAACATTTGTTCAGGGAAAAGTTTATTGGCATTTGCCACCATTTGCCTCATAGTTCCTGAAGCTTTATGCCCTTATGCGACAAAGGTAGTCCTTCTCTTTTTGCCAAGATCCTTTGCTTCTCTGAACTATAGTAATTCTAAAAGAACCAGTATCTGGCCCCACCTCTATGAAGTCTTTCTAGGTTTGATGGTATTTCTTTGTAATTTATCCTCTTAGGAGGATCGAGGAGAAGGTTTGAGCCACTCGTGTTTGCATGCATTTGGTAAAGTTATGTTGTCATGTATGAATCGGCCCCTCCAACTAACTTGCAGGGAGGACACTCATTTCTGTTTAAACTCTTATAACAGTGATGTAGGTCTACTGTCTAAGCTCTTTTTAAAATCTGGGTTTTTGTTGTTGTTTTTTACCAGCTGAATTATTTCCTTTTTCTGGAGAGAGAGGTTTCTCTGTTGAAGGAGCGTGCCTCCAACTCCCATCTGCCCTCCAGCTGGAAGCACATCTTCAATACAATGAAACAGAAGTAGATTCTGAGTTCCAGTCAAGACCGTGGAGTAAGTGGACACTGCACTCACCTCCTCCCGTGACACATTGAAAATGACAGCGAAGTTATAAAAAATCAACCTGGATAAGCATCTGAACAGAAGATCCATGACCAAGGATATAAAGAGAAAGTCACATCAAGACTGGTAGGGAGGTCTGGCCTGTGTGGCTCAGGGGTTGAGCGACGACCAAGAGGTCACCATTTTCATTCCAGGTCAGAGTACATGCCCGGATTGTGGGCTCGATCCCCAGTAGGGGTGTGCAAGAGGCAGACGATCGATGTTTCTCTCTCATGGATGTTTCTATCTCTCTATCCCTTCCCCTTCCCCTCTGTCTAGAATCAATAAAAACAGAAGCTGCTGGAACCCCAGGTGTGCTCTGAAAACACCAGCACCAAAACTGTGGCTCCCAGGCACTCACCTTAGGCTCCTGCGGAGGCGGAGGGGCAGTGGCTCCAGGGGCGCCAGAGACACACAGGGAGAAACTGCGTTGTGTGACTCCGGGGTGAGGGCTGGAGGGACAGCTGCCATTGTCGCTGGACTGAGCCTCTCTCCTGGGTGGCCAAATCTGAGCCTGCATTAACCTTGTGAATTCCACTAGCTCCACCCTCAGGACTACCTGAGACCCAGCCCTACCCAACCTGCACATGGCCCCAGGTTCTTTCGGAGATAACAGGCCTGGGCCCGCATTGCAGTCTTTCTTCAAAAACACTCAAGGAATTCTGACAAGTATAGGGGGTGTCAGGCACAAACTGGGAGAAACTCAGTTGTGTGGCTTCAGGGTGAGGGCTGGCGGGACAGCTGCCAGTGTCCCTATGTTGAGCTCTCCTCCCATGTGACCAAATATAAATCTGCACCAGCCTGATTAACTCCACTAGCTCCACCCTGAAGACTCTGAGACCCCACCCCACCACAAAGGGTAGCAGGCCCCAGGCAAGTGGCAGCTGGCAACAATGTACCCTGCAACATTTCTTTTTTTTTTTAGTTTTTTAAAATTTATTTCTATTATTTCATTATTTTTTAAATTTATCTTTATTGTTGAAAGTATTACAGGTGTCTCTTTTCTTTTCCTCCACTGAGAGAGAGGGAGGGAGCGGGAGAAACAATGTGAGAGAGAAACATCCATCACTTGCCTCCTGTACGCACCTCGACTAGGGATCGAACCCACCAACTCAGTATGTGCCCTGACTGGGAATCGGACCTGCCACCTTTGGTGTAGAGGACAATACTCCAACCAACGGAGTCACACTGGCCAGGGCTATCCTGAAATTTCTGATGAGTGGCCACAGGCCCAGAACTGGTATCAAATCTGAATCTGTATTAACTTGGTGAACACCACTCACCCAACCCTGGTGACTCCACGAGACCCTGACGCACCCAACTCACGTTCTGCCCAAGGCTCTGTTCAGCAGCGGAGCCTATGGAGTGCCGGCAGGCAGTGGCAGTGGCAGATCTCAAGGTGCCTTTGGCTTTTGCTGACCTATCCCAGATGCAGTACCCCAGTAGTTGGCCTCGGTTTATTGTGTGGCCTCTCCAACGTGCATCCAGGCCCAGCAAAAGCAGCTACCAACTGCAGATTGCTTTGTAGCTCCCAACAGATAACCTCAGGCCAGTCATAGGCAGCATCTGACATAATCTGCACTGGAGTCCCTCCCAAGAGACCTAAAATGCCTGGTGGCTGGCTTCAGACTCCAACAGAGCACCACTCAACTGGCTCCATAAGGGACAGACCCAAAGGGAGGTCCTGGCAGGCACCAGATCCAGTTGGGGCAAATTACACTCTGTGGTGGCAGCCCCCACACAGCAGATCCTATGCTATGGTTGTGGCCAGTCCTCACAGCCAGCCAACCTGAGTGTCAATCCCACCCACTGAAGTGCCAACAGCAATCAAAGTTCACCTACAACAGGAAGGCACACACAGGGACACTCTTTAACTAGACTTATCAAGAAAAAAGAGAGAAGGCCCAAATAATAAAATCAGGAATGAAAGAGGAGAATTAAAAATGACACCACAGAAATATGAAAGTTTATAAAAAAATACTAGCAACAATTATATGTCAACAAACTGGACAATCTGGAAGAAATGAATAAATTCCTAGAAACACAATATTCTAAGACTGGATCAGGAAGAAACAGAAAATCTGAACAGACTGATTACTACCACAAAATAGAATCTGTATAAAAAAAAACAACACCCCAATAATCAAAAGTTTTGGACTAGAATGGTTTCACAGGTGAATTTTACCAAACATCCAAAGAAGAATTAACACCTATCCTTCTCAAACTATTCCAAAAAAAATTCAAGAGAAGGGAAAGCTCCCAAGCTCATTTTATGAGGCCACCATTATCCTGATTCCAAAAAATATACAAACATACTATAAAAAAAACGAAATTTATAGGCCAATATCCCAATGATCATTGTTGCAAAAATCCTCAACAAAACATTATCATACCAAATACATTAAAAAGATCATACACCATGATCAAGTGGGTTTTGTTTCTGGGATGCAAGGCTGGTTCAATATCTGCAATCAGTTAACATGATATACCACATAAGCAAAATGAAGGATAAAAATCATATGATCATATCAAGAGAGGAAGAAAAAGCATTTGACAAAATCCAGCACCCATCCTATATAAGAAAAGCCAATACGCTAAGTGTCTGGTGGACCGGTTGGCCATTCAACCAATCAAAGCATAATATGCTAATGATATGCTAAGGTTGCCCAAGCACTCGCTATGACATGCACTGACCACCAGGGGGCAGACAATTGACCAGTCAACCAGTGGCTATGACATGCACTGACCACCAGGGGGCAGATGCTCTGACCGGTATGTTAACTTGCTGCTGGGGTCCAGCCAATTGGGACTGAGCAAGATGGGCTGGAGCCCTCCTGTGGTCCCTCCCTGGCTGGCCAACTTACTGTGTCCCCCCCCCCCCCCCCCCCCCCCCCAGCCCTGATCGTGCACCGGTGGGGTACCTCAGCCTGGCCTGTGCCCTCTTGCAATCTGGGCCCCCTTGGGGGATGGTGGAGAGTTGGTTTCAGCCCGATCCCACAGGCCAGGCTGAGGGACCCCACTGGTGCACGAATTCGTGCACCAGGCTTCTAGTTTATGATAAAAACTCTAAATAAAGCAGGAATACAGCAAACATACCCCAACATAATAAAGGCCATATATGACAAATACACAGCTAACATTATACTCTTTAGGGAAAAACTAAAAGCAGTTTTCTTAAGATTAAGAACAAAAAGGGTTGTCTACTTTCACCACTTTTATTTAACATACTGTTGGAAGTCCTAGCCACTGCAATCAGACAAGAAAAAGAAATAAAAGGCATCCAAATTAGAAAAGAAGTAAAACTGTCATTATTTGCAAAGGGCATAATACGATATAGAGAAAACACTAAAGATTTATCCAAAAAACTATTAGAATTGACAAATGAATTCAGTAAAGTAGCAGAATACTAAATTAATATTCAGAAATTGGTTGCATTTTTATACACCAATAATTAACTACCAGAAAGAGAACTTTAAAAACAATCCCATTTATAATTGCATCGAAGAATACCTAGGAGATAAAAGACCTATACTCAGAAAATTATAAAACATTGAAAATAGAAACTGAAGAAGATACAATTAAATGGAAGCATATACCATGTTCATGAATAGGAAGAAAGAAATAACATTGTCAAATGTCTATACTGCCCAAAGCAATCTTTAGATTCAATGCAATCCTTACCAAAATACCAATGACACTTTTCACAGAAGTAGAACAAATATTCCTAAAATTTATATAGAACCACAAAAGACCCCAAATGGCCACAGTAATCTTGAGGTAGGAGAACAAAGTTGGAGGTATCATGCTATCTGATATTAAACTATACTACAGGGTTATAATAATCAAAACAGCATCATTTTGGCATAAAAACATTCATAGATCAATGAAACAGAATAGAGAGCCCAGAAATAAGCCTACACCAATATGGTCAATTTATTTATGACAAAGGAGGCAAGAACATACAATGGGATAAAGACAGAAACATTGAACAGACTGTCAAACTACAGCGGGAAGTGGGAAGGTGAGGGGTGGATGTTGGGGGGGGGGGGTAAGAGATCAACTGAAGGACTTGTATGCATGCATATAAGCACAACCAACAGACACAAGACACCGGTGTGTGTGTGTGTGTGTGTGTGTGTGTGTGTGTGTGAAGGCAAGTACCGGGGGGTAGGAGGGGAGGTTAATGAGGGAGGGGGAGGGAGACATATGTACTACTATTTGTAAAACCTTAAACAATAAAATAAAATAAAAAAAAAGAGATGCTAAGGAAAAAAGAGAGATGCTAAGAAAAAAAGATAGTCTATTCAATAAATGGTGTTAAGAAAATTGGATATAAGCAAAAAAATGAAACTAGGTCACCTTCTTATACCATATATAAGAATAAACTAAAAATGGATTAAAGACTTAGATGTAAGACCCCAAACCATAAAACTCCTAGAAAAAAACATAGGCAGTAAACTTTTGGACATTTCTGTGATATATTTTCTAGCGCAGGGGTGGGGGACATTAAGCCCGGGGACATATAAAGCCTGCAAAATCATTTGGTCTGGCCCTGCCAAGGCATTAGGGTGAGTTAATTAAATGTTTGACCAAATATAGCAGGCTAATTTTTAAAAAAAATATTTTTATTGATTTCAGAGAGGAAGGGAGAGGGAGAGAGAGATAGAAACATCAATGATGAGAGAGAATCATCAATCGGCTGCCTCCTGCATGACCCCTCCTGGGGGTCGAGCCTGCAACCTGGGGAAGGGGCCCTGACCAGAATTGAACCCGGGACCCTTCAGTCCACAGGCCAAACCAGCTAGGGCTAATTTTTAAGTTGATAATTTTGTATGGCCCGTGAATGATGTTATTAATATCCAAATGGCCCCTGGCAGTAAAAAGGTTCCCACTCCTGTTCTAGGGTGAGGCAAACAAAAGAAAAAAGAAACAAATGGGACTATATCAAACTAAAAAATTTTGCACAGCACAGGAAACCATTAACAAAACAAAAAGCAAACCTACTCAATGATGCCTCTGATAAGGGGTTAATATCCACAATTTATAAAGAATTCATGCGACTCAACACCCCAAAATCAAACAACCCAATTAAAAAATAAGCAGAGGACCTGGAAAGACACTTCTTCAAACAGGACATACACATGGCCAACAGACATATAAAAAGATCCTGAATTTCAGTGATTATCAGAGAAATATAAATTAAAACAGTGAGAAATCACCTCACACTTGTCAGAATGGCTATCAGCAATAAATCAACAAACAGCAAGTATTGGCGACGATGTGAAGAAAAGAGAGCTCTCGTACTATTTGTGGGATTGTAAATTGGCGGAGTCACTATGGAAAACAGTGTGGAGGTTCCTCAAAAAATTAAAGAAAACTAACTACCTTATGACTCAGTAGTTCCACTTTTGGGTATACAGTGGGGCCTTGACTTACGAGTGTCCCGACTAATGAGTTTTTTGAGATACCAGCTGTCTCTCGGCCGATTTTTTGCATTGCGTGGTCTGGGAACGAATTAAACTCGTAAGTCAAGGCCCCACTGTATATCCGAAGAAATCCAAAACACTAATTTGAAAAGATATATGCTCCCCTGTGTTTATTGCAGCATCATTTATAATAGCCAAGATATGGAAGTAACCCATGTGCCCATCAATAGATGAGTAGATAAGAAAGATGTATATTACTCAGGCATAAAAAAGAATGAAATCTTACCATTTGTAACAACATAGATGGAACTATAGGGTATTATACTAAGTGAAATAAGTCAGACAAAGACAAATACGTTCCTTATGATTTCACTTATATGGGGAATCTAAAGAACAAAATAAGTGAACAAACAAAACTGAAACAGCCTCATAGATGCAGAGAACAAACTGAGGGTTGCCAGACAGGGCTGGGTGAAAAAGGTGAAGGGATTGAGAACGATAAATTAGTTACAAAACAGTCATGGTGATGTAACGCTCAGTATACAGAATAAAGTCAATAATATTGTAATAACTATGTATGGTGTCAGGTGGGTATGAGAATGATTGGGGGATGACTTCATAAATTTTATAATTTTTTAATCACTATGCTTAACACCTGAAACTAATATAAAATAACTAGAGGCCCGGTGCACAAAAATTTGTGCACTGGGGGGGGGGGTCCCCCAGCCCGGCCTGTGCCCTCTCGCAGTCTGGGACCCCTCGGGAGATAACGACCTGCTGGCTTAGGCCTGCTCCCAGGTGGCAGAGGGCAGGCCCAATCCCTAGGTGCAGCCCCTGGTCAGGCTCAGAGCAGGGCTGATTGGGGAGTTGGGGCGCCGCCCCCGTCATGCACAGAGCAGGGCGGATCGGGAGGTTGCGATGCCACCCTCAGTCATGCTCAGGGTAGGGCCGATTGGGGGGTTGGGGCACCGCCCCCTGTCACACTCAAGGCAGGGTCGATGGGGAGGTTGCAGCGCCACCCCCTGTCACGCACAGAGCAGGGCCGATCAGGGGGTTGGGGCGCCACCCCCTGTCACTCACAGAGCAGGGCCAATCAGGGGGTTGGGGCGCTGCCCCCTGTCACACACAGAGCAGGGCCCATCAGGGGTGTTGGGGCACCGCCCCCTGTCACACACAGAGCAAGGCGGATAAGGGGGTTGGGGTGCCACACCCTGTCACACTCAGGGCAGGGCCAATGGAGAGGTTATGGCTCTACCCTGTCACACACAGAGCAAGGCCTGTGGAGGGGGGTTGGGGCGCCACCCTCTATCACCCACAGAGCAGGGCCGATCAGGGGGTTGGGGCGCCGCCACTGTCACACTTGGGGCAGGGCCGATGGAGAGGTTATGGCTCTACCCTGTCACACACAGAGCAGGGCCCGTGGGGGGGGGAGGGGTTGGGGTGCCTCACCCTGTCACACACAGAGCAGGGCCGATCAGGGGGTTGGTGCGCTGCACCCTGTCAAACACAGAGCCACAGGGCAATCGGAGGATTGGGGAGCTCCCCCCCATCAGGCACAGAGGAGGGTGGATAGGGAGGTTGTGGTCCCGCCCCCTGTCACACACAGAGCTGCAGGGTGATCAGGGGGTTTGGGCGCTGCCCCCTGTCACGCTGATCCTGGTGCCGGGAGGCATATTACCCTTTTACTATATAGAATAGAGGCCTGGTGTATGGGTGGGAGCCGGCTGGTTTGCCCTGAAGGGTGTCCTGGATCAGGGTGGGGGTCCCCACTGGGGTGCCTGGCCAGTCTGGGTGAGGGGCTGAGGGCTGTTTTCCGGAAGCGAGTGACTGAAGCTTCCAACCGCTCCTTGTTTTCTTTTTTTTTTTTTTATTCTGGGCCAGCTTTAGCTCTGAGGCCTCACCTCTGAAAACATCAATACAATGTTGCTAAAGCCCGGCTGAATGAAAGCCGGTTTCTGGTGTTTTGTTTATCTTCTTATTTGCAACATAGTACATAGTTTCTTAGAGTTGTAGCTCAGAGGCCGGCTAGTGAGGTGGGGAACGTTGGAGTCCTCCTTCACTGCAGCAAGCAAGCCTCATGTTCGCTTCCAGCTGCCTGGCTGCCGGCCGCCATCTTGGCTGACAGTTAATTTGCATAAGGATATGCTGATTAGCCAATGGGAAGGGTAGCGGTCGTACGCTAATTACCATGTTTCTCTTTTATTAGTGTAGATATCAAATGTCAACTATAATTGAAAAATATTTTTTTATATGTTTATTGATTTCAGGGGGGAAAGGAGAGGGAGAGAGAGATAGAAACATCAATGATGAAAGAGAATCATTGATTGGCTGCCTCCTGCACCCCTCCTCCCCCACTGGGGGGGTCGAGCCAGCAACCCAGGCATGTGCCCTGATTGGGAATCGAACTGTGACCTTCTGGGTCATAGGTTGAGGCTCAACCACTGAGGCATGCTGGCTGGGCGAAAAATATATTTTTTAAAGAAGTCAATTCTCTCTATCGCCCCCCAAAATAAAACAGTAAAACAATGCTTCAAAATAATACTGCTCTGACATCAGTTTCTTGAATGAATGGTTGCTGGTGTATGTCCATATAACCCTGAGGCTGTCTCAGTGAAAACAATAATTCTAGGAAAGAAGTTTATATACGAAGGATATAATTTCTATCCATAGGAAACTGAATCTAGGCCTTTGTGACACACTTTAGAATATAGATTTAATTATAGATACAATTAAACTGTGAAGGAAAAATAATAAAGTTATCATGGGGACTCTAAGAATATGTTTTTAGTGCAGAGGAAAGGCCAGATCTTCAAGGAAGCGTAATCATTCACAAGCCACAGAAACCTCAACATGTACTGCTCTTGTTAAAAGTATCTAAGTATTTCTATTCCATAAACTTATTTTCTGCTGTTCACTTTATGCATCTGGATAATAAATTTACACATGACTTTTATAGCTGGAATCAAATCCTGGTTTTTTTCCTGTTATACCATAAAATGTCTAAATAAATATTGATTTCTTTTCTGGGAAGGTCAGACCTGGATGAAAGCATATATTTATTCTTATTGCTAGAGAAATAGTCCATTATGTGCTTTGGCTATTTTGAGTATAGTGTTTATTATTTATCTTATATATATGACACTTTGTTAGGTGCTGTCCTATTTTGTAATTAATAGATCACACAGATCGGTATATGATTATGATTTCTATGTATAGGAACAAAAAGAGAAATGGATTCACCATCTTACGTATCCATTGTCCATGTGTATATATCTTTTCTCACTAAAGTAAATTATAATCTTTTTGCATGCAGGGATATTTTCTAACACCTCTTTTGCATCTGATACAGCCTGGAATAGTGTTCATTCAGCATGTAGCAGATGCTCAATAAATACTTGTCATTTGTTGTCTAGGTTCAAAAGGGACAATAATGGATAGAGGTGCCCAAGAAGGCCCGTTGGCTGGTGCTCCCAGAGGCTCCCATGGAGTGGCCTTTTTTGGAATATTTATCATGGTAAGCATCTAGAAGCTCTGCTGCACCAGCAAATGGAATTTGGGAGTTCTTAAAGTTGACACTGATTGGCTCACAGACTCATAAGAGACTGATGTATACATCAGAATGACAAATAATGCCCATAAATGCCAGTTAATTAAGATAGACCACTCTTCAGTGCTCGGAGAGCTTTCATTTGCCAACCAGGCACCACCGTTCCCCAAGTCAGAGTGAGGAAGACTCATAGTCATCAGAGACTGCAACAGGAGTGTGGAGTCAGAGAAAAGGGAGGTGAAATCTCACCTAAGCTAATCTCACCTCCCTTTGTGGAGAGCATACTTATCATGTCACAAGGCTGAACGAGCCCTGAGGTGCAAGGTCTAGCTATCTAATCTGGACATTCCTGGATGCCCAGTGCCAACCCTGGTCTTAGACTTGGCATTGATACAGACCTCTTCTACTGGCCCATTCATTCTTCAGATTTACTAATGACATAGATGATTTGGACTGAAGGTTTGAGTCCCCCAAAATTCATATGTTGAAATCCTAACCCCCAATGTGTTAATAATAGGAAGTGGGGCCTTTGGGATGCAATTAGGTCATGAGGGTGAAATCCTCCAGAATGGGATTAATGTCCCTCTAATAAGAGACATGTGGAATCTTGCTTTTCGCTCTCCACCATGTGAGGTTACAAGAAGACAGCCAACTGCAAACGAGGAAGTTGGCCCTCATCAGACACAGGGTTCTGCCAGGACCTCGATCCTCAATTTCCCAGCCTCGACAACTGTAAGAAATAAAAGTTTCTTTTTTAAGCCACCCCATCTATGGTATTCTGTTTAGCAGCCCAAACTGACTAAGACAACAGATTTCAGTTATACTCCACTTGCTAACATCTGGGAGACCTACCACGCTAGGACACTTATGTGTTGAATTTATTTGAAATGTTTTTTGGTAGAATTCTTGGGTGCTTTTATGGTGGCAGCTTAAGAAGAGAATAGAAATAGACTAGGAGAAAGCTTTTCCGCTTTAGGATACTGTGTTAGTTTGAAGTTACTGAGCAATGAAACCAATTTATTATTAGGATCAAGGAAGGAAAAGCAAATGGAGCTCTTCTCTGCTCATTAATTGATAGAATAGAACCAGGCAGGTTTTCTAGTGAAAACATTTAATAAGAAAAATCATTTTCGTTTTTCTTATTTAAAGGCCAAAAGCCATCTGGAAAGCTTTTTAATTTTAAGACCTCATGAAGACAGCAAAGAAAGTAAAATAGATGACACTTATACAAAAAGTAGCAGACAGTCACTTCTAATTTGAAAGCCAGTGACCTGAAATATGCATTCAGCTTTCTAAAACATGTTGCAAAGTAGCGAGGGCTGATGTAATTCGAGATTCTCCTAGGTATTTTAGAATTCCGAGTCTTCCTAGGATAACTTCAAATTATCTTTCCTTCTGACTCTTTCCCAGTGGGTAAAAGAATTAAAAACGAAAAGCTTGAATTCTAAGGCTATTTTATAGTGTTTCTAGGTGTTTCGGTTCACTAAATTTATTTTAATTACAAATTTTAGGGTAACAAATTAACCAAAAGGTATACCTGTATAATTAAGAAACTCAATGCCTCGTATAGAACATAAATATCATACGTAGTCAATGTTAGCTGAATTAATCTGAATTATAATTTAGAGATTTGACTAATAGTTACTTAGAAATATTCCTTTCTCTTCTAAACAGTACTTTTTGTGGTTCATAAACACTATGAAAGCAAAAAAAATATTGCTCCATTTTATAAAAAAAAAAAAAGATCAACCCCCCCATATCTTGGTTAAAAAATCTTGGGTTCTGCCCTGGCCAGGTGGCTCAGCTGGTTGGAGCATAGTCCCACACACCAAAAGGTTGCAGGTTCAATTCCAGGTCAGAGCACATACATAGGTGGGGGGTTCCATTGCTGGTCGGGGAGTGGATGGGAGGCAACCAATTGATGTTTCTCTCTCTCTCTCTCCCCCTTCTTTTCTCCTTAAAATCAATAAAAACATATCCTCAGGTGAGGATTTAAAACAAATCTTGGGTCCTAATACTTTTCGTTATTCCATTAAAAAAAAATTGATGTATTACTACATCCCAATACTAGAAAACAATCCACTAGTTAGAGTTTAAACTTGAGACCCAACTTGTATGTTAAGCATTCTCTATTTCAGAAAAAAAAACACCAAAAAAAAACTGGTCTGAGGTTGACCATCCTGGGATTAACTGAAGAAGTTTACTCCTCCAGACCACAAACTTGGTCTTTCATTAGAGAAATTTTCTACTATACAGTTTGTTCACTGTTGGACTTCTGAGAGTTTGGTATAAACCCTGTAATTTGGTGATTATCTGGTCTTACAATGCCCATGTTAATTGCAAATAACACTAGAGACTTGAGTATTAGAGCAAATGGGCCAACTAAAGGGAATTGACTCACCATATGAACATCATTTGCCTTCATGATGCAACTAAATAAGCATAATGGTCAAAATTATCTGATGTAGAGGTCCAATGACTTATAATAATAAAAGTGTAATATGCAAATTGACCGAATGGCCGAACAGCAGAATGACCATCCAGACATTCTTCTGGATGACCTTCTGGACGAAGCCGGGACTGTGAGGGCCGAGGCAGCCAGGGCTGCGAGGTGGTAGGGCCTGTGAGGCAGCTGGGTCTGCGAAGGCCTACTCTTGCACGAATTTTGTGCATTGGGCCTCTAGTTCTTAATAAAAAGATAAATACATGAGATGAGTTTCTTCATATCTAGAGAAAGAGATATGAAGTCAAAATTCCAGTGACTCAGCAGGGGAAGGATGGAATTCCAAGGAAGGGGTGGGTAGTGTTAGTGCACGGGGAATTCCACAAAGGTCGATAACATTTCCGCCTCCCCGTAACCAGCTTAGCAAATAGAGCAAAGCTCTGCCTGGATACACAGATAGGGTTTGAAGTATCTGTTCATTCCTTCATTCAACATTGCATACTGGCCTTTGGGGAAATAAAAGTGAATAAAATGTAGTGTTGTTTTTTAAAATCTAGAGTTGCCTTCAATTTGTCAGGGAAAACAGACCTGTGAACAAATAAATATACCAAGTAAGTGATAATAATTAACATAGATAAAAGGTGCTATGGGAAATCCAAGGTGAGAAATCAGTTGCTTTGACGGGGGACCTCTGGGAAGGTATTTTCCAGAGGATGACTATTGAGCTGGACTTTTGGGGTGAGTAAAAAAGCCATCATTTAAAATCTTTTGAATTTTCTCCTCAATTTATGACTACAGGGAAAGAAAAGATAAAATGGCTTTGCTTCTTCTAATCTGCAGTTGGCATCCTAAGTCCTCTCTAGGGGCGATAGGCTCTAGGGAGAGTGACAGGTAACATTTTATAGCATTTTTTCTGTCTGACTTTTGAAAGCCTGGAGTGCCTGAGCATAAGATAGAGTGAGAGGTGTGAAAGCACAGGATATGGCTAGAAAGGAATTTGCGACTCCATATAGAGTTAAATAGAAGTGAATCTGATTTAAATGAATCACACATGATTCTTGTGCACCATCCTTTACCCTTTGGATGGCATTTGTCCATACCTCATTTAATTTTCTCAACTACCCTGAGAAGTGGTAGTTCTGTTTTACAGATGAGGAAGCCCAGATCTGCTAAATCTTTATCCAAAGTCAGAGTAAAAGACAAGGTTTCCAGATTTAACCCTGCTACTGTGCATTCCTGGATGTGTTACTTTACAAGGCTGGGCCCAATGATGGATGTCCAAACCCTTTTCAGAGAAGTGGGAGAGACAGCCTTCATTTCTGACCACATAACCCAACAGGATACCAGAGTTTGTCTCCTAGCAGTAATTCCGCAATTCAGGCAGAGTTCCCACGGTAAACTAACTCCTTTCTGAAGGGTATGCCTCCCCAGTTCAGCTCTACCATAGCGCTGACAAATGCCTTAATGAGATGGAATTTATGTTCATGAAAGAATCAGGAATTTCCATCCTGCCTCAGCCCTGAGTTTTACAAACATATCATCCTGTTCTGTTTACAAACTATGGAACTTCTGTATTAATGATGCTTCTGAGGATGCTGACTCAGAAGACATACATTTGGAATGTTTGGCTTTCATGGTTACGTGGGAAGAATTAAAGACTCTAAAAAGGGCAGTAGCAGGAAGGAAGAGCATCAGACAGCAACACTTTCTGTATCACAATTTTTGTCCAAACGAGGCCCCTAAACGGTAGTTTCCCATCTTCTTCATAAAGGAAAGAGAAATGGTGAGGGAGTATTAGATCCTCCCTAGTGGGTCCCCACTAAAAAAAAATAAAAAATCAGGAACTACACAACAGTACTGATTAGAGAAACAGCAGGGCTGTTCAAGGAAGGAGTGGGCAGAGGTGCACACCTACTGCAGTTGCAAGGGTGCCTTGGGAAGGAGGCGGTGGAATTATAGTTGCTGAGGTTGCTTGTCTCCGAACCAGCACGATAGCCCATCCTGCTCCTCTGTTTGTTCGCTTCCTGTTTAGTTATTTCCCATATTAGTCCCTGGAGTTGTCCAGAAAGACCTGCCAACAAAGCAAGGTTTTCTGTGGGAATCGAACATGGGCGGGCTGCTGTTATTCTAAGCAAGCACAGGAGAGCAACCGGCTCCGGAAATAAAGGACTCTTTCATTACCTAGTGGCTGGTGCCGGCTCTGGGAGTCATCAAGCTTTCGTTTGGAGAGCCCTGAAGTGTGCAAAATTCCCACTGCATAGCAAGGCCGGAGAGCCTTCGGAAAATAAGAGCACATACTGAGCCATCTTCGGCATCTCCCAGCTGGATTCCTGAGCGGCCCAGGAAGATGGAAGCCGGAGCGGTGAAGATGTGACACGGGATAGTGTATGTCACTCACAGTGGAAAATATGAACATCGAAAGAATTTCCTATTCTAAACAATGTGCAGTTTATAATACACTCCCCGGAGACGCTCCTGAATGTACAGGCTGACGGCTGCTATTTATAGTGGCTGATGTGTACTTTACCGAGATTTTTATTCCAACAAAGGAACTGTATGTGATGCAGGGAGTTATTAACATGGAAAATAAACCCTCATATTTTTAACTTAGTCCATTGGTACTAATCTCAACTACAACATCACTGTTCACTGATCTACACTAGCTGGAAGGAAGGCCAGGGCTAATTATGAAATCTGTTACAAGAAATTCAGTTTTGAAAATATGTTCAGTCTACCTGGTGACTTCTGCCAGGCTAGCAAAACATTAAAAACTTGTTTAAAAACTGCATAGATAAAACTGATTTATAATGAGCAAATTAGGCTTTTAAATGTAAATGTGAATGCTTCCAAAGTTTTTTTAAAAAGTTTTAAAAACTAAGTGTTTTTAAAATTCAAGTGTTTAAAAACTACACCGTGGAATGTAGCTTACATATTTAACATGCTAATCAAATCCTTTACTTATAAATAGTGTAAAGTTATACTTTTCTACGATCTCAGAATAAATGATAAAAATAAAAAAATGGAGGAATCTGAATTACTGAAGACTTACAATAGACTGAAACTGGTTTTCCAACTGCTGATGAGCGCTGCTATAGTTAGCAAACTAGTGAAAAGCACTGATTTTAGTCACAAATTATGCACATGATTCCTCTTTAACCTCATTCACAGATGAAGGAGAATCTATTTACATAGCCAAACCATTCCAACATGCTCATGTGTTATGCCCAGTGGTACTTTTTTTTTAAAATAAATTTTTATTAATTTCAGAGAGGAAGGGAGAGGGAGAGAGAGACAGAAACATCAATGATGAGAGATCAATCATTGATTGGCTGCCTCCTGCATGCTCCCTCCTGGGGATCAAGCCTGCAATCCAGGCATGTGCCCTTGACCAGAAACGAACCCAGGATCCTTCAGTCTGCAGGCCGATGCTTTATCCACTGAACCAAACCAGCTAGGGCATCAGTGATACTTTCTTGTAACACTGTTAAGGACCTTTGGAATAATAAAGATCAAGAACTTCCCCAGAAGACTTCAAGTCAATTGAGGTAGATTTCCCTTGACCAAGAATTTGAAATAGTCTAATCATTCCCATCTGCCATTCCCACCTGGCCACATGATGGCTACAAATGCAGACCTCCTCTACCTGGTTTATCAGTGAGAAAACCAACAGGCAGGGTAGATACAGTCAGCATACATATTTGATAGTCTTCATTCCATTTTTATTTGATTTTGATGAGAATTCTTTGCTCGTCAGACTTCTTCTAATACTTCTCCAAATTTCCCAGCTTGAGACAGCAGAAGGACCCCTTTGGTCCAGTGTGTTTAGAAAGGCAGGCTTCTTGTCCTCTCTAAAGCAGTAACGAAAGTCTCTCAACAATATATATATATAAACTCGTACTAATAATATAGAGAAAGTTGTGTGCCTGGTTCCCGCTGCAGGGAGTTCCACTGGTGTTGGAAATGCTCTAGTTCTTAAGCTAAGTGTTAAGTTTACAGTGTATGCATTTTAATGATTTATAACTTCCATGTACATTACATATTATATGTATTGGCTTTTTCATTATTAGAATGAATAAAATCAGTAATGTAGACTAAAATGGCTAAAAGTCATTTTGCAAAAACTAGGCACATCTTTCTTTATTAGGACAGTACTTAAATATAAATTGTTGAGAGGCCTTTGGTTACTGCTTTTGTGGTACTGAAACCATAATTATGTAATATGGAAAAAGAAATAATTCCACAAGGCAAATAAACTATTTGAAATATATGATTAATTGAATAATAGATGTATAGATGATTGAGAAAAAGGCCTTGATGTGTTAGATACCAAACTATCCTGCATTTTTATCTTGATTTTAAACCAGGAGGGGAAATGAGGGAAGAGTCTTAAAAGCAAGGAGCAGGTTTTCTTTTCAGTATAGAGACTTCATATCCATAATTCTCCCATCATGTTCAAGGTGGCTGCCAAAACAGGTTTAAACAAAGCAGAGATCAGACACCAGATTGTCTGAAGATATGGGGACTGGGCCCATGTTCAGTGATTCAGAAACCCCAGAAGGAAGCTGCTGAGGAGCTGAGTTTCTTAGGAGATGACACTGGAGAGAGCTTTTCTGATAGCACCTCCCTTACCATGTCCTCTACTCAGCTGAAAATAGCGACAACAGGTAACATTAATGAGCACTAATCATATATTCATATATAGCTATAATAATAAAAGCATAATATGCACATCGACCAAACGGCCGAACAGCGGAATGACCATCCAGAAGACTTTCTGGATGAAACCCGGGCTGTGAGGGCCGCTGAGGCAGTCGGGGCTGCGAAGGCCTACTCTTGCATGAATTTTGTGCATCAGGCCTTTAGTATCATATATTACCTAATCATCCATCCATCCATCCATCCATTTATTTCAATCTATCTAGTGCTTTATAGTCTACATGAAACTTTATGAGGGAGAACTGTTATAATGGCCATTTTCCTGATGGAGGAAATGGGCTTAGAAAGACTAAGTAGAGTTATCCTTGGTGACCCACCTGGGATTCAAACCCAGGTCTGAATGATCCTGCTTTCTGGAAGGCAACATGTCTGTGTCCGTTCCCATCTGCCCTATCCTCCCAAAGACAGTAGCAGTAAAGGTAAAACACCAATCCTCTTAGGATTCAAGTCAGTTTTTATTTCTTTCATATTTAGAGAGAAATATCCTTTGAATTACTAAAATGAAACTGGTAAGGATGAAGAAATCCTACATAATAACTAAGTATCATAATTAAGCTTTGTTTAAAGAAATCTTGCCAAGACCACATAGATCAAATAAAAGACTTCCAAAATTGATGGCAAATCAGGTTCTATTAGCAAAATGATCACAGTTTTTTTCCCCTTCTTGACTCTGATGGCAAAGTCTAATTCCCAGTTTCCTACCAGTTAACTGTTTTCACTCTGCGTAGCCACTTACTTTTCTTTGCTTTTCATTTTATTCACCATGAAGTAATCTGAACTAACCTCCTTTTATTTAGAAATATCCATAAACTTTTTAAATAAAAAAATTCTACATGCAATACACTGTAGTATGCACTATTTATCCTAAAAACATGCTCTATTTTCCTAATCAATAGCCATGGCATTTCTTTCTTTCTTTTTTTTTTTTTTTTTTTAACAGACAGATCCATTCATTCAGGGTCTGCTCTGTGCAGGCAGTCTCTGCCTCGGCTTAGCTGCCTCTGCTTATCTTGAACAGGTCATCATCCCTAGACTTAAGTTTCTTCATATGTAAGATGAAACGTTTAAAATTCATTAGATCAAGGATTTTTGGCCCAGAGTTCGTGGGCCCCCAGAAGGTCTGTGGATGGAGGTCCATGACACCACTGAAAAGAAGTGCCAAGTTTTGTGGGTGCGTGTGTGCGTGTTTCTTGGAGGAGAGTCTATGGCTTTCATCAGAGACTCAAAGTAGTGTGTGGTCCCAAAATGAAAAAGCAGCCTTCACAGCAGAAGATTATCTATCAGGTCATTGACAGCCTTAAGCCTTTCTGAGTGATGATGTGACTAAGTCCCTGTCCTAATGGCGAATCCAGTCTCGCTGAGAGAAATCCAGAGGAAAGCCAGGAACAGTTATGCCAACAGCCTTCTTCGGCTTGAGGGGGAAAACTTGATCTTCTCTGTTTTTGTTTTTCTGTGAAATGGGAATATCATGGGAGATTTTTTGAGGGTAGACAAAACAATGACTGTCTACACATGCAAGCAATTTACCTGAATGACCACAAAGAACAGTGCAATTAGGCCCAATAGCTTCATTTAGTCTGTGGCCACAAAACTGCTTTAAATGATTTTTTCCCCCCATCTTAGGGAGTTACTTGGAACCTTCAACCAAGACAACCACGGAAAAATTCTGTTGATCAATTTATTATAGCGGAAAGGTTTTTTTAAAAAAATATATTTTATTGATTTTTTTACAGAGAGGAAGGGAAAGAGATAGAGAGTTAGAAACATCGATGAGAGAGAAACATCGATCAGCTGCCTCGTGCACATCTCCTATGGGGGATGTGCCCGCAACCCAGGTACATGCCCTTGACCGGAATCGAACCTGGGACCTTTCAGTCCGCAGGCCGATGCTCTAGCCACTGAGCCAAACCGGTTTTGGCTAGCGGAAAGGTTTTGAGATTTGGGATAGGCAAACCAGATTGCACTCCCTAGTGATACGAAGGTAGATATGTTAATTAATCTTTCAGACCTATAGATTCCTCAACTGTAAAATAGGGCTAAAAATAGCCATGTCTACTGTGGACTGAATGTTTGTGTCCCCCCAAGTTCATATGTTAAAACCAGACCCCCAATGTGATGACCTTTTGGGAGGTGAGTAGGCGGAATAAGTGCCCTTATAAAAGCGACTCCAGAGAGCTCCCTTGCGTCTCGGCCAAGAAAGGACACCGTGAAAAGATAGCTGTCTATGCACCAGTAAGTGGACCCTCACCAGACACTGAGTCTGTCAGCACCTTGGACTTGGACTTCCCAGCCTCCAGACCCACGAGGAATACATTTCTGTTATTTGTAAGTCACTCGGTCTATGCTATTCTGTTAGAGGTGCCTGAGGAGACTAAGATAAAATCATAGGGTTGTTTTGACAATTAAATGATATAAAGTGCATCACTTCTCCCAGCACTTGGTTGATGCCAATCAAATAATGGTTCCTTTACTGTCCAACACTAGATGAAAAATCTGTCCGATACTTTTTTCCACTTAAGAACTAACTATTTTTGCTGAACTGCACTCTTCAGGTGAAATTCTGATTTATGTTTATATACTATACTTAAAGTAAATGATATATCATTGATGACTTAGAAATTAACCATATGGTTACAATATGTGATTTTAAAATCCTCATATGCCAATTATATTTGTGTGGTCCACTTCGATGTGACCAAAAGATTGAACTCTTTCCCAACCTTAATAGAAACATCTTAGAATGTATCAAGGTCAATGTAGGAAAGAAGCTTTGTAGTGAGGGTGCAGCAAATTATAATGACCGAAGACAAATGAGTACAAATTCAAAATCTGTAAAATATTATTTTGTACCAAATGTGGTTTGAATAACAACATTAAACATTTGTTGAGCATGTACTACGTGCCAGGCATTGGGTTGATTTCTCTGTGTGGGTTAACTATCTTAACCTTTACAATGACTTTGTGAGGCAGAATAATTATTTGCATTGTTATACATAAAGAAATAGAAGCAAGAGATGTTTAAGTAATTAGACACAAGGTCACCCAACTAGTAGGTTGCCAAATTCAGGATTCGAACCCAGGTCTGTTAGACTGCGTCATCCACACACGACACATCATCCTACCTTTCCTTAGGTGACGGAAGATTTATAATTATAAGTGTCACATATACAGACTGTAAAAATAAATTCACTGCTGCTTTAAACTGTAAGTGTATTAATCCATAGGTATGCCACATTTTTTCCAGCTAGGAATGAAGCTATGGGCCAGCATGTGAGATACTTAATCTAGATTTTCAATTTTTATTAAATGAATGTCACCTTGGGTGGGTCCTGGACTCCTGGTGCTCCACTGATCACCATAAAGTGGGTGCTTTTAGGACCAGAGGAGTTGTTAGGTCAGTGAAAACTGGTCTGAAGGGAAGTTTTGGACAAATTTAGCTACTCTAATAATTCAGACAGTTTTAAAGGAATATGTTATTAACTTCCTAATGGAAAATAATTTTCTGATTACAGAATAACAAAACATTGCATGTGAAAAGATTCTGATTTACAGTTTCAAGGTCACAGTGCTAAGCATTGTGACTAAAATGTTTTTGTGTGTGCATGCATGCTGCATAGTCATTGATTGGCCATGCTATTAAATCATGTAAAAGATTTTGGTGATAGCATTCTGGGAAAGGACAACTTAGAGCCCATGGATTGTTGAAAACTGTTGTTGTTTTTCCAGTGTAGTATAAATGTTTACTTTTGCATGTCTAACCATCAGTATTTCAGAGGCCCATAAAAATGTATGAACGGTGACAACAGCGAGAGTGTTTTCATTCCCTTGATTTATGTCTGTGAGCCTCTGACTCTGATAACCCAATTCTACAATAGAGCCCTTTCTTCTGATCAGAAAGAGAAACTCACATTGGGTGTGGAGAGCATGAGCTGGGAATGTAATGAGTTCACGTCTTGAAAAGTGAGAGAGCTGCTTGTTGTGAAAGCAAACCCAGCACTGGGAGCAGTAACATGTGTGAGTCCAGATCTCTTCATGGATAAAACGGCACTGCAGGTTCCCGGCAGACACGCCAGAGCTCAAACATCTCTTTGGCCAAATGTAAAAGAAGAGCTCAACTTGAAATGATGTGAACTCTTCTAGCTGAGACAATGCAGTCCTTCCTCAGACTGGTTACCAGTCACACTCACTCAAAACGTCACTCAATAGCAAATTCCTGCTCTCCATCTTCTTAAACTCTGTATCTCTGATAAGTATAGAAAGAAAGGCTCCATGTTTTGTTTTTGTTCTTTGTTTTTTAATCCTCACAGGAGGATATTTTTTCCATTGATCATTAGAGAGTGAAAGGGAACTAGGAAGGGGGGAGAGAGAGAGAAACATCAATGTGAGAGAGACACATCTATTGGTTGCTTCCTGTGTGTGTTCTGACCAGGGCCAGGGATCAAACCTGCAGCAGAGGTATGTGCCCTTGACCAGGAATCTAACCCACGACCCCTTGGTCAGAGGGCCAACGCTCTAACCACTGAGCAACCAGCCAGGGTGAAAACTTTCATGTTTTGTTTTGTTTTATGGTAAATAGAAAAATATATCTTTAATTCTTTGTGTGTTGCAGGGAATTAAAATAGGTCATAGTAATAACTAATAGTGATAATTATTGAATCCTATATAATAAAACCCTAATATGCAAATTGGCTGAATGGCGGAACGACCAGTCACTATGACATGCACTGACCACCAGGGGGCAGATGTTCAATGCAGGAGCTGCCCCCAGCCCACAGAATCCTACCGGCGACAGCAGCAGCGGGGGGGCGGGGCTGGCGAGCGGGCTGCACCAGGCCAGCCAAGGCAGGTGCCAGTGGTGCCTCCCAATCGCACCACTGGTCGCCCCGCAGATTGGCCCTGATCGCCGGCCAGGCCTAGGGACCCTACCCATGCACGAATTTCGTGCACCAGGCCTCTAGTAAATAAATAATAACAGTAATAATTCAATAATAATGATATACTATATTATATAATATATGTAATATATTATATAATATATTACATATTACATATTATCTAATAAACACTAGATGATTAGCATTGTTACTACTTTCACGTATTATCTCTTTTTATTCTCACACAACTCCTATGAGATGGGTACTATTATTTTTCCCCATTTTATAGATGAGGAAAACGGCAGACCTGGTATATGAGAGCACAGCTGCCTAATGCAACAGTCCATGCTCTTAATGGTAAGCTTTTTACTACTTCCCACCATTATGATTCTCTGTGTTCCTTCAATGATACAGAACATATATGTTCTATTCAGACTTACCTATTGTTGGTGCTGTGATCAGTTCATCTTTGCAGATACACATAAAAGGCCTAGCATGCTTTTGTACTTGTTGCCTAGGAAGAGAGGTGAATTTGAGCCCTTTGAAATTGTTCCTCCTTCCCCTACCAAAAGTATCCCTTGAGGATACTAAAACAGGTGCCTACATAATCCAGAGCAGACAGATTAGGTGCATGGATGGGAGGACATATGAAAACAAGCCAATAAGTGTTGAAGACGCACATGGACCAGAGCAACATACATTAAGACGCACTGAGAAATACAGAGACAAAGGCAGAGAGGGATTTAGATAAAACACAGTAACAGAAAGAGAAGCAGAATATACCTATTAATTTTTTCTTCCCATGAGATAGGTGCAGAATAATAAACAGCAAAACTAGTTAGTTCTTTGTATCTTCAAATACGTAAACGATTAAAAGATATAGTTCAATTTGTGATGTGTACAAATAGCGTCTTTTTGCCAATTTTTTTCTGTCTCTTTTGGTAAAGATTGCTCTAAAGCAGTGATTTCCAACTGGTGTGCCACAAGAATTTTTAAAAAATGTAATACCTGACTACTTAGGCAGGGGTACTAAATTCCTTTCCCTTAGATAGTCTATTAATAACAAAATGACAACAGCTAACACAACAATACCTTTTTTTGGGTCAGATCGGCAAAAAATATATATTTTTTGGTGTGCCACAGAATTTTAGCAATTAGTTAATGTGTGCCATGAGATTAAAAAGATTGAAAATCATTGCTCCAAAGTTCTGATCCACCTAGAATATGAGCTCGGTGACTACTGGGACGTTGCCTGGACTGTCCACTCATCGCTATGGGTCAGTACAGTGTCTTGTACTTTGTAGGTATTCACATATATATTTTTGATGACCGAATGAAGTACCTTCTACCAATCTAAAGACCTCATCTGAAGGACTCAGTGGGAGAGCCAAATGAAGGACAGGAAAAGACGAATAGCAAAAAGATGCACAGGCTAAGGCTCAGGACAAAGAAGGGAAGATGGTGTTATTAACTAGGTTTGCAGGCTAGATTATAGAAAGCTGGATGACTTGAAATGGACTGGACTGTAACTCTCAGAAAGAGGTGTGTGTGCACCAGTTTTAGGGCAGCCATGATGCGGTGAGTAATTGCCAAGCACGTGAAAGCCAGCATGGCATGAAGATCTGTTTCTGAGGAATAACATATATGAGAGTCTGGCTTATTTTAATTTGTGGTTATAACATCTGGTGAGAGTACAAGTTTTAAATTATTTATCATTGCAAAGTAGAACTGCACCTGCTAGTCAAACTCAATAACAACTAATTAAAACAACAGGGCATTTTTATTTGGAAAGCCTTTGTGGGTAACAGATGGAAAATCACAGCCTTTCTTTCCCCACACAGTCTACAGGGGTACAGCACATATATATGTTTTTGTTGATTTTAGAGGAAAGGTGAGGGGGAGAGAGAAACATCCATCACCATCTCCTGCACACCCCCTACAGGAGATCAAGCCCACAACTCAGGTATGTGCCCTAACTGGGAATGGAACATGCAACCTCTCAATATATAGGATGACACTCAACCAACTGAGCCACACTGGCCAGGACCATATTATATTTGAAGATATAAAAATGTAGTTTCTTGATCACCACTTGGTTTTATAAAGGCTGAAAAGCATTATGCACACTCTTCCCAATTCTGTCATTCTGTTGCTCTGTCCTCAGTGCTCAAAATAGAAATTGGAGCTGAGTAGATGCCCAATAAAAATTTGTTGAATGAGTGTGTGAATAAATGAACCTGCAGCTCCAAGCCTTGGGGCCACTGTACTTCTGCTAATTTACTCCACCACCACTCCAGATTGGGGTTGAGTTCTTTCTTAATTTCCCTAAATCCAAAGGAAAGTTAAGTTTTCTTAAGCATAATATGTAGGACCATAGAATCACATTTTCCAAAATATAAAATTGCCTTATTGTTTTGTTTTTAACTTGAGTAATATATGATCATTGTAAAAGAAACTTAGATAATACCAAAAGTAAAAGGAAAGTAAAAATTACCACCAATCCCCCAAAGAAAACGCCGACTCCTACTACAGATGAGAAAGCCAAAGTCTAAAGGTAAAGGAAAAGGGACTTGCCCAAGGTCTTACATGCCCTTTATCTTCAGATCAAAACCACGATTTTAGGCAGCCCTTGACTTCTGGTTCTGGCCATCTGTTTCCTGTACACACCCTCAACTTTCCCCTCAAAGTTGGCTGGACCACAAAGCCTGACCTTCACTATTCCCATAAATGATCAGATTTTACAAAATCCCAAAAGGTAAACATGGGCTTACATACCAGAACCCAGTATATTAGAATGAGAAGGTTCACCTTGAAACATGAAATAATAAACTTAGTACCAATATAAGAACTTACTTAAGTACTTCTCTAAAAAAAGAAAGAAAAGAAATCAGATGGAATATAATACCCCAAAGAACTAATATAGACAGTTAAACAAGGTTAGGATACATTTGTATAAATTTATTTTAGGTTATTAAGGGTACCTACCTACCTAAGATTCCCCGAGTACATTCCTTTTAAGATTGACATTAAAGAAAGACAGGAAGACATATCCTTCCACATAAAACAAAAAAAAACTGGAAGGAATGAACTATGCAGCTGTGTGGAAAATTCTTAGGCAAACTGCTAGTTCTAAAGAGCCCTGGCTTATTCACTCTAATCACAGTATGGCTCTAACCACAGCAAGTTAGTTCTAACATTCCTCTCACATGGATTCCCTGTCTCTTTATTCACATATGAAGCAAAGAAACTGATGACACTGATCTAGCCTGATGCCCAATTTCCTGCCCTCATTCCTGAGCCCCTCTCACCCCCATTCTGGCCTGGCCTGATTTCTGACCCTGCTGTGCTTTGGTTTCCTAGCTTACCATGAGGGACATGAGGGCAGAAACCATATCTATTTATACCTCACCATTATTTTCCCCGTCCCTAACACAGACACTGAAACTTGGTTGGTGCTTAATAAATCTTTGTTGGGTAAAGATATTTTGTGGACTTGCAGGAGAACCAGAGGCCAAATACCACCTTGTTGGAGAGAATAAGAGGTGTGCTCCACTGGGTCTGGGTGCTGCCTACATGGCCTCAATGTCCACTCAAAACTGGCGCCCCCATACTCTCCCTGGTTCTCCCTACGTCATTGATTTTGTTGGGTCTTCTTGGATGGCTTCCATTATGTCTTTATAGCCTCTTGCTCTCTCTACACTTGTTTTCTCATCAGCATCACTGCCATCCATCTTCAGCTTTTGTACTACTACTGGCATACTAAGTGTGCCCAAACTTATTTCTCTAACTAGAGGCCTGGTGCATGAAATTTGTGCATGGGGAGGGGGTTCCCTCAGCCCAGCCTGCACCCTCTCCAATCCAGGAACCCTTAGGAGATGCCCGACTCCTGGGGATCGGGTCTAAACTGGCAGTCGGACATCCCTCTCACAATCCAGGACCGCTGGCTCCTAACTGCTCACCTGCCTGCCTGCCTGATTGCCCTTAACTGGCCCCCCTGCCACCCTGATCATCCCTAACCACCTCTGCCTGCCAACCTGATCGCCCCTAACTACCCCCCCGCTCTCCCGCCGCCTGCCTGGTTGCCCCATGCAGCCTGCTGCTTAGTCATTTGGTCACCCCTCACTAACCCCCCTGCTGGCCTGGTCACCCCACACAGCCTGCTGCTCAGTTGTTTGGTCGTCCCTCACTAACCCCTCTGCTGGCCTGGTCACCCCACGCAGCCTGTTTGGTCATCTGTTCAGTTGTTTCGGTTGTGACGGTCGCTTAGGCTTTTATATACATAGATAGTAATCTCTCTCCTTTTCTGAACAAACATTGAAACTTTCTATCGCCAAAGGCCTGTAGGAAATCCCCACTTGTATGTAGTTTCTAGAGGAAATTAAACACTCCCTCCCATACTTATCCAAGAATGGAACCCATCCCAGTTTCCCAACTGGGACAATGCAGAGACCTTTCCAGCTCCTCAGACTTATATTCCTTGGAATTGTCTTTGAGTTTCTCCCTCTCCTGATTGGTTAGCTAATTCTCCTGCTATAAAGACTATCATATTCGATCTTTGTTTTCATACTCGCTACCCTGAGTCAGACTCTCATTACTGTATGTTTAATACTAGCTCTTCAGTGCTGGTATCGCCATACTCTAGCTCATTGTAGATAACGTTTTCTAACATTTCATCACACACTGCTCCCCTGATGAGTCTGTCTATTGCTCTTTGTGTGAAATAGAAACATCCAATAGGTGCAAGTCCCACTTACTCTTCCCCAAGTACTCAACAATTTCTTGCACCAGGAGTCTTAGTTCCACCTCTAGGCTTTTGCTGGTGTGATTCCCTCACCTACATGGCTCCCTTCTCACTCTGTCTACATCGTGGCTTTCCCCATGGCTTACCACTTTCCAGGAGCGTTGCCTGGCTAGTTTCATCACAGAATGAGGACTGCTTTTCCTTCTCCTGGAGTTCATGTTTAGTTCTAGCTATACTGATATTTTGTTTCTTACGTATTTAGCTAGTGCTACTGGTTAAAAAAGAGTAATAACTACCATTTATAGAAGCCTCCTATGTGCCAGGGACTGAGCTAAGTCATTTATGAAGTTCCATAATCTTCACAAGCACACAAACTATGTAGATATTATGCCTATTTTACAAATAAGGTAACTGTGACTGAGAGACAAGTCACTTGCTCATTCATGCTCACACAGCTCAGAAGTGGCAGAGCTGGGATTTGAACCCACAGAGCCCAGGTACCATGCATGTATGTGCATAAACATTTCATGAATGGCAGCCTACTCTGATTAAGTTCATCAAAGGCAGTAATTTCACCTTCTTCTTTTGCATTCTCTAGACAAATAAGTAGAGCCTATGGACCCCAAAACTTTTTGTTTTAGGTGTAAGCTCCAGTTTTCTCCTGCAGAATCCCTAAGGTATCACCTTATTAACAACTTTTCATTTGTGCACTGGAATTACTGTGAGGCAACATTGATTTGATTTTAAGATCATCGTTTAACATTTTTCTTCCTGCGAATGCCAACTCCACTTTCTCTAAAGACCCTCTGGGTTAAGCCACTTTTAATGCCACTGTCCTTAGCTCTGAGGTCAAAAATTTAAAATATGCATTTATATTCCGTGCTTCACATGGCATTGTTTCATTTCCCCAACCTGCCCTTAAAGTCATCACAACAGAGGCCTCCCACAAGGTAGCAGCTTCCAACTGGACTCAAAATCTGCACGGTAACATACCCACCGGCTACAAACCCATAATTCACAGTTTCCTGCATTTACATGCTTTTCTAATAAGAATAAAAATGTGCCACAAGATCCAGCTCCTATTTACTACCTTTACTTTTTTAAACCAAGGACTCCCATTTCCTGAATACTTTCAATATTCAATTCTTGTCATTTTTATGTCATTTTAACAGTATACCTGCTTCTGAAACTTTTCTCCACACATTGCCTTTGTCATTTAAAAATTCCACTCTGAAAGGCACTGAGTAAATGCAACTATTTGGTTCTTCTCCAGTCTCTCTTTTTTCTTGATGTTTGTTTGTTTTTTAAGGCAGAATTTGGAGGACTAACGGGAAAACTTTCCATAACCACTGCTGCAAGCATTTCAGTGTGCCACACACTTGGCCCTGCAGCGTGATGATCTGTGAGGCCTGAAACCAACATTGGCAACAACACAATACAAAAATATTTTTTAGATCCTTACCTTTCTGCTTCCAGGCGCATCTCTTCCCGCTTTTGCCTCCTCAGTTCCCTGCGACGTTCAAAATCATCCATGGTGTGGTTTCAGGTTTAGGGAGACCAGATGATGTCTGGATCTACAGAGGAGGAGGTAGAATCAATATCATCGATGAGTCGGAGTTACTATCTCCCATGAATTGCTCTGGCCACCCCCACCGTTTTTTCATTCCCTCATTTTTTTCTTTACGCTTAAGAAAAACACCTTAGAAGTCGGATCCTGTAGCCACGGATCAATTTCTGACTCCCGAGCTGAGTCCTTTCTGTGTGAAATTCGGTCTCATTCATGCAACTATTTGAGGCAAATAAGTAAGATTCCAGGATTATAGTTAAAAAAAAAAAAAAAAAAGACCTCAGGAGTCAGAGAGGTTTTGAAGACTAGAAATATCGATGGGACCACTTAAGAGGTACTGAAAGGTTTTGTTCTTTGTGACTTGCTGAGCCACACACAGACAAAAGTTATGGAAGAGTGAACAAAGAGGAAAAGAAAGTTAGAGGGAAAACAGAAAAGTGGCAAGAAAGGGAACATGTAGGAACGAAGAGAAAAATAAAAGACAAATAAAATCATACGACTACCCAGGCGTAATTTGCATATCCTAAAAAAATATTAGCATCAGAATGATGATAAAGACCGCAGCAATAATACCACGAATAAACATAACGCAGCAGCATTTTTGTAAAAGCGGTTACGTTAGGATCAAGCTGTTTCCAGAGCTTAAAAGTCCCGGCTCCTGGTAACGCAGGGTTTTATCCTCCCCTACCTCCTCTGTGATGGTTTTAATCCCAGAAAGATCCTCCCTTTCCAGCTCTTCAGCTGCGGAGCCCGCTTCCCCTGCGCTTCGGTGCCATGGAGTCAAGTATTCCAGAATTCCCCTGCAGCCCCCGAACCCAAAATGACTACCAGAAAAGGGGAAGCGGGCTCTTTTTGTCCTTGCTTTGTTTACAGAGCTGTCAGTGGTTAGTTAAACTCGGCCTGGAATCTGGCATTTAAGGCCTGCTTGAAGATTGTTTCCTGTGTGGAGCGGGAGGCCTCCACTTCCTCTGGAATCCTAGACTCTCTGCTGCACTCAGATCACAAAAAATATTTTCCAGCCTTTCTGTGCACATGAGACGAGCCATTTGCTCTGCGCAGGAAAATAAGGAGCCTCGCACAGCCTAGAGCCATCCCCGAGTGCAACTTGGTTGGAGGGAGCAAAACTGAGATTTTGAAGCCAAGTCAGTGCCCTCCTTAAATGAATTGTCAGGTTTTCTTCTTTCTTTTCAAGCATTCCTCTCCCCACCCCCACCTGCCTTCAAAAACCCCACGCAAACAAAAACAAAACCTCAGCCAACAAAAACAAAACGATCCAATGTTTGGATGTTTCTCTTTTCTCCTCCCCCAGGGTATTACTTATACTGCTTATAAATCTTTTAGAAATTTGAATTCTGGTGTTTATTTGGGGCTTTTACATTGGAAGGTGTTTTTCTATCTTGCTCCTACAGAAGGTACATTTCTAAAATGTTGCTTGTTATGAAGGAAAGGATCAATTTTCCTTTTTACAAAAAAAAAAATTATTTCATTAACCATAAAGAAATTTTTCTACATTTCCCAGCCTGGTCTCATCATAGGAATCAGAATGAAAAAAAAAAAGTGAGTTGCGGGTCCCTGGGATGGGCTCTTGTTCTGGGCGCAGTGCAGTGAGAGAGTCAACGCTGCTCTTTCCTCTCTTAAATAAAGCCTTTTGTTGTCTACAAGCCACTTCTCAATAACTATAGCAACAGCAAACAGAAATGGGGAAAGAGGCCTGTCCGGAGGCAAACAATTCGACTTTTCTTAATTTATCCAAGTAGCTTGAAGAGCATCTTCTGAGCCTCCGCTCCTCCCTTATCCGAGCTAAGCAGTCGGCCAGCCCTTTGGGAGCCACAGGGGTTCAGCTTCTCTGCCGGTACCTCCAGGGGAGGTGCTAATGGGCAGGGGAAGAAGGAGTCCGAGCCGGGAAGAGGCGCGGGTGGCGTCTTGGAGGACTCCAAGGGGAGGGAGACTGACCAACCTCCTGTGGGCACTTCGGCTGGGCAGCTCCCTGGCTTTCTAGTCGCACAAATTCTCTTTCTCCTCCCCATCCTTTTCTTCCCACTCCTCACCTTTCATTACTTACTAATCATTTTTCTTTTCCAACCAGAGAAAAATTCTATTCCTATCTAATTATTTACTCATTTAAATGCTGCTGATTATATATGTGGGGCACTTCAGGGGTAGGGAGAGAAAGAGAGAGAGAGAGAAAGAGAGAGAGAGAGAGAGAGAGAGAGAGAGAGAGAAGGAGAGAGTCAGTCTACATAGACAAGTGCCTTTCTGTGTTACCCTTTGTAGACATGTGGTGAGTCTATCTGAGGGAGAGGAGACAGCACATCTGGGTACCATGTGATGTGACTCTCCATTGGAGTGTGTGTATGTGTGTGTGTGTGTGTACGTGTGTGTGTATGTGTGTGTGCGTGCATGTGCAGGTGAAAATGGTTCCTGGTTGGTCTCACACCAGCATGGAGTTGAAGATCTTTCTTAATCCTCACACCCTATATCGCAGAACTTCTGAACTTTGCTGGCATGTTCTTATATGAGGTGAGCCACGTCTGGGTAGAATTGTGAGTGACTTCCCCACCCCTCCCTCTTCTGAGAGCAGTAGCTTCCATGTCCCCAGCTAGTAATCTCTCATTTCCTCCCCTAACCCCAGTCAAGGCCGAATTCCTTCCAGCAACATTGATTAGGAAACAGATTCTCAACCAATGAAGTGATAAAATGTCAAGGCAGAGAGATTCTTCAAACTGTGGCGCTCCTGAGTGTCACGAATGGACAGGAGCAGCCTGAAAGAGACATGCCAATGAATGGGACAGATGGGTTCTTGAAAAGTTTTATGAAAAGCTAGATTTTTGTGCTGGGGGGATTGTAGTCATGCTACTGAAAGAACTCTGATGCGACTTCTTTTGTAAAGGGGAAAAAGCACTTCACAAAGGCAAATGAACCATTACTTATTGATATATCTGTCTTTTCAATATGGGTTCTCAAATATGGGATTCTCTTAAAACAGGGCACACCAGCCCTGGCCAGTTTGGCTCAGTGGATAGAATGTTGGCCTGTGGACTGAAGGGTCCTGGGTTCAATTCCAGTCAAGGGCATGTGTGGGAGGCAACCAATTGACATGTCTCTCTCACAGCAATGTTTTTCTCTCCGTCTCTCCCACTCCCTTCCACTCTCTCTAAAAAGCAATGGAAAAATATCCTCAGGTGAGGATTAACAATAACAACAACAAAAACAACCAGGGCACACCCAGGCTGCCATAATCTATACTAATAATAGCCTAGGGCCATAACGACCTAAATGACCAGATGGATGACCGGTCAGCAGGAAGTGCATGGAGCACCTCTCAGTCCTTCCCCCACGGTCCACAGGCTCCTATCACAGCAAGGCTGGTGACAGGCGGTGGGTGGGGTGGTGGGGGGTGGGCGGGGAGGGATGGGGATCAGGCCTGTATATAGGCCTGGAGAGAGAGGCAGGTCCTGATCAGCAGCTGCTGCGGAGGCTATGGATCAGGCCCAGAGATAGGCCTGGAGAGAAAGGCAGGGCCTGATTCACAGCCATTGAGGAGGCTGTAGATCAGGCCCGGAGATAGGTCCGAGAGAGAGAGAGAGAGAGAGAGAGAGAGAGAGAGAGAGAGAGATAGCTGGAATTCCCAGAAGAGTCAATGGCTGCCTAGGAGGTGGAGCTTTTGATGCTGACTGGCATAGAAACCAACCAATCAGAACCAAGTCTGGGTGAACTGCGAGGAGCCAATGGCTGCCTAGGAGGTGGAGCTTTTGATGCTGACTGGCATAGAAACTGACCAATCAGAACCTAATCTGGGTGAACTGCAAAGGCAGAACCTAAGGTGGGGGCTGAGGAGGGATTTTAAGGGCAACAGCTGTTTGGTGTGAGGTGTAAGAAAGTGGTTCAATTTTTTAATAACTGGTTTGGCAGTATAGTGCATATGGCTGGCTATCAGTCCAGATATAGGGATTATGTATTTTTGTCTGCAAAGAGCATCTCCTCCTGCTGAAAAAGGCCCCCCCCCCCCCCATTTAAGCAATCCTATCCTATATAATGTATCTATTCTAATAAAAGGGTAATATGCTAATTAGACTGGGTCAACAGGCCATCTTCCAGATGTCCGACTTCCTTCCAGACAAAGCCATGGTGGTGGGGGCCAAGGCAGAGGCAGTTAGAGGGGATCGGGCCGGCAGGGAAGGGCAGTTGGGAGCGAGATCAGGCCGGCAGGGGGTTAGGGGCAATCAGGCCAGCAGGGGAGGGCAGTTGGGGGTGAGATCAGGCAGGCAAGGGAGGGCAGTTAGGATGATCAGGCAGGCAGAGGCAGTTAGGGGCGATCAGGCCAGCAGGGGAGAGCAGTTAGGGGTGACCAGGCTGGTGGGGGGGCAGTTAGGGGCAACCAGGCAGGCAGGGGAGAGCAGTTGGGGGCAATCAGGCAGGCAGACAGAGTGGTTAGGAATGATCAGGCAGGCAGGCAGGTGAGCTGTTCGGAGCCAGTGGTCCCAGATTGTGAGAGGGATGTCTGATTTGAGAGGGTGCAGGCTGGACTGAGGGACCCCCCCCCCCCACCCCCGTGCATGAATTTCATGCACCGGGCCTCTAGTTATTAAGTCAGTGTTACAGTTTTCAAATCACTTAAACACGCTGTCCTTCCTTTTGGTAATGACACTGTAAGTACTCAGTTATTAGGGGGAGAATCATGTGGTAAAAACTAAGTCTTATCTACCCTCAAATTATCATACACTGAATGGTGAGCGGGTGGGGGAAAAGTCTTTGGGGACAGTACCAATATTGGTCTTGAAATACATCAAGAATAAAACCTGTAGTCACAGGGACTTTGAATAAGTTAATTGAGTTCTAAAATAACTAACATTTACTGAACATGTACTATGTGCTGGGACTTTTTAAAAACTTCTATTTAAATCAATTAATTTTATTTCTTAGAGTAGATTTAGGCTTTAAAAAATATGAACAGAAAGTACCAAGTTCCCGTATATTCCCTTTCCTTCACCTCTACCCACAATTTCTTCCATATTTGCATTGAATTGTGTACTCCCGGTTAGGGTAGAAATCCTGACTCCCAGTATCTCCAAATGTGACCTTATTTGGAAATAGAGTCTTTGCACATGTAGTCAAGTTAAGATGAGGTATGGGCTCTAATCCCATATGACTGGGATAGTCCCTCCATTCATTCATCCTTCCCTTCCTCCCCCACCCCAACCTGTGGCAACCATTGATCTTGTCATTGTTTCTATATCTTTGCCTTTTCCAGAATGGCATATACTGGTAGTTGGAATCATACAGCATGTAGCCATTTCAGACTGTTTTTTTTTTTTTTTTTTTTACTCAGCAATATGCATTTATGTTTCCTCTATTTTTTTTTTTTTTTTTTTTTTTTTTTTTTGTGTGTGGCTTGATAGCTTGCTGAGACATTTTAAAATATGTAATCTTATTTTATCTATATAATAAACCTATGAGGTAGCTATTATAATCCCTATTTTACAGTATGTGCTCTTAACCATGATAATATTCTTGGACTAAGCCACTATTTCCTTTTGGGAATTGTTTTTCCTTTCAAGGAATAAGTAAGAGCACTACAGGGAATTCCTGAGAATATTATTGCCAGTGATCTCTGGATTAATTCATTCAATCATATAAATTCGGGTATGAAGTGATCTTTAAAATTACCCATGCCTCTTTAATTTCAAACCCATATGGAAAATCATAAAATTATCATGTCTCAGAGGCATTAATTAAATTAAACTTTGCAGATATGTATTAAGCCCTTATAATTTTATTGTTACTTCTTTTTTTCTTTATTGATTAAGGTATTACATATGTGTCCTTACCCCCCACTGCCCGCCCCCATTGTTACTTTTTTGTGAGATTCATAGATTAGAATGGCCATATCCTGGAGAGCATCCTTGCATACTTTTTTTTGAGATGTTAAGAGTTTTTTCTCTTGGATTGCACCTTCCTCAATACATGCCTTTCTCCTCTGACCCACTATACCCTCATTCACAACATAACAATTTCTCTGTTATTGCAAGGAACTCTAGTCTTTCAACACTCCTAACCATTATTAGACAGATCCTTTCTGACTATTCATCGTACTGTGTCTACTATAAGTTGCATGGTCCAACTACCTCAATGAAACCTCATGACAATATTTATACCTTCAATATTCAATGACTATTTACTGAACATTTATTATGTACTGGGTTCTGCTCTAGACACTGGGGATTCAACAGTGAACAAGATTGAAAAGGTCCCTGCCTATCTGGAACTTATAGTTCAGACTTTCTTGCTTCTTTAAGCTTCTACCAGGCCTATCAGACACAGCTCCCACCTTGGGCCACACCCATCACTGGCTTTTTGTGTTTTGTTCATGAGATTTGGGGGCTTGGGAAGGAAAGTCAGGGACCATGTTTTGTCTCTCCTAAAGGTCTGAGCTAGTTTTAGTTGGGTCATCACTGTAACTCAGTGATGCTTCTCTTCATACTACACATACTGAGTAATTTCTGGGTGTAACATAATCAGATTCCCCAACCTCTGCTCTTCAAATTATCTTCACTCACCCCAAATACTTCCATTGTTCTCCTCTACAAATCCCTGGCAATCAATGACCTGGACTCAGAGTTAGGAGACCTACTGACCCTCTTCAAGCTTTTCTTCTTTGGAAAATGAGATGATTGGACCAGATGATGCCCATGGGGTTTCATTCGACCCCATGTAAAAGCATGGGTCTATACGTACTCTCTAATCCAGCAAAGATGGTTGCATCAAACAGGGCATGTCTATGTTTCTTCCTTTTCAGGCCCAAATGCTTTGATATCTAAGTGCATTCTTTTCTAATTTGCTGATTTAGAAAGCATTAACCTTCTTTCAAGCAGATCATCCCATGGCATTCTAGGTAAAAATATTTTATTGCCTCTCAAATGTGTCATATAATTTTTCCCTCTGTGCTTTCATTTTTAACTAGAGGCCCGATGCATGAAAATTCATGCAAGAGTAGGTCTTCCTTCCCCCAGCTGCCAGCACCAGCTTCCCTCCGACACCCGGGACCCAGGCTTCCCTCCTCCGGCCGCCAGCAGGCACTCAGGACTTGGACTTGCTTCCTTCCAGCACTGGCTTTGTCAGGAAGGACGTCTGGTCTAATGAGCATATTACCCTTTTATTATTATAGATACTATTCCAGCCACGGGATGGGCTCCTTATTGTCTTCACTGTTCATATTCAGCCATGAATTTTTGGCTCAGATTCACTTCCTTCATGATGCCTTTTCTGAGGACTCTAACTTGGAAGTGATAGCTCCCTCCTCGAACATCTATCATTCATTTTGTTAATTAATAAGATACCGCCTTGCCGTAGCTCCTCAATTACTCTAGCTGGTACTTAAATATTTTATTGATATTTTATTTTCTACATGCTTTGTTCTTAAGTCCATTTATGAATAGATTCAGTCTTTAAAAAATCTTTTCACTATTGAAACATGATAGGCACTCAGGAATTATAGCTGATTTGAACCATTAGACTTTTATTATAGAGTTTATCATTCTGAGTATAAAAAATGTAACTCAAGCTGATTCATCTCGGTATTTTATTGATTGATCAGTGTTTACAAAAAGAATTAAAGACCTTGGTAATAGATTAAATATGACTCGCAAAGTTGAATAAACCCACATTTGCAGTAGTTACACAGTAAATCTGGCAGTGTTTTCTTTCTGACTGTAGAAAATGAACTTTTGTCCTTTAAAAAAAATTCAATTTATCAACCTGCTTTGCTCTTTTCTGAACCAAATGGTTCATTTGGGACTCAAAAACCAAATAAACACATGGATTCTAACATATAGTTTGGACTTAACTTGAGCTCAACCTTCACCATCTTGTTCCAAAAATCTGTGCTACTTTAAAAAAAATACATGAAATCACCAAGGCACATCTGTGAAGTCCAGCAACACAGAAATAAGAGTGAATGAGATCAACCTGAGGAACTCTGCCTTCTCCAGTTGTTTCTTTTCTCTAATCGGTGGAATCTAGAACACAAAGCCCTACTAAAAACTAAAAGGTGATGTCCTGTTTCTTCTTTCTTTCCCTACTCAGCCTTTTATCATTACCTTTTCTCTATTTATATTTTCCATTTGTAAAACATCAGAACTGACAGACTTACGTTACTAAAACCAATGTCTGTGTGCCTTGTTTGTCCTATTTAGTGAACACTTCAGGCATTTTAATTTTTTAATACGTTTTTTATTGATTTCAAAAAGAGGAAGGAAGAGGGAGAGAGATAGAAACATCAATGATGAGAGAGAATCATTGATCTGCTGCCTTCCGTACACACCCTACTGGGCATCAAGCCTGCAATCCAGGCATGTGCCCCTACCAGGAATCAAACCGTGACTCCCTGGTTCATGGGCTAATGCTCAACCACTGAGCAACACTGGGCAGGCAATACTTCAGGCATTTTAGATTTGTAAAATGATGGTGTTTATATATACTGACTTCAACACTTGGGAAGACACCACATTTAGAAATTGTAGTTGCATCTTAAAATTTTATCACAAATACTACAACCTTATTCAGAGCACTTTTTATTATTCAAAACACCATGGCTATCATTGTTTGGGCCTCCCAAGTAAGAAAAATAGATATATCTCCATTTAAAGAAAGGCGACTAAGACATACAGAACTTTGGCATCAGCTCCTTAACTACAGCCAATCGGTGGAAAACCAGGATTGCTATTTGGACTGGTCTCTAAATCAACTGAAGGGTTTTCCTAGACGAGGGAGGAGAAATGACAATTTGGAACACAGTTCCTTCTGTGCCCTTTTAAAGAGTTAAAAATACTTTTCCCTGGCAAAGTCAAGGAGAATTAGAGTGAAAGACACGGGTTAATACCAAATCAGAATAGACATGTGGCCACTGCTGCTCTCTTGGACCCCAGAGAAGAGCAAAAGGCATAGAGGTAGACCTTTAGGCAAAAATGGAGATTTCCCAACCTGTGTCTGTGTGAGAAAAAACCACACACGTAGCTTTGCTAAAAATAAATAAATAAAAGGTATAAATGTGCTTCTAAAGGTATGCCTGATAACAGAGGCTAGTTCTGATGTGGTGAGGCTGGTTGTTCTGGCCCCACCAGAATTCTCTGACAATGGGTAGGGCTGCTGAGAAAGTGTGAACCCCTATTACTGGAAATAGGTAGAGGTGAAATGACCGTCTGTTTAGGACTGTAGTGAAAGATATTTTTAAGATTCTATTGATGTGCCGTCCAATCAGTAGCCTCTAGTCACATGAAGCAATTTAAATTAAAATTAATTAAAATAAAATAAAACTAGAAATTCAGTTCCTCAGCTTCGTTAGTCCATTTCAAGTGCTCTATGGTCATGTGTGTGTAGTGGCTTCCATAGAAGACAGTACAGAGAACATTTATGTCATTACAAAGAGTTTGGTTGGATAGTCCTGCTATAAGGCTTCATTGTACTGTGTGAAGTAATGTTATGTAGTTCAGAGGCATGAAGGTCTGTAAGACGTGGTGTCTGTTTTCAAAGACCTTATAATCTCCTCGAAAAGCTGGAATAAAATGTGTGGTGTGGCACAGGTCAGCATCTCACAGCATGGATGTGGTCATCTAATACCATCATTAGTAACCTATCTCTTTTCCTGTTGAGGGTCAATCTCACTGTGACTGGGGCTGGCTACTAAGACAGTGAAATGCCTGGCAAATGCAAAAGAAATTCAGAGCCTGTCTGAAGAGAGATCACACTTCAAGTTGCATAGTAAGGCCTAAGAGTGGTTTATTTGGAACAAAAATCAGTGGTCAGAGGTCTTTATCAATCATAAACATGGTATAGGGATTGTAATATTTTACATAATAGCAATTATGCTTGTACATGACCCTTGGGCCTTTCTGGTCTACTCAGCTGTAAGTACCTATGAGTCTGCTTTTTGTGATTGGTTTTTTAACTAACCCTTCCAATTACTGATTAAAAATAAGATCCAGAGCCTTAGTCAGCTATCTTGTTAATACAAGATTATGGCAAGGTGAGGGAGCTTAGATGGCCTAATGCAAATCCATTTACACTGTTGGAAACAATTCAAAGGTATGTCCTGAAGGTACTTTGTCAAAGGCAACATTTTGGACATGAAGGATATGTTATTATTGACCAGGGACTAATTACTCCCTGGTGAAATTTTTTCAACATCTATTCATCATGGTTATCAAATGCATTTATTGAGCTCTGGTATCATGAAGCAAGTTAGAGACAATCTTCTAGGACTTTATAATCTAAGATGAAAAGCTTTGAAACAAAACCAAGAGACATTATCCATTATGTTCCTTGGACATAATAGATACATAATTTAAACATATATATTTACACAGCAGTCAAATAATAAATTGAAAAGCACCTAGACTGCTTCCTTTTTGTTTTCACATGAATCATTTAGGTGGTCGTTTCAGCAGTTTGTTAGTTTGGGGATTCCTGGACTATTCTTCATGTCAGGAATGGCTCACAGTATAGGCTTAAGACTATCTGACATGAGTTTGCCCTGATACCCACATTATACTTCTACTGCAATACTTAGTCTGTGGCTTGTATTTTAATTACTAAGGACATAGCTGTCTTTCTTAGAAGATTGTAATCCTTCAAAGATCTGACTGTTATATCTTATAGTCAGCATTGGTTCACATTTATCGAATGGAAATGGATTCCAGGGCAGTCCTTATTCAAAGGACTTAACCGGTAAACAGACAAACTCTGCTAACACATGATCAAAATGCCATGTCTCCATCTGAGCTCTTAGTAACCTTGGGGACGGTGGCGGTTCGCTATGGAGCTCCATTTTATGTAGTGATTTGGAATTGCTGTTTTCCTCTAGTGAAGTGGTCGGCAAACTCATTAGTCAACAGAGCCAAATATCAACAGTACAACGATTGATATTTCTTTTGAGAGCCAAATTTTTTAAACTTAAAATATATAAGTAGGTACACTGTTATTAACTTAATTAGGGTACTCCTAAGGCTTAGGAAGAGCCACACTCAAGGGGCCAAAGAGCCGCATGTGGCTCGCGAGCCGTAGTTTGCCGACCACGGCTCTAGTGGGAAAGAGCCTTGTCCTAGAAAGACATTCTGATTTCAGGAAGAGGGGTGTTAGGCATTACTGACGGGGGGGGGGGGGGGGGGGGGGATATGTTTGTTCTGGGACATTCAAAGAGAAAGAAGGACAAAGCAGACATATGATGAATAAGAAACTGTAAGAATCAGGGTTGATCTGAAACACCCCAAATTTCCCAGGCCTTTGGAGATTCCTTGCCACTCCTCCATCATAATTAGAAAATACTGACATTCAGAGCTGATTTAAATGCTTCCATCAGTCTCGAAAGAAGTGTTGCCTGATTTGGCTCCCTAACCATGCTCAGTAATTAGAAACAGAAGGCCCTGTTCTGGATGTTTGCTTGGGAACCTACCCTTCCCAGGCTGTGTCACTACCCATTGGCTATAGGACTTTTATCTTTTCTCACCATCTCTCTCAGGAGCCCAAGCCCAGGTCACAGGAAGAGTATGGGGCCATGGGCATTCCTGGAAAAACTGGAGACCTTCGGCGCCACTTCAGACTTGAAAATATGAGAAAGAAACTCATTTTGCCTGCCCACTGCTTGCCGAAGCTCTATGAATCTGTATTATATTTGAAAGGCAGATAGTTCAAGTATGGTAAGGTACATATCCAAATCAAAAGAGACAAAAAGGGGGATCTTTGTGACAACCGGCTTGAAATGGCATCCTTGTTTGTTTCTGAGAACAAGAAAGCTGTCCTGACGGCTGAGGCTAGAGTTCCTCACACTCTTGCTGGAAAACCATGACCTTGAAAAATCTAGGATTAGAATATAATCTAAGAAGCAGCAGCAGCAACAGCAGCAGCATTTTACTTCTGACAAAATCCACAAAGAAAACAGAAAAATACTGTAATCAAGGACTTCAGCAGACACCTAGCCTGTCAAATTAAAACATGTGGCAACCACCTGTTAAGCATCTTGAGAAAAATGTCACCTTCTTGTTTTTCTACCTGACCTAAAATCTCTTTGGAGCACATTTGCATTTCCCAATTTTTCACACTTAAACAATGCTGTCCACACTATGTATAAAGATGACTAAGCAATTTTGCATTAAGTAACCAAAGTGAGTTCTGCCAATTTTAGAATAATTAAGTTTCTGCAGTCTAATATAAACAGTTCCAAGAACTAAATGTGGCCTACCAAAAGTATATATTACAAGTAGTCAACGCGGTGGCCAGCTGGCAGGCAGATCAATCTATTAAAGTAGAATTGTTCAGAATTCAGAGTATTATTTTTCTTTTCTCTCATTCTTTTTTCTGCATCCAACTTTGTTTCTTTGGGAATGTTTTCAAGTATACAAAGCAAGAAACTATTGTGGAATAGCACCTCTTGTAAACTAATGAGCATTTCTCTAGAGAGCCTTTGGAACTCACAAATCATTCCCATTTCAACCCCGTCTACACAGGCAGCCAGAGCAAAAATGGAGCAAGTGAATCCAGTTTGTTCCCACTCAAGATGAAATGTTTATATTTTGTGTGACCTCCAAAAAGGTCTACAGGGACCACTAGACAAATGAATGTACATATTAAGCCATTTGCCCTCCCCGCTGGCACCCCAAACATCTTTCTGACCAGAGATCCTTGCACTGCCTTTACTGGCTGGTTTGGTGGGCCAAAATTTAGCTAATATGGCTGAAGCTATAGGTTTAATTCCACTAGCAATTAGTTAACTATTTGAGAGAAAATAAATCCTAAATTTCCACGTGTTATGGCAGATATAGCCTGACAACTTTGAGAACATAGAGATGGTTAGACCAACCCACCCCACCATGACCTTTGGTAGAGTGTATGGTCAAATGAATGTATGTCATCACACAAAAGGCCCCTTTATATTCAAGTGCATTATAAGCCCTGTTGTTCTCCTCATTGTGTTTAAACTCATATATAGTTAAGAGTGGTTAAGGCTCTACAACCATGAAAACTTGGTTGTTTCATAATGAAAACTTCATTAAAAACATTCAACAAGTGTTTTGAAGTACCACTCATATAGCAGCCACATTGTTTGGTGGGGCACATAAGTTGTGACTACGACTATCCTGCCCTTATCATGCTGGTAGTCTGACGGTGGAGACAGGTGACAAATAGCATACACATTGGGATAAGGGTTACATAAGGAAAAACATAAACTGCAATGAGAGAGAATGACAGGAATGACCTAATAGTTTTGGGGGGGCTAGAATAAGACATAGGTAGTAATAGCTTTCAGGAATGATATGAACACACATACAGATGTGCACTCACACAGGGAGCATGAAGACCAGAGTTTGTACTCATTAAGCAAATACATATCGATTCTGTTATGTGCCAGACACTCACTCTCCTCGGTGCTGATAAATCAAACTCCTCTCCACTTTTCTCTCCTAAAGAAGTGGGTGAGGAGTGAAGTAGTCAGACAGGTTTGCGGGATGGCGAACTATTCTCACCCCTTCTTTCCCACCTCAGGTCCCATGTGAGTAATATAAAAGTAATGATTTATCAGTTGCTGTCGGCTGGAATTTATACTGACAGCGAATTCACGTTAGGCATTATCTTCACGTAGCTCAAGTAGGAGGCAGAGTGGGGCATCTTTCTAGAAGCCATCCAGCGCAGGGACCTTCTGACAGTACAAGCACGCTTCTCACCCACCATCAAGCAGAAATTTGCTGATTTAAGCGAAGCTGGTCCACTTATTTTTTCAAACTTTGGTTCATGATTCCAAGAAACAAATAGTCCACAATAAATCTCCCCCAGTGGCAGAGCAACTCACAACCAGCTCTTCCACTTTGAATGCCGCAAACAGACCTTTTATTTGTTGACACACAGCCTCTGGACATTCATGAAAACAAGATGTTCCCTTGCTGCTTTTTAAGTTAAACAGATTTAAGTCAGGGTCTCAGCTGAATTTCAAAAACAGATGTTAAACAGTAGAAGGGCTGAACTGACCCCAGCAATGAGAGGCTATTTCACTTGAACTTGAATATTCTTTCTTAGTAGGAGAAGCGATCGAAGAAGCTTTCAACTGGAATCAGGAGCAACCCAAGGTTTACTACTGTGTCCATTCAGTGACTGCCTTGTGGGTCTGGGAAGCTATTGGGCATCTGGGACTCTTGGTTTGGTTTTAGAGAAGAAGGATGATCTTTCTTCCACATGCCACCATCCTGTTTCTCAGTAGACCTCAGAAGTCCTCCATGGACTGGCTCCACCACTGTATCCATCACCTGGTTCCTCTCCTTACCCCACCCTCACATGCGAACACAAGCCAGGACAATTCCTTCGTCCTGCAATAATCTAGCCCTCATTTCTGCCTCTGGGCCTTTGTTCCTGCTTCCTCTCTTCTATAACCCAAAGTGCCCTCCACTCCTGCAAATCCCATCTATTTTTCTAGGGTCTAACTCAGTCCTACCTTTATTCTAGACCCATCCTCTCTTTCAACTGCAACATTGCTATTGCTGTTCTTTTTGGTGATACATACTATATGGCTTTTTTATTCAAATGTTCAGAACATCTCCTCCAGAGCAAATCTGAAGCTACTCAGTGTCAGGGCCTACATCTCCTTTGCTACCCCCTCACAGTGTTGGGTTATTTGCTGCGCCTCTATAGATACATGGAAATATTGACTGAGTTGAACTTACTGAAAAGCTTCTGGCATGAGAATCCAAGTTCCAAATAATGCCACAGCGGTGACATCAGTGCTGGTTGTCCTATGTTTCTGTTTTGTTCTGGGCACATTATTGAATGGTACTTGCTGGCCTCCTTGTGGTCAGCTGGGGCCAAGTGACTAGTCCTGGCCAATGAACTGTGAACAGAAGTGTCATATCACTTCTGGGACAGACCATTAATTGTTGGTGTGAGACCCTTCAGAGATTTCTTCTCCCTACTGCAGTGAGCAGCAATATCCCCAGACAGCAGCTTTCAGCTGAGGTGCCCAAGTAAAGATGACAACAAGATGGACTTGAGACCCTTGCCTATCCAGGGTTAGAGAGAAAGCATGAGTGACAAACCTTTTTTGTTTAAGTCACTGAGCTTTTGAGTTGCTCCTGACCCCAGCATGATCTTGCTTGTCATGACCGATATAGCCTCAGTCAACTCGGCCCATGATGAATATGATCTTCTGACATTAGGTAGCGCACATCTCTGTTTCAAACAGGTTCTTATTCAAGTTATTTTTTTATTTCACTTTTTTATTTTCCATTTTTTATTTCACTTTTGTGACTTTCAGTATAGATACAGGGATGGGGAGGTCAATTGGAACACTGCAGGCAGGGCCTCAGGGAGTGAAAGTGGCTCACATGGAACCTCCTTGTTGGCACCATCTCCCTGCTCCCAATATAGGGGCCATAACTGTGGGCATCTTCACACGTGTTCATCCCTTTACATCAGGAATGACAAATTCAAATGCTTTCAAGGACCAAAGTGGTCAATATTTGGGGAGTGGTGGCCTATGGGGAAATGAAGAATGTGTGCATCCCTAAGAGCATTCAACTACAAATTTAAAAAAATCTATGCTGGGCAAAGGAAGCACATTTGCAGGTCAATGTGGGCCTTAGGCTGCAGGTCTGTGACCCTTGGTCTAGGGAGTCCTTCATTAATGGCTGATCATGGGGCGGGCCAGGCACTGTGCAGAGTTGCAAGGGTGAACTCACAGTGAACACATATCGGGTTACAGTCCAGATGGAGAAGTTTACTTATTCATGCAATGGTAATGTAGCATTTACTATTTACTAAGCCCACTCCTAACAACTTTATGAATATCGTTTTAAATCTTTATAACAATCTTTTAAAAAAAATATCTTTCTTTATTGATTTAAGAGAGGAAGGGAGAGGGAGGAAGAGATAGAAACATCAATGATGAAAGAGAATCATTGATTGGCTGCCTTCTGTTCGGCCCCTACTGGGGATCAAGCCCGCAACCCAGGCATGTGCCCTTGGCCGGAATCAAACCCAGGACCTTCCAGTCCGCAGGCCGACGCTCTATCCACTGAGCCAAAACGGCTAGGGCTATAACAATCTTATTGTTTCCATTTTATAGATAAAAAGACTGAGGCCCTGAGAAGGCGAGTCTTTGCTCAAGATCACAGATCTAGTAAATGGTAGAGCTAGAATTTACATCCAGGCAGCCTGGCCCCCAGAGTCTGTGCTTCTAATCACAGTCCTATGCTCCATCTCACAAGACCTGCAAATGCATAATACAGGGCAGATTGTGGCTAGAAGCGCAAGGATGAAATGATCGTGGTCGCCTGGAAGGATTTCTGCTCCTCTACTAACGCCCCTTCCTAAGAGGGTTTGGCCTGCTCCATGTTAGGGTGAGTTCATATTTGATGTTTAGAAATGAAGTAAAAATTAGTGTTCTGTTTATGTCCACTTGTGCCTTGGCAAACTGAGTTATTATTTCATTTAAGTGGGTTTTGCTTTAGAAAACCAGTTGAATTCATTCTAAAACCTTAAAAAAAACCAATTTACACTTCACAGTGTTAACCAAGTCTTTGTTTTACTTATTTAATTACCTATAGACATTATGCTGAATCACCTAAGTTTATCTGTTTGTGTCCGTCTCAGGGCAGACCCAGGTTTTGTGGGACCTGAACATGACTTGGGAGGCCTTCTTTAAGAAAGAGAACACACTATGAAATGTAAAAAGTTAGGCAGCAGGAATCTGTCCAAGGGAAAGGCCTTACGGCTCAAGCTCCATTGGATTCATAGCAAATCCACTTTGAGTCTCTCACCTTTGATTCTTATGAGCATTCCATAAAACTATCACAGCACCCTTACTTTGACTTTAATTTTCAATTACTTCAAAACTACAGTTATATCTCCCCTTTAAAAAAATGTTTCATGAAAACCAGAATTTAGAAAACCTAGCATCAGGGGCAATTATGCATCATTCTTCAAAGCTATTTTCAGAAAAGTAGAATTACAGATATAGCCAGTGCATTTGCAGTGTTTTGCCTACAAACCACATAATTAAGTATGATAGGTAGATGAGGGGGCAGAGAAATTTAAAATATTATGACTCTTTGCCAAGATGAGGCCAATGAAAAACAAATAAAAGTATCAAAAATCACAATTTACGTCAATGAATGCATTATTGGATTCACCAAATTTTCCATTGCATTGAACAAAACAAGAGTCCATTTGATAGGAGAGCATGAAGGAACACTAGAATTGCTAATGCAGCCCAGACCTAATACAGCACCTGGGTTGGAGAAGGTCCAATTCAATACAGGGTGAATAAATTAATGAGTGGCTGAATATATGTTGGAAGAACAAGAAAAAAGACAGATGGTGCTAATAGTGGTTCCAAGTCTCCCCGACAACCCTAACTTACAACTGCATCTTTTATTTCTAAACCATTAGCAAGCAATCTGGGGGAGGCAGTTAGATGTGTCCCCAGAGTCTGTCATTGTAACAAATGTCTTTATGTTTATAAAGTTTGTAAGCCTGTGATGGAATCAGATTCACAGTCATGGGCATAACATACATATGAGTGGAATTCTTTGAAGAACTGGGAGAAAATGCTTTTAGAAGCACTCCTTCCTTCCGCCCCCCTCCCCCCACCCCTGCATCTCTGGATATGATCAACACACTTTTTCCCAAACTCAGGATGCTCCACTTCATGGTATATCATTTTGGGTCATTAAATAACAGGACTCAATATTAATGTTGGCCTTTTCCATCCCTCTTGAACAAAGTGTGTTCAGCCAAAAATATTAAACTAGTCAACCGCTCTTTTCCCCTGTCAGAGAAACAGCCAGCATCCTGAAATCACAGTTCATTTGTACCACAGGGGCGTGAATATTCAGACTCCATTTGTCTCCAGCTCTTAAAGGCTGGTGTTAGAGTGAATGATAGACGTTTTGTTTTGAATTAGCAAAAAGGAGAGAGAAAAAAACCCTAAGAAATAAGTTTGGCCTAAAATATCTATTTCAGGGAATGCAGCTCTGCCATCTCCTCTAGTAAATGTTAATTTTAAAAATCTAGATTTAATTTGACATTAAGCTGGACCAGGGAAAGAGAGAATAGTGGGGAGGAAAATGTCGCAGATTTTCCCCCTACCCGGATTGAGTGCTTGTTCTACTGCATCCCACCGGAGGTCTGTTGCACGGAATAGTGCAAGATGTTCACAACTCTGTTTTGTTGAACATCCCAAAGCAGCGCTTGGAAGCAGTTGAGTCTGTGTCTTTTAACTGTACAAACTCTTCACGGTGGGAACCTTGGATAAGACTTGATAGTTTGGGTTGAAAACTATACAGCACAACCATTCTGTCCCTCTTTACGGAACACTCGTGCTTATTGGAACTAAAGGCTGGAAGTTCTAGAAGAACTTCGCCTGTTTTCCTCCCTGCTATCTTTGACTCCCACCTCTTAACCCTTTGAGTGCCAACCAATAGCCTAGGAATTATGCTAAAATTGCCAAGGCATTTTTGCTGACTTTACCGCAGTTTAGGAAAAAAATTATGACTCGCAAGTAAATAAAGTTACATATTCAAAACCTTAAGGAAACCTTTACTACATAAGTAATCTGTACTTAGGTGCCATCTGTCAATAAAGAGTGAACTACTAGCATCTAATAGTGACACTGCAGGAGGAGCGCCATAGTGCTCCCGGCACTTTCGGCGAAAGACAGGAGGAGCGTGGTTGCGCTCCCTGGTACTCTAGGGGTTAAGGCCAGGTGTAATTCCCTGGCCAGGAAAATGCCATCATTTGGCCAAAGTTTAAAAATCGGTATGTGGTAATGCTGGAATGTCCTCTTACCCTCTTTACTATGAAGGTCTCCGGAATGTCAGGAAACCTTGGGAATCCGCCGTGTTCCTCATGTCCGCTCAATCCCTCACATGAGCCCAGTGTATATTTTCCTCCTTTGGCCTCATGACAAAAATCTGAAAGCAGTGCCCTTGGGGTAAGACTCTTAAGGAAGTAGTGCAGTGGTTCTCAACCTTCCTAATGTCGCGACCCTTTAATACAGTTCCTCATGTTGTGGTGACCCCCAACCATAAAATTATTTTCGTTGCTACTTCATAACTGTAATTTTGCTACTGTAAACAATATGTAATTATATATGTGTTTTCCGATGGTCTTAGGCAACCCCTGTGAAAGGGCCATTCGACCCCCAAAGGAGTCGAGACCCACAGGTTGAGAACCGCTGAAGTAGTGGATTCAAGGCTTTCTCACCTATGAGCTTTGTTCTACAACCACAATCAGAAACTCATAGAAAAGACTCCTAGTGTGATAAAGACCCCTTTCTATCTTATTCTAAGAAGTGTTGGCCCATTTGCACTGAACAGAAGACCCAACACTTTGTCAAGGGTGTCCAGGGAGGCTTGTTCAGCAAAACTCAAGGAAAAGGGAAGAAAAAAACCTTCTCTTTCCACTCCATCTGGAGTTTCAAGGGACTCCAAAAATATTGGCCCACAGTGATTATAAAAATCTCCCATTTATGCTGTTCTAAAACAAGGGCAAAGCCTCACACAACTCAAAACACTTCTTTTAAATGTTCATAGGAAAATTATCTTTCTCTCCAAGTCCTTTAGCTGGCTGAAATTAATGAAACACTGGCCACCATTCATTTGGAACACCCCACCTAGGCCATTCATAGATTGCAGAACAGTTTTCTCTTGACTTCAAAATTTCTCCTTTCTCCTTATATGCTGGAAGCCGATCCACCCTTGCTGCTTGATGCAGTCGCTGCAGGGATGTTTCAAGGGACCTGGCGTATATGACATACTGTTCTTAATATGTTTGCTCCCACTCTTAACGCTATGTGTTTTAAACAGGACCACCTCTCTGAGAAAGGTTGTTTCCCCAGGTGAGGATTTTTATCAGTAAAACCCCTTAACTAAGTGCCAGGCGGGTAGTTAATCACTTTAACTACAACAATCACGCGTAAACTACATAAATCTTTACTTAGAATAACCTCCTTAGGACAATAGAGTAACCTTGGAATGGAGATAAGAAATCTTTGGAATAGAATGGATAGGATTAAGATCAAATAGTATAAATATAGATGTAAAAGGACAATAAAGGGAGGAACCTGGCTAAGAGGAACCTCGCCATGGTGATCACCTGAACTCGGCCTCCGTGTCTTTCCTTCCTCGCCTACTCCGTCCACACCTTGGGGAACACCTGGACCTGTTGGGGCTGGATCCCAACAGTTATACTAGTAGGTAAATAACAACTTGCATAAAAATCACTGACGCAGGTGTCATTGACATTTTGGGTAACTATGAGAAAACCGGCATTTTTTTCCTGGCTACTCAAAGAACACCAAGAGGAAAGTAGAGAAGGAGGTACCTGAAAGAGCTGATATCTCCAAGTTCATTATTTAAAAAATGGGTGGGGTTATGCCAACAAGGAGGAGGAAGCTTCCAGACCTCTGATAGCCTCTTTTGCTAACAATCAGATAATCCAAAGGAAGATCAAGGTTTCTGCTAAGGAAAGAGAACTAAAGGAGAGAGAAAAAGAAAAAAGAAAAAAAAAAAGAAAGGAGAGAACTTAAAGGAAAAGAGATAACACTTTAGAAAATAAAAGAGAAACAAATATCTTTTCCCTTTTTACTTGCATCACTGGAAGGAGAAAAAATTATGGAAATTCAGTGCTGGGGTAAACATGACCCCAATAGATAGTGGAGCCCAGAGAGAAGTTCGTTATGGCTGTCATGACCCATGGCCCATCTATACTCACTAGCTTCTATTCTGGCCATGCTGTGAACCCTAAGCTATTTCCAATGCTTCTTCTAAAGCACATGTGGTGCAGAGAGACTAGCAGGGACCAATGAACTAAGGAGGGAGTTCAGGGAGCAAAAGAGGTACATTTCCCCCAACTTGCCTCTTTACTGTCTGGACAAGACAATATTCCATGGCACCTGACTCTGAAAAGGACCTGCCTTCTGTCTTTTGGACATTAAAGGGCTAGTCCTGGGCCTCTCCCACAGTCCAGTCTGATCAGTTCTCATTGGCTGATGAAGAAAATGGTCCCAAAGGAAGGTATTGATGTGTGAGACTCCTGGAGAGGAAGCTGGGGAGCCAAACACATGCTCATGAGTGGAGTTAGCTAGAAGGGTAGGGTAAGCCCCCAGAATGGTTTGAGGCATATCCCACAGAAGTGAGGAAAGGAGAAGGAATAAAACAGGACCAAGACATTAGAGGAGAGAGAAATAGATAGACATATACATTAGAAGTAGCCTGAAGATTTCTTTCTCCTGCCCTAGCTGGTTTGGCTCAGTGGATAGTGTGTCAGCCTGCAGACTGAAGAATCCTGAGTTTGATTCCAGTCAAGGGCACATGCCTGGGTTTCAGGCTCGATTCCCCAGTAGGGGGCATGCAGGAGGCAGCGGATCAATGAATCTCTTGTCATTGCTGTTTCTATCTCTCTCTTCCTCTCCCTTCCTCTCTGAAATCAATAAAAAAATAAAAATGAAAACAAAAAATAAGATTTCTTTCTTCTGTCATTTATCAGTGAAACTTCTTACGTACAATTTTTGGTGGCATTTTTTAAACCACAGCTCTTCTCCCTCCACATATTCTCTCTGGGTGGCCTCACCCACTGTCACGATTTTAATTCCTAAGTATAGGTTCTGACTGTGAACATCTCTGTCTCTAGTTCTCACCTGAACTTCAGACTTGCATATCTCTTATGTTCTATACATATGTCCTTGGATGTCCTTTCAAACTCAATGAGTCTCAGTGAAAACTCACTGCTCTTCCCTCTTGGTTCCCAAACAGTGTCCTCAAGAAAAATGACCTTATCTGGGCAAATTCATGCTATTTTCGGTCTCTTGCCTACCTCTCTGAGGAGAGCAGTAACTCTCCTGCTATCAGTTAATCAAGTTTCTTTCGGCCCTCTCCAGCCTTGACCTTGACTACTTCTATCTGTTGTGGGGACAGAAGGGTGGCAAGTGAAGGGAAAGCACCACTAGTAATCATTCAGAGATAGTCTTAAAGCAAATAAATTGTAGTTCAAAGGTTCCATCTAATCCATTCATTTATTCATTCAGTTAGTCAGTCGTTTAATCAATATTATTAGATGTCTATTGTATACCAACCTTCTTCTGGTGCTCTGAGAAATGTAAAAGGCACACTCTTCAATTTCAAAAATTATGAAATGTCGATGGGAAATGACAGCTTTACATACAAAGGACTATAACAAACTGCAGAAAAGACAAATGCTCTGAGAGTGATATAAATGCTAAGGGAGTTCAGATGAGGAGAATTAGAGAGAGGTCCATGTGCAATAAGCTACACATCAGCATACTCGTGAAAGAATGATGATGGGGTGTTATGGACTGAACTGTGTTCCTCCCAGATCCACATGTTGAAGTCTTAATCCCCAGCAGCTGAGAACAGGACTGTATTTGGAGATCAGGTCTTCAAAGAAGTGATTATGTTAAAATTAGGTAATTGGGGTGGGCCCTAACCTGATATGACTGGTGTCTTTTAAGAAGAGGAAATTTGGAGAGAGAGACGTCTGACATATACATGCAGCGGGATGGTCATGTGAAGGCACAGGGAGAAGATGGCCACCTGTAAGTCAAGGACAGAGCTCTCACAAGAAAACAAACCTGCTTGACATTTTTTTTTAAATCCTCACTGGAGGATATATTTATGTTGATTTTGAGAGAGATAGGAAGGGAGAGAGAAACACTGATGTGAGAAACATCGATCAGTTGCCTCCCATACACATGCTGAGTATCGAATCCACAAACTAGGTATGTGACCTGACTGGGAATGAAACCCATGTTCTTTTGGTGCATGGGGCGACTCTCCAACCAACTGAACCACCCAGCCAAGGCTGCTGACATCTTTATCTTGGACTTCTAGCCTCCAGAACTCTGAGAAAATAAATCTCTGTTGTTTCAGCCACCCAGTCTGTGGTATTTTGCTATGGTAGCCATAGCAAACTAATACAGGGTGTAACTGATATAATCCTGCAATAATATTTGCCTGAGAACCATGCTAAATTCCTTAAAAAACTTTCATCCTACTGATGCCCACTTTGGTAAAATTGTGAACAAGTGAAGTTTCCTTTAGTTTCTCCAACCCTTGTCTTTTAAAATCCCCTCTTCCTGCTCCCCAGGTAGACTTTCTGCTGGTAGAAGTTCTCCCCCAGCTGAGAAGAATTTGCCGAAAGTGAGGGGTACTTAATGCTCCTGACATCATCAGTGTTTGTGCAAAGGGAGCTATTCCCCCTGAAAAACTGACTCATCTTCTCTTCATTACCTCAAGTCATCAGCATTCTTTGCAGGAAGTAAGGACTTCATTATTGAAAGGGGACTGTTTTGCTTAAGATATTATATATGCAAGAAAAAATAAAAAATAAAGCAAAAAAACTTATTCCAAAACAATTCCTTCCGAACTTGATAGATTGCCTGGTAAATAAATGATGAGGGGCATTGCAGAAAGCTTGGCTTCTCGCAGTGCATCTTTAGGTCCAAGAATCAGGCAGAGGGGCTATATAATTGATAAGAGCAGAGTACCAATCCTGCCCCCAGTCACATAAACTCTACTCACAGTTAAGCAATCAGATATCCACGTCTGAGCCTTCTTGTTGATCACCAATCCCTGTGGAATTGGATTGGGTGAACTTGGAATGTTTTAATGATACCTGGCATAAAAGGAAAATGGAAACATAATTAAGAGAATGAACTTTTGTTAATATAGACAATATATTATAAAATATCACTTTTACTCATGTACTAGTGTTAGAACTTAAAGGGGAAATGAGGCATAGCTATAAATATATATTGTGCATTTTAAAGAAAATAAATAGAATTATTACAGAATCAATCCCTAAATTATTCTAAATAATAGGGCAGAGAAGGTGGTATAGTTAATACAAAACAGAGAGTACTACACATGCCAATAGTCCAAGGTAAATGCCTTAGAACAAGGTCAAGGACACCCCCTCTCTAAGCTCAACCTTCAAGCCTTCTAAGCTTCAGACTTCAAAGACCCTTTGCTTTGCCCAAGTTCTTCTGCTGTTGATGGTTAGGGACTCAACCAGTTGGTAGAAGAGGAGGTACTGGAAGGTTAAACATAACTATAGAAATATGCTAGTAGATAATCTAGAGTTAACTCTCTTGCAACTTGAAACACAGCAATAAATATTTAACATTAGACCAAAGAAATAATAACTGTGACAGTAAGTCACCATCACACTGCTAAACCTGCCCCAACACGATACCACAAGGGATGCAAATGAGTATGGGTGTGGGAACGGCAGCTTTGGCCTTTTAATGCTTGCCTTTCATTCAGTAGAATAATGTGAGTCTCAACTGGATCTTAAGAACATATCTTGCTTTCCCCCACCCCTACCCCACCTCTGTCATTTTACACGGGAAGAAAATCGAAGTTCACAGAGATCAAGGGATTAGCTCGAAATAGCACTGCTAGAGATTGGTCCTGGAGTCCTAGACTCTCATTTCAGGTTTCACAGGTAAACAAACAAACAGCAAATCAAACTAAAACCTGCCTAGTGTGTTACCTATGGTTTGTATGTATCTGAGGAAGGCTGGTTTGCAAACTAGGAATCAGGGCTCCTAAATTAGTCAGCAAATCCAGGTGCCACCCTTTCCTTACTCCGAGGAGTCACTCGGGCTACCTTTAGCTCCCTTCCCTGAATACCTACCATCTCTCCCTACTCATCCCAAATGCCTGCGCCAATTATTGTATTGTCGATGCAGCTAATGTACCCTGCTTAGCATACAGGGATATGGGCCCTGCCTTAACAGAGCCAGAAATCTAGTTAGAGTGATAAAACATATAATTATACTTCTAAGTTACAAAGCCAGAAAGTGGTAAGAACTCCAAATCCCATTTAAATTCCTTTCCTTCTACCGTGGGCCAAATTTTGGAGGCCTTTTCTATAAATCTGAGAAGGGGACAAGAAAACCCATGAGCCATCCCCATCTGGAAAGCTTGCCTAAACCTGGTTCATAATCTGGTTCCTTTCAGCTCTGAGCCCCCTGCCAGCGCCCAGTAGGGCATTACAAAATGAGTATTGAGCGAATGAATAAACAGAAACCACGAACGAGTTTCAGGGAAGATTGTGAATTCCCCGAAACTGTAGGCCAAATTTTGTGTGTTTAAGCTTTCATTAGCTTTTGCTGATTTCCCAAAGCAGTCTCGGCTCCTTCCCTGCCCCCTCCCCCAACTAAGAACCACTTGCTCAGTGATTTGAAGGGTAGTAGAGGATGGAATTTAGATAAGACAAATTACAAAGTGTGTTCCTATGAGTAAATGTATAAACAAATATGGATTTAGTGCCCTCTACGTGCCAAGAACGGGGCGTACAACAAGGAGCAATTAGCCGTTGTATTTGGCCTGGTGGCACTTATGCTGGGCTGTCACCCTAAATGGGGATTCTCAGACTGGCTGCATATCAGCATCTTCCGGGGATATTTCTTTAAAAAAAAAATACACCAAAATATATGGGACACACCTCAGAGGTGCCCAGGAATTTGCACCTTAAATAATTCCCTACATTGGAATGCTGGTGCAGATGATAGCACCCACCCCAGGAGGCCTCCCACCCTTGACCCTCAGACTGCAGTGAAGGCTAGGAGATCAGAAGAAAGCAAGGAGTGATCTGTCTGGATTGTAAAGGAACACACAGAAAGACACTGAAATTTGTAAAGAAAAAATTCACAGTACCTTTGAGGGGGAACTCAAGAGGTTAAAAATTTTTAGCTTTGGTTATACAGTTAATAGACTTGGTGATTAATGCACTAGAAAGCCATTGTTCCAGCAACCTTTGTGCCCCAGGAGGACTGCAAGCAACCAAGATGGTATCTAAGTCAGTGTGCTCCAGGGAGAGAACGTCCAGTCAGCAGCCCAGGACACAGATAAGGAATCACTGGTCAGCAGATGAAGGGATGCTAGCAAAAGCGCCAGACTGCAGCTTTTATCTGATTCACCCTTTTCCCTGAATTCCAACCCCCTTACCTACTTTTCTTCTGAATTCCAAACCCTTTACCTACACTTTTCTTCTCCCTATAGAAAAGGTTGGCTTGAAATGAGATATAAGACAGTCTTTAGGACACATATTCCTCCATCTTCTCAGATCTCTAGCCATCTGAATAAAGCGCCCATAAAGATCACTTCTAGGAATATATCCCAAGAAACTAGAAACACCCATCAGAAAGGATATAGGCACCCCTATGTTCATAGCAGCACAATTTACCATAGCTAAGATTTGGAAACAGCCTAAGTGCCCATCAGCACATGAGTGGATTAAAAAACTGTGGTACATCTACACAATGGAATACTATGCTGCGGTAAAAAAAGAAGGAATTCTTACCATTTGCAACAGCATGGATAGAACTGGAGAGCATTATGCTAAGCAAAATAAGCCAGTCAGAGAAAGATAAATATTACATGATCTCACTCATTTGTGGAATATAATGAACAACATAAACTGATGAACAAAAACAGATCCAGAGACAGAGAAGCATCGATCAGACCGTCAAACCTCAGAGGGAAGGTAGGGGAGGGTGGGGGTAAGGGGAAGAGATCAACCAAAGGACTTGTATGCATGCATATAAGCCTAACCAGTGGATACAGACACCAGGGGGGTTAGGGCATGAGAGGAGGGGTGGGGGGGAAATGGGGGAGATAAGGACACATACGTAATACCTTAATCAATAAAGGAAAAAACAAAACAAAACAAAAAGATTCAATCCTTTTCTCTACTTATTGGTTCTGGTAGTGACAGGTAGCACAAATGCTGACTTTTCCGGTGTCACCTTCCCCAAACACTGAGAGGGTCAGTATTTATTTGCCTAATTTTCCTTTCCCTGCTTTCTATTTCCTCAAAATTTTTATTTTAAAATTTGGGGATGAATACAGAAAAAATAGAGGAAGAAAATGGTATCAGTAGAAAAACATATTTTTGGTCTATAGAGTCTGTGTATATGCTTAGGAACTATCTTGTTAGTGAGACAAAGCTTGAAAGGCTTTTAAGAGAAACCATAAAGTGAATGGCAAAGTGACTAAGAATGGAGTTGGTCTTCAGATATACTTTCCTTTCTATTTTCAGATTTAGGATCAAAGGGCCAGGAAGTTGATAAAACTCTCACCCTTTGCTTTAAGATCTTTCTCTACCACCAGTTAGCTTACAACTTCAAATAGATCCCTTAGTCCACAGGGTTTAATTCACTAGCCAACACACAGATTGTGGCTGACCTGGCTCAGAGATAGTCGCTAAAGTTCTCTGCAGGCAAGGCCTGGTCGAGACTGGACATGGTAAGGAAGGAAAGACCTTGATGAAGGAAGAGAGAGAGAGAGAGAGAGAGAGAGAGAGCGAGCTGGGCTGAATTAGGCAAATGAGTGGGTCTTCCTTCCCAGCCAGTGACAAACAGCCAGGGGCTAGTCACTGCTCCTTTGCTTGAGCCAGCAGTACGTGGGGAAATTTGGGTTTTGTGTGAACATTTATTCACTGTGGGAGAATCGAGGTGTAATAAAGGAAAGGAGGCCTCTCTCTCCTCCCAGTGAGATTCCTAGTCCTCCAAGAGCTGTGATTTTCTGAAAACCCTCAGGATGCCTCCAGCCAAAGCCACTCAGTAGCCCAAGAAACAGAAAGTAGCACCTTCCTGGATGACACAAATGGAAAACGTTGCCACTACCTACGTAGTCGTAAAATGTGTTTAAAATTCTACTTTGAAATTCTGATCACAAGTGTTCACAGAAAGATAGCATTTTCCAAATGGATACCAAGGGGTTGGGTGAAGGAAGCCATCCTGAAGGATCATTTATTATAACAGGGAGTTATCACACAGGTTGAACTAGGGATCCTTTATAAAAATGAATAACTTTGTATAGCCAACAGGAAGAACCCGATTTTCATTCATTTAAAAATTTGCCTTATGTGATTGAATTAGGACCCTTTGATTTCAACTTTAATATTTATATACCTTCATGACTCTTTTTTAAATAATATGGTCTATGGACATAGTGATAACTACTGTTCCTTAAGGTCCTGTTCTAAGCACATTGCACACGTCTATCTTATTTAACCACTATAACAACCTAGTGAGATACACACTTTTATCTTAGGATAAGCACTGAGGAGTTCCTTGTATTTAAGTCGTTTGTTTAATTCACCCAGCGAGTAAGTAGCGAAGCCACTATTGAAACCCAGCCTGATGGTTGTATTGGAAGGATACATGCCCACATGCACTTATTCTAAGCCAGACTGGGACACTGTGATGAGCAAGGACTCTGCCTTCACAGAGTGTACATTCTGGTGGGGTACAGACGACACACACGTTTCCTATAGTGAGTAAATACATGCGCGTGCTGTGATAGAGGGCCACTGGAGGTTGGATGGTGAGGGATGGTCTATACGAAGAGGAGACATCTAGGCTGAAAATAGCATTTTCCAAATGGATACCAAGGGGTTGGGTGAAGGAAGCCATCTTGAAGGATCATTTATTATAACCGGGAGTTATCACAAAGGTTGAATTAAGGATCCTTTATAAAAATGAATAACTTCGTATGGCCAACAGGAAGAACCCGGTTTTCATTCATTTAAAAATTTGCCTTATGTGATTGAATTAGGACCCTTTGATTTCAAGAGTAACCCATGGGAAGATCTGGGGAAAGAATGTCCCATGAGGAGCCCTTGGGAATCCTGGTGTGAGGTAGAGGCTTTTATAAAACGACTGTGTGCTCTGTGATCATGAAACTCTTCCAAGTTATTTGAACCACATGGAATTCAGGCTTATTTGTCCTTGAGTAGAATACATGCTGCTAAAATGTGTGCTAAACGAAGGGGCTTACCAAAAAATGATTCTCAAAGTGTTGCTTTTGCTGGAAAGCATGAGGGTGATGGCAATGCTGGTAACCTGCCCTTCCCATAGAGGAGGCCAGTGCCCAGACGGTAGAGGTCCTGAGCCCCCTTTCAGTTGGTAAACTTGAAAAGAGCTGCTTTCTGTGGGTTTTTGTGAGCTCTTCTCTGTCTTATGCATTGGAGGGTAAGACAGACTATTTCTTAATGATAGGGAGAGAAAGAAAAGCTACAGGACATATCGTTGGAATGGGAAAGGAATGGTAAGTAGCTATTTCAGTCTTAGTTGGCAGGAAGTCACATAATTTGTGTGGATAGAAATTAAAATAAAATATTTAAAAAAATAAATCTATGGGTTTTAGAATGAGCCAGTAACAATAAAACATTAATAATTGTCTCTTGAGAATTGTCTCTGTTTTACATTTACAGTTGACTATGGGAGCAAAGAGTATTTTAGAAGGGAAGAAATATGTGATCTTAGGGGAATTTGGGTCACTTAAATAAATACTAACGAATGAATTGACCTTGACAAAGTCATTTAATGACTCTTGGCCCCTCAATTCTTTCATCTGTAACATGAAGCATTTGGAATAGATTTTTCAAGATCGCGCCAACTCAGATGGTTTGTGTATAATTCTATGATCTTTTAAGGAAAAAAGCATTGTGTATGTCTTGTTACAATTGTGAATAAAGAAAGTTCAATCAAGTTCACTGTTCACAACATCTAACAGGGTGCTCAGAGAAGGGTATTGCTTTCCCACCCCTTCCCCATCATTTCTAAGAGATGAGTGTAAGCCCCAAGAGAAATAACATATTACATAATAATATCTATAAGTTATTGAATACCTACTATGTGCAGGGTACTTGATCTGTTATCTCATTAATCTTCAAAAGAAAACTGTAAAGCCAGTTGTTTTTATCATCTCCATTTGAAAGAAAGGAAACAGATTCAGAGTCCCTGTCATATAAGTAATAAGTAGCAGAGTTGGAATTGGAATCCGTTGTTTGACTACAAAGCTCTTTCTATGATTGAGCACTTGGAGTAATAATAGCTGCCAACAATGACATTTCTTTTACCCTTTGAGACCTATACCAATGAAAAAAATTTGGAAGAGAGTCTTACTGAGCCTGTTTAATGTAGATAGACTGACTCAGGTATTTGCCTATAATGCAATATCTTGTGGCAGTCCAATGCTCTCACTGAGAACATCTAGAAAGTCTGGATAAAATTCCAAAAACCAAACTCTGAAGGCACCAGAGAGCTGCTGCAGTAACTAGAGTTTCAGGGGATGACATCTGGAGAGAAAAATTTCTGGAAAAGTGACCTCACATTCAGTGATTCCTCCCTCAAGGCGTTTGATGAATCCTTAAGGTACAAAGGACAAGTGGAGAAGAAAGAATAAAGTTCATGAAACGCACAGCAGTTTTCAACATCTCTTGCAGCTGAGTAGGAAAAACTTCAAGTTCAAGAAGGAAGAACTATTTTGAAGTTGGAAGAGCTGTTTTATATCCAACTGTGGTTGTAGTTATACAATTGTATGCATTTGTCAAAATTTAAAGAAATGTACACTAAAAAGAGTAGGTTTTATTCTATGTAAATTATACTTCAATTTTAAAAAATGGAAACAAGAAAGAGAAAAAAAAAGAATGTATTTTGGGATATAATCTCAGTAGAGGACCTTTGGAGAGTTCACCCACAGAAAGGGAGCAAACAAAAGGTTCATAGCTTCATATAAAAAAAAATTGATGTTTTGTAGGGCAATTTAGAAGTGCTTGGTAACATTGAATGTGTGTATTATAGTCCATAATCCAGTTCCACTTTTAGGAATACATTACAAAAATAATCCTGCAAAGGATATATAAAATGACACATTCAAGGACACTCACTGCAGCAAAGAATTGGGTGGAAATCTTATGATAAAGAGATGGTGAAATGAACATAGGGTACATGTAGATAAAACTGAACTCGTTCACCAAATACTGTGTTTTAAATTCAATCTCATATAATAAGGCAGAATAGAATCTTAAAACACAATGCTTAGTAAGAAGAAAAAAGAAAAGAAAAAGGAGAAGAAACAGAACAAGATGTACATTACAATATTGTCCTGAAATGTAAAACACACAAAATAATATAATATACTGATCCTGGATACAAATGTGTGTAAATAAAGAAATTAAGGGGAAAAACTGGCAGAGTTTCAAATCATCTCAGCCCGAATATAACTAAAGTGGCTTCCCCAACTCTATTAATAAACTACCAGAAGAATAGGTAACTTTATTGGAGGAAGTAATGTAATCCAGCACATCAATTAAATATCCATATAGAAAAAAAGAAAACAAAACCTTGACTTCTATTTAACACTATCCCTCCCCAACCCCCCACATCCCAACTTGATTATAGATGTAAGTGTGAAAACTTATATACTAGAAATTTTAGAATAAAGTAAAAGATCTTGGGATAGGCAAAGAGTTTGTAAACAGGACATAAAAACCACTAACTATGAAGGATTACACTTGAGAAATTGTACTGCCTTAAAATTAAGAACAATAAAATGAAAAGGCAAGCCACAGATTGAGAAAAATATATTAGTAATACATACAGTATATCTGACAAAGGACTTGTATCCAGAATACATAAAGAATTTCCACAAATCAATAATGAAAAGAGAGTTGACTCTAAAAGAGAATGGGTAGACTTCAATAAGCACATCACAGAAGAGGATATTAAAATGGCCGATAAGGATATGAAAAGTGTTCACTCTCATTACTCATTAGAAAAATTCAAATTTAAACTACACACTACTAGAACAGCTAAAATGTAAAAAACTGACAATTCAAAGTGTTGGCATGCGACTAGAACTCTCATGCACTGCTGTGAAAATGTAAATTAGTACAATCACTGTCTTAGGAGATATGTTTGGTAGTATTTGCTGAAGCTGAATATTTGTATATCCTGTGCCCCAGAAACCTTACTTCTAGGTAAATACACAACAAAAATCATATATACATTTATCAAATAACATGAGCTATAATGCTCAAAGCCAGCACTATTCATAATAGCCACAAACTGGAAATCACTTCAATGTTTATCAATAGTAAAATGCATAAATCATGGAAGGCAAACAATAAAATACTATGTAGCAATTAGAATGATCGAAATACTGCTCAGGCAGCAAATGTCAGAAACATAATCCTATCTAATAAAAGGGTGATATGCAAATTAACCATCACTCCATCACAAAGATGGTGGTGCCCATAGCCACAAGATGGCAGCGCCCAGTCCTCTCAGCCCCGCCGGAGTCCCCTAGTCCCGGGGGGGCGGCTGCTGAGAGTGGGCAGCATGAGTGGCCTGGCGAATGCTTGCTTCGTCACTGTGGTGACTAGACAAGTGTTCTACACCCAGCCGTGGATGGGTCTCTGGCCAGGCCGGGGTGTGGGTGGGCCTCTGGGCCATGGAGAGCCTTTGGGCAGCGGGCGTGGAATGGCCAGGCCCTGCAGAGAGCTACTGGTGCATGGATTTGTGTGCAAGTCTACTAGTGTTAAATAACAGAAGTCTCTCTCTCTCTCACACACACACACACACACACACACACAAATTATAAGATTCCATCAATATGAAATTCAAAAACTGCTGGGGTCCAACCCCAGTAGGTCCAGGGGTCCCCAAAGGTGTGCACAGAGTCAGCAAAGAAGGAATGACATGGAGACAGCCTTCAGTTGATCAGCAGCCTAGCCAGGATCTCCAGCCAAGTTCTGGTTAGGATCTCCAGCGAAGTTCTGGTGTTAGGTTCTCCAGCCAGGTTCTATCCAGGTTCTTTTGCCATGTTCTGTCTAGGTTCTCCAGCAAAGTTCTGTAGCCAGGTTCTGTCCAGGATCTTTTGCCATGTTCTCTTGCTAGGTTCTGTCTCTAGGTTCTGTGTAGGATCTCCAGCCAAGTTCTGTCTCTAGGTTCTGTGTAGGATCTTCAGCCAAGTCCTGTCCAGGTTCTGTCTCTCTCTAGGTTCTGTGTCTAGGTTCTGAGTCTAGGTTCTGTCTTGGATCTCCAGCCAAGTCCTGTCTCTAGGTTCTGTTTCTAGGTTCTGTCTCTAGGTTCTATCTCTAGGTTCTGTCGCCAGGTTCTGTGCAGGATCTCCAGCGAAGTTCTGTCTCTTGGTTCTCTAGGTTCTTCAGCCAGGTTCTCTCGCTAGGTTCTGTCTGTAGGTTCTGTCTCTAGGTTCTTCAGTCAGGTTCTCTCGCTAGGTTCTGTCTCTAGGTTCTTCTGCCAGGTTCTCTCGCTAGGTTCTGTTTCTAGGTTTTGTTTCTTGCTGGGGTCCAATCCCAGCGGGTCCAGGGGTCCCCAAAGGTGTGGACAGAGTCGGCAAAGAAGGAATGACACGAAGACAGCCTTCAGTTGATCAGCAGCCTAGTCAGGACCTATAGTCGGGATCTCCAGCCAAAGTTCTGGTCGGAGTTCTGGTTAGGAACTGATGAGGATCTGATGAGGATCTGATGAGGATCTGATGTTTATTGTCTTGTTACATCCATATTTATACCAGCCGATTTTAATCCTGTCAATTTCTATTACAAAGGTTAGGGCGTTTCTTATCTCCATTCCAGGGAGTAAAGATTATGTAGCTTAACTACCCGCCTGGCACTTAATTAAGGGGTTGTATCTCCTCCCTAACCTCAGGGAAAAATCCCCACCTGGGGAAACAACCTTTCTCGGAGAGGTGACCTTGGTTAAAACACATGGCGCTAAGGAGAGCAAACATATTAAGAACAGTATGCTATATATGCCAGGTCCCTTGAAACATATGCTGTGTAGATGTTTCTTTCCTGCAGCGACTGTGTCAAGCAGCAAGGATGGACCGGCTTCCGGCAAAAAACAAGACAAAACTAATGCTTGGTATTAGAAATAAGAATAATGGCTATCCTGGGGCAGTGGTGGGGAGGGAAGAGATATGACTGAGAGGGGTGGAGTTTCGGGGTACTAATAATGTTCTATTTCTAATCTGGGTGCTGACTACCCCATGGTATTCATTTTTGAACATTCATCATGCTGTAGAATTATGATTTGTATACTCTTCTGTATGTTCTACATCAATAAAAGCATTGCTTTTTATAACATCCTATATAATAAAAGCATGGTATGCAAACTGTCCCCTCAACTGGAGTTCTTCTGGGAGTTCTACTGGGGGGCGGGCCAGCTGGGGGAAGAGAGGGAGGCCCCGACCAGTGGCAGCAGCTGCTAGGGACCCTACCAGTGCACGAATTTCATGCACTGGGCCTCTAGCATGAATAGAAAAAGATAAAGTCCCAGTCTGTACAGGGAATTTATGAGCTCAAAATACATAAAATCATAAAAGTTCAGTATCCCTGGTCATATATTATGCCAGCAGGAAAATAAAATAACAACAAAAAAAGAAAGACAAACAATGAGAGAAAGCAATAAGGTGATACAAATCAATGTACTCTGCAGGGGAAAATTATAGTCAGGAAGGCTGGGATCAATTTGGCCAGTTATTTCTAGATTAAAAGTCAACACTGGATTATTTACCAATGACTTAGTGAACTTTCCATATATATATTTTGGCTTACTACATCTTAAAAGGGAAATATTAAATGTTTTTGCAAGTGGCCCATACTAAAACAATTCAAATACAGGACTACTTATCATCTTAAGATGCTGGGAAACTTTGCAATGCATTCATCCCCTTGCTTGCTAACCACACTTTCTCCTCCTAACTTTCCACCACACACCTTCCAAAATATGTCTTCAGTGGCTCATCTGGGCATCAAGCCCTTGTACAGGTTTCCTCTTTACATTTTTAAATTGTATATTTCCATTTAAGTCTTTGCCTGTGTATCCTGAGTAATATTATCCATAGTATGCTTATATTTTAGGGTATATTTTTATGCTATGGGAGAATTTCTTGATATTCATGGAATGCATTTTTCATGTTACTGTAGAATTATGCATATGGATATATACACAGATGAATAAACTGGAGAGATCTACTACACAGCATAACTTTAGGCATCCTATATAATAAAAGCAGAATATGCAAATCAACCGAATGGTGGAATGACCTGTCGATATGATGCACACTGGCCACCAGGGGGCAGACGCTCAATGCAGGAGCTGCCCCCTGGTGGTCAGTGCGCTCCCACAGGGGTGCGCCACTCAGCCAGAAGCTGGGCTGATGGCTGGCGAGTGCAGCGGTGGTGGTGGGAGCCTCTCCTGCCTCCGCTGCAGGCAGGCAGTAAGGAGCGAGGGGTCTGGGACTGCGAGAGCCCTGGACTGTGAGAGGGATGTCCACCTGCCAGCTAGGCTCAATCCTGGGGGGAGGGGAGGGAGAGAAGATTGGGCCTAAGCCGGCAAGTGGACATCCCCTGAGGGGTCCCACACTGCAAGAGGGCACAGGCCGAGCTGAGGGGACTCCCCCACCCCCCAGTGCACGAATCTCGTGTATTGGGCCTATAGTATAAAATAAGTTTAATAATTATTAGTTTAACTCAATTGAATTCCTTTTATTTCAGTATACTCTCAATTTATTTACAATCTCATCGATGAAACTGGGACTCAGGAATTCTGCATATTCACAAAAAGCAATGTCCTAATTCAGTACTTTCTGGTTGAGACTACAGGTCAACAAAGCAATTGAATTTTTTTTTTTTTTTTCAATTCAATCAACCCAGTGGAAAATTTAAGCACACGTTATTGATTTAGTGAACTTGTTTTCATATTCTTGTTACCTGATATGTATTTGTTTGTTTAAAGTATTATTCTCCAAACTTTTCCCAGTGTTAGTTTCGACTACCGATTAAAATTTAACTACCCAAGGACAGCGCTGTATATTATATTTCTTTTATGGCCAGTTGCTTAATATGAGCAAAAACACAAAGCAAAATAACACCCGAAGTGGAATGATCCTGTTCCTCTTCTGCTCACCTCTCCTCCACCCCAGAGCTGTGAGCCAAGACCTAATCCAGAGCCTCAAGCTTGGTCACTGTGAAGCACAAAACTCTGACGCAGGGAATTTGGGCAGTGGTAGGGCTCAGGGCTCAGGGCTCAGAATCTAGAATCACCTTGTCCTGCCCATGTAACAAAAAGCAAAACCATCAGTGTGTGCGCTGCTCTGAAAAAATTCACTGGTTGGTATCATTCCTCAGCTTTGGAAAGAAAGTCTGCCTCTGCGCTCTCTATTTACACTTCCAACGGAAAGGGGAGCCAGGGACGGCTGCAATCCCAGGGACGAGACACAGAGGCCTTTGCTCCAGAAAACTGGTATATCCTCACACTCACTGTCTGTTTATCATCACCCAGTTATCGGTCTGTTATTGTCTTGGAAACTGTGGACATCAGCAAACACAGCAAAATAACAATGCACAGGGGACCATTTTGTGCACAGGGCCCTGGGAAGGGCCAGTGGAATTCCTCTGATCAGTCTCCTTTTGACTTTTTCCCATAGATGCTGGTCCCACAATAAAATGCCTGGAATGCTTGGTAGGGACAAAGCGGGTTGGTCACAGGGCAGTTATGCTTCTGTCGTCAGTGAGATCAGCCGTTTTGTGGACTGATTTCCAAGTGACTCGTGGTATCACGAACGGGTTAAGAATACAAATACACGGGATTTTTACAGTAAACGGAGCTTTCACATCCCTTTTCTCAAGCGGTTTTCATGGCAACCCTGGAGGTCGGTAAGACAAATATTATTGGCGACATTTTGCAAATGGGACCTAGAGAAGCCTAGAGAGGTTAAATGGTTTACCCAAGGCCTCTCAGCGAGTGGTGGGTAGATCTGGGTCCCCAAATCTGTTCTCTCTGCAGAACACCATTCTGTCTCTATCTGGTTACTTAACAACCAAGTTCGTTTAGCGGGAGTTGGTTATTTTTATTTTAAGACAAATCAATCACTATATTTGTTTTTGAAAATCAGGTCAATCCACCGCTTGATCCCCAACTGCTATCAAGAGCTAAAATTTTTCAAAATAACCATCTTGAGATTTGATTCTTTGTGGCCCTTGGAATTTGGACCGTCTTTGCAGTAATCACAGAGGGGAGAGTCTAACAAGTAATAAATCCTTCAAGCACTTGAACATCAAAATACATCTGTCAGGAAACGGTGGCCCACCACTGGCTTTCCACAGTGTCAGTCACAGCACTATTACTAGTGATATGTGTCCTCAGAAATTAGAGATTCCACATGGTTTATTTTTTTTCAATATTAGGAAGGATTTGAGATTATTCCTATAAACTTGACTCTCATTCAACTACAATCTAGGACTATTTCTTGAGTAGAAGAAAAAGGCCTACCTATGTGTGTTCCTATGAGCGGGTCTTTCCTATGAATATCATTCCTCACGTATATCACATTAAGAAAAAAAATTTAGATTTGCTTTTCTACTATTCCAATCTCTTGAGACAAAATGTCAGTTCCATTTGGGATTCTATTTCCAGTTATTGAATGGAAGTTGCTAAGGATACAACAGAGATGAAGAGAGACAAGCTGTCTGCCCTCACATAGCTAACTCCCTCGGGGGAAATAAATATTTTTGCTTTTTTTAAAATATATTTTATTGATTTTCTACAGAGAGGAAGGGAGAGAGAGAGAGTCAGAAACATCGATGAGAGAGAAACATCGATCAGCTACCTCCTGCACATCTCCCACTGGGGATGTGCCCGCAACCCAGGTACATGCCCTTGACCGGAATCGAACCCAGGACCTTTCAGTCCGCAGGCCGACACTCTATCCACTGAGCCAAACCGGTTTCGGCAAAATATTAAACTATTTATGTCTTATTTACTAGTACTTATTTTTTATTTTTATTTTTATAACCTGTGATGTTTTATTCACATAGTTCTGAGCACATTTGTTTCTCAATAAATACGTGCTAAGTGAAGAAATAAATGAGGTCCCCAGGTGTTCAAACTTTTATTTCTAAATCTTGATTCATTGTCCAGTGTCTTTCTCTCCAGGACCAGGCTGGAAGCAGACACCAGGTGGATAACCAGAATCGCACTAAAGCCTTTACTGACATTTTAACTAGCAATTATAATAGAAGGTTGATGGTAATGTGGACAATATCTTGTCTTCAATCTGTTGTAGCCACAAACTTACACCCAGGCTGCTATCTTTTAAAAAATTAAGTGTGTTATTAACCAAATGGAGGATGGAGTGAAGATACAGATGGGTCGATGAAACCCATGGCCACATTAATTCAATATTTCAAATTGGACACCCCATAACAAATAAGGATAGCATTTTTAAAACATAGCAATGCCTCTATTCATATGCCAACAAAAATACCAACAGAAGCCTCACCACGGCCAACATTTATAGCTGAGTTGATTGAATTAAATGAAAAGGATAAATTAGTTTAATAAAACCTATTGGGCAATTGTCTCCACATAATTATTGGGAAGCTCTCTGTCCTTTTTGAAATGACAATTCTGGCAGGATGAAGGCACAATTATAGGCTGAGCAGAACTTATACACATAACCGTAAAACAGATTTTGCAGCTTCATAAGGAAAAATTCCAAAATAACCTTTTCGGAGATGACAACGATTTCGTATGTTTGAAACATTGAAATGTGATTGTGACATATTACTGGGAAAGAATGAAAAACAAATGACTGTGAATAACTTGAACCATCTAAGCTCACATACAAATGCCATCCCAGAACCTTGACCAGAACGACAAATACATGATGTGAAATATACTGGAAAATTATTGATTCCTGAGTGAAATACTGATGGTTTTCATGACTACTTTTGTTTCTTTTTATTTTCTTGCAAAAGATCCCAAATCATCACATCTGTGAAGTCAGGCCTATCTCTGAATGCTATACGACATACCTCTTTATAATTGTATATTATAAGCAATATACCATTATGCATTTCTCTATAAAAATACAGAAATATATGTAAAAACATTTTTCAGTCAAAGTTGAAATAGTATTTGCACTGATTTTTATGTTACAGCATAACACATATGCTAAAGGCTTCAAGCATCCTATCCATTTATTGCCAAGGTATAGTACATTAAAAACTGTTGTGTTAGATATGCAGATCTTTAATATATTAACCTTCATGTTATTTGTTTCTTTAGCTCTGTTATTTATCTTCATGTACCACTACAATGTGTAATGACATTTATGTTCGGGTGCCTCTTTATTTAATGTTTGTGTCTTTCCTACAGACTGAAAACTTCATAATGGCATGTCTGGTTTTGGGTTGTTTTTGCCATTGATTCCTTCAAGCAGGGGTGGGGAACCTTTTTCTTCCAAGGGCCATTTGGATATTTATTTATTTATTTATTTATTTATTTTTTTTATTGCTAAAAGCATTACAAAGGGTATTACATATGTATCCTTTTTCCCCCCCCCACCCTTGACAAGCCCCTGCCCTCCCTTACCCCCCAGTGTCTTATGTCCATTAGTTATGGTTATATGGATGCATACAAGTCCTTCGGTTGATCTCTTACTCCCCTCCCTCCTGTCCCCCAACCCTCCCTGGCCTTACCACTGAAGTCCGACAATCGGTTTGAGGCAGCTCTGCCACTGTATTTATTATTGTTCAAAAGTTTGTAATGGTCTTAATTATCCATGAAAGAATGAGATCATGTGGTATTTTTCCTTCATTGACTGGCTTGTTTCACTTAGCATAATGCTCTCCAGTTCCATCCATGCTGTTGCAAATGGTAAGAGTTCCTTCTTTTTAACAGCAGCATAGTATTCCATCGTGTAGATGTACCACAGTTTTCTAATCCATTCATCTACTGATGGGCACTTAGGCTGTTTCCAGATCTTAGCTATGGTGAATTGTGCTGCTATGAACATCTGGGTGCATATATCCTTTCTGATTGGTGTTTCTGGTTTCTTGGGATATATTCCTAGAAGTGGGATCACAGGGTCAAATGGGAGTTCCATTTCCAATTTTTTGAGGAACCTCCATACTGCCTTCCATAGTGGCTGCACCAGTCTGCATTCCCACCAGCAGTGCACAAGTGTTCCTTTTTCTCCACATCCTCTCCAGCACTTGTCGTTTGTTGATTTGTTGATGATGGCCATTCTGACAGGTGTGAGATGGTACCTCATTGTTGTTTTGATTTGCATCTCTCGGATGATTAGTGACTTTGAGCATGTTTTCATATGTCTCTTGGCTTTCTGAATGTCCTCTTTTGAAAGGTGTCTATTTAGATCCTTTGCCCATTTTTTGATTGAATTGTTTATCTTCTTTTTGTTAAGTTGTATGAGTTCCCTATAAATTTTGGAGATTAAGCCCTTATCAGATATGACGTTGGCAAATATGTTTTCCCACGAGGTGGGTTTTCTTGTTGTTTTGTTGATGGTTTCTTTTGCTGTGCAGAAGCTTTTTATTTTGATGTAGTCCCATTTGTTCATTTTCTCTTTAGTTTCAAGTGCCCTAGGAGCTGTATCAGTGAAGAAATTGTTTTGGCATATGTCTGAGATTTTGTTGCCTTTGTATTCTTCTAGAATTTTTATGGTTTCCTGTCGTACATTTAAGTCCTTTATCCATTTTGAGTTTATTCTTGTGTATGGTGTAAGTTGGTGGTCTAGTTTCATTTTCTTGCATATGTCTGTCCAATTTTCCCAACACCATTTATTGAAGAGACTATCTTGGCTCCATTGTATGTTCATGCCTCCTTTGTCAAAAATTAATTGAGCATATTGGTTCGGGCTAATTTCTGGACTCTCTTTCTATTCCACTGATCTATATGTCTGTTCTTGTGCCAGTACCAGGCAGTTTTGAGAACAGTGGCTTTGTAATACAGCTTGATATCTGGCATTGAGATCCCACCTACTTTGTTCTTTCTCAGGATCGTTGCAGCTATTCGGGGTCTTTTTTTATTCCAGATGAATTTTTGGAGAGTTCGTTCTAGATCTTTGAAGAAGGCCATTGGTATTTTAATGGGAAGTGCGTTGAATGTATAGATTGCTTTGGGTAGTATGGACATTTTAATGATGTTGATTCTACCAATCCAAGAACATGGTATGTTCTTCCATCTGTTTATGTCTTCCTCTATCTTTTTTTTCAACGTCCTGTAGTTTTCTGAGTAGAGGTCTTTAACCTCTTTAGTTAAGTTTATTCCTAGGTATCTTAATTTTTTTGGTGCGATGGTAAATGGGATTGTTTTTCTGATCTCCCTTTCTGAAAGTTCACTATTGGTGTATAGAAATGCCTCAGATTTCTTGGGGTTAATTTTGTATCCTGCTACATTGCCAAATTCATGTATTAAGTCTAGTAGCTTTTTGATGGAGTCTCTAGGGTTTTGTATGTATAATATCATGTCATCTGCAAATAAGGACAGTTTTACTTCCTCTTTTCCAATTTGGATGCCTTTTATTTCTTCTTCTTGCCTAATTGCAATGGCTAATACTTCCAGTACTATGTTGAACAGGAGTGGTGAGAGTGGGCATCCCTGTCTTGTTCCTGTTCTTAGGGGAAATGGTGTTAGTTTTTGTCCATTGAGTATGATGTTGGCTGTGGGCCTGTCATATATGGCTTTTATTATGTTGAGGTATGATCCTTCTATTCCCACCTTTCTGAGAGTTTTTATCAAAAATGGGTGTTGGATTTTGTCGAATGCTTTTTCTGCATCAATTGATATGACCATGTGGTTTTTTTCTTTCAATTTGTTTATGTGATGTATCACATTTATTGATTTACAGATGTTGTACCATCCTTGCATCTCTGGGATAAATCCTACTTGGTCATGGTGTATGATCCTTCTGATGTACTGCTGGATCCGATTTGCTAAGATTTTGTTGAGGATTTTGGCATCTATGTTCATGAGGGATATTGGCCTGTAATTCTCTTTCATTGTGATGTCTTTACCTGGTTTTGGTATTAGGGTGATGCTGGCTTCATAGAATGAACTTGGAAGCGTTCCTTCCTCTTGAATTTTTTGTAGTAGTCTGAGGAGGGTAGGTTTTAGTTCTTCCTTGAATGTTTGGTAGAACTCCCCTGTGAAGCCGTCTGGCCCTGGGCTTTTGTTTGCTGGAAGCTTTCTGATGACTGCTTCAATTTCTTCCATAGTTATTGGCCTATTGAGGTTTTTAGATTCTTCCTGATTGAGTTTTGGAATGTTGTATTTTTCTAGGAATTTGTCCATTTCCTCCAGGTTGTCTAGTTTGTTGGAGTAGAGTTGCCCGTAGTATTGTTTAACAATCATTTGTATTTCTGTGGGGTCTGTTGTTATTTCGCCTCTATCATTTCTGATTTGGTTTGTTTGGGACCTCTCTCTTTGCTTCTTGGTGAGCCTGGCTAGGGGTTTGTCAATCTTGTTTATCCTTTCAAAGAACCAGCTCTTGGTTTCATTGATTTTCTGTATTGTTTTTTTGGTCTCTATTTCATTGATTTCTGCTCTAATCTTTATTATCTCCTTCCTTCTGCTCACTCTGGGGTTTTCTTGTTGCTCTCTTTCTAATTCTTTGAGTTGTAGAGTTAGATGATTGACTACCATTTTTTCTTGTTTTTTGAGATAGGCCTGTAGAGCTATAAACTTTCCTCTCAGGACTGCTTTCATTGTGTCCCAGAGGTTTTGGATTGTTGTGTTTTCATTGTCATTAGTGTCCAGGATGTTTTTAATTTCTTCTTTGATGTCATTGGTAACTCAATCAATATTTAATAACATGCTATTCAGCTTCCAAGTGTTTGAGTATTTTGGGTTGTTTTTATTGTAGTTTATTTCTAACATTATGCCATCGTGGTCTGCGAAGAAGCTTTTTATGATTTCAATCTTCTTGAATTTGTGGAGACTTTGCTTGTGACCCAATATGTGGTCTATTTTTGAATATGTCCCATGAGCACCTGAGAGAAATGTATATTCCGCAGCTGTGGGGTGAAGTGTTCTGAAGATGTCAATTAAGTCCATCTGATCTAGTGAGTCATTTAGGATTGCTGTTTCTTTGCTGAGTTTTTGTCTAGCGGATTTATCCAGTGATGTCAGTGGTGTATTAAAGTCCCCTACTATGATTGTATTGTTGTCGATCTCTCCCCTGATATCTTCCAGAAGTTTTCTTATGTATGTGGGTGCTCCTGCATTGGGTGCATATATGTTTACCAGGGTTATATCTTCTTGTTGTATTGATCCCTTTAGTATTATGAAGTGGCCTTCCTTATCTCTGGTTATGGCCTTCACTTTGAGATGTATTTTGTCAGATATAAGTATTGCTACCCCAGCTTTCTTTTCCTTTCCATTTGCGTGAAAGATATTTTTCCATCCCTTCACTTTCAGTCTGTGTGAGTCCCTTCTAATGAGGTGGGTCTCTTGTAGACAGCAGATGTATGGGTCATGTTTTTTTATCCATTCAGCCACTCGATGTCTTTTGGTTGGAGCATTTAGTCCATTTACATTTAAAGTTATTATTGAAAGGTACTTGTTTGTAGCCATTTCTTTTTTTGTGTGTGTGTGTGGCTGTTTTCTTTCTGAGCTTGATATTTCTTCTTTTTACACCAGTCCCTTTAGCATTTCTTGCATGGCTGGCTTGGTGGTGATAAACTCCCTTAGCCCTTTTTTGTCTGTGAAGCTTCTTATTTCCCCTTCAATTTTGAATGATAGCCTTGCTGGATAGAGTATTCTTGGATTCAGTCCTTTGCTTTGCATCACTTTGTAGATTTCCGTCCATTCTTTTCTGGCCTGATGTGTTTCTGTTGAGAAATCATTTGATAATCTAATGGGAGATCCCGTGTATGTTACTTTCCATCTCTCTCTTGCAGCCTGTAAGATTCTCTCTTTATCCTGAACATTTGCCATGGTAATTATGATGTGTCTTGGTGTGGGTCTTTTCGGGTTCACCTTGTTTGGGACTCTCTGGGCTTGTGTGACTTTTTTCTTCCCCACCTCAGGGAAGTTTTCTGATATTATTTCTTCGAATAGGTTTTCTAATCCATGTTCATCTTTCTGTTGTTCTGGCACCCCTATTATTCGTATGTTGTTTCGTTTCATGTTGTCCCAAAGCTCCCTTAGGCTCTACTCTTGTCTTTTAATTTTTTTCTCCATTTGCTGTACAGTTTGAGTGTGTTTTGCTTCCTTGTCTTCTAATTCACTAATTCGGTCCTCCGCTTCTCCCAGTCTACTGTTGATACTTTCAATGGAGTTTTTTATTGAAGCTATGTCGCTCTTCATTTCTTCTTGGGACTTACTTAAGTTGTTGATTTTTTCATCTGTTTCTTCTAGCTTCTTGCATAAGTAGTTGAGTTTTTCATCTGTTTCTTCTTGCTTCTTGAACATCTGGTGCATGTACTCTAGGAACCTTATTCTGAATTCTTTTTCCGTCATGTTGCATATCTCTGTCTCACTTAGCTGCTTTTCTGGCGAGTCCTCCTTTTCTTTCCTTTGGGGGTTTCTTTGCCTACCCATGTTTGATCTCGCTGACATATGTAGATGTTGAGATGTTCAGTGGCTGCTCCCTGGGTGGCAGGGGCTCCTTGGGTTGTGGTTGCTGCTCAGACGGTTGCAGTAGCAGCTGCTTTCCAGTTGGCAGCAGCTCCTCTGGTGGGTGTTGTTCACAGCTGTGTTGGCTCTTCTGGCTGGTGGGGGGAGGCTTCACGTACAGCTGCTGTTCCACAGACAGAGGGTGTGGTGATCAGGAGGCTGTGGTGATCAGGAGGCTGCGGTGATCAGGGGGCTGCTGTTGCTTGGATCTGTCTGTTTGCTCCGGGACAAGACCTGGGACGCGTCTGCCTATATCGCCGCCATCTTGCTTCTCCTCCCCATTTGGATATTTATAACATCATTCATGGGCCATGCAAAATTATCAACTTAAAAATTAGCCTGCTAGCATTATTTACAATAGCTAAGGTCTGAAAACAGCCCAAGTGCTCACCAGTATATGAATGGATTAAAAAACCGTGGTGCATTTACACAATGGAATACTAAGCAGCTGTGAAAAAGAAGGATCTCTTACCCTTTGAGACAGCATGGAGGGACTTGGAGAGTATTATGCTAAGCGAAATAAGCCAGTCAGAGAAAGACAAGTATCACATGATCTCACTCATATGGGGAATCTAATGAACAAAATAAACTGATGAACAAAACAGATCCAGAGACATTGAAACATGCAACAGACTGATGTATTTCAGAAGGGGGGGAGAGGACGGGAAGAGATTAAACAAAGAACTTATATACATATATGCATAGCCCACAAACAAACAATAGTGTGAGGAAGGCCTGGGGAGCAGACAGGAGCAAGGTGGAGGAGGTCAGTGGGGGAAGAGGGTGGACATTTGTGATACTTTCAATAATAAAGTTTAAAAAAATTAGCCTGCAATATTAGTCAAACATTTAATTAACTCACCCCTAATGCCTTGGCAGGGCCAGACCAAATGATTTCACAGGCCTTATATGGCCCAAGGGCCGGATATTCCCCATCCCTGCCTTAGAGCTTTGCAGTTACCTAAAATAGAACAGTCACTAAACAAATACGTATGTAATAAATTAAGTGGCCAACAAACAGCCAAAATACGTCAAAAACTCTAAGGATAAGACGGTCAGGGAAGCTCTACAAGTTTATCATCTATTTGCAGAGAGGATACTTATTAAGAGTTTGGCATTTGCTGAGTGATAGATAAACTAAATAAATGAATGGGTATATGGATGTTTGTAGCTGTCAGGGTAAAATATGGTAAGTTCTGAATGAAGGACAGACGAGTACACCAAAGCAACCAGTTACATGACCTAAATGTTATTTTCTCTGCCGCTACAACTGTTCTCCACAAGTTGTGCTTTGAAAGAGAAAGTAGGGAAAGCACACAAATATGCTTTGCGTTGTAATAACTGAATCGTGCACTATCTCGTTTGACTCTCCACAGAACCCTGGGAGGTAGATAGTCCATCATCTCCATGTGACAAAGAAATTAAGTTCAGTGTCTACAATTACCCAGCGTGTAGTAGACTCAGAACTCAAATGCTGGCTTCCTAACCCTAGAGACCAAGCAAGAAGAGCAAGAGAGGAAAACCATGGCAGAGCTGATGTGCTTTCGTTCTGACTTCCTCCCCTGTGAGAAAGATTTTAATAAATGGATACAGCCTTCCAATGAGAAACAAATACCCAAGTCTTTCCAAGTCTCCCAGCTTAAAAATCTGATTTTGGTCTCCGCTGCTATTCCTAATATACTTGGGGGATCAGTGAGATTTTATTTTTCCTTCCAGCCATATCTCAAAGTATACTCTGAGCTACACTTGTCTCTATTCCTTTTAAAACAGTGAAAAAAGGCCCACAAGAAAATTGCCTCGGGACAGAGTACCTACTCATCCACCAGCCTTGAGATTGGCTTATATCCCTATAACCTAATATGGCTAAGAAAATGTTTGACTGGAACTGAGTGAGGATTGCCAAACTTAACAACTTTTTTTTTTTGTAAGAAAAGTGCCACTGAGTCCATTGTTTAGACGTAACTTCAGTTCAGATACAGTGCTGATCCGTTCACATCAACGAAACCGTAACTGCACTTCTGCGCAGTAACGAAAACCAGACACCTGCCCCCTTTGCCCACTCACAGGCAAGATGAATAAATAAAAGTTGCCCAAAAAGGCTCCTGGGGATAGTCTATTGAACATGTTGCCCTTCTTGGGATATGAAAGCTGAGTGACTGGGGATGCCCAGTTCAGATGCCAAGGTCCTCAGAGTTTGTGTAAAATTAAAGAGCTTTCAGCAGAAGCAGGGCTGAAAGGAAATTCACCTCCTCCATCTCCCACCTCAGGCCCATCATGGATTTCCCATCATCTTCTTCCAATAGCACCTCTGACTGACATTACTATTTTTTCTGACTCCCAGGACTCTGATGTATTTGAAATGCCACTATGATCTTAAATATCACCCTTTCTCTCATCACAAATACAATTGACAGTAATCAAATCTGAGGGTTCTACTTGGGCTGTTTGGGTCATGATGGCTTTCCTTGCTTCCATTCCCACTATTATTCCCTTCATTCGTACACTTTCTTGCACCTAGACCATTACAGTTGTCAGCTGGTAAGTGGCACTGCAATTTCTTTAGTTGTTTGGAGGCATGGCAAAGATTTTAAAGTCAGACAGATCTGACTTTTAATTCTGGATCTGTCACTTATTTGATTAGTTTTGCAAATTGTTTAGTTTCTCTGTTAAAGTGTAAACTGTACCTTGCACCATTATTGAGAGAATTAAATGAGGAGACATGCAGTAGAATGGTACCAGACATGAAGAGAAGACAATCCTCAGTTAACAGCACCAAACTCCATGTCCTGCCTCTATCATCTTCCTGATCCTGATACATTCTGCACAACACTGCTCGATTTTTTTTCTTTCAACCATGTACGCAGAAATTGAAAGGGAAAAACATACCCATTGACTCCTGAGATGAGATGGTCAGTGAGGATGGGAGTTGCTGCCTAAAGATTCTATCTGGCCCAAGTTAAAGAAAAATTAATGTCAAAAATGTGTTGCTTCTTAGAGTTACTAAGGGCATAAGCTCAGGGTAGAGGACGATTTTGTTTTGTAAACATTTCAACCTTCCTTTGTGGTTGTAAAAGGTGAACCGTACCCCTAAAATGCTTGGGAGAAAATTAAGCCAAAGAGCTAAAATGCAGCTTTTCCCCTCAGCCATACACACTTAGCCCCGTTCCTCTGTCGGCCCCACTGACCACTTGCCTAATATTTAATTTTTGACTGTGATCCAGTCAAACCATTCATCAAAGTCTGTTAAACACAGCAGCTTTGTAGGGACAAGGGGAAAAAGAACTTTTCCATGCTCAGGATGAAACCCAGAGAGATTGGAAGAGATGGGCAACTGTAAGAGGTGACAGGGGTTTGGAGCAGGATGTGACAAAAAAGCATGAGCATTCCCACCATTTTGTCTCTTGCTCGGGGAGTCCCAGAAATATTGAGATGGAAGCCCCAATAATTTCATCCTAATATATAAAGAGACAGGGTCCGTAACGTCCAAAATGACCGGGCGACCGAACGCCAGGCTGTGCACGCAGCAGGCTCGGGTGGGCGGGGACTGGCAAGCGGGCTGAACTGCTGACCTCTCGGTCCCTCCTGGGTCGCGGGCACTGTGGCAACCCAGCACTCACTGCCACTGCCAAGGCGGGTGCGATGTGATTGGTCGGGGGGCCTGGCCATCGCCCCACGATTGCCCTGTAGAGGGAGGCCCAGGCCACCAGCCAGGGGGCTCCATGATCGTCCCTAAGAGGGAGGCCCAGGCTACCTGGCCGGTGGCAGTGAGTGGGACAATCAATCTCGGGGCTCCTGGACTGTAAGAGGGTGCAGGCCAGGCTGAAAGAACCCCCCCCCCCCCCCACAAGTGCACAAATTTCGTGCACTGGGCCTTTAGTTTGAATATAAAAGGAAAGAGTAACCTAGGAAGAACTTGGTTATTTCCAGTTACATACTTATGAACAATTATCCAACAATACAAAAACAACATTATAAGTAAAATGCAGGTTGTCAGGATTAGTTTAAGGAATTCGGACAACAGTTATGTACTAAAAAGTAGAGACTGGTGTTAAAAGTCTTTGATTTTAAGTTCTGGTGGCCCTCCTGAACTAGCTATGTGACTGTGGGCAAGTCACAGACTCTGCAGGCCTCAGTCTCTTCAACTGAAAAAAGATGAAGAATAGACTAGAAAAACTGTGATTTATTGATTCGATGGGTTGCAATACTTGGGAGAGGTTTCAAAAAGAAGATTGGCTCTTAGAGAAACATTAATATTCTGATCATTAGAAAGGAAGAGTGAGGTATTTCATTCTAGGAAAAGAGCAAAGTCATTTGAACAGAAAGGCACAGCGTGTACTCATGGGTGACATTTAATAGCCTGTCTGGGAGAACTTCAGGAAGTGGATTATATTAATTATATACTTGAATGTCAATTTTGCACTTAATCTTTGGAGTAGACAGTAGGGACTAGGATTTTTTCATGTAAATGGTAGTTTGGGAAGATTCAAAATGTATATAATGAGATAGAGCAAGAAGGGGACTAAACTAGAAGTATGTAAAATAAGTTTGGAGATTCTTGAAACCTGAATTAAGATGGTGACAATAAAACCTCGGAGGAAAACATAGTCAATGAAGAATCTAGAAATGTGCATATCTTTCTCCCTAACTTATCCCAGTCTCCTCTGATTAGTCTGTGGAGGGATCCCCTCCCAGATGCAACACTGAACTCTGACCCTAATTCTAAGAATTGTGCTATTAATGATTAATAAATCATTTGGAGGATTAATCTACAGGAAGGACCAAGATCATTTTTTATTGTAACTATAGAATGACCTTGGGATATTTTGTAATTAGAGGTCTTTAAATTAATTGCATAATTGAATATAATTTTGTAAATTGTACAACAATCAATTCCAAGTGACTTCACTGAAGGAGAAATCTCTGTTATTTTGAAAGAATATACATATTATAAGTCCTCCACAAATCTCAAAGTTAGGCTATGAAATTATCCTTAAACAGGGAAAAATATACTCATTTCTCTTCCTCTTTAATACTTAGATGTTTTAGAGCAATTTAAAGTCCTTGAACTACCCTACTTACTCATTAAAAGGCTTTGAAAGAGGAAATCCAAAATTAACTTTTTGGTAGCATAAAAAAGTTAGCAAAGCAAATTTGCTTCAACTGGGTATATAACATCCTTTTAATAACTCTAAGCACTAGAATGAGACAGAACTGGAATTGAAGTTCAAGTCTTCCTGAATGTATCAGCCCATTCATTTTCTATTAAACTTGGCTGTCATCTTGCAGATGTTAGTTAATTTGTCCTTTTCCCATCCTGCATTTCCTGCTTTATCTTAATTTTAATGTTTTGAAATGATATTTTCAGGTTAAATACTAGAATAACTTCTTTATATTATAGGTAGTAAACACTGGAATACATTAGGTATTGGAATCAGGCTAAAAATGTATATAGGTTCAAGAGTTTAGAGACATTATGGGATGATAGATATAAAAGGGCCTCTGAAGGAAAGGAAAAGATGATTGTAAGATAACATTAAGTTCTGGAGCTTTTGAAAATCTCAGGGAATAACAGAAATTCCAACAATAGTCACTTCTTGCCATCATCAGAGACACTGGGCTCTAGAACTTAGATTTGACCAAGTGGGATATATCTTACATTATAATATTATATTTATAATAGTTGAATAGATCAAGTGTCAAATATTCTCTTCTTTTTGTTTTGCTTTGTTGAGAAGTTCCCATCACAATGGAAAATGGAAAAGCAGAGACTCCATGTGTGCAACTGAGAGAGAACTAGGAAGAAATTTACATTTATTGTGTACCAAGTGTGTATCAAATGCCACATTATTTAATATTTCCAACAAACCCATGAGGTGAGTGTTCTTTTTCTCCATTATAGATGAAAAAAATGGAGGCTTGAGTAGTTACAAAATTTGTAAGCATCATCTAGAGGTGAAAGAATTGGAATCAGTATCCAAATCTTAATCTATCCTCTTTCTACCATTCCAAAGGGCAACTGTCAAAGAGAGAGAGAGAGAGAGAGAATCCAGAGATCCAGTTATTTCATTCACTATTGTTTGAACAGAAGCAATTGATATTTTTAATCAATCTGATCAACTGAACAAAAGCTTGTTGTTTGAATTTTTAAAACAGATTTGATTGAAAACCAGTTGTTTCAGTGGCCATATGTAGAACCGGACTTACTAAATGACCACCTTTGAGTCCCTCAGCTGGAAGAGCACAAAAGAACCCGGAGGCAAGTCAATGGCAAATTGCCACCCCAAACAAATTGCAGTATGTAAGCTCTGAAACTTGAATTACCCTTCAAGGATTAAGGTTCAAGACTGTGAAAAATTAAAAAGGCTGCTTAGCCTAGGAAATGGCATATGAATCAAAAATATCATTACTAAGCTTAACTGCACTCCTAATCTTCCACTTTCATGACATCTAAACTGTTTTGTTATTCTTAATGGACCAAATCCCCTTCTGGTAAGGTTCTGGAAATTCTATTTTTGTGGTAATTTAAAAAATTATATGGCATGTTCTTTATATTTGGTTTATGTAGGAGTTCAGACCACTTCAAACATACTTTTCTTTCTTAGTCTGATGGCTATTTAATATTGTGTCATTCACTGGTTGAAATAAAATCAGGTTATCTGCAAAAATACATGAACACCCAAAAAGGATTGAATTGTATCTTTGAGAAATGATTTTTTTTTTCAAAGTCAGACATCAAAGTCTGCATATAGCTGAAAGTTTATTTTGAGAAGCTTTAGTCAAAACAGTTTGGAAACTATGACATGAGTCATTTTTTTTTTTTCTTAAAGAAATGTAACTTTGTCTATTCCCACTGCATTTTTGGGTTGGTAGGAGACATCTTTATTCCACAGGATTTTAAAAGCAAGTTTAAGATTCCATAGGTTTAGTATTACATCACTAATGGTTTCTAATGAGATCCAGGCAATAGCAAGAAGGGGGAAAAGAACAGCACAAAAGCTGAATTCTACAACACCACGTACCATGTAAAATGTGAAAAAGTCTCCATGCTTTATCTATGGCTGAAGCCATCTGGTTAAAAAGGGGGAATTCACATTCTATCAACCAGATGTGGATGACATGATATCTAATGTTTGGCTATTTGGAATCAGTCATCAAAGAGGCTGAATTTTTTTAGTTTTCATGCAGATATTTGCTGCCCTATGGTTATGGTCAAAATGAATCAGTGAAACATGAAAATATCTAGATATTGTGTTTATTCTATTGCGTGCTTAAGGCCTCAGCTACTCGCCTGATTATGTTCCCATAAACACCTTTTGGAGAAAAATTACACAAATTTTACTTTTGAGGTGATGTCTATGTATATATAGAAGGAGAATGCTAAAAATAAATCTTCCCCAAGCCTTCAGAAACTCTGGCATTTCAAGGAAGGTAGATGGGGGGACCATTGGGTGGGCAGGATGATCCATGGAGGTTGTACTACTCCAGAGGAGATCAGTTTATTTGGTGAATGATAATGGGTAAGTGGGATGAGTGGAGACTTTCTAGAATTTTTGCTTAAGGGCTCTGAAGTTAAACTTTCCAACCTAGGGATGGGTGTGATAATAATCACTAACACCAGTTTAGAACTTTACAGTATCAATACTTCTTTCACCTTTATGATCACATTTGATCCTTAGCAAAGGCCTATTATATAGGTTAAAGTTTTCTGTAGACCCATCCGTCAATTTCATTTCAAGTCAACTCAACAATTATTGACTTAAGTACAGACCTTTCATATGTAAAGTACTATACTAGTCACAATGCAGAGATCAAAGGTAAATTAAGGCATGGTTTTGGCTTCAAAGAACTTACAATCTATCTAGTCAGGGAGATAGACACAACTAACAAAAGAGAAATTGTGTATTAAAAAGGCAATAAAATGAAGTAGGACAAGTTTTAGGATTTGGGGAGAAAGTCTGAAAAAGAGATGGTAAGAGGAGATATTTTAGAAATTTGAAATACTTTGGAAGTATCAAAGTCATAAATTATTTATAGTGTCAACATTCATTCAACAACAATTATCAAATACCTACAACATCAAGGAGTATGCTAGGTAAGTTAGTTTTTTTTTTAAAAAAAAATTTTGCAACATCAAATTTTGTCAAGTTTCTTATGAAAATCAGTATATTATGACATTCGACTGAAGAATAAAACCTTGGTCAGTCTACTAAATGTCTTGTTTATTCCCTGTTGGGTAATAAGTTTGACAGTGGAACTGGTCAAATTTATGTCTTGTTCAGACACATGATTCTAGAAATTCTAACAAGTCTCCCTTCATCCCATTTACCCATTATCATTCACCAAATAAATTGTCAGTAGAAAGCAAGGGAATATAACATTTTCCTATATATCTGGCAAGCTTTATTTTGAGCCCAGACGTTGGCATAGTAAAAGACAGTTATTGGCACCTTACCAAACAGGCAATTCTAAAAGTGAACATTTCTGATTTCCCTTCAACGTATAACTTCAACTTAGCAAGCAGTTCTGTGCCCAGAATAATATAGAGTTGCCCAAGGACTGGCACTGCCTTGAGCAAGACTTTGGTGAAAAGCCACAAAGTTGTCAGTTGTTTCATGAATATAGTCTCAACAGTTTTATTAATAGTTTCAGACTTTCCCCTATAAGTGTCTGGCCAACAGAATTCAGTGTGTCGCAGTGTACCCATTTTTATAAGAATTAATTGCTAAATCTTTGATGGAAACAAGGAGATGATACATAGATGGATAGTTGATTCATAGATAGATTAGATAGATAGATGGATAGATAGATAGATAGAAAAGTAATAAATAGACAGACAGACAGATAGACAGATAAATAGATAGGTAGGCTGGAGTTATAATTGTTATTTGAACTATAGATGCCATTTTTAGACATTATTTGACTTTACTATAAAACATAAGGAAATTTGTATACTTACATTTTTTCTTACAGTTGCTCCCTCCCCCATTTTAAGTGATATCATTATTTTTTACACTGTTAAAGTAATAACATTTACATTTTATAATAATACCAGCAGTTGCATAGCTTTCGTTTTGTATTTAAACAAATTAAGTACAATAATTGAAAACAATTGCATTCTAGTGACTAAAGGCAAATAAATAGTTTGCAGCACTTTTCTTTTTCCCTCCTCTCTAATGGTTATTGTGGTTTTATGTAACCATTTAAAATTTTCTAGGAATGAATCCCATTGTCCACATGTTTAAATAATAAAAATGCTAATATATATTTTAAAGTCAAAACTTCCACAGTTCTTCACCACCCCTGCTTCTTCCCACCCCACCTCCCAGAAGAAAATATTTGGTCAATATTGCAGAATTTATGAGGGAGCTATGGACATCTAGTGTTTACAGAGAATCTCAGTTATATTAATTAAGGTGCAAGGTAGATAGATCATCTAAACATTTTTAGTGGATAATATGGTCAAAAAGCCATCTTCCAGGAGCAGCAAAAATTATTTTTCCCCTTGTACTATGACCTTTCTGCCAATAATTTGTATATCCCAAAGTAGTATCCAGATAAACTGTAAATATGAGAGACATTGTCCGAGTCCTATTAAGTCTGCAGTCTAGTAGGGATATGAATACTAAATATCACAACACAGTGTGATAATCTTGCTCTAGAGAAAGTATGGGGCATTGTCAGAGCACAGAGAAAGGGAATTAGCCGAACTTGAGTCTGTTCAGCTTTCCCAAGCAAGTGATATCTGGGGTGAGACTTCAGGTAGCTGAGTGAGAGGGTATGGAATGCAGTGGAGAATCCTTAATTTCTCAGAGAGTGTCATTCATGTCTCAAGTGTGTTCTCTAGTCTAGGCCTTGATTTTTTTCTCCTGGGCCTCATCTGGGGTCACTACGCCTTCTGGTCAGATTCCCTGTTCTCTGTCCCTCCTGCTTTGTGCAAAATCAGAAGAGCTCACAGAGGAGACAGGAGGAGAAGACATTCATCTGGATTTGGGATCTGGATTGCTGTCTTTCCTTTCAAAGAAAGGCCCTCTGTGGAGTGGCCAGTTTGGATTTTCCTCGCTGACCAAACACGATCGAAATCTCTACCACATACCCCCGGCACCCAGTCTCCTGTTTTTACCTCCTAACGTTTTCCATTACAAATAAACAAAAATGTTGGCATGTGGGCTCCTGCCACGGGTTGACTGCTTGGTTTCGATCTTGGAGGGCGTCATAGATGCCAACTTCACATTGTGTCCAGCTGCCTCTCGGAGCACAGCTGCCATCTGACCTGCTTCTGTGGTGACCCACAGAAGCTCTGGCACAGTGGTGGCTCGCTGAGTTACATTTTCCAGAGTGGAGTGACACTTGCAAGACTTACTGAGCACAGAAATATGACCCATTACATTCAGCCTAAAAATAATTTTTTCCCCGAAAAAAGAAAATCTAATTACCTTGTTCTCCACTATGAAACATTGGGTTCATCTGGGGAAGGGGACATGGAACCTTCCTTTGAAGTAGGCCATACACTCCAAAATATCTCTGGCAGTGGCTGAGGTCTGCTTCTGATTAGATAATTGACATAAACCCTCCTCAAATAAACATTGACCCCCTCAAAAAGAGAAGCACATGAATAAAATGCGTCCATGTTTTAAGTAGAAGGCCCTCTGCAATAATTAGTTATCAGAAAGCAGCTTACTTTTCCTTTTATCAACCAGTGTTAAGAACTAAGATGCAAAAAGTGTCAGATGAAATTCTAGTTGAAACTTCGAATCAGTCTTCAATCTGGTCTAGAATCTAGACTCTAGAATGGTATCGGGTTCACTGTTGACCTTAAGGGAGTACTTCCACATTTGTGTTCTAGCCTTGCTTGGCAAAACTAAATTCATTACTAATTCAAAACTACATTCATGATCTTGAAAATGGAAATATTGTGTTCCCCTCAGAATATTTTGCTGTTTGGACTCAGAATAGTGTAAGTATATAGCGGTAAACAAAATAAAACAACGCAACTCTGTGAATGCGTGTGTGTGTGTATATATGTGTGTGTTGCCTCCTTTTACAAGGACCGTGAGCTTTGCATACACAACTCAAAAACAGTTAAAAGGAAAAGGGAGAAAAGGGTAAACTCTGGTGGCTTCATTACAGATGAAATTATAGCTAAATGGTTGAAAGTTACTGTGAGGAACACTATTGTTTGAAATTTCCAATCTTGCTGCCACATACCTGTGACTTTTCAGGCAAATCCTAGACGGGGGAAAATAAAAAAACGGTATCTTCCATCTTGAAAGACTTCTTAAATAGTGAATGAGTGAGTAAGAGAATTCCTGCTCCCCTTAAATTCCTAAATACTTTGTGCCAACTGATTTCTGCCTTCCCATGTGGTTTGGCCATTTAGCTTTTGTACACTTTGTGAAATGGAACAATGACTGTGCTCTGTCCTTAACAGGTTGGACTTCATGAAGACGATCTTTTAGAGAAAACGTATTTTTTAAAAAGAGCTGAGTTGAGCCCTGGCCAATGTTGCTCAGTTGGTTGAGCATCATCCCGTGCATTGAGACTTGCCAGTTAGATTCCTGGTCAGGGCACATGCCTGGGTTGCAGGCTCAATTCCTAGTAGGAGTTGTGCAGGAGGCAGTTGATCAATGTTTCTCTTTCATCGATGCTTTTATCTCTCTCCCTCTCCCTTCCTCTCTCTTAAAAAATCAATAATAAAAACATTTTTTTTTTTTAAAAAAAGAGCTCAGTTGAAGGTGAGTTTGTCTCTTCAAAGTGTGGAAAATTGCCCAATAAACAAAACCCAGGTACTTCCCTGTAAAGGGAAGGCTGTGGTTGTTCTGAATTACCTCTTGTTTGAAAAAGTCCTTCCTATCTGAAGATCGGCGGGTTGTACCAATGTCAGTTTCTCGGGTTTTAATAAAGTACTGTAGTTATGTAAGATATGAGCACTGGGGAGAACTGGGTGAAGGGTCCTTGGGGCTGCTGTGTACTATTTTTGTAACTTCCTGCTAGTCTATAATTATTTCAAAATAGAAAGCTAAAAAATGAAAAATATTAAAATTAATGTCAGCGGTCAAAAAGGGCAAATACAGAAAAAAGTCCTTTTCAACCAGCTCAAGCCAGCACATGTCTGTCTGTTGAGACTATAACTATTTGTATAGAACCCCTCTTTAACACAGTCTTATGGAAACACCCCCCCTCCCCCCCGTCCCCCCCCCCCCCCCCCCCCCAGCAAACTTGCCCGCCTTGTACTACTCCAGAGGTGCGTTCTTGGCAAGTTTGACCCCACATAAATATGCTAGAGATAAAAAACAATAAGATAAAAAGAAAACGGAAGCAATCACAAGTTCCTGGCAATGTAAACAGCACTTGATTGCTCTGGTGTCAACACTAACGTTCTCTACAACAGGTAATCCAGCTCGATGAATCCTGCCTCTATTCCTATAACAGCCACTTTTCCAAAACAAAAGGTAAATGACTATTTATAAAGCCAGAAAGAAAACAGATTCCATTAGAAAAGTTCAAAGAAACTTAGTTCATTGTTCTACCTTCTGACTTAGCCACGGAACTGTCAATCAAATGTAACCAGCGTTGGAAGCACTGGAGTTGTCTTCTCCAGTTTTTGGCTGAAGATGTTGATCATATGCCAGCATAGTTCACTTCAAAGTGTCCTTAGTCTCTAAATTTTACCCATTCATTTGAAGACTCTATAAATCCTCCAAAATGCCAGTTCAGTCAAAGCAGCAACATAAACATGAATCTTCCAAACTAATTGATGTTGTACATACAAAATAGCCAACTGCTAGCTTAAATGAGCTGAACAGGAAGAGACCGTTCAGGAATGGTTTTGTTTCTGAGAATGTACACACGATCTAAGAATGGCATCATAAGCTCTTTCAAATATTTTGGAGTAGCTTTTAATAGAATTAGTCAAGTTACCACCTTCTCCAGTATGTGAAAATTAATAAATGGAATATGCAGGAATTCCAGCCATTTCCGGCAATAAATGGTTGTTAATTGATAAACTGTGAGAGGCTTGGGCTGCAGGCCATGGCAAGAGTCTTTGTGCTCCTCAGCCTTACTTAGCACAGAGCTGGGAACACATCTGCTCATTTGAAATACTACACATATGACCATATACTGAGATCAACTCTATTTGGATGTAAATTTGGTTTTATTTTCAAACACTATAGTTCATATTTGTGCACACAGGCATTATATCTTTTCGGAAAAATACAATATTAGGGCTGAAGGATGATTGCCATTGGAAGGAAGTTATCTAACTGAACTAAATTAGCAAACCCTTAGCGACACTGAGAGAAAACAGAATCAGCACCGAGCAAACTAATATTCTAAATCTGATCAAGAAGACATTAGACAAATTCACAAATGAATGAACCTGGATAGTAACTAAAGAAAAGATTCTTAAGGAATTAATAATTTTCAAAAGGAATATACTGTATATGCCAACTGGAGGATACGCTTAAAAAACACTTTGTCTTCTTTGAGAACTAATTTAAAAATGTTTTATTTGATAACAAGTTCCTTTGAGACTATCCTACATTTATAAATCATGGTAAGTATTCTATCTCTCCATTCTTTCTATGCATTTGATTCAAACACCAGATTTCTTAGTTTAACTACTTCACTAGATTGGCTCAGTCTACTTAAAACCCTAGGACCAGCCAGCTTCTGGAAGCTAAAATAAAACTCTGGACTGGGATCTCATAAGCCTAGACATTCCCTCAACTTCAGAAACCATAAGAAATGATGAGGGTCACCCCTCTAAACCAGTGATAAGAACTTAACATTGATGTCCCAGCAGGAGCAGGTGAGGACATCACAGCGGCTCATTGGAGGGACACTGCTGGTCATGAAGACCCAGAAGAGGCTGGGAGGACTCCCAGCATGGGAGGCAGTCTGACCTTTGTGAAGGAGGAAAGAAGGCAGGTGGGGTGGGAGTGTCTGAGACTAGAGTCAGGCAAGGCCCGGGGGAGTCCTCAAAACAAAGTTGCCCCATCAGAGGAATCCCACATCTCCCAGGAAGGAGGCTGCTTATTATCCCCTCCGAGCTCCATTGGAGGTGTGGCTTCATGAAAGTGGGGCTTCAGCAGGAACATGGATTTTAATTGCAGCTGCTGAGGCATCTGTCAGCTACACTCCCGACAGTAGACCCAATAGGCCATTTTCATAACCACTACTATTGACTCACCATACCTTGCATTACTCCCGAATATTCATTCACCTTCCACTGTCATCAGGTCAGTACATTCTCCATATAGTCTCACAATAATGTCTGTGTTGTTGTGATGTAAATACTTTCATCCAACATATTTTATTTTACTTTCTGAACCAATGATAAGAATTTAACATTGATGTCTTAATCCTACTTAACCAGTAGCAAGTATTTAACAAGTAAGTCTTATTCCTACTTAAGCTTTAAGGCCCAGTTGAAACCCGTCTCCTCCAGATGTCTTACTGGATCATAATGGTTCTCGTTTAACCTCCCATATTCTGTCTAGGTCAGGGGTGGGCAAACTTTTTGACTCGAGGGCCACAATGGGTTCTTAAACTGGACCGGAGGGCCGGAACAAAAGCATGGATGGAGTGTTTGTGTGAACTAATATAAATTCAAAGTAAACATCATTACATAAAAGGGGACGGTCTTTTTTTTTTTTTTTTTAGTTTTATTCATTTCAAACGGGCCGGATCCGGCCCGCGGGCCATAGTTTGCCCACAGCTGGTCTAAAGTCTACCTTCTATCATTAATTACATACCATTTGACCCCACTATTTATGGTTTTATGTGTGATCATTAGTTTTACCCACATTTTAACAATCTCAAAACCCCTGACTTTGCTCCTCTTTTTAATCTTCTCAGAGCTCATTACAGTGTGACAACATATATGGTTAATTGAAAATAAATATCATTCTTAGAAAGACAGACGATTCTAAATGTAGAATTTAAACCTTTTAAATAGATCTTAATTAGTATAAGACACATCAAATTCCCTAAGCTATCCATCATATTCCCTCCAAGAGTTCTCAAGTTGAAGCCTCCTGAAGCTAACTAGAATTACTATTCCCGTACAAAACAAGATAGCGCCATTGAACTGAGTATACACTGAAGAACAGCAGTCATGGACAATGCTTGTTTCAGGTAGAAAGCAGGAGCTTGCTTTTGTGGGCCACTGAAGTCAGCCCAGGTAGTTCACCAGGAGCTCGTCCTAAATACATCGGTGAATGGGCAAGTCTTGTGCTCAGGCAAGATGATCTCTCAGAGTTTGGTAAGCAGTGAGGTGAGCCAGGGTGAGGGGAGTTAGGGCTTGGTAATTGGATTCATCTATTGGGGTTACACCTAGTAATAGATGATAATGAAGCCCAGTCAGAAAGACAGAGGGCAAGGGTTTGGGCTGAGACTGCAAGTGGGAGTCAAGAGTCTAGTGAGTTCAAAATTCAGGAGGGAGAAGTCTTTCAAGGAGAGATCTAGGATGGGAGCAGAAGCTGCTTCTCACTTTGTTTGATATTTTGCTTCCCCCCTCCCCACATTGCTAAGTCATTAGAGATTTACCATTCATTCAGATCTTGTTCATTCATTCATTCATCCATTTACATTCCTGAGCTTATTACAGTAGAATTCCAGGGTTAGGGATACAGACATGAAGCAGATAAAGTTCAAGTTGTGAGGAAGACTGTCAAGTAAACAAGTTATTAAACCATGGTGAGATAAGTGCTGAAAAGAGGGAATGATTGTTATGCATGAGTGAAGGTGGTCTCTACAGCCCTGTGTGCTCCAGTAAACAACCGATCCCCAAACCCCCACTGAGCTCTCAGCAGGAGTGAAAAAACACACACCCAGAATTCTCCATGTTCCTGAAAGGAAATCCCTCCCTCTTCATAACAGTCTCACTCTCATGATCACAGCCTCCATGTGAGACGTCAGGACTGATTGTATCATGCCCTACATTCTGCAGACTCCCAAGACTTCCAGATCCTCCTGCAGCACCCATATTCCCATGCTCAACTGGCTCTATGCATCTCCTGCTTTGATCTCACATCATACACCTTCCTTGACGTTTCTAGAACTCAGGATCAGTCATCAGCCAAGACCCTATATCTTAAACTCTTCTTTGAATGTTTTGTCCAACTCCATGTTTCTTATATCTCCTTTCAATTTACAGTCCTTCTGACATCCGTACCCTTGTACCATAGAGCCTGGAGGTGGAGGAGATGTCCTCCTTATTCCTCTTTGCCATTTTTCATCCCTTATTTTTTTCTCTAAAATACTACCCACTACCCCTCCTTGTTTCAGTCAGTTACTGATCCATGCATTACTCCCCTTTATTTCTAGAAGGTTTTAGCTCCTGGTTGTAACTTTTTTCAATACAACGTCTGCCATGATTCTCAGTAATTTCAAATAGTCATGTACGTGATCCTTCTAATACCTTGGCTTCTTACTTTCTTGAGCTCCTTTCCTCTAATGATCTTGTCCTTCAATATACCTCAGCTATCCGCCTCCTTTCCCAGTAACATCAGATGATTCATCACTAAACACTACTGGGTATAGCAGCTGGCAGCAGAACCCAACTGCAGGAAAACTCACAGCAAACTGACTGGTTTTACTTAAAATTCATTACCATTAATGTCACGTGGGTCCTTAGTGCTATCTGGCAATTCTATGTTTCCCAAGTTCAAATATCCTCTCTTCTAAAATCTCCTCTTCTACTATGCTCAGCTGATAAACTTCATTAAAGAAAATATGGAGGCAATCAGATGAAAACTTCACAGGCTCCCACCACCGTCTTTTCCAATTGATCTAGAGCTGAATCCAGATAATTTAAACTTCTTTCCTGCTGCAATGAAACCTTCTTTGTCCAGGCTCCTACCCAAGGCCAACCTTTCCACTTAAATCTGGCTTCCATCCTGACACCTTACCCAAAGGTTATTGTTCTAGCAATTGTCCCATCTGCATCATCAGTGTCTCTCTCTCCACTGGATTATTCCCATCATCAGACAAGCACACCTACATATATCTCATCTTATATTAAGAAAAGAAAAAAAGAACTGAAGGTGCATGACTCACCAGCAACTATTCCAGCCCTCTCCTCCTCTTTCAGCAAAAATTCTGGGAAGAGTTGTCTCTACTGATCAGGATTCCCACCCCCCCACCCCCCCACCCCCCCACCACCTTTTTTTTCAAGATCATTAATATTTCTACATTGCTAAATCCAATGATCAATTCTCAGTTATTATCTTATATAACCTATTCGCATCTGACATAGTCTATCATTTCTTTTTGGAAGTCCTTCCTTCATTAGGCTTCAAGCACATCGTACCCTCCCACTTCTCCTTCTATTATTGGCTGTTTTTCTTGGTCTCCTCTGCTGGTTCCTGGTCCTCACTCTGATCTTTAAAGGTTGGAGGACTCCAGAAATTGTCCTGGACTGTGTTTCTCTAACAAATTGCCCTGATCTCATCTCGTCTCTTGGCATTAAATATCATGCCAATACTGATGACTCTCAAATATACGTATATCTTCACCCAGGACCTCTCCCCGAACTCCAGAATTATACATCCAACTGCCTATTATCAGTTCCAATCAGGTGTATAATTGTCATATCTGATCTGAAATATATCAAACTGAACTACTGATTTCCACCGCCACATCTCCTCCTTCTCTATTTTTCCTGAACTTGGTAAATGAAAACTCCATTTTCCAGTTTCTTAAACCAAAAAACTTTGAGCTCATTTTTGACTCCTCTTCCAAGTGGTGTGCTGGTAAATGTGCAGCAGCAGCTCTCAGCTCTGAAGGGTGGGTCATAGGGGAAGACCCAACTTTCTTGTGTAAATATTCCCACCATTATCCATCTCTAGCTACACATGTCACACCGTTGAACACTGAGTTGGAAAGAAATGCACAGAGGCACACCGTTATATAATGTTTCCATGATACAGAAACAAAGGATATAAATAATTTCAAGGGCACAAATAATTGTAAATGTAGTAAATAATTAGGGAGTGATAAATTTTTAGTATGTATTACCTTTTGTTTTAATATAATATTTAACTAGAAGTTTACATAATTTAATTTGTGGTATGGCTTATGTTTAACAACTGGCTCACCAAATTCCTAAAGATTTAACTATCAGTTCCCACAAGTTCCAATGAGCTGGCTCCAGAACACCACTGCCTCTTTCTCTTTCACTCCAATTCGTTAGCAAATCCTGATGACCCATGTTCAAAATGCGTATCTAGACTATGATTGTTTTTCACTACTTCCACCAGTGCCACCCTAGCCTGAGCCATCATTATCTTTCAGTTACATCAGCTCCCCCACTGCCCCCTCACCCCACCATTTTGTTCTCAACATAGAAGCCAGAGGTAAACTCTAAGTCACAACTTTCCAATTGCTTCCTGATTCATCTATCTATATATAAAAGGCTAATATGCAAAGTATCCACTTGGGAGTTCTACCGGGAGACTGGGAGTTTGATTGCTCTCTACCTCATGCACTGACCACCAGGGGGCAGCACAGAACAAAGGAAGGCCCAGGCTGGCAGCTGGCAGCTGGGGAAGGAAGGCCCCACCAGCAGCCAGAAGGCCCCGATCAGCCCTGATCGCCGGCCAGCCCCAGGGATCCTACCCATGCATGAATTTTGTGCACCGGACCTCTAGTATAGAATAAAATCCAAAGTTTAGCAAGTGGCCTACAAGCTACTACCTGGAAGAATGAAAAAAGGAGGGAGGGGAAAGAAGAGAAATGGAAGGAAAGGGAGAAGGAAAAAAAGAAAGTAAGGAAAAGACAAGAAATGATGGTGGCATGGACATGTGCTCTTGTGAGAACACAAGAGGCATGTAACTCAGACAGGAGTGAGGGGAAATTTCCTGGAGGATGGGCCCTTAAGTGGTCCTTAGGAACAGCATATACACAATTAAATAAACTCCAAGTTTGCATTCTGCTTGTTCTGTCATTCTGTGTAGTTCCAACTTTGGGAGAAGTAGTTAAAAGAATCGGGGGCTGCAGTCTTCTTTTTTCTTTATAGAAAATAAAAACAGCATTCCACCATACCAAGCTAAAATGATAATCAAAAGAAGCAGCAGAGTAATACTGCATATGCCAGGAACACTGTCCTATGACATCCCCAGTTACAGTCTGGTCTCAGAAAAATGGCTAATGGCAAATATTAATAAGTGCTTAAAAGTTTTCCCCAAAGCTCCAAACCCTAGGGGAAGATAGAGTGTTCCCAGGCCAGACTAAAACCTTTTAACCTTAAGTCCCTTAAACATAAATATGTTGCCAAGATGCCGAGTGGATATTTAAATCATCCACTTCCTGTTTCAGTGCTATCTCTCTGTTTTGGAGAGGGACCAAAAATATTTCATTCCTTTTGGCACTGCTTTCTTCATTTAAAAAGAATTTATACTTCAGGGGTTTTGACTCCAGGGAAAAAAATAAGCACATATTTTGGATGTCAGATTTTGAACGTTTTGACCCTTTCAAACAAAAACGCACTACTCTGTAGCCAGTGGGGCGAGAGACCAGATCAGGGAGAGAACGTGTCCAAATGGGCTTCTGAAGTGACAGGCGAAGAGGGAACATTGGCCCACTACAGTCTTAGTGTTTAGGAAACATTAAAAATAGCCCATCTAAGGAGCCCATTTTTAATAGACTGCTCGTGAATGATTTTGTTTAAATGCAATTTAAGATAACCTAAGTATTTCCATCATGTCTGAGCTATCAGTCGATTAAACTTCACGTGTGATGAAAATGCATCCATGGCTAGTTTGATGCAGTTTCATAAAATGAATAGAAGGTTCTTAATGATGTCTCTTGGATGGAGAGGCTTCTTTGAAAGTCCTCAACCAGGACGAGGCTTGGTGAGGAGTGAGCAGGGACAATTTCAGAGCATCCTGAGTAGCCTTTTCGAACAACCACACTATCAGCCGGTGTGTTTACAAAACTCTGATTGTACTTGGCAACCCCTCTCCCCAGGTAAAATTTCCAGGCAGGTAGGATAGTATTAGAAAAATTAATACGGTATCAATGCACATTCCTATCTTCAATTAGTTGAATCCAGTTCAGCATCTGTTGACCTTGTGCTTGAGGTTGTGCTTGGCAGTGAAGACAGGATATAGAGGTTAATGAAGCTTGTCCCTGCCCGATGGTGAAGTAGAGGGAACAATAATAGTACACCCTGATGTCAGAGATAATACACAGACAATAAGCTGTGGGAACTCAGGAGGAGAAGCATTCATTCTGACTGGAACAATGAGGAGGTGGTGGTGAGTTGAATCTGGAATGATGGATTGACTTTCAATCAGTGGAGAGTGAATGGAAAAGCACCTAAGACCAAAGAAACAGGCTTCTTAGCTGGACAGCTCATGTTGACAGACATGTTCTCGGGGAAATATGTATGCAACCTTGGTGGTAAGTCATTCCTGTGTGGGCCAGGAGCTGCCCAGGAAGCTTGCCCACACACACGGACCGGCTGCATTGTCAGCTAAAAGAGAATGGGGAGGCCCTCACAGGCTGAGAATGCAAAGGCTGAGAACAGAATGAAGGCCATGGCAGACTTCACAGGTAAACTGTGGGTTTCATTACTGTCATTGTTTCAAAAATTGGCACACACTTGGGTGCAGGAAAAGAGAAAGCCTTCTTCCACCACAAGGGGGAACACTCAGGAAGAAGTCAATGGTTTGATCCTCTCATTCCTCTCATTAGCCTGTTCAATGGTTGCAGACTAGCTTCTCACCCCCGTTAAACATCTCAGAAGGCACACTGTTGTCCTAAGATGCTGGGCAAGAGTATATTAACTACCGGAAAAAACAATATGCATCAATCCTACTGATAGTGAGTTCATAGCACATATTCTTGTAAATAAATCATGCATAATTATAACCAACTGGGGAAAGAAAGAATAGATCCCTCACCAGGCATAATCTGGCAGTTTAAAGGTGTGCTGTGTCAGAAACTGAGAGTATTTAGAAAACACCGATTAAGGCAGCTGAGAGTAAACCATTGGACCATTGGCCATCTCCAACCATTTGATTTATTTCATATGGATAGGATGTAAGTTTATGTGCTGAAAATGCAGGATTAGGCCAATTGGGCCGATAAGACAGCAATTGACAACTAGTCATAATATGTTTACTTTTAGTAAGCATTTATGATTCTTAAGTTTATGTTACTTCTGAGAATAATATTCATCAATTTAAAACCTTTTATAAAAATGCAATATCTACTAAGTATTTGGGTGACCTTACTATATCTGTAAGCCATCCAAGATTCCTTTTAAAACTTTATAGTCTTTGGTTTTATAAATATTGTCAAAAGATGGGGGAAAAGGCCTTAAACTCGAGGGTGTTCTTGTGGAATTTGGCTCCCATGTCCCATTTCTGTCTGTATAGCTTAATTTTTTTTTAGCAATGAAGATATGTTCTCATCACCTCTGCAATACAAAGCAAAACGTTGGCTCCCAGCCCTTTGCAATTGTGACTAAGCTGTCAAGGCATTAATATTTGAGTGGCTCCAAAGCTGAGTTGAGGGAATTTTAATCTTATTTTCTTTGTTTTCCAATGTGACTACTCTAAACCTCTCTTTTCATGTTGGAAAATAAAAAACGACAGACATGACTAAAACTGACAGTCAAAACAGAGACAACTGTACCCTGCTGAATGTACATTTTGTTCTAGATGAAGGTGTTCACTTGGAAAAGACATGAGCTAAAAGTAACATATATCAACTCGGCAGTGTGTGTGTGTGTTGGGGGGGTGGGGTGGGAATTACGGCTATGAGAGGAGAGAACTAACATTTATTGAATCTCTATGAGCTCTGTGCTAAGTTATTTATATTATTTCACTTAGTTCTTATACCACCCATCCCCACCTCTTTATAGGGGAGGAAATGGAAGCTCAAAAGGGTTCAGTATTTTACGTAAGCCTGACAGACAGTAGAGACTCCATGCCTTTTGCCCTGCACCCAGTTCTCCCTTGTCTATCAATTCTAATCTACCAGCTTTAGCTGCTTGGAATACTGAGTTGAAGAGAATTCTGAAGCTATTTAATTAGCAATGTCAGTCAATGGCCAGAAGCAAGATTAGTAGCAGATATATTATTTGTGTCCCCAATATTATACACGAACTTGCATTGGTGATTTTAGCTTGAAAGTAGGAGGCTTGGAGGAATATAAAATCCTCACTGATTCTAGCTTTCATATTATTTCTTCATATATTTAGTAAAAATATAGATTTCCTATGAGTTAGTCTTTCCCCCTGGATGTACTATTTTCTTCTTATTTTATTTTCATCTAAAATCTGTAACTACTTTTTTTATCCCATGGGAATGAGTTCCTCATCACCTATATTCAGAGACTTAGCTCAGTGTTATATCATTGGAAATGCATTTTTAAGTACTCCAGTGTGGACAGTGTATGCATGTGTGTGTAAATTAACTCTAATCTGGAACCTAGATACTATTGTTAGTTACTATATGAAGGACTCTAGTCAGGGGTACACACTCCAGAAAGCATAAGATTGGTGTTTTAAATACCACTACCTAAATTCATACCTGAAGGTCTGTTAAAGAGCAATACGGATGTAGAAATAGTTTTTCACTTGGCAAAGGGATGAATGTTCAATATCTGTGATTTGTTGGCTAGAAATGCTTGTACAGGCATCTCCATCCTTGTGTGTATAAGGATTAAGAATCTGGCAAGCCCTGATCTGGAAGAGTGCCCTAGACTATGCCCATTTGAATGACCTATTGGCACCTGGCTGGAAGGGAAGCAGATCCTGCTGCCATCAGATTATCGTAGCATTTTCAGGGGTGAACCTTTTGCTTAAGGTGCTTGTCACAGGAATAAAAAGGACAGAGAGAACTTTCCCAAGTGTACAGAACAAGTTCTTAAATTGTCTTCATGCCACTGGGTAATTAATGAATGACTGCCTGTGTGCAGAGATTAATTTCTGACACTTGTTCCCATTGTAACTCACCAGTCATGTAGCACTGAACTCATTTGGAAGGAAGTAAGACCTATATCTAATCATTGGAAGCTATCAACATTCATCATAAAGAGGCAGGCAGTTAGCTTAGGTCATTTTCCAACAATCAATTACTGTAGGAAGTCCAGGAGAGACCTGGCTTCTTCCTCTTCTCCCTCCAGGTTACTCACTGGAATGAAGAAGGGGAAGTTGTACAAGAGTCACAGCCCTACAACTGTGATCCACTAGACTCTGTTCCCAGGGACAGCGGGGTGGAGGTGGAAGAAGAGCTTTGAATCAGATATGAGATGAGATTTCAATTTTAAAATTAAGAGACTCCTGTACCTACTGATAAAAGGAAGTTTGACATAGAACAGTTAAGGGTACTAATAGGAAAATATATAAAATCATTTATCTTTATATCCCCAAGGAATTGAGACTTCTTAATAACCAGCCATATATATGTATGTATATGTGTGTATATATATATATATATATATATATATATATATATATATATATATGGCTAATATGCAAAGTATCCCCTCGAGAGTTCGACTGGGAGACCAGGAGTTCGATCACTTGCTATGATGTGCACTGACCACCAGGGGTTGGCGCAGAACGAAGGGAGGCCCTGGCCGGCAGCCAGCAGCTGGGGAAGGGAGGCCCTGGCTGGCAGCAGGAAGGAAGGCCCCAATCAACCCTGATCGCCAGCCAGGCCTAGGGACCCTACCCGTGCACAAATTTCATGCACCGGGCCTCTAGTGTTATTATAAAAAGAATTTGGTATGGTTAAGCTAATACTTTGATATATATACAATCTCCAGATGGCATATTCCTCATAATCCTCAAGGAGTAAGATTTCCATTTCTCCCATTAGAAAAGTCACTCCTATTTAAGAGGTTGAGCATGAAAAAATAGAAGGGCCAGGGCTAGCTCTTCTGACCATCATGATGGTTCTCTACTTGAACACAAATACAGATCATTGCCTTTCTCGGTATCTTCCTCCCACCATACTTATCATCTCAGGAGGCAACAGATTATCTTTCAAAATATATTCAAGGCTAAATCTCCACTCGGCTAGTATAATTTTCTTCAATTGATAATGCAAACTGAATGAAGAGAGAGGTGAAAATTTGAAAGCTAAAAAAGAAAAGAAAAAAAAAAGGAGGCAGTGGCTACTGGGATATTCCAAAGCATTCAGTTGTATCTGTTTTATCTATCAAATTTATTGTTTAGAATCCAGGTTATGATAAGAAAAACTATCTGAAAAAATATTTCCCATTTGGCTAACATCCCAAAATTACCAGTTTATCTAGAGATTTAAACTAATTGATATACAATACATAGAAAGATAATACTATAAGAATTCTAATAGGAAAGCATTTTAATACATAAAATTCAATGGCTAAGGATTGGTAACACATACAAACAACCTTAGAGATTGTCATTTGCTCTAAGAGACAAGAATTTAGATTCAATTACTTAGTCTGTCATGTTGCATTTTTGTTCAACGTGGTGGACTAAGCACATCCCAGAAGTGTTCCTACTCTGCTTCAAACACATACATGTTGCAGAAAAAAAGTAAGAAAAACATATAGAAACACATAAATCAGCTTGAAAGCAAGAGAAAAACATCTTTAGGTTACTGAATATAGAGAGAATTCAAAGACCAAAAGGTGAGCCTGAGTTAAAGGTGTGGTAGCATTCATTGATAACATGGCAGAACACTACAACTGGGCTCCTTCATAGAGCCAAGAGCTAGGAAGGTCGTGTTCCTTCTATGAGCCGAAATAGGAATACTCTAACCATGATAACCTACCAAATGGGAAGCAAACTATTATCAAGAGATAAACGAAGGGCTGAGGGGGAGAAAACCTCTTTCTGTGTGAGGGAATGAGATCCAAATCCAAACTACCTGCTTAGAAATTCCAGCCAAGAAACTAATGTGAAACACAATCTAAAAATGGTGAAATTGACAGGGACCAGGGAAGGCGAATAGGAAACTAGCCCAGGGGGCCGCCTTCACAACCTAGGCAATGCCCTAAGACTTCTCAGAATGTGGGACTTAGCCTTCTACCACTAGGAAGAGATTGTGAAAGTCATCTTTGGATAAACTTGTTCAAGGAAAATGATCTAGAGATACAGATATTTGATGATTGTTCTTTAAAAAAAAAACAAAAAACTGACCCATTTCTGCAGTTAGCCCATTAGTGCCCTTGTGTCCAAAGCTTCTAATCAGCTTTATTGCTTTACACCTATATACGGACAGCCAGCCAGCCCGGGATCACCAGGATTCTGAGGAAAGAATGAAAAACAGAGACCAGCACAAACAACAGAAAATAGGAACACCAGAGAAAATACAGGTGAGGCAGGAACAGAAAAGCACTTACTTAAAAATATGAATGATATTTCCAAGGAGATAGGAGAATTATTGTATCTCTGGAAAAAAATTAGTGTCTTTTTGAAAAAAAAATCAGTATATTATAAAAGGAACATCTTAAACAAAAACAATAAAAGAACTAATGGAAATTAAAAATACTAAGGTCAAAAACAATGAATATAAAGCCAAAATTAAGGAAATCTCCCAGATATTATCATAAGACACAGAAAAGTAAAAGTAATTATTTAAGAAAATACAAAATCAAAAGATCAGTTTAGGAGATCCAGAAGAGAGAGGGAAAACACAGAATATAGTAAGAAAAAAATTATCCCCAAAATGATACAAGAAAATTTCCTATAACTAAAAGATGTATTTTTCTAGATTGACCAGGCCCACTAAGTATTCAACAGAATGCATAAAAATCTAAATGATACCAGGAAGCATGGTCATAAAATTTCAGAATATTAAAGAAAAATAGAAGATTTCATATACTTCCAGAGAGGAAAAAACTCGGGAATATACAAATATCCAGGAATCCAAATGGCATCAGACTTTTTAAGATCAACATTGAAATCTAGAAGATAATGCAGGTACATTTTGAGAAGTTTTAGAGAAAATAATTTCCTGCCTAGAATCCTATGCCCAGCCAAATAATTAATCAAAGCATGAGCTAAATAAAAAACATTAAAAACTTTTGTCTCCTCTGTACCCATGTTCAGGAATTTAGTAGATAATCTTTCCCATCAAAATAGGGGTCTAAAGAAATAGGAATAATGGGATCAAGGAAACAGAAGATTCAGATTTCAGTCCACATGCAAAAGAAATTCTTCTCAATCCTAGGAAGGAAATTCCTAAGATGACTGTAAAGTAAAGGTTTTGAACAGCTAGGTGTGCAACAAACCTAGAAAATCCTAGGAAGTTTCCAAGAAGAATATCTTTTTTAAAAAAATCACCTAATTTGCTTGACCATATTGAAAAGGGTTGATGTCACTTTAATGACAGGAAACTGTCATTAAAGAGGAGGAAGGTAGTAGTATAAAACATAATATGTAATCATAGTATACTATGCAGTCAGTTAGCAGCAATATTTATACAGCTATAATGATTTTGGAAAGATGAGAAGATGGTGTGTATTTCTGCAGTTTCTTTTCTGTCTCACAGGTCTATTTGTCTATTCTTACACCAATATGAAATGGTCTTGACCATGTGGCTTTACTAATGTTAGACATTAACTTTCTACTATTGGAGATAAAAATGTAGCACTTTTATATTGTAGGTTGTACATCAAATAATAGAAATCTCTCTTACTATATGTAGAAATTTATCTACATATTACTTATGAGAGATCCATTTTAAATAATTCACAGAAGTATTAAAAATAAAAGGTTTAAAGTTATATAATAAGTAAATAATAATAGAAAGATGTTGTAGGAACATTGCTAGCAGACAAAATAGAAATTAATGATAAAAGAAATTCCCCATCAGGAAGATTTAAAAATCATGAACATACGTGTATCAAACAACATAGCCTTGAAACATATGACTAATTTTAACAACAATGATGGCTAATTTTAAAGTAGAAATGACAGATTCACAATTTTTGTAGTAGGTAATTGACGCAGCTCTCTTGGAAATTAATAGATTAAGAAATTTTACTATACAGATTTGAACAATAAAGTTAAAATAAATCAAAAAGGCTTTAAGCAAATGAGAAGTCAAGTAGCAGTGTTCAAACCAGGTTCTGATCAAAATGGCAGAGAGGAGGACATTGTATTCACCTCCTCCCATGACCACACCAAAATTACAACAAACTCCAGAACAACCAACCTGGATAACCATTTGAAGATAAGCTGAAAAGAAGTCCTGTGACCAAGGATATAAAGAAGAATCCATGTCAAGACTGGTAAGAGGGGTGAAGATGTAAAATGAGCTGGCCCCAAACCCACATGTAGGGATACCTCAGCTGTAGAGGTCTTTTCTAAAAAGCAAGGGGAATCAACCCAGCCTAGACACCAGGGCTGAGAAGAGGAGCACACATAACATCTGCCTGTGAAAATCAGTGGGGATTCCATTCATCCAGGTGAGACAGAAGGCTGCTAAAAAACCAGTCATGCTCCTAAAGGCCCAGATAAAAACTCGCTTGCAGACACTCACCTTGGATCCGGTGAAGGAACAGTAGTTCGAGGCATGCCAGAGCCATGCAAGGAGAAGCTGAGTTGTGTGGCTTCAAGATGATGGCTGGAAGGACAACTGCCAATGACCCTGTGTTGAGCCCGCCCTCCACAAAGCTAAATATAAACCTGCATTAGCCTGGTAAACTTCACTAGTTCTACCCTGATGACTCCCTGAGACCTCACTCCACCTAAGGTGCCCATGGTCAGGCTCTTTTGGTGGCAACCACCCTAGGCCTGTATTGCAGTCCTTCCTAAAAAACTCTTCAGAAATTCTGTCAAGCTTGGGGGTATCAGAGACAAACAGAGAGACACTAAGAAGTATGGATTCAGGGTGAGAGTTGGAGGGATGGCTGACATTGTCCCTGTATTGAGCTCTCCCCCAACCTGACTAATTCTGAATCTGCATTAGCTGGTGAACTCCACTAGTTCCACCCTGATGAATTTCTAAGACCCTACCCCACCACAAAGGTTCGAGGCCCCAGGCAGGTGGCAGCTAGCCTTGGTGTACCCTAAGGTTTTTGCTGAGTAGCATCAGGCCTAGTACTGGCACCAAATCTGAATCTATATTAACCTGGTGAACACCTCTTGCCCTACCCTGGTGACTCCCTGAGACCCTGTCTCATCCAACTTGCATTCTGCCAGAGGATCTTTCAGCAGTTGAGCCTTATGGGAAGCCAACAAACAGTGGCAGGTCTCAGGGGGCCTTGGGCATTGGGCATTTTGCTGACATTCCTCAGGCCCAGCACTCGTGGGAGCCAATCTTGGTTTGCAGTATGCCCCCCCTCCCCGCCCCCCAATGTGCATCCAGACCCAGCATAGGCAGCTACAAGCCACAGATCATTTTGTAACTCTTAACAGGTATCCCTGAGCTAGTCACAGGCAGCAACTGACATTGACCTGCATCAGAGTCCCTCCAGAACCAACATACCTGATGGCCAGCTTCAGATCACAACAGAGCACCATCTGATTAGCTCTAAATGTGGCTCACCCAAAGGGAGGTTTTGGCAGGGACCAGACCCTGCTGAGGCACACTCTGATCTGTGGAGTCAGTCCTCACATAGCAGTTATTAAGCTGTGGTCATGGCCAATCCTCACAGCTAGTCATCCCACCCACTGAAATGCCAACAGCAATCAAGGCTCAACTGCAACAGGAGGGCACACACACAACACACACAACAGATACTCTTAGACACTCCCAGCTCAAGTGATTATGGAAACTGAGCCAATGGGTGCACAGGATTCCTAATATAAAAGGACATCCTAAACCATTTTCCCTCAGAACAGAAACAAGACAGGGATGTCCGCTTTTACCACTCTTGTTCAACATAATACTGGAAGTCCTAGCCATAGCAATCAGATAAGGAGAAAATATAAAAGGCATCCAAATTGGAAAGGAGGAAGTAAAACTGTCATTATTTGCAGATGACATGTTATTGTACATAGAAAACCCTAAAGATGCCACCAAAAAAACTACTAGATTTAATAAGTGAATTTGGCAATGTAGCAGGATACAAAATGAACACCAAGAAACTGATGGCATTCTTTATACACCAATAATGAACTCCCAGAAAGAGAAACTAAAAAAACAATCCCATTTACCATAGCAACAAAAATGTTAAGATACCTAAGATAAACATAACAAAGGAGATAAAAGACCTGTACTCAGAAAACGACAGGACACTGAAAAAAGAAATAGAGGAAGATATAAACAAGTGGAAGAATATATCGTGTTCATGGATAAAAAGAAATAACATCAATAAAACATCCATACTACCCAAAGCAATCTATAGATTCAACATAATCCTTATTAAAATACCAATGGCATATTTCACAGATCTAGAATAAATACTCTAAAAATTTATATGGAACCAAAAAAAGACCCCTAAATAGTCACAGTAATTTTGAGAAAGAAAAACAAAGTAGGAGGAATCACCATATCAAATATCAAAGTATATTACAAAGCCATTGTGATCAAACCTGCCTCATATTGGCACAAAAACAGACATATAGACCAATGGAACAGAACAGAAAACCCAGAAATCGAACCAAGCCATACACTTAATTAATATTTGACAAAGGAGGCAAGAGCATACAATGGAGTAAAGACAGTCTCTTCATTAAATGGTGCTGGGAAAATTGGACAGGTACATCTAAAAAAATGAAACTAGACTACCATCTTATACCATACACAAGAATAATCTCAAAATGGATAGAAGATTTAAATGTAAGTCCTGAAACCATAAAAGTCTTAGAAGAAACCAGAGGGAGCAAAGTCTCAGACATCTCTTGTAGCAATATGTTTGTGGATACATCTCCTAGGGCAAAGGAAACTAAGGAGAAAATAAACAAATGGGACTACACCAAAAGAAAAAGCTTCTGCACTGCAAAAGAAAGCACCATCAAAATCCAAAGGGAATCCATGGTATGGGAGAACCTATTTGCCAATGATACATCAGATAAGGAGTTAATTTCCAAAATATATAAAGAAGTCATACAACTTAACAAAAGGAAGACAATCCAATTTATAAAATGGGCAAAGGACCTAAGTAGACACTTCTCCAGAGAGGACATGCAGATGGCCAAGAGCTATATGAAAAAATGCTCAGTCAGTAATCATCAGAGAGAGGCAAATCAAAATGACAATGAAGTATTATCTTACACTGCCAGCATGGCTACCATCAACAAATCTACAAACAAGTGCTGGCAAGGATGTGGAGAAAAGGGAACCCTAGTACACTGCTAGTGGGAATGCAGACTGGTGCAGCCACTATAGAAAACAGTATAGTGTTTCTTCAAAAAATTAAAAATGAAATTGCCATTTGATCTAGTGATTCCACTTCTAGGAATATATCCTAAGAATCCTGAAATGCCAATCAGAAAGAATGTAAGCAGCGCTATTTACAATAGCTAAAATCTGGAAACAGCTCAAGTGCCCATCAGTAGGTGAGTGGATAAAAAAGCTGTGGTAGCCCTAGTTGGTTTGACTCAGTGGATAGAGTGTTGGCCTGCAGACTGAGGGTCCTGGGTTCAATTCCGGTCAGGGCCCATGACCAGAATGTGGGTTCTATCCTCAGTAGGGGGTATGCAGGAGGCAGCCAATCAATGATTCTCTCTCATCATTGATGTTTCTATCTCTCTGACCCTTCCCCTCTGAAATACATAAAAATATATTTTTTAAAAAGCTGTGGTACATTTACATAATGGAATACTATGCAGCAGCAAAAAAAAGGGGGTATCTCTTACCCTTTGAGACAGCATGGAGAAACCTGGATAGTATTATGCTAAGCAAAATAAGCCAGACAGAGAAAGACAAGTATCACATGATCTCACTTATATGTAGAATCTAATGAACAAAATAAACTGATGAACAAAATAGAAACAGAAACATGGAAGGATGGAAACAGACTGACGAATTTCAGTGCGAAGCGGGAATGGTGTGTGGGGGGGGCACTGGAGGAGCTTAGCTAAAAAAATCTACTAGTACATGCATATATGCATAACCCACAGACAATAGCTTGATGAAGGCATGGGAGGAGGAGGGAGTGAGGCTGAGGGGGTCAAAAGGAGAACATTTGTAATATTTTCAATAATAAAGATAATTTAGCCGAAACCGGTTTGGCTCAGTGGATAGAGCATCGGCCTGCGGACTGAAGGATCCCAGGTTCGATTCCGGTCAAGGGCATGTACCTGGGTTGCGGGCACATCCCCAGTAGGAGATGTACAGGAGGCAGCTGATCGATGTTTCTCTCTCATCGATGTTTCTAACTCTCTATCTCTCTCCCTTCCTCTCTGTAAAAAATCAATAAAATATATTTTTTTTTAAAAAAAGATAATTTAAAAAAAAAGAAGTACAAATTGGTAATTCCAAAATAGTCATGTGGATATAGAGTACAGCATAGGGAATATAGTCACTAATATTGCTAATAACTATGTATGGTGCCTGGGTTGTAACTAGAAATGTCAAAGGGACCACTTCATAAATAATATAATTGTCTAACCACTATGCTGTTCACCTGAAAGAAAAATATAATAATATTGAATGTCAACTGTAATTGAAAAATAAAATCATGAAAATTTTTTAAAATAAGATGAAACCATTTGTGTTACTTATTGACACAAAGTTAATCAACATTTTAACTCTTTTTGTAAATGCTCTGCAATTTACCAAGTTAATCTTTTTTTTAGTTTATTGATTTTGAAAGAGAGAGGGAGAGAGAGAGAAACATCGATTTGTTGTTCCACTTATTCATGCATTTATTGGTTGATTCTTGTATGTGCCCTGACCAGGGATCAAACCCACAACCTGGAAGTATTGGTTGACAGTCTAAGCAACTGAGCTACTCACCCGGGGCCCGAGTTAATCTTTTTTATAGGCCTGACTTTCGACCTGGCTGTCTGTGCCATTTTAAGAGATATTTGCCTCTTTAGTTCAACCAATTCTACTCTTTTTCATCTTTCTTCTTGTGTGTGTGTGTGTTTTTTCCACCAGTCTCCTAATCATTTTCATCCTTTTGGCCCTCTCCTATCTGATGCTGAGAGACTTTATAAATATTTATGAATTGTTCCTTGTCTTTCTTGATGAAGGAAAACACATAAACACTACTTCCATCTATTCACCAGCTATTTCCTCTGCGTGCAAACTGGAACTGCTTTGCCTGATCACTCTGATGGTATTGGCTACCAACTCTTTTATAAAAATACTAAATAGTGCATTTTTTCACGTTGTGCCCCAAGTGAAGCAAGTTTCTTTTATATACCAGTGGCCAATCCAAATGACACGTGTTTGCTTTATCAACCTCTGTGAAAGTCTAGTGGTAATTTATATTGATTACATAATGAGAAACTCCATCCCTAGTACAACATGTTCTTTCAGCTGCAGAGCCACACCTGTAGAAATGCGAACTCACATCTGGTTCCATAAATCTGTTCTTTCTGATCCTCTGGAGAGATACTTTATGTAAACTATACAGCTACACGTGGAACGGGGAAGACTAAAGCAGATGGCTAACCCTAGTAACCATTTGTACCCCAAGTCCTGAGCTTCTTCCTCTCTTCCTTGACTTTGATGTCTTCCTATGTGAGAATCAATTCAATCACTCCTCTTATGAAAGGTATCTCTTACCTGCTGTGCGTATACTTAGATAACCAGTGCAAAGTGCTGATTTTGTTGCTATTAGGAGGTTTTAAGGACTACCTCGGAGTCAAAAATATTAGTTTCACTCATTGGTAAGTAGATTCCTCCAATTAATTTTTTTGATACGAAGATAGGATGATAGCTACATTTCCTCGTCATTATATATTTTCATCTTTATTGATTCCATTGCATGTGTTATATTGTGTCTCTACATAAAAAGTTAACTTTAAAAACAAACCAACTGTTATAAATCAAATAGTTACCTTGAAGACAATTCATTTGTACTTACTATTTAAGCTAAAATTAATTTTTCTCCTCTTTAAAGTGATTGTCAGTAAAATCACAACAACGTTAAGAAAGTATCCTTGATACAAAGAAGCAATAAGCCTTATGCGGGACAGTTTTAAAGCCACAAATCCAAACGAGGTTAGTGTAAGGAGAGATCACATCTAATCCAACCCCTTCATCACAAGAATTGAGGCTCCAGAAGACTGAGTCACCTGCCTGACACCATCAAGTCGCTCAAAAGCAGCAGCTGAATTAAACAGATTTTTTTCTATCGTCTGCTGCTCACCCATATTTCAAAAAACGCTTGGAAGCTCAGTATCCGGGAGGATTCTGTTCAGATGATTTCTATAAAGCAAGCCCTCCACCACTGATCTGTTAGTAACAGATATTTTTCATCAATAGTGGTGTTTGGAAACAAATCCTATAGGTTTCAAGATTTGGGAAAACATGGACCAGGTCTTCTTTTTACCTTCATTAATGTCAAAGCTGTTCCAAGTCAGTGTGGTGCCGTGCAACCTAAGGGCAGAGTTTCAGCAGCTCACTGGTCAGGTGAACACTTACTAACACATTTGCCTTAACCTGTAGAATGGGAGTGAGTGCAAGGTGCTGCTGACCTTACCATCTGCCTGGAGTGACCAGCCTCTGACAGCCACTGTAGGGCTCCAGCACCTGGCAGCAGGTGAGCAGGCTGAGGAATCTGCTAATGCCCTCACGGGGAACAAACCAGAGGCCAGAGAAAAGAGTTCAAGAAAAGAGTCTGCTTATGCAATTTTCACTCAAGGTCACTTTCTTAACGTTGTTGTCATTTTACTGACAATCACTTTATCCATTAATTTATCCATAAGGTACAAATGTTTACTATATAAAACATGATTCTGTTTTAAGGGCTTAAACATAAAGGACTTTAGGCAAAACCTAAGGTGATCCAAATAAAGTAAGGAGCTTTGTTAATAATAATGTATCAATATTGTTCCATTGGTTGCTACAGATGTGCATAGTAATGTTAACAATGAAGAAAATTGGGTGTGGATATAGAGAACTCTGTAATATTCCTGCACCTCTCCTATAAATCTAAAACTTATTCTAAAATAAAAGTATTTTTAAAATAATACAAATAAACACTCCGTCTGATTGCTTGTTCAACTTGCTAATAGCAAACATGCTTGTCTTCTACTCTTCCTCTTAAGTTCTTAGAGCATTTTAAAATTTTAATATATGCAGCTACAGATACCAAAATCAACGACATTACAAAGTATACAATTTACCTATGTGATCTCACGTATTAGAAATTTAGATGCCAGTGAAAGACAAGTTGAGTGAATCTGAAGGGAACATAATTCTAAGTAAGATCTGCAGGTGTTTGCTGTGTGCTTCCATTGTAGATAAAACTTTAAAAACCTTCCCTGACTACATTCCAGGAAAGGCTAACAGTGGATGTTGATCTGTCCTAGGCATCCTTTTTCAGCACTTTGAAGTTTCAGATTGTCTCCAAACAAGATGATAGTCAATATTGCTTTTAAAGGCGAGGATGGGAAAGAAATATAATTGCCCCAGAAGCAAAAAAAGAAAAAGGAAGAAAAAGGAAAGTCTGAAATGGGGGTTGGGCAGCCCCAGAAGGAGTCCGATGAAGCCCTCGTGCATGGGATCATTTCTGAAAATCTCAAATTCTAAACTTTGAATCTAGAGTTTCCTTTATGAATACATGACTTACATGTCCCCCCAAAATCCAACCAGCAAAGATCTTCATATTTCAAAAGAAAAAGAAAGGAAAATAGTGTCTTAAAGATATAACACCATCAAAAATGTCCTTATATTCAAGATTTCATCACTCCTTACGTGGGTGTTCTAGGGAAGGGACAGGTTACCAGTTGTGGACATGAGGGAGGAACTGGGCACTTTTCGGTTAGACCACCTCCTGAAATCTGAGGACCTTGCAAAATAGAAAAGCCAAGATATCAAGAACTTTAAACTTTATTGCAAACACTCTCAGGAAAAAGAATTAGCAAACTAGAAAGTATTCCCAATGGAAGGAGTAATTGTTTTCTTTTCTTAACATATCTAAGAGCAGAAATAGGGAAAGGCACAGACGTTTTAAAAGATTCTCCTACACTCCTCATTTCCTATTCACTCAAACACAGGTGGGTCATCAGTTCTGGGCTGGCCGACTTACTCACTCTACCCAGTATGGGGGCAAGAGAGCGTTCCTTGGTAGATATTCCCATTCCACAATTGCCAAAACTATATTCCTTCCCTGCAGAGTGTGGTTGAAGTATTTTGATTTTTCCTTTAAAAAAAAAATCAGCAATCTTAAAAAAAAAGATATATCTAAGCAAGAGAGACATAAAGCCATCATGGTCAAAGCATAAAAGCCCCACAGCAACAGAACATTTCCAACTGCATAAATCTCAAGAGAGAAGAAACCAAAAATAGAAAGAGGAGGAAAAGTGGGAGGGAGAGAGGGAGGAGGGAGAGAAGGGGTAGAAAGAAGGAAGGGGGGAGAAAGGGAGGGGAGGACGGAGGGAGGGAGGGACAGAACTTCCACAGAACCCTACTTCCTTTCATAAAGTATCTTCTTCCACTGTTTTGCTTCCATTCATTAATTGTTAGGGTACTTGCAAAAAAGGAGAGAAAACAAATTATTACAGTAAGTAAACAACTCAATAAAAAGGATGAGAACAGCCTTTTCCAGCTGACACAGGGCCACCCTGTCAGTATGTCAGACATCTGGGGACCGTGTCCAGTGAACTGCGGGAGGAACACGCTCGCCTTGCTTGTGCTGCAGCCTCTCACGTGACCCGGACGGATAATGGAAGTGATTCTTCAGAATGAACCCGAAGTTGCAGATGATCGAATCATAACAGAACTACACTTGAAAGGGACTTAAGTCAATGTTTATTCTTTCTTTTGGCCTCAAAGTTTATTTCTACTTATGCTAAACCTATAGCAGCCATGGCTAGGCCTTTGGTACATATTACTGAAAAGAATAAAATAACCCAGATTGCTGAAATCATATTGAAGGCAATGCTCAGTTAGCTTTAACTATCATTTTCTTTTTCAAGCATTAGGTTTTCAACTCTAAGTGTACACATGCACACATGTCAGACACATGGCCTGTAAGATCCCAGACACATGCCCGGAACATGTCTGTGTGGTAGTTTTAGGCATGGCTGCTTACACGGCGCAGGGATTGTTCTAGTCTCTGGAAGGGGTGCTGGAGCGGTGGGTCACCCAATAAGGGCTCATCTGAGACCCAAAGCAGGTTGTAACATTTGATGGTGGTATTGCGCGCACGCGCGTGTGTGCGTGTGTGCGTGTGTGTGCAGCTGTCTCAGAAGCGCAGGGAATCTGTCCTGCGTGTAGTATGGCAGACAGCTGTGGCCTCCTGGAGATGCAGGAAGGGAAGGGGAAGAGGAATTCAAGTGGTGAGACAAGACCCAGAATAAAGTAGGAGAGAAGTGAGGAGGGATAAGGGAAAATAGAAGTGCATTGACAAAAATATATAAAGGTTATTGGGGTGGATAACAAAAAAGAATCAGGACCTAAAAGTTTGCTGTTGTTGTTGTTTAAGGTACAGGAACAGAGGGAGGGTTGCTAGGTGAAGTGAGATGGATGGAGGCAGAAACCGCATCCGTCCCAGGTTACTGGGGACTGGCCCCCGTTAGAACTGTTATCTTAGGGAAATTCTCACTAGCTCCCCTTTTCCCTCTCAAGGGCCCTAATATGGATAATAATGATATAGTCACCTTCTCCATAGACCACCTCTGGCCCAGGACAGCAAGAAGTGGCCATATCACGACTAAGGCTGGGAAACAGACACCAAGAAGAGCTTTCAGGAAGGGGGAAAAGGGAGACCGTGGCGGAAGAAAAAAGGGGGAAAGGAGACAAGGTACAATGCCTGGGCTGTTTATAACCAACCATGCCAAACACGCATAACGACAGAAGGGCCATTGACAGGAAAAGTGTATAAAAATGTACGGATGGGTGGAGAAGAGCTAGAAGGAAACAGAGACAAGAGGCACATGATTCACAGCCCAACTATGTGTAGGCTCCTAGTATGTCCCCCTGCGTTTGGAGATCAGTGGTTATGATCACCGTGTATGAAAATGACTGGAAACCACCATCCTCGCCTTCCACCCTGTGCAGGCACAGGCAGCCTCATCTGTTGTTGCCTCCTGGGCCAGCCAGCTGCTCCGAAGTTGCTCACCTCCTCCTAGTGCTGGGCCTCTCAGACTGGCAGGCAGCCTGGGCTGAGCCCCCCGCTCCGAGCCTCCTCCCGCACCTCTGATGGCCACATACCAGACTGTCTGCCCCCGTGGTTTCTCAGGCTTCCGCAGATAGGCCACAGCACATGAAGCTGCCCTGCAGTGCGTCATTTCAGAGACCTCTTTTGACTTTTTTGCTGTACCAGCATTTTGTGTTGGGAAAAGCAGAGAGTAAATGTCAAGGGCAAGTGCAAAAGGCGAAGTAATTTTTAGCTAAGCTTTCCCCAGACCTAGAGGGAAGAGGGAATGCCACCAGCAATAGGGCCTTTGGTACTTAGGGCTTCAGAAAGTATGCCATATGGGTTTCTGCTATCATTTTGAATTGGGGCATCGTATGCGTTGAAGTGTGTCTCCCTCAACATTCTTATGCTGAAGTCCTAACCCCTGTACCTCAGAATGTGACCGTATTTGGAGATAGGGCCTTTACAGAGGTACGAGGGTTAAAAATGAGGTCATTAGGGTGGGCACTAGTCTAATGTGACTAATTTATAAGAGGAGAAAATTTGGGCACAGACACACATTCAGGGAGAATGCTACCTGAACATGAAGACAGCCATCTACATGCCAAGAAGAGAGTCGGGGCAGCCTTCCCTCTGAGCACTTAGAAGAAACCAACCCTGCTGACACCCTGATATTGGACTTGGAGCTTCCAGAACTGTAAGACAGTATGTTTGCATTGTTTAAGCCATCCACTTTGTGGTCTTTTGTTCCGGCAGCCCCAGTAAAACTAACACCCCAAATGCAGTCTGTGTAAGGATGGGAGATAAGAGAAGTGGACCAGAATTTTTATAGATTTGTCTCTTTCCCTGGGAAGACTAAGCAATTCTTCGTTGAGCTACCCAAAAGATCAGGCACCTCTATGGCAAGATTGTATTGGCTGATTCTGAGTAAATAATTTCAACTGCTCATGCCTCAGTTTCTCCCTCCTCCATGAAGTCAGGTGCGCAGCCATGTTCTGAAGTTTCCACTGTGCCTGATTATTAAGGCAAAGGTCAAACTTAAATAGGAAGCCAGATTGAGAAATACTGTGTTTGAGACTGGCTGGCCAAGCGAGGGGACTCTCATTACACAGAGAGGTCTAGTCCTCGACTTCCCACCCGCTCCTCACAGAATCAGCTCTGACCTGGCCTTCTGAATAGCTAAGTTTGACACAATCAAACACTAAAACAACTTAATGTATCTGGACAAAGAGTCTAACCCAGGGGTGGGCAAACTTTTTGACTAGAGGGCCACAATAGGTTCTTAAACTGGACCCGAGGACCGGAACAAAAGCATGGATGGAGTGTTTGTGTGAACTAATATAAATTCAAAGTAAACATCATTACATAAAAGGGTACGGTCTTTTTTTTTTTTTTTTTTAGTTTTATTCATTTCAAACGGGCCGGATCCAGCCCTCGGGCCGTAGTTTGCCCAGGGCTGGACCCTTCAGTACCTAATTCCAGAACATCTCTCCTTGAGTTGGGGAAAAGTTGTAAAACCTGCTTGTTAAAGGACCTCTGCTACCAGGGAAAACCCCACAAAAGTATTTCTACTGCTTTCTTTCTCTTCTTCTTTTTTAAAAACTGCTCTAGGCCTAGACTCTGGTCCAGTCTAACTGCCTTGAGTAAGCCCTGGAGTCAGTAGTGGGAGAAACGCTGTTTAGCCCGCTTCCTTATATGGCAGCGAATGACAGCGTGCTTGTCCATTTGAGCTGCAGCGTGGCTCTCTGACAAGTTATAATGATTGGTTATGGAAAGCTCCTGCTCTGGTTTCCATCGCCTTCCTCGGGAAAGACACCGAACAGACAGCTGTAGGGACATGGAGAGGTTTGAAGTCAGGGAGCCGGGTGGAATCCAGCTCTGCCATTTGCCAGTGTGTGACTTGGGCAAGTTATTTACTTTACTGCCCTGAGGGACCAGGTAGTCATCTTCCACTCAACAGTGCCTGTCACACAGCTGTGTGTCCTCGAGGCAGCTGGATGAGCTAGCTAATCTTCTCCACCACCTACCAGGGTGCAGTATAACTTCCATTTCTACTCCCTCTTCCTCCCAAGTTCAGTCCTTTTTCTCCAGATAAAGTCTCAATCTTCTCTCTCCCTCTTTCATTCAAGGTCTGAAACACTAAAAACTGACATAACAATCCAGCCTCAGGTGTAATAAAACCCCTTTGCCATACTAGATAAAGGTTATTTAGAATGGTTAAGGCAGCACAGATCCAATGATAAGGGTTGGGGAGAAAACTCTGGTTGAAGGGATGAGGGAGGTTGCCTGCTTCTGCAGAGTAGACTGTTGAGTTAGAAAATGCTTATGCTGATCAGAAACAGGGTTTCCTAAATCTGGTATCTATTGTCCAAGTTGGCTCCTTTTATCCCATCTGTTATGACCATGGAAGAGGCAACTTGGGAGAGTGTGTGGCCAAGGGCGTAGGGACTAAAGGGAGCCTTGAGCCTACAGAGAGCCTCCATAGGAAGTCATGGATGATAGCTACTCATGTGCATAGTTTAGCGATATTACTTCTGATCCTTATAACACCCACAAAAGGAAGGAATAATCATACCCTTTCTGTAGGTGAAGAAACAGGCTAGAAAATGGTAAATTTTCAAATCAAGTCTTCCTGATTCCAGTCTGTTCTCAAATGGGTCGCACCTCCAGAGCCACACACGAAACAGGAGTTTCCATCAATTGGAGTGGTTAGCAATAGATAGCACAGCGTGGTGGTTGAGCACAGGGATGATGGAGCCAGGTTTGAATCTTGGCTCTGCCACTTAGGAGCTGTGTGGCCTTAGATGTGTTATTTAACCTAATTGTAATTCAGTTTCTCCATCTACAAATTGGGTTGTTATGAAGAATATCTATTTGATTTTTATCTAATAAATATGTATATGCTACTCAGCATGGGCCAGGTACGGTTCCAAGCACTCAGTAATGATATAATTAGAGAGGGATCATTGAGTTCAAACATGAACATCGGCTTCAGCTTTCTTATCAAGAAGAAATCAAGGACATTGATTCCTTTACTCATTTAACTCACATAATAAGCACCTACTAAGTGTGGGGCAAGGCACTTTTTTAGACTCAAGTCACAGCCCAGAAAACCCCCACAAGGTTCCTGATTTCATGATGCTTATGTTCTAGAAGCTTAAGAAATAACAGATGAGAAAACAAATAAGTATTTAATCATAAACATTCATTATGAATAACATTAAACAATAGAGGTATTCTGATTGGCTCTCCTGTGTAGAAGCTAATTTTACCAACTTGAAGCCGTAGGGTCAGTGGTCTGCTAGTAAATATTTGGCAACTAGCTCTGGGGGTGGGGGTGGGAGGTGGAGAGAGGAGTCTGATTTGTGGCATTTGCAAATTTCCGTAGTATAAATGGTTGATCTCAAGCTCCCAAGGTACCATCAATGAACAAAGAATTGGGAAGAAGTTCATTTGCACAGCATCCTATAGTATTTCCATCATACAGACACCATAAACGTAACTAACCTCCAGAGAGCATAGGTAATAGTAAAACATAGTAAAATAATTAGGAAGGGATGAGTTTGGGGGATTTATTACCTTGGTTTTTTAAAAATATATATATATTTTTTTGATTTCAGAAAGAAAGGGAGAGAGAGAGAGAGAGAAACATCAATGATGAGAGAGAATCATTGATCGGCTGCCTCCTGCACGCCCCCTACTGGGGATTGAGCCCGAAACCCTGGCATATGCCCTTGACCAGAATCGAACCTGGGAACCTTCAGTCTTCAGGCTGACACTCTATCCACTGAGCCAATCCAGCTAGGGCTTACCTTGGTTTTTAATATTTGATTTAATTTTAAATAATTTAATTTTTTTAAATGACGGTTCAACCACTGGTTCTCAAAAACTTGAAAATTTAACAACTGGCTTTTGGGAGCTGGTCTGAGCTGGCTCCACACACCACTATTTAGGATGCGTGGACGGGGGCCGGTGTCAGAGGGAAAGGAGACTGAGTCAGTATGGTGTCATTATGCAGACGGGAATCCTAATCTCATTCCTTTTTAGCTGCTCCTCTCCAGCAAGCCTGCTTTCATGGACACAGTGGGAGCACAGCTTTGTAAACCAAATAGCACCGGTACAAATATAGTAGCGATCTGACATTTTCATTGTACCGGGTCGCTCATGCAGAGAGGTTTGTAGCTGCACAATCCTGAGTGACTATGACTTATGTACTCGGCGCTCTGAATATGGTAGGTTCTGCTGTGCAACACAGAGGATGTAACTCCTGACCGCCGAATAAAGGAAGACCCTACAGAGGGACTCGCTGTCCACCCCTTTCCCTCGTCTCTTAGGGCTCACATGCTTCCCTAAGGGCCGCCAAGGAAGCAGCTAAGCCAGAGGAGATGTGGGGTGAAGGTGGAGGAATTTCTCCCCTGTTCCCACCCAGGACTGGTACACTCCTTCCCACAAAGTGGAAAACAGAGGGGTGGGGGGGAATCTTCTGTTTTCCTTGGTAAGTTACATTTCTAGAGTAACATCTTAAAGACAGAGCTACTTAAAGAGAAAATCTGTCCTGATTCACCCTTCCCCTGAAGCCTAAATTTCACTTAGTAATGGTGCCTGGAACAGGAAGTGGAAATACCATGAGAAATTTTATTCTTGCCACATTTCCAGTGCTTTACAAAAGCAGACACTGGAAATCTCATCAGAGAACTTGACCTTACAGGGTTGATAGCTTCGTGCCCAAACCAAAGGAGTATGGGAAGCCGGGGGATGTTCACATACGTGATCTAGCCCTTCTGGGGAGACTTCACAAAACTGATGATTTGGATTACACAGCTGTGACTTTTAGAAAGAAATTATTCAAAACTAAACAACTGGGCTTCTGAGGAATAAGTTACTCCATAATCTACGATAAATGAAGCAGAGAGGCACAGAGTTAACATTAGCCTCTACGCAGGAGAGCCAATCAGAATGCCTCTGTTGTTTAGTTGCATTCATAATGGATGCTTATGATTGCATATTTATTTGTTTACTCATCGGTGGTTTCTGAGTCAGGGTGTTTTAGCAGCATCACCAGGGAGTTTTCACACCTGCAGATGCTGGGCCCCCAGACCTACGGAATCAGAGTCTTCAGGGAGTGGGTCTCAGGGATACATGTTTCCAAAAGCCCTACACTTGATTCTGATTAAGACACTGGTTAAAACCGACTGGATGATAGGCAAACGGGGCTGCATCGTATAAAACGCAATCCATGAAATGTTAAAATGGAACCCTCTCTTGCTAGCAGAAGAAATAAACTGGTTGGTGTGCTGAAAAGGTTAACAGCCTGGGACTTAGGAATCGTGTGTTCTGGAACCACCTGTGCCACAAATGAACTGGGAGACCTTGGTCAAGTCACTTGCTTTGTTCTTTCATTTAATAGATATTTATTGGGCTTCTGGGATGTACCAGGCAGTGGGTGCACAGTAATGGGAAAAAAAATAGATGTTTCCTGCCTTTAGAATCTTACTGATATTTTATCAAAGAAACCTACAAATACAAGTATAATTTTACTTGCTGTGGCTAGAAAGATGAAAAATAAATCGTTGGCTCATGATTTTTTTCTTTTTTTTTTTTTTAAAGAATTTCTTGTTAAGATCCCAAATGTCTTGCACAACCTTCCCACACACAATATAATTATTTGTTTTAGGTCCCCTGGTTGAGAAAACGCAATACCAAAAGCTACTATGAACTCAGTAACTACGTAAAGTAAACGAACATTTCATTATCATAATGCATCTATAACCTTAGAAAAATAGTAGCACAATATTATGTAAGATGTGCTATTTACTTAGTTTGTCAAAAATATTTGCTGCATGTATATGCGTTCGTTTACATCTTGCAATGACTTTGTGGACTCTCAGGGAGCCGAGGGCCAGAGGTTAGAAACCTACCTATGGTTCACATAAATGACAAAATGCCTGGCACTTGAGTAGCAACGGCCCTTTTCTTCCACAAGACATCACTATCCGTGAGAGCACGTTCCAACCCTGGGAAGCATAGACTCAGCCTCAGAATCCTTCTCAACACAGTGCTCCAGATGGCCACTGCCAATTGTCTGGAGGTGGCGAACAGATGAAAAATTATTTGTACTCTCTGGGCTAAATGACTCCTAAGGCCCTGCTCATCCTTTTTTTCCCTAAAGAACATCTATGAATCTGTGTGGATTCAGTCCTACTGTTTTGAGAAACACAAATGCCATCTCCCCTTTTTACATAAAAGTTCTCCCAATTTTTGAAGACATCCACGTGGCCCCTACATTTTCTTTCCTTTGGGATAAACAGCTCCAGATCCCTTATCTGTTCCTCATATTCTGTTCTCCTGACCTTGGACGTTCAGCCCTGGCTTCACATTTGTCAGTGCGTCTGCGAAGAATGAGCTCAGAACAGGGTGCGTTCTTTTTTTCCGTTCTTAACAATGAGACAGGTGTTCAGTGAATGAAAGATTACATTGGGAACATTGCCGAGAGCTGAAATTTTCAGTGATAAAGAGAACACTACCTTTGATGCAGTAATCCTACTAAGTATTGTGATTTACATTGAAATGTAGTAGGCTTTATTTATTAACATTATTAAGTCATTATTTATTGAATTTTAAAGATTGCCTTAGTTTTGGGGGGGAGCATTATCATATCTTTGACTCATATGAAGCTTCTTGCCAACAAAATCACCCGAGTGTTTTTCTTTAGCATCTCTCTAACATGATTATCCATAATTCTTATCTTTTCAATTATCAGTGGTGTAAGCTTCCAGGCTAACTTCCCTCAAGACTGGTCTATCAGGCCATGCCAAAGCGGTCATTAAGTGCTATACTCCATGACCCTGACATTGGGTGATTGCCTCTCTAGAAATTCAGTCACACACACACACACACAAAATTAAACGATATTCATTGACAGCTGTTGGACATTTTAGCTAATTTGCCTTCCCTGCCTAACTTTCTCTTCTAACTAGATTTGCCCACCAGGCTTTCCCCCTACTGCTGCCAGAGCCGCTGGTAATTTATCCATAGGCATGCCAGTAAACTCTGATGGCCCCTAAAAATTTTGCCAAAGACAATAGCTATTAGCCGAACCAATCAGATCTCTTCTTTCAGAATTTGACCAGGAAGCACAGAAGGAATTTTCCAGTCTGTAGAACAGCAGAGAGAATCAGCCACATGTGCTACAGCTGAGACACATTAATGGGAGCTCACAGACGTCTGCTGTGATCCTCGACCCACCTTGATTCCAACCCTACTCTCGGCGGACCCTGCTCCTTGCTTGGCTTCTGTTCATGGATTTCCTTGTGATTCCATCCCTTTATTCATCCACATGTATCTTGTACTCCTGTCCCTTTACTGGAGCTACTGAAGCTTTTTAACATAAGGGTCTATTGGTTCTGAGCACTGTGCCAAGCGCTCTCACATATGTCACTCTACCTGTCCATAGCCTGCCTTGCTCACCAAACTCTTGGTTTCTAAACCTCTGCCTGGCGTCTGATTTTTGCTGTTTCTCTTTCACTCAGTCTAGTCCATTGTTATATCCATCTGGCTTAGTCCCTTCCCTGACTCCAATGGAACTAATGTCCTTAATGCTCCAGGACCTGGGACCCCCTGGGCACTCGGCCCTAGGCCTGCCCATCTTTAGCACATAGGTGACATCTGCCTAGTTCCACAGTTTGGGAATGTTACATGTGGGTGTAAAAGGAACTAATTACATATTCCTACTTAATCTGTCTCTCTCCAAGTGAGACATATCCTTAAAGTCAAGTGTTTCCATCCGCATTTTCACAGAACAAGCATTTTCACAGAACAACGCCAAAAGCCTCAGGAAATGATTAAAAAGGAATTTATCTTCATGTTATCCCTCACTGATCTACATATACATTTTAAAGAAAAGCCATGTACTAAAATGATTATTTACTAAGAACACCCAATTCACTTACAATATTGAAAAAAAATATTCTCCTTCAACTATCCCTTCATTGCTGCTTACCCATCCTTTCATTAAGCTCTCGGTATCCTCTCAGCAACACTCATCAGCAGCCATTCCTGATTTCTTCAGCCCCTAAATCAGTGGTTCTCAACTTTCTGGCCCTTTAAGTACAGTTCCTCATGTTGTGACCCAACCATAAAATTATTTTCGTTGCTACTTCATAACTGTAATGTTGCTACTGTTTTGAATCGTAATGTAAATATCTGATATGCAGGATGGTCTTAGGCGACCCCTGTGAAAGGGTCATTCGACCGCCAAAGGGGTCGCGACCCACAGGTTGGGAACCGCTGCCCTAAATCTTTAGAAATGATCTCCTTTTCTTTGAAATGGAGGCCATTGGAGGTCATCTCCTTCTATACATCTGTGTATTTCTGCCATCCTTCCTTCCTTCCAAAGAACCAGGGAAACAAGAAAGAACACCCCTACTCATGTTCTGATCCATCCACCCCTTGACTCCAATGGAATGACAAGACTTTCTACCGCTCCCATCCGAACCTTCCCCAGTTCAAGGGTTTCTCCCTGGACAGTTACAAAGAGTGGGTTCACAAAGGACCTTCGGGATTTAGGGACTTTACAGATTCCCAAAGATATTCATAACAACAGCAACAACCGGAAAGAACACCTGGCAGGGCCAACCTCATCACCTCCCCTTCATGGCCATGCCTCCTCTTACAACACGCACCCTCCTCCTGCCAACTGTGAGTTTGGGGGTGAGAAGCAGAATGGCTCTTTTCCACAAAAATTGCTCTAACACAGTGATGGCGAACCTTTTGAGCTCGGCGTGTCAGCATTTTGAAAAACCCTAACTTAACTCTGGTGCCGTGTCACATATAGAAATTTTTTGATATCTGCAACCATAGTAAAACAAAGACTTATATTTTTGATATTTATTTTATATATTTAAATGCCATTTAACAAAGAAAAATCAACCAAAAAAATGAGTTCGCGTGTCACCTCTGACACGCGTGTCATAGGTTCGCCATCACTGCTCTAACATCAACTCTGGCTGTTCTAACTTTTCTCCTTCGGTCTTATAGAGTGAAAAGGTTTTCCCCTATCTCGAACCCATCTGGGCTTGACCCTGTGCTGTTCTCTGAGCCTCATCCTAGAGCTGGGCCATTGCAAATTGTCAGTGTTGGTTCAGGAAAGCCTCCTTTTGACCTGAGGATGGAGGAGCTGGCGAAGGTGGTAGAGGTGGAGGACTGGGGGTTGGGAAGTTAAGGATGCCACCAGTAGTCAGTTACAGGAGAGCCAGCTGGGGATACTAAAGACTGAAGCAAACAGAGGTGAGAGGCCAGATCCACCGAGCAGCCTGGTCTCAATAGCAACAGGAACCACAGCCAGGTGCTCCTGATTAGCTCACCCTCCCTGCAAGGCCCAGGCTTGACATGCTGGGATTAGTTCCATGCTTTTGGCTGGAGGCAGAGAAGCTGCCTCATTTACTAAGGCCTTTCCGTTGTCAGCACCTTGTCATCGGTCTTCAACTCAACTGAATCTTCAGATTTCCTGATTCCTGGATATGGCCTTGCACCACGGATGACCCATCTTGTTCTACCTCCTGATACTTGTGTCTTTTTGTCTTTGAGTATCAAAGCCAAAATCAAGACAACATTGGGGGTGGACCAGCATTCCCTAGTTCTAGAAAGAGCTAGGACCCATAAAGTACCAGGCAAGGATCCTCAAATATGAGGAAGGAGCAGTTAACTAGGGATACTAGGTAAGAAGTGGGGATGAGACCAGCCAAGATGAGCATAATGTTCAGAAGACTCACATTGCTGACAGTTTGGAGGAAATAGCCTATTCAGAAGGTGGGGTCTCATCTCATTGGACACCTTAACCACTGTGGGAGGTAGGAGAAGCATAAAAATGCCCATGAGATAGATGAGGTCGAAGAGTGGATGGCTTCCTCCTGGAAGGCCAGGCTATTTAAGGAGGAGAACCAGAGTGGAGACGAAGCTCTCACAGCGGTGCTCATGAGTTAAGCCTGAACTACAAGCATCTCTTTAAATTACCCAGTTACTCAGAACCTGTGGGCTTCTCTCCAATAACAAACTTGGATTAGCCCAGCGGTTCTCAACCTGTGGGTCGCGACCCCTTCGGCGGTCGAACAACCCTTTCACTGGGGTCGCCTAAGACCATGCTGCATATCAGATATTTACATTACGATTCATAACAGTAGCAACATTACAGTTATGAAGTAGCAATGAAAATAATTTTATGGTTGGGTCACAACATGAGGAACTGTATTTAAAGGGCCAGAAGGTTGAGAACCACTGGATTAGCCTGACAAATGAGGGACTTTCAGTGAGGAGCTAATGATTCTATTTCCAGGCTCCGAGAGAATTTACCCAGAAAACTCTGTTTTAAAATCTGAAAATTCTTTGGCAGCATCTTTCTAACCTCTTCCTTAGTCCTACCATGCTATTTGCATACCACTTGGTCAGCGTTTTCCCCTGTCCCCCCACCGTGGCCTCACCCCACCACATTTCTGAGACATGCAGGCAGATGGGGGCCGAGCTAATCCCTTTTCATGCCCATCTATAAGTCAGTTTTTGTCTTGCTGAAGAATGACAGACTAGTGAATATGCTACCGTGAAAATGACAAATGGAGACAACTATATGTGTTTCTAAGAAAAGACTTACTGAGATGCCTTTTACTTAACAGAAAAGAGAATATCCAGGCTGGATTCTGGAACTTTCCATGGCTGGACAAAGGACCAACCTATTGCCCCAGAGTAGAAGATCCCCAGGCCAGTCACAGGAGCCAACTAGAATTATTAATAGCCTCACTGTGGGAGAATGCTTATATGTATCTCATTTAAATCATTTAAGCTGCAATCCAAACCTGGTTCTCCTCTTTAATTAAAGAATTGTATCTGTTTAAAGCAATCTTTTTATCTGAATTATTTAAGTCGCACATTTCTATTGGCTTTGAACAATGGAAACAACCCAGTGTGTTACCTATGGTTTAATCCATTGTATATTCCTGGTGTGTACGCCAATGTATTTCTCTTTATTAAATGATTTTAATAAAATGAAAATCCTTGCACTGTGGTTCCACTGAGTCCTGTTTACCTCCCTGCTTGGGGAGATGCATTCTAGCTACTATTTAACAGGAAGAAAGTGGTGCAAAGAGCTGCCTAAAGTTCAACATCAAGTAAAATATCAAATCCCTTTGCTCCATCACTATATACAGTAGAACACTTAAAGCATTATTTTTTTAAATAATGTTTTTTGGGGAGGTGGGGAGCATACGAGAGGAGAGAGTGGTGGTAGGAAATTCTGAATTGTCGGGGACTTGGAGATGTTGGTCTCGAAGTGGAATCTATCCTCAGATACCAAGATTATAGATTCCCTTCCAAACTGCATTCCCTACATGGTTTCGAGGACAGTTGAAAAAGAAATTGCTCTCCATCTTTTGATTGACAGGAAAAACACTGTGGAAATAGTTTGGAACTTGATCTCTTCAAGGGAAGGATGATAATCAAACTATAGCTCTCGCCTGCAGCCTTTCTCTCACACTTACTCAGAACCGTTCCAGGAAAAGAAACTCACAGGGAATTCTGTTATCATATATCACTTCTGGGAGGAGAGAGAGGCATTTTCAAGAAAACGATCCCCCAACTCCTCAATACAAAGAGAAGAGACGATTTCACGAATCTCAACACAAAAACCACCTCACTCCATGGAATAAAATCAAATGGGGCCAGTCGCTTGGAGCTGGAAACCTTGAATGTCCAAGGTTTTCTTTAAAAATGATCAGGTTCACCCTTTTTGCCACTAGTCTTCACTTAAGTTCCAGTCCTGGGTGTCTGGTTTTGCCAAGCACAGGAGAAAGACTTTACTATTTCGGTTTACAAGTCCATCTGCACAGCCCTGTGAACAGAAGGATACCAAGCACTTTGTACTCCTCCAGTTTTTTGACCATGTATTGCCACGGTCCTAAAATCCCCTCCACCCCTCACAATCAGCTCTTTCTAAAAGGAGTCTCAGGCTACTACCAACCAGCTGCCTTGTACTACTGTTGGAGATGCCCAAATATGTCTGACTCTCTCGAAATGAAAGACTGTGTCCTCCCTTTCTACCGGCAGCTTCTCAAATAATCCAGTCACACTCAGGCACACTTTCCAACAGAAAGTAAAATTTCTCAAGAAATAGTTTGGTGGGATGTTGAAAGTGAGTTCTTAAAAACACACCCACCAGCGCCTGCATTCTCGCATTATTGGGTTTTATAGGAAACAGATCGCGGTAGGCATCTTCTGTCTTAGCAAATATCAGATCAGTTACATTAGGCCCCCCCTCCTCCCCCCCCAACCAGCGCTCAATGCCCGTGCTCTTTCTACCTCTGACCTTATCGCTTGGCAGCTCTAGAAGTCTAGTCTCCAGCGCGGGTAGCAGAATAAAATGCAAATGCCTTTGGTTAAAAAGCATCACTTGTTTGGCTTCTCAGCCACCTAAAAAGTTGTGGTTAAAAGCAAAACCTCCTTTAAATCTCTGATAACAGAGGATGCAGGAGAGACCGCTGGTGTGAGCAGAGAGCACAGCGCGCCCGTGTCAGTAGGCGACCAGGTACAACCCCCCTCGCCCTCCTAAACAAAAGGCTCCTCTCCTCAAAGTTACCGCTGGTCCCTGCACAGGCGCCTCTATGGATCGCCCCTCGCGTCCCAGCTCGAAGAACAGAACTTGAAACCCCATCCTTGTTTGTCTTCCGGGAACATCTGCAGGGCAGCGAGGCAGGGTCTGGCTCTGAACATTTGCAGGGCTTATGGGCTTTCCCAGCCTCGCGTCCCCGGCTACCTGGGCCAGGAATGGTGAATGGAACCCGGAGGGAGATCGTCCCCAGCCGTCCGGGGAAGAGACGAGAAGAAAGTCCTCTGTGCCTTACCTCCTAGGCGGCAGCTTCTTCCCGGGGACCGAGCGGGAGAGGAAGGACCGACTTCTTTCCGCGGGAGCACAGCGAGAGGGCAGGCGGGCCGGCAGCGCGGCACACACTGCTCTATTCAATAAAACTGCAGACCGCCCTTCCCCGGCCCCGCCCCGAAGTCCGCGCTCCGGGAACACACACCCCCTGTGTTTACAGTCGGCAGTCGGTGGTATGCATTGTCCTGTAGGGTTTTCTAATAGGCAGCCAATGACGACACCGCGGCCGAGGTGGATGCAGCCTGCCCGTGGAGATGCCTGTCATTCCCTAGGCATGCTCAGGAAATCACTCATCAGAAAAACCAAGACCTAAAAAGCTCAGAAACTGCGCGCAGGCTGCCAAAACCAGCCCGCTCCATGCCCTTTTTTGGTTATCCTTCGCAGGGCCTCTGGAAGTGAATCCATTGTCAGGAACAATCATAAGAAATGTTAATCTTGGAGAAAGAGGCTGTCTTGTGGAACACCAATGGAACTTTCAAAAAAGAAGGCACAGTCTATGGAACGAAAAGTTCACAGTCCATAAGTTTGCTGGGGGGTGAGGGTGGGGGTGGGGTGGGGAAGGGGTTTTAATTGAGGGAGCCTTAATAGTATATTTCTTGTAAAAGTGGCTGTAAATGCGAAATGAAATACAATCATTATGTAATTTTTAAAGGCTGAAATGACTGGGACCCAGGACTGGTGTACAGGCTAAATTCTAACCCGAGAGAGGCACAGCCCCCTAAAATGTGTCTACACTTGTTTTAAAAACAACTGACCAAAAAAAGCTGGCGCAGGTAATGTTTGCCAGAATAAGTGTGGCACCAGAAACTCAGCGAGGTAGGGTCCTACCGGCTTGGCTATCCTCATTGGTTTCCCACATCCCCTCCCTCTCCCTTGCCCCTCTGTTTCCTCAGATTTGTCCATGGGGAACTATTGCAAGAAACTATGCACAGAGGGCATGGAAAGCCAGCACCTACTCTGGGGCTGGTGTAGGCAAATGCATATGCCCACAGAGGTGACACTAATGTTCTAGTGCAGTGGTTCTCAACCTTGGCTGCACATTAGAATCACCTGGGAATCTTTTTAAAATCCTGATTTCTGGGCCTCGTCCTCCAGAAATTCTGTTTCTTTGTTACTAATGTTGTGGCCCCACCTCATAACAAAGAAACAGAATTTCCGGAGGACGAGGCCCAGAAATCAGGATTTTAAAAAAAGATTCCCAGGTGATTCTAATGTGCAGCCAAGGTTGAGAACCACTGTTCTAGTGACTTCTTGAAAGTACTCTGACCAACTAACTCTTCATTGGTAGAAGGTGTGCTATGGGAGGGTCAGAACTAGGAGATGCTGAATTAGAATCAAGTAGGCTGGCACACGTGTGCGTTCAATCTGCGGTCTTGTGCTTTTAAATATAAAATTCACTCATTTAGAACTTGATTCAACAATGACGAAAAATTATGAGCACCTACTATTTGTCAGGTCTGGGGCCAGGTGCTAGATGTATGCCTTTTTATTGCCATGTGTTTGGAGACTATTTCATCACTGACAAAGAAGAGTTAACATATTTTCCTTGGCTACTTGCAAGTCCAGAAGCTCGGTCTTAAAAAATCTGGGGTTTTACTGTGTAGGGCTTTCTCTATATGTGAAGATCTGACTTGGACATGATCTCTACTTAGGAAAAAGTCTCTTGACCTCTGTGCCTCATGCAGAAGAACGAGAACTGACTGGTCCAAATGGACGGTGTCCTTCTTCAGCCCTCCCGCATGAGTAAGTTACCCAGAGGCGTCTGTATCCATCTGAGACCCATCTTGTGAGGAGTGTCTCCCGGCAGTATGGCCCATAACTCTTGGGAAGGCCACCCCGTCCCCTCTCCCCAGCTGCTACCGCAGTACAGCCTAAAAAAGCTACAGTGAAGGCTGCCAGGCGCAGGGAGAGGTGAGCTACAGGCATCCCAAGTTGGAACTCAGAATGCACTTTCCCAGAGAAACAAAATAAATAATGGCTGGCGGGAATGGTGCAGTCAAGGCCACGTTTCAAGTCCACTGTGGCTCAACCAGGCATTTGTGCAGCACCCTCGTTTGTAACATTGTTCCTATGGGAAAATGCCTTCTGAACCCAAATGACTGATTTGGAAATAAACTTGGAGGACACAGAGTTGCTGCAGGGGACGTTCCATATCTGGACTGATTGTCAAGGTAGAATAGATACTTTTTAGTCTGCTAAACTGCTGGGCCTGAAGACAGTGTAGGGCAGACATCAATGAGCTCTGAAAGCAACTCAGTCCGTGACGTCTGGGCGAAGATATGAGCTGGGTCCAGAGATGTTTGGGGCCCGTGTTTCCCGGCAGGATGGTCCATAACTCAGCGAGGCCTGTTTTAACGTGCCGTTTTACACGGCCACTGCTGATTGTATCCTAGGCAGCATTCTCCCAGCGTGTATGAGTAATGTCTTCTGCTTGTACAGCATCAGGGCGTAATTTGCAATCTATGAATAAAATAAGTACCAGCTTCCCAGAGGAAAGAAAAGTTGCACTACAAATGGGGAAAATATTATCAGCAGGAAACATGGGAAGGACATGCATTTTATATGGTTTTTGGAAGATAAATGGCTAAATATTTTTGGGTTCATGTTTATAGAAAAGAGAAGTATGTTTCCCTAGATAAATTCTAAATACCTCATATGCAGGGTATGGTGGATGAGCAGCCACTCAGCCTATTTTGTGTATTTGAAAACAGACTTGTTGTGGAGGAACTATATAGTTGGAAGAATAACTTAGCAAATTAATACACACCATAAACATTATTTTTTTATTGTCTTCGTTTTTTTTTTTTTTAAATTCAGTAAGAATAAAAAAGACAGGAAAGGGACTAAAAAGAAAGAAAAAGGTAAAGGTTGCCAATTTCTGCCATGGGAAACTTAACTCTCATAGTACTTACTTTTTCCAGAGGTCATTTGTAAACAACACTAAAAATACACAGGATTTATATAGGAAGTTTCTGTGGAATATATTTCCCACTTGGATCATCTCAGATAAAGAACAGCTTGTCTGGCATAGGCTATCTCTGCCTAATGAACCATAACAAATCTAACGAGACATTTGGAAACATCTGGATGACTCATATTTTTTCAGTTCCAGCTGACTATTTGTAATCATGTAGATCAGTAGTGAGCAATTATATTTTGCTTGTGTGTCAATTTGGGAAAAGTAAAGTTAGGCCATACTTTTTCATTTAAATTGAAATCACTTCATGTAGTTCCATTGAAAACATACATTCTTCTTGCTTAAAATATCTACTTTGCTGAACAGAACAGATATTTTGAACATTTTAAAAGGCAGCAGAACACCCCCACGCTCTGCCCTCCACACACACACCTTCTTTTATTCAAATTAAGTATTTCCAGATACTCACATTTCTAAAACAATAAAATCAGACCGGTAGAATGAACAACAAAGACAGTACAAAGAGAGAGAGACACACACAGACACAGAGAATTATACTAAGTGTACTTATAAACCTAGATGAAAAAATTAGCATATTGAATCCAATAGTGTAAAAAAAGATAATGCAGAAATGATTAAAATATAGAAATCTATTGATGCATTATACAATATTAGTGGTTTAAAAGTAAAAAATAAATATAAAAAAGAAGAGAGATTATTTTGATAGGTAAAGAATAATACTTGGTAAACTTCTTAATCACTTATAGAAAAAAAGGAGCTCTTAAAAAACTAGCAACAAAATCTTTACACTCATAATGAGAGACGTTTACCAGAAACCTACAGCAAAAATCATGCTTAATGATGAAATGTTAAAAAATATTCCCATTATAATAAATGAAAAGATGAGGATGACTGTCTCTTCTACAAGTGAAAAAAAGAGCTGCAAGTTCTAGCCAAATAAAAAGAACAAGAGCTGCTGAAACCGGTTTGGCTCAGTGGATAGAGCGTCGGCCTGCGGACGGAAAGGTCCCAGGTTCGATTCCGGTCAAGGGCATGTGCCTTGGTTGCGTGCACATCCCCAGTGGGAGATGTGCAGGAGGCAGCTGATCGATGTTTCTCTCTCGTCAATGTTTCTAACTCTCTATCTCTCTCCCTTCCTCTCTGTAAAAAAATCAATAAAATATATTTAAAAAAAAAAAAAAGAACAAGAGCTACTGGAATTAGAAGGAAAAAAATCTTTATTTGCTATGATGTGATTATCTGTGTAGAAAATACAAGAGAATCAACAAATATATTAGAACTAATATAAGAGTTCATTACAAGATTTTTGGGATCAAGTTTAGTATAGAAAAGTCCAAAGATCCTATAAACAGCCATCTCTAATTTGAAAATATAATGGAAAAATATACTATTCAGATTGATAACAAAAGTGTGATTATCTTGGAATAAGCATAACAAAATATGTGCAAGAAAATTACTAAACTGGAGTTAAGGATGTAAAAGGCCTGTATAAATGGTAAAATATGTTACTTTTCTGAATGGCAAACCTCAAAATTATGAAGATGTGAATTCTCCTCATATTAACCTATGCTTTTATTATTCCAACTAAAATCTCTAAATGTTATATTTTGTAGAACTTGACAAAGTAATCTTAAAATTCATTTGGAAAAGTAAAGATCTAATAATAAGTTCTGAGATACTCTAGAGCAGGGGTGGGCAAACTTTTTGACTCGAGGGCCACAATGGGTTCTTAAACTGGACCAGAGGGCTGGAACAAAAGCATGGATGGAGTGTTTGTGTGAACTAATATAAATTTAAAGTAAACATCATTACATAAAAGGGGACGGTCTTTTTTTTTTTAGTTTTATTCATTTCAAACAGGCCGGATCCGGCCTGCGGGCCGTAGTTTGCCCACGGCTGCTCTAGAGCATCTCTAATTAAGATATGCGTTATTGACCCAGGAATAGACAAATAGGTCAATAGAACAAAGGAGAAAGCCTCGGAACTGTCCCAAACATGTGTGGGAACTCCTAAAATAATAGCAGCGGCATTACAGATCAGAAGGGAAGGGTAGACTATTCTCTTAATGCAAGGTTGCAATTAATTGTGTGGAAACAATAAAATCAGTTTCAAAATTCCCACCCAACACTAAAGGAAACTAGGTTGCATGAAAAGCAAAACTTGAAAACAATGAGGAAAAACTGTCGGTGAATATCTTAACGATAGATATGATGTGGAAGGCTTCTTAAAATAATAAAAAACAGAACTTACGAATGAGATGGAAAACAATGGAGGACATGGTTATACACAGCAGATAAAATGCACAGCACTCGTTTATTTCTGCCGTTTGCCCAAACCTCACCAAAAAAATGATAGTAAAGAAATAAAAAAGCATAAATAAATCTCACAAGACAGAGTGTTGGAATGAAGTCAACACAGGGTTCAGATGTCAGCCAACTTTTGCAATATGGAAAATGGACGAATGGTTGGTAATTGACTTAACAGAGCTGAGAAACTGAACTCTGGCCCCGTGGAGTGCACGGCCAGGGACAAGAAAGTAGCTGAAACGAGACTCAGAAGCAGAAAAACTCAGGATTGGGAAGCCCTGGGAACCTCTGAAGGCGAGAGATGGAGCAGAAAACAGGTCTGATTGGACATATGAGTAAGGAACAGTGAAAAGCCCATCCATCTTTCCCACCCGCGCACAAACGAACACGCGAGCAAAAATCCTACCCGTGCGCAACCAGGTGAACCCTGCTCTCCCAACCGGATGGCATAGCCAGAAACGGGAGAATATTCTCTGAAGAGAAGTGCTGGCCTCAGAACGTCAGGCGGTGGGCAGGTAAGAGGCTGCGTACTGACAACAAACTTTTCAATGAAAGTGTAACACTGAGTTACCCCCCAGTCTCCTCACTCTGGGGGCTCCGGGACACGGACAGTCAGGTTTATAGTCCACAGAAAGGAAATTGGAAGATTTCACTCCAGGGAGACTGGAGTGCCCATGGATAAAAGATCCAAAGGCACATTTGAGGGTCCCCTGCAACGCCTGGCCCATTACCCAAGGCCCTTTAGTGAACTCATGATCAGGAACTTTCCGTGGGCTGTTTAACACCTCGCTCTTAAATATGAACATCAAGTTAAGAAAAGGCTCTGAAAGAGCCATCAGAAGTACAGAAAAGGGAAACTCAGGAAAAGTGAGGCAGGGTGAGAAACAAAGCACTTCAAGAAAACTATAATTACCGATAGCGTCAAGAAAACTGTAATTATTATTCTCAGAGAGGGAAGATATTGTAGCCACAAAACAAGAGAAAGAGGCTTTAAGAAGGCACTTTTAGAGAACAGGTAAGAACTCTTGTAAATGAAAAATATTATGACAAATTTATAAAGATTCAATTCAAGTAATAGAAGATAAAGTGTAGGAAAAAACTCTTCTCTAAAAGTAGGAGGAAAATGCCCTGGTCAGGATGCTCAGTTGGTTGGAGCATCGGTCCATACACCAAAAGGTGGTGGGTTCGATCCCCGGTCAGGGTACATTTCTCTCTCACATTGATGTTTCTTTTTTAAAAAAAGTAAGAGAAAAGACAAGATGAAAAAAATGAGAGAAAAGATAAGAACATTAGGGAATCAATTAAAAATCCAACAACATCTGAGTGTTCCAGAAAAAGAGGACAGAGAAAATTGTGAGAAGGAAATTATCAAAGAAACAATACATTAGAATTTCCTCAGACTTCAGGATGCAAGTTTCCAGATTCAAAGGGCCCACTGGGCATCTTGTACAATGAATGAAAACATATTTCATTCTAAAGTTATCAAGTTCTTGCCCCACACAAAGGAAAAAAATAGTTGGGGTTGAAACTAGAAACCAAGAAGGAAGACAAGGATCAGAAAATACAGGGTGTAAACTCATAATAGAGTTGGTTTGGTCCCATAATGATGCTGAATGAAAATTCCATGACAATATCTGGTCCCAAAAGCAACCAGCAGAGATTGGAATAGAGGACTCCAGGAAGAATGTTTTAAGGAAAAGTCAAGATAGATTACCTGGTATGTTCTTGGGGGAAAGCATTTGTGCTAGGTACACAGAAAATCGGTAAATGTGAGATGGAGATCATTTTAATTTCAAGAAAAATAAAATGTGTGTGTGAAAGGAAAAGTGATCATTGCACCTCTATAGTTCAACTGTGAGAAAAATGTACCCTGTCATAACAATGTAAATGCTGCATATTGATTTCAGTAAAACAATGATGATGTAATTAGATACAAGGATAACAGGCAAGAACATGTTAGCAGGATGATGGTGGATAAGAGAGCTAAATATAGTTAATAATTTACTTTTGAAATTTTAATATATAGTAGAATTAGCCTATTATGTAGGAAAACAAATACCACTTCCCCCAAATAGTTCATTCATTCACTGAACAAATATTTATTGAGTGTCCACCACATGCCTGGGCCTGTTCTAGGCATTGTAAACAAAATACATTTTTTTAAAAAAATATATTTTATTGATTTTTTACAGAGAGGAAGGGAGAGGGATAGGGAGTTAGAAACATCGATGAAAGAGAAACATCAATCAGCTGCCTCCTGCACACCCCCTACTGGGGATGTGCCCGCAACCAAGGTACATGCCCTTGACTGGAATCGAACCCGGGACCCTTGAGTCTGCAGGCCGACGCTCTATCCATTGAGCCAAACCGGTCAGGGCAACAAAATACATTTTGATGAAGAGTCATGGAACATTAACTAACAGATAAATATATAATGTCAAGCAGTGAAAAGTGCTATAAAGAAAAAAATAAGTAAGAGTTGAGGACTATTGAAAAGCAGGGAGGTCATCTCTTAAGGCAGTGGTTCTCAACCTTCTGGCCCTTTAAATACAGTTCCTCATGTTGTGACCCAACCATAAAATTATTTTCATTGCTACTTCATAACTGTAATGTTGCTACTGTTATGAATCGTAATGTAAATATCTGATATGCAAGATGGTCTTAGGCGACCCCAGTGAAAGGGTCGTTCGACCGCCAAAGGGGTTGCGACCCACAGGTTGAGAACCGCTGTTTAAGGTTTTCAATAGGGAGATGAATAAAATAAAGAAGTAAGCAGAATATATGAAGGAGGGCATTTCTGACAGCAAGAAATTGGAGAGGAGTAATTGCCATTATTGGCCAGATCCAATCATCCAGATCCTTATAGCCACGGTAAGAACTTTGGGTTTTATTCTAAGTAAGATGGAAAGTCACTGGAAGATTTGAGCAGAGAGAAAACTCACGCTGGCTGTCCTGTATAGAACAGATCGCAAGTGTAGAGGCAGGAAGAGGTTAATGCCTGCTCATAGGCAAGAGATGCTGCTTGGACTAGGGTAGTTGTGGTCAGGAGACTGAGGAATTATTGAATTTTGGACACATGAAGACTCACTCATGTTTGGATGAGGGATGTGAGAAAAAATAGAGAAATCACGGATGCCTTCTTTTATGGTCTGAATAACTGAGTGAATGGAAGTGTTATTTAATGAAATGACCATCAATGGAAGTGTAGATTTTCAGGGAAAGGTGGAAATCATATTAGACAAGATGAACCCAAAGAGGCCCACACCAGGACACATCATAATTAAAATGCCAAAGTTTAAAGACAAAGGGAGAATCTTAAAAGCAGCAGAACAGAAGCAGTCAGTTACCTACAAGGGAGCACCTGTATGACTGCAGCTGACTTCTGAACAGAAACTTTGCTGGCCAGAAGGGGTGGCACAAAGTATTCAAAGTGATGAAAAGCCAGGGCCTACAACCAAGGTTACTCTTCCTAGCAAATCTATCATTTAGAATCAAAGGACACATAAAGAGCTTCCCAGACAATAAAAAGCTAAAGGAGTTCATCACCATCAAACCAGTATTACAAGAAATGTTAAAAGGTCTTCTTTAAGAAGAAGAGAAGAAAAAAGATAAAAAGATAAATAATAAATGGCCATAAAACAGAATGAAAGCATACCATTTGTGACAGCATGGATGGACCTAGAGGGTATCATGCTAAGTGAAATAAGTCAGCCAGAGAAAGACAAATATCATATGATTTCAATTATATGTGGACTCTAAAGAACAACATAAATGAACAAACAGAACGGAAACAGTTCACTGATACAGAGAACAGACTGAGGGTTGGCAGAGGGGAGGGGCTTAGGGAACTGGGTGAAAAGGGTGAAGGGATTGAGAAATACAGGTTGATAGTTACAAAATAGTCATAGGGATGTAAAGTACAGCATGGGAAATATAGTCAATAATATTGTAATAACTGTGTATGGTGCCAGGTGAGTACTCGAAGTATTGGGGGGAACACTTGTAAAGTATATGACTGTCTAACCACTATGCTGTACACCTGAAACAAGTACAAAATAATGTTGAATATAAACTAGAATTAAAAAAAACAATTAAAAATAATAAAATGTAGGTCTTTGGTTAAAAAAGAAAAAGGCAGAGGGAGATTTGAGACACCCACGACCCGGAGGAGAGGGGGATGTGACGACAGAGGCAGACCGGAGTGATGCATGTACAACCAAGGAATGCTAAGGATTGCCAGTGACCACGAGGGGAGAGTCCTGGGACAGATTCTGCCTCAGAGCCTCCAGGAACAGCTAACACTCCGTCAGCACCTTGATTGTGGACTTCTGAACGATGGGAGAATAAACTTCTGTTGTGTAAGCCACCCAGCTTGTGGTCATTTGTTACAACAGCGCAGAAAAGACCATGGCTACTCTTCAGCTGGAGTTCCAGACCGAGGAGACACGGGGCGCTGTGCTGGCCTCCGAGCCCAGCCAGGACGAGCAGCGTCGCTGCTGACCCAGACCTCGTGTAAAAAGACTAAGATGTAAATGTTTGTTGTTGTAACACACTGAGATTTTTGGATCATTTTTCAGCAAGAAAAGGCTAAATAATATTTATATACATTAAGTAAAAATTAAACTAAAGAAATAAAGTTAAACGGAAGACAATTTGGCTACTTCAACAGATAAAACTTCTGTTCAACAAAAACTACTTTAGACAAAGTAAAAAGCTAAGCCAAGAGAAAATGTGTAATATATACAGCAAAGATTAGAATCTAGGATGGTAAAAATGCCTAAGATTAATGAGAGAGAGAGAGAGAGAGAGAGAGAGAGAGAGAGAGAGAGAGAAAAAAAATAGGACTAGGATATAACAATCCACAGAAGAGAAAATACAAAGGCCAAAAACCTTGAAATGATGTTCAACCTCATTAGCAGTAAGCAGAACAATGCAAGTTAAAACACTGTGGCCAGTTCATAGCCAACAGAAAAGACATTTAATCTTGCAAAACTCCATGTTGTTGATAATGTGCGGAAAGAAATTCTTCTACATGCTGGATAAGAGAGCGAACTGGTACATTCACTATCTGGAGTGATTTGGCAATATCTCAGGGATGCTCAGCACCTGCATTCCTTATCCAGCAATCCCACTTTTGGGACTATCCTCTCGGGAGACTCATACCCTTCAGCACCCTTTTAGCAAGGGGACATGTAAAAGCCAGCTCATTAAAGTATTGTCTATAATAAAAATGCCATTTTCAAAAATACCAATGGCGATCAGCAGGGAAGAGGCTATCAGCCGTGGGCAAACTACGGCCCGCGGGCAGGATCCGGCCTGTTTGAAATGAATAAAACTAAAAAAAAAAAGGACGGAACCTTTTATGTAATGATGTTTACTTTGAATTTATATTAGTTCATACAAACACTCCATCCATGCTTTTGTTCCGGCCCTCCGGTCCAGTTTAAGAACCCATTGTGGCCCTCGAGTCAAAAAGTTTGCCCACCCCTGGGCTACATCAACTATTGCATAGATAGAATACTATATAGACGCGAAAATGAGTGGACAAGATGCACTTGGATCTCAAAAACACAAGGTTCAGTGGGAACGATTCCATTCATGTAAACTATTTGTGGATCCGTATAACAATCGATTGGAACTATACCAACTTCCATTTTGATGGGGCGCGGCAGGAAGAAAGCGAGGCTGGTCTCTGGGGGCAGCGGGTGGAAGAAGAAAGGCATTGGCTGTCTGGGGTAAGGGTGGGGACCTGGTGAAATGGAAAGAGAGCATCAGAGAAAACCCAGAAAGGAGGAAGCAGCATCTGAGACAAATGGTACCTCTCCCACACTCCCACTGCACAGGACTGGCCAACTCCCTGTCTCCCTACAGGAAATCTCTGCCTCCTTATTTCTGGAGCTGTGGAGGACAACTGGATATCTCTATGGTTTCCACTATCCCCATATTTATTGCTATTGTATTTGCTCTAGTCTCTGAAAAAGCAAAAGGTTGCATCTATGAGAAATTCCTGTTGGATTCCAATGGGTATCTGAGTCACTCAGAGCCTTAACTGGATTTTTCTCAGTTTCATTCATTCATTCAACCAACCTCAGAGCATCTATCTGCAGTGTTTAGTGTTAAGCTCTGTGCCTTTTATAATCTTGTAAAAACACTGCGGCTGCTTTTCAAAAACCACCCTACTGATGGAGCAGCTCAGATACCTGCACAGGATGGGCTCCCAGATGGCAGGTGCTAAGAGACCCAGCTGTGTGTGTTTCCTCTTCCCGGCCCAGGCTTAATAAAGACTGTCTGAAATCCCACCAAGACCACGCGGGGAGACCTGGTGTCCCCTCCCAACCATAAAACATATCCTCCACTCATTTCAGGAAAAAGAAATGCCAATCTCATAATTGGCTTTGCATTGCAGGCATATTTGTGAGGGGAGCAAATAAAGAAAACATTTAAAATATTTGATCTATTTTGGGTGAGGTTCTGTAGCTTTGGTCTAAAAGAATGTCATCTGAGAGGCAGTGCTTTCTCTTGGGGGGCAGACTATTTTTGAGATCAAAAAAAAAGAAGAAGAAAAAACGTATTTGCCAAGAGATAGCTGACTCTGGTGATGTATAGGGAAAGATGGCTGTTTGGAACAAGCGAAGTAACGGTGTAAGGCGGATTCAGCTAACCACTGACCAAGCTGTGCTGGAGGGCGGAGCACTTTGTGAGTGAGACAGAGTGAGTGGGAGGGACCTGAGATAGCTTTGCAGCTCCACGTCTCCTCTTCTGGAGCCTTCACTTGGGTGGCAGGTTCATCTCACCTCACGCTGCCTCACGAGCTCCTCTTCTCCCGTTGGTAACAGCCCTCTGTGGATAATCATGCCCAGGCGTGGGGGGGAGGGGATTCCTTTGACAAACTCTTGTTTCTTTTAGCTTCACTCTTCTCTTTTCATTTTGCGTCAGATTTCTCCAAATGATGGATTTATGCTGGGCCCCTCCCTCCTTTTTCCATGAGATCCAAACTTTATTTAGCCTTTTAAAGTGATCTACAATCACCCCTCTTCTTGCCTCTCCTCTGATTCCCGACACAACCCCGCTCCCCCTCCTCTCTGATTGTGGAATGCACCCTCTGCCTCAGTGACTTCAGCCAGGTGGCTTTTCCCACTTCACACTCACCTGAGGTCTCTCCAGTCAGCGCCAGCTCCAGCTCCATCTGAAAACCATCCCTTAAATCTCAGACCTCAGTCAGTCATCCTTCTCGAGCTATCTACGGAAACTGCTGTCAGACTTGCTCACTTTCTATTTATCAATTGCTTACTTGAATTATTTGATTTAATTTAGATATATATGTACAATTTCCCTAATTAATAACTAGTCAACTCAACAGTTATTTAATTAAAAGTTAATTAATTATAATTAACAAATATCGAGTGCTTGCTAAGCATTGTCAATTCTATTATGTCCTAATGACATAGTAGTAACAAGACAGAACTTTTAAAAATAGGGGCCATATCTTAAAATCACCAGCCATATATTACACCCATTTCTCTCTCCCTTTTATCTTCTCTTTTGGGTCCGAATTAAAAAACAAAAAAAAATATTAAGATATTTTGATGAAAACGATTTCTGTTCAACTGTTCACACGATCAGTACCAAAACTGAGCATTCAAGTCAGTGCTTGGGGAACGATGAGTGTGCATTTGGGTCAGGGCCATGAACCCTGGAGTCTCCTTGCTGCTACCCTAATTAAGAGGTGCAGGTGGCTGAGGGAGGGGAACCAAGGACTGCAGTCTGCCCAGGTGCTCATGAATACCAGGCATACTTCAAACACAACTATCCATGTATGGACTTTTGGGGATGCATGGTTCACGTGATACTTCTGGAAGGCAGAGAAGAATAGCCATAATAAAAATAACAAACAAATAGGTATGGCCAGAGTATATGATATAGAAGCTAGAGTGCCAATTTACTCTCGTAAAGTGGAAAATATATTCTGATACAGAAAACTGAGGTAGGCATTTGAACCAAGGCTCCTGTCCAATGGCCACTGTGGAGGGATGATGCCAGCAGTCTGTGGTGGCTGATAAATTGCTCCTCTTTAGGAATATTTCTGCCTAAAGAATCAAACTCTATTGCTGGTAGAACTATTGGAGAAATACTGGTACATTCTTCTTCCCAAAGCTCTAAAATACCAGATTTCTCTTTGCCTATTATACCATCTATCTTGCCTTCTTTCAAGGTATAGGTCTCAAGTCTATGCATTATTTTTAATTGAATATCTCTTCATATCCTATATGAATTTATGTCCTTAGAATTTATCTCCTTAGACCACTTCTATATCTCTTTCTTACTCTATTGAATGGCTAATTTCTGGAAAGTTTTCATTTAAACTAATTATTCACAGTACTCATATCTATATCTCAGCACCTGTCATAATGCCTAACACAAAATGCCATGGAATGAATGAATAAATTTTAGAGGTTCATAGAGTGGGAACTGTTGGCTAGGAGATCTTTTAGCAACTATCCCAATACAGCGCTCTAACACTCCTCTCTTCCTTCAAAACCCATGCTAGATATCAGTCAAGTTCAAGGAGAATGGCAGGGCAACACCCTCCAGGGACAAGGGGCTAACGCCTTAGGGCAGATCTATTTGGGGTCAGATGCTCTACTGTGACCGAGCTGGAGTAGTAAGGAGAGCTGGGGTCATACTCACTTAGGAGAGTGCTTAGCTGTTCTCTTCCACTCCCTTCTTCACATACTGCCTCTTAATTTTTCTGGCTGATGGAGTTTGGACTAGCCTTCTTTAAGATGGAAGATGCATGTGTAGATTCCATTGTAGGCAAGCTAAACTCACTTGGGGGATACCCTGGATTTGGGGCCAAGGCTTCAGCTAGAAGGTGAAACGATCTTTCATCCAACACTGGATTCTGTCGTTATTTTCCTTGGGAAAGCCATGGAGAATGCTGCCCAATGGTGGGGGTCCAGTTTGGGAGTTCCCAGATACCTGCTAAAAGACCTGACTGCAAATATTTCAAAAAAAATAATAAATACATATAAATAATGGTATCTATCTATATACATACATATATTCATTTTCACATAAAGTATATATTAATTTTTATACATTATTTATTAATTTATTTTACACAGTAATGTATACTTTATTAATTTAATACATCTATTATGTGTTAATGTATTTAATGTTTTAATAATTATAATTAATTAAAGACATAATTTGATTCATTAAATATATTGCCTTTTAAAATCAACAACTTTATAATTATGTATTGATTTATTTAGCACTTTTACTACAAGTAACCATGCCATCCATGTTATCACCACTTTCCTCTGATACATGCCCATAAAGTGAATTGGCAAATGTTATAATGTTCACTTCTGGGAAGAAATCAGGGACAGTTTAAGAATCTTCCCTGAGAACACAGAAAGAGTCCAGACTACAAGTTAAGCAACCGTAATGAGTCATTCAATTTCCCTGAGTTTTAGTTTCCTCATTTGTAAAATAGCTGCCTTGAAGAGTTGATATGAAGTTCAAATAGATTAATAAATGTAAACATGCTTTATAAACTGTTAAGAGGTACTTAGCTATGAGTGATTACCACTATCAACATAGAACCGAGATAAAACCCAAGTAGCCTCCTGACTGCCAGCTTTATTTCTTTAACTTTAAATTAATCTACTGCAAATTTTCTGCCTATGAGACCTTGCATCTCCATAGATTATGGAACAGTGGTTTCAGCAGCCACAGAACTTTTTCTGATTCTTGTCATTCCAAAGAAATTGGTGAAATTCCACTGTGCACAGAAAGGAAAACACCAAAGTTTTTCTTAAATGTTGGAATAAGATATCTTTTGGAAAACTGGGTTGGAGCAGGGAGTGGGGCTGGGGCGAAGCAAAAATAAAATTTGTTGATGCTGTTTTTATAACATTCTCTTATTTCACTTATCTGTGCTGTAGGCCACTGTTCTCTCTGTTTACTTTGCATATTTTGTATTGCATGTCTTTTCCCCGAGTTTATGAGTATTGTTTTGTGTGCATTCATTTTTAATTTAATATAATATAATTTTAATATAAATTATATTGTGCTAAATATATAATCTGTTTCTTATGTTTCTCATTAAATGCAATGCTTTTAAGATCAAAATAGCATTTGCTTTGACAAGATTGTCAATTCTTTAAACTTAAAAGAGATACGATGATTGGGAAAACTTCAGACAATGTGCAAGTTGTGGGAAAGTATTTGGGAACCAAGGCAGAGTGCCCCTTAGTATCCTTCCACGTCCTCTCTCTTCTGCCTCTAACCTGTAGCATGTCCCACTGCCATTGCCTAGTTTAGGTTGTCAACATTGCGCATCTGGTTTTCTGCAATAAAATTGGTCTTCCTGCCTACGCTGGCTCCCCATTCCCAACCTCTTCCTCAATCCATTCTTCTTCTGCAGCTAGAACTATACCAACAGGGCCATGCCACCTCCCTGTTGAAAACTCTCCTTTGATTCCCCATCACAGTGAGAATAAAATCTGACAAGTCCCTCTGTCATCTTCCCCCTCCACCTCTCAGATTTCATTTCCTACCACTCCAATCCTCTCTCCCCCTGCTTTAGGCAGAATGGCCTCCGGGTTATTCCTACAACGTAACAAGCACATGGCTGTTCCAGCCCTTCACATGTGCTGCTCCCTCTGCCCTGTAAAGATTTGCATGATTCCATCTTGCACTTCAGATGTCCTTGGAAAGCCACCATATCAAAGGGCCTCACTGGCTGCTGGTTCATTGACTTCCACCCTTTGCTAGAACAGAATATCATTGAGGACACGTTCTTTGTTTTATTTGTTGCTTTATCCCCAGCACTCTTTCTTGGTGCATGGTAAATATTCAACAAAATGTGTTGAGTGAATGAATGATTCATGGATAAAGTTTACTCATCTATAAAGGACTAACAAGGCCATCACTGAATAATCTAGCTCCTATCTTTCCAGTAGCATCTTAGTCATCTCCCCTCCCTCTCAGCACAGACATTCTCACACCCTTCAGTCTATGCTCAAAAGATTGAATGTTTTTCATTTTCTTCAATGTGCTTTGCTCCCTCTTGTCCTCATGTGTTCACACATACTGTTTTCTCTTCATTGAACATTGTTCCCCCACATCTGTGTCCAGCTAGCTCTCCCAGGCCTTCCTTCCTCTAGGAAGCCATTCTGACTGTCCACATCTGAGTTTTATACTTCTCCTAGCCCACAACATGGTGAACTTCCAATATAATTGCACTTATTCTACTGTATTGCAATTGCCTCTTTACTTATCAGTACCTACCATGCACTTTGAGCTTGAAGACAGGGACAGATCTATCTTTTTATCATAATCTCTATAATTCCAGTACTGTGCCTCAATGAATATTTATGGAATTATTGGTCTCTCAACAGTACATTTACAGGCTCTAAGTTGCTGGAGGGCATAGCCTACAGCTTTAATTGAATCCTAGTGTCTCTTAATAACAATAATGGGGATATACTTGGCACTGAAGCCTACATGGGGTGTCACAATGCATTTGCTAAAAAAGAGCTACAGAATCTCGAGGTATTATTTTACATTCAGAAATAGCCACGTGGGGATGTGCCTAATCCAGTGTCCCCTGGGATTGATTTGGGGGATTTCCACGTGACATCAGTCTCATCTGTGTGAAAGACCCCGGGGCTGGAAGAGAAGGGAATAGAAGAGGGTACTGAGCTCAGTGCCAGATAGTTAACTGGATCTTGTGGGTTATTTTAAGTAAGTATTTCCAGGAAGAGAATGTCAAGCTCTATGTGAACTCAGTTTTCTCACATCTCAACATGAGAACAGCAGTAAAGATAGTCTCCTTCCCAGCATTCCTTTGAAGAATAATAAATAAATGTGATAAGAAAATGCTTCACAAAATAAAACAAACTTTGAAGTAAAAAGCAGCCAGCCAGAATTGTTCATGTAGCTGAAAATTATTCCACATTATAGCCATTCCTATCAGTCTAATTCAGTGATGGCGAACCTATGACACGTGTGTCAGAGGTAACACGTGAACTCATTTTTTTGGTTGATTTTTCTTTGTTAAATGGCATTTAAATATATAAAATAAATATCAAAAATATAAATCTTTGTTTTACTATGGTTGCAAATATCAAAAAATTTCTATATGTGACACGGCACCAGAGTTAAGTTAGGGTTTTTTAAAATGCTGACACGCTGAGCTCAAAAGGTTCGCCATCACTGGTTTAATAGGTGGTAGTCAGTAACCTCTTCAACCTCACATTCTTATAATTGTATACACACACACACACACACACACACACATACACACACACACACACACTAGGTGCTATGAAAAGGTTACAGACAGGAGGACTAACTTCATGTGTTTATAAATATATTTTGATTCTTATCCCAAATGATCATTTAAAGTTTAAATATTCATTTATTCACTATTAATATATTTAATATGATTATACATATAACCAAGTCAAGTCAACGAGGCAGTTATCCCAGTTTCAAAATGAGATGGTTAGACTAGAAGATCTCTGATGAATTCTCAGTTCTAAGAATCAATGAGTTTTGACTTTGAGTTTGCTTTCTCTCACACATGCTTTGATAAAGACGAACAAAGCTGCACATGACAGTTTGAATAAGCCAGTATTACTCAAAAGTATTGGCATGTGGAATATACTCACTGAAAGTTTCTGGGTGGTAGATGTGGACTGTGCTTGCTACACTGAGCAGAATTCTTGCACCACAAGCTTGATTCCAGATGCAACCCTTCCACTGTCATCAATAGATGCTCCTGCATTGTCAACAGTGAGTGACAAGTGCGAGTGAGCAAGCTATCATCCTAAGTAGACATTCTAAAAACAGGTAGCTCTTTCTAGTTAAAAAATATATTGACAAAGAAAGGGTATTGGGGTGGAAGGAGAACAGTAGTGTGCACTGCACAAGTCCAGGGAGTCATGCACATTCTACTCTATGTGCTGGGTGCTTCCTGGAGAGAAGGGAGAGCAACGCAAGCATAGTTTTCATCCCATTGGTCTGTATGGAAAGCAAATATGCACAATACTTCAGCTAGTTGTGTTTTTATAACCAATAACCAAATAACTAAGTCTTGAGTTTAAATGAATCCCAAAGAAAGACAATTAAATTGACTCAAGTTTTCTGGCTAAGAAAGCCAGATTCATGCCAAGTTCTAATATCTTATATCTTAAAGCAAAGAGAGCAAAATAGCTGCTCTGAATGAAGCAAATTAGTAAAGTGCAAGGGAAAAAAAGCATAAATGATGCTTTTAATGTTTAGCCTAGTACTAGCTTCATTCATCTTTGAAATATTTATTCAATGCCTGCTATTCGTCAGACTGTGATATTCCGATGCGTTCTACATTTTAGGTTCTTACAGCGCCATGGAATAACACATGATTACAATATCTTTGGACTCTTATTGCAAGCAATCAATTCATTTAAAGTTAAAAGACATATTCATTAATTTTTATTAATTTACTATGTATGTAGTTAAATCAGATTAAGAGCTTTCAAGTCAAGCGTAATTTTCAGGAACAAATAAAACAAGTTAGCCCTGACCGATTAGGCTCAGTGGATAGAGCATTGGCCTGTGGACTCAAGGGTCCCTGGTTCGATTCCGGTCAAGGGCATGTACCTTGGTTGCGGGCACATCCCCAGTAGAGAGTGTGCAGGAGGCAGCTGATCGATGTTTCTCTCTCATCGATGTTTCTAACTTTCTATCCACCTCCCTTCCTCTCTGTAAAAAATCAATAAAATACATTAAAAAAAACAAACCACAACAAGTTGGCTATTTAACTGAGCACCAGGATCTTGTGTCTAAGAATCATGTAAGATCTACCAGTTCTAACACTTACATTTATAACAGTATCTAAGGAGGGGTCTTCAGTGTAGGGTCTTTATAAAGATGACAGATTATTGAGAATGATGAAACCTCCTTTTAAAAGTAAGAGATCTATATAATTTATAATACATAGTTTTTCTAACATCAAGTTGTATACTATAGATTAAAAATCAATGTACACTAGATTTTTCTTTTAACATCAACCTCTCACTTATTAATAGACAGTGATAACACTTGAGTACTGTAGTTAAATGAATAATTTCTCCAAATATTATTTTAATCAAAGGGATTGAATGCAGAGCCCCAAAATGGACTCCTGAATATAGGAAAAAAGTATATAATAAAGGTAGTATTTTAGATAAGAAAAAAGAATGTCTATCCAATAATTTGTTGGGACTATTGGTCATCCACTAGAGAAAAAAATGTTTAGATCCCTTTATCACACCATTCACTAATAATTTTCATATACATTAAAGATATAAGCATGGAAAAACTATAAAAGCAATCAGAGGAAGTAAAAAAATGTTGTAATACCTTGGATAGGAAAGACCATTAAAAAAAAGACTAAGAAGGCAAACAACACAAAGAAAAAGAACAATAGATATAATTTTTTAAAAAAATGACTTCATCACTATGAAAAATAACCCAAGCAAAGTTAAAAGACAAGAAACAGGATTAAGGATTAAAATATTTACATAAGACATTACAAACAAATTTAAGAATTGCCAGGTATGACTGCATAGGTTGTGCTCTGCGTACCAGGGGAGCCATTCAAGTAGACTACAAGGTGAATGGTGCCTCTGAAGTGCCCTGATCAAAGTCAATATATATAAAGCACCTCTATATCAATAAGAAGAAAAGATCGAAAAGCCATCCAATGGAAAAGTAGGCAAAGGATGTGAAAAGTGAAATCATGGAGGAGGAAACCCAAGTAACAATAAGCATATAGTATACAAAGATGTTCAATCTTGTTTGTAATAAAGTAAATGCACATTGAATATATGTACTTCAATTGAATAATATGCACTTCCATTCTGTGCTTGTACCTTAAGACAGGGTGGTAATAAAAAGTCACAAAGAGGACATACAGTGGGGCCTTGACTTACGAGTTTAATTCGTTCCATGACGGAGCTCGTAACTCAAATTACTCGTATGTCAAATCAATTTTCACCATTACAATGACACGTGATGCTGGGCTGATGTTGTGGTGTTCACTGTGACGTTCGCTGCGCCAATTAGTGGTGGGGTATCTGAAGCTGGCTCATAACCCGAATTTTAGCTTGCAACTCAAAGCAAAAAATCAGCCGAGAGACGGCTATATCTCAAAAAACTTGTTAGTCCGGACACTCATAAGTCAAGGCCCCACTGTATTGCAGAATTTTAAAAATGACAATGGCAGTTGTACAAGCTACAATAGCCAAGACTGACATTTTACTACACACCTAAAGTTTACCTAAAGAAGATTGCATTACTTGTCATCATTTCTCCCCAACACCCCCCTCTACCCCCTATCTCCCCCCCCACAGACATCCTTCCCTTTATGATGTTCCTCTTTTTCATATCTCAGGCCCCTGCTTGGGAACCTAGCTCCTGCTCACCTTGGCTTCTTCTCTCTCCCTCTGTTATGATTTCCCTACTCAGTATTCAAACCCAGGCTGGTCTGATCCAGAATTGCATTGCTGATGTCTCCTGCAAAAAAAGAAGACTGCTATCTAGATGAACAGGCCTGGACCTCACCCCATCCTACAGAAGTCTCATGCTTAATAAATATATTCAGGGGCTATCTATGAAAGATCCCCAGCCTTCTGCCCTGACTGAGAAAGCTGAGTCAGATACCTGCCTCAAGTCGATGCAGCTACAAGAGCTTGTAAAGGCAGTTGGGAAATCAGGAGGCCAGAGTTTGCAAGAGTGGACAAGCACCAAGCACTCAGAAGGAAAATACAAACTTTGGGAGTCAGAGCAGGCTGGAGAGGGACCAGTAGGTACCTGGGAATCAAGAGCATGAAACTGCAGGCAACAGATGATAATTTATAGTCAAGGACCAATGCTACAAGGTGGGAGCATAAAGAATGTGGAGGCAGCAACAGTGGGGAAAAACCCACATTGTGGCCCTGATCGCATCCCTGTCAATGGATTTTGCCACAGTTCTCTTGAGGTAGGAGCCACTCCCAAGGCAGGTAACCCCGAGCCACTTCTTACCTCGTGTGCTTCTAAAAAGCTAGTGATGCCCAGGCTGCATCACATTCCAATTAAGCTAACATTTCTCAGGTAGAGACAGCCATTAATAATGTTTTCTGGAAGAATTAAGATGCCTTCTCTCATTATTTTCTCACAGGAGAGCTCAGGCTCCAGGTTCATAAAGTCATCACAGCTTCTGGGTCTAGACTGAACATTTTCTTCAGAGCTAAGTCTTCTTCAGACAGACTCTCCATCCCATCCCAACCTCCAAAAGATTTTGCAATATAGACCCAACATGACATTCCACTGTTTATTTTCTCTCTGAAACTAATATATCAAGATTATAGAGCATATTTTTGATAATTGGGGCAACAACTCGATTTATAGTCCTACCTGGCATAAATTAGCCTCAAAATTTATTGGCAGAAATGTAAGTTGCATAATTACTCGGTAGTGGTTAAGCATTCTTGATATGTTTATTGGCTAGAACCTGAACTCTGTACATGCATGGACACGTGTGAAATTCCCCACTCTGGGTGCCTCTTCTCTGGTTCTTGGGGGTAGGTTTATGAAGGTATTACAATACAATATACTGTATAGTTTTACTTTTATAATTTGGTTAGTTTGGGATAGCCAAGAGAAGAAGCTAAACCTTTACATGCTGAAATAATAATTTATTCCTTTGAGAACATTGGGCTTTATGTGCAAATACAAACACAAAATAAAAAATAAGTTAACTTGGAAATTATTTGACTGATTACTGTTGCTATATAACAATTCTTTGGCATTCTGCAGATGGCTCCATTTTCTGACAGTATCAAGATGCCCAACTTAATGTACATGAAATAAGCATTCTGTCTATGTCGCATACCCAAGATGGATCACGGAGCTCTTAAAAGTTATTCCCTTAAGTTCTCAGGTCTGCTCTCCTGATTCCTCTGCCACCTGAAGATCTCTATTAACTTGCTTCTGGAAATCTGAAGTCTAAAATCCTTTATGAATAATATTACCCGAAAGAAACTATGAGGCCATGGGCAAGGAATGGTACTCCATTGCTTAAATGATGGGCTTATAATTTTCTCTAACCGCCTTCACCCCCCCCCCCAAAAAAAACGGCTTTGAAGAGAAAGAAAGATCTGCAGTTGAATGTCCCAATAGAGATTTGAAAATCTCTCTAATGAGAAACAAGATTTAAAAGAAAAAACTATGGTTTTAGGTATTGGAATAAATGATGGGTTCTTAGCTAGGGAAAGATATTGATCAGAAACTAGATGAAATGATTGAAAAACTTTAAATTAAATAAAGAAGGAGAGGGAGAAAATTGCCTTGATAAACCTATGAAAGTGGTTCCTGTAGAGGACAACAATATAAGATGAGAAAATGAATAAGAATATGAGAGGTGCCTAGTGTCTTAACCCCAAAAATATTGGAGGGGAAATGGGAGATGGAAATAATGCAGCCCCAAAATCTTTATACTAATAATAGCTGTTATTGATTATTTACTATGTACATATCACTTTTAAACTTAAGGACAACCTTATAAAGTAGGTACTAATTACTTTCATATTACAGATGGAGCAAATGAGGCCTATAGAAGCTGAGTAACTTGAACAAGGACACACAGCTGGTAGTGGGAAAACAAGAATTTAGATATGAGCAATCCAATCCAGAGCCCACACAAACCAGCCCAATGTGTGTTGTAAACAAAGTAAGCTTGAGATGATAGTATAATGTGATTTTTGAGACATGGTAGGTATTTTGACCACCACAGGTCAAAATACAGTGGTGGAAAAGCATGTCCTATCCCATATAATAAAGAGCTAATATGCTAATTAGACTGGATGGTGGAATGACCTTCCGGAACAACCAGTGGAGGGGGGGGAGGGCAGGGCCGCAGGGCCATGGGGCTGTGAAGCAACCAGGGCTGTGAGGGCCAAGCCCCTTGCACAAATTTCATGCATCAGGCCTCTAGTTCTCAGATAATAGGCCTATAATAACAGGAGACTGACATCCTGGCTGGTGTGGTTCAGTTGGTTGGAGAGTCATTCTGTAAACCAACGGGTGGCAGGTTCCATTCCCAGTCAGGGCACATACCCAGGTTATGAGTTTGATCGCCGGGTGGTGTGGGCAGGAGGCAACTGATCTCTCTCTCTCTCTCTCTCATATCAAATTTTTAAAAAGGGAGACTGGATGGTACTACATGTCAAGAAGGGATTCACCTGAGCAACCTGCCAATGGAAACCCTGTAGCAAATGAGTGAGTTAGAGAAGAACACGAACGACTTGTTTTGGAACTTTGCTATGGGCCACCTGGTCAGAAAAAGAAAATTAATTACATATTTCTGACAGATAAAACTAGTATAGGAGATCTAGGATTGACCATTGACTATATAGTGGTAGGCTGCTCTTGACTTGTCTTCACTTTAATAAAGTGGAAGTAGGTTTCTCTATTTCAATAACTAGGAATGAACCGGTAAGCATAATCACACATGTGCCTTAGACTTTAGGAAGGCAGAATTGTTTAAAGTCTAGGAAAGAAAGGCATAGTTCTCCTTCCAAGAAATGTGCCTAGAAAGGCCACAGATACAATTCTAGCGGTACTCAAAAATACATGATTACGATAGAAAAGAACCAGAACTATATCCTTAGGAACGTTAAGGTGAGTGTGCCAGTCATTACGGTGTTACCTCTCAACTCCAGATCCACCCTTCTCTATTTGGCTCTGCATAGCAAGCACGGTTCTGCTTGGATCTCAGGGTCCCCTCTTTGATGAGCCAATAGGGGGCGCCAGAGAGAGACCGCTGGGCTGACTGGAGGAAGGGACGGGGCTTGCTCCTGTATGCTCACAGGTCTTGAAGTCATGGGAGCAATAGCAGCTTCTTCTAGAAGCAGCAGCTGAATCTAGTTTGCAGTTTTTCCAACACTTGCCACATCAGCCCTCCACCCAATCCCCGAAGACAGCTGATCTGTGCTCCCTCCTCAGAAATCTAGGTCTCCTGAGGTCACTCTTCCAAGCTCAGAGACACCAGCACCAGCCAAGGAGCCTCTTCCCAGAAATCTGAATTCCAGCTCTGTGGGAGCCCTCCTTTCAGTTTCTAAGTTTTAATAGCCTCCATTCTTCCTTTTGTTCTTTCAGTCCAAGGAGTGACAGCTGCTTCAGTTGTTACTTCCTCCGTGATATCTTAGAGTTCTCTTGGTACCCTTTTGCTGACCTTGTTAACTATTTTCTAATTTATTAACAGTTTTCATACATTAAATTCTCTTTGTTCAAGTGACTAGTAGAGGTTTTTGTCTCCTGGAAGGGCCCTAATTGACAGAAAAAGCAGAAGGAATGAATGCTAAAGCCCTGAATGAGTAGAAAGAAAAGAAAAGAAAAAAGTCCAAGGCAATCAGTGGAGTTTTTAAAAGGATTTTCCTGCTTAAGAAGGAGACCAAGGAATGGCCGGATGTTTGGAGGGGATGGTAAAGTGCTAAGTGTCCTTTTATTGGAGGATTTGAACCCAGGCTGGAACGTCAATGGGCAGAAACGTGGCAGAGGAAGTCGTGGATTGGAGGGGTGTTGACTCAGATGCTTGTTGAGTTGCAGATTCTGAGGGACAGCACCTGGCACCACCCCATAGCTTTCAGTGCTCTCCTGTTATCAGAACACTTGCCTTAGGATTTCTGAAGGGGCCTTCCTCAAGCTTCTCTCTCTTCTTCACACTCTCTAGTATCAGAGACATCTACCTACTCATTGCCTCTAGAGCAGCGGTTCTCAACCTGTGGGTCGCGACCCCTTTGGGGGTCAAACGACCCTTTCACAGGGGTCACCTAAGACCATGGGAAAACACATATGTAATTACATATTGTTTTTGTGATTAATCACTATGTTTTTTTTTTTTTTAATATATTTTATTGATTTTCTACAGAGAGGAAGGGAGAGAGACAGAGAGCTAGAAACATCGATGAGAGAGAAACATCGATCAGCTGCCTCCCGCACATCTCCCACTGGGGATGTGCCCGCAACCCAGGTACACGCCCTTGACCGGAATCGAACCTGGGACCCCTCAGTCCGCAGGCCGACGCTCCATCCACTGAGCCAAACCGGCTTCGGCATCACTATGCTTTAATTATGCTCAATTTGTAACAATGAAATTGGGGGTCACCACAACATGAGGAACTGTATTAAAGGGTCGCAGCATTAGGAAGGTTGAGAACCACTGCTCTAGAGGGCTATTCCTTACTATTCCCTACAGAGGCCGGAGAATCTGCTCTTTCTCTGAGATCAAGAACCTCTTTGTCTGACCCTGAGCTCTAGAAAGAAACCTATGTCTGTTCTTTAAATTTCATTACAGAAATAGAGTCCACCTGGCACGTCTGGTACCCCAGAAATCCATGTATTTCCTTGGCACACCTGAACTTTCCTGCTGTCTGTGGCACTTTGAAAAGCCCCCTCTAGGGTTGGCTAAACAGAATTCCTTCACAATGTTAGAATAATCAGCTGGGTCCCTGGCTGCATGCATCTTGACCTTCTGCATCCAGAAATTCTCCAAGGTTAGATCCATTCTAACATCTGCCCTTTATCTCAATCTTCTGGCCTTGTCCCTTAAAAGTACCATTTCCTGCTCCACATCCTTGCCTCACCTCCATTGTTAGTTGCCGGCATGACAGGTATTTCTTTGTATTTGTGAAGAAAAATAAAGTCACTTTTTTTTTATTTCTCTAGCCTTACTAGACTAATTGACCTTTTTTTTTTTTTTCATTCAGCCATTTTTTCTCACCACCTTCCTCCATTCCCAAAAGTCCAAATAAGAGAATATCCAAATGATAGAATCTAAGCTCTGAGCCATGAAGGTATCATTGCTAGAAATTCCAGCCCAATTAAGCTCTTCCCACTGACTGCCCCATAGGTTTTCTCCAGTCATCCTGAACGAATAGCAGTTGCTTCATCCGTCCCACACAATCATGACATAACATGATCCACCACAAATGAGAAATAAATTCAACCGTCACCACAACAAAAAAAAGTTTTCCAAAGTCTTCCAAAACTTTTGGACACTGAGCAAAAGAGACAGGCATTGAATTCCTTCTTTTCCAACTTTCTCTTTTCTTCTTCTTCTCATTTTCTACTATTTGCTCTTCATCTTCTCATTACTTAAGAGTCAGACCACAACACACCAGGTATTATATAGAACAATCAGGAGATGAAAGGCATACTATCTAGGACACTAAAAGGAGACAATGTATACTTTAAATCACCATTTCTAAGGAATGGCAAAAAAAAATCCCCTTTTTAAAAAATGTAGCCAAGGGAAATTTATCAGAGAAGATAGGTCCAAGGAGTGAGAGCTGAGTGGCAACTGCCCCTTGCATATGTTTTGATTTAAAATAGTTACCTTTTGTTCAGCTTAGCTCTCAGCTCTCACATCTTTCTGCTTTCAATTCCTCAAGGAAGGCACCCCTGAGTACAGTGTGAGGGAGGGAGGCACTTTAATTCAGAGTTCTTGAGAACAGCTTGCTATTTTCAACTAAATCCAGTAGCTAGTGGAATGCAGGCTTCACTGGCCCCACCCTATTTCTCCCACCCAGATATTTTTCCTTTTTGTCCAGCAAAGTGTCATGTGTTCCTAAGAAAAAAGAAAAAGAAAAATGTTTACTTAAACTATGACGCTCTAAACTGCTCAGTCCATTCTGGCCAAATTGAAGATGCTTGGGATTGAGTTGTGACGGAGAAAAGAAGAGACGGATTTATCTGACATTTAGAGGAGTTCAAACGTTCTTTTATCCCCTGTAGAACGTGTAGGTTGCAGGCTACTGCTGTGCAGGAGGTCTGGCTTTGGATGCACTCATTGCATTAATAAACCCACACTCATTGTGTGCCTTTTAGCACAGTGCCTACAAGGTGCCGTGCTCAATAATGGGAAGGCACACAATCAGATATATCAGAGATCTTGCCTTCCAGGAGCCTACAAATCAGATGCAATAAGACATGAACATAACTTGCTCTGATATGTGGCATAATGAAATCCGTGCCATAAAGAAGTAGAAGTTCTATGAGAGTCCAGAGAAAGTGTGTGTGGGGAAGGGGGGTGGGGGAGGATCATCACTTCCTTTCTTCAAGAAAGGCTTCCTGGAGGAAGGGGCAGTTGAAATGCAAAAGAGCAAAAAGAGAAGGGCCTTCAGAAGCTTAGGCAGGGCAGGAACAATGGGGTGGGTGAGTCAAGGGAAGGGAAAGGTCCTTTGAGGAGACTCGCAGATGGTTATAGTGACCAGGAAGACTCAGAGGTAATATTTACTGAAGAACCTTATTCTAGTGAGCTTACTTGGATTAGTGTTCTTCGATTTTGCCTACTTTCAGAGTAATTCAGGTAATGTCTGCACAATCAGTGAAGATTCTGTGCTTTCAACATGCCCATAAAATTTCTTACATAAAATTCTGTAATCAATCTTGCTTGCTCTCGCTCACTCTTTCTCTCTCTCTCTCTCTCTCCCTCCACACGCATATATTTTGTGATAGAATAGAAGAGAATATTTAAAGCCAACTCTAAAAAGCAGGGCCTCTGATTTTCTGCATTAAACTCTGAGCTACACACTCACTCCATCAGAAACATATGGACTTGGTCCCTGGTCTTGCTTCCTGGGAATGAGGTCAAAGACTTCAGGCCTGAGACCAGGCTTGAAAAATACTTCCTCAGCCACTTTCCTTTGCCTAAAAAGTGACAGCTTTGCATAACACCACCCACTGCAAGCTTTAATAAAGTATTTCTCATTACTTTGAAGCAGGCTGATCCACTACTAGAGGAAAAAGTTTCCCATTGGTCAAGAGCTTAACCATGGAGCTTTGTTCTTTCATCGTCCCTCCTTGACTTCCCGCTTGTTACAAGGTAAACTGAAGCTTATTAAATTTTTAGATTTTTGAGCAAAAATCGAAAATCAGGCAGCACCATACAAACCGGAAATAGCTAAGAATGTTCCACCAGCAGGACTGGGGAAAGACTTTATAGATAAGATATGGAAGCAAAGCAAGGAAATTACCCGATTGGCTGTAGCATAAGAGGTTGCCTGATCTGGGAAAGCCTAGTTGGCTGTGATTGCTTGTGCTTAGGTTTTGATTTCTTAACCTTGGGGCATTGCAGGCTTAGGTTTTGGGTAGCTTATATAGGCTACCAAGGCTTTAAGGCCATCTCCGTCTAATGGCCTCATTGTTTAACTAATTTAATTCCTTCAAATATGAGTGCTGCAGGAAAAGAGGGGTCTGGGGTTTGATAGACCTTAGCACATCCTGCTTATTTTTTAAATGATAGTAAACAACTGATCTGATTGGCCATTTTTTGTTGAATTTATCAGAGGGCTGCGTTGAGGAAACTAATCAACCGCATGAAAATGATGCAAAATATTCAATTTTATGGATGTTAATTTTTCTGTTCAAGGAAACAAGTGATTTCTACCATGCCATTGCATAAATAAATTAGATTTCAGTCCTATATTTGTGAGAAACTCTACGAATAAAGTTATGCAAATCTCAAAAGGTATTTCAACACAAGGTGAACAGGAATTAGTCTACAGCACTGTCACAGATTATATTAGGATGCAGATATTTTAATAACCATTAGAGTTATTTGTTTATTTATTTGTTGTTGTTGTTAATTCTCACCAGAGGATATTTTTTCCATTGCTTTTAAGAGATAGTGAAAGGGAGAGAGGGAGGGGGAGAGAGATAAACAACGATATGAGAGAGACACATCAACTGGTTGCCTCCCCCACGTGCCCTGAAAGGGGGCAGGGAGCGAACCCCCCAACCCAAGTGTGTGCCCTTGACTGGGAAGCAAACCAGTGACCCTTTCATTTTGGGGCTGATGCTCTAACCACTGAACACATCAGCCAGAGCCCATTAGGGATTTTTAGATCAGTTCTAAGGTAATGTTTCCCAGTACATGCTGCTTGTGTTCATTAATAAAATACTACCTGAGTGATTGTACAGAGAACATCTCCATGTGGAAAGAGACGGCCAGCAAAAGAGCAAAATCATTTTACCAGGCATCAAAGAGAAGAAGCTAAGTATTTTCTGGGATTTCAGGAAGAGAAATGAACTCAAATCCCCACTCCCTTAGATTTGCACAGGATTGTCAAGAGCTGAAAAACTTCAAAGTATAATAAAAGTACGGTTCAATTTGAAAAATATGAAGCATTTGGAGTAACTAATTTGGCCAAATATTTATGTTTTGGTGCATAGTTGGACTGCTTATCAGACCTTCAGGAATTCTTTGTTTTTCATTTTTGTGCTTTTATTTCCTTTCTGATCTCCTCTCCCCTCACTAGAAGCAAAACACCCTCTGGCAATGAAAGTTAAGATGCTTTTCCATAGAGGCACCAAGTCAGGGCCAAGGGGACTGATCCTCAAGCAGTAATTTTCCTCCCCACCCCGCCCCCCACTCTCTTCTGGGAAGTGCTGGGAATTGTAGGGGTCTCGAACACCTCCCCTGGAGAGAAACAGAAATCTTTCTCCTGATAAGCATACCAAACCTCCCTGAAAGATCTTTTATTGACACGACTTTAAAGGCTGCACAGGGCAGAGAGGCAAGCAGGAGAGTTCCCAAGAATGTCCAGGACCTGAGACCAAACACTCTGCCTCTCTTTCCACTACCAACACTCCCTACCCTTCACTGCCTGGGTGGATGCTGACATGGTGGATACTATTATTATTATTATTATTATTATTCTTTTGTTAAGAACAGACAGATGAACCACTATGTTCTTTTAGCTCCAGGCTGACCTCTGCTCATAGGGAGCCCTGCAGTAACAAGTTCTGTATTTCCTATTAGTTTCTGCACCTCCCAGCTCTGGGGGCTGCTGAACCACACCAGAGATCTCAGGTGGGTCTAGACCAGCTCCTGCTAGCCAAGCCTCATTGCACCCAGGCCCCACATCCCACACTGATTCGAGCACATTCCAGGACATTCCACAGCTGGGAGGCTAGGAGCCTGGAATGTCTGGAACCCACAGAAGGAAGGTGTCCCAGCACGCTCCACCCACCCCCAATCACATTTTCCCAAAGATCTCAAAGCATTCTCCAAGGGTGATCTCATTTTTTAAGAGGTGTTTATTTCTAGTCTCACCCCTACTGCTAGTAATGACTCTCTTTTGCACAAATGTCACTTTGATTTTTTTTTAACATGTCTCATGGTAAGAACACCATATTGGGCACCAAGAGCTCAACTACCAGTTACTCAACTACTAATTAGATATCATGGAAACTCCTTTCTAGCAAAGGAGTAATAATTCCTTTGAAATTTGTGAAATTTGACAATGAGGCAGCGAGGAAATGACTGTTCCAATCCCACCCTTTGAAAGACACATAATGGGGGTCCAGACGTATCTTATACCTACATCGTGTGTGTGTGTGCGTGTGTGTGTGTGTGTGTGTGCGTGTGTGTGTGTGTGTGTGTGTGTGTCACAGTGCTAGTGCTAATGCAGTCTTCAGGACTTCCATTTCCTTATCTGTGGAATGGAGATAACACCTACTTTACAAGGTTCTTGTGAGCGTGCTGTAGTGCCTGGAACATAATAGGCACTTAAGAAATGTTTGTTGAATAAATACATAGATGGGTGAACAAATGTAACCTTTCTGGGCTTGTTTACTCATTCTAAGTTTGCCATGTTTAATTCACAAGATGATACAGAGGACTAAAGGACATCAAGGTTGTTTAAAAGTGTAATACTCTCAACAATAAAAAATATATTAAAAAATAAGAATAAATAAAAGGCTTTTGACAACTGACACTAACATCAGGCTACACGTCAATGGTGCTTATATAAAAAATAAAAACTAACTGTAAAATAGAACATTATTATTCATGTGACTTAGTACAGGCACCCAAACCTCCTAAGTGCATTTCTCTCCTGATATGCAATGAACGCTAGACAAGTACCAGCTCTAATCAGGGAGCAGTGCTACCCCTCCAAGGCTCTTTCCAAAACTTGGTTTCTATGTGTGGTTCTCTGCTCCCCATTAAAATGAGCATTAACTGAGTGCTTGCGGTAGGGGAGTTGCACAGCTGGATCAGGCAGATAGCGTGTGGGTTAAGAGCACCAGACCTGGCGTCGAATTGCCTGAGTTTGTTCCATGATTATACCATTTGCTGAGGGATTTAAGCCCACCATGCCTCGTTCATCTGTAAAATGATGACATTGGTAGAATCCATTTCACAGGGCTACCAGGAAGGTGGAATAAGATGATACATGCAAAGTATTTAGAGAAGTGCCTGGCACAAGGGAAGAACTCAATCAGTGTTGCCTCTAACCATTGTTGGTGCTATTATTATTATTATTATTATTATTATTCCTTTGTTAATGGAGCTGGTAATCCAGTGGAGAAAACAGACTATCATGCAAAGCTGGAAGAATGATGCAACACCTAAGACGTCACTAGCAGTGTTCTACAGGTGCAGAGGCAGGGACATCTTGATTCACCATCCTCATCACCTCTTCTGTGTAGTCTCTAGTTTGTCACTCTTCCAACATACACAGAACTTTAAAATAAAGACCCCGGATTTCATCAGAGGAGTGCGAGCCTAATGTCTCCTGATGATCACGCACTGCTTCCATTACCGCAGCTCAGGTTGTGCAGCCACCTCACACTGCTGGCGCCAAGTGAGCTTTTGCTCAAATAAGACCCCCAGGGCCTTTTTACATCAACAGCTGCCAAGTTACATGTTCTCCATCCTCTATTCCTATAATTCATTTTAAAACCTAAAAACGAGACCCTGCATTTATCCTTATTACATTTCATGTTGTTAGTTTTGGCCCAGCATTGCAGCATGTCAAGATAATTTTGAATCTTGATTCTGTCAGCTCTCTCATATCTTATTTCTATCCCCTCCAGATTTATGTCACTAGCACACTTGATCAGCATACCTACTCTATCCTCAAGCAAGACATTGGTAAAAATGTTGACTAAAACAAGTCTAAGAGACTAGCCCAATATTTCAGTTGCAGAACCCCCTGCAGACTTAAATGCGTCCATTAATCATTTGGGGTGTGATTGTTTAAGCAGCTTTGAATTCATTGAGGGGTGTTCCTAATTCACTATTTTATTGTAAATGCCTTGTCAAATGCCTTGCTGACATCAAGACACCTTGGGTCTATGGCATTGTTGAATATCATTTACTATTTTAACTTTTCCTGGAGTGCTAGTATCTCCTTTAAATTTGATGAAGACATTGATGTCTACAACCAGGTTATCAATAAAGAACATAGGGGATATCATTTAATAGATTCCTTAAGAATAAAGTTAGGCCATTTGATTACCACTCTTGTAGTTCTATTTTAGGCTTTAATTTGAAGGGTGAATTTGTTAGGGCATGCTATCTGCTGTAAGACAAAGACAATAGAAATTTATTTCTTACTCACACAAAGTATCCCTGATTGACAGGCTGGCTTCCACGTGTCATTCAGGAAATCTAGTTTCTTCCACCTTGTGGTTTCACTCTTGTGGCCTGGTCCTTAGGATTTCTCTGCAAAGGATCAGCAGCTAAAGAAGAAAAAGTAGAAACTATTACACATGGAGTGTTTCTGTGGTCCAGCCTGGAAGTAGCACATATCACCACTGGCTAGAATTCAGTCACATGGCTACCCCTACCTGCACAGGAGGCTGGGAAATGCAGTCTACTTCTGTGCTAAGCAGAAAGAGGAAACAAGTGTAATGAGCTCTAAAACAGACAGCAAGCATAATTTAGGTAGGACCTACATGTTATTTCAGGTCAACTATGAGGCTAAACCTGCCAGTAGGGTATGTGATGCAGCAGGAATTATAAGAGCTGGGTTCTAATTCCAAGTCCACCATTTCTTGGAACTGTAAGATTGCTAGGTCCATTAGCCAACTGTCTTGGCCCATTTCATTCATAGCTGAATCCCCAGCCATAGCCTAGTGCCTGGGACAGAGTTGCTGTGATGAATATTTGTTCAATTGTTGAGTGAATAAATGAATAACTTTTCTGGACTTATTTCTTTATTTCTAAACTTGCTCTACCTCGACCTACTTTACAGGTTTCTGTAAAGAGCAAATGAACGGTAACTATAAATGCTTTGAAAACTAAAAGTCATTGTAAAATGCATAGAGTATATGCATAGAGTATTAAGACTGGATTTGTGCCATTTGTGTCACACTCTATGGACTGACCTCCTCTGCATAGTTTTCTCTTATTGAACATCGTAGAAAACAGACTCGCCCCTCAGACCATTAATGGTAAAGCTTTGCCCAACTTACATTTCTTTTATGACTTGAAGTCTAATCATCAATGTCCTCTCCCTAAGTAAATTTAAGAAAGAGGGTTTGAAGGCCTGTTGAGGTTAGGATATGTGCTAAGATTTGGGGTAACACAAGGACTAATACAACCCATATTAAAATAGAGTTAAAAAACAACAACCACTGGTCCTGTAGATGGGAATCCATTCGACAATTTGATATAACAGATAGTAGTTTCTTAGTTTGTTAATAAAAATATTCAACAGAAAAAATAAAAATCTTCACTCAATATATTTAATTAGATGCCAGATTATAGATGACCTTAACTGTAAGGACAAGAAATTTAAACTTTATTTTATAGGCAACTTGGGGGCGGGGGGGGGGGGTGGTGGCGGCATTAACTGTTGTTAAGCTAGGAAAACAAAAGAACAAAGTGGTATTTTAGAAAGAAGCATCTGAGAGATGGTATCTTAGACAACTTGGAGAAAATATATTAGATGGCTATTGCATCAGTCTTAGCAGAAAGTGATGAGGTCTTGATTTAAGAATACGGGAAGAAAGCCCTAGCTGGTTTGGCACAGTGGATAGAGCATCGTTCTGTGGACCGAAGGGTCTTGAGTTTGATTCCAGCCAAGGGCACATGCCCGGGCTGCGGACTCCATCCCCAGTAGGGGGCATGCAGGAGGCAGTCAATCAATGATTCTCTCTCATCATTTGATGTTTCTATCTTTCTTTCACTCTTCCTTCCTCTCTGAAATCAATAAAATATATTTTAAAAAAAGAATATGGGAAAAAATATAAAGCATAAATAAAAGGACTTCTAATTCTGAGAATATACAGGCTAACATGACCTGAAAACTCTTCCTTTAGGTATGCTTAGGATTGCAGGATAAAACATAACAAAACTATTTTTAAAGCAAACTTAAGATCACAGGAAACAGGGAAAATCACAGAAGGAGAAAGAATAAAACAAAATAAGTTAGCATGTGAACTGATGCTCTATTTGCCCTCAGAATTGGATCTTCATAACCCTTGGAACTTGGGTTTTAATGGCCACTGTAGATAAGGCCTTGAGCCTGAACAAGATGGAGGTGGAAATGAGACTCACACACAAAGCTAAGGCCTGAACCATCAAGGCTGAATATTGACCAAAAAAAAGGAAAAAAAAAAAAAAGAAAAAGCTAAAATTCCCCAACCACCTCAGCAAAATGACACAGAAAAGTCATTTGTCTCTCTTTGTGGAAAAAGTCTGTCCTGAGAATTTGAGAATTTGAAACCCTGCACCTGTTCTACACATGAATTCGGTTTTAAAAATTGCCCTACTGGAATGGGCCAGCCACTTCCAAGCCAAGAAATTAATGTAAAAACGGGTCCCTGGCGAGTCATATTGTGGGAGTGCCTGGAAGAAGCAATTACAAAAACACGCTGGAGAGACATTTTACAATCCAGAATACAGGTAGTTTCACAAAAATCAGCAAACCCCACCCAAAATAAACTCACAATAAAAGAAATTACAAAGCACTGAAGGGACAAATCCATCATGAGCAAGAGTCAAGAGAGATTACAGTTAACGGAATGCACTACCATCACCTCTCACCCACCAAGGAATGGAGCTATTAGAACAATCTGAAAGAGCATACAAAATAAACATGCTTAGAATGATTACAGACATTACAGAAGGAAAGAAATCCGCAAGAAAAACATAGGATGCCATCGGAAGGAAGGAAGGAAGGAAGGAAGGAAGGAAGGAAGGGAAGAAGGAAGGAAGGAAGGAAGGAACAGTCTTAGCAGAAAGTGATGAGGTCTTGATTTAAGAATATGGGAAGAAAACCCTAGCTGGTTTGGCACAGTGGATAGAGGGAGGGAGGGAGGGAGGGAGGGAGGAAGGAAGGAAGGAAGGAAAGAAGGAAGAGAGGAAGGAAGGAAGGAAGGGAGGAAGGAAGGAAGGAAGAGGCAGATTTAGAAAAAACAAATGGAAAGTCTAAAAATAAAATACATAGTTATTAAATTAAAAAGTCAATGGATGGATGAAGCAGTAGATTAGACATATGTGAAGAGGTATTTTTGAACAAGAAAATGAAGCTAAGGCAACATACCTGAATGTGGCTCAGAGAAATAATGAGATGGAAAATTTGGAAGGGAAGTTAAGATTTTAAAAAGGCAGCATGAGAAGGTTTAATTAAGTCAAAGGATTTCTAGAAATGAAGGAAAGAGAATGGCGCTGAGGCAAACTTGGGAAAGGGAATGGTAAGAACCTTCTGATTTAAAAACACGAATCTTCACGGTGGAGCAGCACAATGAATCCAGAGCCGCATACGTAGCAATCTTCTTTGTGATGTGCCCGGTCTTCAAGCACCATCAGGCTAGTTCTCTGGGGATTTGAGGTCATCTTGACATGGTAGTGTGCATTAGCCGAATCAAATGGGTGGATGACATATCGTTTAGCTTTGTTCTTTAAAGGGTGGAGAAGGCCACTCCTCCTGTGTATCTGTAGGCATACATGTGACTTCTGTTTGAAGTGACTGAGCAGGAAAGGCAAGGGAGGAGTCCTGTTGCTCAGAATCGCCATTTTGCAAGGATTGGCCTGGGATATGTAGAATGTGGATTAGCATGAGGGGAGGGGAGGGAGCTGGGGAAAATGCATCAATGAGTGTGCATTTTTCTGTAGCTCTACATACTCACATACATGTGTAAGTGTACAAAGAGTTTTAAATACATACATGTGCTATCCTCTTTGCTGGCTCACATCCTGAAATGGAATTTGAGACTCTCTTTATAGGCTTTCGCTGCTCTTCCACCTCCATTAAAAGATTTCTGGACTTCATGCTGTCTGTTCAGCTATAATACACTTACTCCATTTAAAGGAGATGTTTGCTTGGGGTTTTTCTATTGGTGGTGATGGTTTTCAAAGCAGAAAGTGACCTCTGCCTCCACTCTTTTTATTCCAATAGGCACATAAAAGAGAAGGGCCTACATTCCCATTTTCCATGAAAGATAAGATGTGCGGGAAGCTTCAAGGGCTAAAGCCCTGAAAAAGATGTACCATCCCATATCTGGTCATTCCTCTCCACTCGGGGGTTTTGGTAGGAGTTGCTCTTGTAGATGTCTGTTCAGTGTCTTGGTGAGTTTTTTCCTTTTAGTAATAATGTCATCAGTTTCCCCGTGGGTGCTCAGCAGTGTCCTCAAATAGTTCTCCATGGATACTATCAAGCCCCTCATAACAGAACCCTAGAGGGCTTCTCAGGAGCCACAAGTGTCAATAGCTCTTACAGGGACTGAACAGAGCTTCCGGGTCTGCAGGCAGCACTCCCCTAGCCTGGAAGCCCACGCTCCCCTAAACGCCACACTGTCTGACAAGGGAAGCAGCAACAAGCCCAGGAACACTGCCTTGTCTCAGAGGGTATTCCCTTATTAGTCAATGGTTTCCTCTGAGGGGCTTATTATATAGCTCTACCTCCCTGCAGTGTTTAACCTTGGATGGCCATGAAATTTTACAAGAAGTTCCAAAACCAACTTTAAAGTCCCTTATGGTCATAAAATGAAGTTTAACTCAAGCCCCAGGAGCAGTTGTAGGGAACCCATAGCACTTGGAATAAGTATATAAATTTATTTCTGCTAAGAGCATCAAGTTCCATCTAGAGCTAGGCACACACACACACACACACACACACACACACAGAAAGAGAGAGAAGAGGAAGAGGAGGAGGCGAAGGAGAAGGAGAAATACCATTCCTTTAGAGGTGTTTGACTGCTATCCAAATAAGTGTGCTGCACGACACACACACACTCACCAGATTACGTGCATATATGGTATTACCACCCAAGTGTAAGTTCCAAGGTTTACTTCAATTCTTCACCCATCTGAACGTACTTATTCAAATATACTGGATGGTGTTTGTTAATGTGCAGTGAGTTTTTCCATTAAGACCCCTCCAAATAGACTGGTGTGTCTAAGGTTTGAATCATGTGCTATGACGAGGTGACGTGTCAATATTCAGGCACTTCAAAGAGAGACACTTGGTGCTGCATCTACTTGACACCAAATATCTTAATAAAAATGGAAGGCAGTGGATCTCAAACACTAATTTTCTGCATATCCAGATGTTTGGCATTAAAGAAAATGTCTGGGTGGCACACAATGATTCACTCTTGAAAAATAAAATGAATAAGTTTCCTCATCAATTTTGGAATGAAAGGGAAATCTGGCAGCTTCAGCATGATTTTAACAAATAAATCTTTATGGGAAGCATTGTTTTATTGGTGATTACCTCTGGACGCCAAGAGGAACTAGAAGCGTGTCCACTTTCTCTATGAGCCTTTCCTCATACTATGCAGGATCAAGAACAGCTTGTTTTCTGGTGTAATGACCAACTTAGCCTCTGTAAGTCTCTGGTAATGTCACTGCTGCATATTAGTAGCCTTTTAATTTTAATATAATTTGTTAATATAAATAATTTTATACAATATGTTTTATGTATGGTCATTCATATTATTATAATATATCAAACTTAAAATATACACATTGAAAAACAGAAATTACATGTCATGTAATTATTATTTAACTTAGATGTAATGATTATGATATTTCATTTACCATAATTTAGCAGACATTATTAAGCACCCAATGTGTGTATCACATTAAAAGATGTACAAAAGATAAAAACATGTGCAGAATGCAGTCCTTAACTCCATCAAGACTATGGTTTTATCAAAGAGGATTTTGAGTTCTTCTATGGTTTCTAGGAGACATTGTTTTGTCCCCTAAAAACCCCAGTGGAGAAGTGAGTTACTGGGATGTAACCATCAGACACCTGACTGGGAAGGACCGCTTAGCCTCACCCTGTCCGGAGAGGTGTGTTGTCCAACTCTGCTGGGACAGCAGCGGAGTCTGTCAGATTCCGGGGTTTCATGTGTTAGGAAGCCTATTGTTGCAGCACAACAAAGCACCTTTCTTCAGAACCAGTTTTGTCAATAATAAAATGTTGTTTTGATCTTATCTGCCACTCCTTCCTCTCACTCCTTTGGTTCAGAACTCAGGTGGAGAGAAGGGTGTAATTTATTGGGGCCTCCTCCAACCCCAAAGGGATAAGACAGGTAACAGGTAATTATAATACAAAGCACACTGTGATCAGTGTGGTGTGAGTTCCAAAGTGGGGATCATTAGCAAAGGAGAGCTCTCCGCTGTCAAGAGAATCGTGAAGAAGCAGAATCCGAGGGGGGGAGCGACCTCCAGGCCCAGGTGCATCCTGCTTCTGAACTTCTTGTTATAATTATATAGGGAGAGTGCATAATCTATATGTAGCACATAATTTAATCAATACTTTCAGTTATCAATAAATACCTTGAGTTATTGATTAAGTGATTTTCAGTTTTTTGTTACTTGCTGTTGGATGTAAAAATATATCATGTGTTGTGCGTTTGTGGTCAAAGAACTAATGGGGACCAAAAAAAAAAAAACACAACTCATAGGAAAGAAAATTTGAGAGGTAGTTTGGGGCCAGAAGTAGAGAGGATCAAGTGTACTGTGTGAATTTGGGTCTTTACGCTTTAGGCATAGGATGGCCATTGAAAATGTTTGCATAGAAAAAATAAACAGATGTGTGCTTCGGGAAGATTAGTATGGTAGCAGTGTGTCAGAATACAGGTGCAGCTCTGGAGGGTGAGACCAGAAGTACGGAGACCTGCTAGGAGGTCACAGCATTAAATAAGATTGTTCAGAAGTCAGATCTTGAACTAGAGGGTATCAGTGGAAATAAAACACAAGAATAAGCACAAAAGATACATGTTTTCAACAAACTCGACAGGACTTGACTACTAAGCAGATGTGGAACAAAAAAGGGGGAAGAATTAAAGCTTCTATGAATAACTTGAGCTGATGTGATTAGAAAGATCTTGATGAACAGGATTTTGAAGAAATAAATGTTTAAGAGGGAAAAGGATGAATTTAGATTTGAACCTATTAAGATTAACACACTGGTAGGCCGTATGGGTGAAAACATCCAGCAAGGAGGTAGTAAAGCCAAATTGGAGCCAAGAGAGTTGTCAGGGATAGAGAAGAGGATGCAGAAATGTCCCAGAGAAGGAAGAAAGAAAGCCATGAAGACTGAATGCGTTTACCAGAACATGTAGAAGAGAGGATGGAGAAGAGGGTCAAGGGCAGATTCTTAGGGAAAACTTATATGTGGAGTTGGGAAGAAGAGGAAATGGAGGAGACATAGGAATAAAAGGGGGAATAGGAAGAGTGTATTACCAGGGAAGACAAAGGTGGGAGAATTTCTCAGGAGAGGGGATGGTTAGGGAGGGAGAAGAGGGTCTGTCACATAAAGTGAGTAAGCAAAACTGGAATAAAACAAAACACTGCATTTGGTAACGGGCTGGCTACCGACCTTTAAAAACTATTACAAAATGACAGAAGCTGAAGCCAGAGTGCAAGGATGAGGAAGGGAGTGGGTGGTATCAGAATGGAAGCAGTTGACAAAGATGACTTTTTAATGAAGTTTGTGATGTAGAGAAAGAGGGAGGGACATTTGCTGTAGGAGTGGGCTGCCTGGAGGGAAATGGTTCCGTGTGTGTGTGTGTGTGTGTGTGTGTGTGTGTGTGTGTGTGTCTGCACGCGCGTGCGCTCTCGCCTGTGGATTTGGTTTTCCTTGGTTGGTTGGCTGCTTTGGATAAGAGAGACCCGAGTGTATGATTACAGGCAGAGTGTACGATCCAGTGGTGAAGCGGAAGGGAGGGAGTAAGGGAGTATGTGAAACTGATAGAGCAAAGCTTCAGGGCAGGTAGGAGGAGCTCCAGTCCAGAGACTAGAATGGCAGGTTAGTGGTGGAGAAGGAGGTGGTCAAAGGGGCGGGTAGAAGATGGAGAGGTAGAATTAGAAGGAACCAAAGAAGTGTAGGGTGGGCAGTACAGGTGAGGGGAAGACACAGGAGGTAGACCGGAAGGTGGAACTGACTGTAACAAGCAGTGTGGTAGGACTGGTGGGGTCGGCCAGTGGGTGGGGCCTGGGGAAGAGCCGCTTTCCTTTGGGTGCATGCAAGCTAAATCTGCAGGTCTCCCCACTCCACCCCCTTGCCTTCCTCCTCACCCCCCTCGCCCCACCACACACACACACACACAAATGCCAGCTTGTCTGACATAAAAGCTTATGAATCATGAAAGCCACGCCTATTTTAATCCTAAAATCACCTTCTATATTGCTATTTTGTAACTTGTGTTGTTCCTAATTATGGTATTAACCAATGTTTTAATTTTTTTTTTTATTCTAAAAGATGAATAAGGCCCCAAAATTACAGACTAATCCACATGGCTAGTTTCTGTGTTTCTTCATAAGACAGGATGCCAGAGAGAAGACATTTCTGAGATATAATCTGTTATCAGTCTAAGTGCCGTAAGTCTGGGTTTTTTAAAAAGCTTAAATCACAGTGCGGTGCTGGCCTGGCTATTTGTGAAGCCTATTTCTGCTGATAGTACCTGACTCTCTTCTGATGATGAAAAAATTGGGAAGTCGGAGTCACTGCAGGATGGATTTGGCAGATGCCTTCCTGTTTTCCCCACCCTCCCCTGGTGTGGGTGGGAAAACCGGAGGATTGCTCGCTGCTGTTTGGTTTTCGTTCTCTTTACTTATCTTCGAATGTTTCTGGCTGTCTGATTTATATTTACAGTCAGACCCTGTGGATGCTGTGAGAACGAGAGAGGGAGGGAGGGGAGGAGGGACCGACAGGCAGAGAGAGATTCGGGCCGGAATGTGAATCCCGGTGTGGATTCTGGCCTTTTCTGTGAAAGGGGCAGTGCCCCAGAACTCAAACTCATAATTCACTTGAGGGCTAGTAAATTTCTCAGCAGCGGCAGCGGCAGCGGCAGCGGCAGCGGCAGCGGCAGCCACTCCATGGCTCCATGTCTGTGACTACCTCTGTTTATGTGGTGCTTTGTGAATTCCTCTCTCGAGTGAAAAGACTCTGGGGCTCAGAGTCCACAGAGCCTGCCTCCAGGGGCTACATCCCTCTGTGGGACTCCAGACCTCTGTCTAGATTTAGCAAGGGCACCCACAATTTTCATTCTCTCTCCATCAGGAGCTTGCCTCTCTGGTATGCATGTTGCTGACTTTGTTCCCAGCAGACAGCATATAATCTTGTATATCTCTTTAAGCATCACTCACAGCCCCCTCTTTCCCACTGTTGTCCTTGCACCTCAAGGAGGCAGGTGGCGTTGGCTGGTTTCATTAGGTATGGAGTTAATTGCGGGCTCCTTCAGAAGGCAGAGCCCTGAAGTCAGGGCCAGTGTGCACAAGACAGCTGAGGTTCACTCACCGGGAATAAGGGATGCTTGGTGCTCCAAGCATCCAATTCTTTCCTATGAGTCCCACCTGGACACAAGCCTACCCCTGTGGGCTGTGGGCTGTGTGCCGTGACTGGACCTGCGCTCCTTTCTTTCTTTCATCCGCACTTACCTGCTCTGTGTCCTGTACCTGTCACCTCTCTCCTAGGGGAGAGACAGCAAAGGACAGAGGCTAAACAGGTGGATGTTGGAGGCAGACTCTGGGGGTCTGAATCCAGCTATACTGTTTACTAGCTGTGTGGCCTCGGGCAGCTTACTTGACTTCTCTGTCCTTCACTTCCCTCATTTAAAGGAAAGGAGTAATAATAATACCCCTATGACAGGGCTATTGTGAGGAATAATGAGTTAAATTGTGCCTGAAGACTCTGTAGTGCCAAATGCATGTTAGTTATCACCTGAAAAACTACTCCTTCTGTGATTTTGTATTTTAATGAGAGCCTTATGGAAATGGTCCAAGAAATTAACTTCCAAGGACAGTGCTACTGGGACAGCGTAGGAATCTCCCCATTACTCTCAAATCACACTAATGCAGCTGTCTAAAACACTGTCCTTCAGTCAGCTATCCCCTAAGCCAGTGGTCGGCAAACTGCGGCTCGCGAGCCACATGCGGCTCTTTGGCCCCTTGAGTGTGGCTCTTCCACAAAATACCGACTTCTGTGCATGGGCCACGAAGTTTCAATCACACTGTACATGTGCGCCCGCACGTGGTATTTTGTGGAAGAGCCCCACTCAAGGGGCCAATGACCTGCATGTGGCTCACAAGCCGCAGTTTGCCGACCACTGCCCTAAGCTAACACTTCCTTTATATAAAGGAGAATAGGTGACTGCTTAAGATTCATCAGGTCAAAGAATTAATCCAGGAAGCTAGTGGTCAGGACAAAGACAGAGCCAAAGTCATTCTCAACCATCCGTTTAACTATCTGCCATTCTCTCTCTTAAAAAAAAAAACATTGTTTTATTGATTTCAGAGAGAAAGGGAGAGGGAGAGAAACATCAATGAGAGAGAATCGATTGCCTGCCTCCTGCACGCCCCCTACTGGGGATCAAGCCCAGGAGTGGGCCTTGACCAGGAATTGAACAGTGACCTCCTGATTCGTAGGTTGACGCTCATCCACCGAGCCACACCTGCCAGGCTGCCATTCTCTTTTCAGATTTTATTCTTCCCTATCCTGGATACAAAGGTTAGTAGCCAATGGATAACTAATAAGTTAACTAATGTTAGTAAAAAAACACACCAAAAATAGGAAGGTAATAACACAGACTTAGATGATTTACTCCCTAATGATCATTCATAAATCTCAAATATGTCTGACTAAATGTATTCATCAGGAATAAAAAGTAAGGGCAGACTTAGCTGAGTGACAGCCTTGGGTCTAAGGCAGCGGTTTTCAACCTGTGGGTCACGACCCCTTTGGGGGTCGAACGACCCTTTCACAGGGGTCGCCTAAGACCATCGGAAAACACATATATAATTACATATTGTTTTTGTGATTAATCACTACGCTTTAATTATGTTCAATTTGTAACAATGAAAATACACCCTGCATATCAGATATTTACATTACTATTCGTAACAGTAGCAAAATTACAGTTATGAAGTAGCAACGAAAATAATTTTATGGTTGGGGGTCACCACAACATGAGGAACTGTATTAAAGGGTCGCGGCATGAGGAAGGTTGAGAACCACTGGTCTAAGGAGTAGGAGCTGAGTCACCAATGCCAAGACCTCCCTTTTGCCCTGCACTCTCGGCTCACTAACATCAGCAGAATCTGAACGCATGGAATGGACCTTTGTCAGTCATCACTGTTACTGCTATTATTTGGCTGCTCAGGTTCTGTACCCTCTTCCAGTTTTGAGAAGATTTCTTTTCTTAGATATATTTTCTTGTCGTTGTTAACCCTCACCTAAGGATACTTTTTTCCATTGATTTTGAGAGAGAGAGAGAGAGAGAAGAGCAAAAGAGAAACATTGATGTGAGAGAGACACATTGATTGGCTGCCTCCCCAACACAACCTGACCAGGGTGGGGATTGAACCTGCAACTGAGGTACGTGCCCTTGACTGGGAATCAAACCCGGACCCTTGGGTACGTAGGCTGATGCTCTAACCACTGAGTAATGCTGGCCAGGGCTCTGATACATCTCGATTAAAGGCAAACTTGCTTCACATTGCAGAAGCTGAAGACACACCCTCCCAGACTCCCTGAGGCTCAGACTATGACTGAGGCACCGTCAGCCGATGCATCCAGTGCAGCCTTTAGCTGATGGTGCAAAGAAGCAGAGACAAGGAGGACCCTTCCTGAAGGTTGACAGCAGCCGTGTCAACAATAGGACGTTTCTAGTGGCAACAGTGGCTGAGGAGCAGCAGCTGCACATGTGACAAGCGGTGGGCAGGCTGTGGCGCCCGGCGTTATCCTCGCTAGCTGGGCTCTGGAGCAAGATTTTGGCTGTGGTCCTGGCTGCTGCCAGGCCTCATTTGTTCCTGCTCAATTTCTAAGCCTGGTTCTAAAGTCTGTGAAATACACAATATCCTTTTATTAAATTCTTTTTTCTGCTTAAATCAATTACATCTGTTTCAGTTGTTTGCAACTATAAAATCCTGACTAAGACAACTGGTGAGACAAGTTTTGGTTTTTTTTTACCGTCGTGGCTGAGACTGCCAGCTGTCTGCCAGTGTTCAATCGCACTGTACATGCGTGCCCACACCATGTCATCGTTTGGTGAGAGAACTCCGGATTTTAGCTGTATCCACAGCAGCATCAGGTCCTGGTCTTACTGAGAAAGAGTGTATGCTAATTCCATCCTTTGGGTCTTCTCTGGGTCAGTTCAACTGATCGCTCCTTCTCCTCATTTTGTGTTATATGTTACATGCCCGATGGCTTTTGGTTGGATGTTAGACTCTAGGAATTGTATCTTGTTAGGTGCAGGATAATTTTGTGTTCCTATAAATATTGTTGAGTGTTTGTTACGGGATGCAGTTAAATACCTTGGTGTACTGGTTTCCTGAGGCTGCTGTAACAAATGATCTCAAACTCAGTAGCTTAAAACAATTAAGAGTTATTTTCCTCTCACAATTCTGGGGCCAGAAGTCTGAAACCAAGGTGTCAGCACGGCGTGTCCAGGGGCTGCAGACAGGAGCCTTTTCTTGTCTCCTGCAGCTTCTGTGGTGCCAGCATCCCTTGGCCACATCACTCCAGTCTCTGCCTCTGTCTTCCTATCACTGTCTCCTCTGTGTGTGTCTGATGTCCCTCTGCCTCGCTCTTATAAGGACACCTGTGATGGCCCTTAGGGCTCACCTGGGTAACCAGGATGTCCTCTTATCATCTCGAGATCCTAACGTAATCACGTCTGTGAAGATCCTTTTTCCAAATAAGGTAACATTGATTGGTTCCAGAAATCAGGAAGGCATATCTTCGGCCACCATTCGTCCCATCGCACTTGGAAACAATTGGATCCTTTTAGGTCTTGTTTTAACTTTGTTAGGAGGGACCACTGCTACTGCTGAGCAGAGCCCTCTGAGAGTTCTCCCTGATGCTCATGAATTAGAGGGTTTTCTACTCTGGCTAGTGGGAAGGGGAGCGCTTCCTGATTCTGTGTGAGCTTTGGAGAAATTTTCTACTAATAATTTCAGGTGATTCTCTCCCAGGCCTTGGCGAGCTTCTTCACACACCTACAGGAACCAGTGCTCACGTGAGGCCCGGGGGTGGGGGAAACCTCTGCAGGTCTGCAGGCCAGCTGGCCTTGCAGTATTGCTTCTCCTGGACTCTGCCCCTCGAACCCTTCCCAGGACTCCCAGCCCCACTCCTCACCTCTGGATTTCCTGTCCTGCACCAGGCCTGGGAGAACTGTAGGGCTCACCTCATTTATTGCCTGTCTCTCATGATCACTGTCCTTTGTCGCCTGATGTCCAATATTTAGAAAACCATTGTTTCATGTTCTGCCTTTTTGTTGTTGTTGTTTGAAATGAGAAGATAAATCCAGTTCTTGATATTCCATCTTGGCTGGATGGAGAAAGCAGTGTTTTTTAAAAATAAATATTATGACCAAGTTGCCCTCCCCTTCCGTCCCCTCTTACTGACTGGAATGTAGATGTGATGTGGGAGATGAAGCAGCCATTGCGGACTATTAGGTAAGAGGTGAGTGTTGAGGTTGACAGAAGACTAAGACAGGAGGGATCTGGGTGCCGACCCAGACTCTAACATAAAAAGAGATACACTGATACAAGTGTTAGTATTTTTAGATCTCTTTGGTTCTATAGCTTAACTGGTACCCAATTAACACAACTATTATTTATAAGACATCACAATGCCACCTATTTTTGCCCTTCCTGACAGAGTGACTTGAAGAATGATCTAGTTTCACATTGAATGGTGTCTATAAGCACATCCTCCTCAACAATTTAAAAAAATTTTCCATGGGGATATGTACATATGCATGTATGTGTGCGTGTGTATGCGCCTGTATATGCCTGTGTGTGTATTGCATAAATCAATAAACATCGTAACTTATTCTTACTTCTAACGAAGTTTTTAAGCACATAAATAACATTTGTTTAGTAGCATTTTATGTCATCTAACTGCTACTCCAGGGGCCTAAATCTGGACCATCACCTGTTTTTGTACAGCTCACAAAATAAGAATGGTTTTGACATTTTTAAACAGTAAGAAAAAAGTGAAAGAATGTTTTTGACAAGTGAAAATTATACATTTAAATTTTAGAATCCAAATACACAATTTTATTGGATCACAGTCACACTTACTCATTTATGTGTTGTCTGTGGCTGTTTCCACGCGCTAGAGGCTGAGTTGAATAACCGTGACAGAGACCGTATGGCATGCAAATCCTAACATACGCACTATCCAGCTCTTGCAGAAAAAAGTATGCCAACTCCTCTTTTAGTTTTAAGAACATTTTTAATGACTTTTTATTTATTTTTAGAGAAAGGAAGAGGGAGAGAGAAATAGAAACATCAACGTAAAAATGAAACCTCGATCAGCTGCCTTCTGCATTCCCCTACCAGGGATGGAGCCTACAACTCAGGCATGTGCCCTGACCTGAAATCAAGTCGGCAACCTTTTGGTGCATGGAGGATGCCCAACCAACTGAGCCACACTTCTTACAGTCTGGGGCTTTAAGAAGATTTTTTAAGCTCTAGTTCCACCACTTAACAGGCATTTGTATGAAATTGTTGTATGACATAAAGAGGATCTTCTCGTATAACAACAGCAAATGATAAAAACAAACAAGCAAAAACAGGGCTGTAGGCACCACATTCACTCACAAAGCTCTGGAACCTGTAGACAATAGGATGTTCACACAGCACAGTCAACAGCTTTGGGTCGGGCCGTTCCCAGCTATGTGAGCCACCACAGAGCACACAGCCTAGCCAAGGTTTCAGACTCACTCAGCCCAGCAGATCTGGAATTGACTATTCTTGAGCTTTCCCCTCACCTCCACCTCCAGAAAAACAAAATGGGGACAATCTACATTTAAAAAATTTTGTTTATAGAGAATGTATTGGAATATTTCAAATCCACATAATTCAAACTAAGAATGAAACCAAACTATAATGATACATGTGCCTCTCTGTTCCACACAGAAGTATCCTGCTTCTGTCTCATGCCTCAGTCCACTGGCCAAAACTTTCAGAGAACTTGACCAATGAGAGAGAGAAAGCTCCCTTTAGTGCTGATCTTAGCGGGACCCTAAGTTGAAGCCTCCCTAACACTGTCTGATCTCCCAGGCTCTGTTTATGTTTCGGGGAAGGGTAACATTTATCAGGTACCAACTGTTAGGAATGGGGGTCCTGCAGACCAAGGGGTGGTGTTGATATCATATGTGGTCTGGAAACTGAGGGGTAGCTGAACTCTGCCCTAAATCACCCTCTTTTGAAAGCCTCCCTGAGAGAGATAAGTGTACAAATTATGAAACCAGGCAAAGTAAGGCTGTTCTCGGCAGACTTGGATTCCACACCCATCGCGGAGTTTACTTAGGGAGCCAGCTGAGCCCAGGAAGGCTTCCTTTTGTTCCATGGGGGAGAGGCCTGGGGAGGTCTGTCCCCGTCCATTTCTACACCTTTGTCCAACAATACTGGGCCAAGGAAAGGCTCCGCCCAGCAAGGAAAGAGACTTGCTTTGAGGCCTCCAGATGAGCTGCCTGGGCTGCCACAGGGTTTTCAGGCCAGGCCAGTGGCCCAGGAGAACAATGGTGAGGAGTAGCAGGGCTTCCCAATTCTAAGGAGCAAGCCCTGGGCCACTTAATCGCACTGTCCTCAGAAGTGGAAGGGGAAAGGGAGGCCATGGGGAGAGGGAGTTGACTTCGCCCGCCTTTGCGACTTCCTAGGCAAAGGGAGTTGACTGTGGCTTCGCAGAGAAAGAGAGGAGGAGACAGAAGCCAGCCCCTGGAAGGGCGCAGGGCCTTAAGCTCAGCCCCAGCGGTGCCTTGGCTGATAAACGTCCTTGAAGCTGACCAGCCAGGCAGAGAAGGGGAGGGAGGTAGCCAGGAGGAGGTTGAGCGCCCCGTGGAGGCCAGGGCCACTACAGACAGGAGATTGCTCCGAATTTACCTTCTTAACACCCTTTTGAGGGGATGAGGCTGCGTCCATTTCACAAGCAAGGAAACTGAGGCTCAAAGAGGCTTAGGGTTGGGGAAACAGTGTGGGATAGTGGGAAAATCATGGCTTTGGAGTCAAGCAAACCTCGGGTGGCTTAGCCAGCTACTGACGGTCTGACTTGGCCAAGCTACTTCAAAGTGCTATTGGAAAAGTAAAGTGAATTTGTACTGTATATGCCAAACCAGCAGTCGGTCTGGCCGGCGGTAGGCGGGCAGCAAGCTTAGTTATTTTCCGTTCTTTGTCCTGGATCCCCAAAGAGCAGACAGCTGGAGGAGCTGGGGTTCCGACCCTTGTCTTCCTAGTGTAGAACCCCAGGCGCCCTCCCCTCATGATCCCTTCCTCTCGGCTTCCGCTGAGGAAAAAAACTGAGGCCGCTTCTTCAAGGGCCTTTCCCAGTTGAGCTGTCTACTCGCTCTATCCACGATGGTGCCCAAACAACCCCTTTTTAGGGCGAGAGTCCTTTCCCTTCCCCGCGGCCTGTCCGCTCTCACTTCCAGGGGAACATAAACACTCTTTGGTGAGGGTTGGCCAACCTTGCCATTTTCCAGTGACTTTTGAGCTCACAAGGGAAACCCTTGCAGGGAATCCCTCCGGGCAGCAAAGTCCATCCCTTTTATGGACAGATTCTCTTGCTGGTGAATAGCAAGCCCTGAGCACATTTTTTTTTTTTTTTTTTTTTTTTTTTTTTTTTTTTGGCGTGCAAAAGGCTACAGAGCTTTTTGTCCCAGAGGCAAACATGCTCCTCTCAGTGCATCACAGCAGCTCAGTTTTAAAATGTTTTCAATGCCTTTGAATGCCTTCCCTAGCCAGACATTTTTCAGGATTAATTAGTAGTGAGATACTAAAGCCAAAAGGGATCCCCTATTCACAAAATGATTCGTCTGACTGGCTACCTTTGAGCGAGGGTTCCTCAACCTCAGCACGATTGCCATTGTGGAGGGTAGCACACCCGACGCCACCCCACCCCATGCCACCCCAAGTTGTGACTATCAGAAAACGCCTCCAGACATTTCCAAGTGACCTGGGAGGCAAAATTGCCACCCACTGCTCTTAACAGACCTAGTATGAAAATGGGTTTGAGTCTGCAGTTTTTAACTTTTTCTTCCATAGTGGACAACTCAGTCATTAGTGAGCTAAATAGGAATTTGAGGGTGCCAAGTATGTGTGGATTTATGGGTGCTGAGAGCAGTGGTGCATAGCACAATATTGAGAGGTTCACTATCTTATCAATTAATGTCAAGGCATGAGGACTAGGGTAGGGCATGGAGCCAAACTGACCCTAAACTACTCTCAACATGAACAAAGCTTTTCTGAAATATTAAGACTCCAGGCCAAGCGGCAGAAGCTGCACAGAAACCTCAAATTACCCCGAATGCACTTCACATGTGATCTGATTTAATCCCGGTTACAATTATACAAGATATAGGTGTCGCCAGTGGAATATTATGAGGTTGTAAAAAAGAAGGAATTCTTATCCTTTGCAACAACATGGAGGGACCTGGAGAGTATTATGCTAAGCGAAATAAGCCAGTCAGAGAAAGATAAATACTGCATGATCTCACTCATATGTGGAATCTAATGAACAAAATAAACTGACGAACAAAATAGATCCAGAGACATAAACGCATGGAACAGACTGACATTTCTCAGAGGGGTGGGGTGTGGGGGGACTGAGTAGAAGAAGGTGACAAGATTAGCCACAGGACGTATATGCAAAGCCCATAGACACAGACAGCAGGGTGATGATGGCCAAGGGGTGGGGGTGGGGGCGGGGGCTGGATGGAGGTGGGTAAAGAGGGGGAAATGGGAGACATCTGTAAAGTGCTAACAATTAAAACATATTTTTAAAAAAGATATAGGTGTCACATCTTTCTACAGAGGGAATTGAAATGTGAAAACATTAAGTAATGTATCCAAGGTTAGCAGCTGATAACTGGTAGAGATGCTCTTAGCACTCAGATTTGGATGGGGGTCAAAGTTAATATTAGAGATCAGCTGGTATTCGTGTTTGGCCAAGGACTTGTATACATCAATTATTTTAATCCCATTTTTTTGGTTTGTAGATGATAAAACTGGGACAGAGGTCAATTTAGCCTTTTTTTTTTTTTAAACCCTTTCGGGTCAGGCAGCCCAGATGCAGTATTTGTCCTTTCAATCAAATACAAATGCTACTCTTTTGACCACAGGCACTCTGGTTCCCTCTGCCCTGGGCTGGTTAGAGTCTCAGTGCCCTGGAGTCACTGTGACCTTGGACAGTTGCTAGTGCTCAGCCTGATGTGACTAAATCCTGAGCGGCTGCAATCTCTGACGTCAGCCGTCATCCGGAAATCCTCCCAGTGGTTAGCTGCAAGTCCGTTCCCTACACTCAGAGGGAAGTCCACCCGCCCCTCCAGCATTTATCCTGAAGAAAAGGGGACCCCTCCATAACCGGTCCTGTGGGTCAGTGAAGTAAACGTATAGAAAATAAAAAGGAAAGGAAGGCGAGAAGGAATAAGAAGTGGTAAAGAAGTAGCAAAATACCGCCCAATACACAGTGCAGGGTTGGGACGAAGAGAGCACTGTAAGCAGGAGATAAGGAGAAGGAACACAAAAAGAAAGAGAGTCGTGGAAAGATAAGAAAGAGAGAGATGAAGAGAAACTTAGCTGGAAGAAAGGAACAATATAGAGAAAGCCTGCTGCAGAGCCCTCTTCGTGGTTATTGGCTTCTGATTAGCTTTTAATTCGAACACTTACCTGTGAATAAATGGCAAGATGCCTGTACACAATTCATGTAATAAAAACCTCCACTTATTAGAGCCCAACTATTCTAGAATATTAAATTAGCCAGAATGCTTTAGCTAGACTTTATTTTTAGGAGAAAGATGGAAACAATCAGTAAAAGAAATAAAAAAACAACAACAAAAAACAGCACAAACCAACATGGTAGATCTTCAGTGTAGATTCACACATACTTAGTGCCAAATGGAATCAGCATCATGAAGCACTGAGATTGTTTTCAGAAACCACACTGCACAAGGGGTCCCACTCCTAGAAAACCTTACCTACATGATCAAAAATATTCTTTGAGCAACTGACCCCAAAATCATAAAAATACGACAGTTACCATCTACTGATCATTTACAATTACCCCTACAGCAATGCTATAAGGTGAGGGCTATTCTCCCCGTAGGCAGGGATGGAGACACTATGGCCAAGAAAGATTGAGTAACTTCCCCCAAGTCACACAGCGAGTCCCTGAGATGGACTCTGGCGCCCTAAGCCACTCCCACCCCTCAGGACACACACACACACACACACACACACACACACTGCCATCCGGTTGTAGCCCATGCACATTTTTTGCTGCAGTGGTATCGTAAACCCAGACATTCTAAGTTTTTATCCACAAAGGCTGAAACAAAATCATGCTTTGTGTCCAATTCATAGACCGGTAGAACTCCAGGGTCATGAAGTCCCCTTTTCTTTTTTTAAGATGAGCTAAACCAGGCTCAGTGAATTGAAAGGTCAAAGTCACAGTGTTAGTCACTACAGTTAACTAGAAAATTAATTTAACTCAAAATCCCCATTCTTGAAAATATCCTGTCCCTGAGGGTTTTCTGATGCCCTCGGGGGCACATTCCTCTCCCAGAGGCCACTTTGTTGCTCTCACACCAACTGTGGGGGTTAGGAGTCTCCCAAATGCACCATCTCGCCTCCCTCTAGTGATGGGCGGGGGCACAGGAGGAACCCCCAGGTTGTTGGGGCGCAGTAGGGAGGAGACCCAGGAGGTCTAGTTGGCAGACCACAGCTTTGCTAAGAACCTATGTGGCAGAAACGAAATCAGCAGTTCCCAACTCTTTGCTTGATACTATTACTTTTATAATCCACTGTTCCCTTTAAATATAGTGTAACGTAACAGGCTTATAATTCAAAACACATTGGTACACATGTGAAATGCGTACCGTCCAAGCCCATGAATATAAGAAGCGATGTTCCCTTCAGGCCTCCTATTGAAAGCAGACGACGCTTCTTCAAGCACTCTGACGTTTTGCGTCTGCTTGCTTCCACACTCCGCCTTATCCACTCACGGTTGATTCTGTCGATAGACTGTTAAGTTTCACATGGGCCCTCTGGCTGGTATGTGAGTGCCTGCAAAGCCCTTGTTTTCTTTCAGGACAGACATCCCCACTGTGCTTTTCCTGGATTTGAACTATTTTTTATTATTTACTTTATGTTGCCGTGGAGATGGGGAGATCACAGATGGTAAGAGTTGGAACCGAGGGCCACAGGAGACATTTATCGTTGTGCTCGGTATGGAGCGGGCTCTTGTCCGCTGTGTCTGCAGAGCCCCGTGTTTATCTAATACAGAAGTCACTAACGAGGACTCAAGCCTAATGGATAAGGTGAAACTCCGCTCCACCTCCACGGCACATGTTTTCCACGCGGTGAGTGATCTTGTTGGAGAGCAAGGTGGGGCCCATGACAACACAGAGATTAACAGCTCTCCGTCAGTTCTTTCCCTGGTAGGAAACAGAATGATGCCTCAGAACAAGGCGCCCATTCATCATTCTTTCCCAGCCCCTGAAGAAGAGACACTCTTCCAAATTCTTTCAGCCATGCTCTGCAAGGAAGCAAAGCGCCTGGGGCGCACCTGGATGCGGCCATCATCTCTGGTGAATGTTTGCAGGACACCAGTGAACGAAGTGTGAGGCTGCACAGAATGAAATACGGGGGCAACGCTAGGGCTGCGCGCTAAAATCACACTGGTTATTTACCACCCAGAACAGAGGCTATAAAAAAAAACTATTGTTTTAAGGTTCTGCGCTGTTCAACTGAATTGGAACAAAGATAAAAACAAGAAAGCAAACACCCACTAAAGGTCTCTTTTGTGGTAGATTCTGAACATTTTGGCTATTGAACAAATACCTTATAGAATTCACTCCCCGAAGGGTCAGCCAAGGAACTGGGGACTGCTATCGCTTTATCCAACTGGATTGAGGATCTTAACAGTTCCCTTCTGCACACTTGCAGGGCCATTTTATTTATTATTTTTTAAAAATATATTTTATTGATTTTTAGAGAGGAAGGGAGAGGGAGAGAGAGAGAGAAACATCAACAATGAGAGAGAATCATTGATTGGCTGCCTCCTGCATGCCCCTTGGCCGGAATCGAACCTGGGACCCTTCAGTCTGCAAGCCAATGCTCTATTCATTGAGCCAAACCAGCTAGGGCAGGGCCATTCTATTTAATAAAAGGATAATATGCAAATTGACCAAACAGCGGAACAACCGGTTGCTATGATGTGCACTGACCACCAGGGGGCAGACGCTCAACGCAGGAGCTGTTCCCTGGTGGTCAGTGCGCTCCCACAGAGGGAGCACCGCTCAGCCAGAAGTCGGGCTCATGGCTGGCAAGCCCAGTGGCAGTGGCGGGAGCCTCTCCTGCCTCTGAGGCAGTGCTAAGGATGTCCAACTGCTGGCTTAGGCCTGCTCCCTAAGCCGGCAGTCGGACATGCCCTGAGGGCTCCCAGACTGGGAGAGGGCACAGGCCGGGCTGAGGGGGTCCCCTGAAGTGCATGAATTTCATGCACCAGCCCTCTAGTCTATATAATAAAAGCCCAGCAACCGTTATGGTGAAACAACCAGAACAACCAGTTGCTATGATGCTCCAGCCGGCTGCAGGGGCCACCACCAGCGCTGCTGCCGAGCCAGAGGGCCCCAGGGCCAGTTGCATGGTCACCGCCAAGGTGCTCGTAAAGAAGAATGGGAAGGTAGCCAGCATGAGCATGCAGCTTGAAATGAAGGCTCTATGGGACGAATTCAATCAGCTGGGCACGGAGATGATCGTCACCAAGGCTGGCAGGTCAGGGTGTCCCTCTACCCACTGTGACCCTCCCCGTGTGGCGCCAGTCTCAGGCAGCAGGCTTTGGCCCGATCCACACAAGCAAGACTGAGAAGCAGGGTGGGGGTCGAGGCCTGGCCACCTGCGGGTCCAGCTTCGCTCTCTGAGTCCTGGCTCTAGCGACAGCTGCCTGGCACGCTGGCCAGAGGGTACTGCTCGGGAGGCAGCTGCGAGAAACCGTGTGGACTTGCTGCCAGACCAACAGCCCAGGAGCCGGCACCTCCAGAAACAGTCCGGCTCAGAGCACACTGAGCTTGCGGGGGAAGGCAGCCGCCTGTGAGGGGCCTTGCCACCAGTCGGCTCCCAGTGGATCCCACCTCAAAGGGAACTTTGGTTCCTTGGTTCAGTCTATCCCCCCTAAAGAGGAGCAGTTGGGCACATTTTAGGGGAGAATTAAGACTCTAAATAGTGTGTTCTGTTCCGTGGAGATTGCTACCCAGTTGTCTTGGGCCTAAATTCCTAGTGATTGTGGGGCTTGGCTCTGCCACTGGGGCCCTCATCTTCCAATTGGCCTGTATTTGTTGTAAGGGCCCAAAGAGAAGAAGAGGAACAAGTTTTTCGATGCAATGGACTTGACTAACAGACAAAGGCGAGTGCCAGGCTATTTCTAATGTACACACAGAGACACCAGCTCTGAGTCCCCCTGGCCAAAGGGAGCTCAGGGCCTGTTTGCAGAGCCTTCTAGTGGTTTCTGTTTCCTTGCTAACGCTGTCCTCCCTGGGAAGCCTGGGGCCCATGCTCAGCTCTAGCTCAGTGGGTCTTCTCCAAGCCTCTCCCCCCTCCCCTGCTGGCCCGCCCCCGATCATCCCCCCATTAGGGTGGGGCTGGCCAGCCAATCACCCCGAAGCCCCTACTGCTCCCCTCCAGTCCGGCCAGATTGGGGGGGGGGGGCGGGGCGCGGATCCCATCTGTGCACTGGGCCTCTAGTCGATGTATAAACAAAACAAAGCAGATTAACACCCATTGATGACAAAAGTCTGCCCCCGCAGCAACATTTCGGTGCTTTGAGAAATCTCTTCTCAGATTTCTTTAAAAAGTCTGAGTTGATGGTTGGTAGCTGCACTCTCCAACTGCCAAGTTCTTTCCTTTGCCCCCCCCCCCCCCATTTTTCTTTTAAATATGTTTTGATTTCAGAGAGAGGAATGGAGAGGGATAGAAGGATAGAAACATCAATGATGAGAGAAAATCATTGAGTGGCTGCTTCCTGCATGCCCCTTACTGGTGATGGAGCCCTCAACCCCAGCAGGTGCTCTGACCAGGAATGAATCTTGACCTCTTGGTTCATGGGTCAAGGCTCAACCACTGAACCACACTGGCTGGGCTCTTGGTCCCTTTTCCTATCTCATTCTTTCTAGGAGACTCTGTTCTTCCCCAAATGGAGGGCTTTAAACAATGTATTCAATCTAGAAACTAAGGTTTCAGAATAAATCCATGGGCACTTACGACCAAAACTGCCCTCCCGCTTCTGTGCTGGGAAGCACTAACTGACTTTAGTATGGTTCTGGTATCAAACGAAGGGTCCACAGTCTACAGACATCTGCACATTAATATCAGGTTTTCTTTCCATTCCCATGAGAGTGTTCTTTTATGAACTTTGTTCATGCACAGAAGGGAGATGAAGAGAAATGCATTTATGGGTTCTTATCTAAAAACTAGTGTCCCGGTGCACAGATTCATGCACCTTGAAAGGAAATTAATTAGAAGAAATATTTTAATATCGCTATTTGCGCCTTGCTAATGAAAAGAAAATAGGATTCTACCAAGTCTCCTATCTACCTATTCCAGAACTTCTGTGAGAATCAAATGAGATGAGGCATGGGAAAATGCTTCACAAACATTTGGTTAAACTGTAAAATGTTTGCACCTGGCTATAAAGCAAGTCGTGTTCCTGGGCTGAAGAAACTCCAAGGAGGCTAGTTGCTAGGAAGAGGAAGCTGGGCGTTGCTACTTGACATCATTACCCAGCGCCCACAATGACCGTTTCCGGGCTGGGCTGGGTTGTGGGCTGCATTTAGTGCCATGGAGTCTTGGCAGTGTTGGCTGTGCCTTGGTGGGGTGTCACTCCAGGGTGGTGGCGGGGCCTGTGACCCACTTGGGGGAAGCCGAGTGTTGGTTTGTCGGCGCCAGGTCTGTGGTGCTGTTTCTGTGTAAATGGCCAGTGCGTGTCATGGCAGCTCCTGCGTTGAGCGTCTGCCCCCTGGTGTCAGCATGCATCATAGCTATCAGTTGGATGGATGGACACTTAGCCTTTTATATATATAGATATTCTGAATTATTATCTCTTTTGCTGTTTGTTTTAGCTGTAGCTCAACCATGTTATTTATTGATTAAATTGGTAAAATGAAAAATAGAAATCTCTATATTTATGTTTTCTGAGTCTTTAAAAAAAATTCTTGAATTCTCCAAAGGCAACCGGCACAAGAAATCCTGGGGCTCAAGGAAAAGGCCTTTGCAATCATGTGTCAAACCCCCTTGCTTTGGGGACAGGGAACCTGAGCTGGCTGAGGCAGGAGAGTCCTGCTCCGTGAGTGGTCGAGCCGGGAGCTGGGCTCAGCACTGTCTGATGCACCGCTGTGGGAAACTGATATAGGGTTAAGCCTCGGACTGACCTGTTGGCAAAGTCACAAAAAAGTCCCAGCTTAGAGGGCACAGTCCTCTTAGCATAATTAGGCTTGACCTTATGATGCTCCCTAGATCTTATCTGGGAAGCTAATGGGCTGAGGGAGGTGCAGGAAGTGTAACTATGGTCAAAACAAGTGAAACTCACAAGAACTGTGTAACTGTGGTGACCACTGTCCTGTTTACCTCTGACTATAAAAGGTTGGTAGGCCTGAGCATGATGGAAGTCCTTCCTCCTGAGTTGGACTTGCTCACCTGGCCCTCAATATTCCCAAATTATCTCTTGTCTTTTCTCTTTCATTTGTGTGCGGCTCCTCTTCCAGATCCTGAACCCTGAACCACGAGGGACGTGGAGGGAAACATTTACAACACATCGCATCGCATCTTCCTTTCCTCCTGCCTCATCACTTTCTATCCCCTCCTGTTCCTTCACAACAGGATCAAAGCAGGTAAATTCAGTTGGTCTTGTACGAAATGTGTTGAACAGAAATGTGTTGAATGGAAATGTGTTGAATGGCAATGAAATGTGTTTCATGTTAGTTGCTGGTGCTTTATCTGAGGTTGTGAGCAAGGTAGCACTGTTACTCTGACTTCCCAGGTGGGTTCTTTCAGGTTATTAAAATGAAAGCGGTCCATAGGAGTGACACTACTCTGTGTGACAGTGAATGACGAGTACTGGAGATTACACATTTGTCAAAACCCACAGACCTGTAAAACACACATAGTGAACCCAAATGTAAGCTATGAAATTTAGTTAATAATAGTGTATCTCATAGCAGTCCAACAATTCTAAGGAGTGTACTGCACTGGGAGAAACTGTGTGTGTATGTTGGGGGTAAAGGTATTTGGGAAATCTGTAGTTTCTGCTCAGTTTTTCTCTGTAAACCTTAAAAATGCTCTAAAAATTGAAATCTGTTATATATATTTTAAAAACACTATAATGGTCTAACCTTATTATATGTGAGAGATAATGTGGTAATGGAGTTTCTTTACCAACAACAGTAACCATAAACAAACACCAGTGATTTTTTAAATCTCATGTGGCATTGATATTTGGCATGAAAAAGTAAATTTTAGAGCTCATTATTCATATTGTTCATGTTTCAGGTATCAAACATGAAAATTTACAATGTAAATACTAAAATTGACCATTGGTATGACACTATTCAATGTAGTTCTGAAAGAATCTGTGATCTATCAATAGCTAGGACACATCAACTCGGTGAACACTAAATTAACTTTGGTAATGGTTCCGAAATGGACTGTTCCTTCTGACTTTGTTCCTTGCCATTGCTTTCCTGTTGTCTGTTCAGCTAGCTTATATTTTTGCCAGTTTATTTGATGGTGTGATAAAAACGGATCTAAACACCCAAAATTCTCTTCTTCTGTTGTGCGCACGTCAAAAGTTTTAGATAGTAGTACATTTTTCTCACATATTTCCTACATGGACTTAAAGTACAAAGGCAAGCAAAGCCACTAGATCTGTAAAGATTTCACAAAACCTCAGCCTCTGAATTAATTCATCAAGCAAACTGAGTGATGATTCTTGCATTCCACACTATACTCCTGTCAGTCAGTGGCAGTGGTGAAATTTTTATAGTAGCCAGTCGCGTGGTCAGTAATAGAATGTTTACCAATGTTTTCTCCTGTTGGAGCATTCCCTTCTCCCTCACAGAGTGTGTACTTTGATGCTGCATGTGAATTTTCATTGTCAGATCTTTAAAAATATATATGTTATTATTGATTTTAGAGAGAAAGAGAGGAAGGGATAGGGAGAGAGAGAGAGAGAGAGAGATCCATCAGCTGCCTCCTGCACACCCTCTACTAGGGAATGAGCCTGCAACCTGGACATGTGCTCTGACTGGGAATCAAACCGGCAAACTATAGGTCCAAGGGATGTCGGGTACTAAGCCAACTGAGCCACACCGGCCAGGGCCACAGTCAGATTTAATTTTAGTTCATTTTCACTTTTCTAACAGTAATCTCAAGACTGTGAGAGGTGAGATGTCAATAGCCTGATTTTTACTCTCACCATATTCTGTTTCAAAACACCATCGTAACTTGGCAGGCATCATAGACTATCCTGCAAATTTTTATTGCATGAGTACATCCAGTAACTTTTAGCTCCATAAAAGGTGAACCCCAACGACAATTAATGATTGCCACTCTTCTTGTCGCGGCCTGACTTTATGAGAAAGTGCTCCAAGCATGGCCTTCGTTTTCCAGACAGGTGTTTCCTTCTGGTCAGACTTGTCATCATTATTTTGATGTTTTTCTTGTTATAAACGTTATTATTTCATCCCACTTGGGGGAGAGATAAATATAAACACAAACAATCACACCCATACACACACACACACACACACACACACACACACATATATATATATATATGAATAACATTTGTAAATAGGAAGGTCAGAGCACAGAAACTTAATTCACTAAAACTGCTATAATGTGATACTATCATAACACAAAGCATTACATTTCCACTTGTTATTGTAGAATCGATTTCCAGCCCATCAGGAGAGCACATGCTGACCATATGCACCCCAAGCCTTGCCCCGCATTTTACGAAGCACATTTACTCCCATGTTAATGAAGGGGACACACTTGGAATGATTCGCCCTAGGGGACTTGCACAGGCCTGAACTCGGGAGCAGATCGGGGCAGAGCTACAAGTTCCGTTCAAAGGCACATTTATAAGACATTCAAATATAGACACGTAGACATCAAGAGAAATGCTATTTCCAGGACTGAACTAAACCAAGCTGACAACAGCACAAGTCACTGCAACGATGGTCTCTTATAGGTTAAAATCGCGTGCAGGGCAAGTTGGAGAGCATGTTTATCATAGTTCTTTTTAAAACAGTGAAGTATATATACTTTAAAACGAAGCTAGGGCTTGTGCTTGTGGGGTCTTTGCCACAAGGCATAGCCTTGCTCCACTGATAACATGTGACACCGCAGGAAGGGAACGGAGCCAAATAAGGAGGAAAATGAAGCCCCCACCCCCACGAAGCAACTGTGAAACTGCACCTGGTACCAGCACGCAGAGGTGCAGAGAGAAGAAACGGTCTGAGAGGAGGAGCAGCATGAGCAGAGCGAGGCCCTGCCTACAGAATCTTCTCTGGGTGGGAAGCAGAGACCATAGGAGGAGGGACCCCAAGGACTGAAAGATCCTGCAGAGGAGGGGCAACTTGGCCGGAAGATGCAGGATTCTAGACATTTCTACCCTCTGTTGTTTGGAGGGAGTCATCTGAAATCCCTCCATTGCCACGTTCTTTCTCCACTTCGTAAGCTTGGGTGTGTATTTTCCAAACTCGTGTTCTGTGGGCCATCATTCCATAGGAAAACATTTTTGCCACCTGGGATTACTCCTAAGATAAACTAAATTAAATTAGTGCTTTTTTTCCCCTTACTGCAGGATATTAAGCCTTTACTATGCTAACCTTTCTTGAGAATTTCCAAGGGAGGATAGAATGTTATGTTATGTTTCCCATGTTCATTCCATTTTAAAAATTATTTATAGAGTACATGTGAATATCTCCCAAAACTCGTGTCTCACAGAACAGGGTCTGAGGCACACTGCAACTCCCAGAGGCCTCTGCTCCCAGTCACATGTAGCCGCTTGTCATTCACAATTCTCTTCACAGATGGGGAGGAGGATTGGATGTTGGGGAGCCAATCACATGGTCAACTAAACCTCTCAGAAGGAAATTGTTTACTATGGCTATTTTCCAGGAGAGAGAGAGGAATAGGACCTGTGTCAGGTAAGTTTGCATTGGAATGGAAATGAAAAATTAGGTGTAGGTTCTAGGCAGGCGTTAAATCAAACTATCAGAGAGGTATGTCCACTGGGTGCCTAGGCAACGAGGAATAAAAAGTGAGAGAGGAACATGTGAATACAATGTCATTTCCACATGCTGACCTGCGTGGAAGTAATTCTGAGAACTCTCCAGAACGTCCTTTATCAACGTCAAAGGTGGTTTTCTAGTTCCTCTCACATTTTTGTACCTTTACCCAGTACCCCTTGTTGATCTATATCCAAGTGCCTTATGGATGACAGGCTCTCATTAAGACTGGGATGAATTGTCTGAATGAGTGAGGGGGTGAATGAGAATGGTCCTAGGACAGATTATAAAATAAATACACAACATTTTTTTCAGGGATGGTTTCTCCTCTTCTTTCTATTATGAAAACTTTACACCAAGACATGTCTGATTCCACCTCAGAGAGCCCTTTTTGGGGGGGTGGGTAGTCATCTAGTACAAATCTTCACTGAAGAGCTGACACTAACTGTACGGTGGGCAGGATCTCTGGGCATCCAAGCCTTCCCAGACCGCTGCAACTTCACCATAAAAGAGAAAACCCAGTCTTAACCCAGCCCAGAGAACATACAAAACTAACATAAAAATTCCATAACTCATCTCCTTTGCTTCTACTTTCATTCCAGAAGACTCTCCAGGATTGTCCCAGACGGGACACAACCCCTGTGTCCTGGACAGGAATGTGGCCGCTTTGTGGGTGACTCCAGCACATGCCAGGGACAGAAAGCAGTGCATGTATCCAATTGAAACCACAGGGGGGAATTCTGGTGGTCAGGATGTAATTACCCAGCAATCTGCGCATTCATCTTCCAGGTCCCGTCTCCCCAGCCGATCCATAATCAAAGCACAGCATTATGGCTGTGCCAAGACAGATTCCAGACTAAGTGCTTTCATTTAAAAAGAAGACATTGTTGGCCAGACCTCCAAGTGATATAGATGAGAGAGGTGTCTGATGAAGTAAAAGGTTTAGGGGAAATGGTAAGAGATTTGTGCTTGTTGCTTGACTTTAAAGTATGCAGAAAAGGAGTACTCCAGGCGTCGTCTAAGAGGTTAAAAGGAGGAAAGGACAACTAGAGCCGAACCTCGCCTCCAGTCTCCTTGGGACTTCCTTTTTACCCTCCCTCTCCCTCTTTCCCCTCCTCCCAACCCCTTCCCTCTCTCCCTCTTTCTTTCTCCTTTTTTTATTTGATACTTGTACATCAGAATGGTGTTAAGGTTACAAAGATGAACAGGAATGGTTCCTGCTCTGAGTATATCCAATAATCCCCTTTCTCTTCCCTTCGCACTGAACTTACCTGAGCATCCTCCTCCGTTTTACCCTTCTCTACTTTTCTGACACTTTACATAACAGCCTGCAGTTCCTAGTGTTCTCCAGAGAAACAGAGCCAATAGGATGTGTATGTGTATGTGCATGTGCATCTCTATGTCTATGTCTATGTCTATCTCTATCTCTGTCTCTGTCTCTGTCTCTGTCGCTGTCTCTGTCTCTGTATCTATATCTATATCTATATATATTTTTTTTAGTGAGAGAGATTTCTAGGAATTGACTCACATGATTGTGGGAGCTGGTAAGTCCAAAATCTTCAGAGCAGGCTGGCAAGCTGGAGACCCTGGGAATAGTTGATGTTGTAGTTCAAGTCCAAAGGCTGTCTGGAGGCAGAATTTCCTCTTCCTTGAGGAGGTCAGTCTTTTTTCTCTTAAGGCCTTCAACTGATTCGGTGGGGCCCACCTACATTATGGAGAATAATCTGCTTTATGCAAAGTCTACTGATTTAAGTGTTAATCACATCTAAAAATACCTTCATGGTGACATCTGGACTGTTTTTGTTTTGTTTTGTTTTTTAATATATTTTATTGATTTTTTACAGAGAGGAAGGGAGAGGGATAGAGAGTGAGAAACATCGATGAGAGAGAAATATCGATCAGCTGCCTCCTGTACACCCCCTATTGGGGATGTGCCTGCAACCAAGGTACATGCCCTTGACCGGAATCAAACCCGGGACCCTTCAGTCTGCAGGCTGACGCTCTATCCACTGAGCCAAACCAGTTAGGGCTGGACTGGTTTTTTTCTTTTTATAACAGTCTGGGTACCATGGTCTTATCTAACTGATACATAAAATTAATCATCACACCATCACCAGGATCTTTCCTACATTCTTGTTGTGATTCTTCTCTGTAACTCATCCCACCTTTTGACCTTGCACAAATTTCTTACTAGATCATCACAACAGCTCTACAAAATAGGTACTATTATTATAATTATCTTCTCTCACCCAGATTGGTTAGGCACTTTACCCGAGGTCCAACAGTTGATGCATAATAGATCAGGGATTTAAACCAAGTCTGCCCAACACCAGAGCCTATGGAATTAACTCCTGGCCAGGCCGCCTCTTTTAATGTGCAGGATGGAATAGCCAAAAGCACCCCATCCTCCTCCCACCCCCAAGGGCCAGTTCCAGATTGTCAAAGTCCTCAGGCAGGAGAGGCTCAGCTGCCGGTGCTGTTGAACCCCATGGCACAGCACAGGGAACATCGGGTGGGCACAGCAGAGAATGCCAGCGAGCGCCTCCATGGGGTGTCCTCACCAGGACACATTCCTCTGGAGCACAGAGGGGCAGGGAAGTGCTGACCCAGCCAGGCCTGTGAGGGGCTCCCTGAACCCTGAGGCCAGACCACACCAAACCCACAGCAATGAGCTATTCTGCAGCCGTTTACTATCATTCAGTAGGAGAATGTTTAATGACATGAGCAAATGTTCACAATATACTAAATCGTAAAGCCAGTTCCTAGCAGTGTGTAAATATGTGTTCATAAGAAGTGGGTATTACATATTTACACATGTATAACATAACTACAGGGTGGGCAAAAGTGGGCTTACAGTTGTGAGTACACGAAGCAGTTTATTCTTGTATTATCATTTATTCATTACTGCATTATTTTCCATATGAACAACTGTAGACCTACTTTTGCCCCACCCTGTATGTACAAACATAGAAAAAATATATAGGCTCAGCAATAAAGTATGATAATGGGTGAGTTTTATTTTATTCTTTATGTTTTTCTGCAATTTCAAAATGTCCTATAAAGAAACATATTTTGTACAAGTGTACAAAATATTGTACATTTATAATGAGACATATAAAGATATTTTATACCTAAACATATAGACATTTTGTAGAAATGCACAAAATACTGTGCTTCTGTCATTTAAAAAACAGGGCAAATATGAAGGCATTTAGATATTAACTCTTTCTGGGCAATTTAATCCTCCATCAATCTATTTTAAAAATTAAATCCTACAAATACTGGGCTCAGACAGCTCTGTATTGAGATTATTGGTCACAGATGGGAAGTCAGTCCCTAAAGAGATAAGGTGCCTGCCCAGGGGTGAGCTCCAGCGCTCCCAAGAGGAACCTAATCTAACAAAGGTGTTTGGCCTAATGACAAGAATTTTTATTGCAAAATATTTTCCATTCTTTAATCACAGCCTAATGCAGAGGAACTTCAGATGCCTGTCATGGTGCTTTCCATTTTAAATCTCTGCCTCCCTCTCATTTTAGTCTCCATGGCGTTCCTTTGCTTTGCAAACAGTAAAGAAAAGGCTGGGGGTGGTAAAAGTTGTTGTCAAATTGTCACCGGTTTTATGAAGCCCTCAGATTGTATTAGTGTGACTGAGTCTTTAACCAACATTTCAGGATTAGGGCAACAAATGAGAACTCTCTCCTTTGTGAAGAAAAAAAAAAAACTTATTCCAATTAACTTCCATGAATTCAAATATTTTGGGAAATCTTTGTGTGAAATTACTCTTAGAGGCTATTGATATCCCTTTAAATGACACCTAAGAAATAATCATCTCACGTATTGTACTCTTTATACATTGTCCCATTTGTCTGCAAAACATTCCCAATACTTTGCATTACTTCCATGGCACGAAGAAACCAAGGCCCTGAGCTGTAAAGTTCCTTGCCAAGAACACATAGTTGGCAAATAAAAAAACAAAACAGAACAGAACTTCTGGTTCCAAGTAAAGGGCTCCTTCCACCTCACAACATGTACTCTATGTCTTTGAAAATGGCTTCAGTTTTTGGAAAGAGCTATCAGTCACTTATACCAAAGTCTGGTGAATTAAGAGGATCTTTAATCAATGACTAATGAAGAGATGTTGCATGTGCACTGTACGTAGATTGGTCCATGTATGTACTATTTGAGGAGATTATCAGATGAACAACTAGTGGTCCCTGCTGTCATCAAATTGGGTAATGCTAATCTTTGGGCAAAAACTGAGCTGTCACTTTATGTAACAAGACTGACTGGTGTGTGTGTGTGTGTGTGTGTGTGTGTGTGTGTATTAAACTTGCTTTGAAGGTCTCCATTATATCCATCTCCTTGAGGTACCAGGGAGTTTTTAGAGTTAGACAATGTATGATTACATACAGACAAAAGACTGATTTCAGATTGATTTTACAAAGCATCTATAGTGATATCACTGAACAAGTAATCTGAAACACTAAAATGATGCTGTTGTGTGTTGATGCATGTACCTGCTAGTCAGGACACATGACTATCAAACCTTACTGTTGCTTCTCATTACCATCTTCAGAGTCAAATTGAGGATTGACATTCAGATACCATAAGTCCTATATTCTATTTGACCTTTATCTCCCTTTAAAATATATTACCTTTAGCTTGAAGAGAGTTTTCTTTTGTTAATTGGTTTTTGCCATAAATATATTGCTTAGGAACTATTTAACAAAGCATTGATATGTGCTGTGGTTCCTTCCTGGGCATATCTTCATATTATTACACTAGAGGCCTGATGCATGAAATTCATGCACTCTGGGCGGGAGCTCCCTCAGCCTGGATTGTGAGAGGGTGCAAGCCAGGCTGAGGGACACCACCAGTGCACGATCGGGGCTGGGGAGGGATGCTGGAGGTTGGCCAGCTGGGGAGGGCTCCATGGCTTGTCTGGCCTGTCCCACTCAGTCCTAATCGGCTGGACCACAGCAGCAAGCTAACCTACAGGTTGGAGCATCTGCCCCCTGGTGGTCAGTGCACATAATAGCGACTGGTCAACTGGTTGACGGTCTGCCCCCTTGTGGTCAGTGCATGTCATAGCAACTGTTTGACTCGTCGACTGTATGCCCCCTGGTGGTCAGTGCATGTCATAGCGAGCGATTGAGTGGCCTTAGCATATCATTAGCATTTTACGCTTTGATTGGTTGAATGGATGACTGGACACTTAGCATATTAGGCTTTTATTATATAGGATTCTGGCTTATAATCACTTATATTTGGAGTGACTTTTCAGAGGGCCCCTAGGACGATTTTGTTCAAAGTCAGAAAATTCAGTAGACCGTGAATGAAACAGCAGGATTCTTACAGGCTAAGTAGTATCAAAGTAGATGGATATAGACCAAGGAGAAATGATTCCTATGCACCAATCATCAAAGAAGGTGTTCCCTAAAAATGTATACACACACTTTGAATAATTATAAAGGCGGTGTTTATTAAAATACATTTCATTTTCAAAATTGAGCTAAAGTGTGTATACATTTTGGAAGGATTCCTTACTATTTCTTAGGAATAGATTTAAATTTAAAGTAACTAGTAAATTTTACACTGGAGTACTTAAAAATCTAAAGGTTATTTAAAAAGCGTCTTGATTCTTACTAGTTGAATTCATTAACTACTACTCTTGTAGCTTCTAAGCTTCTAAATCCAGGCAGTATAGCAGTGGTTCCCAAAGCAGCCCTGTGATAAAGTTTTCACTAGTTCATGGAACAATGAGAAAAATTAATGCATATAATATAATGAAATCATATTATAAATAAATGTACAGGTATATTTACTATGAATTGGTTTGTATTAGTTAAGCTAAATAATAATGTATCTCTAGCAAACAGCCCCCAGTATAGTAGCTTAATAAAATAGAGGTTTATTTCTCAGTCCTGTCACAGTTCATGAAGGTGACAACTGTCCCATTGGTCATTCTGGGACTTGAACTCCTTCCATTCAGGGACTCTGCCATCTTCCAGGACATGGGAAAGAAGGGTGGAAAGGGCACACTTGCTCTTAGCCCCTGGCCCACAGGTGGCATGCATCCCGGTGCACCTCCATTGGTGAGAACTAGTCCCATCGTCCTGCCTAACGTGTGGGGGCTGAGAAATACAGTCCTGCAGCATCTCATGGAAGGAAAGAACAGATATTGGCCAGAAACATAGGCCACAGGTTGAGGTTATCTAATAACCTTTCCTGGAAAGAAGTCTCTCTCATTCTTAGTTAATTTTCTTACCTTTTTTTAGATGTAAAAAGTCCTTTCTTTTGTGGAAAAGTGATGATAATAGATGGTAGGGTTGTTGTTGTTTTAATGCTCTTATTTGGCACAATCAAACATTGTCAACCTTTCATTGGCTCCACACTCCGTAATTGAAAAAAAAAATTATCCTGGCTCATGGATTCTTAAAGCTTTGGACCACTGGCTCATAGTATTCAAATACCAAGAAGCTTTTCCCGGATCTAATGTCTCACTTCATAAAACTACTTCTGTCTTTGACTCACAGAGCATTTGGCCACAAGTACCTTTAGTTTTTAGCTTTTGCTCCTGTTTTTTTAATTCCTTTTATTGTTGTAAAATACTATAACATAAAAGTTACCATCTTAACCATTTTTGAGTGTACACTTCAGTGGTATTGAATATGTTCATAATGTTGTGCTACCATCGCCACCATCCATCTCTAGGACTCTTTTCATCTTGCAAAGCTGACACTCTGTACCCATTAAACATTAATTTTCTCTTTCCCTCTTTCCCCTGAGCTCCTGGCAACCGCCATTGTACTGTGTGTCTGATTTTGACTATTCTAAGTACCTCATACCTCATATAAGTAGAATCATACCATATTTATCTTTTTGTGACTAGCATATTTCACTTGGAATAATGTCTCAGGTTTCATCAATGTTGTACCATATGCCAGAATTTCTTTCCTTTTCAAGGCTGAATAATACTGTATTATATGCATATACTGTTTTGCTTATCTATTCATTCATCAGTTGACACTAGGGTTGCTTTCATATTTTAGCTATTATGAGTAAAGCTGCTCTGAACATGGGTATTCAAATATCTCTTTGCTTTCAATGATTTGGGGTGGAATTGCTAGATCAAATGATAGTTCTATTTTTAAGTTTTTTAAAACCACTGTATCTTTTCCCACAGCTGTTGTACCATTTTACATTCCCACCAACAGTGCCTAAGAGTTTCAATTTCTCCACATCCTTGTCAACACTTGCCATTTTCTGTGTGTTTTAAAAACAATAGCCATATGAAAGAGTGTAAGGTAGTATATCATTGTAGATGTTTAAACTCTATTTTTGATTTATTTATTTCAGAGAGGAAGGGAGAGGGAGATAGATAGAAACATCAATGATGAGATAGAATCATGGATCAGCTGTCTCCTGCATGCTCCCCGCCCCCCCCCCCCCCCCCCCCCCCCCCGCCACTGGGGATGGAGCCCGCAACCTGGGCATGTGCCCTGACCTGGAAACAAACTGTCACCTCCTGGTTCCTAGGTTGATGCTCAATCACTGAGCCATAACGGCTAAGTGATTGTAGTTTTGATTTGTATCTCCCTGATGATTAGTGATGTTGAGCATCTTTTCATGTGCTCGTGGGCCATTTGTATATCTCCTTTGGAGAAATATTAGTCAAGTCCTTTGCCCATTTTTTAAGTTGTTTTTGGTTGGTTTTATTGTGTTTTAGGAGTTCTCTATATATTCTGGATATTAATCCTTTATCAGATATATGATTTGCAAATATTTTCCCATTCTGTGGATCACCTTTTCACTCTGTTGATAGGGACTTTTGTGGTACAAATTTTTAAAATTTTCATGGAACCCAATCTGTATATTTTTTTTATTTTCCTGCCTGTGTCATTGGTGTCATATCCAAGAATTCACTGCCAAATCCAGTCATGAAGCTTTTTGCCCTATGTTTTCTTCTAAGAGTTTTATAGTTTAGGTCTTACATTTAGGTATTTGGTCTATTTTGAGTGAATTTTTACATATGTTATTAATACGGGTACTTACCTAATACATATACTTTTTGAAATTGCAAGACATTTTTCTGATATTCCTTCTACAAACCCCTACAGCTACATATGTGCAGGAAGACCAAAAATATGTACATACAAACAAACAAATAAATCCTACTCTTTCCCCCCCATTTTTTGATTGGTAGGGTTAAACACATCTTCGAACATTTTCCATTCAAATCATTAAATGTCTTGATTTCAGGAACATCATATTTGCAAAAGCTTTCCTAATAACTATTATTGCTTCAGTACAAGCAGCTGTTACTGATGGAAACTTGTTAGTCATGTTACTATCCTCTGCTAAAGTGGTTCCTTTGGGATGGTCTTCACCTGTCATTAAAGAAATGTGTTGCACAGTTTTCAGCATGTAGTGGGTGCTCATTACATGTGGAAAGAAGGATGGTCATCTTCTTCTTATGGTCTGGCAGGTTGACTATTATGCTATTGTGTGTGTGTGTGTGCGTGTGTGTGTGTGTGCGTGTGTGTGTTTGCCATCCCTTTACTATTTATATTTATAACTCTGTAAGTTGCTTTTCTATTCAAAACAGTCTTAAGTACATTTCCATCCAATATCTTACAACTGACCCTAGAAATCACTCTTTGGTTGGTCAGTTGGTTTAAAGATTTGTCAAGTCCAAATTGACAATTTGTAACACTTATTTTCAATTCCCAAAGATCATTGATTTGTCTCTGCATTGGATCATAGAAAAAAAAAGCACACACTTCAACTAACCCATTCATTTCTTTCTACTCCCCCAATACAATAAAAATAATAGCTCTCTGGTTTTATGAGTCTTCTGTGTTCCAGAAAAAATGTTGGATGCTTGACACACACGTGTTATCTGATTTAATATTCACTGCAACTCTGTGGGTGGGTGTTATTGGCTCCAAATTATAGATAAGGCACCTGAGGTCCAGTGAAGCACTCCTCAATAATTAAAAACATAATCTTACTTTCATGAGCACTTGAAAATGGCCCCATAGGCACTTATATCCTGCAGTGTGGCTTTGAGGTCAGGTGAATGTGAATTAGAATCCTAGCCCTGCCGCTGACGTTGGTGGGACTTGGGACAAGTTGCTTACACTCTCCTCGGACTGTTTCCCTGGTGGAATATTCCAGTGGGGGCCAGGCATTCTCATTGGTGACTATGGAGAGCAGAAGAAAGGTGCCATCATGGAGTGTGTCGTTCTGGGTCCACTCCTCCCCTCTCCAGAGTACTCTGGGAAGGTCAAGTTCACAAACTCCCCAGTCTCACTATCCCCAAAAAGCCTCTTCCTGGGAGCTGGGGTTTGGTCATGACTTCCTATGAGTGGCTCGAGTTCTAAGAGGACATGAACTTCTCAGGCTTCCTGAAATACGTTCCAGAATGACTTTCCAGGGCAAGAAGGTTTCAGGAGCCCTCAATGCTAAATTGCAATGGGTTGAGCATCTCCACCTACTTTTCTGCAAAGGGAACTCTTTGCTGGATAGCTGTTACCTCTGCACTATGGCTGTATCCTAGGCCCTGGATCCCTGGAAGCATTCAAAATGTTACCATATAGTATTTGCTAAGGTGAATTTAGCCATTAATTACAAAAGGAAAAGGTGTTGGAAGGCCCATAGAAAGCTGATGCAGCAAAGGGCTCTTGCAAGCTTGCAGTCCTCCATCTGAGAGGTTTCTGTAGAAACATTCATTACTCCTGCAGGTTCTTGGTTGTAAATATTTAAAAGTCTTAGCACACAGAGTGCCAAATTTGTCTGCTGGCTCTGCAAATAAAACTACCCATTATTTTCCCCCTTAGAACTACACATTTCCTAATTTATACATGCCCCAAATCACGCTGCTCCTGCCTTTTACAGAGGCCTGCTGCTCCCTGGGGTGACCTCAAGTGAGTCAGCTGCAAAAGAGACGGATGTTTTTATCTGCATGCAGCTTGTTCTCCGTCCTCGATCTCAGAGAAACGGCTTTAGTGGGAGGTCAGGGCTCTGCTAGAGGTAGGGGTGGGGAGGGGACAGTTGCTTTTGGAACCAGCCCCTCCACAGCCCCTTCTGACCTGCTCCATGAGTTCTGTGAAGGGTGAGGGTCTCCTTTCTCAGGAAGCTTTTCTCTTACCCTAGTAACACCTGAGGCCATGTGTGCACACCAGCATTAATACATTTCGGAGGGGGGAGGGGCAATAGGCAAAAGAAAAGAAAATACACCTTTGCCCAAGGCCTGAAGAATGTTCTAGCTGTTTCTCACCCACATTTCTTCTACTTATTTGCTAGCCCCCTGCACACTGTGGCTTAGAAGAGGGAGCAATGCTGGCATCAAACTCAACTTCTCTACATTGAATAACCACTAGAACAGCGGTTCTCAACCTGTGGGTCGCGACCCCTTTGGCAGTTGAACGACCCTTTCACAAGGGTCGCCTAAGACTATCCTGCATATCAGATATTTACATTACGATTCATAACAGTAGCAACATTACAGTTATGAAGTAGCAACGAAAATAATTTTATGGTTGGGTCACAACATGAGGAACTGTATTTAAAGGGCCAGAAGGTTGAGAACCACTACACTAGAAGGAAGCAGAGAAAAAAGAACTAGCTGAGTCTCATTTGTAAGCGAGGGGATGGACCACATCAGTGGTTTTGAAACCTAAGTCTAAAAATCATCGGAGGTGCTGGTGAAATTGCAGACCGCTGGGCCCCATTTCCAGGCCTTCTCGTTCATTAGCTTCAATTCCCCCGCAGATGGCATCCAAGCTAGTTAGAGGGGTAACCCTGGTGATCACTTAGTCCACCCCAGCTGATACATCCCAAGTTTTATATCTCACTGATACCCTCCATTTCTGGCCTGGGCCTAAACAGCCAACCTTCATCAGACCCTTAGCCAGTCACTTGCTGTGTGATGTAACCTGGGCTTCCTGGTCATGTTCCTGACCACACAGTCTTCCTCGGTGGCAACTCAAAGGTCCTGTGTTCTTCCTCTGTCGTCACAAGCATCGCAAAAGCAAGGTAAGGAGAAAGAAGAGAAGCCGGTTTTGAGCTGAGTGAAAAGGCTCTTTGATCCATCTTTCTCCCACCACTGCCTGATCTCCAACCCACCTCCTCCTCTAATTGGCACATTTTCCATTTTTTTTTTTTTAAAAATTCTTTAATAAATAGAAGCACCGTCACAATGGAGCTAAACAGAGTCTTGAGAGAATCTGGTCCAACCTCCTTACTCTCCAAATAGGCAAGTATGGGAGAAACTTGCCCTTTAAGGGACTTGCTCAAGGTCACACACACACGCAGCCAGCAAGGGCAAGGGCCCTGGCTCCAGCACTTAAACTTTAACTAGCATGCTTGCATAGATTTGGTGAGAAAGCAGTGCTAAGAGTGGAAGAAAGGCTGGCATAACTATGCTAGGAAGATACAAGTAGAGTTCAGGGGCAAGACTATCCTCATGCTATTTTTGTAACTTGTCATTTTATTCTTCTGTCAGGTAACAGGTGAAAAAGAGGCAAAGCCACGTGCTGTCTTGACTATTGAGAAGCACTTTGGGATTAAAACCCAGATTGTTGGGTTATTTGGCTTTTATCACTTCATTCTTTCCCATGACTCACAAGAGGAGACAGGCAAGCAAGGGCAGGACTGGGGACCCTGGAAGGCTCCACAGCCTGGGGTACTACTTCTGATTCTGCCTCCTCCTAACTGTATTGGGCACAGAACTTCCCTTCTCTGGGCCCATTTCTTCATCTGCAAATTGGGCAGAGGTTTGTTCCAAGTGATTGCTGAGTCTGCTTCTAGTCCTAAGATGGGCCGTGTGTCCCACTAATGAGCTGGTGGGGTATTTGTGTAGATCTCTGTGTGGCTGAGGTTGATGGTAAGTTGATGGTCACCTGCATTTCTATTGACTGGTTTTGTATAGAGTCATACCTCCACTCTCATGAATGGTGAGGACCTTTACAGCCCTTGTAACTCCCCTCAGGGTCTAGAGCAGTATTTTTCTAATGACAGGTATTAGTAAATACTGCAGAGTGTCTGTGCACAGGGCTAGAGCCAGATGGGGACCCCAGAGTCTCGATAAGGCTGCCCCTCTGTAGAGCTCCTCTCACTATCCTCCTATCTAACAAGCCACCCTGCAGTTTAGGGGGCACAAGGATTAACAAACAGATCTGAGTGACCCTGTGACCCTGTCATCTCACAGTGACTAGACAAAAAGGCAGCCTATCTCCCTGATTCTTGTGAGACTGCTCTTCCCAGCCTGGTCAGATATCTGGCTGGTGGGAAAGTATTGGTCATCTTGATTCTTGCTTGGGTTGTCTGGGCTGCCTCAGGGTTTCCTTGATAAAACAAAAAGTGTTCAGTCTCTTAAAAATATCTCCCTGTCTCTACTCTTGACAAAAAATAAGTGACTTCATCACCAACAGTTAATCAATTCCAGCTCTTCTCCAACGTGGGTATCTCCTAACTTTCTAGGTTTCCATCTTGGTTTCAGAAAGCTGCCAAATGGTCCCTACAGTGATGTCTGGTGATGGCTATGTCAGAGGAAATGGACATAAACCACCACGTAGGAGATATTTCTGGTCACACGTTTCAACTTCCCAGTGGATGACATAACAGTCGGGCTTGTGACTGCCAAAATGTTCTGGGGGCTGTGCCACCTAGAGGCTCAGGAACTTTGGACCTCTGGTGTCTAGTTCAATGGTTCAAAACTGGGCTAAATACTTTGATCCATGGATGGGCCAGTGAGCTTGGCTTAATTTAGTTGCCCAAACCCAACCACTAACTCTATACTTGGTGAATTTTGTGTAATTATTAAAAAGGAAAACAAAAAAAGAGAGGTTGTGCCTCCACTTTTGTCAAGCTATTGTACTACCCCAAGGCAATTTGAAATGCTAACATCGATTGTGCAATGAGATGTAGGAAGGCGGAATTATGAAGATGGGTGTCAAAGGCCAAGACTATATACAACTCAATAAACCATTTGTTCCAAAGGAAAGAACAGTTCCTACTTCTTCTGTGCTGTCATTTAGATGATGTCCAGGTAAAATTCTGCTTCAACAAACACCGTTGTAAATATGCAAGTTTTCTGTTTCATGTATCTCATGGGCAGCAGTTCTTTGTTGCCTTAGTCCATTCGGGCTGCTATTAAAAAAAATATGATAGCCCCGGTGGCTTTTAAGCACAGAAGTATATTTCTTGCAGTACTTGGAAGTCCAAAATCAATACGTCAGCAGATTTGGTGTCTGGTGGGAGCTCACCTTTTGGTTTACAGATGGCTGTTGTTTTTCTGTGTCCTCATTTGGTGGATGGTGTAACACGTTCTTTGAGGCACTAATCCCATTCATGAGGGCTCCACTCTCATGACCTAATCACTTCCCAAAGGCCTCACATCCAAATACCATCACACTGGCAATAGGATGTAACATATGAGTCTGTGTGTGGGGGTGAGGGTGGGAGATACAAACATTTAGTATTTAACAAGAATCATTATTTCAACAAACTAATTATGTTCCTCTTTTAGATATGTTTTAATTATGTTCCTCTTTTCTTTCTCACTAAAGTAACCAGTGTTTACTGATAGAAGCAAGTAGATCAGTGTTCAGTTTAGTTGTGTCTGACTCAGGGCTTTCTTGGTCTCCAGGAAGCAGCAATTCTTTGTAATTTATCTCTCTTCACACCCCAGATCCCATCACTTACATAAAGCCCCAAACAATTGAACCACACTTTTGTGCCAGGCTGTCACAGTGCTCTCCTTCCCTGACAGGTTGAGCACACAATCTCTTTAATTCCTTATTCCTTTCAGACCATGCATTGTTGTCTGGTGGTGAATTGTTTATGCATTCCACCAAAACAGCCAACAGAACATTTAAATGAAGTTGGTTCATTTTTTTTTGCTGATTTCCACCCTTGGAAGAGGAAGGTCTGTGAACTGGTTGTGCCTTGGGTTCCTCACTTGAAGACTTACAACATCAGCTCTTGGAATTTCCAGTTTCCCAGAACTACCTGCAAATTTTAGACATGCCTGCCTCCACAGTCATGTTCCTTAAAATAAATCCCTCTATGTTTGTCTCTATACTGGTTCTCTTTCTCTGGAGAATCCTGACTATTGCAGTATGTATTTGTTAAGAGTTTACTGTACTACAGACTTATGAACAAGAAAAGGAACATGAGGCCAAAGGCTGGAGAGGAACAGGAAAATGGCTGAAAATATGTGGTTGGTAGACAGAGATTGAATGACTAGGAAGGGAACTACATGCCACTATTTTAAAAATAATGATTTCTACATTTATTATGCACCTGGGTACCATATGTGCGTAGAAATATTTTAACGTAATTGGATATCCTTAAATTTTAGAGATTCTCATGTAAATATCAAACTTTAAAGTAGAGTGGGATTAAGATATTGAAAAGGGGATTTAGGCCAACATAAAGCACATATAATAAAGTGTATTTATATTTTATAGGGGATTTTCTGGAATCTTTAGAATCTTATGGGACTGGGTTAAGTCCCTGGGATTCCTAAACCCTTAGGAGTCCTCAAACTATTTTCAGTATTTTTAAAAGTTGCATTGAAGTCCTACCCCTGCCTGCTAAGCCTGCACAGGCTCATCAAACTGTCAAATTTTGTTTGCTTTGAGCTAGAATTCTATTAACCCCATGCGATGACATTGGTTATCCTTTGCTGCTCAATGACTCTATTTGGTAATTGCACATATCTTTGATTAATTTTTAAAAAATGGAAACATAGCTCAACTAATTAACAACTATAAGATTTAATTGCAAAATCTTTTGAGACAAAGGGGGCCCAAGAGGTAGAGAAAAGGAAGGAGGTAATGAAAGGAGTTCCTGGTCATGAAAAGGCAGAGATCCTCAGTTTGGACGATTGCTGAGCTCCGCCAAGGCCCAAGAGCTTGGTGAAGGCAGCCCAGTAGCTCATTAACCACTGGGCTTATGGTGGCCAAATGCTAAGTGCCTTGGGACTGTTTCTTCACCTGGACTCGAGCTCACACCCAGGCAGCACTAGGGAGATGGCTCAGAGAAGCCACCTGCACAAGCCAGAGCGTCCAGGTGGGAGGCCACGTGCTGGGACAGCAATGGCAGCAGTTCTGCTCCTTAGTCTTGACTGCGGGAGGTTGGAAGCAACAACCCTAAGCCCTGAACCCCAGCTCTGTCCCTCACGAGGTCTGTGAACTGTTTGTGCCTCAGTTCCCTCACTTGTGAGATAATGATGATGATGTGTTCTAGAGTTGTTATAAGGATCAATAATTTCACATAGAAAGTACCTAGAACAGTACCAGGAACAAAGAAGCCCCCAAGGAAAGTATGTTCTTGTTTTATGCCAAGCATTTTGTCAAGCATTTTGTGTAGACTTTCTCCCAGTCCCTTGGACAATCCCTCAAGGTAGGTACTACTATTACCTCCATTTTACAGATGAGAAAACTGATGCTTAGAGAGGTTAAGGAACTTGTCCAAAATCACCCAGCTCATCAGCAGCAGAAGCTGGACTCAGACAAAGCCTTGATATTGCCAACTGCCATTGCCTGCCTCAGTGGGGTGAAGGGTGTGCCTGTGGGGGACACCAACTTGCCTCACTCACTCTGTGCCTTTGAGCAAGTCACCCAGCCTTCCCAAGCTTCCATTTTTTAATATGTAAAACTAGAGGGGCATGTCCCAGTTTTGATCATATATTGTGGTTATGTATGATGTTATCATTGGAAAAAGTAGGGTGAGAGATACACAACAACCCTCTGCACTAATTTTGCAACTCCCTTGAAGCTTCTAAAATGATTTCAAAGTAGAAAGTTTAAACACTACTGCAGGGATATGCTACTTGGCACTTTTCTTGGTGTCAGGCACTGTATGTTTTGCACATGAGGTGATTTATTTGATTTCTAGAAAGTGAAATGTGACCGGTATTGAGCAGATTGCTCCATGTGACATGAAAAACAAATCTCTTTTTACAAAGTCTCTCAATTTAAATAGCAAAAGTATATAATGTGGATGATAGAAACATTTCATTTTTTAAAGTACATTTTCATGATATTAAATTTTTTATATTAAAAAATCCCTCATAGCAACAGAGTAAAAAAGAAAAATCACATGATCATATCAATAGATGCAAAAAAAGAATTTGGCAAAATCCAACACCCATTCAAAATAAACACTTCAGTAAACTGGGGATAGATGGGAACTTTTTCAACTTGCTAAAGACTATCTACAAAAATCATACTGCTTACATTATACTTAATAGTGAGAAGCTCAAGGCTTTCCCTAGATCAGGTACAAAGCAGAAATGTCCCCTGTCATCACTCCTTTTCAAACATCCTGAATAAATGGAGAGGTATTCCATGTTCATAGATAGAAATACTTAATATTATCAAGATGTTTGTTCTTCCAAACTCAATCTATAGACCCAATGCAGTCCCAATCAAAATCCCATCAGTTATTTTATGGGTATCAACAAACTGATTTAAAGTTTATATGGAGAGGCAAACAACCCAGAATAGCCTACGATACTGAAAGGGAAGAACAAAGTTGGAGGACTGATGCTTAACCTATAAAGCTACAGTAATTAATACAGGGTTGTATGAACAAAAGAATAGATGAATAGATCCATGGAACAGAACATAAAGCCCAGAAATAGACCCCCAAAGATATGGTCACCTGATCTTTGACAAAGGACCAAAGGCAGAACAAAGAAGCAAAGACAGTCTCTTCAATAAATGCTGTTGGAGGTCAATGGGGGTGAGGGGTTGGGGGTGGGAAGGAGACTCATGTAATACTTTAAACAATAAAGAACTTACATTTAAAAAAATGCTGGTGGGACAACTGAACATCCACATGTCAAAATATGAATCTATACACAGGTCTTAGAGTCTTCACAAAAATTAACTCAAAATGGATCATAGACCTAGATATAAAACACAAAACTATAAAACTCCTAGAAGATAGGAGAAAACCTAATGACCTTGGGTATGTATGCCTTTTTAGACACATCAAAGACACAATCCCTGAAAGAGGTCATTGATAAGCCAAACTTTATTAAAATTTAAATCTCCTGCTCTGTGAAAGATAATGAAAAGAGGATTAGAAGACAAGTCGCAGATTAAAAGAAAATATTTGTAAAAGAAACATCTGATAAAATCTTTGTTATCTAAAATATACAAAGTACTCTTAAAAATCAATAAGAAAACCCCCCAAAGGAGAAACCAAGATGGCGGCATAGGTAATCACCTAGACTTGCTGCCTCTCACAACCACATCAAAATTACAACTAAACGGCAGAACAACTACCACCCAGAACCACGAGAAAGCTGGCTGAGTGGAAATTCTACAACTAGAGAGGTGAAGAAAGCGCATTGAGACCCGTAATATGTTCGGAGGCGCAGAAAGTGCTGGCACCTGGATGTGCTGCTAATTAAACCGGGAGGGAGATACAAGCTCCCGCTTGCTCTGAATTCCAGTTACGGGCGAGACTCTGGGGGACCCAGACACATACGGGGAGAAACTGGACTGTCTGGCATTAGGACAGGAACGTGAGAGCGGCTTACTCTTAGAGGTGCTCGCAGCAATCATTGTTCCTGCACGGGCGCGTGGGACGCGGAGAACCAAGGACTTCTTGGAAACCATTGCTGTTTGCTCCACCCTGGTGATTCTCAGAGACCCCGCCCCTCCCAATTTACAACCCCACCCAAGCTGTGGGCATCGGCTTTTGCATATGAATGGCCTGTCCTTTCGCCTAAAACAAACTGCAGCTGGGTCAGAGAGCCCCAGAGATTCCAAAAGAAGGCCCACTACCTGGCAGCAGGAGCGGCCTTGCTTCACAGCTGGGCCTCGTCTGGGCACTTCCAAACCCATACAAAGAGGAGGAATCTGCAGATGTCTCTGTAGCTCCTGCTTGGCAGCCCCAGACCGTGGCTGACCTTGCACCTCCTTGGAGATGATAACGGATTACAACTCTTTACATCCATAGAGACACACTCAAGGGCAGACTCAGTGAGCATCAAAGCCCTACTGAAGCAAGTCCTGCCCCATAAGGGTGTCTCCTGCACAACAGATCTTCCAGTGTAGACACAGCTGATCACCACAGCCAATTGGCCTGGAGGTCATTTCCTCCCAGTGATACCAATAGCAATCAAGGCTTAACTACAATAAGACTGTGCAAACATCCCACAAAGGGGTGCACCAAGAGCATCCACCTCAAGTGACTGGGGAGGCTGAGCCACTGGGCCCTATAGGACACCAACCACACAAGGCCACTCTGTCAACTCAAGGAGACTTAGTAGCTACTCTGTACATAGAAACAAACACAGGGAAGCAGCCAAAATGCGGAGACAAAGAAACAAGTCACAAATGAAAGAAATGTATAAAAGCAAACTACTGGATATAGAGTTCAAAACCACAGTTATAAGGTTAATCAAGAATCTTCTAGAAACCTCTGAGAAATTTAGTGAGACCCTCAAGGATATGAAAAAGGACCCATCAGAAATTAAGCATACACTGACTGAAATAAAGAATAATATACAGAGATCCAACAGCAGACTAGAGGATCCCAAGAATCAAGTCAAAGATTTGAAATACAAAGAAACAAAAAACACCCAACCGGAAAAGCAAAAAGAAAAAAGAATCCAAAAATATGAAGATAGTGTAAGGAGCCTCTGGGACAACTTCAAGTGTACCAACATCTGAATTATGGGGATGCCAGAAGAGAGAGAGCAAGATATTGAAAACATATTTGAAGAAATATTGACAGAAAACTTCCCCTACCTGGTGAAAGAAATAGATTTATAAGTCCAGGAAGCTCAGAGAACCCCAAACAAGAGGAATCTAAAGAGAACCACACCAAGACACATCATAATTAAAATGCCAAGGGCAAAAGACAAAGAGAGAATCTTAAAAGCAGCAAGAGAAAAACAGTTAGTTACCTACAAGGGAGTACCCATATGACTGTCAGCTGATTTCTCAACAGAAACTATGCAGGCCGGACAGGAGTGGCAAGAAATATACAAAGTGATGAATAGCAAGAATCTACAATCAAGATTACTCTACCCAGCAAAACTATCATTCAGAATTGAAGGTCAGATAAAGAGCTTCACAGATAAGAAAAAGCTAAAGGAGTTCATCACCACCAAACCAATATTATATGAAATGCTGAAGGGTATTCTCTAAGAAGAGGAAGAAAAAGGTAAAGATAAAAATTATAAACAACAAAGTGACAACAAATACATATCTATCAACAAGTGAATCTAAAAATCAAGTGAATAAAAAAATCTGAAAAACAGAATAAACTGGTGAATATAATAGAATCAGGGGCATAGAAAGGGAGTGGACTGACAGTTCTTGGAGGGGGAAGGGGGGTGTGGGGGTACAGGAAGAGATTGGACAAAAATCTTACACCTATGGTGAGGACAATGGGGAGCATAAGGGCATGGGGTGGGTGGGAACCTGGTGAAGGGGAGCTATGGGGGGGGGGGGGGAAAGAGTAACAACTGTAATAATCTGAACAATAAAGATTTATTTAAAAAAAGAAAAAAAGAAAACCCCCCAACCTGATTTAAAAGCGGTCCAAAGATCCTAACAGACACCTCACCAAAAAAGATATGCAGATGACAAGTAGCATATGAAAATATGCTCCACATCACATGTCCTCAGGGATATGCAATTTAAAACAAGACATTATCAGTTAGATAGCAAATGCGAAGCCACAGGAACTCTCCTGCACTGCTGGAGGGAATGCAAAATGGCAGAGCTACTTTGGAAGACAGTTTGGTGGTTAAAACTAAACATCCTCTTACCATATGATCTGCCAATTGTGCTCCTTGATATTTACCCAAAAGATTTGAAGACTTATGTCCACACAGAACCCTGCACACACCTGTTTATAGTAGCGTTATTGCCAAAACTAGGAAGCAACCAAGATGTTCTTCAGTAGATAAATAGGTAAATAAACTGTTGTATACCCAGACGATGTTAATATTAGGCAACACTAAAAAGAAATGAGCTATCAAGTCATGAAACAACATGGAGGAAACTTACATGAATAGTATTAAGTGGAAACAAAAAACACAATCTGAGAAGGCTACATACTGTATGTTCCAATTCTATGACATTCTGAAAAAAGCAAAACTATGGACACTATAAAAAGGTCAGTGGTTGCCAAGGGTTGGGGAGCAGCGGGAGAGATGAACAGGCAGAGCACAGAGAATTTTTAGGGCAATGAAAATACCCTGTGTGACATTATACTGATACATATATGTCATTATACATTTGTCCAAATCCATAGAATGCGCAGCACCAAGAATGAACCCTAAGGTAAACTATGGACTTTGGTTGATTATGACACGTCAGTGTAGGTTCATCCTTGGTAACCGATGTACCATTCTGTTGAGTGATGTTGATAATGGGGAAGGCTATGCATTGCTGGAGCAGGGGGTATATAAATGGAAAATTTCTGTACATTTCTTTCAATTTTGCTGTGAACTTAATACTGCTTAAGAAAAAAATAAAGTGTTTAAAAAGGAAAACAGCCTAGAGAGCTGAATGCAGGATGTCGAAGGGCCCTTCCCAGGGCAGACCACTGTCTGCAATGAAACAAGCCTCTCCGGGTAGAGTCTCTCCCAGCAAAGGCAGGGGTTCTGTGCACGCCCGGCCCAGGGCCCCACCCCATAACAAAGAAACAGAATTTCTGGAGGATGAGGCCCAGAAATCAGGATTTTAAAAAGATTCCCAGGTGATTCTAATGTGCAGCCAAGGTTGAGAACCACTGGTTTAGAAGCTGCCTCCCTGTTACACTTCCACCCCTGATGCAACCACTGCTGCCTTCAGGAGCAGCTGGGCTCCTTTCTGCCAGGTGTGTTTCGTCTGATCCTGCATAGTCAACGTGGAGGGAAACGCAGAACTAAAAGGCTCTCTGTGTTTTGGGGAGCTGTGAAAATCTGGGGCCAGGCAGGTGGGCTCCAAGCAGCATTCCTAGAAATAGCAACAGAGGGATCCTTTAAAAAGCCTGTTGTTTTCCTTTTGCTTTAACATAGCTACCAGGGCTTTTGTTCTCGACAGAGAGATCTATGTATTCCCCTTTCCTCGTTGCTCAACAATGTAGCAGAGCCAGCACACCTCAGTCAACCTCTCTCTGCCTCAATTTATCCATGTGTTGCAAACTTTACTCTGTGGGAACCACGTCATTTATGCAGTGAGGAGGAAGAGATGGGAGGAAAGTGGGATACAAATGAAGAGCTTCTTTTTCCTTATTTTAATCGATGGCCAGAATGTCAGCAGCAGCCCATTTCTAAAACTCAGCTGGCAGAAGAAACCCAGTGAGATGATGCGAGCAAGGCCCTGGACCGGGCCGAACAGAGACAACCAACCTGGTTCCATCTTGATCCCTTCACAACTAGTACTCACTGGGAGCCGCTCCTCAAGGCCAGGCCTCCTGGGCTGACCTGGGCGTCAGATGGAAATGATTTGGGCACATCCGGTATGGCCTGAATTTGATCCTTTGGGTAAGATCTGAAAAAGAAAAGGAGAAGAAAGAAGGCAAACCGATTCCCTTAAAAACTATGCATACTGAAAGCTTGATATTTAACGTTCACCCCTTAGAGCTGTGTTCCTAACTCTGGGTTTGTAAGACATAACATGTTTTTCCCCCTAATCCTTTCCAAAAATGCATTCCATAAATTGTTAGCATCCCTGCCAATGGCCCCAGTAAACTCACATACCAGCTTTAAAGTCAGCCCCTTTTAAACCAATGCATCAGCCCTTTGAGTTAAGGGGATATTATTTCCAGATTCCCATAGCTGCTAGCTTCTTTTTAAAGTTGCAAATGATCGTGTTTCTTTGTTGCTGTTCATTTTTAGAGAGAAATCGATCCTGTGGCAGCAGCGCATGTATACAGTAGCTGTGACATCCTCCAAGGCCCCTGAGCACACTCTGAGATAACCTGACACCTCCTTGTACGAGCTCAAAACTCTCCTTGTTCCGAAAGGCCAAGTGCTTCATGGCCTTTGCTATGTGACTGTGCCATTGCTATCATTACTTGCTTTATAATAGAGAGGTAATGAAATTTGGTGGTATAACACATGGGGTCCAGAACTAAGCTGCCAAGTTTGAGGCTCAGCTCTACCACTTGTTGCTGCATGACCTTGAGCATCTTGCTTAACCTATCGGTGCCTCGGTTTCCTTTTCTATAAAATAAGAATGACAATAGTGTCTACTTCATACGTAATATACATAAGGCAGGTAAGCATGGCTTGCACAGAAGTTCCACACAAGCGCTAGTGACTATTACACAATTTTCCTAGGTAGGGCTTTCACCATCGGGGACTGCTCTAATGACCTTCAACCATCAAGATGGAAAATGTCTAGGAGGATCTGGGGACAAGTTAAACTGCTTGCAAAGAACACGGGGAAACATGCCTAGTGACTGTGGCCCCTCTGGGTCACAAAGGATGAAGGAGAGTCACAGATGACATGGATCAGGGAGGGCCACATAGACGGTCAGGCCCCACCCTCATCTTAGAGCCTCTTGTTGATAAGTTGAGGGCAAAACTGGTGGCAGCCCCTAGGTTTCTCAGTCTCCTATCCCCAGACCAAGTTCTTCCCATTGCCCGGTGCTGATCTCATAGGGGAGAGATGTCACTCCTGGCACAGGTCCTCATCACACCGAGGGTCTGCCTTCCCACACACTCGGGGAGTTGATCTCCCTGTGTCTTCTCCCTGCTCTGATTCCTTTCACATCTCCTTGCCAGAATAGTTTTGCTTCAAATACAAATGTCTCTCATCCTGCTTCAATGTTTAAGGATGTGCTGGGCTTCTCTTCTGGAAGTGATGTGGCTCTGGACGTGCCTCTGATTTTTATGGAGACTAAGAGAATCGGTACCATTACTTCTCTTCTTTTAATGCCACTTCTTATTCTCTCCAGTGCTTAATAACTTGCTTTCCCAAAAGGTAAGCAATAAATGCTTATTGTCAACAAATGGGACATTGAGACCCTGAAAAGATTCCTTGATGTGTGTATCTATATCTATGTCCATGTCCATGTCTATGTCTTCGTCTACATCTATGTATATGTCTACATCTATGTCTATATCTATATCTATATCTATATCTATATCTATAGATCTGTCTATACCTACATCTACATCTATACCTGTCTATGTATCTGTATCTATATCTCTCTAAGGCAACATGGTGAGTTAGTAGCAGGTTCAGGACAAGAGCACAGATGTCCTGTTTGTTTTGTCTATACCTAATGGGAGTGGGGTATGAATGGATAACACCTCCCCTCAGGTGTTACGGAAGGTATGCTATTCTGACCATGTAAGTCACCCATGACATGTGGTAGAAACACCAAAGGCAAAATTTATTATCAAGCACCAATGGGATGGCAGAGACGGAAAAGGACAAGTTGACTAGCAAGAAGGAGCTGAATTGGAAGTCAGGAGATTATGTGATTGTGAATAGAAGATGTGAGGAGTAGAAGCTGTCCTTAATGAAAGAATTATTAATAAAAGTCCCTAGAAGCTCCATATCTTCTGGAAGCCTATGCAGCTAAGAGATTACCCACCTTTTGGAGGAACCTGCAGGCCCACTAGCAGCAGCCTCCTCACTCTCATGCACAACCTGAGCAGAATAAAGCTGATGTGCGCCTTATTCTAACACAAGATGGCCAGATTCTCAAAGACCGTGACGCTGCTCCAGCAAAGCTACCTTTTGATGAACTCAAGGAGACTTGAGCCATCATCTGAGCCAACGCAGTTCCAACCATAAAAAGGTTCCGATGAGCACCACAAGGGCTGGGGGAGGAAGCGGGGAGCTGAATGGGAAGGGTCCTGGGACCCCCTCCTCCAGTTCCAATGGGGAAACTGCTTTCAAAGAAAATGTTTCCATTTAGAAAGAAGAAAACCATGAGCTAGAGCACTGTCCGAGGCAATTAAGCCTCAGAGATGAAGTGACTGGCCACAGGCCATTCAGCTCGTTGGTGCCAGAGCCTAAATCTTGGTCTCCCAGTGCCAGGTCCTTCGCATCTCCCCGTGCTGTGCTACTACCTGTCTATTATACATATATGTCTCAATAATAACTCTACAGAATGCTCAGATGATGTTTTATAAAAGAATTAAGAAAGAAAGCACCCAAATCTCCATAAAATGCAGACAATATTATCTATCACCAATACTCCAATGAGACAAAGATACCTCCATACCCAGCTTGAAAGTGTCCTGTTCTCTCTCCCCCAACCCTCAGAACAACCCTTAGTACAATCACACAATCACTGCTCTTGTTTCTTTTTCAAGAGAGATCCCTCCTCAGCTTTAGCACCCCTTTCCTCTGTCAAAACAAGGGGGAATCTGCCACCAATAACTTTTATCTGTGGTTCAATTTACTGACCACTTTTTCATTGCCAATGAGTGTCTTTCAGTATACTCTGTTCCTTAGTGGTATTTGCTTTTAAAATTTTATCTCTAATGATTTTACAAAAATTTATATCCCTTATTAAAGGAATTTCAGGCATCTGTGATGGAAGAAGGGGGGGAGACACTTTTTCTTAGTGGTTGGGAAGATGGTGTGATCATATTAGGTATTCATTCAAGGTATCCTGAAGATGGCCAAAGAGCAAATTATATTTTGATCTCTCACAGGCAGAAATCTCCACGTAATAATTTGGGTCTGTAAGCAAAACTTGAAGCATCCCTGGTTGACTTTTCAACTGCAAGCTATCTCAAAAGCCCTTGCCTACATTTGCCAGAATTTCTGCCTGGTAGGGAGAGATACATAGGTAGCTGTGGGGCCCTCTGGCCCCCCCCCCCCCCCCCCCGCCCCCCCCCCCCCCCCCCGCCCCCCCCCCCCCCCCCCCCCCCCCCCCCCCCCCCCCCCCCCCCCCCCCCCCCCCCCCCCCCCCCCCCCCCCCCGCCGTTCTCCTAGTCCACAGAAAATTTTAACTTTCCCCTGCCTTTGCCAACTCCCCTGTGGTCTCAAGTGTTCCAGGAAATGAGGAGTCATTCTTTATTTCTTGCTTCATAAGGAGAGGGCGCCATGTGACTCCCTGTGGAAGGGAGTAGTGAGGTGGGGAGCCTGCTGAGGTCCTGGCTCAGGATTCCTGAGGGAGGAGCCAGCTCTGTCCCTTGCCCCTTAGTGTGGCCATCCTGGAAACTGATTCAACTTGGCACAGCTCCACAGCAGAGCGCCCCCTTCCCCTCTTCTTCCCCACCCCACCCCACCCCCCTTCCCTGAGCTCTTCCCTCCCTCTGCCTGGGGCTCCTACTTTCATTCCTTCTATCTTCTGGCATTTTTTTCACGTTGTTTTCCTTTGTATTTAATAATAGCTCCACATTTTCTTTTTTATCGGAAATCAAGAATCATGCCTGTATCATGTGTTCACTTTGGGAACAAAATTTATGGCAACACTTGCCATTGGATTAATTGCTTTTCATTAGCTTCAGACTTCGTAATGATTACAAATTGTTTGCCTGGACAAGAAACAGTTCCATCCTGTTCTCCCAATTTACTAGCCTTCAATTGCAACCAGAAACTGGAAGTCTTGGATTGCTTTTCTGCATCAGGGTCTGGCCATGCTGTGAGTGGGGGAGAGGGTGGGTAATTCTAGATCTTTAGACTTCAAAGCCCAGATGATGGTCTACAGGCCGAATAAAAAATGAATTAGCTTTTCTAAGCCATACACTGCTCTGTATCTCAGGTCTCAAATCTATAAAGTGGAGTGAGAAAGACAAGATATGCATATTTAATAACAAGCTTACTTTAAAATCAGTTATGAAAAACCTATACTTCATATAATGAATGGGGTTTCAAACGCAAGCGAGAAAGAGTTTACCCACCAAAAGGGAGTGGCAGAATAAATCCCAATGGAAAATTCGTGCCTTTCTGTGGTTGGAGTCATTTGGTCAAGAAACGATGAAATTACAAATTTCTGAAAAGGGTGTGTGTTTTAGAGTTACTGAGGTCCAGGTCTCAGCATGATATCTGGGCAAGGCCAGCATTTAACTCCAATGCAGAATAAAGAGGAGGAAGTGGTCATGACCAACATTCTTTCCCACTGCAGCAGCGCCTCCCTGGTCTAGTAATGCCCATTTGTCTCTCCATCTCATGCACTCGGAATCAAGCTCTCTCAGCAAGCCTGTGCACCCATCATTCCCTGCGAGATAATCCGTCCTTGAGTTCTATATGGGGATGGTTGGCAAAAAGTGAACTGCACTGCCCTTGCCCACACCCCAGCTATTGATTTCAGTCCTTTTGGTAGCTAGGATCATCCATCTTGGACTAGCATGTAGGAAGAGAGGGAAGTAGACCCAGGAGAACCAAGCAGCCCAGGCCAATCTGTACTTTTGGCCCATAAACACACAATGGTTAATGTATTTAGTCATCCAACAAACAATTCCTGAGTACCAGCTGAATTAGGATGAGAGCTAAGCTGCTCTGACAAAAGGCATACACTACACCGACACAGGCTTAATCTCTCTTCCCTGTTACATAAGATCGTTTGGTGACCCAAATTCCTTTCCTATTGTTAATCTGCTTTCCCATTGGGCAGCACTATTCAAAGTATGGTCCAGGGATGGACAGCACCAGGGACACCTGGGAGCTTGTTAGAAATTTAAATTCTTAGGTCAGTAACTCTGGTGGTGGGCCCAAGAACCAGTGTTTTACCGAACTCTTCAGGTGATTCTTTTTTTTCTTTCAATTTTTCTTATGGTAAAATACACATAACATAAATTTACCGTCATGACCATTTTAAAGTGTACAGTTCAGAGGTATTACATACATTTACAATGTTGTGCTCCATCACCACCATCCATCCCCAGAACTCTTTTCATTTTGCCAAACTGAAATTCTGTACCCATTAAACATTAACTCCGATTCCCCTCTTCTCCCAGCCTCAAGAAATCACCACCATTCTACTATCTGTCTATGATTTTGACTACTCTAAATATCTCATATAAGTGGCCTCACACAGTATCTGTCTTTTTGTGACTAGCTTATTTCACTTAGCATATCTTCAAAGTTTATCCATGTTGTAGCATCTGTCAGAATTTCCTTCCTTTTTAAAGATGAGTAATATTGCATGTATACAACACATTTTGCTTATCCATTCATCTGTCAGTGAACACTTAAAGTGCTTCTATGTTTTAGCTATCCTAGATAATAAAAGGCTAATATGCAAATAGACCGAACAGCAGAACAACCAGTCACTATGACATGTGCTGACCACCAGGGTGGAGCAGGTGAGCAGGGATGCCAGACCAAGGCAGGGCACCAGTCGCTGTCATCGGGGCGAGCCTCTGGAGTTTACTGAAAATTCTTTGCTCCCGCATGCTGCAGTCCCACCTGGTGTTCACACCCGCTGCAGCAACTGGAGCCACTGCTTGCACCCACTGCCAGTTAGCAGGTGCAAGTGGCAGCTGCTGGCCCTGATCGCCCTCAGGGCTTCTCCACCTCCCCCTGCTCCTGAGGGGTGAACAGGGCAGTAGCCACCACTCACATCCTCTGACGGTGCCAGCCCCAATCACTCCAGGCCATCACCGGGTGTGAGCGGGGCTGGCACTGTCAGCACGTGGGAGTGGTGGTGGCGGGAGCGGGACTGCTGGCAGACAGAGGACTGGGGGCTGCAGCAGGAGGGGCTGGGCAGGAGAGCGGAGGATGGGCCGAGACCCGCCCCTGTGCCCACTGCAGCCTCCTGGCCCACAGTTCCTTTCAAGGTGCACGAATTCGTGCACTGAGCCCCTAGTTTTGAATAATGCTGTTATGAACATGGCTGTACTAATAGTGTTTCAAGACCCTACTTTCAATTATTTCAGCTACATACCCAGAAATAGAATTGCTGAATCATATGGTAATCCTACTTTTAAATTTTTTTAAATCATCATACTCTTTCCGCAGCTGCTGTGTCATTTTACATTCCTACCAAAAGTTCATAAGAGCTCCAATTTCTCCACATCCTCACCAACACTTGTTTTCTGTTGCTGTTTTTTGTAGTTGTTGTTTCTAATAGTAACCACCATAAAGGGTGTGAGGTGGTGAGTTATTGTAGCTTTGATTTGCATTTTCCTAATGATCAATGATATTGAGTATACTTTCATGTGCTTATTGGTCATTTGTATATCTTCTTTGGAGCAATGTTTATTCAAGTCCTTTGTCCATTTTTAAACTGATAAGAACAGATACTACACTTGATCTTAGCCAAAAGGCCGAGAAGTGATGTCCATTTTTGATATAAGCTGTTTTGTTGTTGAGATTTAGGAGTTCTCTATATATTTAGATATTAATCCCTTATCAGATATATGATTTACAAATATTTCCCACTATGTGTGCTGTCTTTTTACTCTGTTGATATTGTCTTTTGATATACAAAAAATTAATTTTTATGGTCTAATTTGTCTATATTTTTCTGTTGTTGCCTATGCCTTTGGTATCATATTAAGAAATCATTGTCAAATCCAATGTCATGAAGCTTTTGCCTAAGAAGGTCTCACATTAGATCTTTGATCCGTATTGAGTTAATTTTTTCATATGTGGGTAGGTAAGGGTCCAACTTCATACTTAGGCTTGAGAAGCCTTGGTCTCAAGCACTGTCCTCATTTACATGATCAAAGCTAGGTCTCTGGTATGTTTTTGTGCCAACTATAAGGAAGAAAGATGAGAAAGTAAATCCAGGACAGCAAATCCTTTTAAGGATGTGAGGTGGGAAGTTGAACTCTTCACTTTTGTTCACAATTAGTGAGAACTTAGACACATGCCCACTCTAGCTGCCAGGGAGGCTGGAAAACGTAGTTTCTGACTGGCATTCTATGTACCTATCTACAATGGTTTATTATGAAAGGAGAGAATGTGTCTTAATGAGCATCTAGAAGGCTTTGAGGTTCCTGTTATGTGCTAGGCATAGTGCTAGTAGGAGGAGATAATCCTCTTCAACAAGGCAGTCCATGCACTCAAAAGGCTGGTCTATAAGTTACTTCCTACTCATGCAATGATTAAATAATGGGGCCTAAATGTGGTTGGTCCCTCAAACTAGAGTGTTTTAGATATGCAAATCTCTCATCTTTTAAAAATGATATTAACGTCTATGGACATTCACATTCTAATAAGGCCACCAATGACATCGCTCTAGAGTGAGGATTGGCATATTCTTGCCTATGGAAAAAATCAAGCCATTGCCTATATTTGTAAATAAAGTTTGGTTGGAACACAGCCACACCCAATTCTTTTTATATAGCCTATGGCCACTCTCGCACTACAGCAGAGTTTAGTAATTTTAACAGTTTGTATGGCCCACAAGGATGACAATATTTACTAGCTAGACCTCTTCATAGGGAAAGTTGGCTAAGCCCTTCCCTGGAGTGAGGTTCACAAACCATTCTTGGTGATAGGTACTTAGTAAAGGTCTTTCAGGTGGTTTAAGATAATCCGAAACACCCAAAGTTAGGCACCCCCATCACCAAGGGAGAAGAAAGAAGTGGGGTTAGGAAACTGTTTCTTCTAGGAATTGAATGCTAATTTAAATTTTCTTCTGTTGCCAAGCACTATGCTAGACATTTAGATATATTATCCTATTTAACTTTCTCAAGACTCCACAAGGTAGGAATCACGGCTCAGCTTGCTCTAAACAAAACAATATAGTTGATGTGTACATTTTGACTAGAGGGTCAAGGTAACCTCTATTCTAGACCCAACTTTTTAATTTATTAGCAGTTTGACATCTGGCAATTCATTATTTTTCTGTGTGGCTCCATTTCCTCCCTTTCAGAACATGAGAATAATATACCTGCTCCTCCTGTCTTACAGGGTTGTTGTGAGTAAAGTGAGATAAGTTCTGTGAAAGAATTCAGTGAACTAATAGCAGGTAGCTGTTGCTGCTGATACCCTAAAATATAGCGTCTTATAATAAGAACCAATTATTTTGCTTATGACTTTGTGTGTTGGCCAAACTATGTAGTCTGGGCTAGCTTAGTTGATCATTGCTTGGTTCACTCACGCATCCATGATATGGCAAGTTGGGTAAGTGAATGGGTGATCCAGGATGGCCTCAATCACTTATCTGATGGTTGTCAAGCCTTAGGTCTGGATATCAGGGATGACTGGGTCATATTTATCTAATCATCCAGGAGGCCAGCTTGGACTTCTTCATGTGGCAGTCTCAGGGTTCCAAGAGAAGACAAGCTCCAATGTACACATGCTTTTCAAGTCCCTGCTTGTGCCACAATTCCTGACATGCCACTGGCTGAGCCCAGAATCAGGTGGTAGGGCATTCAGAGTTTCCTCGTAAGGAAGCACAGAAGGATGGATCCAGGGGAGGAGGAAAATGTGTGGCTATTTTTGCAATCTATCAGATCATAGACAATCGGGGTAGTAGCGCCAGGTGTTCTAGCATTCAGTGGCCAACATCAAGATGGGAGCTGCAGTGTCTGTGCCCAATGGCAGGGCAGTAGAGTCTTTGCTGGAGCCATCCCACACTCTATTCTGGGTGTTATTCTCAGCTGAGTGGGTCTTTGAAACTTAACTGTCTGGCCTTCCCAAAGAGTCTGTGAGGCACCCAATAGCCTTTAATAAGTTATTTTTGTTGTTGTTGTTTAGACTAGCTATAATGACTTCTACTCTTCCAACCTCAGAATCCTGACACTGAGAGTTTTCTAAGGCTGGAGCTCTGTAGCTTTAAATACCCATGCTGAAGAAGGCACACTTTTTTGGTTTTTGTTGTTGTGGTTTTTTTATTTTATATTTTTGGGGCTTGTTTTTTGTTTTTTTGTTTTTTTGCAAATAAATGTTTAGTTCACCTACCCCTATGTACGTATTTATATAACCCAGTTAGGTTTTAATACACAGACTCTGGACTATCCAACTATCAAAGCAGAAGGTTTGAGAAAAGAAGGAAAGCAAACTCCATTTCTTTCCACTTAGGAAAACAAGCACTTAAATTTTGTGTGAAAAATCTAAGCTCTCTAGCTCCACTCAGCGTCCTGTTGAACTTATGTGGCACCATATTCATTTGTAAGAGAATGAAATGAAAGTTGCTCACTGTAGTAGCTTCACTGTACAACCTTATTCTTTGGCCAATTTTCAATGCATATGTCATTTAAAAAAATATTTTCAAACTAAAAACAGTAGGGAATAGTGGCCAAGAGTATGGGCTGTGAAGTTAGATAGGCCTGGATTTGAATCATGCTGCAGCTCTATACTTCCTCTATGACCCTGGGGCTGTTACTCAGCTTTTCAGAGCCTCCTGTGTAAGATGAGAATAATAAGTGTTCATCTCATAGTCATACTGTGAGGATTTAACAAAAATGTAAGACCTGGCTTCATCTGCCATTGGAGAATGACCCTTGGGAGTAATTTATTAAACCTGATGATACATTTTTAAATCAAGATTTTAAGTATAGTACTTTTGCCTGACTTCAGCAGTCATAAAAATAGCCATCGTCATTTTCCTTTTTTGTGATGCTAGTCACATTATTTCCAGAAGTGGAGCATTTAGAAATACACCAAGTGGCCAGATTATTATGACCACCTGAAGTTTGTAGGCAAATTAGCTATAATTTCACGCTGAAGTTGCTAGAGGGCCAGATCATTATAAACGTCTGAATAGAACAACATACCTAAGTATCGCTGCTGATCAAGTTCATCCTATCATGTTAATGGCGTATCCCAATGGAGATGGCTTCTTCCAACAAGACAATGCGCCATGCCACAGTGCTCGTATTGTGCAGGAGTGGTTTCACGAACATGAGGGAGACTTTACCTTGCTTAGGTGGCCCCCACAATCACCAGATCTCAATCCAATTGAGCATTTGTGGGACGAAGTTAAAAGAGCCATCAGGCAGCTGGTTCCACAACCATCAAATCTCACAAAACTGGACAGTGCTATGCATCAGGCATGGTGTCAGATTTCTCGCATCAACTTTCAACATCTCGTGGAGTCCATGCCAAGAAGAATCGCCACAGTATTGAAGGCAAAAGGTGGCCCAATGAAGTATTGATGAGGTGGTCATAATAATCTGGTCGGTCATAATAATCTGGCCACTCAGTGTATAGAAGTCTTCCTCTAAATCTCTTTTTTTTTAATTGTGGTGGAAAAAACTTTATCATCTTAACCATTTTTAAGTGTACAGTTAAATAGTGTTAAGTATATTCACATTGTCATGCAATAGATCTCTAGAACCTTTTCAGCTTGCAAAACTGAAACTCTATACCCATTAAACACTAATTCTCCCTTCCCCCAGCCCTTGACAACCATCTTCCTAATTTCTGCTTTTATGATTATGACTAATTTAGAGACTTCATATAAGTGGAATCATGCAATATTTGTCCTTTTGTGACGGGCTTATTTCACTTAGTGAAATGTCCTTGAGGTTAATCCATGTTGTAGTAGGTGCCAGGATTTCCTTCTTTTTTAAGGCTGAATAATCTTCCATTGTATGGATATGCCACATTTTCTTTTTCCACCCATCAGTGAACATTTCAGGTGCTTCCATCTGTGACTATTGTGAATAATGCTACAATAGATGGGTGAGTAATCATCTCTTTAAGACTCTGGCTTGGCCCTAACCGATTTGGCTCAGTGGATAGAGCGTCGGCCTGCAGACTGAAAGGTTCCAGGTTCGATTCCAGCCAAGGGCATGTACCTTGGTTGCAGGCACATCCCCAGTAGGAGGTGTGCAGGAGGCAGCTGATAGATGTTTCTCTCTCATTGATGTTTCTAACTCTCTATCCCTCTCCTTTCCTCTCTGTGAAAAATCAATAAAATATATTTTAAAAAAATAAAAAATAAAAAAAAGACCCTGGTTTGAATTCTTTTGAATATATACCTAGTTGGATGGCTGGATCATATAGTAATTTTATTTTTAATTTTTTGAGGAACCTCTATACTCTTTACCATAACGGCAGCACCATTTTACATCCCCACCAATAGTCACAAGGGTTCTAATTTCTCTGTATCCTTGTCAACACTTGTTATTTTACATTCTTTTGATAGTAAAGACTATAATGGGGGGGTGTTGACAAGGTATCTCATTGTACTTTTGACTTACATGTGTATTATAATTAGTGATGTTGGGTATCTTTCTATATGCTTGTTAGCCATTTGTGTATCTTCTTTGGAGAATTGTCTACTAAAGACCTTTGCCCATTTTTAATTGGATTGTTTGTTGTTGCTGCTGTTGAGTTGTAAAAGTTCCTTATATATTTCGGATATAACTTCTTATCATTTTTATTATTTGCAAATACTTTCTCCCACTCCATAAGTTGGCTGCCTTTTCATTTTGTTGTTTCCTCTATTGCACAGAGTTTGATATAGTTCCATTTGTTTATTTTCGCTTTTGTCACTTGTGCCTTCCATCATATCTAAGAAATCATTGCCAAATCCAATGCCCTGAAACTTTTCCCCTATGTTTTCTTCAAGGAGTTTTATGTACTTTTACATCTTATTGTTAGATTTCTAATCCAATTTAAATATATGCTGTAAAGTAAGGGTCCAACTTCTTTTATATGTGGATATCCAGTTTTCCCAGCACCATTTGTTGAAGAGACTTCCCTTTTCCCATTGTGTAGTCTTGGCACCCTTGTCAATCATTTGGCCATATATGCAAGGGTTTATTTCTGGGCTCTCTATTCTGTTCCATTTGCCTAAATATCTGTTTTTATGCCAGTCACACATGGCCATGACCACTGTTGCTTTGTAGTATATTTTGAAATCAAGACCCTCAACTTTGCTATACTTTTTCAAGATTGCTTTGGCTATTCAGGGTCACTTGAGATTCACTTTTAGGATTTTTTTTTTCTATTTGCAAAGAATGCAGTATCTTATTCTTTTTTATGTTATAGTAAATGAGACCGATTTCCTTTTCATTGTTATTGTCAGTGTATAGAAACACTTTTGATTTTTGTGTGTTAATTTTGTATCCTGAAACTTTGTTGAAATCATCTCTTAATTTTGAGAGTTTTTATAGAATCTTTAGGATTTTCTACGTATAAGATCATGCAATCTGTGATCAAAAATAATTTTACTTCTTCCTTTCTAATTTGGATGACTTTTATTTCTTTTTTGGTATCAGAATAATGCTGGCTTCATAGAAGGAGTTTGGAAGTATTCCCTCATCTTCAATTTTTGGAAGAATTTAAGAAGGACTGGTATTAATTCTGCCTTAAATGCTTGGTAGAATTCTCCAGCGAAGCCATCTGGTCCTATACTTTTATTGGGAGGCTTTTGATTACTGTGTTATTCTCCTTACTAGTTATAGGCCTGTTTGGATTTGTTTAATTCTTATGATTCGGTGTTGGTAAGTTGTATGTTTTTAGGAACGTATCCATTTCTTCTAGGTTATCCAATTTGTTGGCATATAATTATTAATAGAGTCTTACAATTCTTTTTATTTCTGTGGTATCAGTAGTAATGTTCCCTCTTTTATTTCTAGATATGAGTCTCATCGCTTCTCTTTTTCTTAGTCTAGCTAAAGGGATTGCCAATTTTTTTTATCTTTTAAGAAAAACAACTCTTGATTTTGTTTTTTGTGTATTTTACATTTTCTATTTCATTTATCTCTGCCTTAATCTTTATTTCCTTCTCTGCAAACCTTTTTGTTTAGTTTGTTCTTTCCTAGTTTCTTGAGATATTGTTAGGTTGATCTATTTTAAACACAAGCATTTGATACTATAAATGTTCTTCTTAGTACTGCTTTCACTATATCCTATATGTTTTGGTATTTGTGTTTTCATTTTATCTCCAAATATTGTATGCATTCCCTTGTGATTTCATCTTTGGATCATTAAGAGTGAATTATTTACTTCCACATTTTAGTGAATTTTCCTGTTTTGTTTTATTTCTAGTTTTATTCCACATGGTCAAAGAAGATATTTTGTATGATTTTAACCTTAAGATCATTAAGGTTTGGTTTGTAGTTTAACATGTCTTGGAATGTCCCATGTGCAGTTGAGAAGAATGTGTATTCACTCTGTTAGGTCCAGTTGGTCCAATTGTGTTGTTCAAGTCCTGTTTTCTTATTGATCTTCTGGTTGTTTATCCATAATTGAAGAGGAGTTATTAAAGTTTCCTACTCTTTTTTAAAAGTATTTTTTTAATTGATTTTAGAGAGAGAAACATCGATGTGAGAGAGGGCATCAAGCCTGCAACTCGGGCATGTGCCCCAACCGGGAATTGAGCCAGTGACCTTTTGGTGAAAAGGACGATGATTAACCGAGCCACATGGGCCAGGGCTAAAGTCTCCTACTCTTACTGTGTTGCCGTCCATTTCTCTCTTTAGTTCTCGTAATTCATATATTTGGGAGCTAATCTCTCTTTAACTATGATAGGATTTGCAATTCTCATAGGGGTTATGTTTCACAATAGTGGAGTGTAAATATTGCCTCAGGGAGATTGTATGCTCAAATGGCTGAAGATCTTCAGTGGCAATGAGGGCTTGGGCCCCTGGACCACTCTACTGCTTACGCGGCCTTCCATATCTTCCATTCCTCTCGCCATGACCCAATGTGGCTCTGTGTACTCCTCCAACCCTACTTCATAATACTTCACTGCTCATTACTGTGCTCAAGCTACCTGACTGTAGCTGTTATGATTCTTTTTTTAAAAAATATATTTTATTGATTTTTTACAGAGAGGAAGGGGGAGGGATAGAGAGTTAGAAACATCGATCAGCTGCCTCCTGCACACTCCCCACTGGGGATGTGCCTGCAACCAAGGTACATGCCCTTGACTGGAATCGAACCTGGGACCCTTGAGTCCACAGGCTGACGCTCTATCCATTGAGCCAAACCGGTTAGGGCTGTTATGATTCTTAACCACCCTTTTCTGCTTCAGCACACACAGTTTATACATGCATGTGCATTCATGTACACACAGACACAAACTATATTATTCAAGGTTTAGTATATATGAAAAATTTTCAAAGATTTTCATAATCTTCCTAATCTTTGGTGGCTTTTCATCATATAAAATGGCTTTACAGACTAAAATATTTTTTGTTAGGAAAGTATATTGGTCAACAAGTATAAGATATATGAGTTTGTTAGCCTGATTAATATATTACAATATTTGGATAAATAGTATGTGTGTCTCCATTGAAATCTTATACTGAGCCTCACAGATGTTCAAGATAGGCCTTGAGGGAAGTTATAAGAACAGAATTATCATAGCAGAACATTGAAAGTATCTATTTTTTTCTTTGAAACATTATGTTCTATACAAATAATGGAACAGTACTTATCCAAGATTGTTTGAAGCCTATGAAACATGGAGAAATACTTATGAAGAATACAAAATGGAATGCAAATTTAGAATATATCTATTCTATCTATGTGAAAAATGCACATAGAAATAAATGAAATAGTCCACAGGATGGTAGGATTAAGGAATCTTCTCATTTTCAAATTTCAAAATATTTGTACTGCTCCATTTAGCTCTATGATTTGAATAAAAAGCAAGAATACAACTCACTAAGTACCTATTTCCACACCAGTATAGCCGTTGCTAATGGAGAAATGTTCTAGCTGACAGGCGGCTCAGCCTCATTGGCCTTCCTGTCCACCAGCAACAGGGTTTCCTTCTCTGCTTCATAGTGGGAGGATAGCCACAGAGCACAGTACAGATTAAGATCAAATATCTGGACAAGAAATATTTTAAAAAGTAAGTCTGTAAAAATGGACAGTTTAGCACTACTGAGAGGTAAATTTGTGAAATTCTGTAGAGTAACTTTGCATGACATTGCCAGCTTCATGAATTGAATTCTCCTGCCACTGAAGAGGAGACAAGGGAACAAGCGAGATCCAGCATCGGTAAGTCACAGGGCTCTGGGGGAGCCTGAGTCCCAAGAGGTGAGCAGATATTTGGGAGACAATGAAAAGAGGGCAAGGCAGGGCGGGTGCTGGAGGGGAGGAGAGTGCTAAGGCAGAGCCTTGACAGGGTGCTCGTGTCTCTGAAAGTCTGCATGAAGTTCTGTGTGGTCCCCCTGACAAATCTTAGAGAACAAACGTGGAGACAGGAAGATCAACTGGAAGATGGTTGAAATCTTTAAACAGGGAAAAGATGAGGGTCTGAGTGGTGAAGATAAAGAGATGAATTTAAAAGGTCTGAGGAGAGAGAATCAACAGGACTCATCAAAAGTCAAGGCTAACAGCCAGGATGGTGGCTGGGCGTCTGAGTGTGTAAGTAGGACCAACACGGCCAGACAAGTCTCTAGAAACCAACAAGGACTTGGGATTAGTTTATATTTTAGATTTAATACTATCTGCTTTATTCCTAGGTTACAATCCCACGGGGATCATGATCATTTATATTTACATTTTATGTTTATATAAGCGGATCTCTGTAGTTACATAATTAAAGGAAAAAATCCCACGATCAATTCCAGGCCCTTTTAGATATGACCTTTTGTACATAGACATAAGTTTGCAGTCAAGTCCAGGGGCATTTATGAATAAATAGTGACCTCCAGTGTTTGGGTGCAGAAATAAAGATTATAAAATACCAACACTCCTGGGAGAATACTTGGAATTCCAACTACAAATAACATTTCCTACACTTCAATTCAGAACCCTGGGGTGCTTCACCAATAAAAATACTGTCTGGCTAACTGTTGGCCTATGGCTGCCTGGACAACTCCTAATGAATATTCTACAGAACACGTGTCAGAATGGATTAAGTGGCCTCAATCATGGGCGCATAGCTATGTGATGGCCTTTGCCCTCTTTGCTCTAAGGTCCAGGTTCAACTACTCCAAAGAAATGAAGTGAGGGTAGATTTATTACAATAAATTTGACTAATACAAATTCCAGCTCTGTCTGATTCCACCTAAGTCAACATTACATTAAATAAAGTTTCCTCTCCAGTAGATTCCAGGCAGTGTGGTTGGCGGATATTCCCTTTTGAATAGCTGTGTGGCTAGAGCAAGTTCATGAGAAATTCTTGTAAATTCTCTGCACCATAATAACTCCTTCAACTGGAGTTGCTTCATCGTGAGGAAGTAACCATCTCACATCTTGGCCAATAGTCGCTGCAGTTGCTGTCAGGTGGCATCTATTTTCTGCAGACGGGAAACTAAGTGCTGGCTCTTTGGAGACATGCTTCTGTCCCATTCTATGCTAAATTAAAAACAAACAAACATGTGGCTTTGCAGAGAAGTAAAGAACAGGGTGAGCAATGAAGTTGTCTTGAAAGGATAGAGCTTACTTCATGAAAACAGCATCTTTTTCATGAACCTTGTTTTTAAAGTGAGAAGAGACTTAGTGGCCAAGCACAACATAAAAGGCAAATCTTTAATGCCAACAGAATTCAATTGACTTGTTTTGGGCAATGAGAAGCTCTCCCTTCAGGCAATTAACCCTCAGCATTCTTAGTACAAGGATACATGGAAGAGGAGTAGAAACCATGGATTCAAGTTGTGCTATGACACAGAGCGGAGTGACACAGGGATGTTTCCGAGATGGTTGCTTCAGAGACCTGAAATTCAAGGAAACAGAGGCCCAGAAATTAAGTAGAGTTTAGGAGCCAAATCATGGCATTAAGAAGGGATACGATCGTGGGCTGCCTGTGCCCTGGTCATTGATAGTGCAGGGAGAGGAATTGTGAAAGCATTTCCCCTGTTTGGAGGGTCCACCCATGTCCCTTCCAAACCCTGGCGCTTTCAGACATGTAAAAAAAAAAAAAAAAAAAAAAAAAGGAGGGATACGACCCTACAACACAATTTGCTCAACCATAAGGCAATGGCAATCACAATCTTGCTCCTGATTTGTTGTATCCACAGACAAGCTTACTGTTGTCTGTAGCCCCAAACATAGTAGAAATAAAAAGAGCATACAACTTATCTCTTGACAATACAGATTTAAAAGTTTTTTCAGCCCTGGTCGGTGTGGCTAAGTGATTAGGGTGTCAGCCACACACCAAAGGGTTGTGGGTTCAATTCCTGGTCAAGGGCATGTACCTGGGTTGCATGTTCGATCCCCAGCCTTCGCCCTTGGGTACTTGTGGGAGACAACCAATTGATGTCTCTCTTACACATTAATGTTTCTCTCTTTCCTTCTCTCCCTCCCTCCCTCCCTCCCTTCCATTCTCTCTAAAATATCAATGGAAGAATATCCTTGGGTGAGAATTAACAAAAATAAATATTTTTCCTAACCTGACAAGGCCTAAGATTTCAAAAAGAATAGAAAGTACAGAAACCAGTCACCTTTATCCAGAAGTTGCATAGAAGACAAGTTTTAGTGATTGTACTTAAAGTTTGTTTTAGTCCATTTTTTTTCTTCCTGTCATTATTTTTCTTGATTTTATTTTTAAAACTTCAAACTTACAGAAAATCTGGATGAATAGTACAATAACTACCTAATTAAGTTTCAAATGTTGAAGCACAAATCCCCATTGTGATGGAATTCGGAGGTGCGGCCTTTGGGAGGTAATTCGGTTTAGATGAGGTCAATGAGGTTGGATCCCCCATGATGAGAATAGTGCTCTTATAAGAGAAAGACCAGAGTCCCCTCTTTCTCCACCATGTGGGAATACAGCAATAAGTCGACCTGAAAACCAGGAAGAGGGTCCTCATAGGCACCAAGTCTGCCAGCACCTTGATCTTGAACTTGCCAGTCTCCAGAACTGTGAGAAATAAATGTTGAATACCACCTAGTCTGTGGTATTTTTTATAGCTGCCTGAGCAGACTAAGACAAATGTTCTATAATCCATTATCACAATTTTTTTCTTTAGTCTCAAATTCTCCCAAATTTGGCACTTGAAGCCAATTTTTGTGTCCCATCAGTCTTTGGGCATTCTCTTCTTTTCTGACTCAAGATGTTCCAAACTCACCTTACACTTTATTTACCTCAAACATGGAATCCACCAACATTTTTGGTTCTGTGGAAAAGTATTTAGAAAGCAAGACCAAGGGAACTAGGTATGCTCATTATTACTAGGTTAGTGCTTCTAGGATTAGAGGATGAAGCCAGATCTGGGAGAGGGGAAGGGGGGGGGGGGGGGGCGGGTTATTGTGATGGAAGAGGAAAATACATACACCTACACACACATTCACACAAATATCTCCAGTTCAAAACCAATAAAACAGGGTTCTTTAACTTCTTTCATTTTGTATCTCCCTTCTTCCATAGTGAGTAATCTGATTTACAATAACATCAACAAACATGCTCATTTTTAAACCTACAAAATTATTCCAGGGTTACTTATTTAAATCAGTCTCAGAAACATTTCATCTTTAAAGTGGAATTTAGCATCAGTCACCAAACCATCCCACAGTGTTCTGCCGAAGTCACACATAATAGACTAACAGCAAGCAGAGATAATTAACGATACACAAGTCAAGACTCAAACTGGACAACTAAGCAAGGGCTGCCTTTGGTTTCTCTCGAGAACCAAAAAGGACAGAGTTCAGAACAGATGACTGAAGGCTTCCATTTCCACTTGTCAAAGATTATGTAAGCCATTTTCCTTTTCCAAATCTATCCCGTGTGATGTCTGGCAGTTGTTTCAAAAATAATCCAGTAGGGTGGGAGGAAGAGTGAGGAAAGTCTATCTTTCAAATATTGTCAAAGGAACTCACATTATTTTTGGCAACGTAAGGTTCTAGTGTCTTGAAGGCTAAACTGTAATAGCTAGATTACCCTGCAGTAAATAAAAGATTTTACCAACTGTGGAATGGAAAAAGAGTGACTTTAATCCTGCCTATCATTTTGTCAAATAACTCTGTCATTACAGAGAGACTGAATAATTAAAACATTCTTATATTTTATATGTTTCCCATTCCCCTTGGGATCAGTGGTTTAAATTCCCCTCATAGTCCAATGTGAAAACCCTCAGGTCATAGCATAATGAGGCATCTGCCACAGCCAGATTTGCTGAGGCAAGGCCTGATTTAATACAACAAATGGTGTTATAAAAGGGAGCCAAAAACTTGCAAAATCCAATTATGCAAACCACAAAAACAGGAAACATGATCAAGATCTGCAGCAATTTTGGTGTATTTCTGAGGGAAGAACATAAGAAAGCTTTTCTAGGTAAGAGGGAAGTTGAACTTTGAAAACAGACATCACTTTTAAAGCATAAGAATGAATTACAAATGTCTAGAAGACAAACATCGATGTGCATGAGTAGAAACTGCATTTTCATAAATTTGTCATAATCCAGGTTGAGAAATAATCTGCAAAAGAATCTAATCTAGTTGACAGATATCAAGCTATATTACAAAGCCACTGTCCTGAAAACTGCCAGGTACTAGCACAAGAACAGACATATAATATAGACCAATGGAACAGAATGAAGAACCCAGAAATCGACCCACGCCATTATGCTCAATTAATATTTGACAAAGGAGGCAAGCGCATACAATGGAGTTAAGACAGTCTCTTCAATAAATGGTGTTGGGAAAATTAGACAGATACATGCAAAAAAAAAAAAATGAAATTAGACCACCAACTTACACTATACACAAAAATAAACTCAAAATGGATACGTACTTAAACATAAGATGGGAAACCATAAAAATCTTAGAGGAATCCACAGGCAGCAAAATATCAGACATATGTTGTAGCAATATCTTTACTGATACAGCTCCTAAGACAATGGGAACTAAGGAGAAAATAAACAAATGGGACTACATCAAAATAAAAAGCTTTTGCACAGCAAAAGAAACCATCAACAAACAACAAGAAAGCCCACTGCATTGGAGAACATATTTGCCAATATTATCTCCAATAGGGTTTAATCTACAAAATTTACAGGGAACTCATACAACTTAACAAAAGGAAGGTAAACAATCCAATAAAAAAATGGGCAAAGGACCTAAATAAACACTTTAAAAGATGACACACAGAAGGCCAAAAGATACATTAAAACATGCTCAAAGTCACTAATCATCTGAGATGCAAATCAAAACAACAATGAGGTGCCATCTCACACCTATCAGAATGGCTATCCTCAACAAATGACAAGTGCTGGGAAGGATGTGGAAAAAAAGGAACCCTCGTGCACTGCTGGTGGAAATGCAGACTGGTATAGCCACTGTGGAAGACAGTATGGAGTTTCCTCAGAAAACTAAAAATGGAACTCCCATTTGACCCAGTAATTCCACTTCTAGGAATATATCCCAAGAAACCAGAAACACCAATCAGAAAGGATATATGCACCCTTATGTTCATAGCAGCACAATTTACAATAGCCAAGATTTGGAAACAGCCTAAGTGCCCATCAGCAGATGAGTGGATTAAGAAACTGTGGTACATCTACCCAAAGGAATACTACACTGCTATAAAAAAGAAGGAATTCTTACCATTCACAACAGCATGGATGGTCCTGGAGAGCATTATGTTAACCAAAACAAGCCAATCAGAGAAAGATAAATATCACATGATCTCACTCATTTGTGGAATATAATGAACAGCATAAACGGATGAACAAAAATAGATCCATAGACAGAGAAGCATCAAACAGACCGTCAAACCTCAGAGGGAAGGCAGGAGAGAGGGTGGGATAAGAGATCAACCAAAGGTCTTGTATGCATGCATATAAGCATAACCAATGGACACAGACACTAGTGGGGTGAGAGCATGTGCTGGGGGTGGGAGTGGCTGGGGAGAGGTCAATGGGGGGAAAAGGAGACATATGTAATACTTTAATCAATAAAGAATAAGTAAAATAAAATAAAAAGAATCTGGTTGAGTTTGGCAATAACCAGTTCACATGAAGAAATCTTCCTTGCACATCTTATTAAGGAAAAATATGTGACATAATGACCAGGATGCTTTGCTAATTCCATGCTCAAGTTACATGATGCAAGAACCTCCACTGTCTGAAGCAGCACTTCTCTTGTAGAAAAATTATCAGTGTACTGGGTGGGATACAGTACTCAGCTGAGATACTTACAAGTTAGAACTCTAGGAGTAGCTTCTTGCTACTTACTGCCCTCATCTTACCACACTGGGACAATCATTCCAGCCTGGGCAGAGGAGACACGTATACCTGGTAACAGGGCAAGCCCAACCTGTGGAAAACAGTATGGATACAATGGGCTGCTCTCTCCAAGGACCAAATTTCTAGGCAAGCTGTCTGCCATTTATTTAAAATAAAATTAAAAAGCCCCATATTGTTGGTCCTAGCTTGACATAGAACAGAAGGATGCCAAATTAGGATGAAGGTTAGGCAACCTTTAAAATTCCTACATCAGAGGGGGGGTCAATGGAGGCGGGGGAAAGGACATCTGTAACACTTTGAACAATAAAGATAATAAAAAATCCTATATAATAAAAGGCTAATATACAAATCGACCGAATGATGAAACAACCAGTCGATATGATGCACACTGACCACCAGGGGGCAGATGCTCAATGCAGGAGCTGCCCCCTGGTGGTCAGTGTGCTCCCACAGGGGGAGCACCATTTAGCCAGAAGCTGGGCTCACTGCTGGTAAGCACAGCAGCGGTGGTGGGAGCCTCTCTTGCCTCCACAGCAGCACTACGGATGTACAACTGCTGGCTTAGGCCCACTCCCCTGAGTGCTGCCAGACTGTGAGAGGGTGCAGGCAGGGCTAAGGGACCCCCCCACCCCCCACCCCCAGCCAAGTGCATGAATTTCTTGCACTGGGCCTCTAGTTTAATTATAAAAAGACTAGAGGCCCAGTGCACAAAAATTTGTGCACTCGGGGGGCAGGGGAGGGGGGTCCCCCAGCCCGGCCTGTGCCCTCTCGCAGTCTGGGAGCCCTCAGGAGATAACGACCTGCTGGCTTAGGCCTGCTCCCGGGGGGCAGAGGGCAGGCCCAATCCCTAAGTGCAGCCCCTGGTCAGGCTCAGAGCAGGGCCAATTGGGGAGTTGGGGCGCCGCCCCGTCATGCACAGAGCAGGGCGGATAGGGAGGTTGCGATGCCACCCTCAGTCACCCTCAGGGTAGGGCTGATTGGGGGGTTGGGGCACCGCCCCCTGTCACACTCAAGGCAGGGTCGATGGGGAGGTTGCAGCGCCACCCGCTGTCACGCACAGAGCAGGGCCAATCAGGGGGTTGGGGCGCTGCCCCCTGTCACACACAGAGCAGGGCCCATCAGGGGGTTGAGGAGCTCCCCCCGTCACTCACAGAGTAGGGCCGATAGGGGAGTTGGGGCACCACCATCTGTCACACACAGAACAGGGCGGATCAGGGGGTTGCAGCGCTGCACCCTGTCACACTCAGGGCAGGGCCAATGGGGAGGTTATGGCTCTACCCTGTCACACACAGAGTAAGGCCCGTGGAGGGGGATTGGGTCGCCACCCTCTATCACCCACAGAGCAGGGCCGATCAGGGTGTTGGGGCGCCACCACTGTCACACTCGGGGCAGGGCCGATGGAGAGGTTATGGTTCTACCCTGTCACACACAGAGCAGGGCCCGTTGTGTGTGTGTGGGGGGGGGGTTGGGGTGCCACACCCTGTCACACACAGAGCAGGGCTGATCAGGGGGTTGGTGCGCTGCACCCTGTCAAACACAGAGTCGCAGGGCGATCAGGGGCGTGGGGAGCTCCCCCCTATCAGGCACAGAGCAGGGCTGATCAGGGGGTTGGGTTGCCTTCCCCTGTCACGAACAGAGCAGGGTGGATAGGGAGGTTGTGGCCCTGCCCCCTGTCACAGAGCCGCAGGGCGATCAGGGGGTTTGGGCGCTGCCCCCTGTCACGCTGATCCCAGTGCTGGGAGCCTCACTGCTCTGCTGATCCCGGTGCCGGGAGGCATATTACCCTTTTACTATATAGAATAGAGGCCTGGTGCATGGGTGGGGGCCGGCTGGTTTGCCCTGAAGGGTGTCCTGGATCAGGGTGGGGGTCCCCACTGGGGTGCCTGGCCAGTCTGGGTGAGGGGCTGAGGGCTGTTTTCCTGAAGCGAGTGACTGAAGCTTCCAACCGCTCGTTTTCTTTTTTTTTTTTTTTATTCTGGGCCAGCTTTAGCTCTGAGGCCTGGCTGCTGAAAACATCGATACAATGTTGCTAAAGCCCGGCTGAATGAAAGCTGGTTTCTGGTGTTTTGTTTATCTTATTTGCAACATAGTATATAGTTTCTTAGAGTTGTAGCTCAGAGGCCGGCTAGTGAGGCGGAGAACGTTGGAGTCTGCAGCAAGCAAGCCTCATGTTCGCTTCCAGCTGCCTGGCTGCCGGCCGCCATCTTGGCTGACAGTTAATTTGCATATACTCACTGATTAGCCAATGAAAAGGGTAGCAGTCGTACGCCAATTACCATGTTTCTCTTTTATTAGTGTAGATTCCTACATCAAAAACTATACCTTGTAAGCATGTAAAGAAAACAGGCTCTCTGGTTATCTAAGGTTGAAGTGCTGGAGTTGTTAAAAATAATTTTACATGTTTTCATGAATTTTTCTTCATTTATTTCAGCCAAGATCTTAAAAACAATAAAACCAAATTGTATCAGAAAGCATCCAAAAATGATCCCTACCTGAGGAAGTCTGCAAGATTCCAAAGTGACTGGGTGTGAGTATAGCTCTGTATGCAGAAACATATCATGTTGCGGGTGGGGCCCCTGGAAGTCGACATCTAGATTCAGGACAAGGCAAGAATCCAATTCTAGGATCTTGAGCTGCATTAAGACATGGTCACCCCTTAGGCTGGAAAATTCAGAGACCAATTCCAGAGATGAAGCTGTTCAAAATGGTCTGAGATGTAGCCTCAACACAGATTTTGTAATTGTAGGGATATCTGGGTGTTGGTGGTTGACTCTGATCTCTAAATTCTAACGAGTGTCATTTGGTTAAGCAATTGGACTAAAAAGAAGGATTACAGTAGAGAAGCCAGTGGTTGGTCAGAAATGTAAAGCATCCACATTCTACATTCTTATGCATCACAGATGTGGCCAGCAGTGAACAAACCAGGTTCATCTCTTTTTTTCAGCCACCTCATCAGCCAATGCTCTGTGAGTCTTGACTTAAGGATTAAAGAGAGATCAAGCAGTGGCAAGGGTTTTAGAATTAGTTTTCTTCTAATGCCAGTTTTATTATAACATGGATACAATGAGCTAATCCACCAATGGAAAGTCATAAAAAATGGTAAATATCTATAACATCTATTACAGCTACAAATTTTTACATGAATTTATCATTGAAATATATGTTCCTTAAAGAAATGACTTATATAACTATAGTATTTAAAAATATACTATGGAAAACAGTATCATTAAGATTGATAAGCAATCAATTCTGTCCATGGCCTACCCTGGCTACTCTTAGCCCTCAGCAGATGAACAATAAATGTATGTGACAAACTCCAAGATATCATTTCCCTTGCTCGTGTGAATAAAATTACATCACTGTGTTATACATCCTGACACCAACCTTCAATTTATAGAGAATGAGAGTGTCTATGTGTTGAAAAAAAGGTGCAACTCTTTGAGTGTTACAGGAAGATACGAGCAGAAGACTTCAGCTCAGAGGCCTTTATCTAATATTTATGAATCACATAGAGATACTTGGGGATATCATTTTTGGTCACAGAACTTTATTTTAAAACCAATTTTAAGTACCCAAGGATTAAAGTTCAAGAAACAAAAATAAGAGAACACAAACAGCTATAGTTGTCTATGTGCTGCTAATTCTAACTGCCAAAGAGGAATTCCACCATATGTCAAAGGAGTCTCTGGACTAGAGACAGGGTAAAGGGCCTTGCTGTTTATTGCTAGCTGTTGTGGAGGAACCCATCTGTGGCTTTCCCATTTAATGGGCCTCTTATCTTATCTATTAAAACATCCCTTTTCCTAGAGGAAAAGACTAATAATAAATATTTAAGTATAGTTATCTAATATACTCTCCTATCATCCCAGAAAGTCTTAGTAAATATAAAAGTGAACTACTTACTGCAGTAATTAGTACCTGTCAGTGGTGACTTCATAATGATTTGTTGAATGATGAATACCTTAAACTCTACCTCCATAATCACTCTACCATCTAAGAAACTTATGACATTAAGCCCCACTGCTGAGTAATTTAACTCAAAACAGGGCCAGCAGGAGAGCTAACCCATAAGATTTATGACATAAGCACTCAGGCACCCTAAAGTCTTTATCTGGGCCAACATAAGTTACCTAGTTACCAATACAAACTTTACCCCACAGCCTAGCTCTGGAAAAATCAGGAAAAGGGAGAGAGAGGAGAGGGAGAGATCAGCACCTATAACACACTGCATGCCACTCCTTTTTGTAGCTATTCCTAGCCAACACTTGGGAAAAACTTTATTTTGCAGCTTTTTTCACTTTTCCTTGATCATCTACTTTCTTAATGGCTGCTTGGATAGCCTCTTGGTCACCCAGGAACTGGTGAGGCCCAACAGCATGCAGGTTCTCATCCAGTTCCAGGAGAATGGGGACGCCAGTGGGAAGAGTAATGTTGATAATGTCTTCATCTGAGATACCTGCAGATTAAGAGAGGAAGGAACAAGGCATTAAAGGCAACCCTGGAGGTGGTTCTGTTTAAATCTAGTTCAATAGATTAGAAAGTGGTTGGTTTTCCAACACTGAGTGAACCTGGAATGCTCGGGCTAAATCCAGTTAAGAGGAACACTTTCTAGCTATTTGGGAAGCCCAATGAGGAGGAATCAGGACAGGATTCTAAGTCATGCCTTGTAAATCGGCCTCATTCTCCAACTGTCCCTTATCATCCCAACTGATAGGAGAGGAAGGTATGTGTGATGGACAAATTACCTTCAATTAGTTTTTACATAAGCTAAATTACATGTACTTCAACTTTGACCAGAAGAGTTGGAGTTGGATTAAGACTACAGTAGTAGCAGTGGTAGTGACAGTATTTTTATTATTATGACTACTTTTAACAAAAACAGCTAACATGTACGAGGTACATTCTACATGCCAAGTACTCTTCTAAACACTTTACATGCATTAACTCATTTAACCATTGCTGAAATCCTATGAGGTTACAAGTTATTATTTTTCCATGTAACAAGTTGTGGCACAGAGAGGTTAAGCAAACAACTGACGATCACTCAGACATAAGTAGCAGAGCCTGATTCAAACCCAGGCGTCTGTAACTACTGTACCAAGTAATGCCTTCAAGTTTTTCTGAGTTCAAAATGGGCAAAGAGAAGGAAGGAGAAAAGAGACAGAGTTAAGCAAATTAAAAGATAACTGAAACTATTCAAATTATCTATTTTAAAAACATACTTTTGTTACATAGACTTCTACATTTTAACCAAATGTTTCTGTTCTATATTAATAGAAAGTACTGAGGTGGAGCAAGTTCTGAGGAAGAGCGTGAAGGGTTGTCTTTACTTGGGAGGTGATGATGACAGAAAAAAGTTATTATCAGTTAGTTCTCAATGTACTTTGTCATTTTAATTAACCAATAGTCGTAGCAATAGCACCAGCCAAAAGTCACAGAACCATCGCACTGGATCTCAACCACTAGGGTTGTTCTTTATTAGCATTTCATTCTAGGCCCAGAAGAGCTACCTAAGAACTCTAATACACAAACTGTACATACTCAAACAGCTATGAAACCATGGACAGTACACTAGTATACTGCCCATCTCCTCTTCTGCCAGTCCCCTTCAATATACTAAGTTCTTTAACTTTAGGTAAGTGAATTTCTGGGCCTCCACATTCCCTCTGTCAAATTAAAAAAGGAATACACACTCTTCCTTTGCCATTACCAAGGATGTGGGGTAGTAGAAATGGAATTAGGAACATGAAAAAGTGTAGCACAGTGTTTCTTCATCCCTATTAGGCATTCTCTTCTAGATGGAAGATTTAAAGGGTAGACTACTAAAACACTCCTTTGCCCTGCCAAGTCCCTGTCCCCACACTGTATATAACCCTACAAAAGATTACTATCCCAAACTAAAGCTGCAAGGAACAAATCAGTTCAGACCAGACAGCCAGCTGCGTAGTGGGAGGATTCTGAGAGCCCTCTAGTTCCGTCAGGTCAGACCTGTCAGCTGGATGCACAACAGCTGCTACAGGCATCCCCTGGGGACAGCAGAGCAGAATCCACCAGCACGAGGTTTAGAGCCAGGTGACCACTGAGGCTTTAGAACCCAGAAGTTCTCACCCCAATTCTCTGAAGGTCCCTAGGCCTAACTCACTCAACAGCCAGTAACTGAGGGCCTACTATACCAGTATATATGCATAGTACTTGTGACCATGCCCAGGATTTGACCTCTAGTGAACTATTTCTTCATTTATAAAAGGAGGGAGGATAGCTTCTTCTAGCACCAAAGTTCCTCTATTTTATTCTGAATGGTTAAGAAAAGCAAAGGCACTTTAGAGGGAGGCATGAGAAACATTGGGACACTGACTAGTGTTTACATTCATCTATCACGCAAGGACCATGTTTTATCTGTACCCAGAGTATGTAAGCATATTTCTCATTGAATTGGAGAGAAGGATGGATTTTAAAGATTTCTTCAATTAATTAAATTTTCACTGCAAAAAAATTTGTTAGAAGACAACAGTTTAGTAAAAATGATCCTGTTTGACTAATGTTTTCCGGGAGAAATAGAAATTATGAGCATACACATCTATCAGCACCTCAGGTTCACTGCTTATAGATTGTGGGCCTTGACAACATTATCGACCATTAACCTTTACAAGTCATTTTTGGATCTAGGACTTTATTTTAAAACTAGAGGCCTGGTGCACGACATTTGTGCACTGGTGGGGGGGTGTCCCTCAGCCCGGCCTGTGCCCTTTCGCAGTCTGGGAGCCCCCGGAGGATGTCCGACTGGTGGCTTAGGTCGGCAGCTGGACAGCCTTAGCGCTGCCGCAGAGTTGGGCCACTGCGCTTGCCAGCCATCAGCCCGGCTTGTGGCTGAGTGGTGCTCCTCCTGTGGGAATGCACACACTGACTACCAGGGGGCATCTCCTGTGATCAGTGCGCATCATAGCGACCAGTCATTCTGCTGCTCCGTCAATTTGCATATTACCCTTTTATTATATAGGATTATTATATAGGATGACTAAGCTCCCACTTTTATTCAACTTTGTACTGGAGGTTTTAGCCAGGGCAACTACACAAGAAAAGGAAATAAAAGGCATCCAGATTGAAAAGAAAGAGATAAACTATCTCTATTTTCAGATGACACAATCCCACTAAAAAATAACTGAATCAATAAATGAGTTCAGCATGTTGCAAGAAATAAGATGAATATATAAAAATTATATTTCTATACAGTAGTGATGAGCAAATAAAAAATGAAATTAAAACAATTCCATTTACAATAGAAACAAAACAAATAACATACATAGGAATAAATTTAACCAAAGAAGTACAAAACTTTTACTCTGAACACTATAAAACATTGTTTTCCCCAAATTAACATACAGATTCAACAAAATCCCTATCAAAATTTCAGCTGACTTTTTTTTTGCAGAAATTGACAAAACTTCATGACCTTGAATTAGGCAATGGTTTCTTACATATGACACTAAAAACATAATAAAAAAAAAAAAACTAGATAAGCTGGGCATATAAAAATTGTGTTTGTGCTTCAAGCACACCATCAAAAAAGTGAAAAGATAATTCAGAATGGAAGAAAATCTTTGCAACTCATTTATCTGATGAGACTTATATCTAGAACTATTATTATATAGGATTATTATATAGGATGACTTATATACAGAACTATTACACTTCAATAATAAAGAGACAAACGGTCAAATTAAAAAATGGGCAAAAGATCTAAACAGACATATCTCTAAAAAAGATATACAAATGGCTAGTAGGCACATGAAAACATGTTCAACATGATTAGCCATCAGGAAAATGCAAATTAACACCACAATGAGATACCACTTCATATCCGCTATAATTTAAAAAATGTCAGATTACAAATAAGTGCTGGTGAGGATATAGAAAACTGGAATCCTAGTACACTGTAAAATTAAGCGTATAAAATGGACACTTTGGAAACAGTCTGGCAATTCCTCAAACAGTTAAGCATAGCGTTACCATGTGACCTAGCAATTTCACTCTTAGGTATATACCCAAGAGAAATGAAAACAGGTCCACACAAAAATTTGTACAGGAAGCTTCACAGCAGCATTATTCATGGTAGCCAAAAAGTGGAAACAGCTTAAGTGTCCATCAACTGATGCATGGATAAAACAAGTGTAATATATCCATACAGTGGAATATTATTTGGCAATAAAAAGGAACAACGCGCTAATAAGTGCTAAATACTGAGGAACCTTGAAATGTTATGCTAAGTGAAAGAAGTCACAAAAGACTACATATTGTACGATTCTATTTATGTGAAATGTCCAGATTAGGCAAATTTATAAATAGATTAGTGGATGCCTAGGACTAGAGGGAATGAGGGGACTGGTAAGTGACAACTAGGTGTAGGGTTTCTTTGGAGGGCAATGAAAATGTTCTAAAATCAACTGTGGTGATAGATGGACAACTCTGTGAATATACGGAAAGCCAATGAACTACATACTTTACACGAGTGAATTGTATAATACATGAATTATATCTCAATAAGGCCGTTAAAAATACTAAACAAATCCAGAGAAGTTATATAAAACTGCTCAAGTCGAAAAACTGTTATGGTAGTACAACTGAACCTGGTGGTGTGGTTTTTTTTTAATTCCCAAATCCTAGGACTTCGATTCTGGTCATCTGACTCATCAATGGATATTTCCACCACAGCATGAGGAGAGAGGAGAATGTTTGTGAGCATGTGCTGCCCTTGTGAAAGGCTGGGTGCTAACGATGCAGAGAGCAGAGCAAAGCGGACTTTTTGGACACCTCTGTCAATCCACTATGGAGTCACAGACAGCCATGACAGTTATATCAAGTACTATGTCAAGACTGAGGTGCGAGGGTGTAATGGGGTTTGTTCTCCTAATAAACCTGGCATTGTGGAAGGACTGCTTCCAGGGATGCTCCCTTACTCCAGTATTCTCATATTTTCAATACTAGGAAAGGATGTGAACACATTTGTCCAGTCCTCTTGAAATAGCTCACACACTGCCATCATGATGAGGTTTGGGGGTTACAGTCTGTGACCTTAGAAAAGGGTCCTTGTTTAACAGTGGCCTCAGATCTAACCAGATCTAGCAGGTCCTCTCTTTAATAGCACCACTCTCAAGCTCATGCCTACAGCTTAGGTGTGTGGGATCAAATCAAAGAAACAACTAAACAAAGGCCATGAGAACTATAATTTTTCATCTACAAAGGAAGGAGAGCTCAACAAAAATAGGAATGTTTCCAATAAAAAAAAGTTGACATTCCACTTTAATCACTACTCAAGCCATTCACACAGCAGACTAATTACTTGCAAATACTTAAAATACTTAGACTAGTTAATAAGCAGTCAATGAGACAAATTTTGAATAGCATATTAGGAAAAACCACAGTGAAGCCATTACTCATTGCTCAATTTTGGCATAAGTCACATTCTTTGTCCTAAGGAAGTTAAGCAAGCAGAACTCCTAAGGCTAGAATAATGCATCTGCACTGGATTAAACCAAACTGAATCAATACTATATTATGTAATATCGTGCTACAAACTCATTAACTGGAACATCATATCACATCTTCTGATAACCGGTATAGATTTTTTTATACAGCATCCAAGCATGTTCTGAAAGGAAACATCAGAGTTCTCATCCTGCATCAATGATTTTCTATCACCCCTCTGTAGCCACCCCCTTCGAAACCCCCAAACATTGTCTTTAACTCTTTTTAAATTGATTTTAAATCAAACTTGCCACCTGCTGGTATATGGGACAATGGTTCAACCAACTGAGCAACACAGGCCAGGGCAACTGCCTTTTATTCTTTTTTTAAAAAATTCTTTATTGAGACATTTTTAAAAAATATATATTTTATTGATTTTTTACAGAGAGGAAGGGAGAGTTAGAAACATCAATGAGCGAGAAACATCGACCAGCCACCTCCTGCACCGCCCCCTCCCACTGGGGATGTGCCCACAGCCAAGGTACATGCCCTTGACCGGAATCGAACCTGGGACCCTTCAGTCCACAGGCCGACGCTCTATTCACTGAGCCATTTGTAATACCTTAACCAATAAAGAAATTAAAAAAAAAATTCTTTATTGTTAAGAGTATTACAATATGTCTCCTTTCCTTTAATTCTCAAATCTTCATGTAGGAGCTTTTAGGAGTTAACAGCAATCAAGTTAAATGATTGGGATATTTCAAGTAAGAATAAAAGTCTGGTGGTAGGTAAATCAAAGGGGGAACAACTCAAGACCAATATGAGGATAAAGTCAAACTTCATTTTCTGCATATAGGACTGACTTCAGAAAGTCACGTCTATACCTATAAGCCACCTCCCCAAATCACCGCAGCAGAAACAGGAACCACAGACAGTTAAGATCACTGTATCTATACTACACCACTCACACTTTGTTGGAGTGGCCGTGCATATGCTCACTTCTCCCACCAGGATTATAAGCTCCTTAGAGAGGAATCATGTTTTATCCAACCCTATATCACCCATGATCTTGGAATAGTAACTTACCCACTGAAACAATTTAGCAAATGTTCAACAGTAAGGACCACTATTATGTGTTGGCTGCTAGGATCCAGAAATTATACATATAACTGTATGTATTATATGTCTGCCTTTAATATATAAATATAGGCTATAAGGAATAAAACATTAACTAAAAACTCTATTACATAAAGCCTACACATGAAAGCATTCTGAGGCCTTTCAGGAGTACAATATTGGCTAAGTTTTAGAAAGAGATCCAAGTGGAGACATAGTTCCTCAAAGTAAGGACTTTGTGTGTCTAATTATAGGTGCCGTACCCTTACACCAAGAACAATACTTGATTTAACAGACCCTCAGCACATAGTTGAAATGAATGAATCTGAACTCCTTGGGCTTTCAAATTAAATCTACTCTTTTATTGTTGAAGCCTTGATTAGAGATTGTCTTCTCTTCATTACCTTACCAGGAAAAAAAGAGAATTGAAAAAGTTGAACAAAAGACTGCTTGCATTTAGTGCTAATAAAGTAAACAATTCATATTAAATTTGTCTTCTATGTATTTTCTTTGGTTTTCTCCAAAGTATTTGTTCAAAATCTTTGAGTATCAGGAAATAGGAGAAAAGATGTTGAGGGATTCAAATTTTTCATAGGACAAGAGGAAACCCTACTTCTAACATGCATATTTTGGGGGATTAGAAAAAGAGGAAAACAGTTTTGCCAAATCATTCAAGTATGAGGTCCCACCCATGCCTCATTTCCCTTTCCCAATCAAGCAAGTCATAATTCAAACCCCACTATGGGGTATTCATGATAAGTGTTCTGTATTCTTCTATTGCCAAAATAAGAGCTAACATAAGAAATTCTAAAAAAAGAAGAAAAAATTCTGAATTTTATAGATGATCTATCTATGTTTAATGAAATTCTTTAAGATTTAAATGCTATATATGTACAACTTAAGAATGGCTGGGGAACAACTAGGAATGGGTTATTTGAATACTAGAGGCCCGATGCATGAAATTTGTGCAAGAGTAGGCCTTTCTTCCCCTGGCTGCTGGCACCGGCTTCCCTCTGGCACCCGGGACCCAGGCTTTCTTCCCTCTGGCCACTGGCAGGCACCCAGGACCTGGGCTTCCCTAGAAGCCCCAGCTTCGTCGGAAGGATGTCCAGTCTAATTAGCATATTATGCTTTTATTATTACTAGTATAGATTGTAACATGATGATAGGATAACAGCTTCTAATTTAGAATAAGGCAGAGAGAAGAATCCATTCTACATTTAATTTTATAGTTAAATAGCCTATAACTTTTAAGATTTCGATAAATAAATTATACTTATAAGAGAAAGTTTAACTATACCACGAAGCTAGTATTTGTTTCATAAAAGAGATGCCTGAATTTGCTGCTTCTGAAAATATCACACTAAAATGCCAAAGGTGACTTACTCCCCTGTCCCTGTCCCACAGTGAGTTCCAGCTGACCTTTCCTCCCTGATTCTCTAATTTCATCTGACCACTTCTGTGCCTTGTTATGTGTACAGCTGCATGCAATTCTTCAGGGATCAAGTATGTCTTTCATGAGGCTCTTGCATGCCACTCTTATTCCAAACTTGAGACTGCCTAGCCCTGTGCTTGAACCCAGACTAAACAATCCACTTCCGCTGGCAAGATGCAGACTGCATCCACTGCCTCAGTTCAGGACCTGGCCTTGCCTTCACTGTGGGCCAGCAGGAAACAAACAGGAAGTGACTATGCCAACCACAGAGAATGAAACACACGCCTGTCTGGAATGCTACAGAAGAGCATGCTTTTAGATACTAAGCCTGGTAGAGGAGTTTTCAGGGTGGTGCTTTGGGAGGAGAGTGTCTGAACCAGTGAAAGGGGGTCCTGCTTCAATCTGAACTTGTCGGGATAGGTAATTATGCTGCTAAAAATCAGTAAAGCAGTCCCTTAAGAAGGAATTTTCTTACTATATAATATTTCATGTCTGCTCTAACTCTTCTTTCTTCTAAGTACTAAGAACTACTCTCAAGTTAAAAGTAAAGCAAATCCCAAAATTACATATAATTTAAGAGCAGAGATATTACATAAGTAAGCAATTTCACAGGGTAGAGGCCATCCCGCTCAGGCCTAGGCACTGGCATGTGGTTCCTGTGTTTGCAGTTCCTGTACAGGAGTGTTACCTAGCTCTGAATTAGTAACACTCGCTTCCCACTGTGCTGTTCTTCTGCTTTGACTCCAGGAGGTCCTTGGTGACCTACTCCTAGACTAGCTGGTTGTGAAAAGGAAAAAAAAATAGATGGAAGGCCCAATTAAGAATAGAACTTAGAATTTGGTGGCAAATGAGAAGAAATAGTTTGGGGGCAGGAAAACCTTTCCTAATGGAGCTCAAGACCTCAAGTACAAAAATTCATGGTCCAGGAGCTTATACAAAACTTCTTATGAAGAAGGAAGAAGGACGTTAAGAGGGAATTCTATATACTGACCATGCTAGATGCTAAATAAAGTCTGCACCAAGAGCTCCTGAAGTGTTTGTTGAGAAAGCATAATGATGCTCTCCAGGTTAGTTTTCAAAGGGATAGGCAGATGTACATAGCAACTTTCATTTACCTCAATTTTATAAGATCCGCCTTTATCTAGTGAAGTGACCATTACTCTAATTGGGACCTTGTCTTTTGTTTCACAAAATAATAAACTAGATTAGTTTGTCAGTACATCTGCAGGGAGGGCAGTTGGGGGGGACTAGTTTAGTTTGGTGTCCAAAATAGTTCTATCATATCCCCAGTTGACCCATCTGGCCAGGGCAGAATGCTTGGATCTTATTCTTCAATATCCTCTACAAGAGAAATTCTATTAGTGGAAAATTGCATGTAGAAAATAAGAGAATTAATTTATGAAGTTATCCTAAAAATATACTTCAGTCTTTTTCATGCACATGAAATAATTTCTTCCATGTTTGGCATGGGAGTAAATCACCTATATAGGGAATCATAGCAAGATCAAAGAACTCCACGAATATTACCAACAGTACCACCAGGGGGCACTATAGGCCAAAAAGGAGCAAAGTTGTTATACCCAGAATGGGTGAGCCAACATTACAAACCACTTTATGTCTGTCTCCCAATGGACAAATCTCAATCTTCACATAGTCTCCATTTGTTTTCCGAGCCACAGGCTTGTGCCTAATAGCATATTCTGGCTTTTCTGAGAATTTTTTTTCCCTGAATGTCTGCCATTCTCCCTGGGCACCAACCCTACCATTTCCATTCCCTGTCTCCCTCATATACACCTTCTTCCCTGCAGATAGCTGCCAGCCCTATACCTTTTTCTACTTTCACATACTTCCTACTCAAGTCTCTTCATACAATTGACCTCTTCCAGCACGAATGCCAATGTTTTAACTCAATTATTTCCCAAATAAAACATTTTCTATAAAGTCTATTTATAGTAATAGGGGTAGGAATTATAATTTAAGATTGATTCAAATAAATCAATCTCTGAAATGTGATACAGTTCCATACCTCCAACTAAAAAAAAAAAAAAAAAAGATCTTCAGAAGAAAGGTTAAATGAAGCCTGAGTACTAAAGCCTGCTAATTTCTTAGGGATTCCTGTAAATTCATTTCTGTCCCAATGGTCAAAGCTGTGTTCTAATCTTTTATTGATTCTACTAGAAGCCCGGTGCACAAAATTCGTGCACGTGTGTGTGTGTGTGTGTGTGTGTGTGTGTGCATGCGTCCCTCAGCCAAGCCTGCACCCTTTCAATTCTGGACTGCTGGCTCCCAAACACTCGCCTGCCTGCCTGCCTGATTGCCCCTAACCACTTCTGCCTGCCAGCCTGGTCACCCCCTAACCACTCCCCTTCCAGCCCGATTGCCCCTAGCTGCCCTCCCCTGCTGGCCTGGTCACCCCTAACTGCACTCCCCTGCAGGCCTGGTCCCCCCCAACTGCCCTCTCCTGCCGGTTCGTTTGCCCCTAACTGCCCTCCCATGCAGGCATGGTCCCTCCCAATTGCCCTCTCCTGCAGGCCTGGTCCCCCCCAACTGCCCTCCCATGCAGGCCTGGTCCCCTCCAACTGCCCTCCCATGCAGCCCTGGTCCCCCCCAACTGCCCTCCCTGCAGGCCTGATCGCCCCCAACTGCCCTCCCCTGCAGGCCTGGTCCTCCCCAACTGCCCTCCCCTGCAGGCCTGGTCCCCCCCAACTGCCCTCCCCTGCAGGCCTGGTCCCCCCCAACTGCCCTCCCTGCAGGCCTGATCGCCCCCAACTGCCCTCCCCTGCGGGCCTGGTCCCCCTCAACTGCCCTTCCCTGCAGGCCTGGTCCCCCCCAACTGCCCTCCCTGCAGGCCTGATCCCCCCAACTGCCCTCCCCTCAGGCCTGATCCCCCCCAACTCCCCTCCCCTACAGGCCTGGTTGCCTCCAACTGTCCTCCCCTGCTGGCCTGATCGCCCACAACTGCCTTCCCCTGCTGGCCATCTTGTGTGTTAGAGTGATGGTGAATTTGCATACTGGTCGTGGCTAATTAGCATATCTAGGCGAATTAGCATATCCATCTCTTATTATATAGGATACTTTACATCCACACATTTCTACTTTGCTATCACTTTTTTTTTAAGATTTTATTTTGCAGTGGTTCTCAACCTTCTGGCCCTTTAAATACAGTTCCTTATGTTGTGACCCAACCATAAAATTATTTTCGTTGCTACTTCATAACTGTAATGTTGCTACTGTTATGAATCGTAATGTAAATATCTGATATGCAGGATGGTCTTAGGCGACCCCTGTGAAAGGGTCGTTTGACCGCCAAAGGGGTCGCGACCCACAGGTTGATAACCGCTGGTTTAAAGTATTACAGACAGTAGTACATATGTCTCCTTTTTTTCCCCCCCATTGACCTTCTCCCAGCCTCCCCTACTCCCCGGCACATGCCCTCACCACCCCCCCCCCCCCTCCAGTGTCTTGTGTCCATTGGTTATGCACATATGCATACATACAAGTCCTTCGGTTGATCTCTTACCCCCTCCCCCTCCAACACTTCCCAGCCTTCCCACTGTAATTTGACAGTCTGTTCAATGCTTCTCTGCCCTAAACTATTTTTTTCTAGGCCAATGTCAAATCCTTTCATCTTTCAGTCCTATTGATGTAGTTATTTTTGCAGGTTCAATGATAATTCACATATCATTCAATTCACCCATTTAAAGTGTACAATTCAATGGCTTTTAATATATTCAGACTTGTGTAACCATCACCATAATACATTTCAGAACATTTCCACTACCCCAACCAGAAACCCTGCACCTATTTAGCAGTCACGCTTCACTCCATGCCCTCCTTCACCTCCACCCCAGTCCCAGATACAATCTACTTTTTGTCTCCGTAGATTGGCCTATTCTGGACATTTCATAGAAATAGAATCCTAAAATATACTAGGGGCGCAGTGCACGAATCTGTGCACCTTGAAAGGAACTGTGGTCCACGAGGCTGCAGCAGGCACAGGGGCGGGTATCAGCCCATCCTCTGCGCCCTCACCCAGCCCCTCCCACCTTGGTCCCAGGTCCCGTCTGCCAACAGCCACGCTCCCACCGCCACACACTGACAGCACCGGCCCCGCTTGCACCCACTGATGGCACAGAGTGATTGGGGCTGGTGCCAGCAGTGGGTGCGAGCGGCAGCTGCTGCCTCGATCACCCCTCAGGAGCAGGGGGAGGTGGAGAAGCCCTCAGGGGTGAACAGGGCCAGCAGCCGCTGCCTGCACCCACTGATGGTGCCAAGTGATCAGGACCAGCGCCAAGCACTGGCAGCGAGTGTGAGTGGCTGCTCCAGCACTAGCTACGGGTGTGAGCAAGGCTGGCGCTGGCAGTGGGTGCGAGTGGTGGCTCCGGTACCAGCAGCGGGTGCAAGCGCTGGGTGGGACCGTGGCACACAGGAGCAAAGAATTTTCAGTAACCAACAGAGGCTCACCCCAATGACAGCAACTGGTGCCCTGCCTTGGTCTGGTGCCCTCGCTCACCTGCTCTACCATCCCACAGTGGCCAACGCCCGCCATGTTCCGCACATGCCCCCTGGTGGTCAGCTCATGTCATAGCAACCGATTGTCCAGTTGTCTCGCCGTTCAGTCTATTTGCATATTAGCCTTTTATTATATAGGATGATCCTCTGTGATTTGTTTCTTCTATTGTAGCAATTTTGAGGTTCATCCATGTTGCAGCATGTATCAGTATTTTATTCTTTTTTTATTGCTGAATTAGAGGCCCGGTGCACAGATTCGTGCACATTGAAAGGAAATTAATTAGAAGGTGGCTGGCAGGGTGGGACTGGGCAAGATGGGCCAGACATGCACTGGAGCCAACCTCCCATGGTCCCTCCCTGGCCGGCCGCACCTGGGGCGGTGCCAGAACTCAAAGGCCATCTGTGGAGTGAGCGGGGTCCCTCTGGCAGGTGGGGTCCCTTAGCCTGGCCTATGGGGATTAGGCCAAAACCGGCAGTCCGATATCCCCTGAGGGGTCCGGGAGTGCAGGAGGGCACTCTGCAAAGTTGCTGTCACTTGGCAGCTCCTGTGTTGAGCGTCTTCCCCCTGGTGGTCATTGCACATCATAGCTACTGGTCGGACAGTCACTTGGGCTTTTATATATGTAGATAATATTCCATTGTACAGACATACCACATTTAATTTATCCAACCACCAGTTAATGGGCATTTGGGTTGCATCCACATTTTGACTACCATGAATAATACTGCTATTAAGGTTTGTTTAAATTTTTTGGTATGGATATATGTTTTCAATTATCTTAGTATCTATCCCCCACCCCCACCCCAACCCCCTCAAAAAAGAGATATGTTGAAGTCCTAACCTCCAATACAGAGAGAAAGCCAAGTGAAGACAGGGGTTTGCAGTGACAGATCTACAAACCAAGGAACAGATTTGTAGATTTCCAGCAATCACCAGAAGGTACAAGAGGCATGAAAGGATTCTTTCCTAAAGCCACTAGGAGAGAGCATGACCCTGCCAACATCTTTATTTAGGACTTCTAGTCCCTCAAGCTATGAGAAAATTACTATCTGTTGCTTTAAGTAATCTAGTTTTTGGTATTTTGTTACATTAGCACTAGGAAACTAAAACAGATATATACCTAAGAGTGGAATTGCTGGATCATATGGTAACTCTATATTTAACCTGTCAGAGAACTGCCAGATTGTTTTCCAAAACAGCTATACCATTTAATTGTTTCTCAATAAACTATTAATGGTTTCAAAACCTCTCTTAAATATATAAAGTAAACTTTTCTGTGTGTAAGCTTGCCTTCCACAGGTAATTCTCCCTCATTCCCCACCATGGTGACAGTTTTCTTTGGCACCATTTGTTAAACCATCCAACTTCCTTCAAAAAAGAACAGTAACAAATAGTTAAATCATCAATGCAGTAATAGGAGGAGCACTAGAATGAGCTATGGTTGGGCTACAGAATAATCTTAAAGACATCTAAACCTGAAGAGAGGAGAGTAGATGATACTAAATGGCAGGGTTTTGTTTTTAAAGGGAGGATTTCCTAGCTAAGACAAGGAAGCAAAGAGGACCCAAATGATAACATTTTCTTTAGGGAATGGTGCCTGGCCACACAGAGAGCTAAGTTTCATCTCTGAAAAAAGAAACACGGCATGTGAAAAAGAGTACATCTTCTGGAAGAAACTTTGAAATTCTGAATTTCAGTCTGTTGTTGTCATCCTAAAAGGAGCCTCAATTCTTCCTCAAACAATAAAGTACTATAGTCCAATAATGATGAAGTTATATATCACTTAACCAAACATCTGTTCTGAACAAGGAAGAATAGAACCCTTTATATAAATAGTTGAGTAAATAAGATATGTACACACATATACAAACAGATCGAGCGCCATGTCTAGACAATAAAGTTTTTAACAGCCAATAAAGTCTGTAGATCTTAGATTTCTGCACAACTAATGGATGCAGGTATACGAGTAATGATTTGGCTGTTGGCCATGTTATAAAAATTAGGGCTAAAAAAACACATGCTAAAAAGTTTACAGTAAAATCTTATAAAGATCACTTTATTCTGTTACCAACAACCTATTTTCACTTAATTCACATATGAGGTTAACCCTTTCATTTCTCACAGCCCCATATAGAAAAGTAAAGCAGAATGGAAAAGGGATATTAGAGAAATGTACTCAAACATCAGTAAGTCAACTGCTGACATGCTGATAGACAAGAAAACACCACACAAAGCAGATCACTCAAAAAGCACAACCGGATAATGTTACTTAATGAAGGGAGAAAGGGGGGTGAGAAATGCCCTGAAAACTTCACAGTGCAATCACTGATGCCCCAAACTGGTGAGCTTGAGTCCTCAAAAGAGTTAATTTAGTTCATGTTAACTTAAGAGACAGGTAGCAATACAGTACATTGTACAATACATTTAGAATGTAACATTGAGCATTATTGAGGCTATTGATTATCTCCAATAAGCTATCTTTTTATCCTCCTCTCCCCCACAACTTTCTCCCGATCAAGGACTAAGCCTGCTCTGGAAAGAGAGGACTAGAACAAAAGAATTGTTCAAAACACCTAGGTCTGAAAACACAGCAATAATTGTTTTAAGTTGGGAGAACATGAGCAAAACTGAAGTCTAGATAATTTTACTGATCTTGAAAGACTCAGATAAGTTTACTTTAACATTTCAACAGAAACCTCTTCCCTCCCTAGCCTCCTTTTATCTTTCTATAACAAAGCTACATAGTGCTTTAGTTCAGGATCCTCAAAATGGAGAACCCCAAGCAGCAGTATCAACATCTGAAAATTTCCCAGAAATGCAAATTCTTAGGCTGGGACACCAGGCCTTCAGGTTCAGAAACGCCGAGGGCAAGGCCAGCAACCTGTGGTAGACCAAGTTCTCTCTCCCGGTGATTCTGATGCTTGCTCAAGTTTGATAGCTACTGCTCCAGATAATATGAATAGAAAAGGCAGAGAATTTTTTTTACTTCTAGACCAAAATGATTCTTAAAAAACTAAAGTGATCAAAGAGAATAGGGAAGGAAAGTCTATTATGTAAACTGTGCATTATTAACTAAAACAGCATGTCCTTCCCAGATTAAGGTGTAACAATAACATTAGCAACCTCTAATAAGTAGTAGCATAAAGATGGTACCTTCCAGATGTTTCAGGAGTGCCCTACTGGTATTTCCATGAGCAGATATCAGAATGGTTTTGCCACGTAACACTTCAGGAGCAATCCTTTCATTCCAAAAGGGAAGGAGTCTCTCCAGAACATCCTTTAAACTTTCAGACCGTGGCAGCTGATCCACAGGTACATCGCACACTTTATACCTCCGGTCACTGTAGATTTCCTGGTAGTAAGGATGAGACTCTTCAATGGGTGGCGGGGTCACATTGTAGCTTCTTCTCCAGATCCTCACTTGCTCTTCGCCATGATTCAAAGCCATTTTCTCCCTATTGAGACCGATCAAGGCTCCGTAGTGACGCTCATTCAGACGCCAGGAGCTTTCCACAGGAACCCACTCCTGCCCTAGCTCTTCCAGGATCAGCCAGGCTGTGTGGATGGACCGATTAAGAACGGATGTGAATACTAGATCAAACTCAAAGTTTAGCGCTTTGAGTTGCTTCCCACAGTTTCGAGCTTCCTCCAAGCCTTCGTCGTTAAGTTTCTGATCCACCCAGCTACAAAAACGATTCTCTTTGTTCCAAGCCCCCTCTCCATGTCTTAACATGATCAGTTTGTACTTGGACATACTGATGGCTGAGCTTCCCTCGTGCCTTCAAATGGGCCAATGTTCAATGACAGAAATACATCTGGAAAGAGAAGAAACAAAACGCATAAGTCATATTCTTCATTCAGCTGACTACCTGGGAAAGGAAGCACAACCTTAGCACAGCCAACTTCTAAAATAAACTAGGGCAATTCCTTTAAACAGTTTTGATATCAGACATCCGGCAACTCATTCACTATGGCACATAAAGGCATATTCTACAGATAATTAATTACAGGAAACCTAGTTGACTTAAATTTTCTGATGGCTAGATAGTATGTTAATTGCATGATGTAAAATAATGAGAACACTTCATTCTAATGGCATGCTGCATTTCCGCCAGATCAAAGGCAGTTTATTTACAGAAGAGAGGCTTTACCAGAATGAGGTGGAGATGTCTACAAAGATGACTAGTAACAGACTCAAGATTGATAGCATCCTTCTCATTGTTTTTCCTCTGGTGGAAAAAGAATATTTACCAGCCTCACCCCACTGGAGATGTCATTAAACATGTTAATTCAATAAACCACCACATTTATCTGGTATTTAAATCAATGATTGTTGGCAACTATTTCTTCAATGCCACAGGCTACACCACATACAAGAAAATCTAAGTTTCAACATTCAAACAACATTAAAAGTGATTTAAAGTGACGTTAACACCAAACATGTTATTCACCTAAATAATCTCTCACCTGCCTCAAGATAGTGCTTTTGGCAGGAATAAATCCGGATGCAAAACAAGTTATCAGAGGCACACAGCTGAGCAATTGCTGCGTGTAGAAACAGATTACAGGAGCAGGACTGCAGGAGAAGCAGCTAAGTGATAAGGAGGCCCTGCCTCCTCCTCCTCCCAATCGTTCAACTGTCCTACACACACCAGCCACATCTCAGCGAGAGAAGAATCTAGTGAAGTGGAGCAGGCAACCAAAAAATGTTCTGAACTTGCTAAGTTAAGCCGCTGCCCCAGAGATCTGCTGGGCCACTCTGTCTCCCAGGACTCTGCTGCCTGGCTGCGTCGGCCTGCCTTCACTCACCTTGCAGTGGACGTACCTTCACTGACAAATGCTGTTTGGTTTACATGCCCAGCACTCTCCAACTCCACCCCAGCATTTTCCACACTGGGGAGCAAAGATTACATGAACACCGGGGCCTGGTCTTCTGCCACTCTTGGCAAATTCCATGAGCTGCAGATTTTCCGTCCCACGAAAACTGTGATTCAGCCACAGTTCTATAACCCTCAGGGACAAAGTTAATTGGAATCGGGAGCTAGTTTCTTCCTTTCTTTATTAATTCCTAAAGATTCTGAAGGTGGGAAAAGGCTTTCAAATTAGGCTTCAGTGGAAGGCAAACGGAGGACCTGAGGAAGGCAGCAGGATGAGGTGATTTGCAAGTTGAAAGGCTCCAGCAGTTGGGTTTATGATTTCCCTTTCTTGTCAAGCACCAGGTTTGAAGCTTTAGCACATGTGGAGCAGGGAGAAAAGCATGAGGTCACTGGAAGATCCTGAGCTCCGAGCTCAGCTGAAGGTCCTCACTGAGAATTTCCAGAGGGAGAGTGATGCCTCTACCCTCAGCCCAGAGGGGCATCAGGGTGTCAGAAGAACAGAGAATGGGATGAAGGCATCTGGGCAGTATTTAGCTAGATGATTACTGGTGTCCAGAAGCAGAATGATCATGACGCTAATGAAGTTCAAGCTGGAACAAACACCTTCTAAGGCACCGGGAGACCAAATAATGAATTCACATGGGTGTGTATATAATTTACAAAAGAAAGGTATTTTTGCATTGTTTTTTTAAAGAGCCCTAATCCACCAAGTAGTAGAAGCTTTAGGCCCATCAGAAACTGAATCCATCTCTCATAACATATATTGTCTTGTTTTATGGTGGGGGGGGGGGGCGGTGTGGAGAAAAGAAGCTATGAACTGTCCCTCTGCCTCAGCCCTTACTTTGTCTTGTCAAGCAAGAAAAACCTTCTTACGCTAATGAGCTATTTTCCCTTCAAATGAAGAGGAATACGATGGACAAATTTTGTAGGCAGAAGCACTTCCTCATCTTTTGGTTATGAACTCTACCAAAGGAATAAAAAAAATATATAGCAGGAACACTCAGGCACCTACCACCAAGCTTTGCAGTATTTTAATCTGCTGCATTTGCTTACTTTGTTTAAGGAATAAACCACTTTCTCTGCCCCGCCCCCCCCCCCCCCCCCCCCTTAAAATATATACACTGGAGCAGAGAAACAGTCCTACAGCCACAAAGACTATACAAATACATACCCTTCCCTCACTCATCTACAGAAAGTGAATACAGAGTAAGGTCCCAAGCTAGTGCATCTATCTCAGGTAAATTAAAAGTCACTTCCCTTTCTCCTCCTTGATGCTATCAACCGACTTTTCCCATTTAATTAACTGCTAAATATTTACAAAGGTGCTGTTGAGGTTTAAAGTTAGCAATCTTTAAGATTTTAATCTTCATGGAGCTGGTATACCAAGCGTTCATCAACACTCGTCAGTTTGATTAAAGTTTAAGGCATGGCCTGCAAACTCACATGTCCCAGTGGCCAGATAGACAGATGTGTGAAAAAGCAGTGATGCTGGGCTACAGGGGTGGTGGCAATAGTGGTGAGCTGCAGGGAAGACACATGCTTCTCTGATGGACGCCACTCTGTAAATGGACGAAGCTTTCGTATATCCTGGTCTCACTGAACTAAGGGTACTATTCTTAGAACTTTTCTGAAGAACTGAAAGATGGGACTGCTGAAACCAAAGACTGGAGAGAATGCAAGACTTAGACTCAGACCACAGAGAACCTATGGATTCCATTTTATTTTTAGCATAAATGTCTTAAAAAAAAAAAAAAAAAAGAAAAATAATCATTTCAGTTCCTAAACGTTTACATTATAGGAAAAAAAAAAAAGGAGTAGCTACTACTTAGCTCCAGCCCACTTCCCTGTGAGACTCAAGAACTGGGGTTCCTAGATCTTCCAATTGTCAAAAACCCTGGAAATGCGCATTTTCATGTGATACCTGATACAAATACTGGCGACTCATTTGAATACAGTTTTTAAATGTGAGTTAAACAAAACATGTCTGCATGCTAGATTGGGTCTGCTAGTGTATGACCTGTGACTTAAAGGGAAATGTCCTCCTGGCACAGATGAGTGGGGAGGCCATCATACCCCAGGAGATGGTCAGACCCCAAACCTCCAGGCTCCAATCCAAGCTTTTCCCTGTTCTTGTCCCACACACTCTTTCAAGGAACAGACCCTCGAATCCCCTATGTACTGGTCTTCCTGGTTCCTGTCCTTCCTTCACTAAACCCTTTGCCACCAGCCTGCAGAGTCCCAACTCTGTAATCAAACTCCCACTCAACTTTGTACTCTTCCTGGAATGCTTCCTCCGGCTCTGAGCTGTAACCAAGCTGAAAGTGAACTGAATGCAAACTATCTCCCAGTTGTCTGCTTCTCTCTTTAGTTGGGGGTGTTTGTGCCTCATATCCTGGAGCAGAAACAGGGGCAGGTGATGTGGGCAGGGTCCTGCTCCCTCTCAATGGTATTTCCCAACCAAATACCTCCACCCCATTTTTCTTCCTTTTTTTTTGGGGGGGGGGGGCGCAGATGATGAGAATCTTGCTATATTCAGCTGTAGCTCTTTTGCTCTCATTTATTAACTGCAAACTTCCTGAAAACTAAGTACCCCCATTTAAAACCCTCAATTACTTCCTATTGATATGAGGATAAAGTTCAAAGTCCTTACTGTGACCCGCAAGGCTTTGGTTTTCTTTTATTTCCTTGAGCATGCCATGTTCTTTCTTGCCTCAGGACCTCTACACATACTACACAGAACCCTCTCCCAGCCCATCACTGTCTCCCCTCCACGTTCACTTCAGTCCCACGCTGCTTTCAGTAACGTCTAGTCATCCTTTAGATCAGCTGTGTCCAGTCAAAATATAGTGCAAGCCATATATGTTCTAAAACCATATTAAAAGTTAAAAATAGGTAAAATTCATTTTAATAGTACATTTTATTTAACCCTATAGGTTCAAAATATTATCATTCCATCATATAAGCTTGATAAAATTCTTTTTTAAATCCTCACCCGAGAATATGTTTTTTATTGATTTGAGAGAGAGAGAGAGAGAGAAACATCAATGTGAGAAAAACATTGATCAGTTGTCTCCCATATATGCCCTGACCAGGAATCAAACCTGCAACCTAGGTATATGTCCTGAGGTGTGTTAAATGACTCAAAGTTAGACAAAAATGATTATGCTGTGCTAATGAGGCTGAGTCTTGACAGTTTTGGTGGTAACTGCCATAGTAAAAACAGTCAGTTGGCAGGCCTGAGATGTTAGAAAGCTTTAACTCAAGAATCCCAGTGTATTTAGTGGCAAAGCCAGTGCCAAGAATAACCATCCATTATATTTTTGTAGCCTTTGCAATTTAGTATGTTCATGAATGGCCATAATCTCCACACAGAGAGAGACTCCGATTAACTTGTTCAGAAACATACAGTACTAACTGGCAAATTTTAGGTCTTCTACCCCTGATCCCTGAGCTTTCCCTATCTCACCACTGAAGACTTTAGAGTCTTGGTTTGAGGATCTGGGCTCATTTGGCTTCATTTCCCAGGAACATATCCAGTCACGACTTGTGTTTCCAAGCCCAGGCAGCATTTTATGAAAGGAATAAAGGAGGGCTCAGCTTATGACTGCTCTTGAGAAAAAACTCATTGCACAAAGTCAAATTGGGCAATAGTCACCCCAACTTATAGATATCATACTAAGAATATATACTCCTCAATATATACTATCCACCCTCAATTTAAAAACTTCTTTTTCAAAATCAAGTTTTATTTTTGGTAAAGCTCACCACCTTGGAGTTGGTTTTTAGGGTTCCTCACTTATCCCTCGACACTTGAATTAACCATTAATTTTAGTTGATGATTTACTTTATACCAAAAAAGGACCATACAGGTCAGTGAATTCATACCCCAGGCCTCCTTTCTTTTTAAAGTATGGTATGGCTCAAAAAAATGTATTTTTATATGACTGTGTCTCATCTTCCTGCCCCTTCTTCTTTGCTATTTTTCCTTCCTTTTAGCCATTATTTTTTTAGTCCCTTGACACCTAACTTGTGCCTTGTCCACACTACTGACATGGTCTCTCGAAAAACTGCAGATTAGCTATTTCTTAGTAAGTGGAGACCATCTTCTCTTGGAACTCACACTCTGCAGCTGACTACTTCCACCAAGGAAAATTCTTTAGGATTTCAGTGCTGTACTTCCCAGGCTCTTCTATTGTTATGCCCTGGTCTTAGGGCTCTGTATTTTCCTACCTACTAGAATAGTATTATGATGATGAAGATATCATATGATGTCATAGCAGCTAACATTCAAGGAGTGCTCACCATGTGCTTGGACTATTTGAATCTTCAACCACTGTTCTAAGGAGAGGTACTGTGATTAGTCCCGTTTTACAGATGCAGAAACTTTGAGGAGAGGTTCACTTGCCCAAGGTGACACAGATCAAGCCTACATTTATGCCTTGAAGCACTCTGCCACACTGGCACCCAAGACTCTGTCCTCAGTCCTTGGAAACCCAACTTTCCTCACTACTTAATACCATTAAAATGGGTGATTTATAAATTGACAGCCACAAATACTCAGTCTCCCAAATCTGGTTAATTAATTCATTTTTCAAACATGTGTTGCAAATCCCATTTGAGCCTGTGAGGAATATAGAAACCAACAAGGATATGTCTTCAAGGAACTGGTTAGGGAAGGGTGACATGTGTGCGTGTGTACGTACTGCTAAAGCAGAAAGTAATTTGCATCATGAGAAACACTCCATTAGTAAGGGAGGTGAAAAAAGATTATTTCTGAGCAAGGCTTCATGGACATGGCACTCTTTAAACTGGTTTGGGAATGATGTTCAAGATTTAGATTTATAGAAAAAGGAAAAGGCATTCTAGTCTAAGGGGATAGTGAGTACTAGTAGAGGCAAGGGAACAAATACATATGGAAAATAGTGACTCATTCAAAATTACTGGAAATAGGTAGGGTGACTATATGTCCTGGTTTACCTACAGCAATCTTGCTTTAGGCCTATTTCCCAACATAATTATCATAGAAACATTTTCACACTTGAATGTCCCATTTGGAAAATTATATGATCACCCTAAGTATAGGGTACAACGAGGAAGTAGGAGGAGACTAGCCTAGAAAGATAAGGCTGAAGAGTACCTGCAGGTACTTGTGCCAAAGAATATAGGTTCTTGTATAAATACTGGGACATCATTAAAGGTTTAATAATGTGTATTTTAGGAGAATCAGGCGGCATTTACAAATTGAGATAAGAAAAACCAAAGATATGAATACTTTTGAGGATTTTGCAATAATTCTGGTAACATACAATGAAGACCTGTACCAATAAAATGGCTGTTGAAATGTGAAGAAGAGGAATGTGAAAGACACTATAGCTTAGCTCAGGTGTTGGCAACTCTTTCTGTAAAAGGACAAATAGTAATTTTTTTAGGTTTGTTGTGCTATATGGTATTACAATCTGCCATTGTAGCTGAAAGCGGCCGTAGACAATACACAGATGAATAAATGAGGCTGTGTTCCAATAAAACTTTATGTATAAACACTGAAATTAGAATTTCATATAATTTTCATGAACATGAAATATTGTTATGCTTTGATTTATTTCTACCGTTAAAAAATGTAAAAACCACTCATTGCTTGTGGGCTGTACTAAAGCAGGTAGTGGGCCAGAAGGCCTTAATTTGCCAATACCTGGCCTGGCAGGATACCATTCTCTCATCTCCTAATTGCATCACTGTTATGAAACTTTAAGCATCTGGTCACAGAATAATCCCAACATTATTATATTACCTGACTTTCTTCTTGGCCAGAACATCAAGTACCTTGAGTAATGGAATCCCATTCATAATTCTATTTATTCTTCACAGAATACAATACTGAGAACATTTAAATCAGTCTCAGTAGTTTGCTTTTCCTTAATTTAATTATTTAATAATGGGTTAAAGAAAACACTAGAAGGAAAAATTATCCACCTCGTTAGCCGACTTCAAAAAATAATCTGTCATTTTGACATACTTTACTTCTATTAGACATCTTCATAAATTGCCACAATGACTCAAACTTCAAATGAATGTATACTTGCTTAAGAATAGGTGCTATGCAATTGCCTTGACAATAAAGAAACAAATAAGTGATTCAAAGGAAACACACTCTGCAAGTGACTTATATTTTCAAATACCCTTCGCCATATATATATATATATATATATACATACATACACACACACATACACACACACACATACATATATATATATTTATTTGCTATAGAGTAAAAAATATTCTTTCCATTAATGCCACTATAAATTTTAAATTACGTTTCAAGATTAGTATCTTTGACAAGGCAAGGATGAAGAGAGTATAGATATACTAATAAAAGGGAAATATGCTAATTAAGGCAGACATCTTCTGGACATCCATCCGAATGTCCATCCGGACAAAGCCATAGCGGCTGCAAGGCCCGGGGCTCAGGCAGCCATGGGCTCAGGCAGCCTTGAGCCCCAGCAGCTGTGAGGCCTGGGGCTCACAGCAGCTGTGGGTTCACTGCAGCTGCGGCCTCAGGCAGCCATGGGCTCACGCAGACCCAGCGGCTGCAAGGCCAGGGGCTCAGGCAGCCGTCGCAGCCGGCAGTGGCAGCAGCAGCGGGGTGATAGGGGCGGTGCCTCCTTCCCCTGATCAGCCCAGTGGCCTCCCGCAGAGGCCAGAGGACTGATGGCTTAGGTCCAGGAGCGGACCTAAGCCATCAGTAGGATATCCCCTGAGGGCTCCCAGACTGTAAGAGGGGGCAGGCCAGGCTGAGGGACACCCCCCTGCAGTGCACGAATTATCGTGCACCGGGCCTCTAATATATTTATATAGGACTGGTGCACACACAAGGCATTACATTTACTGAGGTTACTTCTACACTATCTCCAAAATCTCTAGGTAGTTTCAACAAATGCAGCATAAAAACCCTGCTGCTACCTCCTACTCCTGATAATTAAACCAGGTAATTTCACATACCTCCTCCATCTCCATCGTAACTGAGGCTTGTCCTGTCTTTCAAAGTAATGTTCCTAGGCCATTGCTTCTTCTCTTCCTCAGGTATTCAAAAAGTAATAATGTCTAAAATCCCAGTATGACAATTCATAAACAGGTAGATAAAATTACAAGATAAAGACCAGCCTAAAAACTTAGTTTGCTTTCTGTTTTTTTTTTGTTTCCAAAAACCGAGTAAGAAATATGATCAATGATATAATATTGAAGTATGGAAAATAAGGGATACAGAGCCAGAGTTGCTATGATCCAAAGCTTATCCTTAAATATTAACTATTCAAATGCCACCACAGACCACTCAGATGTTTTCCCTGGTCCAAATCTTCAATGTGAAACTCAACCTCCATTGCATCAGGAACCTAACTCTACAGAAGATAGGCTGGCTATATATTTGAGGATATAGAAAAAAAGAGAGGTTAACCATGTTCCTGATAAAGGAAAAAGGAACAGTTCTTAAGGGAAATGAAATCTGGAGCTCAGTTCTTTGGAGTCTTAACATAATATGCCTTCCCCCAAATCAAGCTCAATATTAAAAGTCCAAACATGACTGTACCTAAAAGTACCTAGTGTTCCACCATCTATCACTTTTCCTATAGCTTTATAGTAACTTTTCCATTTGTAGTTGCATTAGAAGAGCACCTCTTTACCAGGAGCAAATGCTATCACTTACAGGTATTTTCTAGGCACTAATATTACCCTGTCATTCTCCAACTTTACATCTGCTAACAAACAGCTGTGACTGATCACTTGTTACAAGAGAAACAAACCATAGCAGGTGAACCCCTATTCACAGCTAAGAGATATATTTTTGTGATGAGATGCATGTTGGTTTTCATGTTGCTAGTTTCAGCCTGCAAGGCATCACCAATATACACAGCACTCACTCATGACACCTCCTTCCTATCTCTGGTTACTTATTTCCCCAGAGTAGTAGCTATTGTCAACATAAACTACTCCATCAAACCCCAAAAGTTTAAGTCAAGAAACCTGGATATCAGTCCCAGCTTTGCTACTTACTGACAGTGTGACCTTGACCAAGTTATTTAAATTTCCTGAACTTCAGGCTGTTCAGGTTCTTTATCCAAAAAGAGGATAATGAAATTACTGTTACTAATAAAAATTACATGATTAAAAATAAAAAAATAAAAGAAATTACTGTTCTCAGGGGGCTATTAGGAAGACTAAATTAGATGATGGTGAAGCACACTACCAAAAAGTGAGAGGTATTCTGGGTTGAATGGAGCAAACTTTAGCTAACATATGAAGACTGGCACAGACCTCAGGCCCTTGAAGATGATCCTACCTTGCTGATAGCATGAGCAGAAGCAAAAGCTGGAAATAAAATGAGGCTGGGTAAAGAAAGTTAAATTAGGTAGAGGAAGGAGGAATGAAATCAAATTGTGTGTGTGTGTGCGTGTTTGTTGGAGGGGGTGGTAAAGTTGATGGTAAGATACAGTCCTAGAAGTATACCAAATACTACAGTCCAAATGCTTTAATGAGGTGGCTAACATTTAATTTACATTTTATAAAGGATGTTTTTTCCATATTTGTGGCCAAGTTTCAGTGAAAGATTTTTTTGTTAAGTAATTCTTTTAGTCCTATTTCCCCATATAAACATTCCCTCACACCAGATTTCATTTCAAGAATATTCAAGAGACCTATCAATTCAAACATGTGTGGGCACCAGACACACAAAGATGAAAGCAGGGCTGAATTTAGATGTATCAGTCATTACTTAAAACGAAAGGTGCCACTGAATTTCAACCAACTGAAGGAAGCAAAAGGGGAAGAGACACCAAAAGATCTACCCAAACATTAACAGTGAGTTGCCGCTGGATGATGGAATAAAAAATGACATTTTCTACTACGTTATACCTCTGTAAAATGGTCAGTCTGTAAATGTCCAAAGTTTCTCCTAGGATCCATTTGGTTTAAATGTAGACACAAAAGAACAAACACTACCCTCACAGCTGGGAACTTTTATTTGCTAACAGATTGGTACGGAATTTACTGCAATGAGATTTTGTTTATATACTTGTGGTGGAAAATGTCTAATCATTTTCACTTTAAAACAGACCTTTAACACAGGCATGGACCTCAGAAATAATCCAAGGCAACATCTGCTCTTGAAAGATGCAAAAAATGAAGAGTCAGAGAGTTGAAACGATTTGTTTACGATCACACAAATAGCAACAGCTTCAAGACTAAAACCCAGGTGTCTGGACTTTGCAACTCAGAGCTCCTTCCACTACACCATTTGTTTTGAATGATGCTTCTCGAAAGTCCACACTAACTGAAGAGCATCTACGGTGCTACGAGAAGACACAGATGGATAAAACCTGGTCCCTGGACTCAGGGGAGTCCGTTTTAAAATAAAAGGCAAAATGAAACATGTGTTCTGCTTTCAAAACGGAAAATCTTAGCAGCTTCTGCTGAAAGATGCTATTTGATTCCCACCCCTCCACCACCGAATCCTGCATTCCGTCAGTTAACTTTCTGGTCCCACTCACGAGCTATCAATGCTCCACAATTTGGAAGAGAGCGAGACGGTTGGCGAACGGGAGTTATAATAAGTTCTCTGACCACCAATTACCCTTCAAAACTTAACCGTGCACTTCACTTCCCTTATGCACTTCTCTTGCCCTTCTCTAGCAATGCAGCCCCCCACACCTTTGAAAGGAGAGGAAATACACTTAACTTTTTTTTTTTTTTTTTTTTAAGAACCTGTGATTTGGCTCCAGATTTGAGCGCTCCATGAAAACCATTCCAGACATTCACCTCCTCCTCCTTTCACGGCATTCAGATTTTTTTCTGTCTGCTTCGACTTCCAGGGGCAGGTCTGCCATCGCCCTGAATAGAGTGGCATGGCCCCGAGGGCACCGAGCCTCCTTCCTGCAGCCCCACCATTGAAGGGGCTCTGCCAGGCGCCCAGGGGAGGTGATCCTCCCTCCCTTCAATTCCTGTCTATTCCTGCCGTCGAGACACCACTCCCAAGGCAAGTCCTCCCTCCAGCTGACGGACCTGTGCCTCCCAGACAGGCTCATTCAGAGAAAGGGACAGCAGAGAGGAACCCGGGGCACGCGTGAGGGTTGGCCCTTGAGGAGCAGACGAGCGAGCGCCAGATTCAAAGGCAGAACCGGGAGAGTCAAGGAACTGGCCTCCCGCACTCCGAGGTAAAACGCCACCTCATTTTAAAACGGGAACTCTCTCCACAGCAACCTGCTAAGACAAAACCACTCACCTGCAAAGAGGCCACCAGCAGCAGCACCCGCTCCTCAGAGCCTTCGGGCAGGCAGCGCCGCCTAGGACTCATCCCTGTGGCCGGCATCAACGCTCTTTTCTAGCCCGGGCGCCAGAGGGGCAGGTCCTAGCGCTCTGCTCATTGGGGGGTTGAAATGTCACTCATTTACGGCCCCGCCTTACTCCCCAGGAACAGGTCGAGGTCTTTTCCGGTTCCCAAATCCCTGGGGTAGAAAGTGAGGTTCTGATTGGCTTACTGCGGAGACGAGCACACGTCCGGACCAATGAAGAGCTGACGTCGACGCCGGTGGGCGGGCTTGGGTTTGGAAAAATAAAGAAGCCGAACCCGCGATAGAAAAGCCTAAGGCCTGGGGAGGTCTTGACGGGCTGAGGTGCTAGAGAGAGTTTCGCGTCGTAAAGAAAGCAAGTACCTGCCCATGTACGGAAGTGTCGGCGGGATCCTGGAGGCGATGGGGCGATGCCTTTTTTAAGGTGGGAGACTTCAACCCGGGATGAAAGTGGGCAGTTCTTGCGGGGGAAAGCTCCCGCTTTCCTAGTTGGTTTTAAGTCTTAAAAGCCTTTAAAGTGCCGGCTGTCTGGGCAGCAGCTGAGCCGCGCTTTCTCTTAGTGCTTTCGTAGGGATGCCGCGTAGGCTGTTCCCTGGCACTGTTTTGGTTGGGAGAGAACAGTGATAAATAGAAGGCAGGAAAGCTTCTACCACAGATGAAGGGAGGATGGAGTGGAAAGAGGAGAATTGTAAATTTGGAGGCCACAGTTACTGAACAAGAGAAACCCATAAAAAAAAAAAAATACCCGAAGCGCCGCTAGAACCACCACACCAGGCTTTGAAGCGCACAGTCATACATACCTTTTGAGTAGGTGGGAACGATAAGGAATAGTGCGCGTGCCTGGCCGCATGGGAACCCCCCCCTTCCCCATTTGTAAGAAGCTGCCCTGCCTGCCTGGTGTCAGCGTCCTCTTTGGAGGATTTCCTGATTCATCCTAATCACAAGCCCCGTAGCTTGGTGCCTGCCAAGCAGGTCCTCAGAATAATTAAACAAAAACTCGAAAAAGTAATCTTTCCACGTTGTTGAACGCCACGACAGGCTATGTGTTGGATTCATGGAGACCTAAGTGTTTGTAGTTGGTTCCCTGTCTCACGGGCCCTTGTTTAGAACAGAACATTTCCGCCCCGGATCTCAGAGATCAGGGTTCAGCTTGCAAGTGGAGGAGGCACCTTCCAGACCTGACTCCCAGGAATACAACTTCCAGATCGTATATTCTTACCCCACTTGCTCTCCCTTTCCTCCAGGATGCACGGGGGACCAAGAGAAGGGGAAGTTTTCCCAGAAAGCTCTCTAACTCAGAATGCCCACCATCCATACTCTGGAGGACAAAGACGGCCCTTCGCCAGTGTCTGTAAGCATTTGACACATGGGGACAGGCAACGCTGCACTTCAGGGCACCTGCTCGTGGGATTTAGTTTTACTGTTGCTGTGGATACCCATGGAATGCTAGCTTGTCACCTAGATTCTATTAGAACATCAACAATGTCAGCCATCGCATCTGCCTTTTAGAATCTCGTTGTGCAGGTGAGGACTCTGAAGGTTAAGAGATTTGTTCAGAATTATTTAGCTGGTTGGGGGCAGAACTTGGACAAGGACCCTTGCAAGGTTGCTAACTCATAATTCTAGGAAAATGCTTCCTTTTCTGCAGCTTCTCTCTCCCCTCCCCCCCGCAAAGACAGTAAATTCTTTAAAATCAAGATTACAGATTTTAAAATTAACTTGCATTAAGACCAACCCCGAGGAATTTGATTTTGATTTAGCAAGCAGTGTCAATACTATGAAAATAACTCAGTGTCTCAAGTCCCTATTTTACTTCAAACAACCCTTGGGAAAGTTCCAGTTTCATCCAAACAAGAAATGAAAACACCATATAATTTATTATAGTCATGTTGTCTCTTTGTCTTTCTATTATGTGTGTATATCAGAAAATCAATATTAACAAGTATTGTACTTTAAAGATTGGGTAGCAGATTGTCTTGTTCAATAAAATACTATTTTATGATAGCATACATACCTGGCCAAAATTTACACAGGATTCCTTTGTAGGTAGGGTTGAGCTGATCCATCAAGCATCAGAACACCATCCACTCACCTGAGCTATTCTGCCTCGTTCTCCCCTGGCAGAGCCATGGGCTCCTTCCCTTCCTTCCTCCCTCCAGTAAACTCCAGAATTCGTTGGTCCTGGATCCCATGTACAGGACTGTCTCCTTGTCTTGAGAGTTGTCAAGACACATCATGACCTGGTTGTTTGCAGTAGTATCTAGTCTCCTACCACACCCCATCTTCTTCGGTGTCGGATTAAAATCTGCCACTTATAATCTAGTGTAATAAGCCCATGTTTGGCTTCCATTGCCCTACTAAGTACAGGACTCATCTATTTTTTTAAAAATATATTTTATTGATTTTTTTACAGAGAGGAAGGGAGAGGGATAGAGAGAGTCAGAAACATCGATGAGAGAGAAACATCGATCAGCTGCCTCCTGCACACTCCCCACTAGGTATGTGCCCGTAACCGAGGTACATGCCCTTGACCGGAATCGAACCTGGGACCCTTGAGTCCGCAGGCCGACGCTCTATCTACTGAGCCAAACTGGTTAGGGCAGGACTCATCTATTGAAACCAAAAAAACTGGAATTGCTCCAACAGAGCAGCCATAGAGACCCACACCAGGGATTTGAAAGCCACCTGTCCTTTCTTTTCACCATTTAAAACGGAGAATCCTCATCTCACAGAGGAGAATAATGGAGGCAATTTTGAAATAATTTTGCAGTCTCTGAAGGTACATTGCTTGACCTCAGCCTCTCTTTGTGAAATAGAGATAATACCTAAGTGACCAGTGTGAAAATTAAATGAGATAATGCAGTGTATGTCTGGCTTTTGGAAAGCATTCAGTAAATGATATTGATTCTTAACAATTACAGTAGAGTGTTTTAACTACTTACAAGTACCCTTATTTTAAAAACTCAAGAAACTCTGGGCCTTGGGCTTTCCTCCCCTTTGCAGGATATCTGTAGAGGTTATAAGACAGGAATTTCCCCAGTTACCTCACTGCTACCCACAGAGGCGCCTGTCAGGAAGTGAATGGCCAAGAGGGTACAGACCAGTGGCAGATCCAGGAGCCTCCAGTACTGTATTATGTGAAATTTCCCTACTCTAAATCTCAGCAGTGAGCATCCTGGGGCAGAAAAGGAGGCAGGCTGGTTTTCTTTTTTCCACTCTTAATTCTGGGGAAAAAATAACTGGCTGAAAAAGGAGGAAACTTGTAGAAAATCAAAAGAGGCACTTTCCCCTTTTACAAATTCTGCTTAGGAAAAACACTAATTTCTTTAAATGCTGTTTTTTCTGTGGCAGTAGACAAAGTAGTCACAATTTCTGCCCTGTGGAGTTTTCAAATGCTGTTATCATATGTATTAATAACTTTTTATTAACAAATATTACATTTATTGTATTAGGTTTACAAAAGAATTTAAAACACCCATAATCTTACCACTCAAAATTTATTAACAACTTTTATTTTTTTTCTATTTTGTCCCTGTAAATACATTATTTTTTAAAAAACTGGAATTCAGCCCAGCCGGCATGGTTCAGTGGTTGAGCATCAACCTATGAATCAGGAGGTCATGGTTCAATTCTTGGTCAGGTCACATGCCTGGGTTGTGGGCTCGATCCCCAGTGTGGGGAGTGAAGGAGGCAGCCGATCAATGATTCTTATCATTGATGTTTCTCTCTCTCTCTCCCTCTCTCCCTTCCTCTCTAAAATCGATAAAATATATTTTAAACATAAAAGACTGGGATCCATAGTATATATATTGTTTTACAGCAGTATTTACTTATCATGAACATCTCCCCATGCCATTTAATATTCTTCAATATATATAATTCCATTGTGTGAGTGTGCCTTTGGATATTATATCTCACAGTTCAACCAATCTCCTACTCTTGAGCATTGAATTTGTTTCATTTTCTTAAAAAGATTCAGGTATTTAAACGGGCTGCTTGTTTCCTTGAATGACAGGGTGCTCTGGGAATGTCTGTTGAACCACAGCACTACTGGGGGAGCCCCAGCCTTTCTTTGCTGAAGGTGATAAAGCACTAGGAATTCTTTTTTCTGGGCCCTGGTATTGCAGAGCTAAGAAAGGTAAATCCAGTTAAAGCCTGAAAACACCTGGAGGGTTGTCTTTTAATCCTTGCTTTTCTCAGGGTTTCCTGTTCTTTAACCTGAAGAAAAGGTGGTTAGGTGAGAGAAAATTGGGGGATGGGTTGGAAATCAGAGTTCCATTAGTAAAACCTCACAAAACTCCTGGTATATGTATTTCCATTTTACAGATGAGGAAAGTAAGGCTCAAAGAGGGAACTGGTCCAAGCCTGCACAGCTAGGCACAGCTTGGGTCTGAAATTTGAACTGTGTCCACCATGCTTCCCACTGTTCCTAAAAACTGATAGATATAACACCATTCTTCCCCCCCCCCTCCACCCCCCATGGGAAATTTGTTGTCAATCTTCTGGAATATATGCATTATCTGTTCTCTAAAAAAATAAAAATCTTGACTATCCAAGAATTTCTTCTGCCTTGAGTCTCCTGAGTTGGCTTACTCTTAGTCAAAAGAATATATCCTCATTTTTTGATGAGGTATTTACTTATTTGACCTCACTGTATACATTGGAAGGTCAAAGTCATAAAAGGAAGTTCTTATAAACCCTGCAGCAATTTAACAGCACTACACATAGTTCCCTTAGCTTCTGGGATTTATGAAGTATGACGATATATATTTAGCAGTATGCCTATTTTTCTAGTTTAGCTCATAAACTGGTTCTGAAGGAAATTCTAGAAGAGGCTTTCCAAAATTGTTTAGAGCCATGAAGCATCACTGAAATGGGTGTATGAACCTCCCACTATGACACTTTGAAGGCAGTAACACTTACTGGAAATGAAACTTCTAAAATGTTTAAATCAGTCAAAATCAGTCTTAATCCATGGTACATGTTTTAAAAAATATTTTCCCATCCCCCCCCCACCCACTCCACTCTTGTACACACACACACACTCTACCAGTACCCTAGCCCAAGCTACCATCACCTCTTGCCTGGATTTTCTCAATAGACTCCTTTGCTCTCTTTTAAGCAGCCAAGGTGATATTGGTAGAATATCTTTGTGGTCATCCTGGCTGGCGTGGCTCAGTTCGATGGAGTGTTGTCCTGTACACCAAAAGGTGATAGATTTGATTCCCAGTCAGGGCACATATGCAGGTTGCTGGTTCGGGGTGCATATGGGAGGCAGCCAATCGATGTGTCTCTTTCACATCAATGTTTTCCTCCCTCCCTTTCTTCCCCTCTCTAAGATACATTTATTTAAAAAATAAAAGAATCCAAATGTAATGTAATTTACTTTTTTAAAGAAAGAATATATTTGTGATCAGATTACAGCTAACCCCCCACTTCCCATGGCTTAAAACACTGCAGTCGTTTCCCTTTGCTCCTAATATTGGCTTTCTTCTTCCTCCCTTTGGCCATTAGACCTTTGTACATGCATTTTCCCTACCTAGAATGCTCTTTCCTCCCAAGTTAAAACACAGAACAAGAATCCAAGTTTCCTAATTCTCAGGCTGAGTCTCTAATGCAAGGGTACTACTGGGGACTAATAATTATCCAATAGGGAAATGTGATTCAGTGGTTCAAAAGAAGTACAATAATGGACAAGAGTGTGGGCTTTGGAGTCAGTCCACCTCTGAGTCTGTTCTGTACTGATCATATGATCGTGGGCAACTTGCTTAACATCCTTGCCTCATTTTTTCTGTTGTATAATGAGCACAGTAATGATACCTACCTTATGAAGTTACATTATTTAAACAAGTTGACACATAGAAAGAGCTCAATACATTTTAACTTTAAAAATATATATTTTTTAGGTGTGGAACAAAATCAACCTTGTTGATTTTCTCCTGTTTTCTTCTGAAGAAAAATAGATACAGCAAATAACTAGGAGGCCCTCCTAAGGGCAGGGAAGGCTGGTCCTAGCAGATAAGGTTTCAGAGGCTGCACTATGTAGGGAAAGACATGTGATTACGTAGTCAAAACAAGTGCCAGGCCACAGATGCTAGTGAGTTGAGATAACATGAAGCCTAAGGGATGTAAAAAATACACAAGGGGAAAAAATTTAAAGAAATCTAAAATGGTATAAAAAATCACAACAGTAGACAAAAGACATTCTATTTATAAATGAAATCATCTTAAGCTTCTAAACTAAGGCTTGTTCTATAAAACATCTTTTTCTTGTATGGTAAACATTTTCTAGGCTACCTGAGATCCCAGAACTTGGCTTTGAGAGCTGTCATTTCTATAGCTACTTGTAAGTGCTATGCTGTGTCCAGAGAGAAGCTACTTTACCTATAGATCTGTGACTCCAACATCAGTGAGGCAAAGCTTTTTATGTTTCTCAGTTGACTCCTCACAGAATCTTAATTAAGTAAATTAAGAAAATAGCTTCACTGGCCTCATTTATTAGTGAGTTTTCAAGTAAAGAATAATGACAAAAACCATCAGTCATTACCAACAACTGAATGTTGGTCTTTTTATGCCAGTTGAGGGAGGAAGAAGGGATACTAACTAGTCTCTGACATCATCTCTCTGTGAGGTGTCAAATAAGAGAAATAGGTAAAACACCTGTTGGCAACCACAAGTTGTAAAAATTAGCAAGTAAGGTTAGCCCATACGTATTCTGTCGACTACTTAGGATTTATAAGGTGGGTAATGGCAAAGGCTCTGATGCTTGGTGATTCCTGGTGAGATGACGTGCTGAAACTCAGGTTGCTGCAATCCCTGGTCACTCAGTGACAGCTGGAGCACAGAACCGCAGTGCCAAATGACCTACATTTCTTCACCTTGGAACATAAGCAAGTATATAAAGGCCAGGCATCTATAGCTTGCCAAAACTCCCCTTCTGTTAGAAATTATTTTTAAGACCAATAGGAAAGAACCTGTGTCCTCCGCTCCCAAAACAACTATATTAGACAAAATATTAAAAACAGACCAACTTTAGCGACATATTATGGAAAATATTACATTTTTTAGCTTCCCAAAAGGGTAAATTTAGCAAATTTATTATGTTATATGTACTCCTCTTTGCCTAAACTTATATATTTTCTTATGCTTTGTTGCATCTCTAACTTCTCAAAAAAGTGTGTGTGTTGGGGATAGGAGGTAGAGAAGAGCCAAAAAGGAAAAGGGAAAATGAGAAAACAATTAAAACCTTGAGAAACGCCTGAGATCTGGTCTCAACCAGCAAATTAAACCAAAAAGTAACAGATTATTCATTGAATGTCTCCTGACGCTTAAGAACTTGTGTTGGGAGTTTTGAATTAGGTGAATTGACAATACTTTTAGTACCTACCATGAACTGTGCCAAGAGCAAGAGATAAAGATAAATGAAACATTGCCCTTATCGCCAAGGGGCATGGCCTAGTAGGAGAGAGACCAACTCATGAATTATTAATTACAGTCCAACAAGTGTAAGTGCAGGTGCAATTAATTAAGACTCACAAGGTGTTTTGGTGGGAGGGGAGTACTTAATTATGCGGAGGGAGGGGTTGAAGGTGAGAAGTTGGCAGGGATATGAGAAGTTTAGATACATAATGGAAGAGATAAAGTCTGAGCAATGGTAAGAATGAATAGAATTTCAGTCAATTGAACATTGGATTGTGGTAATGGGTGCACAATTATATTAAACTCACACTCATTAAATTGTATGCTAAAATGGGGGCACTTTATGGTATATAATTTATAACTTTAAAAAAGACCTGATTTTTAAAAAAGAGAATACTGGCTTTAGAAACAGATACATGTGGACAGAATCCTCGTTAATAGTTGTGTGATCTTGGTCAAGTTAGTTAACCTCTTTGATCTTCATGGTCCTCATATGTAAAATAGAAATAATGATATCTAGCTTGGTACTGTTGGGAAGATTAAATGGGACAGTGTATTTAAAGTGCCTGCTACATTATCATGCTCAGCTTATGATAGTTCCCTTTCTTGTCCCTGGAATGTGTAATGAGTGTTTAATTGTTCCTGCTGTCCACCAGACACCTCTATTCGCTGTGTCTTCTGACTTCCTTTCACTAGAACTTGACTGATTACTTTCCCATTTCTCTTATATCCTTGCTAAGCACCTTCATCAAGCATCTTACCTATTCTTCCAATGGTATTTCTCTGTGCCTTTGCCCATGCTGTTATTTCTATCTGCATTATATTTCTTATCCTTTTTCACTTAACTAATCCTTAATCATTTTTTCATTTGTTTTTTAGGATTTTAAAATTGTATAATATTCAATACATACCGGGAAGAATGAAGAATGATATATAAACACTGTGTATCCACTCCCAGCTTTATCACATCTTAACATTCTGCCATATTTACTTCAGAACTTTTCATGGAAACAAGTCTTTGGGTTAGTTGACTTTTTCCTCTTGTTTATTTTGAGATGAGTTGTGGTGGAATAGGGACTAGAATCAAATTATATTAATTTCTGAATTATATAAATCAGTTTTTAAGTTTTAGCTTAACTTTGTTCAGCAAAAACTTCATTTTTGTTTAGCAAGATCTCCTATATGTTTTTGTCACTTCTATTTATAACACATTCAATAAAGGAGTGATAATTTTCCACAAGTTCATTGAAGGGTAGGAGTGGGGCATATGTAGGACTAATAGCACCATCCCATGGCATGAGATTTAAATTTCTTATCTTATGGATACTTTATGTCACCTCCCCTTTCACTGATGATTTCAGTTTTGAAGCACAAATTTATTTCAGTCCATCTAAAATTATCCAAGGGGACTGCTAAAGTTATGTCAATTAGTAACATTTTCTGGAATAACTGACAGAATTATATAAAAGTCACCGAAGTACTAGAAGGCTTTTTCAGATTGTGTGTGTGTCCCGTTTTTTGTTGTTGTCAAAGTAAACTATCTATTGAACAATCAGAAAATCCTTGTCATCCTTCTCTTTTTTCTTGTTTAAAGGATACAGGGCTCTCTTTGCTTCAGCCCTATGCATCTGGTTTGCTTTTCACTATTACATGGCCTCCCTTCAGCCACAGAACCCATTTTATAACCTGACCATTTAAATTATGTATTTTTTAAAATTTATCTTTGTGAGATCAGTTTCCCAGTGTTTGCATATTTAGCCACAGTTGCAACCTAATCAGGTAACAGAACATGGTTCTGAAGGGTTTTCAATCTCTGATTGATCCTTTCAGGAATTCTCCAGAGACTATTATTGGAAATCTTTAGAGATTGAGTCACCGTCTCCTTTCCAACTCTTCTTAGACTTTTTTCCTCTTATTTTTTCAATCCATGTCACTGTCATTTGGGCTTTTTGTTAACTTCTTCTTTTCTTGAACCTTCCTTTTGACTGGTGCTTTCATTTAGACTGCTGCTACTATTGCATCTCCTTCTCCTTCTATTCCATTTTCTCTTCCTCTTTCCCCTTATGAAGTGGAAGCTGAAGTGGTGGTCTTCATTCTCTACCGGTATATGTCCATCGGAATATGCGTCAAGAGTCTTTGAGGAGAGTCTCCAGATGTTGGGAGCTCACTTCTGCAATCCTTTCTCTCAGTACAGGCTTTCTCCTTGCCTGTGAGGTTAAGCCACAGCTTGTCACCCAGGTGGGGACTTGAATAGCCTTTGTAGGATGTGCCAAGAGAGAAGAAAGTGCCCCAGAGTCCAGAAGGCCACTTTCGCTTCTGGAGCGAGGGCAGTGGAAGTTGTCTTCTATGACAGTATGTTTGAAAATATTGATGACATGAAAAAGTTAATAAAAACTACATAACTTACTAAAATTGACTTAAGAAGGAATAGAAGATCTGGATAGTTCTACAATCAACAAACAAATGGAATCCATAGTTTAAAATCTTCCCATACCAAGCAAACAAATTAAAAACACTGGCCCAGAAACTTATAGATGAGTAATTTGCAGGAATCACTTACTCTTAGTGCTTGATATTTCCTTCTACATGGAAGGAAATGTATTGGTGTGGCATAGCTGGCCTCTTTCTGGCCTTCTCACTTATCCCCAGAGGAAAAGGAACAGTTTATCCAAGTAATGAGTTTGGGAGAAAGCTTTGAATGTATGAGGCCTAGCCTCTTTGCAATGAGAAAATACATGAGTGATCTTAGCAGTTAAGCCCCTGGCCTTACAGATTAGACCTGTCTGGGTGGGTGATCTTTCTAGATCTGGGACAGTATTAAGCAGCTTATTGTTGCCTCATACTTGAGTCCTATTATTCAAAAACTTTAACAGCAATATAGCTGATATTCTGGTCTCTATCTGTTTCTATACAATCTTAGTTACCAATTTTACAATTTTGGATTGGTGAAAAACTTTTCAAAATTTTTTATGTGGAACTAAATTTAGACTGATAGAAAACTTGCCAGACTATATCCTTCACCCAGCTTCCCCTATTGTTAACATCTTCCATAACCATACTGCAATAGTCAGAAACAGGAAATTAACATTGCTATAATACTTCTAGCTAAACTGAAGACCTTATTCAAATTTGCCACTCATTTTCCACTAACATCCTTTTTCTTTTTTCTTTTTTTCATAATATATTTTATTGATTTTTTTAACAGAGAGGAAGGGAGAGAGATAGAGAGCCAGAAACATCGATGAGAGAGAAACATCGATCAGCTGCCTTCTGCACATCTCCTACTGGGGATGTGCCCGCAACCCAGGTACACGCCCTTGACCAGAATCGAACCTGGGACCTTTCAATCTGCAGGCCGATGCTCTATCCACCGAGCCAAACCTGTTTCGGCCATCCTTTTTCTTTTTAAAAATATAAGTAATAATTCTGTTGATTTCTTCCTCCTTTTTTATTTTTTAAATCTTTATTGTTGAAAGCACTACACATGTCTCCTTTCTTCCACCGCTCCATTGACCCCTAGGAGCTGCACCCTGTCCCAGGCTTTCACCCCACTATTGTCTGTGTCCATGGGTTATGCATATATGCATACAAGTTCTTTGGTTGATCTCTTCCCACCTATTCCAGGATCTTTTCCAAGATGTCACATTACCTTTAGTTGTTAGTTGTCCTTAGTTCCCTGAGTCTATAATAGTTCCTCAGTCTGTCCTTGTCTTTCACAACCTTAATTATTTTTTGAAAAGTTTATTTTGTCAAATGTCTCTCAATATGACTTGGCCTGATGTTTTTATATTGAAGTGACGTTATATATGATAGGTAAGAATACCAGGAAATATTATATTCACACTGTATCATATCACAGTGTTCATGATATTGATAGGTATTATTATTGGTGACGTTAACCTTTATCAGTTGGTTAAGGTGGTCTCTGCCAAGTTTCTCTACGATAAAATTGCTGTTTATCCCATTGTAATTAATAAATATCTTGGGAAATATATTTTTTTAAATTTTATTGTTAAATATGCATAACATAAAATTTATCATCTTAACTATTTTTAAGTGTATAGTTCAGTGACATCAGGTACATTCATATTGTTGTGCTACCATCACCACCACCCATCTCCAGAAGTCTTTTCATTTTGCAAAACTGAAACTTTATACTCATCAAACAAAAGCTCCCCCTTCTCCCTCAGAGGAGATATTTTGAAATGGTGCAAACTTTGTATCTCCTCAAACTTTCATACACTAATTTTATCATCTCTTGATGAAGCTTTATTGCAACTGTTATTATTGTGGTATTTCATTATAATTTTGTATTTTTCTTTTTCCTTTTATATTTATTACTTCAAATTCTACCATAAGGAAAATCTGATCCATCTCCCCCATTTTTTTATTTAATTGATTACTCTTATCAGTAAGGACTCATGGATATTTATTATATTTATATATTATAATTTAATATTATAATTTTTTATTTTGCTGCTCAAATTGTTTCAGTTTTGGCACATAGGAGCTACTTTGAGTTGGCTCCTGTGTTTTGTTTTGGTTTTGAAACATGATCTTACTTTTAGGCACCGGAAGATATTCCAGACTCATCTTAAGTATTACCTGCCCTAGCCCTGGAATCAACTTATTTCTCCAAGAAACTCTAGTTCTTTTTATTAGAGAGTGTTGTTTAGAAACCACGATCTGAACACAAGCTGTGAAATTGGCTAAAGTTTCTGAAAATTTCAAGTTGATGAAAATGTGGAATTCATACACTCATGGGAATTGGTACAATCAATTTGGAAAACAATTTTGCATTAGCTGATATAGTTGTAGGTAGTTACATTCTGTAAGCCAGTAATTTCACTGTGGAAAAATTCTTGCAGATGTGCAACAGGAGTTGTATGCAGAATAGCACAAAACTGAAAATAACCAAAATGTCCCTCAGTAGAATCTATATATATAAAAGCCTAAGTGACCGGCCATTCGACCATTTGACCAGTAGCTATGATGCACACTGACCACCAGAGGGCAGATGCTCAACACACAAGCATGGAAACATGGAACAGACTGATGAATCTCAGAGGGAAGGGAGGAGAGGAGGCAGGAAGAGATTAACCAAAGATCTTACATGCATACTAGAGGCCCAGTACACAGATTCGTGCACTGGTGGGGTCCCTTGGCCTGGCCTGTGGGGATTAGGCTAAAACCGGCAGTCCAACATCCCCTGAGGGGTCCTGGTTTTCGAGAGGGCACAGGCCAGGCCAAGGGACCCCACCGGTGCACGAATCTGTGCACCAGGCCTCTAGTAGATGAATAAAGTGTGGTGTCTTCATAAAATGCAGTACTCTAAAGCAGTGACAACTCGTTATGTTGATTGATGAATGGATCTCAGACACATAATATCGAGCAAAAAAAGGATACATTGGTATTATTACATTTGCATAAAGTCCATCAACACACAAACTAGGTATTTGTAGGGATGCACAAGTGATAAGATAATAAAACTAGAAAGAGAAGGGAACAATAACTACAAAATCCAGGATAGTGGTTAAAGATAGGGGGTAGAATGCAGTGGGCTTCAGAGGTATTGGTAATATATTTCTTAATTTGAATGGTGGGTTATTGGGCATTTTATTTAGTTCAGACATATGTATGTCTGAAATATGCATAATGAAGAAGCAGGGGAAGGAAAAGGAGGGGGAGAGCAGCTAGAGGAAGGGAAAGAAAAGAAGAAGGGAGGGAAAGAGAAAGGGAAGAATGGAGTGAGGGGAAGAGAAAAGCATTCCTATACATGATATCTTAGATCTGAGTGGTAGTTCAGATTCTGACCCTAAGTATCAGTTTGGCTTTGGGTGAATCACTAAACTTCTCTGTACTTCACTTTTCATACCAGATAACTGGAAAAAATGCCCTTTGCCCTGTGTACAGTGTTATTTTTGCAAATAAAATGAAAGAGGTATACCTGTAGAATAGTAGCTCAAAAAAAAGCAATAAAGTGTTTCAAAATATAAAAGAAAAAGAAAGTTATACTTCACAGTGTTATTGTGAGGATAAAATGGAATGTTTATACCTATGGTATAGTACTTCAAAAAAGTAATAAAGTGTTCTAAAATATAAAGGAAAAAGAAAGTTAATACTCAAGTTATTTTGCTTCCTAACACCAGAAACCTAGTGTATCTCAATATTTATGTATAATTTTATATTCAGTTACTGTTTAACTTACATCCTGTGCATTCCTTGCTCAACTAATATATAAAGAGGAAAGCAGATACTGTGCTTATGCCTTTCAAGAAGGGTGGTTTGCTCTTCTGCAAAATTCATGCAAGAGTGGCTTAGCCATAGCATTTCTACAGCCTCAGGCTGTAGGACTAGGGGGCCTTTCTCATTTGAGAAGGGCAGTATTGGTGTGCTCTCTGGTGGTCAGAGGAGAAAGCACATGTGAAGGGCTTGGCTATTGGGCCTCAGTTTCAGCAAATGCAGTAATAATATAAATTAAGGGCTTCTATGCCTTATGATGTGACAAGTTCTGCATTCACTTTTTTATTTTCACTATCTCATTTAATTCTCATAACAATTCTGAGAAATATATCCTCATTTTACAGATGAGAATATTAGGGCCTCGGAGTTGAAGTAAATGAAGGGAGGTAGAAAAATAAACAAAGTTGGTGTATATTCCCTCTTCACCCCTGTAAACCTCCCCCAAGTCACTAAGCATGTCCATCTTTTAAAATTTCAGATCCCAGCCTGACACACTTCACACATGTACAGCTCTTTTTTCCCTCTTAACCTCTTTCATCACACATCTGCTATTTATGTCTGATGCACAAATCGGCTCTTTCCTGGTCTCTAACCTGTGAGTCCTGCTTACTCCTGGGCAGCATCCATACTTAACCACTGAGATTAGGAGTTGAACTATTACCAAAGGGATGGGGGGTCGGGGTGGGAGGAGTGAAAGAAAAGATTTTGTCTTTAAAGTGTAAATTATTTTTTTAAATACACAGTACTGTAGAGGATTTATATTCATAGAAAAAATGTGCTTTCAGCATGAAGTCATCAGTTCTGTAAAGGGGAAGGAAAAAAATACAATTAGTTCAAAGAGAGCATTTCCCCCCTTCTTTTGATATGCAATGGCACATACATGAACATTTCATATCGATTCAACTCAGTGGTATAATGTGATGTAATATACAGGCATGGTCTGGAGTTAGGAGACTTTGGGTCTACTTTCATGACCTATTATACTAGCCGTGTGATAAATTGCTTAAAACTGTAGTTCAAGTGAATTGTCTCTATATTTAAAATGTTAAACTATATGATTTTTAAAGACATTTTTAGCTCAGCAGTTTCAGACCCCAGGGAATACTTAGTGCTTATTCTATGTTGGGGCCCTGGACATATGGAAGAAATATATAGTCTTAGTCTTAAGAAGGATATCATTTCATAAAAATATGACTTATTTTAAGTAGTTAAATATAACATTTTTCTTTTCTCATTATTTAAGGTGAACTTGGTTCAAGACATTATAACACAATTTATAACTAACTTTTCTCCATCAATTCATGTATTCCTCTTTTTAGCCTTCAGAAAAAAAAGTATGATATAATCATGGTCCAAGAAATCAAATCCTATTATTCAACACATCTACATGGCTTATTGTTTACTTCTCACTTCCTCTTTTTTCTTCCAAAGTTACAACCTTCCACTGATACAGATTAAAATATTTCTTATGCTTTTCATTGCTATGATTATGATGGACTAGATAAGATGAATGACTCTCCCATTACAATATGACTAACTAGAACCTGGATATATTTCAAATATAATTTTAATACATTGCTGACAAACAAGAAATAAATTATATCCCCATGTGCCAAAAATAGGAAAATGAAAACAGCTAGAACTGGAATGAACAGTTTAAACAAATGTAAAGGCTGGGATTGCCTTGGGGGGGAAGTGTCAATACCAGCTACTGGGATTAGAAGATTAAGCTTGAGCTTTCTGCAAAATGGGGAGTGAGACTCTTCCACTAAGCCAGAATCTTTGAAGAGAACTACAAGGATCACAGATCAGTAGCCTCCCTGAATCCATTATAAAACAAATACAATTCCCCAGTCGAGGCCTCTGATTTACAAAACTTAAATACAATAAAATATAATAAGAAATTAACAAACATACCACAAATGAAAGTCATGAGAGAACAATAACACATTTAAATTCTTGAGAATTTGTATAGTGAAATTATCAGGTAGTTAGTATAAAATAATTATGGTTCAACTGTTTTAAGAAATTAAAGGTGGAATAAAAACTGAAAAAAGGATCAAAATATAAATGTAGTAAAAATTCTAGGCATATTTGAAAAAAGAACCAATTAGAACATTTATAAATAAAATATAATTATTGAATTAACTCAGTGAATGAATTGAACAGAATGTATTCAGGTGAAGAGAGTATTAAATCTGAATGAAATACTCAGACTATAATACACAGAAACAAGGTGGTAAATATGAAAGAAGTTAAGATACATGAAGGATATAATAAGTATAACATATCTAATTGGAGTCCGAGATGAAGAAAATAGAAAAAAGGCAGTATTTGAAAATATAATGGCTGAGAATTCCCCAAAACTGATCAAAGGATATGAACCCACAAATAGAAGAAATAAGAGTCCAAGATAGAAAAGATATATATTTTTTGTACAACCAAGAATATCAAATAAGAGAGAACATCTTAAAAGTATGCAGTGAAAAAAGGTAGACAATTTACAAAGGAGGACAAGTAGATACCAAATTTTTCAATAGCAACAATGGAAGCTAGAACACAATGGAATGATATCTTCAAAGTCCTGAAGAGAAAATAATTGTCAACCTAGGTTTCTGGATTAGCTTTTCTGTTTTCAAGAAAAATGACAATAAAGACATTTTCAGACTAACATACAGTAGATTGAATTTACTACCAAGAAACCTTCCCTCAAGGAACTTTTTAAAGAATGTACTTCAGTCCTGGCCAGTGTGGCTCAGTTGGTTGGACGTTGTCCCATGTACCAAGGGGTTGCTGGTTTGATTCTGGTATATGCCCATGTTTCAGGCTTGATCCCCAGTAGTGGGAGTGTGTGCAGGAGGCACCCGATTGATGTTACACTCACATCAATGCTGCTCTCTTCTCTCTTTCTCTCTAAAAGTCAATAAAACTATTTAAAAAATAAAGAATGTACTTCAGAAAGAAGGGAAAATTCTAAACTCAGTTTAGTATTCCCACATGCAAATGAATCAAGTTACCTCACACCATATACAAAAATTAACCCAAAATGGACAGAGAGCCCTTCTGGAGTGGCTACGTTGGTTGAGCATCAACCCATGCACTAAAATGTCACCAGTACAATTCCCAGTTGGGGCACATGCCTGGATTGTAGGCTCGACCCCCAGTAGGGGGCATGCAGGAGGCAGTTGATGAGTGTTTCTCACATTGATGTTTCCCTTCCTCTCCCTTTCACTCTCTCTAAAATCAATAAAAACATATTTTTTTTAAAAATGGGCAGTCCGGCTGGCATGGCTCCGTGGTTAAGCGTCAACCTATGAACCAGGAGGTCACGGTTCTATTCCTGGTCAGGATACATGCCCAGGTTGTGGGCTTGATCCTCAGTGTGGAGTATGCAGGAGGCAGCCGATCAATGATTCTCATCATTGATGTTTCTATCTTTCCCTCTCCCTTCCTCTCTGAAATCAATAAAAATATATTTTAAAAAAATAAATGAAAAAAAAGACATCACCCTGATCCAGTATTGTAATCTCCATCTGTCCTCAAAAAATGTATACACACACTTTGAATAATTATAAAAGCAGTGTTTATTAATACTCATTTCATTTTAAAAAATTGAACTTACAGATGTTGAATTGTGTGTACATTTTTTGAGACATCCTGTAGTTTTACTGGTGGACTGGAAACCTTTTGAACAATTCTGTATTTGTATAGTATTCTATGAATTGCCAAGATAAAGTTTTCTTGGACACAGCTAATAAAAAGCATTTCATGGTCATGCACATGGCAATAGTCTACCTCAATTTGAAGAAATCAGAAGATCTGGGTGGTAGTCTTATCCCTTGTTACCTTGCACGAGTGATTCACTGCTCCTGGTTTCAATTCCCTCATATGTAACATTAAAGGGAACTTCAAATGTTTCCTAAGAAATAAATCTGTAATTCACTCTAACGAGTCTACACAGACCCCTGCTTTCACACACATACACATGCATTGCATTAAGATGTAGGGAATTTAATGTAGACTCTTATGAAACACAGCATTGTCATTAATCTGTTTTAAAACAAAGTGATGAGGTGATGATTTATTGGACATATTTCTTATATATTCTCAGACATAATGTTAAATTTATAGTTTTTTTTTAAATTAGTTGGTGACTGATTGTGGTATAATTTAATTACTACAACCTCAGGAGCTTTACCAAGTTGAAAAAGGGGATTATGCTGGTCTGAGCCTGTACCTGTAAACATGTCTATATTCCATGGTAGCTAAATGGCTCACGTTTGAATTCTCATTCCAATTACTGCAAGGTACCTCAAGGAACAATAGTTGGTGAGTTATATTTACACATGAGATATACACATCTGTTTTCCCACCACAATTATCCATTTATGTTAGCTAGTCATAGTAACCATCCATGCTTTGGAATGAGATGTGACTAAGAGGTTCAGTATCTTCGGCCCACCGCTGTCTGGGAAGATTCCTATGAGATGAAAGAATGGAAAAGACACTCTCCACTCCAGACATACTGAACTTTTTTTAGTTCTATAAAAGCCTTTTGGTGATCTTTGCTTATTGTCTTTTTTAAAAACTTCTTTTGTGTGGAAAACTTCAAACTTAAACAAAATAGTATATTAAATCCCACTTTTTCACACAACTTCAACAATCAAATATTCTACCACTCATTTCATCTATACCACCCACTGCCAGCCCCTTCATTTGGTTATTACTACTTTTACAGCTTTTAAAGTAAATTTTGCATACAATGAAATACACAAGTGTTAATTGAATGGTTTTGACAACTAGATACACCTGTGTACCTACACCCTCACCAGATTTCTATTTCATGAGGTCTTCCTCCTTTCTTCCCATGTTTTCTCTCAACCCCCCAAAAGCAACCACTGATTTTTTTTCACGTTATGTTAGTTTTGCCTATTCTAGGATTTCATATAAGTGGAAATGCCATTTTTATTACCCTTTTGTGTCCACCTCTTTTCTCAGTATTACATTTGTGAGATGCAGTCATGTTGTGGCATGTATCAGTAACTAATTCATCCTTTTTATTGACAAGTAGTAATATATCAAAACTTGTTTACCCAGCTTCTTGTTGATGGACACTTGAGGTGCTTTCCATTTTTGGCTATTGTGAAGAAAGCTGCTATGAACATTCTTGTACAAGACCTTATATTTTGTACAAGATATATATATTGTACAAGATATATATATTTGTACAAGATATATATATGTTCTTGTACAAGAACATATATTTTCCCTTATCTTGGATAATTACCTAGGACTACAATTGTTGGATCATAGAGAAAGCATATGTTAAATTTTATAAGAAACCAACACCCTTTGTCAAAGTGATTATATCATTATAGTGCTCCCACCAGCACTATATATATATATATATATTCTAATTGTTCCACAGTCTCATCAATACCTGATATTGTCAGTCTTCAATTTTACCCATTCTAGTGGGTGTGAAGTACTATCTCAATTTAGTATTAATTTGCATTTCCCTAATGACTAGAAATATTAATCATGTTGTCATGAGCTATTACTTTGGCCTAACATGTTTCACATGAGGTTCCTTTGTCCAGAACATTTACTACCACACACATACCTAGTTAACTATGTATTCCTTATCTTGTCCTTCTCACTTTATTGAAAGGAATCTTTTGTCCAGCAAAGTGGAGAGATAAGGAAATCAGCCTAAAAGTTATAGGAGAACCAGTTTTCTAGGAACAACATCAACCATTGTCTTTTTGTAGCACCTTGGAATCTTAGAGCAGGAAAACTCTCCTTTCCTGCACCCTCCTCCATTTCCCAGATCAGGAAACACAATGCAAGTCTGAGTTGCTCATTTAGTTTGATGTTAAGAGGTACAAAGAGCTTGTAAGGCTGAGACTTGAGTGGAGACAGGGCCATACCAAAAAATATAAAGGGAAAGTACTGTGCGGAAGTTTTATTGAAGAACAATATCTCCCTTTGAAGGGGTAATCCTGTGCCTTTTAAGCCTGTAGAGAAATAAAATGATTAAAATTTACAGCATAAAAAAGAAATATTATTTCCTTGGAGTGTAGACACTAAGTTTCCGTTTATCAGAAAGGCACTGTAAACTCTTGCTGGCTGTGCTTTATAAAGCTAGTCTCCTAACCTGTCCCAGTGTCTTCTGAGAAGATAAGGAGAAACTTTTCTCAGGCTTCCCTTAGCCTGACCTTCAGTCTGGGGTTGAGGTGAAGCCTGCAGTGATCATGTGTGGGAAGAAACAGGACTGCTATCAGAAGAATTACAGTTTCTGCTTTCCATATCTTGCCACCATCTGTTGCTGGCCTTTTGGCTTCCTCCCACCAAGAGGAAACTTTAATAGTGTGTTTATAATCAGTTATGCCTGTACTTTTGGTGCATTGCTCATATTCACTTGTTACTCAACATTCCTATACATGGTGATAGCTTTCTATTGCCAATGCCTGCATCCCTTAGCCCAAGAGCTTTCTCTGACCACAGGAGATGCTGGGTGCCAGGCAGGCTGAAGTGCCAGGGAGTTAACATCCCTAGGAATAGCCTTCAAACTAATGACAGATGGGAATTAGTGGCTAAATCCTCCATCTTTCTCATCCTTTGGGTGGTACCACTCTCGGGTATGCTCTACATCACCTCCCAGAGTTACACAGTAGACATGAGTCCAGTTCCCCACACAGTCACCTCCTCATGAACACATCCTCTAACTGGCTCCTTCCCTTCCCTTCCCTGGTAATGCTTCCCAATATTACCTTCCAAATAACTCCTAGCCTTAATGTTAGTATCAGGATCTGTTCTGGAGAAACCCAATCTGGGCTAGCTTAGTATCAAGTCAACTCACTAATAAAATAATATTAGGATGAACAAGTTGTTAATTAATCTTCTGATACTCAAAATGCTGCACTGCACCTCTAGCATTCCTAAAGACAGAACTAACTCCTGAGTTCAGCCAGTGTTTTCCCTGAGATATCGTTAGAGAATTCTTTTCAGGAAAAGATCTAGTTTAAAGAATAACCCCCAAACCAAGGAAGTGGGTATCTCACATATTTGAGTTCAGATGGATAATCAGCTACTTGATTTCTCAAAGCAAATTGGTATAATGTTTATTGTTTCCCATCATATTAAGATACTTCTGGGTATAATAAAAGGTATCTTCAACATATTGATGTTTTGGTTTTACTTACTTACCTGGGCCTGTTTTGGAAAACAAAAATGGAAAGCAAGAGTAATTTTGCTGAAGAGAGAAGATGGCTAGTGCTGGGGTGTATAGGTATGTATGTATGTGTGAACGCAGGAGTCCTCAGCACCCTTTGCCCTTCACAAAAACATTAACACAACTAAAATACCGTGGCAAGTTTGGGTTTATGGATGTGTCATGGGTTGATGAGTTTGGTAAATAGCTCCACGTAATACTTTTATAGGTCAGGGATCAGAGGAGTATTACAAAATTGAAGCAATGTCAGGTTTCCATGACTCAAGATGCTAGAAATCTGGCACCAGGATACATTTTGCTTCCCTACCCATTAGAATATTTCTTCTTAAATCCCAATTCCAAATGCAGAGATTCAGGTCTGAGGCTTAGTCCCATAGTCTTCCTCCAAATATTATCTTCCAGGTAATTTAATGTTAATTTCACTATTTTTTTAAATTAAAAAAATATATATAATTGCTGCTTGATAAGGACTGAACATTGTTATAGTTTTCTATTAAATTTGAATTAACTATATTCTCTGGTTTATATGAATAAATGAAACTTCTAGTGCCGGTTTCTCATGCTTCTAGAGAAATCATTGAGGTCAACATTGTACAACACAAAGATACTATGGGTCCATGTCACAGATGTTCATCAATTCAAAATGACAGATTTTGTACATTTTCTGTAACCGATGTCCTTGTAAACCTAACACCTTTCTTGTCCACCCCAATTTTTCTTTCCTGAGGAAACAGGCAGGAAAGTGTTAATAAACACTATTCTGGTTATTCTTTTATTCTTCCCAGACCATTGACTCCTCTCTACTATTTTCTTTGTCTTGGGAGGCTGACCTGCATGGACGATGTCACCCTCTGGCCAGTGGGAGGTACCAGGAGGAGATCAGAATGTAGGAGGAGAGATATTCGGGTACTTATTCCCTCCCACTTACTCTGTTCACTGTGATTCTATCAATGAACTTATCACCAAAACTACAGCTACCATTGGGCAGTCCCTGGACTAGCTGTCAAACAGGCTCCAGTCATAGGGTTGTGATACTGGGACTGGATTTTAAGAATAAATTGGTTTGAACAGATGGTGAAAGGGAAAAATGCACTGGAAGACAGACAAAGAATAGAAGTAAAGTTTTGGAATTATGAACAAATACGAATGTACAGGGGACAGTGAGAAGACCATCCTGACCAAAATGAGGAATTGGTCACAAATTAGGTGGTATAGAGACCATTGTACCAGATGGTCTTGATAGGTGAAGGGATGTAGATGGCCTGTGGTGGATGTTAGAAGCTGCTGGGATTTCTTGGTGGAGAGATTATTTAGTTCAAACATCTTCAGTTGTCACAACAGGCTGGTTGTCGTTGTGACTCTTGGCCAGCTTTTGACTGGGAAATGATAATAATCGTAGTGGTTGAAAGAGGAGATGATTCATGTGTATTTTGACTCCTTTACAAATTTAATTTTAGCCTGAATCATAGAAAAAGTCTGTAGCCTTTCCCATGGATTTTGTTGGCAGCAGCCCTTTGTTCCCATGGGAACAGACATACCTACCCAAACCTTCCTCTTCTGTTTGCCCTCAGCTTCTGTTCACTTGAACGTTTTCATCTTTTCTATGGGGCATAGTTACATATAAGCTTAGAGCACAGTCAATTTTTCTTCTACAGCTGAGGATTCATTCTGAATTTTTTTCAAATACATGAAACTCTAGGTATAACTCCAAACAGAACACGATGAAAGCAGGTGTTTGAATAGACCGTGGAGTAATAACATCTCATTGAGTGCCATCTGCTAAGCAGCTTTCTGTGGTGACCAGATAAAGGAAACACAGCACAGTGTGCTTCTTCGGTGGTTAATTCTGGAAAGCCTTTTCTAAGCTCTAATCAAAATGGAAAGAGCCTACCTCCCATGTGTTCAGAACCTTTGCAGTCTTAGGGGTGACATTGCCCTTGTCATCTCCAGGAAATAAGTTCTCTGATCATAACTGCAAAGCAGCAAACACTTACCTCCAGAATTCTGCACTGAACTCTTTGCTCAGACAGGATACACTAAGTTTTATGTTACTTCCTTTTGTTGCCAAATTCTAATGGCTTGAAATCCAAAATAGATGAAGTTAAACGATAGCAGTTGTGTGTTTTCAGGAAACTTTGGTTACTGGAGATAGTGCTTTCCTTAACTTATATAAAAAGCACTTACTGAGCCAGCTTCTAGACTACATTCTGGTAACTCAGACATGAATAACACTTCCTCTGGAGTGTCTCAGGCAAGATAGATACATTAACAATAAGCTGTAATAAAGCCTACTAAGTCCTGTAATAAAAGTGCCCCAGCTCTGTGGGACGTAGAAGGAAAAACATCCTTGATCCTGTGGTTCCAGGGAGGCGTCCTGGGAGCCAGAGTCGTTTGGACAAGTCTCCAGGAACCGGCAGGGGGGCTCCCTGAGGGGAGTGAGAGCACTCCAGGCAGAGAACAGAGTGAACAAAAACACCGAAACATCACAGGACAGTGCTGGCTGTTATTTCTCATCCCAGAGGAGAGAAGTCAGGCAGCCAGGCAGAGACAGGTGCCTGGGAGGCTGCCCTCAAGTACAGGCTTCTCAGAGCAGCTGCAAGCAGAAATGTCAGTATTGAAAAGCCAGGCTGGTGAAGGATAAGGGTAGGACTTCCTGGGGAGCAACATATTTCCAACACTGTCATAGAAATGGGACAATAGACTCAAAATAACTGCAGGTTTTCCAGACAATCAGGAAACATGATTTCTGGGGGAGGAGACATCTCCTCCTAGAGAGAACGTCAGGGAAATGCCCCGAGGTTTTAGGAACTACCAGTGATCTCAGCCTTTTCCCTAGTCACAATGATGTTTCATTGCTGTTTTCCCAACCATGTTGTTTTCCCACTTCTCACTTTACTAAAACACGAGTTTACTCCCTGCATCAGTTACCTAGGGCTGCCATTACAAAATACCACAAACTCAGTGGCTTAAAAACAACAGAAATGTATTTTCTCACCGCTCAGGAGTCCAGAAGTCTGAAATCCAGATGTCAGCAGGATAGGTTCCTTCTGGACACTCTGGGGGAGACTCTTCCCCCTGCCTCTGTCCCAGCTCCTGGTGCCGGCCGGCAATCCTGACTCTTGTAGACCCAGCCCTCCATTATCTGCCTCCATAGTCACACGGCCTTCTCTGTGTCTCCGCATGTTTCAAGTCTCCCTCTCCCTTCTCATAAGGAGGCCAGTCACTAGATTTGGGACCCACCCTCAATCCAAAATGATTGCATCCCAAGAGCCTTAATAACATCTGCAAAGATCCTGTTTTCAAGTCAAGTCTCATTCACAGGTTCCAGGAGTTAGAACGTAGACATGTTTTTTTAGGAAACAGTATCCAACCCCCTTTTCCTTGCCCACATCTGCCATGGATGTCTTCAGAGCACTTGTAAGTGGGCTGTTTGACCTTGTTCAGAAATTGGATATTAGGATAGAAAGACACAGCGTCTTAACTCCCATTGGCCAGGAGTAAAATATGGGTCCAAATTATCCAGCTTCAGGTCTCAAAGGGCTTTCTTACTGAATCTTTGACCAAAGGCTCATCAAAGGATGTGAGCTCTACCCGCAGCAGGTCTAGAGTTAAGACATTTTTACTAGAGGAAGGTGGGGCTACCTCAAACACATCTTTCTTGCTTTTTACAAGCCCTGTGGTTGTACTAGACTCAGCCTCTTGTAAACTGGGACAAGTATTTACAGTTCTTACAGTTGGGTTCTATGCCTTAGCTAAGCAGTGGCTATAGGGTCCACCAGAGACAGGAGGCTCAGGGAGGGAAGCCAGTTCACCACATTGACTGAGGGTAAAGGTCAATATTTGCAGAGCTACGCTTTCAAAATGGATTGAATAAAACAACGTATGCTTCACTTTTATCTGTCTTTGCTTATAACATAGTCTCAAGACTTTTGGCATTCAGGATGATTTTCCCGAGAAATGCTTATTTCTTATCTAATTACTATATAATGCGTTCTTGAAGCAAACACAAAAAAATTAGAGGTTGTAAATAAAACATACCCATCCACAGTTAAACCTAATCTCTCCTATTCCAGGCCTGCACCCAGGTGGCTGAGCATGGCTGGAGACTCAACCATGCTGACTGCTCTCACTTCAAATTTAAGATCACTCAGCTCAAGTGGGCCTTTGGTGCTACTTGCCATCCTTCTCCACTTCTCTTATCTATCTCTTCCCAACCCTGAATGACTATTCCACACCTTCTTTCTCCTCAATCCTCCAACAGCTCCTCCTGTTCAATTCTCAAATATCAGCTGACTTCCTTACTTCTGTGAAAGATAGTGCAATTAAGAGAATTTCCACACAGTCCATCACCTATCTACATCTATAGCCATACCCTCTGCCTCCTCTCTGTTATGATCAGTGAGTATCCGTGCACCTAACATAGCGCCTGTTCAGTTGTGCACATGATCCCATTCCCTGTAATTTAGTAAGGATATCACTTCTGCGGTTTTCCCCTCTTGACTGAATCAGTCCCATCAACATACAAACATGCTACAGTGTTTCATCTTAAATAGGCATGCACACAGGTGCGCATACAAACACACACACACACACACACACACACACACACACACACACACCCCTCTCTTTTGACCTTCACATCTCCCTCCAGCTTCCATTCAATTTCTCTTTCACAAAACTGTTTGAAAAAGTTGTCTGTACAGACTGTCTCTGGTTTTTTAACTCACTCCCTGTCCTGAATCACACTTCCAAAATTGATCATGTTGAGGTCACCAAGGGCTCTCACATTACTTGTTTCTTCTGTGGCATTTTTGACACAGTTAATCTCTTCCTCCTCCTGCTGCTAAGACCACTTTCTTAACTTGGCTTCCAGAACTCCACTGTTTGTTTTTCATTGGCCTCTCCTCAGTCTCTCCTTTGCTGATCCTTCTCATTTCCTTGACCTCTAAACGTTGGAAACCTATAGTGCTTTGGTGGCTGGACACCTTCTATCACTCACTGTTGGGCTGATGCTAGATTGTCTCATCCTGTGGGCACCTCACCAGTATCCCTGCAAGACTCACCTCTACACACAGGGACTGCTTTTGGGGGAGACTTGCTTCTGACTCTCTGCCTGGGACCTTTTATTGGCCCAGAGAGCACTGGGCTCTCCTGGTAAGAAGCTGCAAATTGCTGGGGAGTGAATGCACCTAGAGCAATCCTTAATCAAAGATAAATGGCAGTTTGGTGAATAATTAATCTAGCTTTCTGGCCTCTCAGTTTAGGGACCTTTGAGGCCTGTTCTGTACTTTCCCAGAATTCCACAATGCCAGTTTCCAATAGGGATAACTTACCTTATAATGCACCTTTTATTGACTTCCTCCCTTTCCCTGGCTCATTTCTCCTCTACTAGTAATTCTTGGACTCTCCTTTCAAATAAACTACTTGCACTTAAATTCTTGTCAGGGTTTGCTTCTAGGGGAACCCAAACTAAGACAAATGCTATGGATATGCCAACAATGCCCATATTTACATCTCCAATCCAAACATCACCCAAATCATATAGCTCCACCACAGCTCTGCATGGATATCTAATATTCATTTCAAACTAAATGTGTCCACATGTGAGCTCCCAATTTCTCCAAACCTGCACTTCTCGAGTAGAAGTCATTTTGGACTCCTGGCTTTCTTTTACACCCACATATAACCCAACAACAAAACTGTTGGCTCTTTCTTCAATCTATGTCCAAAATCCTACCTCTCCTCATCTACTTCTTGGGCCCTCGTCCAAGCTACCTCGCCTAGATTATTGAGATAATTTTCAAACTGTCCTCTCTCTTTGTCTCTTGCCCTATTAAAGTCTATTATCCTCACAGCAGCCACAAGGATCCTTTTAAATCATAGTGAGATTATGTCCCTCTTTTCAAAACTTTCCAATGACTTCATCTCAGAGCAAAATCTGAAGTCCATGGTATTGCACATAAAGCCTTATGTGATCTGCTGCTGGTCTTCCCTCTGATCTCATCTCCTACCACTCTCCTGCTCATTCTTCTGTTATTGGAGCATTGGCTCCAACTGCCCCTTTGCCCACCAAGCATGCTGCTTTCTAGGGCCTTTGCACTTTTTTTCTGCAACCCAGAACATTCTTATTCCAAATAGCTGCATGCTTTGCCTCTCTACTGAAATGTCCTCTTATTTAGAGGGGCCTTCTTGGATCTGAGCCTTCGTGTTCTCAGAATTTTATGTTCGCTGATTCTGCTTTTTCCCGAAGGCTGCTTTTCTCAGGATCCTATGTCAGTTGGCTTTCAGTTGGGTTTCATCACTAGGAATGCCAACATAAGATTGGAGAATGGCAGAAGAGAGAAGGGAGGAAGGCATATGTTCCTCTTTCTCAGGCTGCATCTTCAGGCAGCAGAAAATCTCTCCAATGGCTCTAGTTTCCTTTTAACTAGCTTCTAGCTTCTTCCAGGTAACTCCGGCATCTAGGAGTTGGTAACCTGATATATTTTCTTTGTCCCTCCCTGGTAGTGGCTTCCAACTGTTGCTGATTTCTGGATTTTTTACTGCTATTTGGCCTTTCAGGTCTTCCAATACCCATGCAACCAATTCTTTTCATGAAATTCCTCTCTTTGAAATACTCAGACCTATTTCTGTTTTACTTACTGGATTTTGACTGACAACTTATATCAGTTTCAGTTCCAGAAGGAAATTTGTAATTTGAGGAAAAATTAATAATTAAATGATTACATAGGTGTTGGTTTGGTCTGGGGAAATAACAGGGATGGTGCAGTAACTCTGGGCCAGTAACATCTGGGAACCACCACCAACCTCCAGGCTTAAGAGTTTAAGGCAGGGCTTCTTGACCTCAGCACTATTGACATTTTGGGCCAGACAATTCTTTTTGATGGGGGGGCTGTCCTGAACATTGTAGGATATTTAGCAGCATCCCTGTCATTTACCCACTAGATGCCAGTAGCATTCCCCTAGTTGGGGCAATCAAAATTATCTCCACACTTTGCCAAAAGTACTGTGGGGGCCAAAATAGCCCAAGGTTAAAAACCACTAGGCAAAACAGCTATTGGAAACCCTAAGAGAGAAAGGTGTAAGTAGATGACCATCAACTAGACAAACCTTTAATAGAAAGAGATAGCCACACCATTGCACTTCAGAAGGGCCAGAAGAAGAAGTATTCTAAATCTACTCTTCTCTTTCCCTTTGATCTCTTGCCAGTGGTCCCACCGGCCAAACCCAACTTAAACCAGAAAGAAAAAGTGCCCATTGTGTAATCCATACAGGTCAACCACATATGGTAGATAATGGAATGGAGAAATGTGGGGAACAGATCTGGAGAAGCAAATGAATGGTACCTAACATACTACCTTACATATCATGGTAAACACCCTTTCCATCCTGCCCTTTATTGTTCTCCACAACACTTAACCACCCTTTGATATGCTATACGTTTCCTCATTTGTTCACTGCCTTATGCTCAGTGCCTGGTACATTATAGATGTTCAATAATGTTTTTCAAATGAATGAATGATGGAATCCAATAGGAGAAAATACATTCTGGATATGCAGTAAAATCTTACTCTGGGAACAAAGTACAAATCACAGGGCTTAAAGGAAATATTTTGGTTTCAGAAAATAAAACTATGTAGCAAGTATATTAGTCACTTCTCCAGAGAAACAGAAACAACAAGTATGTGTGTGTACCTACAGAGATTTATTTTAAGGAATTGGCCCACATGATTAGGGAGTCTTGGTGAATCCAAAATCTGATGGAGCAGGTCAACAGGCTGGAGACTCAGGGAAGGGTTGTAATTTGAGTCCAAAGGCAGTCTTCTTGTTAGGGGATGTGAGTCTTTTCCCTATAAGGCCTTCATCTGATTGTATGAGGTCCACCCACATTATGGAGAGACATACTCAACTCAAAGTCCACCAATTTAAATGTGAATCTTATCCAAAAATCACCTTCATAGAAACATCTATAATAACATTTGACCAAATGTCTGGGCACTGTGGTCCAGCCAAGTTGACCCATAAAGTTAACCATCACAGCAAGATTATAGTGTATTAAATTAAATTAGATTTGTAGTGTACAAGTTAGATTATGAATATATAGTTTGAAGAAAATAGGCTGGGCTTTTCAATCCTAACCCTTTACTTTTTCATAAGGTAGAAAAATTCATACAATGAACTTGCTCCTGTTAACCTAAATATAAACACAGGTTTATCCTTAGCCAACCATGTTCCACCTTTTTATCATTCACTTGATAAGGGACCTCAGATAGGCCAAATTGTTAAATGATACAATCAGAATAAAAAAAAATTGGCTAAACAGTATGATAACTCAAATATAATAAAATAAGGTTTAGTAAGGATACATGTAAGATCCTGAATTAAGGTAGAATGTAGATTATGAAGAATGGTCTTAAAGTAGCATATAATCACAATATATGAAAATTAAATAGCATACTCTTAAACATCTAATGAGTTGAATAAGAAATTAGAATAAAAATTGGTAAATCCTTTTATATGAATGAAAATACAAACACAACTTGTCAAAACCTATGGGATGCAGTGAAAGCAGTGCTCAGGGGGAAATTTATAGCAGTAAACGCCTATATTAAAAAAGAAGGAAGATCTCAAATCAATAATTCAACTTTATATCCTAGAATTAAAAAAAGAAGAGCAAACTAAATCCAAAGCTAGCAAAAGGAAGGCACTAAAAGTAATTAAAGCTGAAATAAATGAAATGAAAATGTAAAAACAATAGAATCAATGAAACAAAAAGTTGGTTTTTGAAAATATCAACAAAATTGACAAAGCCTTTAACTATACTAATCAATAAAAAAAGAGGAGCCAAAAAGTTAACTCAAAATGAATCAACATCTAAATGTAAGAGTTAAATTCATAAAACTTTTAGAAGAAAACATAAGTATGACTCTTCATGACCTTAGATTGGCTATGGATTTTTTAAAAATAATTTTTATTTCTTAAAGTATTAAAAAGATTATTACATATGTCTCCTTCCCCCCCCCCCCTTGACATTCCCCTAGCCCCTCCCCCCTTTCCCCCCCGTGTCTTGTGTCCATTGGTCAATCTTATATGCATGCATATAAGTCCTTCGGTTGATCTCTTAATCCCCCCAACCCTCCCCAGGCTTCCCACTGTAGTTTGACAGTCTGTTCAATGTTGCTCTGCCTCTGCATCTACCCCTCTTCATCAGTCTATACTGGTCCCCATTATCTGTCCTAACCTCACTGGAGCAGTCCCAACCTCGCCAGGGCCGTCTCAGCCTCACCGGGGCCGTTTCAACCTCACTGGGGCCATCCTGACCTCACTGGGGCCGTTTCAGCCTCATTTTTTTTGGATATGATAACAAAGGCATATGCAATAAAAGAAAAAATAATTTTAAAGGATATTATCAAGAAAGTGAAAAGAAAACCCACAGAATGGGAGAAATTATTTGCAAATCATAAGGGTTTACAAAGTATCCAGAATATATAAAGAACTGTTAAGACTCAACAACAACAGAAACAATGCAATTAAAAAATAAGCAATGGATTTCAACAGACATTTCTCCAAGGAAGATAAACAAATGGAGAACAAGCACATGAAAAGATGCTGAATATCATTACTCATTAGAGAAATGCAAATCCAAACCACTATGAAATACCACTTCACACCTACTAGGATGTCTATAATTTATTTATTTTAAAATAAATTTATTTCAGAGAGGAAGGGAGAGGGAGAGATAGAAACATCAATGATGAGAGAGAATCATTGATTGGTTGTCTCCTGCACTCCCCACACTGGGGATCGAGCCCACAACCCAGGCATATTCCCTGACCCAGAATCAAATTGTGACCTTCTGGTTCATAGGTAGACACTTAATCACTGAGCCACACCAGCTGGGCAGGATATGTATAAATTTAAAATTTAAAATAATAAATGTTAGTGAGAATGTGGATAAATTAAACATTCTAACAATGCTGGTGGGAATGGTGCAAACACTGGAAAACAGTTTGGTGGTTCTTCAAAAACTGAAACAGAATTACCATATGAACCAGCAATTTCACTCAGACATATACTCAAAAGAACTGAAAATAGGTACTCAAGCAAATACATGTGCATATATAATCATAACAGCACTATTCACAGTAGACAAAAGATTAAAACAATCCAAATGTCCATCAGTGTGTAAATGGATAAACAAATTGTGGTATATCCATATACTGGGTTATTATTCAGCCATAAAAAGGAATGAAGTGCTGATACATGCTACAACATGAATGTACCTAAAAAGCATGCTGAAAGAAGCCAGGTACAAAAGGTCACATATTGTATAATTCCATCTATATGAAATGTCCAGAACAGATAAGTCCACAGAGACAGAAAGCAGATTGGTAGTTGCCAGAATCTGGGGGCAGGGGGAAAGGGAAACAATTGCTTAATGGTAATAGGGTTTTCTTCTGGGGTAATGAAAATGTTTTGGAACCAGATAGAGGTGATGGTTGTATAACATTGTGAATGTACTGACACTGAATTGTTCACTTTAAAATGGGTGAATTTTATGTTATGTAAATGTCACCTCAATCTAAAAAAAATAGAGTATAAAATACACAGGAACTTAAGAGGTAAACCAACTTTATATGGGTTTATGGGTTTTTTTCTGATGAAAGAAAAGTAATAAAAGTATTAAATTGTGTATTTAGTTATCTAGTACCAATTAAAGTATTAAAATTATTTGGAGGAGGAAAGCATACATTCATTAATATGAATATGTTAGAGGCCTGGTGCACAAAATTTGTGCACTGTGGGTGGCGGGGAGAGGAGTGTGTCCTCAGCCCGGCCTGCACCCTCTCACACTCCAGGACCCCTCACTCCTTACTGCCCACCTGCTTGCTGCTCCTTAGTGCTGCCACGGAGGCAGGAGAGGCTCTCACCAGCGCCACTGTGCTCACCAGCCATGAGCCCAGCTTCTGGCAGCTGAGTGGAGCTCCCCCTGTGGGAGCACACTGACTACCAAAGGGCAGCTCTTATGTTGAACGTCTGCTCCCTGGTGGTCAGTGCACATCATAGCAACCAGTCGTTCTGGTTGTTCTGCCCTAATGGCCGATAAGGCTTTTATTATATAGATATATATGCATACTGGACAGTAATAAACCCTAAGTTCTGGAGATTCAATATATTCTCCTGAAAAAAAAAATTTCATCTAAGTGTTGGTAAGTTACCAGAGACTCTAATACCTCTAGTCATTACATGGCTTGTGGGTTATTTTTGTTAAAAACAAAACAAAAAACTACAGCTTATACATTTGCTATGAGGTTTTGTATTGCTATAGTCTGTTGCTGAGGGATATCCTAAATGCATATTTTTGGTTGCAGTCTGACGTCTGTTTACCAAATCTATTTTTTCCACCTATTCACTTAAACAAGAATTTTTACATTGCTTACTAATGTGCCAGAAGATTTTCTAAATGCTTTACAAATATTAAGTTATTAATCCTCATACCAACCTTCTGCTGTGGGTTCTATTATTTTCCCCATTTTACTGATGAAAAGTCTGAGGCATAGTTTGGTGAGAAAATGGCCCAAGTTCACACAGCCACTAATTAGGGAAGCCAAGACTCGAGCCCAGGATTTAAACTCTCCATACTCTTAATCACAGTGCCATACTGCCTCTATACAAAAGGGGGTACATTTAGAAACCACCTTTTGGAGGGAAGGCAGATGGAAAGTGCACCCCAGATAGTGATAAATACAGTATTGACAATCAGTACACCATTCCACAGTAATTATTTCTGTTTTTGATAGAGTTTCTAGACTGGAAAAAGGAGTGAATTCAGCATGAATTGTGTTTGTGGACAAGGCATTTGGCAAGATGCCTCATGATTTATTTTAGAAAGTATGTAATAATGTAAGCTGGTTTCTAGATCAAGTAAGTGAATTCATATCCAGTTGAATGACCATATCCAAAGACTGGTACTTACTGAATTTCCTTTCAACCTGTTAGGAAGCTTCTTGTGGCAGGTCACAGGGCTTTGTGCTGCCTCAAGTCCTAGTAAAACTTTTTAGCAATGTTGTCTGTTACAGCCAAAGGTGATCCTGAGTGTGGGGGTGAAAGGATTGAGAAAAGACAGACAAGAGAATGAAAGCTGGGTCTCGGTGGGACCCTGCTCCCTGATGAGGAGACAGCGCCAGCGCCCACAAGCCGTGTCTTTATTTTATAGCCGATGCCACGAGGCAAAGTAGGGGCGTGATCAAGTTGTTTACAGCATTCTCATGAGTTTCAACCCTACTCAACTACATGCACCTGAACTCTATCACAAGGCACGTGGAGCCACATGTTCAGACCATAGGTTCAAGCTTACAACCACAGCCGTTGGCTATGATTGTGCTGGGAGGGCCCTGCCCTCCAGCTGGGACTTGCACGTGACAATGAGAGGACCCTGTTCTTTCATTAGTCCGAGGCTTGAACCTGGCCAAGACACTGTAGTCGCGCCCTATAGTTGTCAATAAAGGACATCGTTAGAAAATCAATCCAATTTGAAGGAGATATGTAACTGATCCTATGGGAGAGGGTTGTTAACACACTAACGGCTGGAATGGAGAAAATTAATCTGACAAGCTGGAATTTAACAGCCATGAGAAGTCCTTTACTCAGATACAGAAAAACAAACTGTCCGAGATCTGGGTTGAGGAGAGATGGCTTAACAACATCACCTGGGGGAGAGAAAAAAAGAAAAGAAACCTAAGGGTTTCCGTTGGCTGGAAGCTAAATATGAGTCAATGGCAAGTTGCGGCTACTTAACAAAGCAAAACAAAACCCTAAAGAAATCTTAGCCTGGAAAAACAGAATTATAGTAAAAGAACTCTTTGTTCTACTAGTCAGCCCATACCTGGGAACTGAGTACTATTTCAGGTATTGCATCATGGAGGGGAAGCATCAAACCATAGGGGTCCAGAATGGGATAGAAAGGTGCAAGGCTGAAACTATCTCATGAAGACTGTCTGTAGGAATGGGAAATATAATTAGTCAGGGATGTAATGTCTTCAATTATCTGGGCAGGTGCCGATGGGAGGCAGTGTTCAAAGAGAGAGTTCATAAGAGAGAAATTACTTACTCTGTGCTACTCCCTTCTGTAGAAAATCTATGTAAAGGGAACTTAACGTGGAGTGCTTACTGTGAGCCAGGAAGTAATAACCACTTTACATTCCCACGCCAACTCTCCGAGACAGTTGTCGGTATGTTTCTGACACCTTACCAGTATTCTAATAACTCTGCCTTTTGAAGATCAAGCGAGGGGAGAGCATATGCTTGTCAAGGTAAACACACTATTTGATGCTGGATCCTACTATTCAACTTGAAGCTTCATGATCAACTTCAGAAAGAAGTTGATCCCACGATCCAACACAGTAGTGAACCCATTTACTTTCTGTACTCAGACCAGAATCAGAAGGGGGCAAGGCAGTAAGTGAACTTCAAGGAGGTTGCCAAATCCAGGAGCAGTGCCTGAGTAACAGGACTTGCCTCTGTTACCAAACGAAAGGACTCCATGCGCCTGCATGCATCAAAATCGGACGAGAAGAGCAGATTGCAGCAAATGAAGTGAAGGTTTATTGAAGGAAATGTCACCAAAACCAGAGTCACAGGTGAGCTGTTGCTCTAAGACCTGGCTCCCTGGTGGCTTCTAGGAAATGGGTTGCATAAGGGACGAAGGGAGTTAGGCTCGTGGTCTCCATTGATTGGTTAGCACTAGGGTAGAGAAGAGTTGATCATTGCATCTGGTCCTGATATCAGCCCTGGTGTCGTTCTGCTTAGTTTTGCAAGGATTTGTTCAGTGGGATGGTTTTGGTTTCCAGGTCTGGAGCTGAAACATAACTGAGGCCGAGATGATATCTATAGATTGACCAAAACTCTGTCTCTGTGGACAACAGACTCAAGGCTTTGTTCCTAAGACTATGTGATGCTGGCCAGAACCTCATTGTCCTGGGGGCTTCATGATTAAGGCGGTGGACCTGCAAAGGAAAGGGAGGTAGATGATTCAGGGTGCTCCTAGGCTGCATAAGGCCAGTTTGAACCAACCTCTATCTTGAGGTTTAGTTTATAAATGAGAACTTGAAGATCATATTCAAGAAATTTGAAAAAAAAAATACTAAAGGAAGTATTTGAATTTCAATCTATCATTCCTGCACCTCCATAGGAAATATAAACCCTGCTTTCTGGTGTCCTGGACTTTCCAGATGCAGGCCACATGCATCTTTCAGACTTTGTTTTCTGAAACATCCCTACATGGGTCCCTTGTTTCATCTAAACTGAAATTCTCATCCCTAGTATCATACTGCCACACCTTTTCCTGTTATTGTTCTCTTTACTTGGAAAGACTTTTTCTCTCTCTTTCAAAATCATACTCATCACTTCAAAATACCATCTCCTTCATGAAACCCGTTTTTACCAGCAACCCCCACACCATGGGTGAGATGTTTTCTTCACTGAGCTCCACAGCCCATGTCTAAGACTATTTGTATGGCACTTAGGTTACTACTTAATCAGTCTCCAAGACCAGCTCACACAGTGTGGTATGCAGATTTAACGTATTTTGTCCCCTAGGTTTATAAACACAGAGTGCCCTAATGGTTTTATACTGCATAATGACTCAGTGTAACACATTTTCTAAGTGGAAAAAACAACTCAAGGAAATGGAAGGCAGCAACACATTTTGCCCTCAGCACTTGTGCAACAGGTTATTTGAACCATCTATAATTGGTAGTGCACAATGAGGGAACAGCTCTGTTTTTCTTCTAGTTTTGCCTTCAAAAACACTGTTGGCTCTCTCTCCTGTGCCTTGGAGATGTCTCGGGCAGATCCAATGACTCTCAATTCACTCTTGGGTATTAAAACAGTCTCCCTTTTCAGGTATTAAAAGGTACACCTAGCTAAAGACTTCAAATTGTCACCCATTTCGAGGTGTCACCCTCGCCTCAGCTCAGAACTGATTTTTGCTCTTTGCTTTCTCCTCCCCCAGTTCATTCTGGCAAGGTCTCCTGGAGTCGCTTTGGGGAAAATGATGCCTACAGTAAATCAGGCGGAGATGCTGGAAATTCCTTGGTAGAGGAACAGGTCAAAGGCTCAGAAAGGTGAGTATCTTAGAACTGACTGATGGTGCAACGCCAGAGAACCACTAACTGACCACGAGACACAGAGGCACTGTCTTCACTAAAGCAGGAAGGGATGCTTCACGGGGGAGACACCAGCATCTGACAAAGGCAGTGTTGTCTGTCCTCATTGTATGAGCACCATAGAGTGCACGTACACAAACCTGGATGGCATAGCCAACGCTGACATTTGGAAATATTTCTGGGGAACTGGGCGCCCTGGTGTCAGTGGAGATAATAGGATTCTGGAAGAGCAGAAGCAAGTCCACAGCATAGAACTATCAGAGCGAAGGTAAGATTAGTGGAATTAATTGGCTGCATTAATTGCCACAATAAGCCTCTAAGAAGACAGGTTAATGCAATTCTCTGAGTGAATAGCAAGGCCAGAGTGATAACCAGGAGGCCTTGACTCTCAAGAATCTGTGGCAAGGACTAATAAACCATGGTATCTAGGAGCAAGATGTATGGGCAGGCAAATGAGGTACTAATTGATTTATATATCCAAAAAAGATCTTGAGTGGGTTAGTACCACAAAGAAAATCATGGTCTCTTGTCTAGTTTCAAGAGTTGAGGTGGATTTCAGATTCAGAATCCATTGATTGACTTGTTGTGCCCCCTTGAGGAAGGTCACTGAAACACCATAGCAAGTCCTTAGAGTGAGTAGCTTTTAACAATTCTTCCTCAAAGGGACCTAACAGATTTTTATCAGATTAACTGTACACTGAGTAAAGTAAATATTTGAGTATGTTAAGGGCTGTGGATAAGCTGAGATGGATACCAAGTGACCCCAAATATCATCAGCCTCTTTATTAGAGAGGATGTTTAGTGGCCAAGTGATAGATGGAGTCCTAGGCCAAGTCCAAAGGCTGTGGAATACTTAGAAGCTGGAAGAGCCCTCTCATTGGTTCTCTGTGGAGTGATTGGAAAGGCTAAGACAGTGATGGTGAACCTTTTGAGCTCGGCGTGTCAGCATTTTGAAAACCCTAACTTAACTCTGGTGCTGTGTCACATGTAGAAATTTTTTGATATTTGCAACCATAGTAAAACAAAGACTTATATTTTTGATATTTATTTTATATATTTAAATGCCATTTAACAAAGAAAAATCAACCAAAAAATGAATCACCTCTGACACGTGTGTCATAGGTTCACTATCACTGGGAGGAAACCCCTAAAAGTTCTCCCTGATCTGCAACCCTAGGCAAAGATGGTAAGTTGAAGAAAATAGAACATCCTGCAGTGAGTTGCTCACTCTCAACCACTTAAAGGAGCAGGAGTGATTATCTCCATAATAGCCCATTCAGTTAACCAGTTTAATCCTTGCTTAAATTAAATAGATCGTGGAGGATGACAATGAACCTTGATTACCTGGACATTTTGGACACTGGTCCACTATACTGATGACACCATGCCAGTTGGACCCGGTAGCAGAAAGTGACTAGAGCTGTGAATGCTTAGGTAAGAGATATATTCCTCGGGTGATAGGGAATAAACCTGTGAATATTCAGGGATCTGACACATCTGTGGCATTTTTTAGAGGTATAATAGTTTAGACCAGGGTTTGGCAAACTATGGCCTGTGAGCCCACTGACTTTTCAAAATGTTTTTATTGATTTTTTTTTAAGAGAGTGGGGAAGGGAGAGGGAGAGAGAGAAACATCCATCGGCTGCCTCCTGTGCCGGAAGCCAATTCCAACACGTCAGCAGGGCTGAATCATCTGGAAATGGCTGAGGGCATTTCTCCAAACCTGAGAAGAATGCATAAAATGACAGCTGGCTGCCAGACGTGTCAGTCTACATGTTATTGCCTCCTACTGGCCAAACACCTGAACAACCGTAGGCAATTCCCCAATCTGACAATGGATTGTGTATATAAACCCTGGCCTTTGATGTATATCTACCTTGCCTTAGGACACATTGTGTTAATAAATAGGAAGGGGTCCTTAGGCAAGGAGAACTTAGTTCCTTTAGCTAAATCTTCTCTGACTCCCCATAATGCCTTTCAAAATTATGTTTTGCCTCTGGACTCTTTATTAATTTAAGCACAGCACCTTCTCCAGATTCCTGAGCCCTTCTAGATGCTGGATCAAGACCACCGGCATTACTCCTACACACACACCCCCACACCCCTCACAGCCCCCACACCCCACACCCTGGGATCAACCCAACTCGGGCATATGCCCTGACCAGGAATGGAGTTGATCACCTCTCAATGAATGGCATGACACTCAACTAACTGAACCACACTGGCCAGGGCGCCTTTTTTCTTTTTGATGGCCCTAAAGCTAAGAATAGTCTTACATTTTAAAATCGTTGAAAAAAGAAAAAGAACTCTTTGTCACATGTGAAAAATATTTGGAATTAAAGGTTATATCTATCAGTAAATGAAGTTTTATTACAATAGCCACATGCATTTATTTTCATATTGTCTATGGTTGTATTCGAGTTTTAAGAGCAGACTTGAAAAGTTGCAGCAGAGACCATACGTGGAACTCTCATCCCTTCATACTGCTGCTCAGTAAGTCATGATGCACTCAGAAAGCATTTCAAGTGCCAAGCATAGTTTTGTACCATGATATTTTATGACATTTTGTTTTATTTTATTTTGCTTTGTTTTATTTTATTTTATTTTACCAGTGCATATCTTTTATGTCAAAACAAGAAAAGTGGACTTCAAATTTTGCTACAACTGTGCTAAGCACAATATGTGTCAACATTACCAGATTAAGCACTAATCACAATATTCCAAACTCATAGGAAAGTGACAGTTAAAAAAATTAGGACAGCTAGAATTTCTTCACAAGAATTAAAAATGTAAATGAAGCTGCAACCAAAGCAAGTTTCCAAGTGGCTTATTAGCAAGCAAAGAAAGTGGTTTACCAATATTAAGTTAATAAGATTGTATTTGTTTGCAAAAGTTGAAGAAATGTGTCCAGAGAAAATAAACCTGTTTAAAACAATCAAACTATGGTAAGAACAGTTGGTCCAAGAGTTGGGGACCTTGGTTTTGCAACATCAACAATTGTTACAAAAAGAAGGCTGATGGTTCTGAGTATTTTTCCTTGTATCTTAATGAGTTGACAGATGCTACCGACACTGCTCAGTTGTTGTTTACTTGAGGTAGCAATGCCAGGTTTGAAGTGACTGAAGAATTGGGTTCCATAGTCTGTGTAGAACAAGTACAAGTGAGAATATGTTCAAAGAAGTTGAGAAAATCTCTAATACAGAACAACCTGAAGTGGAATCTGCTAAGATGTGTTACAACTCCTAGTGGTAAAAATTTGTGTGGAACAGAAAAGGTTTAATTGGACAAATTTACAAAGCTTATGAAAAAGTAAAAGGTTAAAGCCTGCAGTTATTCATTGTGTGATTTATCAGCCGATACTTTGCAGAAAATTCAGTCATGTGCTACTTAGCAACAGGGAGATGTCCTGAGAAATGCATCACTAGGCGATTTTGTCGTTGTATGAACATCACAGAGTGCACTCACACAAACCTGCATGGCATAGCCTACTACACACCCAGGCTGTATGGGATAACCTATTGCTCCTAGGCTACAGCGTGTTACTGTGCTGAATACTGTAGGCAATGTGGTAAGTATCTGTGTATCTAAACATGTCTAAACATAAAAATGGTACAGAAGAAAATAGAATGTAAAAGATAAAAAATGGTGCTCGCTTTGGCAGCAACATATACTAAAAATTGGAACTATACAGAGAAGATTAGCATGGCCCCTGCGCAAGGATGACACACAAATTTGTGAAGCATTCCATTTTTTTCCTCTAGTTTAAATTTTACCTTCTAAAGTTCAGATCAAGTTTCATCTCTTTTATAAGGCTTCCCAGATCTTTACCACTCAATAATCAATCTTTTTCCTTTATTCAAATGCTTGTCTATCCACACATTTTAACTTTATCTATGCCACCATATTTGCACTAAAGTTTATTAAATTGAATTCAATCCAATAGTAGGGAAAGCATATTAATTATAGCCTGGTCGGCATGGCTCAGTGGTTGAGTGTTGACCTATGAACCGGGAGGTCACAGTTCGATTCCCAGTCAGAGCATATGCCCACGTTTCAGGCTTGATCCCCAGTGTAGGGCATGAAGAAGGCAGCTAATCAAGGATTCGCTCTCATCATTGATGTTTCTATCTCTCTCTCCCTCTCCTTTCCTCTCTGAAATCAATAAAAAAAGAAAAGATAAAAAATGATACATCTCTATAGGGCACTGACCATAAATGGAGCTTGCAGACTGGAAGTTGCTCTGGGTGAGTGAGTGGTGAGTGAAAGTGGAGGCCTAGGGCATTACTGTATGCTATGGTAGATTTTATAAACGTACACTTACTGAATTTATATAACAACACAAAATTGAATCAAGCACAAGAGAAAATGATGCAATTGAGAGACATGGTAAACATGATATGTATGAGGCTGCTGCCAACATAACCTGGCATACTGTTTTACAGCAAGCTTATTTTATGATTAGGAAGAGTACACTCTAAAATAACAATAAAAGTACAGTAAATACAAAAATCAGAAACATAGTCATTTATTATCATTATCAAGTATTATGCACTGTACATAATTGTATGTGCTATACTCTTTTTTTAAATTATATTTTTCTTGATTTCAGAGAGGAAGGGAGAGGAAGAGAGATAGAAACATCAATGATGAAAGAGAATCATTGATTGGCTGCCTCCTGCACACCCCCCACTGGGGATTGAGCCTACAACCGGGCATGTGCCCTTGACTGGAATTGAACCTGGGGCTCTTCAGTCCGCAGGCCAATGCTCTATCCACTGAACCAAACCAGCTAGGGCTGTGTTATACTCTTGTATGACTGGCAGAGCAGTAGGTTTTCTTAAACCAGCTTCACCACAAACACATAAGGAATGCATTGTCCTATGACATTCCGAAGGCTATGGTGTCACGAGGCAATAGAAACTTTTCAGCTCCATTATAATTTTATGCAACCACCATTGTGTATGTGGTCCATAGTTGACCAAAATATCATTATGTGATGCAAGATTGTATTTGAGTCTGTCATGTATTATTAAACCAATAACAAAAATTAACTGTATTCACTTTTGTGAATTTGAGCGTCTTCACTTCTATGAACTTTCTGTCAGCAATAGAAGCTGAATATCCTGACTTGCCCTACCAAACAGCAGTGTGATGGTTTAGTAATGGTAAAGTTTAATTGAGATTTTTCTTTTAGCCCAAGGCTGAAATTGAAATTTTTCTGAAGAAGAGGAACTACCCTCAAACCACTATTGTTTAACATGAATGACTTGGGAATTTTTTTGCTAATTTTTATGTGTGATCTGGTATGAAGAATTCTTATCTTTTAGAGACATATACTGATATATTTATAGATGAAAGGGTATGATCTTTGGGATTTGCTTCAAATTAATCAGGTGGAGGCCCTGGCCAGTGTGGCTCAGTTGGTTGCACGTCATCCCATGCACGGAGAGGTCTCCAGTTCTATTCCTGTGCAGGCTCGATCCCCAATAGGGGGCGTGCAGGAGGCAGCCAATCGATCTTTCTCTCTCATCAATGTTTCTATCTCTCTATCCCTCTCCCTTCCTCTCTCTCTAAAAAAATCATTTAAAAACATATTTTTAAAAATAGCTTTAAGAAAATAAAGTATTAAGCTTTAATTTAAACACTAATGATTAATTGGCATTATTTACACACAAAAATTGGATATAGCGTAGGAATATACAGCCATGACAAGTACTTGGAAGGCTCTCACAAGGTATAGGCTAAGACTTGTTCTGTGTAGTCCCAGCATACAGAATTGAGTCCTACGGGTGGAAGATATAGGAAGGCATATTTTGGCATAAAAAAAGGCTTCTCTGAACACAACATTTTTCTAAATATTAGTTTGGAGAAGTGAATTCCTGGTCACTGGAAGTGGTTGGGCCAGTCTGATGTTGAAGATCTGGACGACCTTCAGTGCCTCAAGGCACCACCAAACAGACTGTCTGGTTGAGGCTGAACCGGTTAAGTCAGCCCTACCATTTCCACTGCAGCCAGAAGCACAGCATTGTTGGTTAGCTTTGGGGCCACCTCAGCCCCTGACCCTGGCTCACTTCCTACACAAACAGAGGGCATGGCTGCAGGGAGACAAACCTGTTTATCAGAATTTACGCCTGTGAGCGCTGCTTTGCATCTGTTAGATTCCCCAAGGACGATAGTGCAAGGCTGATAATTATGGTGAAGCAACTGTTTGAACTACTTGTTTGGGTACCTGGCTTCCAGTCTGGAGGTAGAACTCAATTATTAAGTTACAGAACATTAGAATACAACAACGACAGCAGTATTTTCTGCTTTACAATATTACCTTTTTGTTTCGAAATAAACAAAGTTGGAAGACAGACGCTGCACCCATAAAGTGCTGAAATCAGAGAAGAAATGAGTCAAGAGATTATTTCCCTGAAATCATTCTTTTCCTCTGAAAGCTTAATCAGAAATGAAGGAAATGGGCTCAGGAGTTCTAGTGCCGTTAGGACTAGTTCCAGCAGGAGCTGGAGTGCGGACCAAAGGGACAGAGTCTTCTGGGCCGGCATGATCTGAGAGGCAGGTGGAGAGTGTGGATCTTTGGATCTACCGGAGAGGCAGGCCCGAAGGGACTACTTTGGTGGGTATGAAAATGCGAATACTTTGGAGAGTGGTTTCTAACTTCACTGTTTTCCTAACCTAGTTCTGTGTGTTGTTGTTGTTGTTGTTAATATTCACCCAAGGACATTTTTCCCCCATTGATTTTTAGAGAGAGTGTAAGAGAGAGAGGTAGAGACAAACAGAGAAAGAGAGAGAGAGATTGGTTGCCTCCCACATGCATCCAGGGATAGAAACCTGCAACTGAGGTATGTACCCTTGACCAGAGTCTAACCCGAGACCCTCTAACCAATGAGCAAAACAGGGTAGGGCTCAGTGTCTGGACTTTTAAGAAAATACTTGGTACTTGGAGTGAGGCCTGTGTTGCTTTATTAGAACCATTAAAACCATTAAAAGAGGTTGGTAAGAGAAAGAATGAGCTGGGGCTTGTGGATATTTTTTCATTTTCAGAAGCCTGCCCCCTCTTATGATTCCACAGCCTTTGCCTTGGTGGAAGAGTGACAACAATGTGTCTTGCTTGTGCCAACAGAAGGCCAAAGCCCCAAATCCAGAGACAGGCTGAGGAAGATACGTAAGTGAAGTCATGGTGTGGCGACCTCGACCAACAACTTCACAATGGATAAGATTGTATTTGGACGTGGTAGTGCAATGTGCAGAGAGCCAACACGCAGAAGGCAACAGGGCTGCTCAAAAAGTGGAGCCTCACAACCTGCTCTTTCTAGTGATGTCCAGAGACTGGCGTTTGCAATGTTAGCAAGACAATAAAAAAAGAAAAGAAAAAAAATTAATAAGGGATCTGCCAGGCTTCTCCACTGTAAAGTCACTCTTTGCCCCTTAGTAATTGTCCTAGTCAGCTCAGGCTGCTGTAACAAGTTACCATGGACTAGGGTGGCTTACACAGCAAACATTTATTTCTCACAGTTCTGGAGGCTGTGAGAACCCACTTCTCGGTTTGCAGATGGTCATCTCATTGTGTCCTGATGTGGTGGAGAGGGGAAGGAGAGAGAGAGAGAGAGAGAGAGAGAGAGAGAGAGAGAGATCGATCTCCCACATCTCCTCATAAGAGCACTAATCTCATTGATGAGGGTGTCCCTCTCATGACCCAATTACTTCCCAAAGGTCCTATCTCCAAATACCATCACATTGGGTGATGGGATTTGAACATACGAAATTGAGGGGGGACATAAACATTCAGTCCATAATTGTAATTAATAAGCATTTTGTGAAGAGGTACTTTGAGATTAGGTAAATATCCTATTCCTCAGTACCCGCTGGTGTTTCTTGGATGGACTAGTTATTAATATGATTGCCCATCATTTCTTCTATATTTATACTTGGCAATATGCTGTGAGGAAAACTTTTAATTTTCATTTATTTATTTCAGTCTCACAGACCCCTCTCCTATTCAGTGGGTCATAATCCATTAGTGTCATCATTAATTTTTATGCTCTAAATGAGCTGGCCTCTGTGCCTGTAGCCAGGACCCCCTCATTCATGAGCACTCCCTCACTTTCTGGTGGAAAAATATATTCCTGCTTCAACCCTGGAATTAGATATTTCTCCAAGCAACCCTAGTCTCTTTTAATAGAGAATGGTACATACACATCTATAGTTCCACAAATCTTTACATCTCAATTTCTATGCCAATCTATCTCTGTGGAAAACCACGAGTTCACACTAATTCTAATCCAATTCCACAGGGGCCATTCTAGGTTTGTATCTTTTCATAGTTGTCATCTCTTACAGTGAGAAATCTGACTCCGTGGCTGACTACGTACTAGTCATTTGTAGAATCCAGTGGAAAATGAAAATGCAGGGGCCCTTGTCCAAAAAGCAAGGGAAAGATGCCAATAAAGGTACTGCATATAAATCTTTTTCCTTTGTTCCAGGGTCTCTCTCTCTGTCTCTCTCTCAACTAGTCATACCTGTTTTTATTTGTTATTTAATGTCAAAATGGTAAGTTATTAGCATGAATTTTACTGTTCATCTTTCTATTATGCAGTACCAGTTTTAAATGCAAATAGGAGAGCATTGAACTCATATGGAAAATCAGGAGAACATAACACAACTCATATTTTGGAGCTCATACACACAGATGTATGTTGTTTTACCAGGACAGTGGAAACATTGCACAAAACTAACTCAACTGTTTTTATTTCACTTCTTGATGTACACATGTTCTTCCAACATGTTCTTCATTTGATTTACTGATGAATAAGGATGTGCCAAAAGGAAAAGAAACTATGGTTTGCCCTATTTTTTTCTTCTATATCATCTTCAGTACAAGTGACTGTCTAACAAACAGAAGTAACACAAGGAAGGGTTCATGTGGCTAGGTCAGGACCACCGAATGACCTCCTTATCTTAAGGTCAGCTGATCCGGGACCTTAATTATATCTGTAAAATCCCCTTTATCATACAATATAACACAATGATGTGAATGTTATCACATTCAAATATTGGAGGACCTTTTAGAATTTTGCCTACTACATCTACCTTGAAATAGACAATGGCTGCAGCCATCAGAGGGAGTGCGGCCCTGCCAAACCTTGATTTTGAACTTCTAGCCCCCGGAGCTGTGAAAGAATATGTATCTGGTGTTTGAAGCACCACTTGTGTGGTAATTTGTGATGGAGCCCTAGGGAAACTGCTATACTGGAGGAAGAAATAAAAGCTGGAATAATTAGAATACTGCTGTTCATAGGAAAACAGCAAGGGGTATGAATTCAGCTTATCAATAAATATGACAGCCATTATCTTTAATTTCCAGGATTCTTCAAAGACTGGGCAGTAAGGGTATAATTTTGCTGATTATGATGGCCCAAGGCCGCTGCGAAGCTAACATACACAAGCTGTCTTTGTCCCTGCTTCTCACCAGAGCTATTAGCATGGCTCGACTAATAGAGATAGATACTACTGTGGGTGTTCCTCCACTCATGCTTCTCTGGCCCCCTGAAAGCTGTGTCCTGGTAGAAAGCAGACCTAGTGCTATGGCCTATCACCAAGCCCTGTTCAAATCATAGTTAGGAGGAAGTTGATAGTAGGGGGGGTGGGGGATATACCTGTTTCAAGTTTGGAGTAGAACAAATAGAATGGAAGGGATGGAATAGCGACAGTTTTTCAATTCCTATTTTAGCCTCATTATTAGACCCGAGTGAGGATAGGAGTAAAAATTTGATCATGAATTAAGATTGACATTCTCCACATATCACCCTGGACTGCAAAGTGATCATCTTGGTCCCAGTTTAAGAGTGTCATGCAGTCCCTGAAATTTATGATTATTTGTAGAGTCCTTCATGGCTCACTCAGAGTATGTGGGTAGGCACCATGGGTTGTAACAATTAAGAGACATGATTTCAGTTTTCTCAACTGTAAATCCAGAATAAATACTTTTCATCCATCCATCCATCCACCCATCCATCCATCCATTATTCTTCATCCATTCATTATCCTTCATCCATCCAACAGATATTGAGGCACAGGGGACACGACAATAAATGAAACAGACACCAATTCCTGCTCTTATAGAGCTTACATTCTACTGGGTAGAAACATAACAAGCAAGCAAGCAAACAAACAATAAGTAAAATATATATGTTAGTTAAATAAATGCTGTGGCAGAAAATAAAACAGAAGGGAAAGAGAAAGAAGCAGAGGAGCTGGATTAATTTTAAATAAGGTGGTGAAGAAAGGCCTCACTGAGAAGATGATAAATGAGCAAAGGCCTGAAGAATATGTAGCAGAGAATCACTCAGCTACCTGAAGGTAGAATATACCAGACAGCAAGACATGAGTGGGGGGGATAAGGACACATATGTAATACCTTAATCAATAAAGAAAAGAAAAGAAATTTTAAAAAGAAGAACTCAAGGGGCAAACACAGTGGTAAGCACAAACCATCTCTCTTGTGTAATTTTTAAATGATGGTCAAGGTTGTGAAAGAGAAATAGCAAAATGGGCTGCTTCCAAATCTGGGCTATTATAAATAATGCTGCAGTAAACACAGGGGTGCACATATTCTTTCAAATCAGTGTTTCAGGTTTCTTCAGAAAAAGTCCCAAAAGTGGGATCACTGGGTCATAAGGTAGTTCCATTTTTAATTTTTTGAGGTAACTCCATACTGCTTTTCACAGTGGCTGCACCAATCTGCATTCCCACCAACAGTAGACAAGAGTTCCCTTTTCTCCACATCCTTGCAAATACTTGGTTTGTTGATTTATTGATGACTAGTGACCCGGTGCACGAAATTCGTGCATGGGGGAGGAAGTGTTCCTCAGCCCGGCGTGCACCCTTTCCGACCTGGAACCCTTCGAAGGATGTCCTACTGCCAGTTTACAGGGATCGGGTCTAAACCAGCAATCTGGGACTGCTGGCTCCTAACCGCTCACCTGCCTGCCTGCCTGCCTGCCTGCCAGCCTGCTCGCCCCCAACTGCCCGCCCTGCTAGTCTGCTCGCCCCAACCTTCCCTCCCCTCCCCACTGGCCTGCTTGCCCCCAACTGTCACCCTGCTGTCCTGCTCACTCCAAACTGCCCCCTCGCTGTCCTGATCACCTCCAACTGACCCCCACTGATGGCCTGCTTGCCCCCAACTGCTCCCCCTGCTGGTCTGCTTACCCCCAATGGCCCTGCCCCCCACCAGCCTGATCACCCACAACTGCCCTCCCCTCTTGGCCTCTAACTGCCTCTACCTTGGCCCCGCAACCATGGCTTTGTCCAGAAGAATGTCCGGAAGGTCTCCTGGAAGGTCTCCCAGTCAAATTAGCATATTGTCCTTTTATTAGTATAGACTAGTAGCCTGGTGCATGAAATTCATGCACATTAAAAGGGAATTAATTGCTCTAACCGGTTTGGCTCAGTGGATAGAGCATCAATCGGCCTGCGGACTCAAGGGTCCCAGGTTCGATTCTGGTCAAGGGCATGTACCTTAGTTGTGGGCACATCCCCAGTGGGGAGTTTGCAGGAGGCAGCTGATCAATGTTTCTCTCTCATTGATGTTTCTAACTCTTTATCCCTCTCCCTTCCTCTCTGTAAAAAATCAATAGAATATATTTTTTTTAAAAAGGGAATTAATTAGCAGAGATATTTTAATATTGCTATTTGCCCTTTCTCTATAATAGAAGTGTGAGAGATGAAAGGAAATTAGTGAAATGTATATGAAAATAATATATAAATTTATTAATAAATAAACAGTAACAAAAGGATATAACAACAACAGAGGCATGATATAAAAATGACAACAACGATATGAAAACAAAAATATGATATGAAAACAACAGTGATGCAAACAATGACTGATAAAGTGATTAAACTTATTCTAATATCTCCCTGTACACCACATTAAGAGTGGAAACACTTTCAGAGTGCTTGACTAATTTCCCTTGTGATGAAGTACTTAGAACTTTAACTGTAACATCACATGCTCTTCAAACTCGAGAGAAAGCAACATATAACTGACCAGGTGCAAAAATGGGTTCAGGTAGGAATATGCCTACTTTGATTAGAGTTTGTCCTTGTGATTTATTAATAGTCATCACAAATGCTGGCATCATGGGACACTGTCGTCGAATCAATTTAAATGGGAGGCCAGCGTCAGATGGGGACAAATTAATTCTTGGAATCAGAACAACCTCTCCCTCTGCAGATCCTGTTAATACTTCAGCTTCGATAATGTTAGGTCGTAATCTTTTGATACTAAATCTGGTACCATTACAAAGACCCCATTTACTATTGAGATTTCTCAATAGCATGATGATTACAGTGTTTTGGACAGGTTCAAGCCTTGGACTGATGAGAGGGCACAGTCCTCTCATTGGCCCTCCCAGCACAATTATAGCCAACAGCTGTAGTTGTAAGCTTGAACCTATGGTCGGAACACGTGGCCCCACATGCCTGAGTGATGTAGGCTTGATAGAGTTCAGGTACATGTAGTTGAGTAGGATTGAAACCCAGGAGAATGTTGTAAACCCCTTATGCTGGCGCGGCACACTTCATAAAGATATAATGCCTCCACTCTCTGAGGGTGGGTTCCTAACTCAACCCCGCCCCTACAGGAAACAGCTCTGGGAAACAGCTGGGGGGTGGGGGAAGGGCACAGCCATTGCCAAGACAACCCCTTCAGGACTGACTTCCTTCCGCTTGGTCGCAGTTGTTGAGGTCGTCATGAACACCACCCAGGGATTTTATATAAGTAGATAGAGGCCTGGTGCACGGGTAGGGGCTAGCTGGTTTGCCCTGAAGGGTGTCCTGGATCAGGGTGAGGGTTCCCTTGAGGCATGGGGCAGCCTGGGCAAGGGGCCTATGTTGGTTTGCAGGCCGGCCACGCCCCCATGGGGTAAGGGTCCCTGCTGGGGGTGTGTGGCAGCTTGGGTGAGGGGCTCAGGGCTGTTTTCAGGCTGGCCACACCCCTTCAGGGTGGGGGTCCCCGCTGGGGTGCCTGGCCAGCCTGGATGAGGAACTGATGGCTGTTTGCAGGCTGGCCAAGCCCCCCAGCGGGGATCCTCACCCCATGAGGGTGTGGCCAGCCTGGGTGAGGGGCTGAGGGCTGTTTTCAGGCTGGCCATACCCCCTTCTTGGAGGGGGTGCCTGCTGGGGTGCCTGGCCAGCCTGGGTGAGGGGCTGAGGGCCATGTTCAGGCTGGCCAAACCCCATTCAGGATGGGAGGTCCCGCTGGGGTGCCTGGCAAGCGTTAATGAGGGGCTGAGGGCTGTTTGCAGGCTGACCACACCCCCTTCAGTGTGGGGGTCCCCACTGGGGTGCCTGGCCAGCCTGGGTGAGGGGCTAAGGGCCGTGTTCAGGCTGGCCATACCCCCTTCACGATGGGGGGGTCCTGCTGGGGTGCCTGGCCAGCCTGGGTGAGGGGCTGATGGCTGTTTGCTGGCTGGCCACACCCCTTTCAGGTTGGGGGTCCCCACTGGGGTGCCTAGCCAGCCTGGGTGAGGGGCTGATGGCTGTTTGCCGGCTGGCCACACCCCCTTCAGGGTGGGGGTCCCCACTGGGGTGCCTAGCCAGCCTGGGTGAGGGGCTGATGGCTGTTTGCAGGCTAGCCATGGCCCCGGGCCACCCAGGCTCCCAGACCCTCCTTCAGTGGGGGCCACAGCAGGTGGAAGCAGGTATCTGGGATTTATTTAGCTTATATAATTGAAACTTTGTAGCCTTGAGCAGAGCTCAGGGCCAGCCAGGGCAGGCAGGAAGCTTGGCTTCCTCCATCACCAGGGGCAACCCAAGCCTCCTGTTCACTCTAGCTCTGTGGCTGCAGCCATCTTGGTTGAGTTTATTTGCATACTCGGTCCTGATTGGCTGGCGGGTGTGGCTGGTGGGCGTGGCTTGTGAGTGTAGTGGAGGTACGGTCAATTTGCATGTTTCTCTTCTATTAAATAAGACTAGAGGCCCGGTACACAAAAATTTGTGCACTCAGGGGGGCAGGGGGGTCCCCCAGCCCGGCCTGTGCCCTCTCGCAGTCTGGGACCCTTCGGGAGATAACGACCTGCTGACTTAGGCCTGCTCCCGGGTGGCAGAGGGCAGGCCCAATCCCTAGGTGCAGCCCCTGGTCAGGCTCAGAGCAGGGCCGATTGGGGAGTTGGGGCGCTGCCCCGTCATGCACAGAGCAGGGCAGATCAGGAGGTTGCGATGCCACCTTCAGTCACGCTCAGGGTAGGGCTGATTGGGGGGTTGGGGCACCGCCCCCTGTCACACTCAAGGCAGGGTCGATGGGGAGGTTGTGGCGCCACCCCCTGTCACGCACAGAGCAGGGCCGATCAGGGGGTTGGGGCGCTGCCCCCTGTCACTCACAGAGCAGGGCCCATCAGGGGGGTTGGGGCTCCATACCCTGTCACACACAGAGCAGGGTCGATCAGGGGGTTGGGGAGCTCCCCCCTGTCACGCACAGAGCAGGGCCCATTAGGGGGTTGAGGAGCTCCCCCCTGTCATGCACAGAGCAGGGCCGATCATGGGGTTGAGGAGCTCCCCCCTGTCACTCACAGAGTAGGGCTGATAGGGGAGTTGGGGCACCGCCCCCTGTCACACACAGAGCAGGGCGGATCAGGGGGTTGGGGCGCTGCACCCTGTCACACTCAGGGCAGGGCCAATGGGGAGGTTATGGCTCTACCCTTTCACACACAGAGCAAGGCCCATGGGGGGGGTTGGGGCGCCACCCTCTATCACCCACAGAGCAGGGTCGATCAGGGGGTTGGGGCTCCACCACTGTCACACTCAGGGCAGGGCTGATGGAGAGGTTATGGCTCTACCCTGTCACACACAGAGTAGGGCCTGTGGGGGGGGGGGGGGGGGGGGCCGCACCCTGTCACACACAGAGCAGGGCCGTTCAGGGGGTTGGTGCGCCCCACCCTGTCAAACACAGAGCTGCAGGGCAATCAGGGGATTGGGGAGCTCCCCCCTATCAGGCACAGAGCAGGGCTGATCAGGGGGTTGGGGCGCCTTCTCCTGTCACGAACAGAGCAGGGCGGATAGGGAGGTTGTGGCCCCGCCTCCGTCACACACAGAGCCGCAGGGCGATCAGGGGGTTTGGTCGCTGCCCCCATCACGCTGATCCCGGTGCCGGGAGGCCTCGCGGCTCCACTGATCCTGGTGCTGGGAGGCATATTACCCTTTTACTATATAAGATAGCGGCCTGGTGCACGGGTAGGGGCCGGCTGGTTTGCCCTGAAGGGTGTCCTGGATCAGGGTGGGGGTCCCCACTGGGGTGCCTGGCCAGTCTGGGTGAGGGGCTGAGGGCTGTTTTCAGGCTGGCGGGTGACTGAAGCTCCCAACTGCTCCTTTTTTTCTTTTTTCTATTCTGGGCCAGCTTTAGCTCTGAGGCCTCGCTGCTGAAAGCAGGTTTCTGGCCTTTACCTTCTGTATTTGATACAATGTTGCGGTCCGGCTGGCTGAAGCCCGGCTGACTGAAAGCCGGTTTCTAGGGTTTTGCTTAGCTTCTATATTTGCAACATAGTTGCTTAGAGTTGCAGCTGAGAGGCCGGCAAGTCAGGCGGGGAACATTGGAGTTCACCATCACTGGAGCAAGCAAGCCTTCCTGTTTGCTTCAGTGCATGGCTGCAGGCCGCCATCTTGGCTGACAGTTAATTTGCATAAGGATATGCTGATTAGCCAATGGGAAGGGTAGCGGTCGTATGCCAATTACCATGTTTCTCTTTTATTAGTGTAGATAGCCATTCTGACAGGTGTGAGGTAATATCTCATTGTGGTTTTAATTTGCATTTTTCTGATGATTAGTGATGTTGAGCATCTTTTCATATTTCTTTTGGCCATCCATATGTCTTCCTTGGAGAAATCTATTCAGGTCCTTTGCACATTTTTTAACTGGATTGTGTGGGGTTTTTTGGTGTTGAGTTTTACAAGTTATTTATAAATTTTGGATATTAATTCCGTATCAGATATATCATTGGTGAATATGTTTTCCCATTCAGTGAGTTTGTCTTTTCATTTTGTTGATGGTTTCCTTTGCTGTGCAAAATTTTTATATTTGGTATAGTCCCATTTGTTTGTTTCTTCTTTTGTTTCCCTTGCCTGAGAAGATGTATCACAAAATATATTGCTATGAGAAATGTCCAAGATTTTACTGCTTATATTTTCTTCTAGGATTTTTATGGTTTCAAGTCTAACATGTAAGTCTTTAATCCACTTTTAGTTTATTCTTGTGTATGGTGTAAGAAGGTGGTCTAGCTACATTTTTTGGTACTTATCTAATTTCCCCAACACCATTTATTGAATAGACTAGCATTACCCTATTGTGTGTTCTTGCCTTCTTTGTGAAATATTAATTGACCGTAAAAACTTGGGTTTATTTCTGGCCCTCAGTTCTGTTCCATTGATCTACTAGTTTATGTCTCTTTTTATGCCAGTGCCATGCTGTTTTGATTACTATGGCCTTGTAGCAACATGGAGTTGATATTGTCAAGAGAGCAATCTAAAATGGAACCAGGAGGCCTTTGGGAAGCTGAGCTAACTTACCCCCTCCATGTGAAACTGAACTTTTGGACTAAGCTAAACCATAACAATTATATCCTAATATAGTTCCTGGAACTGGCTCTGCAGCATTGAACACTCTAATTAAAAAATAAATTTTTACCTAGCAATAAACAAAAGCAATTAATCATATCATATACTATAGTGTAAGTCTGCTTTCCAGCACCAACCACAGCTCTTTCAAAGAAACTTGTATAACCCCTTTCAAAGCTCCCTTTTTCTAAATTCTGTCTCTTTCTTTCCCCCTTGGAACACAGTTGAGTTTCTACTCAAATCTGTGTACCAACTTGCAATTCCTAAGACCTCCAAATAAAGCTTTCATTTGGCTTATAGTTCTTGGTCAAAATTTGTTGACAAGGTGGTCTTCTTGGTCCCTGCCAACTCTTCCTAGCTTAGTTGGGGGCTAACTTCTTTGCACCAACAAAAGTGCTGAAAGGCAGCATTATAATATCCAGGAGTAAAAAACTTTCCTGCAATTGCTGGGGAAACATTTATCCACTGACAACAAATGAGGAACAACAAACTGTATAGAATTTAAAATATTATCAAATTACAGTGTAGTACATTCAGAATATTTGTTTCCTAAAGTTGAAAGATCAAGTGAATGAAAATGGTTCTGAGTAAAAGTGTTTGGCTTTTCAGTAAGTGTGTGAAATAGCTAATTGAGTTTAATCCTTATTTGTTGTTTTTTATTTTTAATATATTTTTATTGATTTCAGAGAGGAAGGGAGATAGAGAGAGAAATAGAAACATCAGTGATGAGAGAGAATCATTGACTGGCTGCCTCCAGCCTGCAATCCGAGTGTGTGCCCTGACCACATGCCCTGACTGGGAATCAAGCCCCGACTTCCTGGTTCAGAGACTGATGCTCAACCACTGAGCCATGCCAGTCAGGCTATTTGTTGTTTTTAAAATGGTTAATGCTTCTCTGATTGCAAAAGTGAATGTCCTAATGTAGAAAACTTGAGAACTATGCAAAAGAATAACAAAAATAAAATTCAGTTGTTACCACATAGGAAAAAAATCTGTAAATATTTGTATATTTCTAGATTTATTTTTCTTTTTACGTTTTGTTGATTTTCTGGTGAAAATAACCTATTTTAATTTGCATTTTGGTTGCTACTATGAACAACTTTTCATATTGTTTTTTGGCCAGTTTTCATGTACCAACTTTTCTTTTGGCATCTTAAATTTTTCTTGCTGATTTGAATAAGCTCTTTCAATCATAAGAAAATTACCAATTCATTTTTTGTCACATTTATGGCAAATGTTTGTTTTTCTAAGTTTCTTTACTGCCTCCTATTTTTGCATAGTTTTTAAAAAGGCATACTGTTTGTTTAGTCCACAACTCATGTTTGATGAAGTCTTAGATCTGCAGAAACTCTGGCCACCCAAGGGCCTGTGGATCTGAAGTTGGAATCATTGATCAAAATGACACAAAGATGTCCCTGTGTAGTATCTCTTTCCGTTGAGTTTATGTAACCCCTGAACAATGAGAAACCTCTTGATGTTGGCTAGAAACTCAGGATTGAACTCAGGAGGCGTGCTAATGAATGAGAGTGTCCTTGGGTCCTTGCCCCTCACAACAGGTCACCTTTATCCTTCTACAGATTTTTATGACATCTGTGACGAGGACTTTCACGGAGGCTCCTTGGATACCAGCAAGTGCACGTGCACTCCCGGAACCGTGCTAGGCCCTCACAGGCAGACATGCTTTGGTCAGAAACTAATCTTGAAATAGAAACAGGCTGTTAATATTCAGATCAAAAGAATAAATAAAAAAACTCTTCCTGACTCAGAGCTTCATCTGAACACTTGAATGGTGTTTGCCTTTGTAGTTCATAACTAAAGCCTCAAGGCAACTTTAGATCATGTTTAGGGACAGTCTAGAACTGTGCAGTGCAACACAGAAGCCGATAATCAAGGGAGAGAGGAAGAATCACCTAGTGTTTCTTCCTCCTGCCCTCCAATCATCTAACAGGACCTCGCATTGACCATACTTGGGACAGGAGGCCCTACTTTCTCCTTTTCTCCAAAAGAAGTCACATTTCCTCTCTGGTCCCAGCTTCCGCCAGGTAGCCTCTACCTTGATTTGGTCTCCCACCAGATGACCCGACTTCTGGGATTAGGAAACATTACCTCCTCCTGTAACCTCTACCCCTGGGACTGGTAGTCCTTTCCTGCTGCTCGCAGACCTCCGCCACGCCGAATAGGGGAGGGCGAGGACTGGAAGCAAGTAGGCACATGACCAGCAGAGGAAGGACTTGGCACCTCATCAACTTGAGGGTGTGCATTACCTCTGGGGAGGGTGTCAGTAGAATGGGAGTGGGGAGGGGTACAGAGAGTTTTCAACCATATCAATAACCACTTATTTCATTAATAATTTTTTAAATGTTTGAAGCCAATATGGCAAAATATAACCATTTGTTAAATAAGTAAGGTGGGTGGTCAGATGCTCATTATATTATTCTCTGTGCATTTCTATATCATTGGAATATTTCATAAGAAGAAATTATTAGAGAAAAAAAGTTCCAGATTAATGGCAACAGTAAGCCTTTTCCTTGCTCAGACATGCCACTCTTTCCCACCCCACCCCCTGGAATATGCTGCGCCTCTCCTTCAATGAAAGGTGGCTTCTTACAGGCACTGCCACCACTGTAGTTGACTCTTTGGTATGACAACATATGAAAGGCAAGGAGGGAAAGTGAGAAGGAGAAAGGATAGAGAAAGGCAAGGAGAGAAGGTTCTGGAAGACATGGGAGGGACAAATCACAGGGAGCTCCCCTGAGCCCACCTGCCTTTGAAACTTGGTTCAGCCACTTACAACCTGGGTGGTCTTGAGCATCGCTGCATTTTCTCTTCTGCGAGCCATGAATAAGAGTGCCCACTTCCAGGAGGTACTAGCAGCATTCAACGGGTTAACTCAAACAAAAAGACCTTTGAATAGTATCGGTGCATAGTAAACTCTCAATGTTTCTGAGAAGTTTAATTTTAATTTTTCAATCACAGTTTTCTTTCAATCTTATTTTGCATTAGTTTCAGGTAGACAGCATAGTGGTCAGACAACCACATCGCTTACACAGTGTCCCTGCCCCCAGTATTTCCAGTAGTCACCTGGCATTATTATTGACTATGTTCCTTATGCTGTGCTGTGCATCCCCGTGACTATTTTCTGACTACCAATTTGCACTTCCTAATCCCTTCACCTCTTTTTCCCAGTCTCCCAGGCTTCATCCCCATTCGGCAACCACCAGTCCTCTCTCTGTGCCTATGTAAACTCTCAATACTTGTTGGCTATTATTATTATCCTTTTATCTTTTTAATCTTTGTACCCACAGTGTAAACAGAATTGTCCCATGATTAGATCAAATATGTGGGGGTGCGGGGGGGGGGGAACCTGTGGTGTGCTTGCTGGGGTCATATTTCCTGGTGATAATCTGCTCCTGGTTGAATGTGTAGCTCTACATACAAGGCTGCCTGGATTCTGGTCTAGAGGAGGGCCAGGCTCAGTGTGATTTCAGGCAAGCTCAGCTAAAATAGGACTCTGGCCAAGAGAGTTCAGTGAAATGAAGAGAGAGACTCTGTGGGGTCATCCCATCAAGAGATTCAGCTTCAATATTCTGCTTCGAAGGGGAAGTCCTCCAAATGAGATAAGCTATGGAGAGAGCAAGCACAAAGAAAAATATGTCAATATTAAACTCTGGTTCAAAGGCATTCTTCTCTGGTGTATCCTATGGTCTTTGTGCTCTCTCAGTCTCCCCCACAAAATTCTGTAAGAACACAAAGGAGGCCCCACCTTGATCTTCCATCAAATTGATCTGGTGGGTGTGCTAGGAACCGGGCACAGAATAAACTCATAATAATAGCTAATATTAAGCCTCTCCTTACTCATCCTGCTCCAGCCCTAGTGGCCTCCTTACTCAACTCCTCTAAACACAGTTCCACCTCAGGGCCTTTGCACTTGCTGTTCTCACCGCCTACTATGCTATTCCCCCAGACATCCACATGGTTCATCCCTCACCTCCTCCAGGTTTCTGTTCAACTGGCATCTTATCAGCAAAGTTTCCCCTGATCCATCCTATTTAAAGTATCAATCGCAGCCTGACTAGTGTTGCTCAGCGGTTGAGCATTGACCTATGAACCAGAAGGTCAGGACCACTAGTGGGGGTGTGCAGGAGGCAGCCAATCAATGATTATCTTTCTTCATTGATGTTTCTATCTCTCTCTCTATCTCTGGTTGCCATAACATTGTTCACTGTTGCCTCTCTCTCTCTCTCTCTCTCTCTCTCTCTGTATTTATATATATATATTTTTTGCTCAATCCCTTCATCGACTTTGATCCAGTCCCCCAACCCCTCTCCCCTCTGACACTTGTCAGTCTGTTCCCCATATCCATGCCTCTGTTTCTAGTTATAGGATTCAGTCTTAATTGCATGTTTATTTTGAGTTTAACTGTAGTCCCTGTAGTCCCTCACCAGGATGCACGCCTGTGAAGGCAAGAACTTTGACCAGTGTGCTATCTCAAGCACCTAGAAAGTGCTTGGCACATAGTAGGTGCTCCATAAACATTTATTGAGTGAACGAAATTAATGATTCTGCCTTCTCCCTAGTTACATGTCCTTTCTTAAAGTTCTAGCTCTACATCTAGAAGTTCAGACAATATGCAGCTGTTAGGGATGCGTCTTTTCCAGGTACTCCAATTTAATTGCCAAACTACCAGGAAATAGTATGTAAAGATAAAAGTAGTCCCAGGTGCCTTCCAATCCTTCCAGCTGACCCTCTATCCATTTAGAAAAACTCCTGATGATCCCTCCTCCTCCTTCACTTAACCCAGTGCCACTTACAAGAGCCCATCGAAGGCCCTCCAGTTTCTATTTAAGCTTAGAATGGTCCTCATCTCCTCATCGTTCAATTTAAAGTCAAAGACCTGGAAAAGAGAGAATTCCAAAACATCAACGCCAAGCCCATTCCTGGTATGCTTTGAGATCTCTGTCATTCTCACCAGAAGCAAACTCACATAATGGGGCCACAGCATTGCTCCCATTATGTCCACTGGATATGAATTAGGCTCTAAATTAGATCCTACGGAAAGACCGCAGTATTGACAGGGTTTAGTGTTCCCAAGGGGAGAGTGACCAGGCTTATCAGCACGAACCATGCCTGCGCTCCTGATGGGCAGGTCTTCAAGGGTGGTCCATGCCTGCCCACTGCCGTGTGTGGCCCCAGAACCTAACTGCTCAGGGGCAACGGCAGGTCTTCTCAGTGGTGAGAGGCACAGCTGTGCTCAGACCTAACAGGACTTGCCCGCTGCGCCCCCAGCACATCCTGGGCCCACAGATCATTCTCTCAGCTCCACTGAGGACAGCTCCCTGGCCTGAGAGATGGCAGGGTGGTGGGAAGGGGGTGAGGCCCACAGACAACGCAGGGATGGGATGAGAAGCGCAGCGACAGAGTCTCTCCTGCCCCCTCCTCCACCGAGGAAAACCAGGGCCACCCAGCCAGAATCTGACCTGGAAGTTCTCAGCGATGTGTGCCGGTGTCGTGGACTTGGGGATCACGACCACATTCCTCTGGACCTGGAACCGGATCAGAACCTGTGCAGAAAGGGACATCGTGTTCCCACTTATCTACAGGGATGCCTCCCCTACGAAAAGGAAAAATAAAAAACCTGCCGCTCACTGTGCCTCTCGTGACAGCAGCTATATTGACTGAGTACTTCGTGACAATCCGACACTTGCCAATCCTCTGCTCGATTATCTCCCCTAATCCTCACAACCACCCTATGCTTCCCTTTAACAAATTATTTTTTTAAAAAAAGAAGAAAGAGGCTTGGGACAGTGTTCGGGGTCACACAGCTGGTAAGTGGTGGAACTGGGATCTGAACCAGCTCCAAAGGTCACACCCTTGCCACTCAGCTCAAAGGCCTCACTGCAGCTGTGAGAGGGACGCTGGCCTTCCTTCACTGATGACCATGGTATTTCCTGGGCTGCAAAGACCCTTCCAAGGAAAGGCCTGGAGGGCTTCCTCTCCTGTTCACTTCTCTTTCAAGGAGTTACATGAAGGCAACATAAGGAAGAAAAAACAGAAATGGTTTACTGGGGCAAACACACACACACACACACACACACACACACACACACACGCACACACTGTACCTGGGCTGCGGTTTTTTTGTGTTTTGCAGCAATCTCCTTAATCGTGGGGTCCTCCAGTAGGAAAGGGTCCTCCGGCCTGGCCCTACAGGCAGAAGGAAGGCAGAAGGATCACCATTTTATCATATGCGGGGGAATATTACTACCGTGAGGGGCCCAGGGCTGCTCGTCAGTCTTCTCCACATGGGAGATGAGGCGGGAGGATCTGAAAGCGCGAGGTCTCGCCCCTGAGCTCCAAGGGCTCTGAGCCACAGCATTTTGCAAAGGCAGACCCAGCCCTGGGTTGCTGACCTGGAGCATTCCTCAAGGGTCAGGCACGTTGCTGTTTTTGAAAGTTCCCATTTCCCCCCATTGCTTGGCTGTGCCAGGCACATCGCCTTCGACACGTTTTTCTTTCTGAGGGCTTATAGTCTAAGACCAACATGAACCCATTATGAAATACGTTTTTAGGGTATCAAGAGAAAAACCCTTCAGATGCCATACCAAGGTCTACTCAGAGAGCCCAGAGGGCTGTATGCCGTGACAGTGATGCCCTTGGAGTAGCAATACTGGATCAGTTTCTCCTGCGTGAGGTATGGGTGACACTCAACCTGCAAAAGCAAGCAATCCCTGTCACTTGGCAGCTGGCCTGCTTTATGAGCTGTTCTCAGGGCGTTCTAAACACACACACACACACACACACACACACACCCTGCGAGACAAGGACTGCCTCCTCCTAACCCAGACCCCAAGAGCTGTCTCATATCTCCCCAAAGTGTCCTGATCACTGAGCCCTGAGATAAATAAGACTCAGTACATAACACAGAACTTGGCCCCAACATTTTAAGACGTAATGGGCAGGATCATTACACCTTACTAAGCAGTTTACCTGGTTCGTCACTGGTTTGTGTTTCTGTCCAGGTTTGTTCAAGAGCCTTTCGATCTGGATGTGGTTGAAGTTGGAGACCCCGATGGCTTTCACCAGGCCCGCGTCCACCAGCTCTTCCATGGCCTGTCGCAGAGAGGAACAACTCTGGGCATCCCAGAGGGGCTCCGGGGACCTTGGCTTGGCTTAGTCCTCTCTGGGACAGGGGAAGCTGGTACAATGTCCACCATCGTAGGGTTAGCTGAGGCAGTTAAGGGAGATTTCTATCTAACCTGCGGGTCGATTCCAGCCCGCCTGCCCTTCCTCAGACCCGATGAAACATTAAGAGTAAAAGATGAAGGTTTTATATGCCTGCCATTCTCCTCTTCCCCCAAACCTGGTGGCTCCGGGTAGCCCTGGAAGAGGAGATGCATCACTTGTCTGGGTTCTGGGTCAACCTCTTGCATACCAACCGTGGCTTGGTTTTGCACATCAAGCAAACTGGGGGAGGTCATGCAGACTGTGCCCTGGCAGGGGCACCCAGGCAAGGAGCTGAGTGGAGCCATAATCTGGCCACCATTCATTTAGCAAGCTGTGTCCCTGGTGCCTGCACCCCAAGGAAAGATACCTGTTTTATAATATTTAGTCTATAAGGGGCACTTTTCTGAACTTGCCCAAAGATACCATATGTGTTAACAGCAGCCCCCAATTCAACAGGTACTTATTATTCCCTTATTCCAAGTCCAGATCCTGTCCAGGAGTTGTTAGGACATAGAAATATACCATGTGCTTCCTTTTTCCAAGGATCTTACAGTCCAGTTAAAGAGCTTGGGTTCCCTTCTGGGGAGCAAGGAGCCACAGCACTGAGGCTGCCGGAGAGCATGAGCCAGAGGCATAGCACCGAGAATCGGGGGCCAGAGAAGAAGACTTTATGGGTGGAGGTTAAACTGGGACTTAAAAATAACTTTGAGGAAAGAGAAAAAACAAGAGCAGGTGGGAGGAAAGCAGGCTTGGAGGTGGGACAAGGGGGAGGTGCTCAGGGGACACTTTATCCGATGGTCCTCGAACCTGGCTGGAATTCGGAGCCACCTGACAGCTTTCAAATATCCCGATGCCCAGGTTCCGCCCCCAGAGTTCCTTACCAAATTGGTCTGGCATGCAGCTTAGGCACGGAGACTTTTAAAACGCCCAGGTCATTTTAATGCACAGCCTACGTTGTGATCACTAGGGTAAGTGTTGCAGGTCTTCCAACCAGGCAAAAGAGGTTAGAAGTACTGAGCCCCACAAGGGCCCTGAAACGCTGGAGTTGAGTGATGACACAATATAAATGTTTCTGTGTCATAGATCAGATAGAGTGGTGTGTATGCTACATCTTGACTTCTTTACCCTTTTTTCCCCTCCCATCTGCTCAGGTTAGTCAAGGAGATTTCTACTGGCCTGGAGGTATGTACGTCCACATAACCATCTATGGCTTACACATTCAGACCTGTCTGTTTCATCTTAGACCAGCGGTTCTCAACCTGTGGGTCGCGACCCCTTTGGGGGTCGAACGACCCTTTCACAGGGGTTGCCTAAGACCATCGGAAAACACATATATAATTACATATTATTTTGTGATTAATCACTATGCTTTAATTATGTTCAATTTGTAACAATGAAATTGGGGGTCACCACAACATGAGGAACTGTATTAAAGGGTCGCGGCATTAGGAAGGTTGAGAACCACTGATCTTAGACCCTCTAGCTTGACCATCAAAATGTTGTCATGCCGCCTGGCCAGCATGGGTCAGCAGTTGAGTGTTGACATGCCCAGGTTGCAGGCTTGATCCCCAGTGTGGGGCGTGCAGGAAGCAACCAATCAATGAGTCTCTCTCATCATTGATGTTTCTATCTCTCTCTCCCTCTTCCTTCCTCTCTGAAATCAATAAAAAAAAAATATTAAAAAAAAAATCTTTTCATGCCTTCAAAATTTTTTATTTAGCAGTTATTCTCAAATCCATTCAAAAGACAGCACTGTGAATATCAGAATTTTTTTTTTTTTGCAGAGAAAAACGACAGAACTGCCATAATTAATACCATCATAAAAGCTAGGAGGAAAAATCTGGTGGAACCAACAACCTTAGAGATATCTTAGTCTCCACATCTCACAAATAATTCCTAAGATATTTAAGAACTCACATTTAACCAGGGTAATATATATGACAGAGCCTTTACCAAATTTAGTGCAGTGGCTGAGTCTGCTGAAATTTTAAGCTGTGTTTCAGGTCTTGCCACAATGTTCATGTTCAGGAATAAAACATTCATTGAGTTGAGTCCATGTACATAAACCATTATATTGTTTATGAAATCATCAATCCTGACCTGTTTCCCTCATAAGAGGTTGTTTGTGGTAGTAAAATAAATATGTAGACTTTTTTTCTACAGTTAAGTGTGAGAATTCGTTATTGTTTTTTGTTTTTATGGCTACAATTTTGTCATTAGCAAAGAAAAAGTAATATCTTTTCTTGAAAATGCAGGCTTAGTACTGTACATTTATTTTAGTAAGTATATCAAACAAATATTTAAGACACAGTAATTAGGTAGTGACTTGTATGATAATTAAGGTAAAAAAGAATACGCAAATCTAAAAGAAGCATTTTTCAACCTGAAACTTGAGTCCTCTTTCTAGAATGTGGGCTCATCAGCTCATACCTTGTTCAGCAGTGATGTTCTGTTGCATTTACCTTGGATTCATTAATTATATGATCAAGATAGTAGAATGTATGATGAATTGATGCCTTCAGAGGATTTTCCCAAAATTATTTCATTTATTGCTATTTACAGTCTCTGGCTCCTAAAATATGATGTTCCTTAGTATGGATCTTCGTTACATAAATCATGGCTGTCTTATTATTGCTAATTTTGACTTACAGAGCCTACGTGTAAATGATATATCCTCGTCCATCAAGTCCAATGGTAATACTGAAGCTCTTTAGCATGGCTGGTAGTTTTTGCTGTCTTTTTTCCTTTTACCTACAACCCAGAGAGCTTCATAACAGCCTTAGAAACTCACCCATAGAAAACGGGATAGTTTTCATCATACTTTGTTGTAATGTAGCCTTTCTACTGCTAGTAGACAAATTTCATGATTTATTTGCCAAAGATAATTCCCTTCAAATACATTTACAAATTGTTAACCTTGTCATTATTCAATGATTAGTTTTCTGCTTTATTAACCTTTTCTCTGTTATCAAATCAATTTTGCTATCTAAATTTTCTTACTGCTACTCATTGAAGTTCAAAGCAGCAATAATGCTGTGCTTACAGATAAATACTTTTAAACAAATAATCCACAGAAAAGTCAACACTTAATTATGTCAAGTATTAGAGGCCCGATGCATGAAATTTATGCACAGTAGGGTCTCTAGGCCTGGTCAGCAATCAAGGCCAATCTGCTGCCACTGCCGGTAGCCTCCCTCTGCGGGGCGACTGGTGGGATGATGGGGGGGGGGGGGGTGCTGGCACCTGCCTTGGCTGGCCTGAGGCCTGTGGGCTGGGGGCGTCTGCCCCCTTGTGGTCAGTGCACATCATAGCAACTGGTCATTCCACCATTTGGTCAATTTGTATATTAGGCTTTTATTATATAGGATAAGCTCTTCAGAAAGGTTAGGCTTAACACTTACTACACTTTTAAGCTGTAAAATATGAGCTACATGTGCCCCACACCAAAAGCTGACAAAGTAACACAGTGAACTCTGGAAGCTTTTGTCACTATTGATTTGTCATTTGTCCATTCACTTTCATCTCTACTAGCATTTGCAGGAGGACATGTTGGTTTCAGGGGGTGGGGGGGGGGGGGGGTGATGAGCAGAGAAAGACATTCCTTAATTCAATTTTGAATTCAAATTATGTGGGACAGGTCATTATCTGACCTGAGAAGTGAGTTGCTTGTATCCCCCAATATTTGAACATGTGTATTCACTGTATGCCAAGCTCTATATGAACGGCTTTGGTAGGTGGGGTATTTGGGACAGATCGACCGGGGTTCATCCAGTCCCAGCTCTGCCACACACTTGCTACATGACCTGACAAAGTCACCAACCTCTTGGGTCTCAATTTCCACATTTGTAAAGGGGGATGATCATAGTACCTGCCTCTTAAGCTCTGTGACTAAAGTTCCTGGTGCTTAATAGATGGTAGTGATCTTAATCTTTAAATTGCCATATTCTAAAAGATATATATTATTAGCATGTATTATAAGATTTTTTTTTAAGGAGCAGAAACTGAGGTTCAGAGGAATTAAACAACTTATGCTAGGTTATTCAGTGGATACGTGCAAACCGAGGGCAAGGCCTCTGTTCCAAATCCCTCTTCCTGGTTTGAGGACATCACGGGCATCCTCCAGGTGAGGTGCACTGTATTCCAGTCTCCTTTGAGAACTCAGTCTTAGCCTTTGAAAACACAAGTGGTGTCAGGTGGACCCTAAGCTACAGGTGATTAGGAAGGAGTTCAAAGAATGAGAGAATGGTGGCAATGATAAAATTAAACAGCACCAAGTCCATGGGCTCCTTCACACCCGTGTAGACAGACAGGCCCTTGTGGACAGAAGGGAAGGGTTCACTCCCAGCGCACTGAGAAGAAGATGGAACTTACCTCCCAGGCATCCAAGAATGTAAATTTACTGGAGAGGACGTTGCTTTCCGGAACATCGAGGAGAGAGTTTTGTCCAGCCTGGAAATGCAGAACGAAGAGCTTAGTGCATTGTACATCTGAGCACTTGGTTTGTTCAGTGAGACTTCCGGGTCCTAACTCATGCTAAACACCCACACCTTCATCCTATTTTTTCAAGTTCCAGAGTGCCAACTTCAAGAATGTGAGTTTGAATTATCCTGAATACTATAGGATAAGTCCTGTAGCATAAAACATATATTCTTATATTTTAGAAACTGCTGGGATGGTTTTAAAATCTATTATGAGCACATTCCAAAAGCCACTATTGTCACCATGGGCACTATCTTCATACCCAGACCCTATAGATACTTGGGGACAGACTTCAATTTCAAAATCAACCAACAAGGGTTAGCTCCCAAAGAAGTGGTGTCCTGGGGGAATACCATATATTGGCCCAATTCTATTCTTGCAGCCTTAAGAAGCCTGGCGTTAGGGATGGTACACTATCGTCGCCATAGCTGGTCAGGAGGTGAGAGAGCCAGGACTTTGTGTCCCGCCTGTCTGCCAGGTTCCGGCAGGAGCAGAGCCCCAGGCCACGAGGGCCATTTCTTCAGCGAGGACTGGCTACCTTCCAGCAGGACCATACCTGGGCTCTTCTCCAAGGTGGCACCCCAGGGCACCAGAGGGTTGAGCCCTGACATATCAGCATGGAAGAGCTCCCCTGGGAAGGGAACCATTGGCCTGGGATCAGGATGAAGGAGATGTGGCAGCTGCTGCTTGCCTGGACTGCCAGAAAGCATGTTTCTCCCAGACTGAGAGAATGCCTAGTTGTTTCATGAGCCACATGTGGACTCAGCTCTTCTTCCAGGCTGTCTCCTCCCGATAACCTGCAGCTCAAGTCACAAAGCGCAAGGCCTCCTGCTCCATCCGCCCCATGCCCGGCCCTGGCACCTACTTGGGAACTGGAGATGGGGACAGGAAGTAGCTCAGACCTGTAATCCCTGTAACCCCTGTGGCCAGTGAATGAGGTAGAGGTCCAGGTAGTCCAGTCTCAGATCCATGAGGGTCTTCTGACAGGCTTTCTTCGCTAGGGTTCTCTCAAAGAAGCCAGACCACAGCTAATGAGTGAGAGGCAAGACGTCAGTACTGGGGAAAGGAAGGGCTCCGGGACTCACTCTCCCTGCCGTGGATGTATACCCTGATCTAACCAGAGGCGGGCCTTTTAGAGCAAAGTTGGTTAAGACACGTGATCCAGGTATTGGAGATCACCAGGCTGCTCAGCAAGTCAAGGACATTTTTAAGTGTGAGGACAAGTTATTTTTTCAACTCTCCTGTCCTTCTGTCTGTCTCGCCTATTGTTTAGCATATTTGGGCCCTGACTTGGTATTTGTGTAATGCCTAAGTCTCTTCCTCGGCTATCGGCTTTCTGAGGGCAGGAATTGTGTGTAGCTTTTAAATGTCAAGCATTTTTAAGTCTTTGGGAGCAAATGGTCCTTTCTCTGCATTTTCATGTCTCCGGGCTCATGGGCCCCAAGTGTTGACTCTTTAAGAAGTTTATCCAGATTCCACCACTGCATACAGTGGATCTGGGCACTTTCCAAGTACCTGTAACTAGTGTTTGTTTTGCAAGTTGGATATAATACAGATCCAGTGATTCTCACCTCTCTCTCACCCTGCCCTTTATTTAAAACTAGAGGCCCAGTGCACGAAATTCCCGTAATGAATTACGAGAGGGATGTGCAACGGGGATCGGGCCTAAGCCAGCAGTTGCACATCCCTCTCGCAGTCTGGGATCCCTCGCTCCTTACCTAAGCTGGCAGTTGAGAGGCTCCTGCTACCGCTGCTACACTCGCCAGCCATGAGCCTGGCTTCTGGCTAAGTGGAGGTGGGAGCTCACTGACCACCAGGCGGCAACTCCTGCATTGAGCATCTGCCCCCTGGTGGTCAGTGCACATCATAGCTACTGGTCGTTCTGGTTGTTCTGCCCTAATGGTCGCTTAGGCTTTTATTATATAGATAACATTTTGTAACTCACCTTTTTTCAAAAATATATTTTATTGATTTTTTTACAGAGAGGAAGGGAGAGAGATAGTTAGAAACATCGATGAGAGAGAAACATCGATCAGCTGCCTCCTGCACATCTCCCACTGGGGATGTGCCCACAACCAAGGTACATGCCCTTGACCGGAATCAAACCTGGGACCTTTCAGTCTGCAGGCCAACACTCTATCCACTGAGCCAAACCGGTTTCGGCTGTAACTCACCTTTTACTAGACTGAACTAAAATAAAATTTGCATGTGACAACAAAAAACAATCTGGTCATTTTCCAAAATACCTCGGCTACAGCCACTGAGACCAGTGCTGAAAGGCAGGGCTTCAGGATCAATCCTGACTGCACCCTTAGCCTTTGACTATCATGGGGCAGGTAGATCCCATAGATGGATAGTGCCCCCATGGCTCAGTGGAGCCCTCCCCACTAGGAAAAACTGCCTGGAGATGGGTGGGTGGCAGCAGTATCTCCCCACGCCAATGCTGTTCGACAGTGTGGATATGTGTATACCCAGGGATGTCATAAAGGCAGGGATGAAGAGGGCTGGGAAATGATGCTAGAACTCAGAGGAAAGGCTGGCAGAGTTCTGGGTGCTGACCACATCCAAAGCCTCCCACCTTTACTTGAAGTGCAGTCCTCCCAGCAAAGGAGACTGGTACTGAAAAATAATCATATTATTTTAAATCTTAGAACACAAATACTTAAGTGAATAGGGGGTTAACTTTCTTACATGTGAACTAGAGGCCTGATGCATGAAATTCATGCAGGGGCTAGGCCCTCGCAGCCCTGGCTTCATCAGGAAGGTCGTTGGGCTGTCCAGTCTAATTAGTATATTACGCTTTTATTATTATAGATAGGGGGTTACGTTTTTCTTAGTTTCCTTTTCAAGGCCTGTGTGAAGCAACTGAGGAGGTGACTCAGCTGTGAATCCAGCAAGCAGAACCAACAAGCACAGTCAGACCGACCCACCAGGAGTCAAAACATCATGTCATCAACATCATCTCATCAATGACTAAAAGATAATAGCTGATGTCTGCAGCCCCCCAGGGCTGCACATAGCCCCCCAGCCCTTTCCCCTTTATAATTCTGTCCCCTGTACCTTGCTGGGAAGGCAGGATTTGATGCTTGTAAGCACCCTGTCTTCTCGGTTGGCTGGCCTTCTCAATAAACGCCTAATATGATTTAACCCTGCCTTCGTTATTGGACTGAGCGACAGGCAGCCCCAGCCCAACCGGGGGTTTCCTGGTAACAGTACCTTGCTAACGATGAAGAGGTCCTCCCGCTTCACAGTCTTGTCTTGGATCTTCTCTTGGATGGCTTCTCCGACCTGGTTCTCATTACAGTAGTAATAGGCACAGTCGATGTGGCGATACCCTGTGTCAATGGCCACCTTCACAGCCTCCTTGACTTTGTCTACGGGGGACTTAAGAGAAAGACCACATATATCATATCCCCAGCCCACCTTCAAAGGGTTCTGCTCCAAGCCTGGCTTCTCCCAACCAAGGCTTCACTGGGGTCACCTGGGAAGAACAACACGCTTGGAAGACTTTCCAAAGGGGAAGGAGGAAAAGTGAATTCACTTCTGATTATGGCCTCATGTCCTAACCCAGCTCATAAAAGCCCATTTCCTTCTAATCCAGGTTAACCCTCCAGCTCTGCAATGTCTCCAGGTGTGCGGGGGAGCGACGGCTCTGACAGCAACCCTTCTAATGACCAGGCTGGAAACTGGATTCTGAGCCACCCAAAGGAATCTACCGATGGAAAGTGGTCATTGCAGCAAAAACTAGGCTCATTGCAGACTAGGTGTGAGACCTGAGCAGATGACTTACTTTATCTAAACTTTGTCTGCAAAATGGGAATAATACTAGTTGCTGCCCCGGAGGTCATCGTGTTAACTGCCACAAGGAATGTGAAGTTCTTAGCACAGCACCCGGAACGCGGCAGGGAGCAATTTGTCGTCACATCTGTATCAAGGTCGAAGCCCTGATTTGAAGCAAAACAGCCTCATTCAAGCAAGAGAAGCTGGGACTGAGGTAAACTGGAGGAGAACTGCTCACCCAGACTGACCAAGAATGCTTCCTGGGGATGACCCGATCCTGGGACTACACGGGATTCTGCCCTCTAACTCAGCGGTTCTCAACCTGTGGGTCGCGACCCCTTTGGCGGTCGAACGACCCTTTCACAGGGGTCGCCTAAGACCATCCTGCATATCAGATATTTACATGACGATTCATAACAGTAGCAACATTACAGTTATGAAGTGGCAACGAAAATAATTTTATGGTTGGGTCACAACATAAGGAACTGTATTTAAAGGGCCAGAAGGTTGAGAACCACTGCTCTAACTCAAGAGAGGAGATGGAAAAGATTGGGTGCAAAGAAGGGCGGAGACAGAGGAGAAAGAATCAGCAGAGGGGCAAGAGAGAAGAAATGCAAAGATTGCTCCCATCACTAGTTAGGGTGTGAGAAGAAAGATTCCTTTGATGTTAATGCTGGGGAGAAACAAATCTGCTGAGATGGACTCCCCATAGGTGCACTGAGGACCCACATTTTATAAATAACAGGAGTCTAGAACCAGATGCTGAGAGGGGCTCCTCAGGCATTCTGTATAGCAGGAGGAACCGTGGGCTGAACTCTCCGTTTCCTGCACTACCCCCGCTCCACTTATTTACGTTACTAGAGTCCCCGTGCATGAAATTAGAGCATGGGGTGGGCCGTGTCCCTCAGCCCAGCCTGCACCCTCTCCAATCTGGGACATTCCTCTCACAATCTGGGACTGCTGGCTCCTAACCGCTCACCTGCCTGCCTGCCCACCGGCCTAATTGCCCCTAACCACTTCTGCCTGCCAGCCTAATTGACATCTAACTGCTTCCCTGCCAGCCCGATTGCACCCAACTGCCCTCCCCTGCAGGCCTGTTCGCCCCCAACTGCCCTCCCCTACTAGCCATCTTGTGATGACGTCATGTGAGGGCATCACGCCACCTAGGCTTTTATTATATAGGATATTTACATTTGTTACACCACCATCTAAGTCAACAGCTGCAGGGAAGCTCTGAGACCTACACCGACCAATCAGAACTGCACAATTTCTATACCTTGTTTACATAAAATGGACCTAATTGGAAACCTGTGTGGGAACTTTCCCCTGCTCTGGCCAGTTTGCTCAATGGTTAGAGTGTTGGCTGGCAGATCGAAGGGTCATGGGTTCAATTCCCAGTCAAGGGCCTGTGTCCTGGTTGTGGGTTCCCCAGTCTCAGTGAGGGCGCGTTTGGGAAGCAACCAATCTCTTTCATGTCGATGTTTCTTTCTCTCTCTCTCTCTCTCTCTCTCTCTCTCCCCCCCTTCCCTCCCTTCCACTCTCCTTAGAAGTCATTGGAAAAAATATCCTCCAGTGAGGATTTAAAAAGAGTGTCCTCCCCTTTGTCTCAGTGGAACACAATTTAGGTTGCTACCTGAATCTGTATCCTGGGCTGCAGCTCCTTTCTACCCAAACAAATGGTTCTTATTCTTGATTACAGTCTAAAATTAAGGTTTGCTTTACATTGGAAATGAGAAAGAAGGCCCAGGAAGGTGATGGGAAGGCATTTAAAACTTAGCCTAAGAGAGGCTCCAGGATCTGCTTACCTGAACTCTGCACAGTGCCTTTCTGGGTTTTGCTGGCTGAGAGGAGCACCTCAGCCCACACTGGGACCTCCCCGCTGTGGGCACAGTACCTCTCAGACCCCAGGGTGCACCGCAGTCACCTGGGGATCTTGCTAAACTGCAGATTCCACCTCAGTAGCCTGAGATGCGGCCTGAGCTTCCTTCCACATTTCTAGCGAGCCCCAGAGCAGAGGGATGCGGGCACACACCGAACAGCAAGGAGTCAAGGAGCGCCGGGGCCTTCTGCGCCCTGACACCCCCCTCACACCCTTTCAGTGACCTAGAGCCAGGGAGTGTTCAGAGGGAAGGCTGCTGAAAGAGAAACTGCCCTGGAAAACCACCAGGGTTTTGTGAAGCCCAACAGCGGCTTGAAATTGGGTACTTGCTAGTGAACTCTTACTATCACCGGAAAAAGCCAGACTTGCTTTTGCAGCTCAACCATCCCTGAGAAAGGAAAGTCACCTCGCATCTCCCCAGACCCCTGACTCCCAAGAGAAAATGCCCAAAGCCCCTCCAGGGAATCGTGTGTGATTTACCTGCCAGGTGCCCAAGCCCACGATGGGCATCTTGGCTTGGGTGCTGAGCCTCACAAAGGTGGCCATGGCTGTGCTGCCGTTCCCAGTGCTCAGGTGTGTGGCTGTGCCCAGGTAAGGCCTGGCACCGGGGAGGAGCCAGAGGCTGGTGGCTGGCGTCCATTGCCTGCCCTGAACCTAAAGTCTGTCCAGCCCTTTGCAAGATTAAACAATATTCATGAACCAGCAGCACTGCAACTTGGGGCACAGTTTTCCCAGTGACAAAACGCATATTATTATTTATGAGAGTGATGCTTAAGGGGTTTCATCAATTTTCTTTTTACTTTTGCTAGTTTAATAAATGGAAAATAAAAGTACATGCATTTTGACTTATTCTTATCTGACTGGTCTACAGTTGTATCTTTTTTTCCCTCCAGAGCATAGAAATTATCGGTTAACCACATGGACAAAATCTTTATATGCTAATATTCTTCATATATTTATTTAGAATGGGGGGCTTTGAACAGTTGTAGTTATAATAAACTTTTAACATTTTTGAGAGTTCCTTAAAAAATAAACTTTGTGATAATAAAATGCCACATATTTATTATAGAAAAATTAGAAGATGTAAACGATTCTAAATAAGATAATATCCATGACCTATATTCTCACCACTCAAGAGTGGTCCCATGCACCAAAAGGTCGCCAGTTCGATCCCCCTTCAAGGCATGTGCAGGAGGCAACTGATCAATGTCTCTCTCTCTGTCTCCTCCCCCTTCCTCTCTCTCTCTCTCTCTCTCTCTCTCTCTCTCTCTCTCTCTCTTCAATAAAAAGAACATATTTAAATCCATCAATGAGTTTCCACTCCCCTTTCAGTGAAATACAGCCTGTGGATCAAGCCTTCACGGCCTCTGGACTCTGTCCCTTTACTGCCTCTCCTACCTTGTCATGGGCCACCCACCCTTTGCTCATAATGTGTCCCACTTGCAGGCCTCGTTGCTGTTTCTCTAAGATGCCCAGTGCTTTCCTGCCCCAGGACATTGGCACTTGCTTTCCGGGTGCCTGAAATATTCTCTTACTTGCTCTTAGCAGGGCTGACTTCTCTCCTCTGTCTTGACTCAAATGTCTCCTCTGCGCTGAGGCCGCCTTTCCTGACCTGTTGGTGTTAAAGTGGCATGCCTACCCTCTCCCCCAACTCGGCTCACTATCCAGTTTGTTTCTCACATCAGCTTGTTGCGATCTGAATTATGTGTTTGCCTGTTAATCTCTTTCTCTCATCACTTCCTGAAGGAAAATCTTGTCTGTCTTGTTTACCACCATCACCCCACTGCCTGGGCGAGTCCCTAGTTGCATCGATGTCCAATCCATCCTTCAGAAATGAGTGAATGACTGTGGTTGGTGAAAGCCTCAGTCCTATAACGCTTAAACATTTGAGTCAGTACAATGTTTAAAAAATAGCCAACAGGCTGTCCTCTTGCTGCTGACTCTAGATCTACTCTTTCATCATATCCACAACCAAAGGAAACGTTACCTCTCATGTCTTTCCCGTGTGCAGCTGCTACCACTCAGGGTGGCTGACCGTGGAAAGTTCCAGAGAAGCGATGTAGGCTAAAAGGTGAGGGAAGGAGTATCTAAGCAAAAGTCACAACATCTCACTCGACCACATTGCTTGGCAAACTTTCCATTCAAATCAGGACTGTTCAGCCAAACAGCTACACAAACAAGCAAATCTGGGTTAAATGAGAAAAGGCAGGTGGCGAGGCCCCCCAAGTGTGCTGTTTTCTGCTTGTTCAGTAAAGATTAATTGAATGAATGGGTTGTAGAACACCCAAACCAACAGGGAGATAAACCACCAGGAGTAAAGGGAACTTTTTTTTTTTCCATCTAGAAAAAGTCAGAGAAATATGACAAAAAGAAAATAAGGTTCGGTAACAGAAACTCTATTTTTACAATAGGTATGAATATGTTAAATTTACCTATTAAAAGAAAGTAAATTGTCATCTTCCTATTGAGCAAGGACACTGTCCTATCCCACAACTTATTATTTCATGGGCTAACCCTTCCTGGGAGCTTGCAGCTCTTCTGGAATTGTGCTAATATTTGGGGAACAATTACTCTGGTGTCCCTGAAGGGTGCTTCATAAAAAAATTATGGGGTGGCCCTGGCCGGTGCTGCTCATTGGATAGAGCACTAGCCTACACAACAAAGGGTCTCAGGTTCGATTCCTGGTCAAGGGCACGTCCAATCCCCACCCCCCTGGTCAGGGCACGTGTGGGAGGCAACCAATCTGTGTGTCTCTGTCACATCAGTGTTTCTCTCCCTACCCCCCACCACCACCCCAATTCCCTCCCTCACACTCTCTCTGTTAAATTAAGAGTGCCTTGCTGTAAAAATCCTTTGACTACAGATTTGGGGTAAAACTGTGCTGTTAGGGTTAATTCCAGCAGGCTTGGAATTAGCCTCAACTGTCTTACTGAAGTTAGAAATGTAATTCCGTGACGAGTTGCCCTGGTATTGGTGAGGCCCCCGGAGGATTCTGGCACTGGGGCTCCCTGTGTAGCAAGAAGGTCTGTGTGGGCGGCAGGGTATCAGAGGCCCTAGCTTCGACTCCGTTTGGGGCTCCGTGAACATCCTAGAACTGATTCCCTGAAACCAGTGATTTTCAACTGGTGTTGCCACAAGAATTTTTAAAACAAGCAATACCAGCCAAGGGCACTGACCTCTTTTCCCTTAGATTGTCCAATTTAAAAATGACAACAGCCAACACAACAATAGATGTCGGTGTGAATGAATCAAAAGTATACCTATTTTTGCCCTGGCCGGTGATGCTAAGAGCATCAGCTAGGGACCAAAGGGTTGAGGGTTTGATTCCCAGTCAAGGGCATGTATCTGGGTTGTAGGTTCCATCCCTGGCCCGTGTCGGGGCACATGCAGGAGGCAACCAATCGATGTTTTTCTCTCATCTCTTCCTCTCCCCCCCACCCCCCCGCCCCCGTCTCCCTCTCTTCCTTCCCCCTCCCTCCCATCCAGTCTCTCAAAAAATAAAATATATCCTCAGGTGAGGATTAGAAAAAATATATACATTTCTTTTTGTCAGATCTGCAAAAAATACCTTTTTTGGTGTGCTACTAGTAATTACTTCATATGTGCCATGAGATGGAAAAGGTTGAAAATCGCTGCTTTAGACCATTCTTGCTCCTTCATCCTGTATAAAGTCCTGGACGGGACCACGGTCATGTCTCCTTTTGTACTAGTAACAGGAGGGAGTTTCCCATGGGCACAGAACAGCGGACGCAGGAGGTGGCGGCCTTGACATGGTCAGCTGAGGTGGGAAGAGTGTTGTGGATTTCAGGAGGAGAGAGAAGGCTGAATAGTTTCGAAGAAGGGAAGAAGGGCAGGCAGATAAAGACAGCAGAATTTGCATCTTGGGTTTTCCCCACCAATCATTTTTTTTCTCTCCTTTTCCTTTGGCTCCTAGTAGCTACAAGGTCCTGTGCTCTTGCTTCTGGCCCTCTACTCCGCAACCAGCCAGCACTCCCCCTAGTGGCCTGCTGGTGAATCTCTCTACTACCTGGGTTGCATACAGAGAAACCTTGAGACCACGGCTGAAGTTGCCGTCCACGGTCCCTGTTAACATAGAAACTGGAAGAATATTGCATTTATTTGCGAGAAGAGGGGGTCCCCATTATCCCTTGCATCTCCGTGTTCCACAGTAATCCTTAAATTCCCGTTTCTAGGGTGTTCCGGTGGCCATGACAAGCACTGTCCTTGACAAAGGAAGCCTAGAAACAGCCACGGTTGGCATATTCCCAGAGAACTTGTATTAAAAATAATTAGTAGAAGTTTCTCTCTCTCTCCACTCCTTCGGACCAAAACAGCTTAGAAATGCCTTTACAGCGCACATACTCTTTCCGGTCTCAGTGGGAAATAAAACTGCAGAGTCATCCTGGCACACCCAGCACCCAATACTAAATGAGCATCAACGCCCCACACAGGTGGGCACATAATCGGAAGCACCAGCTGTGCAGGGGTGACCTGAGTTAAAGCGCGGGGAATGTGGACACCTGAGGTCTGTGGCGGAAAGAGCCCAAAGGTGGAGAAGTGAAGCTAAAGCCGTTCCAGGCCTGGACCGGGCCCAGCACTTTCAGGTGTGACATCCCGCGCCTGTCCAGGGCAGGGCGGGCTTGCACTTCAGACTACGGCCAGCAGAGGGCAGCACCCACCTATGTGCCTAGCTTTCCCTGTACATGTAAGGCAAAGCCGGCCTCTGGCGGTGTTGCCTGGGGGAAGACAACCAGCTTTGACAAAGCCCAGCTGGGCGTGTGCAATGAAAAGCCACTGGAGCATCATCTGGAACGCAAGCGCCGGGGCCGCTCCAGACCAAGGCAGTGTTCAGAAGTGGGAAGTTTTTGTCTTTGAACCCTCACCGCTTCCTGGTGTTCTCTAAGTGTGGCTGGGGGAGCGGAAACATCTGCCTGAACTGGGAGTATGTCAGAAATGCAGGCTTTCACGCCCGCCTCAGGCCCCACTGAGCCAGAACCTGCATTTTCACAAGCTTCCCAGGTGATTCGGTTCACATTGAAATCCGAAAAAAAAACAAAACACTGAACTACCTCTTAAGTCCATACACGTGCCACCCGGAAACTACCCTGTGGCATGAGCCCAACCTCTCTCCGCCCCCCCAACCCTCCCTTCCCCCCCCCCCCCCCCCCCCAACAGGCAGAAGCTTACTGCTGGCTTCAGGCTTAATGACAGTAGCCTGAAGTGAGCAGCTCTGAGATTTCCTCTGCCCCTAACTCAGGGGACGCCCCAACCATCCAGCTCTATTTGTTTTGGGTAACTGCCCAGCAGGGGAACATTGGGACTGGGTGCTCCTCAAAGATTGAAAACCTATTAGCATCCACAGAGCACATATGGAAATATATGGCTTTTGAGTACAAAACAATTGCTTTACTCATTTGCATTTGGTAGTTTCTTGTAAGAGTGAAAAGAAGCAAGCCAACACCTTCTTCTCTTATGTTGCACCTTGTCAGCTCAGGGTGGGTGTTTCACGCCTCACGCTTCTCCCAGGACGCTCACACCTCTTTGACGGAGGACCGATGTCCATAGTGATTCCTCTCCTTGTCCAAATCCTGCGTTCTGGCGGGGGAGCTGCTCTGAGCTGACTGTTGAGGAGAAAGCAAATGTTCAGCAAATTCCTCTTGGGGAGTGAGTGCTTGCTAGAAGCTTCCTCCAAAGGTATTTGTCTTTGTACAGATTAAGGGCTCTTGAGAAGTGGCCTCAGAGTTATTTTGGTGGGAAAAGGCTTCCTCGGACCCTCAGGTGGATCCTCGGAGATGGGTGCCTGGCCCCAGAGCTGTGAGAGAGGCCCTTTGGGAAGCCAGAGGTCACTGTGAGAGCTGCTGGCGTATGAATCTTGGCCCCAACCTGGAAAACAGGTCTTTCTGAAGGCGCCATGGATGGAAGAAGCACCCACAGGAGCAAGACAGCCTGCTCTGATAACAGATAAGGGAAGCGAATGCCTGCTGAGTGGGTCCTCCCTCATTCCTCTCTGCCCGGCCTTTGTTCTTTCATTTACCTCCCCACTGTCTTACAGGTGGCAGGAAGCAGAGTCCTAGACACTGTGTGAAAGCCCTAACTCCTTTCCTTAAGGAAGTACATGCAGGAAGAGAAGAGGAGGAACTGACTGTGTTAGGTAGGACAAGGGTCTCACGTTTGGGCCTTCTTACTAAGTGTTATTCTTGCTAAATGTAGGAGTATATTTGCAGATGCAGCAGCAAACAGCATGAGCTGACAGGAACCCAACCTGAGAACTGTAGCCAACTGCAAAGAAGAAATCAACACGTAATTGACCAAACAGTGTATGTAAGCAATGGCTTCCTTTCTCCCTTTCTTTTCTCTCCCTCCCTCCCTCCCTCCCTCCCTTCCCCTCTCTCTCCCTTCATGCTCACACTGGGCCCTTTCTTGTTTCCTCTGTGTTAAGAAGCAATTATAATATAAACTCATTATATCAACAGGGCTGCTTTAATCTGTATTTTCCTCCCATCCCTTCTCTATGACTCACCTCAGTGTTTTCGGTCTCCCAAGCCCAGGCCCAGTCCCCAAGCGTGTTCTGCTCCTTTCTTCATAAGCAAACCCATTGGAAACGGATTCACATTGAGCCATAGTGACTTATGGAGTCAGAAACTACCTTTTTCAGGCAATTTGCATTTAAAAGACATATATATGTGAACGGAATATTACTCGGCTGCAAAAAAGAACGAAATCATACCATTTGCATAACATGGATGGACCTAGAGGGTATTATGCTAAGTGAAATAAGTCAGACAAAGAAAGACAAATACCATTGATTTCACTTATATGTGGAATCTAAAGATCAAAATAAATGAACAAACAGAACGGAAACAGACTCATAGACACAGGGAAGAGACTGATGGCTGCCAGCGGGGAGGGAGGCTAGAGGGCTGGATGAAAAAAAGGTGAAGGGATTAAGAAGTACAAAGTGGTGATTACAAAATAGTCACCGGGATGTAAAGTACAGCATAAGGAACATAATCAATAATATTATTATGCCTGTTACGGTGCCAAGTAGGTACTAGATTTATCAGGGGGATCACTTGGTAAATTACATAAATATCTAACCACTATGTATACAACTGAAACGAATATAAAATAATATTGAATGTCAACTGTACTTGAAAAAGAAAAAAAAGAAAGAAAGAAAAGCCTGGAGCTGAGCTGAAATCTTGAGGATAAATTGGTCTGACAGAGAAGGTCTGAGAGGTGAGGTGGTTTTATTGTGTCATCCACGGAGAAGGTTGGATTCAAGGTCGAGTAAAGGGAGAGAGGGCGCTGAGTACGTCACTCATCTCAAGGGCATTTGCCTCTCCCTATTCCCTCTACTTTTGAATTTCCCCACCTAGAGAAGTGCTGGGCCCAGGGTAGACAATCAATAATTCAAGTGAAAGGTGAGAATGTGCTAACCTACCGTCGTGGTGGTGAGGGTGGGTTCTTGGCAAGATGTACACAGAAAATGACCGAAGCCGTGGACACTGAATTATTGATAGGACATCAGAGATGGCCGGTGACTCGACACTGCCGTGTACTGCCACCCACAAGGCAACTCTGGCCACTGAATTTCTGAATCTAAGACTTCTGTCCGTGTGAGCACATTTCTCGTAAAACAGGTTAAGCTTAATTTCCTAAAGAAAATTGGAGAACCATTTAGAAAATTGTCTTTCATGTTTGTGACTTTCAGTAATTTATTCCAGAACGTGGGGAAGGTCCCCCACACTGCAGGGATCCCATGCCCTTTGTTTTCGTGACTCACTCTTGCAACTTTGTATTGTTCCTGAATAACCCCTAACAAGACTGCAAGCTCTTCTTGCACAGCCCAAGCCACTTGGTTTTGCCCCGGGGTCTGGGCAGTGCCCTGCAAATAGTAGGGGAGGTCTATACTCCCCACCCCTCCCCTGCGAAGCCCTTCTCAACCTCTCCAGGCAGAATGCAGGAGTTCATCACTAACTGCTTGCGCTTTCTTCGTATTTTGCTCAGACCACCTGTGCCACAGTCATCTAAGCTTCTCTTCTCTGCCCCTCCCTGGAAACTTCCTGAGATCAGGAACCAGGCACGGTTCATTCTCCCAGCACAGCTGTCACAATGAAGATAGTCAATGTTATCCGATGAGTGAGTGAATGAATGAACGAATGAGTGAATGAATGAATATAGTCTCCATGGTGGCACAGGTGGGAATGAGACCACAGACACTTTTCCAGACCATGTTTACAGGCTGCAGAGAAGGAAACTGGGAAGATGCTGGCAAGGCGTAAAGCAGGGGTCCTCAAACTTTTTAAACAGGGCCAGTTCACTGTCCCTCAGACCGTTGGAGGGCCGGACTATAGTTTTAAAAAAAACTAGTCGGGTGCTAAGCAACAGGCAGCGGTGGCAAAAGCACCCGGCGGGCCGGATAAATGTTTTTGGCGGGCCGCATGTGGCCCGCGGGCCGTAGTTTGAGGACCCCTGGATCCTTCTTCAGCAGCAGAGGTACTTGAGGTAGAGACAGCCTGTGCTTTTTAATAAAATCTGTGCTTCCCTATGGACACAGGCTGTGTCTGAATTTCAGTTCTTTGTCGCCATGACTCTGTCTCAGTCACGAACTTATAGAGAACCAGTACACCATGTTCAAAGCCATGTCCATGGACAAGCACCGCGTGTTGTGTGTAAGAGCAGCTTCACTGCCCCCCAGTGCCTACCTCTGAGTGGATGTGCCCGGTGCAGTGATCAGCTCAGGGAAGGGCATGATGGTGTGTGTGTGGCTAGGAGCCAGACCTCTCCTGGATGGCTCCAAGTCTTGCCCCAGTAGTACCTCATTGCTGAGGTTGTTGGTGTTCTCACTGTTTGCTGGGGACCTCTAGCTCCAGGCCCAGGCTCTGCTGAAATGCTCCACACAGAGGGTGAAAGCAGGTTGGGCCTGAGAAAGTCTGCAGAGCCTGGGCCTGAAGCCGGAGGTACCCAGCAACATGGGAGAACACCGAGAATCCTAGAGACGCTGGGGCACAAGCGAAGTTGCTTGTCAAAGATGGAATCTGAATTTGAGGATATTTTTACTTTATCTTAAAAGACAAGTTGTCCCCAGTGAGCAGGTGGAGTAGAAGACATAGAATTACTAGTCACTGTTATTATAGGTATTGCAAGGCATAACCCCTTCTGGGTTTAAGATTTATAAATTTAGCTGGTTACATCTCTCCAAACTTCAATTTGATCATCTGCAGGTCAATGAGTTTGACTACATAATATCTAAGCTTTCTTCCAATTATAATGAATTATCTTGCTTAGAATTTGGGAAACGGGGAAATTATGGAGAAACCAGTAAGATCGAGGCAGGATAGTAAGAAGCTAGGAAAATTCCTGGGCAAGTGAAATGGGGAAACTGAGACGAGATAATGAAACAAGACCCAATAATTCCAACAACTTACAGCCAGAAAGTGAATAGTAAGCCCTTATCTTCCCCAACCAAGGACACTTGAGAGCAAATGGCTTATGTCTTCCTTTCTAACTAGAGAACACATAGGTTTGGCCTGGGCAAATAGAGAACAAAGGCCCAATTAATGCCATTTGTGCCAGCTAAACCCAAGGGCAGATGAAGTCAGGGGAACAAATAACAAAAACCCGATTAGAGCCAGGCGGACCCAAGATAAAAGTAAAACAGTAAAGCAGACCAAAGAATAATCCCAAACTCCCCCTTGCACTCATTTCGATGCATCAGCAAATTAAAAACCCTCCACTAAGATTCTGGCCCACAGAAGAGAGAAAAACCCTCAAGACAAAGACTCAGTGAGGGCTCGCTATAGAGCACACCCATGCCCCTTCCCGGGCATGAACTGTTCACTTCCTCCTAAATGCTAAGGACCCCCATGAGACTTGCAACCAGGGGAGCAATGAGCAGCGGCAGCTCGTCCCAGGCTAACCCCCTGATGCTGTCTCCAAGGCCCCCTTTTCTCTGCCTTCCCAGGGAGCTAACGCAGCCCCACTTTGGCCCACTTCTTTCCCATAATGTTTCTAGGATCCAAAGCAGAGCATCGCCTAGGCTCCCTCCTGTTGCTCCTTCTACCTTCAGCCCTTCCTTTGTTTCACTGTCCCCAGCTTTCATAAACGTAATCTCAAAGTCACCTGGTCTCATGCTGTGAAATCTTTCCTGCACCAAGTCAAGAACCCGCACACTACCGGCAGGCCCAAGGCAGACCCATTCCTGACCAGGCCCTGTGTACTAACAGGATTGGATACAATAAAGAAGAAAAAAAGTGAGAAGAAGCAACAAAGGAGAAGTGAGTGTAAAATTCCTGAGTAAATATGATAGGGTCATTTGTCAGGAATAACCCTCGCTAGGGTGACCAACTGTACCTCTTAGTCTGGGGGTCCCAGGTCACAGGACTTTCCGTTTTAGAATCAGGAAAGTTTCAGGTAACTGGGATGAGATGGTCACCCTATTTCTGACCTCAAGCGCCCAAAAGCCCCAAAAATAATATCACATGGAGTAAACAGAAGAATGAAAACTAGAGAGTTTACTACAAATAAATTTGAATTTGATAACGAAGGATGTGTTCTTGTAAGGAAGCACATTTAGCAGAAAGATAGCACCATATGCTGAAGAGGGGGAAAGTGCACCTGTTATCTATAGAGAATATTCAGGCGAAAATTAACAAGGAAAGACACAGACATCATATTATTCACGGAGCGTCCTTCCAAAAGCCCAGCCAGGCATGTAATATGTATGATAGTTGAGCAAGTCAAATAAAGAACTTCAACCAATTCTAAGGTTATTAAGCAAATTCTAACAATTCCAGGAGTGAATGCTTTGTTGTATCAACTTGAATAAAAATGAGAAAAAGGTTTGAGTGTTTCGTTTGGGGGTCAGGATGGTTGTTTCTTTTTTTCTTTCTTTCTTTTTTTTTAAAGAGGCTAATGATGATTTTTATTTTAATACTAGTAGCCCGCTGCATGAAATTTGTGCACATTAAAAGGGAATTAATTGCCCTGACCAGTTTGGCTCAGTGGATAGAGCATCAGCCTGCGGACTCAAGGTTCCTGGGTTCAATTCCGGTCAAGGGCATGTACCATGGTTGCGGGCACATCCCCAGTGGGGAGTGTGCAGGAGGCAGCTGATCAATGTTTCTCTCTCATTGATGTTTCTAACTCTTTATCCCTCTCCCTTCCTCTCTGTAAAAAATCAATAAAATATTTTTTTTTTAAAAAGGGAATTAATTAGCGAAGATATTTTAATATTGCTATTTGCCCTTTCTCTATAATAGAAGTGTGAGAGATGAAAGGAAATTAGTAAAATGTATATGAAAATAATATATAAATTTATTAATAAAAAACAGTAACAAAAGGATATAACAACAACAGAGGCATGATATAAAAACAACAAAAACATGATATGAAAACAACAAAAACATGATATAAAAACAACAGTGATGCAAACAATGACTGATAAAGTGATTAAACTTATTCTAATATCTCCCTGTACACCACATTAAGAGTGAAAACACTTTCAGAGTGCTTGACTAATTTCCCTTGTGATGAAGTATTTAGAATTTTAACTTTAACGTCACATGCTCTTCAAACTCGAGAGAAAGCAACATATAACTGACCATGCATGAAAACGGGTTCAGGTAGGAATATGCCTACTCTGTCTAGAGTTTGTCCTTGTGATTTATTAATAGTCATCACAAATGCTGGCATCACAGGAAACCGTCGTTGAATCAATTTAAATGGGAGTCCAGTGTCAGATGGGGACAAATTAATTCTTGGAATCAGAACAACCTCTCCTTCTGCAGATCCTGTTAATAATTCAGCTTTGATAATGTTAGGTTATAATCTTTTGATACTAAATCTGGTACCATTACAAAAACCCCATTTACTATTGTGATTTCTAAATAGCATGATGATTGCACCCACTTTCAATTTTAATTTATGACACGGCATTCCCAAAGGAGTAATGCTATTAAGAAATTCGATGGGAAAATTTTCCTTCTCAGCATCATCTGTGGAATCAATGGAATCATCACTCAAATATGTGTGAAAATCTCCAAGTATATCCAAAATTTCTTCATTTAATTTTTGAACATGCTCATTTTTTGGACAAAGAATTGCACATTTAGATATATTTTTAATATTATCTATAGATACAGTATTTCCAAAGGTAACATCAATAATAGATCCATTACAAATCATTTCACAGGGGATTTCAATTATATCCATTCCTAAATGAAAACTGCTATCAAGTTTGCCATCTCCAAGTTTTACTAACCATCCACTATAAGCAGAATCCTCTGATCTCATTTGTTGTAAGAGACAACTTTCTGAAACATCCCCAAACATTGCAGTACTTTAAACTCGTTTGTACTATGGCCGATCATATAGCATGCGGTACAATACTGAGACATTGTCGAAAATCCCCTCCAAGAAGGAGAACTTTTCCACTAAATACAACATTCAGACTCATAATTTCTCTTAGTAATCTGTCTGTGGCGTTTATAGCATGACTGGATGCCATGGTGCATTCATCAATAATGAGAAGTTGGGCCTTTTTAATAGTTTTAGCAACTTCACTGTTTATATCGAGTCTAGAAATTGAAGTTTCATTGAATGGAATCAGTAATTTATATTGGGAATGAAAGGTGCTTCCACCGAGAAGTAAATTTGCAGCAATTCCTGTAGACACTGTGGGTAAAACAGTACCACCACGACCTCAATTATAATGTATTAAAACTTTATACAGATATGCAGGTGAATAGGATTCCTAGCTGGCATGCCCCTGACAGCAAGCTGGCCACCTGTCGATTCTGTGAGGAATGGGGCTCCCTCCTCCCTCCTGTCAGGGTCTGGGGTGTAGGTGAATGGGGTTCCTGACTGGCAGACCACTGACAGCAAGCTATCCAACAGCAGATTCTATGAGGAATGGGGCTGCCTCCTCCCTACTGTCAGGGTCTGGTTTGAAGGCTGGACTCAGTGCTACCACGCTCCGCTCCAAGGGCGGGTTCCTGCCTGAAACCTCGCCCTCCAGGAGGTGGGGGGGGGGGGGGGGAGAGACAGCTGGGGGAGGGCTCAGCTGTTTCCAAGACGACCCCTTGCAGGACTGACTTCCTGCCGCTTGGTCGTGCTTCTGGTGGTGATGTTACACCCAGGGTTTTTGTATAAGTAGATATTTTATTGGTTTTTTACAGAGAGGAAGGGAGAGGAATAGAGAGTTAGAAACATCGATGAGAGAGAAACATCAATCAGCTGCCTCCTGCACACTCCCTACTGGGGATGTGCCAACAACCAAGGTACATGCCCTTGACCGGGATTGAACCTGGGACCATTGAGTCCGCAGGCTGACGCTCTATCCACTGAGCCAAACCGGTTAGGGCAGGATGGTTGTTTCTTGTGGGCAACCCTAGGGCAGGCTCAGAGGCTTGGCATCAGCCCCTGAGATCAGCACACCCGCCTTCCTCCCTGCCTCCTGTCATGCCAGTTGGTTTGATCCCCTTTGGAGGAACAGGTTAGAAGTCAACACTGAAGTTGTTTTGGTGAGAGACTTTGTAAGAGTTGGGGCTCAAACAGGAACTAAGTACAAGCTATAGTGGGCAGAGGGCGTTCTTTCCATTTCCTTAGGGACTCAGTTTCCCTGTGGCTCCCTGAGGGCTGGTGGTTTGGGGAACTTTGGATGCAAGTTCCCATGGACACTGATGGGTGGACAAAGGCAGGGGTGAGAGACCCCCTCGGGGGCTCTAGGAAAAGTGGCATTAAGAATATATTCATGTATGTCATTTTCCTGGCTTGCTTCCTTTGATCATGAAAGATGAGGTGCATTTCAGTCACGTTCCTGTAACTGTGGTTTATGTTCTTGTTGCCTTTTATTTTATTGTATGAAAATGCTGCAATGCATTTATCCAATCTATTGCTGATGCACAGTTGTGCTGCTTCTTGTTTTTCTGTTTTTTATTTTTGTTTTGTTTTTGCTGTTACAACCAATGCTGTGTATACATGGGCACCAAGATACGTATTTTATATTTAAGAGTTTCTCCAGAAGAGAAATTGCTGAAGTGCAAATGTATGCATCTTTAACATCCTGGGGCTTGGATCTGTATGCTCTTTATGATATTTGTATATGAAAAGATGTTTTTAATTTTACTGAGATCATACCAATCTTTCTCCTTTAGTGCTTTTTGCATCTTCTCTAAGAAACCCTTCTCTAACTTGAGATCAGAAGATGTTCTCTTTTCTTAGTTTCTAAAAACTATACCACACTATTTTAACTACTGTAGAGAAAGTCTGAAAATCAATTAGTGTTAATCCTCCAACTTTGTTCTTCTTTTTCAGTTTTTTTGGCCACTCTAAGTCCTTCCACATGAGTCTTAGAATCTGTTTGTCAATTTCTACCAGTTTGTCCAAAAAAACTGATGGGATTTAAATTGGTATTGCTTTGTACGTGGACATCAATTTGAGAAGAATTGTAACAATATTGAGTCTTCTAACTAATGAACATGGTATATGTCTCCATTTATTAAGAATTTCTTTACTTTTCAATGCTTGGTAAAGTTCCCGAAATCTTTCACATTTTTGCTAGTTTGCTGAGATTTTTAAATCATGAATGGATGCTGGATTCTGTCAAATGCTTTTCTTACATTTATCAATATGATTGTGTATTTCTTTATTTTTTAGTTTGTTAATGTGCTAAATTAAGTGATTTTCAAATGTTAAAGCAACTTGGCATTCCTAGGATAAGCCCAGCTTGGTCATGAGGTTTTATCTTTTTAATATATTATTGGATTTTATTTGTTACAATTTTGTTGAGAATGTTTGTATTCATGTCCCTGAGGGATATTGGTCTGTAGTTTCCCTGTAATATCTTTGTCTGGCTTTGGTGTCACGATAATGCTGGCTTCATAAAATGAGTTGGGAAATGTTCCCTCTTCTTCAGTTTTCTGAATGAATTTGTGTATAATGGATATTATTTCTTCCTTAAATGTTTGGTGGATTTCAACAATTATGCCCAAGGACCTGGAGGGTTTTGGGGGAGAGAAGGGTAGATTCAATTTCTTGAATAAATACGGAGCTATTTGGGTAATCTAATTCTTCTTAAATGAGTCTTGAGAGTTTTTATCTTTCAAAGAATTTGTTTCTTTCATCTAAATCATTGTATATATGAACAAAATAGTATTCATGATGCTCTTTCATTATCTTTCAATATCTGTAGGATGTTGGTGTTGAATCTCTCATTCCTGATATTGGTAATCTGTCTTTTCTCTTTTTTATCTGATCAGTCTGGCTGAGATTAATCAATTGTATTGATCTACTTGAAAATTATTTTGGATTAGTGATTGTTTCTATTGTCTTTCTGTTTTCTATTTCATTTATGTCTGCTCTGATCTTTATTATTTTCTTTCATCTTCTAACCCAAGTTTCATGCTTTCTTTTTTTTTCTAGATTGTTACGGTAGAACTGAGGTTATTAATTTGAGACCTTTATTCTTTTCAATACAGGTATTAGTGTTTGAAATTTCTCTCTAAGTATGGCTTTAACAGCACCCTGAAAATTTTAGTATGTTGTGTTTTCATTTTCATTCAACACAACTTTTAAATTTACCAACATTATTTTTAATTTGAGGTTATTTTCCAAAGCAATTTATCCAAATACTAAGAGCATAGCATGCTAACTAGGCTTTTCCTTTCAGTTGAACTGAATGTTACTACATACTGATTTGGGATTTCAGTGTAAGAACTCGGGTTGTTAAAATCACTGATGGTGCTGAAACCGGTTTGGCTCAGTGGATAGAGCGTCGGCCTGCAGACTGAAAGGACCCAGGTTCGATTCCGGTCAAGGGCATGTACCTGGGTTGCGGGCACATCCCTGGCGGCTGATCGATGTTTCTAACTCTCTATCTCTCTCCCTTCCTCTCTGCAAAAAATCAATAAAATATATTTTTTTTAAAAAAAATCACTGATGGAATGGACATGACCGTGCTCCCTACCTGCCTGGTGAGACGCTGAAGAGTTCGTACTCTGCCTCCAACAGGCGGCTGCACCAAACAACCTTCATTAGCCCCACAACAAAGCCAATGAGACCCAAAGGTTAATTTAATAATTCCTGTGAGATAAATTCATCTGGGAGCCGAGATGACTATAAATACACCGTACATTGGGTACTTAAAATTAGATCGGGGAAGGAAAGTGGAGTAAGACAATTCGTTTAACATTTTCTTTGGAGATAAAAGCCAGGAAGAGACTTTTTCATGGTTCAGTCCTTTCAGGCAATCTGTCTAAAAGATGATGAGATTACTTCAGGTAAACCTGAAAAGATGGGACCTGCTTCCCACTCCCGCTTTACCCTTTCCACCAGCACGGCGTAAGTAGCTCATTCTATCCTTATTATTTAACTTCTCTACTCTTACTTGCTTTAAAACTTCATACTCCAATTCCACTGGCCCGGCTGGACCTCACTTCTTAAACTCATTTTTGTGTTTCCTCGTTTGTTGCTAACAATTTCTTGGTTTAGCACAGCGGTTCTCAACCTGTGGGTCGCGACCTCTTTGGGGGTCAAACGACCCTTTCACAGGGGTCGCCTAAGACCATCGGAAAACACATATATAATTACATATTGTTTTTGTGATTAATCACTAGGCTTTAATTATGTTCAATTTGTAACAATGAAAATACATCCTGCATATCAGATATTTACATGACGATTCATAACAGTAGCCAAATTACAGTTATGAAGTAGCAACGAAAATAATTTTATGGTTGCGGGATCACCACAGCATGAGGAACTGTATTAAAGGGTCGAGGCATTAGGAAGGTTGAGAACCACTGGTTTAGCAGTTTCTACATATCTCCCCCCACTTTTCTTTTTAAACATAGTCACCTGATTTTTCCTGCTATTGTGACCTGACTCCTTGGTAATGCTGGACTTCAATTCATTCAATTACTTTAAAAGTTTTCCCACATGAATTTTTCCAATGCAAGCCTTTGGATTTCTATAATTTCAGAGAAAGGCTTCTTTGGGATGCTAGATACCCAAAATAATACCCAAACAACCTGCTGATAAGGCGATGCTGACCTTGATGAGGGAGGATGTTACCTCTAAGGAGTCTCAATAGTATCTCAAAGGGGAGTGGGCAAAGTTGGGATACTTATTCAGATTTTTGAAGTCTGGTCTAAAGTAAGTGTTTTGAAGTAGGAGGGGGCAGAGGGCGGAGCTCAATTAGAATTAGGGAAGAATCATGATATAACAGATTAGGATTTGGTAGATCCAGCAATGTAAAGAATTTGAGAATAGGGTTCAAAAATTCTGGGGGTGTAAACTGTCATTTTATGCTTTGTATTGAAGAGCTGGTGGGTCTTTTAGGAAGTATCTGAAATGAACAATAAAGTTATCTGCAATATTTATCTTCCTGGAGGAGTATACTAATGAAAGTGAACTAACATTAACATAGACAGTAAGATGTATAATATAGACAGTTTCAGTTCTCAGTCTGATTCTTATTAACAGAGAACCACACAATTTTTGTGGGAAAAAAAGATGCCTAATATACAAATATTTTGATAAATGTTGTATTTTGAATATATTGTATGTAAATACTATAAGATAAATATAAATCTATTTATAAATATTTATTAAAGGAATGAATGAATGAAAACTCCAGGTAGGGAGGAGGAGCTGACCAAGCAGCCTCAGAATTCTCCTGCCTTTTTGGATTCTAATATTTAATGTCTTTGTCACCATCATGCCCAGATTTTCCTGAGTATAGGTTAAAATGCCAGCCCAAGTTGGAACAAAATTAACCTTTCTTCTAAATTCCTTTGGCATAGCTAAGTTAGGCAAGCATCTTATAAATTATTGCTAGCTATTAAGAAAACACTGAGAGAAATGAACAATGAAATAACCCCACCATTCAAAAAAAAAATGGCATCTACAGTAACCAATGATATGTCCACTCACACCAATCAGTGCTAAGTAGCAGAACCATCCATTGACTTAAGGAAAATTCCATGGCCGCTTCTGCCAGGCAGCGCTGCTGATACACCTTTAATCATTGCTTAGCAGTGCACACACCCTGATTTTCTGAGATAACTCCCATAATAGTTCACATTGACCGGATGAAATGAAAGCTCCTCTGCTTGGCACTCAATACTCAAGTTTCCTTTTGCATATGACAAATAGGAAAAAAATGATGTCTGAGGCTTAGAATGCTTCAGTGACTCACTCGTGTCATAAATGGGAATTGAAGCTGAGAGAGCGCTGGCTTTGGAAGCAGGGAGACCTGGTTAGGATCTCAGTTCAGTCACACAATAGCTCTGTGGCCTTGCTCCAACTCCCTGACCTACATTTCTTCATTAGTAAAACGTGAGTGATGAAAAACCTCTTTCACGATGGCTTTGTGAGAGCTACGTGAGGTACCTTGCACCACACATTTACCCTGACTACCATTATTACATTAAACCATGTGAAATTGATATTTTTATATTTTAAAAAGCTGAATATTTGTAAATCTATATGGTTCAATCTTATGTTAGCTAGTAAGATGCAACGCTGGAATCCAGACTCAAGTCTTCTGGGGCCCAGCCCCTGCACTTCCATATGATACTGCCTTTTGTTTGCAATGAGACTGATTTTTAGTTGGATAGGTGCTGCCAACTGAATTATGAAGCAGCTTTAATACAGAAGATGTGTAAAGACAACAAATGGTGAGAGTTGAACAGGAAAGGAAGTTACAGAGTTGGTGCAAACATCTAGACTTTACAAATAAAATGGTTGTCCAGTTATTCTGCCTTTCATAAGAACAATGAGGTATATGTGTGAAAGATCTCGGCTATCCTTCTGTTCTTTTTAAATATATTTTTATTGGTTTTTAAAGGGAGAGGAAGGGAGAGGGAGAGAGAAACATCAATGAGAGTGAAACATCCATCAGCTGCCTCCTGCAAGCCCCCTACTGAGGATCAAGCCTGAAACCTGGGTATGTGCCCTGACTAGGAATCAAACTGGTGACCTCTGGGTACATGGGTCAATGCTCAACCACTGAGCCACACTGGCCAGGCCAGGCTATCCTTAAAGTCAATGTCATTGGTTAGGGATGCCATTGTGATGTTTAATTTTACGTGTTAACTTGACTGGGTCATGGGGTGCCAAGACATTTGCTCAAACGTTATCTGGGGTATGTCTGGGAGGGTGTTTGGGGGTAAATTTACATTTAAATTGGTAGACTGAATAAAGCAGATTGCCCTCCCCAATGTGGGTGGGCCTCATCCAATCAGTTGAAGGTCTGAAAAGAACAAAAAGGCAGAGTAAGAGGAATTTCACCTGCTTGACTGTTGGAGCTGAAACATCAGTCTTCTGCCCTCTAACTGGGACTTACACCACTGGCTCTCCTGGGTCTCCAGCTTGCTGACTGCAGACCTTGGAATTTCTATGTAGCCTCCATAAATCACACGAGCCAATTCCTTATAATAAATTTTCTCTTTCTCTCTTTCTCTCTCTCTCTCTCTCTCTCTCTCTCTCTCTTTCTCTCTCTCTCTCTCTCTCTCTCTCTCTCTCTCTCTCTCTCTCTATCCTATATAATAAAAGGTTAATATGCAAATTGACCCTAATAGCTGAACGGGAACGACTGGTCACTATGATGTGCACTGACCACCAGGGGGCAGACACTCAATGCAGGAGCTACCCCCTTGTGGTCAGTGCACTCCCACGGGGGGAGTTCCACTCAGCCACAAGCTGGGCAGTGCTAAGGATGTCCGACTGTGGCTTAGGCCTGCTCCCAGCGGGAAGCATGCCTAAGCCACAGTGGGACAAACCCCAAGGGCTCCCAGGCTACCAGAGGGATGTCTGCCAGCTTAGGCTCCATCCCCCAGGGAGCGGGCCTAAGCTGGCAGGTGGACATCCCCCGAGGAGTCCTGGACTGCAAGAGGGCGCAGGCCAGGCTGAGGAACCCCACCCCCCTCTCCCCTGGGTGCATGAATTTTCATGCACCAGGCCTCGTGTGTGTGTGTGTGTGTGTGTGTGTGTGTGTGTGTGTATCTTATTGGTTCTATATGACAAAGGTTATAGTTCTAAAAAAATAATAGTGCACTCTGGAGCTGCCATTCGTAAGTGTATCTCAAAGGCTTTCCAAAGATGTTGGCCATCACTTCGTAGGGTTAGATTTTTAAGGTTTGAGCATAGGAACCCCCTGATCTATCATTAGGCAGCCAGCTTTGTTCTGTCTGTGAAGGCATGACTCAAATTGAAAGGCTTTCTGTGGGTGAAGGGGAATGTGTCTCGGACTTCAGGGGGGCAGTGTATTGGACAGAGCTTGAGATCAGATGTCAGAAGATCTGCAATTGAATCCCAGCTCTGCTATTTACTGGCTGTAAGAAGTCATTTCTTTGAGCTTCAGCTTTTCCCCCTGTAAATCGAGCATAATAAGGATTAACTCAGGGTCCAGGAAAGATTTACGGAGACAATGTATGTGAACTGCTCATGGTAACTCAATTGTGTCTTATGAATATTAGCTGTCGGAATGCATTATTGTATGTTGAAAGGAGTATGACTTTGGGGGCTGTTTATTTAGGTTAGTTAATCTTTCTAAGCTTAAGGATCTTCATGTGCTAAAGATAAAAAGACAGAGAGAAAGGAAGAGACAACAACTGACTTTTTCAGGTTCCTGTGAGGATAGAAGGGCAAAATACATGAAAAGTCTCCAGGAAAAATCTTAGCAAAGCATCTGCATTATATATGTAATAAAAGTATAACTTTTTATTAAATTAACAAACCACTAGTCACTTTAATGTTATGCTATGTATATATTTTTAAATAAATGACAAAATCAAAGTACTTCCCACACTCAAATTCTATCAAGTGATACCCACACTCACCTCCCACTGTTAGCCATCACTACAGCTTCTTCCAGCTCACACAGCTTCTCATCCTGAATAACTTCTTGGCCCATCAAGAGCCTGTAACTGTGAAACACTAGGCCCCTGAGCTTGCATCACAAACACATCATTGAGATTTATAACTGAAAGGTATGTATTCTCTTTGCTACCTGGTACTCAAGACATCACATAGTTATGAACTTTCTGAAGATTTCATAGGAAGGGGAAACAGATTTCTGCTCTAAACACTTACTAGTAGATGAGCCAGAAAAAGAAATTCTAAACACATCACATTTTCACAACTCCCTTGCCATGGCCCGTCTCTATTTACAGATCTTTTAACCCCTCCTACTGAAGGTGTAGATTAGTGAAGGTCATACTCCTCAGCCTGGTTCAGGCCTTTGGGAGGTCATTTACTCCTTGACAATGAGATCAGAGGGGAATGAAGGCAGAAATAAAGTCATTCCATATTGGCTCCATCCTCTTTTTAGTTCTATATGGCCTTGGATAAGTTACTTAGTCCCTCTGAGCCTTAAAGACCTCACCTGTAAAGTGGCAATAATGCCCACCCACAGGGTGGATTAATGAAGTCGCGATGTAAATAGACAGCAAGAGAATTCCATACACTACCCTCTCCCCTTCATTTTAGAACATCTTTGCCTGGATACTCACTTTCAGGGTGGAGAGGATGATGCATACTTAGGACGGACAGTGACATCTATGTGGCGCTCCTTGGATAGGCCCCCGATCCAAGATGGGCCTTTGTGACTGCTCTTCTCTATGCACCTGAAATGCCTACCGGTATAAGTGTGGGGGTGCTGTATGGGGTCTCTGGAGTCAGACTACTTCACTACCTGTCCCCTTGCCATATACAACACGTAGCATATTGCCTTTCATACGAGTCATCTTAGTGGGGCCTCTGTTACATTCCCCAAGGTTCTACATTGCCCCTAGAGTAGGATGTTCTGTTCTCAAGGAACACTTAAGAGGGTAACATTTGTCCTCTTTCATCCACTCCCCACTTACTCTTTCCAAAAGGTGGTGGAGTGGCTTACTTGCTGATTTCAGGACTCTTCTTGAATTTGTGCACACTTGGAACATCCTTTCTGGATCTTCTCTCCCTGTGTGTCTCAGAGATAGAATCCCATCTTCAGGATTTTCCATTAGATCAATGACCAGCCTCTGAGAGGGAGACACCGTGGTCAAGGTTCCCATGGTGCTGGTGGGCACATTCAATCCCGGGGGTGGTGGGAGGGCATATTATGGTCTGCAAACTTCAAACCCTAGCCTCCAATTCAGCCTTTTCAAAACAAAGTTGGTATTTTGATTTTCATCTGTCCGGCTCTTGTGTCTACTGCTCAATATCTTCTCAACTCAGGAAAAGAAGAGCCGCCGCCCCCAATGGAACATGATTAATCCATGCTGACTAACACAGATTTTGATATTTTTCCTGAACATCAGATAGGTGTTTGTTTGTCGAGCAAGCTCTGATACTCTTAAAATAGAAGCTTTGCTATTCTCTTAATCTTTCTTAAAGGGTCACTCTCTTTAAAAAAATTTTTTTATAATGGACACTGAAGAGAGTTTTTGCAAATATTGGCTTTTGTTTCTGTCTCTTTAAAGTCAGTGTCCGAATATGTGGTCTTGGCATTGGCCATGCGGCAAGGTGATGCCTCTTCAATGCCAGAGTTAAATCAGAGCCAACTGGACACATGGCCCTGGACAGATTCATGCAGATGATTGATACCCATTCGTTGGGCAAGAGCAGCCCATAAACCTTCACCAGATAATGGCCCTTAAGGACACAGAGTTCTGAGAAAGATCGTATCACAGCTACCTGACAGTGAACCGTCTCATTTGCTGTCACCTGTGGTACTTTTAACCCTTCCATGCCTTGATTTCTCTTTCTACAAATTGGAGGAATAACAGTAATTATCCCCTAAGTTTGCTGTCAGGACTGCATAAACTAACACTTGTTAAGTGCTTGGAATAATGCCAGGTACAGAGTAACAGTTCTGGAGCCAGAATGCCTACCTCAGCCTGCCACCTACAACCTCTGTAGGTCTTGGTTCCCTCATCTATAAAACTGGTATAAAGATGGGCACTTCTTTGGGTAATTATGACACATAAGTGAGCTTATCTGTGTAGAGTTTGTGGCAAGAAGTAGCATAAATAAGATGGAAGTTTTTTGTTCGTTTTTTGTGTGTGTGTGTTTTTTTTTTTCACAAACAAAGAAGATGGGAGGAAGGCAGTCCAGGTCTGATATGGCAGCTGCACCATTTAAAGAATTCAGGCTCCTGCTACCCACTGCTTTATCCAGGCAATCTCAGGATTCCAACTAGCTGCTTGAGCTCCAGCCATCACATCCACATCCCAAGTAAGTAGTAGAAAGAAAGAAGGGGCAAAGAAAGGATGGTATAATCCTTTATGGCATGGAATTCTAACTTTTCTCTATAATTGTGCTTCCTATAATACTTGGTAGGGATTTTTCTGCATTAACAATCAGAACTAATCATAGAGTGTCAGAAAACATCCTCCTGCAACATTAAAGATTCACTGACAGGCTTACTTATCCAACTTGGAAGGTTACGTAAGCAATTGCCACATATGTAACGAGTTTCATGCATGTAGAGGCATCTTACAGTCTATAGGTTGATCGTGTATTTTTATTATCATTTACATTTTACGGAGGCTGCTCTCTGATCCTCTTACACCATTGGGGTGCAGAAACCCAATGAAGGATCTGAGAGAAAGCTTTGAATGCCTCCCTGGAAGAATACACATAAAAACATATACTTCGAATTGTGCAGTGAATTGTATTGCACTGAAAGTCTATTTCCTTCACAGAGACAACATTTTAAAAATGTACACTGCTTTACAACATATTCACTCTAATACATGTCCAAGCTTAACAAATTGCTTTAACAATGGGCTTTCCTTTTCTTGCAGCAACAACAACAGAAAGCTGCCAGCAGTTTCTGCACATGCTCCCAGAGACCTCTGCAAAGTCAGTGAGTTTCTCTGGAATGTGGTCCCATTTCTCCACAAAATCTGGTGATTCAAAGCCCTGATTCCGATGAAACTGATGACGCCTGCAGCAGCAGACAAAACTTCTTTCAGAGTTTTCGCAGAGCTCTTGCAATTTATAATGAAAGGTGGAGCCTCCTCAGAGAATAGAGGAGTCCCTCCCCCACCCCCAGGCACTCTCCACCCTGGTCTCCTGTTCTCTCCCATTTCAGCGGCAACTGTGTTTCCTGGGGACCTCCTAGTCCCTCTCTCTGCTTTAACCAGACAGACTTCCTTGCTTCTCCCACCCTCCCCTGCCCCCACCCCAAACACACCCAGATCAACTCTTACCACCCCCAAGGCCAACGCAGGACCCTCCTCACTTGCTGGGATGGGTCGCCCTCTCTGTCAATGAGCTGACCCTGCCCTCGCCTCCATCCTTAGCATCGCTTTCCTTTTCATCACGTGGCCAGGTGTTACATTGGCTTGTTTTTAGATATGTTTACTCTCTCTCTCTGCCTCCATAAAAGCAGCTTTCCATGGTCAGAGACTTTGTCCTGTCGATCTCTGTAACCCCCGAACCTAAAATAGTACCTATTGGTATTAAATATTTGTGGGATAAGTGAATGGATTTGTTGACTGAATACACTTCTTCCATAAAGAATGTGTGGGTGCTGTTATTCACGAGAATTTATGGAACAGCTGTGCTTAAAAGTGACAAAATGTTTATTTTTCTCTCTCTTTGGGTTTTGGACATTCCCCAGTATAAATGAAGAACGTTTATACAGACCCTTCCGTCAATATGAACCTCACCTTGCCAATAAACGTGAACAAATATTGACACACTGGAGCCTGCTCCCTTACAGTGAGTCCCCCGAGTCTGTAAGGCTTACCCAGCTCTTCCATAAAGGTGCCAAACTTGTCAATACACCATGCACTCTGCCTGTGCACTGAGATCTTGCCTTTCGGCAGATTTTCCCACCAAGGGCCTGGGTCTGACCATTGATCCTGATGAGACAGGAGTTGGCAGCCAGGATGTTGCCAGGCATCTCACCCAAGTCCATGCTGATGGGGAATGACACACTGCCGTGTGACCTGTTTAAAAACACCAGAACCTGTCTTAGCGATTCTGTAGGTTCATTAGCCTTCACCCGCTCTGCTGCCACCAAGCCAGGATCCCAGATAAATAAAGTGACCCCTCAATTTTACCAGTAACGTATTCCTAAATCAGAGGGCAGGAGACGTGTTTATTTGTTCTGCAAGGCCCATTCCCCCACACTGACGTATAGGCTCATCTCCCCTAAGTCCCTTCACTCAGAAAGGAGGAGCCGCAGGCACCAGAGGTTCTCAGCCATAGAGCCACCCCCCTGAGTGTGCCCCCACAGCTGGGAGGGGTGTCAATGGCTCCTAGAAATAAAGCATTCATGAATGCCTTGGGCACTGCATACAAAAGTGGCCTCCAAGTTAACTCCCTTCAAAGGCCGTCCTCACTCACCTGGGTCCTCTTAAGCTTGCTTGGCTGGAAGAAAAGGGGGTGGGGGACCCCTGTGGGTGGGAAGTGGGTGGAAGCACGCAGATGCTCACATTTTTGTGCGCACTGTGCGGATGCTGTTATCCACAAGAATTTATGGAACAGCTGTGCTAAAAAGTGACAAAATGTTTTTTTCTCTCTCTTTGGATGTTGGCCATCCCCCAGCCAATATCAATGAAGAAGGTTCATATTGACCCTTCTCTCCATCTGAACCTCACCTTGCAAACGAACGTGAATACCTATTGACACACAGGAGCCTGCTCCCTGGTAGTTCTCCGAGTCTGTAAGGCTTACCCAGCTCCATGGCAGTGGCTCAGGCCGCTCTGACCTCTTCCTACGGCTCTTTCTCTTTTGCCTGTTGCCTCTCCCTGCTTCCCGCCTCTCCACTGGATCTATGTCAGGTGTTCTTACTCCAAAATTGTGACTGCTTCGCCAGAGTTGTGGAAGGATGGAGTGGGCCGAGGTGGCATGATAGGAAGTGGACAGAGGTCCCATTTGCTGGCCTGGTAGGAAGGCTTACCCCGTGGTTTCTCCTGAAGCTGGCATCATGTCCCTTGTGTGTGGCTGTCATCGTGTTCCTGCTACCTGAGAATGTTACCTGGCCAGGGCCTGGGCCCAGAGCAGGTCTGCATCAGGCCAGCCAGCCAGTAGTGTGTGGGTCCTTGACTTCATGCCAGAAAGATTTCACAGTATGAGTCCAAGTGATTTTGAGGGTATGTTTACTAAAGCTGAGAGAACCTAGGTGGGGCTGCTTCGGTTTCCTAGAAACATTATAGGGAAGAAGTGAGCCACACTGGGCTCACTGGGAAGTCAGAGAAAAAGGAGGCATTGGAGACAGGTTCCGGGAGTTAGGCTGGGATGAGCTGCCACTGCCAGGTGCTCTTCTGGTTGTAAGTCTCATGGGAGCCCTTAGAGTAGAAGAAAGAAAGCAGAGATACAGGGTGTGGGTGTGCTCTAGGAGAGAGCACTTCAGGTCCTTTATCTTGAAACTTTTTTAAAAATATATATATTTTATTGATTTTTTACAGAGAGGAAGGGAGAGGGATAGAGAGTTAGAAACATGGATCAGAGAGAAACATCGATCAGCTGCCTCCTGCACACCCCCCACTGGGGATGTGCCTGCAACCCAGGTACATGCCCTTGACCGGAATCGAACCTGGGACTCTTCAGTCCCCAGGCCGACACTCTATCCAGTGAGCCAAACCGGCTAGGGCTATCTTGAAACTTTTTATCTTCAGCTGGCGATAATTCTGCAGGAGGTCTTAAGGGAGGGTCTTAACAGAATATTCATTAGCTTTCCAGATGTGTCCATGGATATGTTGATTAATCAAAATGTGCATATAGAGGGGTCAGGGTTATCTTTTTATTAGTTTGATTTTCAAAGAATGTTATCAAAGAGGGACCAGGACTAAGGCCAGTCTGCCCCCAAGTGTCCTTGGTTAGGGAAGATAAAACTTTGTGATTCATTAGCTGACTGTACTAGTAAATTATTCAAATTGTTTGGTCTTGTTTAATTAATTTTGTCAGTTTCCCTTATTCTACTTGTCAAGGAATTTCCATAGCTTCTTTCTATTCTGCCCCATAACCTTTGTATATTTGTTTCTAACAGCTTTAATAGTCATATAACATACTATAATAGTCACCCTATTAAAGTATACAATTTGGGGCTTTTTCATATAGTTACAGTTATATCAGATTTCACAGGACCTTGAATGCCAGGCTAAGGAGTTTAAGTTTTATCCTAGAGAGATTGGAGAGTTAATAGTTAATTATAAAATGTGTTTATTAATCAAATATGACAAACAGTATTCTTCATTTCCTTTGGCTTCTTCCTAACTTTATGTTACAAGTTGTTTTTTATGCTTATAATCATATCATATTTATGATGTTTTTTTCTCTACTTTCTCATATTTTTCTCAATTTCTTCTCACATTTTGTTCTCTACTTTCACCTTAGTATTTTTTCATATACCCTTCTCTATGTCTATACAGTTTTATATTTTATGGCTATATGTTATCTACACTTTCCTCACCCTAGTCCCAGCCCCATACCTATAGTGTGTATGTGTGTGTGTGTGTGTGTGTGTGTGTGCGCGCACATTTCCTCTAAAATTATTTAATCAAGATATTACTGCTTTCATTATGGGGTTACGTACATTAAGATGTTTATTGTTCTTGATATTAAGTACTAGAATATTTCTCAGGAGGATTCTATTGAAGGGTTTTTAAAGCATAATTTTGATATGTGCACAATGACATTTTTAAAAGGTTATGGAGGCAATGAGGCAGTTAGGAGATTAACATAATAGTATGTCCCAACTATGGTCCTATTTTTACTTTAGAAATTCCACAGATCTGGCTTCTCACATTTGGGGAACTGGGTCAGAATATTCCATTTTTAGACAGTTACACCTTTATGCAATCAGCTTCTATGCTCAGTCATCATCAAAACAGCAACAAAGCCCCCCATATTGAGACCGTGTCCCTAACCGTTGACCCCTCTGTGTCTATCAACCTGGTCACTCAAGGTGGATCATTTTCTAAAAAGACTAGATCTTTGGACAACAGCCTCTATGTCACCATCTTACGAAGAGAGGTGGGCTACTGCTCTTTTACCCACAAACCAAGTTCCAAAATTTTAGGGTTAAATTAAAATTCTATTCTTTGGGGGGACAAATAACAACAGAATTTGCCTACTAAGGGGAGTTTTTATAAAAATCAAATGGAAAAATATCTGGGCAGGTCTGTTGTGTATAAAATTTTCCTAGGGGGCACTTTTCAGAAATCACTACATGGAAAATCACCAGAATGGAGTTTAGAGGTCTGGTCCCTGAGTCATTAGCAGGCAGATGGAGTTCTCAATCTTGCGTGGTTAGTGGAAAGATTGGAGGGTGATGGAGCAGAAAGAGCAGGTTCAGGGTAGGACAGAGCATTATGGACAGCGATGATTGGAAATAAGCCAAAATTGTCTTTAAAGCTCTTCCAGCAACTTTCCTTTGGTTACCTTTGGAAAATAATGTGTCTTCTTGAGGCAGAATAGAAAGGAGTCTTACCTGCCAATTAGGGCTGGCCGGTTTATTATTTAGCACCCACTGATTTGAAGTCCGTGGAGCTACAACCTTAAAGCTAACTTTTCTTTTGTGGCTTTCTGCCCATTCTCTCTTCTCAAGTTTTACTAAGTTACCAGATTGAAACTTGCTGCGTGGATAAGGTCTCACTTTCTAAAGATTGAATAGCTTCTGTGTGTTCAGGATCAAGCTCACCAATGCTTGCTGACCTGGCTGAACCAAACCCACACACAGCTCACACCTAGGGTGGGGGTGCCAAGACAGCCCGGGGGGCTACACACAGGCCGGGCAAACCCAAGTGTCCAGAAAGTGTTCTGCAACAAGATTGCAAGGCGTTTCTCTTAGAGGCACCTTCCTAAGAGCAAAGTGGCTAATATATGATTCGTACAAATTATGGGCCCGACATTTGTCAAATTTTCGAAGAGCAAGATACTGGGCTTGGACAACGGGCAAACCTAGTCTCCGGGCTCTTAACAAAACAAACAAACACTCCTTCCCAGGCTGCTTATTCGTAAGCTGTCTCTTACTTTTGCTAAAGCATTCGCGTTTCCCAGCGCCAACGCCACAGCGATGGGCGAGGTCTCCCAAGCCACGTGGGGAGAAGGCCAGCATCCGAGCACTAACAACCCGGCCCCGCTAGGACCCGGCGGAAGCAGCGTCTCGGCGGCGCTGGGAATGAGCTCGCGGGCCAGCCAATCAGAAGCCGCGTCTGCGGAGCGGGCTGCCGCCCAGATCCCCCCACTGACCGCCCGGGGCACCGGTTATTTAAAGGCGCGCCGGCTCCAGGCTGTCTCGGTCCGGGGGCCTGGTCTGCGCAGCGCGTCGACATGGCGAACCACATCGTGCTCTCCAACGGCGCCAAGATGCCCCTCGTGGGGCTGGGCACTTGGAAGGTCGGTGCGGAGGGGGCGCGTCCCGCGGCTCTTTGCGGGCTCCGCGCCGCCTGGGCGGGAGGGACCTGGAGTGACCCTTAGCGGTCCCGGCCCTGGACGCCTGGCCTCCGAGGCGCCACTCGGGCTTGCCCGGCCCTCCGGCGGCTCCAGTCGCCCCGTGGGCCCCGAGGTGGGCCGGGCAGGCGGGCCGGGCGCTGGCTCCTGGGTCGGGCCGGGGGCTTGCGTGAGGGGCTTGGGGGCGGCCCGCGGAAGGCCGGCTCTGTGCACGCTCGGTGGGTCTGGCTCCCCGGCCGCGCCTTGAGTCCGATCCCAGCTGGAAAGGTCACTAAAAGGAAAGGGGAAGGGGGCTTCCCGAGTTCCTGCCGCCTGGCCCCGGGGATGGACCACGGGAGGTGGATCCGAAAGAGATGGGGCGAGTGGGGGAGGGGGGGGTTGGGGGGGGGGACGGCTGCTAAGGCACTTGTTGCGCCGCCTCCTTGTTTGTCTTATAAATAGTTTGGCCTTAATCGTTTCCGATTTTCTCTCCGGAATAAGCATCTCAAGGTAAGCGCGCCCGGAGACTGCAGATAATTACATTAGGGGGCGAGGGTTTGCCCAGGACGCATCCACTTCCTCGTCCCCAGACGCGCAGCTGAACCCCTGTGTCCCCGAGTGGCACCTGGGGGTGTCCTGGGAACCCCGCGGGGAATCTGGGCGGAAAACTGTTGGCATCAGCATTGAATGAAGCTGGCCCCGGAAACCTGACCCCCACCGAAATCTCGCACGCTCGGCGTCCCTAAGAAATGGTCAGGAATAAAACGGATAGCCTGGTTATCTGAAAATTAGGGGGCGTGGAAAGTGGTATTAATGGGGCAAAACCCAGTATTTTTTAAGCCGCTTAAGAGGCAGCTTTAGGTATCATACATAACATTCCACAGCCATGACCCCGGGGTTTCCCACCAACTTTGACTGTGGGCCTGGGCGCTGGATGTTTGCACACAGACAAGGGAAGAAAAGGCTGGATTGAGGTGCACCCCTGCGGTGGTGTGGACTACCCTAAAACCCGCAGGTGAAAATTAGTAAATATAAGGTAAGAAAGGGGTTCTAGACTTGCCTCACACAGACGATGTTTCCTGGCCAAAGTGATCAGATCAGAATATTAGTAATCCTGTGTTTCCTTCCAAAAGACCAGCGGTGGCTCCAAGGGTGTAATTGAATTATGACCATGATACTGAGTTAAATTTCCACCTGTTGCAGATTATTCTCTCAAAAAGGGTTTGAAATTGTGCTTTCCTGACCTACAAGATAACCTCAGGTGTACCAGATCCAAGCATATAAATGTAACCCTCATCTGTCCGTCAGTCCCTCTGTCCTCCAGCAGCTCCTGGCTCAGATCCCAGCACAGTGACCCCCACAGGATGAAATGTCCTCTTGGTGCCAACTTAAGGGCAAAGATTGGCTCTCACGGGCCTGGCTTGGGTGGTCGTGTCTCTGTCCCTGTACCAGTCACTGGCAGGTAACAATGTGTGACTAGGCCAGGCTTGAGAAATGTGCCCACCCCTCTCCCAGGGTTGGGGCTACACGGTGCTGGGCTGGCACATTACAGGGCTCTGCAGAGAAAACCAGGGTCCCATTAAGCCTGAAGAAAGTTAAATGCATGCTGGGCAGTTTCTCCCACCTGGGTCCCTCACTTGGCCTCGCTCTTGGGAAGGGGTGTGCTCTGCTGACACTTCTCACGTCAGCATCAGCTGTGCCCAGGATGCCACAGAGAGGCTGTGGTAATTACGGTCTTCTGCTCTGCTCTCCTCTGTTCCTTGAGCCGTGGAGGTTGGGCAAGGCTGCAGGTGCAGCTGCTTACGCCCTCCAGGGAAAGAGGAGGTTGCCAGGTCATCTGAAGGTGTTCCTTGATCTCACACCGGAGGCTAGCATCGCCACCTGCCTCCCTGCTCCTCCGTGGTGGAAAGCAAGCTCAGGGTGCTAACAGGCTCAGGTCACGCTCTATTGCCATGGCTCTGTTCCCCCCCTCGCCTGTTCACAACAGCTGATAAGCAGCAGATGTCTGCAGCTGCGATGGCCCCAGCCATCGAGTTTCTTTTTCATTGTCTACCCTGCTCTCCAGAGGCCCTCTCCAGAGGAATGTCCTCGATTCTTTCAACAGTCTGTTGCACCCGCTTATTTTTCACCTCTTTGGTCTGAGCAGGAGATGGAGTAAGTGTCTATGCAGTCGATCTGGGTGAAGCTTAATGGCGATGCGGGCACCTCTCTTCCTCCTCCTCAACAGCCAGGCTCCCCACACCTGTCCTGGTCACTCAGATGGTTTGGGCACAGCCAGCCATTCAGCTTCTTTGCAGCTGTGACCACAAACCGTGTGGTGATCTTCTGAGATTCGGACAGCGTGAGAATTGATGCCCAGGCCTTTGAATCTGTATCAGTAATGTTCTTGACTCTATGACAGTCTCCCAGAACTGTTTCCAAACAAGAGATTGCCAGTATCTGAATCCAGGCATCAAAAAGAGAAAGCACAGGAATTTACTGAACTCTGAAACCAAATGGGAATTGGGTAAACATTTATAACAATTTTTTAAAAATACTTTGAGCTATTCAAAGGAAATGGTATCCTTTATTGTCTTGGGAACCCCATAGATCCAGACCGTGGAGGGCGGGGGGGGCGGGGTTATACAGTGGTTTGTAAATCAACTGATGTGAAGAAACAGGAGTGGATGTCTTTGCACATCTTTTTAAGATGATCGATGCTGCTGTTAAATTATCCTAAAATGAAGCCATGTGGCATTTCAGGTTCCGTCTGAAAGCAAATGGTTCGGAGTCTGCTTCCGAAACTGGCCCGGCCTTCCAGTGCTGGCCTTCCAGGAACAGGCGCTTCCGTGAGGAGCGGTCGGCTCACACTGCCCTCCTCCCTGGGTTGTGTGCAAACTGTGTCTTCTGTTTCATTTTGGATTTTCACTCCGTGCTTTCCATTTCCTTTCCTTTCAGTCCTCTCCGGGCAGAGTGGCGGAGGCTGTGAAGGTGGCCATTGACGTTGGGTACCGCCACATCGACTGTGCCCACGTGTACCAGAACGAGAACGAGGTGGGGATGGCCCTTCAGGAGAAGATCAAGGGGCAGGTGGTGAAGCGTGAGGACCTCTTCATCGTCAGCAAGGTGCTGCTCTTGGGAGCCTGGGGGATGGGGTTCTCGTTCATGTCATCCGTTGGTGGCATCGGAGCCTCTTAATGCAGCTACAGTTATCACTGGGTACACAGTTCTTCCAGGGAGAACATTAGACTCGAAGCCATAGAGGGCTCCAGAGCTCGCCCGTCCATGGCTGTCTTGGATGGTCATTCCACTGGACCCGTTGGTTAGAGCCCCTTGCCGATGAGGCTGAGGCCGTGGGTTGGTGCTTTCTTTCCAGGGACTTATCTTTAAGGACGGGACTTGGTTCCCATCTACAAACTAGATCTCCACTGCTGGCCACCACCTGGGGGTGAGGCTGGCTCTGAGAGACCAGCTTTGTAGGAACCTAGCCCTGAGAACTCATGTGTCGAGCCCAGGGCTGGTGCCGAGCTGTCCATTCTGTTTTATGCCTTGAGTTTGGTCCTTCTGGGAGGTATCCTGACCTGATTATCCTGCCTTCCTTTGGGAAGTTAGCACCCACACTGGGAAGTGGAGCCTCCTCTGCCACCATGTGTAGCATCACGTGACATGGATGGGTTATGGTGACAGGAGAGAGAATCATCTGGCTTCAAGCCATCTGGCTCCAGCCAGGACGCAGCTTCCTGTGTGGAGTGATAGGCTGTGTTCTCTCGCTGGCTTCAGCTGTGGTCCACGTACCATGAGAAGAACCTGGTGAAAGGAGCCTGCAAGAAGACGCTCAGCGACCTGAAGCTGGACTACCTGGACCTCTACCTTATCCACTGGCCCATCAGTTTCAAGGTAAGGGCACGGCTCAGGTGTAGCCTGTGGCGGGGGGGGGGGGGGGGGGGGCCTCCTTTATTAGCAGGTGGAGTGGGACGCATGCTGTGTGTGTGGTTACTGCTCCAGGGGCAGGCCTCAGGCCAGCAGCAGACATCACCTGGGAGCTCGTTAGAAATCAGTCTCGGGCCCCACCCAAGGCTTCTGCATCCAAACCCCAGTGACTGAGCTGCATATTATAGAGTTTGAGGAGCCCTGCCCTGGGTTGGCGGGTGATTGTGTGGTTTACAACCTTGTAACAACCAACATGACTCGGGACGTTCCTGCACACAGCTTGGGTGCCACCCGCTATCCCTGCCCTGCCCAGAGGCATGCGTGCACGTATACATTCATACCCTGCTCCTGTGTATGTGCATATTCCTACATTCCACACACATGCCACACCCTGTGGAGGCTTGGTGAATATTTATCAGCACTAACTCTGTACAGAAGGAGTCTAGCGTTATTATGCCCTTTGCCTTCATTCCAGCTACAGGCTCAGTTTTCTGCTCTGTCAGCCAGATGGAAAGTGTGGTGTTTACCCTATAGATCTATTTTATTGCACTGTGGGGTATCCAGGCCTGACTTTCATTGTTTGTGTTTCATGATAAGCCAGTGAGGCTTGGCAAGGCGACGCTTCATTAGTCTGGTGATCCAGCCAGCAGGTGGACCCTGCGAGTTCTGGTCTGAGTCTTCCCTTCACTCCCTCCATCCACACACTCTAGTCCAGCCGTGGGCAAACTACGGCCCGCGGGCCAGAACCGGCCTGTTTGAAATGAATAAAACTAAAAAAAAAAGGCCGTACCCTTTTATGTAATGATGTTTTCTTTGAATTTATATTAGTTCACACAAACACTCCATCCATGCTTTTGTTCCGGCCCTCCGGTCCAGTTTAAGAACCCATTGTGGCCCTCGAGTCAAAAAGTTTGCCCACCCCTGCTCTAGTCCATGGCAAGGTTCCTTTCTCTGACCGAGAATTAGCCATTTCCATCTAACTGTCAGCTCCAGCCCATTTGATAAACAGGAGTTGTCTGCCTATTTCTTTTTCACACGGACAGATTTGCCCTTGACTACCTTCTAAACACTTAGCCAGCTCTCGTAGTGTAGAATATTTTTAGAACTTTGCTTTCAAAGATGTCACTGCATGTCAGTGAAGGGCTGTTACTGATTGTCTGCGTTTGATTGTCGTGACAGCCCGGGAATGAATTTTTCCCGTTGGATGCGAAAGGCAACGTGATTCCCTCTGACGCCGATTTTGTGGACACATGGGAGGTAAGGCTGTCCCTGCTTTGGCTTTCTTCTTCAGTGCTGGCTTCCTGCTGTCCTTGTGAGTAGACGGGTGTGAGTTCTGCCACTTCTTCTGCCTCTATTTTTGCTCTTCCTGCATCATTGAAGCCAGCCTGGCTCCTGTCTTGCTGTCTCTTGGCTTCTCCAAGGTCTGACACTGGCACTGAGTAGTAAGGGCAGGGCTGGTGTAAAAGATGCCTCTGACCCTGGCCTTCGGAGCACATGTCAGACCTTCTTTTGTCTTCAGGCCATGGAAGAGCTGGTGGACGAGGGCCTGGTGAAATCTATTGGGATCTCCAACTTCAACCATCTCCAGATCGAGAAGCTCTTAAACAAACCTGGCTTAAAGCATAAGCCGGTGGTTAACCAGGTCAGCATCCAGCAGGGAGCTGGTCGGGGCATGGAGGCTCGGAGCCCTCTGATTCTGGCGGTCACTGCTGTTCATGTCACCAGGGAGCGGCCGGGAGGCAAGCTCCTGGGCACTGGCACAGTCCTCACTGACGATTCAGAATGGCAGTGGCACATCGGGGGTGAAACTTATAGGAGAGAAGGGTTGAGCCTGGCTTGTGATGGCTCCGGGTCTCACAGATGAGCAGCCTGCAGACACTGAGGTCCTCAGACCTGTCACAGCTCATAAGTGGCCAAAGCCAGAGAAACCCTAGGGCCACGGCCACAGTGCGCCAGGAACAAGGTTAGTGCTGCTAATGTCGAGGACACTCGCTGGGAAGCGTAGACGTGGTTGGGGCTTATCTGGGAGATAGGACGTTGGTTACACAATTTCCTATTGGATGAGGTAGGACTTGGCATGGGTACCTTCCTGAGTGTGCCATCGCCGGTGCCCAGGCCTGCATCTGCCTCCTGCTTGCACTTGCAGATCGAGTGCCACCCGTACCTCACTCAGGAGAAGCTGATCCAGTATTGCCAGTCCAAAGGCATTGTGGTGACGGCCTACAGCCCCCTCGGCTCTCCCGACAGGCCCTGGTGAGTCCCCATGGGACCATGTTTTCCTGTCCGTTGGTGAACATTAGAAATGGCTAAAGAGAAGCATTCAGCACCAAGGAAACGGCTCGAGCTGATGTGCAAACCTTCCCAGGAGCCTTTGCTGGGTTTCCTGGTTGGCCTTTCAGGTAGCAAGAGGCCTGCTCTCTTTCCAGAGGGTTGGGAGTTTGTAACTAAGCTTTGAATCGGGAGGGCACTAGCGGGCCGCCCTCTGAGGCTGACGGGAGTCAGAGTTGGGGTGCCGGCTGCCTTGAGTGGCGGCGCCAACAGTTGCTCACACGGGTCACCTTTCTGTCTCCAGGGCCAAGCCCGAGGACCCTTCCCTGCTGGATGACCCCAGGATCAAAGCCATAGCTGACAAGTACAATAAGACCACAGCCCAGGTACCGCCGTGTCCAGGCGCTCGTGACTGTTCCCAGAACTTCTGCATATCTGGTGGCCCCTGTGGGCCGGAGGAGAGGTGGCCGGGCCCAGTCAGGCCCTCCTGAGAGTGTGGCTTGGGGTTCTGGAGTGTGTAGTAGACAGGGACCAACTGGGAGTGAGAAGACGCCGGGTGGTCTGGGAATAATGGTGCCTGCCCGCTACCTTCCCAGGCTGCCACGGGGCCAGCAGCTGCTACTGTAGGTGAAGGCACATCTGTACTCCTAAAGCAGCTTGTTATCAGCTGCACAGGAAACGTCTCCTCCCACTGGGAGCAGCAGCTCCTGATCCGTGAGCTGTCAGTCTCCTGTAGGTGGGATGCCTGGGAGACACGGGAGCGCGAGGCGTGGTGGCTGAGAGCAGGGCTCGGGTCGGATCTTGAGGGCACCCTCCTTGCTGCTGGGTGAGACCCCAGCATCTCTGTGCCTTGGTTTTATCACTCGAAGTTCTGGGATGTCCCCTTCCGGGTGTGGATGCATAAGATTAAGTGAGATGATGACAGAGTTCTTGGTGAACATACGCACACACTTGGCACATCTGTTTGCAGGTGCTGATCCGGTTCCCCATGCAGAGGAATTTGGTCGTGATCCCCAAGTCTGTGACCCCTGAACGCATCACCGAGAACTTTCAGGTAAGGCCCAGCTGGTGGCCCTGGTTTTCCTCACTGGAGAGGGGGAGGACTCTTCATGGGGTCTCAGCCTGTCCCTGGAGTGTGGATGGGACCCCACCCTCTGGCAGTCTCGGTGGGAGCCAGCCTCTGTAGCTGCAGTGAACACACCTGGGACAGGGGCTCCTCCTGGGCGGAGGCACCGCTCTGGGGTGGGCCCCGTGCCTCAGTTGGCCCTCTGCACTTGCACACTCCTGTGCTGAAGCTCCTCAGTGACTCAGTGTTGCTCTGAGACATGTTTGTGAGTAACACTGGGGTTGCATCAGGGCTTCATTAGTTGCCTCAGTTTCCCCATCTGCTAAGTAATACCTATTTCAAGAACTGTCATAAAGATTAAATAAGATACGTTAGAGGCTTCACACACAATGTTTGGTACGCGAGTAAACGCTCAGGAAACGCTGCTGTGCCGAGGGTGAGCCCCTGGTCTGCAAGGAGCCTACAGGCCAGTCCTGCCCCCCTTCTGCCAGTCCTGCCCCCCCTCTGCCAGTCCTGTCCCCCCCTCTCTCAATCCTGCCCCCCTCTCTCAATCCTGCCCTCCTTTGCCAGTCTTGCTCACCCTCTGCCAGTCCTGCCCCCCTCTGCCAATCCTGCCCACCCTCTGCCAGTCCTACCCATTCTATGCCAAGACCCCATCTCACAGTGGACTGAGCAGCATGGCTGGCACCAGGGCATCAGGAGTGGTCTCTGTGGGCCCTGGGAGCATCCCCAGAGCAGATCAGCCTGGCGTCAGCCCTCCCTGCCTCTCACACTGGTGCTGGGTCTGGGGGTGAAGCACTGCTCCAGCGGGGCCTGGTGCCCTGAGCCTCTGCGCTCGCTGAGCAGAGCAGCTCCGCTAGGGCCACGCGGCCTCATCTGAGCTTTGGTTTCCAGCAGCTGTTTCCACTGCGATCAGCTGACTCTGCCTGTTCACTGGCCACAGGCTCTGGCGGGACCTGTGCCCTAGGTCCCCTGGGAGACGGGGGCGAGGCCTGTGGAGGGGAGGGTGGTGGTTGTGTCGTAGGGGAGCGTTTCTTCTCACTTCAGATGTTCTGACTGTTCGAGATAGAATGGCAAAACAGTGACCACTGTGGGAAACACATACCATATAGAAATGGATGCTTTGTTTCGTGTTGTATATTTTCAAGGTGTTAGAAAAGAAATATTTTGAACTGACAAATCTCATAGTGCTGACATTTTGCTTGCTGTGTAGTCCTTGCACATTTTGCACAGTTGTAATCACAGAGTCTGCAGCAGACTTCTCGCATGTTCTGTGATCATCCAACGCTGAGGGCCTCCTGGCATGTACCTGGCCCTCCCAGTCTCACCGGTGCTGCTTAGGGCCTGCCTGCTGGCCTCCGTGCTGGCCACGTCTCCCCTGCGGACCGTGGTCTTTATGCAGATGGTTCTTCTGATGCACCTCTCGCTCTCTGTCAAACCTGATTTGGCCTCGCAGGCCTGCCTCAGACCCTCCGGCCACAGCCTGGTTCCTCGATTCCTCTGGCCTCCCCAGCACTGTGTGTAGTGCCTCTTGTACCGGGTGCGGTGAATTTCTCCTGCTGTTACAGCTGTTGTGTTTCCTTTGTAAACGAGGCAGACACACCTTCCCATCATTGTACCCCCCGGTGCCGAGCACAGCAGAAATGCTAGGGAGGGTCTTGAAATGAACTAAGTGGAGGCCCTGGAAGGGAAGGGCTGTTTTCGATGTTTCATGAACTCCCAGCTGAACTGCGTGCCTTCTCTGAATATGCCGACAGCTTTCTCCAAGTTCAGTCTCCGTCTCCCCTCACCACCCAGGGCAGCGTCTCATCAGCGGCCTGCACAGCGCTGCTGCGGTCTTGGGTTGAGCTTTACTCGCAGAGCTTACTGGATGTTTTCTCTTCCAGGTCTTTGACTTTGAGCTGAGCAGCGAGGATATGGCCACCTTACTGAGCTACAACAGGAACTGGAGGGTCTGTGCCTTGGTGAGGTGAGTGGGTCCCGGGCAGACCAGACTGCAGAATGGAAGCGTAGCTCCCGGCAGCCGTAGCGTCCACATCCTGTCACCGTCACGGCCTCATTTGGTGCATTTCCTTGCGTTCTGCATGTGCAGCTGGAAACGTTAGCCCTGTGTCAGCCACGGGAAGATGCTGGGCCTCTGCTTTAGTGTCTTCTCGTCCCGGCCCAGGTGCACTGTTGCCTGACCCGCAGTCACTGCACGTTCTGGCATTGCATTTCCAACTCTTACTGTCAGTGGAAACCAGAGGGGCCCAGGGGGTTCCTGCCCCACCTTTGTGGAAGAATTTGCCTGCGGCCCTATGTGATCATGACGTTAATAAAGGGGTGTAGAGGAAGATCGTGGTGCTGGGGCCCGAGATCATCCCAGCTCCGGCACGGATGGGCCACTTGGCTCTGAGATGGTCACTGGACCCTCTGCCTGGCAGTCGCCTGCGGGCCTCCAGCCACACATCCGCTGGTCCTTGTATTCCCTGATTCCTCTGAGGAGGTGACGGGGGAGGCTGTTCATTTCCTTCTCCTGCCTGTACAATAACTAAAGTTAGAACTTGTTTTCTTTCAAGAAGAACCGTCCCATTTTCCATGGGAGTCTAAGCGCCTCCTCTCGCTATCTCACTGACCTCTCTGCCGGTTCCTCTCTGTCTCCTTACTAGTTAGTTGCTCTCCTACACAAAATGTGAACATTCCCTGAGCCAGGTGGGTGGCTAGCTGTCCAGTGCAGGTCTGCCCCCTGGTGGCTTTCGCCACCCTGGGCAGATGTCCCCTGGTGTGCATCTTGGTTGATAACTCTCCTGTCCAGGTGTGAACACGCTTGAGGTCTCACCCTGGCCTCAGACTCAGAACAGGCCACAGAGGTTACCACTGGCAGCCCCCAACCAGGGCCCTTTTTGGTGTCCCTGTGTGTGTGAATGCTGTTTAATCTTTAGACATTGAAACCATCTTTGGATCTAGTGGGTAAGGGAGAGAAGTGAACCTTTCGCCAGTTTACACCTGTCTGCTTTCAGAACGTCCCTGCTATCCATTCCGTTCCCATCCACTGCTGCCCCCGTAGGGAATCTCTCGGGGCCGATAGGCCACAGTGGTTTTCTATCTGTTTCTTTACACTTAGACTTCCTCCACTCTCTGGTGCTGTTCTAGACTCCACTATTAGATTAGTCCTTGGGCTCCTGATGGTTCGTGGGGGTGTTTGGGGTCTGAGTGGGTTGGGAGAGGCTGTCCCCAACATGCCCAGGGCACCCAGGGAGCTCTTTCTAACACTACATATTACCTCTGGTGATTATTGTCGTTCTTTGCCTCCGTTGCTAATGGCGGTGTTTATACCTCAGGTTTGATGGGATACAATAAAAAGCAGATCACGGGGAACTTTTGAATGGTTCTGAGTATTTAAGTAAGAGTTATATGCCCCACGCGGGTACACCCTGGGCCTTTCATGCTCTGCCCAGCCAGTCTTCCCAGTGTTTGTTGCTGTTACGTTCCCAACACAAGCCTTTGGCCCTGCCGGATGGGACTGGACTGGCAAACACGCCCGCAGCTCTCCATCCCCAGGTTGATGCCCTGCCTCCCTCCCAGTTCCTTTTATCAAATCCTCAGCTGCTCACTGGGCTCCTGAGGGATGGAGCATTTCTGTCTCCCTGTACTCGGAGCACATCTCTTATGTTGTCATCACCCTCTTAATGTCTGAGACAAGGTGCTCTCTTGTCCTGCCCATTGGATGGAATTATGAAGAAGCAGGAATTGCGTCTTGCTGCCCTGAACACCCCAGGCCTGGTGCTGGGCACTGGGAGGGTGGCGTCCGTCATTCATGAGAGTCCATGGCAGAGGGGTCTAAGGGTGGGCGGCTGCCCCCAGTGCAGACCCGTGGCCTGCAGCTCAGAGCCGACTTGCTCCTCGCAGGCCTTTATTTCTACCTGTAATGAGACACTCAGCATTTCTGACTTTTTGTAATTTATTTTGGCTGAAATCTCTTAAAAACCTAATGTGTTCCTCTTTCTCTTGACAGCTGTGCCTCCCACCAGAATTATCCCTTCCATGAAGAGTATTGAAGCTGTGGGTGCCTGCTCTTCCCCAGGCCACCTACCGCCGTTTCCTGCCTTGTTCTTCCTTTTTCGTGTACGTAGTGTAGTGTGGCCTTGTCCCTCACCACAGGGCAGTCACCTGCAGTTGCCCAGCCAGGGTGTGGCCAGCCTGGCATTGGGGCCAACGAGCAGTCTCAGTAGATTGGAGTCTCTTCCCATTTTCTTTGCCCTTCGTGTCCGGGGAAGATGCAACCTCCATACCCTTTCCTGACTAAGTTGAATCTACAAAGTGAAAATTAGTGCCACTAACAATGGGATTTTGGTTGCTTGGAACTGTAGTCCTTTCAGCCAGACTTCTTCTTGCTCAAATAAAAAGAACTTTTGTGAGTTTGATGCTGTTCGTTTTGGCTTGGTTTGTTGAAATGATTCATCGCCTCTGTCCCGCTAGACCTTCATACCATTGATCCCCACAAAGCAGGCCATTCAGCTCTGCAGCACCAGTGAGGGCTTGGCACCTTTCCTTTTGGTGGGGAACCCTGAGCCGTATATTTTACCCAGTTAGCCTTAGGGTGATGGGGTTCCTCCGGCTGCACATTAGAGTCAGATGGGGAACTGAAAAGGCCAGTGATGTCTGGACCTCGCCCTGGAGACGGAAGGTAGCCGGGACATCTGGAGTTCGCGTGCCCCCTGGGGGTGCTAATGTGCAGGCCCGTTGGGAGCCACAGCTGTAGGGCCAAGCCAGGATGTAAACCCACTGGGGATTTCACTTGTGAGGCCGAAGTCCTGTTTACTAGGCAGTGCTACTCACAAGGAACTGCTTTCATGAGCTCCTTTCCTAGACCAGAGGGAAGAGCATCATACCTGGTATCTGTCTTAGCTGGGGCTGCCACACGCAATAGCACAGCAGGGTGCACTGAACAAGTTTATTTCTCACGGTTCTGGAGCTGGCAGATCGGGGTGCCCGCCTGGTCGGTTCCCAGAGGGCCACTTCCTGGCCGGTAGACGGCTCCTCCTCACTGTGTCTTCACGTGACAGAGAAGGATGAAGGCTTCTAAAAGGGTTACAAAAATAGAGGCCCCCTCCTTTTTATTTTTAACCATTTTTTACTTTTACAAATACTGTTGCTTTTTTTATTAATGTTTCCTTACCCAGAATTAAATTGATGAAGGTGAAGAAAAGGATGGGGTAGGCAGTGTTGACCTTAAATGTCATAGAGAAGATGCTTTGCTGCTCACACTTTACGGGGGGACCGTAGCCCCTAGTTATGAGGTGGCTTAACTGCTTGGCAGGTAATCCATGTGTAAGTGGCTGCTAGGCCTCACTCAGGGATAACAGAGCATCAGGCCCCTGAGTGGCTGGGATGGAGCCAAACAGACTGAGCGCCCCACCCGATCACTGCCTGGCAGACCCGGGCCTGGGCCTCTGCCTGGCACCTGGTCCAGTTTCTCCTGCTGGTTAGACAGGTCCCACCTTACCCCGAGTCAACTGCAAACCTCTTCAGTCACCCTCTACACTAAGCATGTCAAACTCAAAGGCTAACACAGGCCAAATAAACAAGGTTTAAGTTTCTGTGGGCCGCAAAAAACCAAAAGCTTCAATTTTCATAGAAACGTAGGTTTATTTCAATAGAGACATGCTGAATACAAAGGGCTAAAGTAAATGAGTAATCGTTAACATAAAATAATAGAACATTTTAATAACACTGATTAATTGCACAAATTAATAAGTGTAATGCAAATAAACCTATTTTTCTTGTTCTCCAAAAGCAAAATATTTCCTGTTGTGCACACCAAACAAGTCAGTCCAAGACTAATGACATGGCAATTGGCTGCTAAAATATTCGCTGCTAGTATTAGTGGGGAGAAATGGTGTGCCTGCGCATAAGGCGCATAAGGGAAATGAACGCAACACAATTATAGTAATTAGTCATTAGCGAACATTGTAGTTTGTTAATAATTATGTATACCAGGATATTGTAAAAATTAAGTTACGAAATTTTTATTAAAATGTTTCTTACATATCGTTATATTGGCTAGGTCCCAAAAATATTCATTGTTGGCTGCATTCGGCCTACAGGCCGAGAGTTTGACATGCTTGCTCTACATCATCGAGAGCAGACTACTGTTTCATTGTGCTAGGTTAACTCCACTGTAACCTAGTCCCTACCCTTGTTTCTCAGTCCAGAATCGGCTAAACACACTTTTGGAAAACTTCTAGTCCCTAGAAAGAGTTTTAAAGTCAGCTGCCTGCCATCTGGATCCCTGAGTAAAAACATATCAGAAAAGACTTGAAAAGTCAGCCAGAAGCACCAACAAGATAAAAGGCCTGCGCTGGCCTGGTCTGCGCTCTCCCAGAGACTGTGAGATGATATCTGGGAGCCTCGCCTGGGGACGGGGGAGGAGGAAATCAAGGCCTCCCACAAAGGATCGCTCTGTGCTTTGAAGATAAAATAGGAATCTAGGCGGCAGCCTGTGTTCCCTGGAGCAGGTGGGGGCTGGCACGGTGGTGCTGGCCTGTGGCGGGAGGGAGCACGGGTGAGGCTACGGGCTCGGTGGGGCCAGCTTCACGCCACTGGTAACGATTGATCTGAGCTGGAGCAGAGACGCAGGAGGTCTCCATAGAAAGAGACCACTTTCCCCATGGACAGCCCGTTCTTCCCTTTGTAGAAATAAAATCCCATACTTTCTGGGCAGGTCCCAATGATACAGTAAAATACAGAAGACATCATGAAACAGCTGGAATTTTACCAAAACAGAGTTCCGGCCAAGAATTAACAAGATAACGAGACCAATTGAAAGATGGAACTAAATGTTATTGAGTCGCAGGGGTAGTTAAAACCTGCTCTTGACAAGTCTCTCTGAACAACGCAGCAGACTTGATCTCACACAGCGCAGGTTCTAAGGTCCGATTTCACGCCAAGAGGTTCCTCAGAACCAAGTCCTCTATGTTTTAGTGTGGTGGCCCAGGCGCTGGCTAAGGGAGGCGGTCATTCCAGGCCCCTGGGCGGTGCCCAGCCAGGAGATGCACAACCCAGGCAGGCTTTCTAGAGGGACTGGGGGACTGTGTTAGGGGGCTATTCCTACGGGGACTGTCATTGGAAGGTCATGGCTCTCTGGGACCCAGCGCCAGGTCACACCTAGTCTTTCATCCTTTGAAGGCATTTGCTAGCTGTGCTCTAAGGAAGAGCTTGGTCTCCAGGACCTGGAACCCTCCTGTTCGTCTCCGGAGTTGGGCTTCTCAGGTCCTCCTGCAGCCCAACTCCCAGCTTAGCCAGAGGGAGCACCAGTATCTGTTTTCCTCGCCCTTCTGTCCACAGAGCCAGTGCCTGGGCACAGACAAGGCTCCCAATGTCAGTTGCATGAACTACCAAGTGAAGGGATGAAGAGCTTTTCTTATAATTAACTAGTAAAACCTCCCGGTGTGAAGTCAATGTGTTTCAGACCCAAAGAAGGGCTGCTTGGTTCTGAACAGTGGCCTAAAACACATGAAAGGGTGGCAAAGGGTTGTGCACTTATAGACAGGCTGAGTCTGCATTGCAGCTCCGCCCTTTCCTAATCACGACTCTGGAGAAATATCTACCCTCCCGGCCTTCATTTCCTCAATCTCTGAAATGCCTGGCTCCTAGCGGTCACGAGGGTTAATGAGATCACAGATGGAAAACCCCTATCCCAGACCTTGCACGCAGCAAGCAGTACGTGCCAGCCATTATTGCTGATATTGTCAATATCATCGTTATTCTAACCACATGGCACCTGTTTGCAGAAGGCCCAGGAGGAGCTAGGCCCAGAGAAGGAACAGTGCTTCCTCCTGCCTGGACTTTGTCCACCAAACGCGCAGGCAGGCTAGCACCGGATGCATTTATCGGCGAGCAGCATGAGGACTGTGCTCCTGGCACCAAACATACCGCCCTGTGTTTGTAAGAAGTATTCTTTTCATATGGATGAGGATCTCAAAATGTTAAGAGGCCATTGAATCCCGTGTTTCCCTCATCCAGTGTTTTCTAACTTATTTCTGGCAGCAGACTTCTTTCTTCAAAACAAATCCTACACACAGCCTCCATGGAGACACCAGAGAGTGACAGCTGCCGTGGCGTACGTGGGGAGGAGTCTCGGAACCAAGCCAGTCGGCCCCTTACACACAGCGCATCCCCCCGCCCTCCACCATGAAGGCCCCCAACATAGTTTCAAAGCCTTGGATCCAACCCTTGTTTGTTTGTTTGTTTTTAAACTATAAAGATGTCTTTCACACAGTGGGGGAGTTGGGGGGTTCCGGGGGGCTTAGCTGAGTGGGTCCGGATGGGGGTCTCCCATGAGGTGGCAGTAATATGACTGCTGGGAATCATCGTGCAGAGGCTGGTTTGGGCGGGGGGACTTGACTCCAAGGTGCGACGTTCAGTCTCGGGTCAGTCCTGCATGCTGGCAGGAGTCTCAGTGCCCACCACGCCTGCCTTTCATAGAGCTGGAGTGTTCATGACACAGGGGCCGCGTCCCTGAGGGAGCGACGCAAGAGAGCAGGAAGTGGAAGCCACGGTGTCCTCATTACCTACCCTGGGAAGCCACACAGCATCCCTTCCACAAAAGGTCAACCCTACTCAGGGGGCACCATGGAGGCTGGTTACCACGTTTGCAAACCTGGAGCTGTGCATCGTTTAGAAGGCATTTCAGAAGTAACCACAAACATGCAAATAATGTTTCAAAAGGATGTATATTTAAACCTAGCCAGGCGGCTCAGTTGGTTGGGGCGTCGTCCGTACACCAAAAGGTTGTATGGTCAGGGTACATACCTGGGTTGTGTGTTTGATCCCCAGTTGGGACGTGTACAGGATGCAACCGATTGATGTTTCTCTCACATCAATGTTTCTCTCTCTCTCTCCCTCTCTCTCTCTTTTCCCCCCTTCCCCTCTCTCTAAAAATCAATGAAAGCATATCCTTGGGTGAGGATTATTTTTTTAAAAGGGTGTTTAGATTGGCATCCTTAGCCAAGTAACCCCTTGGTTTTACAACAAAAAACTGAGGATCAAAGAAGTGAAATGCCCAGCTAAAGCTCACAGCAATTTAAGTAGAAATTTAAGGTCTCTGAATTCTAATCTATCACTTTACATCATAATGTTATTAACAAAGACATTTCATTATAATAAAAATTGTAGTGACTTACACATGCATACAACTTTGTGACGAGGTCATCAAGGTTAAACCGAGAGTGATAGGTCATACTGACAGTATGTGCTCTTGACATGATGTGATACAAATGGCGATTTTCCTCAAATCTATGATCTTCCTCAAACCCAAACCCCCAGTCTAATGTTGGAGAAACATGAGAGAAATCTGATGTAATTGAAGGACATTCTACAAGACACCCAACCAATTCCATTACTCAAAATTGTCAAGGTTATAAAAAATGTGAGAATCTGAGAAGCCATCACAACCTGGAGGAGCCCAGGGAGACATGATGACTACCAGTAAATGGATGGGATCCTGAGTAGGAAAAGGACATTGGGCAAAAACTAAGGGCACTGGAATAGTCTAGACCAGGGGTCCTCAAACTTTTTAAACAGGGGGCCAGTTCACTGTCCCTCAGACCGTTAGAGGGCCGGACTATAGTTTTAAAAAAAAAAACTATGAACAAATTCCTATGCACACTGCACATATCTTATTTTGAAGTAAAAAAAACAAAACGGGAACAAATACAATATTTGTATTTGCATGTGGCCCGCGGCCGTAGTTTGAGGACCCCTGGTCTAGACTTTCTGTTTCTCTTTCTTTCTTGCTTTCTTGCTTTCTTGCTTCTTCCTTTTTTAAGTGCTATAATAATCAGCCACATTTATTTTTATTTATTTTTAATATATCTTTATTGATTTAAGAGAGGAAGGGAGAAGGAAAGAGAGATAGAAACATCAATAATGAGAGAGAATCATTGATCAGCTGCCTCCTGCACACCCCCTACTGGGGATCGAGCCTGCAACCCAGGCATATGCCCTTGACTGGAATCAAACCCAGGACCCTTCAGTCCGCAGGCTGACACTCTATCCACTGACCCAAACCAGCTAGGGCTCTTTTGCTCTTTTTCTTTTTTATAAGAATTTATTTGAGCCAAACTGATGAGAATATGCTGGGGAATAAGATCTCAAATGCTCCCTGGAATAGTCTGGACTTCAGCTAATAATAATTTATTGGTATCGGTTCCCTAATAATGCCAAATGTATCATCCTAATATATATAAAAACCCAGGGTCCGTAACATCCACAACAACCGAAGGCTTGACCGAACGCCAAGCTGCCAGTGCAGCAGGCTTGGGTGGCTGGGACTTGTGGCAGCAGGGACAGGGGGCGGGGGAGGTGGGGCCCAGCTCCCTGTGTGCTGAGGGCCTGGGAGGACCCCTCTGACAGAGGTAGCCCCTCCGCAGCACTTCCCTCAGTCCCACCGGCCCTGAGGCGCCCTCCCTGACCTGTTTCCGGCGAGGCCTCTGTGAAGATCCCGCCCTCTGAATACACCTGGCTCTGGAGGAGGCAGGCGGCACCACAGGCATCGTGGTGGGCAGCCTGGCTCCCTGTGTCCTGGGAGGGCCTCACTGACAGAGGTAGCACTGGCCCGGCGATGAGGCGGCTGTGGTGGCAGCAGCCCTCTCTCAGCTGGTCGCTCTCGCTCCTGCCCTCGCTCCTGGCTGATCCTGGGTGCAGCCTCCTGGCCCAGAGGGTGTGTGATCACAGGGACAGCCACCGTGGCAGGCCAGATTGACGTGGAGGGCAGTTGGGGATGAGATCAGGCCAGCAGGGGAGGGCAGTTGGGGGCAAGATCAGGCAGGCAGGCAGAGAGGTTAGGGGAGGTCAGGCAGGCAGGCAGAGGGGTTAGGGGCAATCAGGCAGAGGCAGTTAGGAGCCAGTAGTCCCAGATTGTGAGAGGGATGTCCGATTGAAGAGGGTGCAGGCTGGCCTGAGGGACCGCCCTCCCCCATGCACAAATTTCGTGCATCGGGCCACTAGTACTACCATAATCTATTGATAATGGAAACTAGGTGTAGGGTATATTGGAACTCTGTACTATTTTCGAATTTTTTCTGTAAATCTAAAACTATTCAAAAATAAAATGCTCCTTGCCTTATCCAGGTAGCTCAGTTGGTTAGAACATTGCCCCAATATGCCAAAGTTGTGGGTTCGATAAGTGGAATAACAAATCTCTCTCTCTCTCTTCCCCTTTCTCTCTCTCAAAAATCAATTAAAAATGCCTATTAAGAGAAAAGTTTAGAAAACACTTAGAAAGAACTGTTTTTCTAAACAAAATATAACAAGTCTGCCTAAATTACTCACTTGCTTTCAAAATGCTCACACTTTTCTTAGATCAAGCAAACAAAATAATTAGCAAGGATTCAGATTTAAATGGCATAATCTCTAATTTTATTTATAGAGAATACATATTTCTAAACCATGTGGGACATTTATGAAAACCAGTGATATGCTAGCAGCTAGGCCAAAGTGCTTTCCTCAACAAATTTCAATGACTTGATGTCTTATGGATTATATTCTTAGACCATCATTTTAAAAAATTATAAAATGTTAACAAAAAAATTAACTACAAACTGCCCAACCTCCCACATATACATTTGGAAATTTAAGAAGACTAAAAAAAACAAGTTAAGGGTTAAAAAATAACATGAAACATTATATATGGCACTTATTAATTATAAAATAATTACGTCCTAAGTAATATTTTATGAGTTTGATATACATTTTTAATCCTCTTGGCGACTTTTTGAGGTTGGTCCTACTACTGTTCCATTCGCAGATGAAGAAACTGGGGCACGCAGAGGATGAACAAGCTGCCAGAGTCCTGGGAAAGCGTGGATAGGGTCTCCTGAGTCTGCACTCTCGCTCATGGGCTGCCTCCTACGATAAAGCAGAAAGCACATGAGGAAAGGCAAACATAGGACATTTGGAAGGCAGCCAAAGCAGTGCTTAGGAACCTTATCACTTACAGTCATATAACCACTAACAAAGCTGAATAACTAGTTAAAAATCTTGCCAGAAAGAAAATGCCAGACCCATAATGACTTCATGGGAGCTCTGTTACGTATCACAACATTCTAGGTACAGACAATGCCAATCCTCACCTGTTCTTCCAGCAAATAGAGCATTGATGTGCCCTTGCTCATTGTTTTGTTTACTTGACCTAAGAAAAGTGTGAGCATTCTGAAAGCAAGTGAGTAGTCTAGGGCCAGTGATCGGCAAACTCATTAGTCAACAGAGCCAAATATCAACAGTACGACGATTGAAATTTCTTTTGAGAGCCAAATTTTTTAAACTTAAACTATATAGGTAGGTACATTGTTATTAACCTAATTAGGGTACTCCTAAGGCTTAGGAAGAGCCACACTCAAGGGGCCAAAGAGCCGCAGGTGGCTGGCGAGCCGCAGTTTGCCGACCACGGGTAGGCATTTCATAGTCATGTCATGCAGCCAGCGCAACTTTTACACTAAAATCGCTAGGGGAGTTCAAGACAGGAAAATTACAGACCAGTCTCACTGAAGAGCATTTATGCAAAAACCCAAAATGAAATACACTTAGTCACATTCAATAACGTATAAAAGAGTGATAATGCGACTTTATCACAGAAATGCAATGTTGACAACGTTAAAAAATTATTAACGTCATCTACCATATTAATACATTAAAGGTGTAGGTATGCATTCAAGTAGGAAAATATTTGATAAGATTCAAAATTGTTTTTGATAAAAATCTTTTTATCCTTTTATGATAAAAATCTTCGGCAAACTCAGAATAGAAGAAAACTTCTTTAACCTGCTAAAGGGCATCTACCCAGGCATCTCATGAACCCAGAACAGCATATTCTCATAGTGTGCAAACTGCACCAGGGTGCTCCCAGGAGCATGAGTTTCAAAATAGAATGCTGAGGCCAGAACGGCCCATCACATACATACAGAGAGATTCTACTATGTCACAGTTAAAATAGGCAAAACTAATCAACATATTTTAAGGATACAATCACAGGTCATAAAACTATAAAGAGGAACAAGAGAATGATTTATTCAAAATTCAAGGGTGGGAGTTGGCAATAGCAAAACAGCAAACCATCTGACTTGAAAACGGGCAGAGGACTTTAATAGACATTTTTCCAAAGCCAACAAGTACTGAAAAACTGCTCAACATCCCTAATGATCAGGGAAGTACAAATCAAGATGACAATGAGATGTCTCCTCACACCTGTTAGAACGGCTATTATGAGAAAGACAAGCTACAAGTGCCGGCGAGGCTGTGGAGAGAAGGGAAGCCTTGTGCCCTGCTGGTGGGGATGCAGACTGGTGCCGCCACTGTGGAAAACAGTATGGAGTTTCCTCAAAAATTTAAAAATGAGCCAAGACCTGGGAACAACCTAAGTATCCATCGGTGGATGAATGGATAAAGAAACTGTGATAATGGAATATTATTTGACCGTAAGAAAGGAAATCCTGTCATTTGAGACAACATGGATGGACCTTGAGGGCAATTAGGCTAAGTTAAGTAAGTCAGACAGAGGAAGACAAATGTTATATGATGTCACTTACATGTGGAATCTAAAAACATTGAACTCATAGAATCAGAGTGTAGAGTGGTGGCTACCAGGGGCTAAGGAGTGGGAGAGATGGGAGATGTTGATCAAATGGTACAAACTTCCAGTTATAAGGTGCATAACTTCCAGGGACCTAATGTACAGCATGTGACTACAGTTAACAATATGGTATCGTTTACTTGGAAGTTGCTAAGCAAGTAGAGCTTGGATGTTTTCACCATAACAACCACAAAATGCTGATTATGAGAGGTGAAGAATGTGCTAACTAACCTAATTGTGGTTAAGCATTTCCCAATATATATCTGGATCAGATCACCACATTGCACACCTTACATTTACCCAATGTCATATGTCAATATCTCAATAAATCTGGGCAGGGAACAGACTAGGGGAAACGCAGACTAAAGTTCACACATACACACACACACACACACACACACACACACACACACACGGTTGGAGTAGGGTTGAGGTTTGAGATGAGAGAGGGACATACAAAGGGCTTCTAAGGCACCACTTACTTCTTAACCTGGGTTCTGAGAATATGTGTGTTTGCTTTACTTCACTCCTTTAAATGGTATACAGAAGTTGTATGCACTTTATATATATACTAGAGGCCCAGTGCACGGATTCATGCACCGTGGGGCCCCTCGGCTTGGCCTGCAGGGATCAGTGGACTTCCGCATCCTGCAGCCCGGCCTTACCCGCCAGCTCGTCGGGCTCCAGCCCACTGTCCACATCAATCCCACACAACACAAAGTAGCGGCAGGTGGCCAGGGAGGAGCCCGAGCCCTGGCTGGGCGCCACGCCTCTCCTGCTCATCCCAGCCCTGCTGTGCCTGCTGCTGCTGCTGCCGCTCGGGCACACAGGGGGAGTGTCTGTGGGAGAGGCTCGCACTGCTGCAGCTGCACTCACCAGCCGTGAGCATGGCATCTGGCACCTGTCTGTCAGCTGAGCAGCACTACTGCTGTGGGAGTGCAGTGACCACCAGAAGGCAGCTCCTGCATTGAGCGTCTGCCCCATGGTGGTCAGTGTGCGTCATAGCTACCGGCTGGTCGTCCGGTGGTCCGGTGGCTTAGCCTTTATATATATATAGATATATGTGATCTATTTCATAATAAAACTAAACATTTGCCAGACTAACAAACGATCCCATTTGACCCTTTCAGTAGTCCTTCGAGACGCATGTATCATGAGTCTCCTCTTCCAGATGATGAAAAGGTTATTGATTTGCCAAATCTCTCACAGCTACTCATTGGTTCCACTTCTCATCCTGTGACCTTCCCGCTGAATCCCATGGAAAATAATAATTTTTTTTTAAAATATATTTTATTGATTTTTTACAGAGAAGAAGGAAGAGGGACAGAGAGTTAGAAACATCGATGAAAGAGATCGATCAGCTGCCTCCTGCACGTCCCCTACTGGGGATGTGCCCGCAATCAAGGTACATGCCCTTGACCGGAATCGAACCTGGGACCCTTGAGTCCGCAGGCCGACGCTCTATCCACTGAGCCAAACCGGTTCGGCGAAACTAATAATTTTTATGCTATTTCTGTTACTATCTGGTCGAGATACAGAGAATTTAGAGTGCCCACCTGCATGTTATTGTGCAAGAAAAGTCTGGTTTCTTTGAACAGAGCCATCTTTTTAGAATCAGCATTCCTGTACAGCATCAGGAATATAGTCAACAATCCTATATAATAAAAGGCTAATATGCAAATAGAACAAATGACAGAACAACTGGTTGCTATGATGCACACTGACCACCAGGGGGCAGACGCTCAATGCAGGAGCTGCCCCCTGGTGGTCAGTGTGCACCCACAGGGGGAGCACCACACAGCCAGAAGCTGGGCTCATTGCTGGCAAGCACAGTGGCAGCGGCGGGAGCCTCTCCTGCCTCCACGGCTGCACTAAGGGTGTCCGACTGCGGACTGCGAGAGGGTGCAGGCCAGGCTGTGGGACCCCCCAAGTGCATGAATTTCATGCACCGGGCCTCTAGTATTGTAATAACTCTGTATGGTGCCAGGTAGGCACTAGACTTATTGGGTAAAGTATGTAATTGTCTAACAACAATGCTATACACCTAAAAGTAATACAAAGAATATTGAATGTCAACTGTAATTGAAAAATAAAAAATTTTTAAAGATTTTTTTTTTTTTTAAATCAACCCTCTCTCCTACTTGCCTTGGTTTTCTCTGCTGTGTAGATAAGATTCACTAGTGATGAGCACAGTATGCCAGAGTTGAAAGCCAGGCATAGCTGTAGGGGTGTTAGGAAATGGTCCGGCGGAGACAACAGATTTTAGATGAGAGTTCTCAGTGCCTTGTACACCTATTAGATAGCTGGGCCCAGGAAGGGAGGTTGAGCTGAGGGCCCAGGACAGAAGTCAGGTACATTTGGGTAGAACTGGAACACAGGGTCAAAAGGGACATAAAAAGGGGCATTTACCACAGGAAACAGTCCCCAGGGCTCAGCACAGCAGGAAGGGCAGGAGGTCCTGGCATGGGACAAGGACGGGCAAAGCAGAAGATGGTGTGAGCATGCTGCCCCTGCATGGTTCTGAAACCAAACAACCCACGGGTGCGAGCTGCCTGTCACTACTTGAGCCAATTCAGCAGACAGGGTTGACTCATAGAGGAGCGTTTATTCCAATACTGCCAGCAGTATGGGAGAGCAGCAGATACCCACAATAATCTGCTCTGTTAACCCCCCCATAAACCAGCTGCTTATACAGGGTAGGACAAAGATTACATGGGGAAGCAGGAACCATGGGCTGTGGGAAAGTAGGCTATGCAGGCTGCGGGGTGGGGGTGGGGGTGGGGGAGGGGACTCCCTTGTTTGGGCAACAAGGTTGTTAATCTTTCCTTGATAACAGGCAGTTCTTGAATGAGAATGGACAGCATTCCAAGGTTGATTCCCAGGTCCAAGATGAACTCCCAGACCCCAGGGGCGTATAACTTGCAGTCAGGTTAGAATCTCCGTTCTTTAACCAGAACCAGGCAATCACGGTTAACAGAGCATGATAAATATTTCCCATAACCTTAGCTGGTCCCCAATATTGTATGTTTTGCCCCTAACAGTTCCACTTGTCTGCAGCAGTGTGCCCGGCCTGGCCTGGGCACCAAGGACAGTGGTGTGGCCTTCCCTGCAGTCACCATGAGTCAGCAAGTTTCCTTGAGGATGTGGCTCTGTCAGGGCTCTCAAAGGTCACATGTTCCCAGCGTTCTTTGTATGGGAGGCGGTAAGTGACTGATAAGACCAGCCAGCCAACTGGTGGAGCGGCCGGGGCGGGATTTCATCTCTGGGTGCTTATCCAGTGTCCTTTTCCTATAGGTCACCTGCACTGGTGTGCCCGCAGGCTGAGCACCTCACTTGGAAACCTAAAATCGTCAAGATGAGCCCCATCTAGACTGGCTTCCAATGAATGGGAAGCCAGGGGCTCCAAACTGCGCCTCTGAGGAAGCCTGGAGTCACCACCCTTTTGGGTTCTGCTGTGGGCAAGGAGGTCGGCTAGGTGTCCTCCCTCCCTCCCCTCCTGCCTCAGCCAGAGAAAAGTCCTTTCCACCTGCTTTGTTTGTTGAGATGATGTGTACTATTTCATTTGTGAGGGAAAAAGAGTTCTGATCCTTAAAAAATCATTTCAGAAACATTCAAATCAATCCATGGAGAACTGAGGGATCTGTTGAGGCCCTCTCTGCTCATTTTCCAGATTTTAGCACCTCTCGGTGAGGATTCCTGGAGCTCTAGCTACTCGTTCAGCTTTGTGGAATGTGCTGGGGGCACAGAAAAGAGGGTCTGGCCTCAGCACAGGTACCACGATTCCCGGGTGAGTCACCTGGAGGCATTTCCCTTAGAACCAGTTTTACATATGATACCTCAACATGCCCATTTCGGGCACAATGTTCCTACCATCCTATTTAATTGCACCTCATTTCTTGGAGGTCCTGGAGAAGGGCAGGTATAGTGTGTTAGCTTTCTGCCACTGTGCTAAGGATGATGTATTTATAGGAGCACACGGGGATCTAGTTCAAAAGCTTTCCAGATTGTTCTGTACCGGGTAACGTACTGGACTGCTTCCCTGGAGTTCATCACGGTCCAGTGAGGGAGGACAGAAGAAGGCATCCTAGAGTGGATGTTCCTAAGGTGAGCACAGCTTCGGATAGTGATGGCGAACCTTTTGAGCTCAGTGTGTCAGCATTTTGAAAAACCCTAACTTAACTCTGGTACCGTGTCACATATAGAAGTATTTTTGATATTTGCAACCATAGTAAAACAAAGATTTATATTTTTGATATTTATTTTATATATTTAAATGCCATTTAACAAAGAAAAATCAACCAAAAAAATGAGTTCGCGTGTCACCTCTGACACGCGTGTCATAGGTTCGCCATCACTGGCTTAGGATGTGATAGAGAATAAACTCTGTTGGCTCCTGGGATTGCCTGGAGGGCAGGCAGTATTTCTATGACTAAGAAGGCAGGCGGAAGGTTAGGTAACAAGAAATGTTTCAGGAGGAAGCATGTGAGAGTGAACTGAGAGGCCCCCCACTATATGCTGAATTCTTCCCAGGGCAGGGCACTGGCTCCCCCTAATTATATGCTTACAATGCAGCTTGGATAGGATGGGTTACTTATAAACAGCTGGTCTCTGGCCCCGTCCCTGGCCTGCCAGTCTCACCAGAACATTCCTGACTGTGCCTCCGTGGCCTGGGTGGTCTTGACCCTCGAAAGGGAGTCGCCACCCTTTTGGGCTCTGCGGGCCAAGCAAGGAGGCAAAAGGAACCTACTTCATTCTGTGTGAGTGGAGGTCTCCACACTCACCACCCTGTTTCTTTCCACCTAAGCTCATAGTGTAGTGCTTGTTGCCCCCTGCTGGCCACATGTGAGTAACGCTAATGTTTCAGTAAAGCTGGGTGACTTGAGGAAGCCCTTGCTCACTGATTGGCAGTGAACCTTCCTGGTGATAACAAGAACCACACTGCTATTGCCAGAACTAGCAGTGGAGGCTTATATATAGAAATATGCCAGGCACTGTTTTAAGCTATATATACACTGAGTGGCCAGATTATTATGACCACCCGACATTTGTAGGCAAATCAGCTATAATTTCCCGCTAAAGTTGCTAGAGGGCCAGACCATTATAAACGTCTAAATAGCACAACATACCTAAGTATCGCTGCTGATCAAGTTCATCCTATCATGTTGATGGCGTATTCCAATGGAGATGGCTTCTTCCAACAAGACAATGCGCCATGCCACGGTGCTCGTATTGTGCAGGAGTGGTTTTAAGAACGTGAGGGAGACTTTACCTTGCTTAGGTGGCCCCCACAATCACCAGATCTCAATCCAATTGAGCATTTGTGGGACGAAGTTAAAAGAGCCATCAGGCAGCTGGTTCCACAGCCATCAAATCTCACAGAACTGGACAGTGCTATTTATCAGGTACGGTGCCAGATTCCTCGCATCGCCTTTCAACATCTCGTGGAGTCCATGCCAAGAAGAATCGCCACAGTATTGAAGGCAAAAGGTGGCCCAACGAAGTACTGATGGGGTGGTCATAATAATCTGGCCACTGTGTGTGTGTGTGTGTGTGTGTGTGTGTGTGTATAGTCTGATTTGATCCTCAAAGCGATTTTGTGAAGTAGATATTACTGTTATTCGTTCTAAACAGGAGAAACTGAGTCACAGAGCAGTTGTATGCCTTGTGAAAAGTATATGCTGATAAATGGCAGGGCTGGAATTCACACCCCACATCCTGAGACCTCAAAGTCCACGTCCTGAGCCACAGTGCAAGTTCATGTTCCCAGCAGGCTGTATCCTGGGTGGGCCCTGCTCTCCCATCTTCTCTCATCAACAGAGACGGGTTTTTATCCTGTTGGCCCACCTCCTGGCTCAGCCCCCCAGAGCATTTTCTCCTCCACTTCTTGTGCTGATGACCAAACCTGCGACCATTTCAGTCTTTACCTCCCCCCCCCGCCTCACCCGATCTTAGTGCAAAAGTGCACCCGAGTGCAGAGGTTCTTAAAGTGGGGCCCACAGAGGACCCGGATAGAATGCGAGAGGTCTGTGAATGCGGACAGGAAAACATTGACATTCTATTGTGAAGACCAGACACAAACAGAAATGGCGTGACTTTGACATTGATAGAAATCACCAATATTCCTATTCCACATTACCACTGTGACAGGTATCTCATAATGTCATTTATGCTCATCTTTGTTTGAGATTATGATCATTATTAAACCTGTCACTAGACCTGTTATTAAATCGTTAATAAAAAGCCCACATATTGCTATGCCACAAATTTGTGTTCAATATTTTGATAGCATTCTTTCAAAATTATGGAATTTCTTTGCAATCCTGCACATTTTATCCCATGCATTTAAAAAAATTATTCTTAGAAGGGGTCCAGAGGTTCTGCCAAAGGGGTCCTGCATGAAAATGACTGAACTGCTGCCCGCGATTCTGTGCCTGGCGTTGGGCCTCCTGGCCAGGGTCATAGAACGTAGCAGTGACGGTTTTCCAAAGAAGAGGACCGTGTGGTTTAGCTTCCCAACCGGGAAATTGTTGAGTTGAAAGGGAGCACTATTAATAATTGTAATGGGACAAGTATAGACTGGGGCATATGGTCACCCCACCCAAACGGCATGCATTCTGGAAATTGAAAAAATTAGGTAAGAAAATGCCAGGCGATTACATGTGACTTACAAACATCCACATAAAAATCCCTGTAAATATGCTGCTGATAAAACTAGGCTATCTCCTAAAATCCAACCAAAAAACCCAAAATATAACCAATACAAAGTATACTGGCTTCGAAAGAAATAACTCTAGTATGTAAAAATACTATAGCTAGTTCTAATGTCCCACTTGCTGGGGTTCTTGTTCCAGCATTAAGAAGGGCTCAGGAAATCTGGAGAAGGCTGGGGGTAGATTAAATAAGAGTCCAGAGACAAAATATAATTTTGAAAGGCCTTTGGGTGTCAGAGGAGCCTAGTTTAAAGGAAACTAAGATCACCTTGTCTCAGGACCCCGTGCTTTTTATTAACACATATTGTCCTGAGGTGAGGCGGAGATATACACTTCAAAGGGTAGGGTTTCCTATACAGAGTCTATGTCAGAATGCGGGAATTAGCCTACAGCTGTTCAGGTGTTTGGCCAGTAGGAGGCAATATATGTAGATTAAGATGCCCTTTAGTGTCTGGTAGCCACAATCAATTTAATGTATCCTATTCAGGTTTGGGGAAATGCCATCAGCCATCCCCAGATTCAGCCCTGCTGTCCTGCTGGAATTGGTTTCCAGCACCACTTACTATGGACGAGGAGTTGTCAGTAATCACAGGTAGGGGCTCTTATTATCTCCATCTTACAAATGAGGAAATCTTGCTTCATCGTGCAGCTGGGAAGAGGCTGAGCTGAGCCCCAAACCCACACACACTGGCTGCCACATCTGTGTCAGGGTCTCCCTGCCTCTTTGAGTCCCTGTAACATTAGGAATTCTCATGATCTGAATGAAGTTCCGGCAAAATAACAGATGGAATACAAAAGATTGGTCTGTTTATCTCCAGCACCTAACAGGGTAGAAGCTGCATTTATTCTAGATGACTTGAACCAGTTACTTGAAAGAAATTCCTTAGTGTGGCCGGGGAAATCTGGGAGGTTCCATAGAGCAACAGAAGTATTCCTTTAAGACTCCTAAGGTGCTTGAGTAGCTCTCTCCTTAGGCCAGTGGTCAGCAAACCGTGGCTGGCAAGCCACATGCGGCTCTTTGGCCCCTTGAGTGTGGCTCTTCCACAAAATACCACGTGCAGGCGCGCACATACAATGCGATTGAAACTTCGTGGCCCATGCGCAGAAGTCGGTTTTCAGCCTGGGCGAGTCTATTTTGAAGAAGTGGCGTTAGAAGAAGTGGGGGGTGTCGGTCGGTCAGGCGATGGGATACTCAGCACGAGGGAGGGGCGCCCGATTCATGCACGAGTTGAGTGAGCCAATCAGTCAGCAGTCTCATTGTGCAGTGGTTAGTGCTAGTCCTGCCCGCAAATCGCGCGGGTGACAAAAGTACCTACTCAAAGCATAAAGTTATTTTTCCAACCAGCTGCAAATCCTGCAGGTATTTTTGTGATCAATTTAAGAATTGTAATTCTTTTGTGTTGGTGGCTTTATTATTATAAAATGAAACATTTTTTAGGTGCCCTGTTTGAGATGGCTACAAAGAAGAAACAAAGAAAAACGGAAGACGAAAACCGTGAATTTAAAGTTGAATTTAAAGTTGAATGTACCTACCTGTATAGTTTAAGTTTAAAAAATTTGGCTCTCAAAAGAAATTTCAATCGTTGTGCTGTTGCTATTTGGCTCTGTTGACTAATGAGTTTGCCGACCACTGCCCTAGGCATTCACCTTGTTCCTTTGACTGCAACCCTGGCTGCCCTGTGAGAGGCAGCACAGGGCAGTCATCAAGAGCAGGGGCTTGAAGTTCAAATTCCAGGCACCTGTTAGCTGAGGGACCTTGGGCAAGTCACAGAGCCTTCTTGGGCTACAGATTTCTCATTTGTAGCACGGAAATAAAGGTAGATCTCATTGGTAATGGTGAGGAGTAAATGAGTCTGGAAAATATATAATACACAGTAACGATGATTATTATCGCTCTCATTTTATTAATCTCTACTTTAACCATATTGTCCCCAAACTCATCTCTCTTTATGATTCTGGGTATTTCTGTGTGTCTGTTTCATCGTCTGCAGCTGTCTTCAGGTGACTTTATAACATTTGCTTACACAGCATTTGCACCAGAACTCACTTTGCAGAGGCAACGTAAACTCCAACAGCTGGAAGTGAGCCAGGGGCACGTGCTCTCGTGATTACCCCACATTCTTGAATTGCCCTCTCATAACAGCATTTGCATTTTGCTGAGCCAACATGAACTTTTATAAGTTCGGTGGTGTCCGGAGAATGCTTCAGAAAAAAGTGAGTTGACAAAAAAGATGATGGATCATTTATCACCTTGTAGAAACAAGATGAATTTCTGTTTTCAACTGAAAAAAAAAAAAAAAAAAAAAAAAGACTGCCAGGCCTGAAGACATGAAAAATGTAAGTGGTACAAAAGAAAGATAATTCAAGATAAAAAGGGAAGACACGGCTTGGGAAATGTTTACATCAATGTGAAAAGGGGATGATAAATATGTTTATATTAGAGGCCCAGTGCATGAAATTCGTGCACAGGTGGGGTCCCTAGGCCTGGCCAGTGATCAGGGCAGATCAGGGACAGGCGGATCAGGGCTGGGCCGGAGAGGAGGCAACGGTCACTGGACCAGGCATGGAAGGAATGGATGCTGGATGCCAGACACCGATGCCGCCATTGTCGGCACCCCGCCACCGTGCAGTTCCCCACTTCTCCCCCCCCCCCCCTTCCTTCACTGCCGCAATGGGCGGGTGGTGGGCTGATCCGGGCCTGCCTGCTGGGGGGAGGGACAGGTTATGGGAGGTTGGCTGCCTGCCCCGAGGAAGTAGCCAGCCCTTGGCCCCCCTGGGAAAGGGACCATGTCCCCTGCCACCCACCATTTCCCCGTCCCAGCCCAGGGCCCAAAGGCCCTGGAAGGGTCGGGAGAGGAGGTGATGGTCACCAGGCTGGGCGCAGAAGGAACAGACACCGGACGCCGAGGCCATTGTCGGCACTCTGCCACCATGCGGTTCCCCGCCTCTCCCCCACTCCTTCCCTTGCCACCGCACCCCCACTGTGGTGGGCGGGCGGTAGGCCGATTGGGGCCTGCGGGAGGTTGGCCGGCTGGGAGAGGTTGGTTGTGGGAGCTCACTGACCACCAGGGGGTAGCTCCTGCATTGAGCATCTGCCCCCTGGTGGTCAGTGTGCATCATAGTGACCAGTTGTTCTGGTCATTCGGTCATTCTTGTTGTTCTGGTTGCTTAGGCATATATATATATATTTTTAAAAACATTGTGGTTGCATCCTCCACTAAAAAAACAAAAACAAAAATAACCATTTTACATTATGAGCTATTACATACTCATTTTGAAACAAATTGCATGTACGAAAAGCTCACTATGCAAAATGATATTTTTCATTCTATTAATAATATTAATTAAGTTTCTATAATATTACCAGAATATAACTTTTCTACATTTCTGTTCTATTTTTTTCTATTCTATCCTATTCTGTTCTAATTTTTCCTTTACTGCTGGTCATGAGCCACTGGATTGATTTCCTAATCTACTAATGAATTGTGACTTGCAGTTTAAAAATAGTGATCTCAAGAGCTCTGATAAATATATTATTGGGTAAAGAATAGATGTAGATACTTCTATGCATGAAAGACTTTTTCACAATGTTTAAAATGTGGAAAAAACATTTTTAAAATATAGCAAAATCTCAACCTCACCCAAGTTTTACAAATTATAAACAATGAATAAAACACAATCTTATTAGCAAAAACTTTAATTAGCAAAAATTAAAAGCAATGATACTGTCTAATGCTGATAACAACACAGTAAAGTTTTGTTTTGAGCGCACTTATTTATATCCCACTTCAATTCAAAACACAGTTGAGGTGGGTTTATGTACCAACATTGCCAAACACAGTGGATGACAGAATCTACTGTTGCAATGTTGTCTGAGAAGCAATTTAGTAGTATATTTGTGGAGTCATAAAAATGTTCATAGCCAAAAGTAATTCCACTTCTGGGATTTTGTCCCAGTGAACTAGTTTAAAGAAAAAGAAAAATCTCCATGCACAATTCTGTATATCCTTACTAAAATAGTGAAAAATGAGAGTTTGTCTAAATAGCCAAAAAGAGCACAATGTTTAAACAAGCTATACTACAACAACTCAAAAATATTTCACAGCCAATAAAATGATAATGATGGCTATAAAACAACACGAGTAAATGCTCATGCCAATAAACGCAAAAGTTATAAACAAAACTGTGTGTTCCAGATACTATGGCTGCATAAAAATTACTCTAAAACGATTATGAATTTAATAATAAAAACCATTAATTTAATGTTAATTAAATAATAAGAAGTCCTTCTATACCAAATTCTAATCTCTTCCCAGACATATGGTTGTCTAAGGCAGACTATGTGTAAAGGTCATGGACTCATGGAGACAAAAGAAAAATATCACATAGAATTTCAAATTATTCCTCCACTTACGTTCTTGAATCTCTATATCCATCCCAACCACAGGGGCTCTTCTGAGCTCTAGCCTGTGATAGCTAATTGCCTATTGAACGTCTTCAGACACCTCGAAAGTCTAAGTCATTATCTTCCCTCTAAAACCTGCTCCTCTTCCTATGTTCCCAACATCAAAGTTTAAGGAGAACAGTGGGAATTTTTTAAAATTTTTTATTGATTTAGAGAGGAAGGGAGAGGGACAGAGAGAGATAGAAACACCCATGATGAAAGAGAATCATGGATTGGCTGCCTCCTGCATGCCCCACACTGGGGATCCAGCCCGCAGCCCAGGCATGTGCCCTGACCAGGAATTGAACCCGTGACCTCCTGGTTCATTGGTCGATGCTCAATCACTGAGCCACGCCGGCCAGGCAGGAATTTTTTTAAAGTATATTTTTATTTATTTCAGAGAGGAAGGGGAGAGAGAGAGAGAGAGAGAGACATCAATGATGAGAGGGAATCATTGATTGGCTGTCTCCTGCACAGGAGATTGATCCTGCAACCCAGGCATGTGTCCTGACTGGGAATCGAACTGTGACTTCCTGATTCAAAGGTCAATGCTCAACCACTGAGCTATGCTGGCCAGGCAGAGAAACCTCAATGGGAAAAAATTATTTTTAAATAAATGAACTGTAAATCTCTAACATCAGGTGTTTTTCAAATCCTAGAGCTTCGTCCTTTTATTCCCAGAGATTCTGAATGGGGCTGGGGAGCCTGCATCTTTAGCAAGCAAGCCAGATGTTTCTGGTTCCCATGGAAATGGGGGCTGGGGGTGGGGGGTGGCATGGGAACCACGTTTGGAAAATGTGCTCCAAGTCCTGCCACCCAGGAACCAAACCTGAGAGTGGAGTGGAGCACAAACAGCCTGTGGATTCGCTCTCCCCACCCGGCTCCCCGCCATGCACACCGTCTTGCTTAATGACATCACCGTCTGCCCAGCTGAGAAGCCGGGGAGTCTTCCCCCCTCCTTCTCACTGCCCCTCCTCACATCCACACCCTCCCCTGGATTTCCTCTTCCACCTCCTGGTTGGGACTGTGTCATCTTTAGCTGTGTGGCTGCACTGTCCTTGGGTGGGTCTCCAGCTAGAATCCCACCAACCCACCCACCCACTACCCCCGCCCCTGAGCGAGTTTTATAAATGTAACTGATCATGTCACTTGCACTTAAAGGCCCACAGTGGGTCCCATTTCCTCAGACCCAGACTCTTCACCACTGAGGCCAAACTTCCAGTTAACCCCACTCTCTCCCCTCACAGATCCTCATTTCCCAGCTATGCCAGCACCTCTTAGTGCCACGGTCCTTGGTTCATGCTGCGCCCCTGCCTGGGGGTTCAAACACCCTGGGCTATGAGCCACCCTGGTCCTCCCCACCCCCAGGCCAGAATGCACTTTGGTGAAAGCTCCCCCCACCCCCACCCCCACCCCCGCACCCTGGTCCCTGCACCGGTTCCCACTGGTCTGTGTTTGCATCGCTGGATCGCATTGTGCACACTGAGCACCCAGTATTACTGCTAATCCTAGATGCTGCCACTCCCCTGCAGCTCAGGAGCTTCTTGAAGATGTTTTGCTGATGAATCCACAGAGTGACTGAAAAAAATTCCAGGGCCCACCCTTGAATGGAATGAATCAAACATCCCTCGAGTCTAGAAATGTCCCTTCCAACCTCCCAAGAGCAAAGCTGTATTTTGTCCTCTGCTGTGCATTTTTCTTTCTGCCCAAGTCAGGACCCAACAACCAGGTTCTGACTGAGGGGAAGTATAACTAAATGGTTAGGGGAGGCATGGACCCGCCATCCAGATTCCTGGGTTGAACTCGGCTCTACCATCTGCTGCTGGTAGAACCTTGAGCCTCTCTACACCCCAGTTTCTCCAGCTATAAAATGAAGGCAATAAAAACACCTGTGTCTTAAAACTATGACGAGGATTAGATGGGATAATGCGCCTGAACTGCCTGCAGCGCTGCCCGGCGGGTGGTAAGTGCTGTAAAAATGCTATGAAAGCTCAATCTGGGTGGTGGTCAGCCGGGACCATGGCTCCTCCTGTGAGATGCTGCACAGACAGTCCATCGCAGGGGCCTTCCCATGATAAAGACCAGTTGTCAGCCACGCGGTTACTCCAGGACCAAGACCTCCTGCAGGTGTCTGGGGCGGAGGCAGTTGACGGGAGGTGTGACTACCATGCTGGGCACGCCCCACCTTAGTGGCTGACGCATGGCCCCTCCCCCTAGAAAGCCTTCCCTCCTCTCTGCCTGTGTTGTGCCCGCCCCCTCTAGCCATGCTTCCTCACAGCCCAGCTCACAGGACCCCCTTTCTCTGGGTCCTGGATGCTCATGTCTGTATCGCTCACATAGAAACTGTGCGTAAGGTTTTACCAAGATCGTGGGTACCAGCAGGCCTAGGGTAAAGCCATGTGACCCCATAGCAGGGATGGTGTAAGGTCATACTCAGATACCCTGCAGCCTAAGCTCTGAGGCGAGCTTGGGAGTAGCTCGGAGGGGGGCTGGATCGTTCCCCACCTGTGACCCAGAGGAAGCACAGCTCCGCCAGGCCTTCCTGATCTAGCCCAGGTAGGCCCTGCTCTGTCTCTGGGGTCGCGACTTCAAGCAGGACTGGATGGCTAGCCCGCTGCTCCTGGCCCTGGACAGCCATGGCCCCCAGAGGGCAGGTCTCCCGCAGGGCTCAGGTCCAGAGTGTCTGGTCAGACCGCCTCCTGTGGGTTTCCATCCTTGGCACTTCCTCCTCTGCTGTCCTGGCTCCAGGAGCCCACCTCGGGCCTACGGTTAGAAAGTCCCTGGACAGGACCCCTGGTCCTTTTGTGTGTGTGTATGTGTGTGTGTGAGAGAGAGAGAGAGAGAGAGAGAGAGAGAGAGAGAGAGAGAGAGAGAGAGAGAGAAGAGGGAGCTGAAAACACTGTACATCTCAAAACAGTGGCACTGGGCCAGGGGCACAGGGCCAGGTGCCCCTGAGGGAGGATGACGGGGGGGAGCCCTATCTCTCCCCTCACAGGACTGTCACTGCCCAGGAGGTCTGAGGAGGCTTGTCCTGAGGTCGGTAGGGACAGGCCAGGGTAGACTCCGTGCCTCCGTGGGCCTAGGGCTGCCAAGGGCTTGAGAAGTGCTGGTAGCAGGGGCCACCAGGACTGATTCATTCATATTTCTGAGCATTTTCAGCAAAACCCAGAGATCTGTGGGTGCGGAGTGGCAATCTTCGGGCAGCGCGGACTCCCGTGAGCAGGGCAGGCAGGATGTGGGATTGCAATGGAAACGTCAGCTGCTCTGTCATCGCAGGAGGAGGAAGACTGGCCCTCCCTCTGTATATCTCATTTGTGGGAGAGGCCAGCCCTCAGGGTCCCTGGTCCCGCTCCATTGGGTCCAGCCCACCTACAGCAAAACACCCTCCACCCTCCACCCTTGCCACCTTCCTAGCTTCTTCTGCTGGATGGGCCGCATGGATGGTCCTTCTCCCCCCAGCTCAGGTGAGTCCTCTCTGAGCCACAGAAGGGCCTGGACTGGCCAGGCTTCCGAGGTGCCCAGTGCCAGGTGGCCAGCTCTGCGGCCGTACACAGGCACCTTCCAGGAGCCTGCCACCTGGGTCAATCCTGGGCAGGATACTTCCCGTATGGAAGGATGAGTTGGACCAGGTGGTGGGTAGGGTTTCCAGCAGATCTGTCACTCTAATTCTGGGATGAATCTGGAAAATAGCACCAAAAAGGCCCTGTGTAAGCCCTCAGAGATAAGCCACCAAGACACTGTCTCCCATACCCAGCCTTGGGCACGCTTCATGGAAGGTCCTGGGCGGACTCCTCCCCCACCCCAGGCAGGCGGGGCCCACAGAGGAGAATGGGAAGGAAACAATCCAAGGGCCCAATGGGGGTCTTTGTGAGCAGGGTCCCCGCTCAGATTTGAGATCAGAGAAGGGGTCCCACCAACTCTTCCCCCAACTTTGGTCTCTGCTTTGACCAAGTGGAAATCTACACTCTGGTGGACAGGGTATTTTTTTTTCTTCTAGAACCTTTGTGCTTTTCTGTTTTCTAAGTTTCCAAGGGAAAGTTCCTTTTGGAAAATTCCAGCTGAGCCTCAGCTAACAAAAGGAAAAAAGGGATTTTCCCAGGATTTTGAGGGGTTGATAGGGAGACTCAGAGCCCCAGCTGAAACCAGGAGCTGGATCAATAAGAAGGGAATTCTGGGAGGTGGGAGCTGAGGTCAGCCGGCGACCCCTGGCCCTTCTCTCCCACCATCGTCTCACATGGACAAAGAGGAATTCTTACACTCCTACTGCTCTTCTAGGACTCAGCACTTGGGGTTCAGCTGAGCCCTAGTAATCGAACATGTTAAATCAAGTAATAGGATAAATGCACTCAGTTGAAATGTCTATTCCCAACGAAAAACCCTCTGGAGTTGGTTGGATCTTGGAATATTCTTTAACCTCCTGCTACCCCTAAGAGCCACTCTGACTGTTTTCTCTTCTTTTTCTCTTCCTCCTCTTCCTCCTCCTCTTCCTCCTCATTATTCTTCTCCTTCTTTGCTTTGGTAAATATTCAAATGCTTTTTAAAATTGAAATAAATTCCTTTAACATAACATTCGCCATTTTGAAGTGCACAGGCTTTTAGTAGATTCACTATCCGTGTGACTTCTACCCCATTGGCCTCTTCCCTGGGAGAGAGGACGGGAGCTTGGCTGGCAGTTTCCCTGCCGTGTGACCAAGGCCACCTGGCAGCTGAGATCCCAGAGGCTCCTCCAGCCTAAGTGACAGAGCCTCGTCCCCTCAGGAACTTCTGGGAGGTCCTGTGGAGCTGGAGTCCTGCCCTTCGTGGGACAGGTGGCACTCGGGGACAGTTTTCCATGTGTGGGAATCTCTGACATCAGTGACACCTCGGTCCACACAAGAGGGTTTGGAGATCCCTGACCCCGAGATGATGTCAAGCCCTGAGGGTGAGCTGACCAGGTCAGAGCTCTGAGCTGGGGTGGTGAGGGGTGGAGGAAGTTGGGGCCTGGGTGGAGGAAGTTGGGGCCATATTGTAGGGTAGGAAGGATTGGAAGAGAGAAGGAAGAAGAGATGGTTAAAAGGACCCTGAGGCTAATATAATATTGAATGTCAACTACAATAAGTAAATAAATAAGGATACATGCATATATGCTCAGCCTTTCCCTCCCTCCCCCTCCCTCTCTCCCTTCCTCCTTCTCTCCTTCCTTCCTTTTTTCCTTCCTTCCTTCCTTCCTTCCAATTACCTTTCATTTCATTCATCAAATATTTGGAATGTCCACTATCTGTCAGGCACCATACCGTTCTCTAGGAAAAAGCAAATGCCAGTGAAAGAAAGACCTTCCCTCCAGCACTGTTCTCCCTCTCCCTGGGAATAGAGCCCATTTGGGCCCAGGAATCTGTTCATGTTAGAACTTACAAAGGGCAGGGAAAACAGACCTCAATTTCAACGTAAGGGCTAAAGGTCTCAGAATGTAACTGGATTACCCAGTACTAAACGCGTAGAAGTGCTTAAGCTTAAGCAACTGAACTTGTACACTATTTAACAAAAAAGAAAATTATCTTTAAAATCCTCTGTTCAGCAAACACAAATCCCCACCTACATATCTGTCCAATTGCACATTGTAGGTAGATAGGTGTGTGTGTGTGTGTGTACCCATCTACTATTCAGGGTTCTCTTTCTCCTTCAAGTTGCTATCTCTTTTAAATGTGATCATTTCTCCTCCTGCTCATTCATTGTCTTCACTTTCTCTCTCTCTTTTTTTAAGATAGCGTGGATTCAGTGAGCCTTTGTGGCTTCTCATTCATTGGCTTCTGGTCACTTTCTGGTCCCAAATTTTAGCACACCCCAGCTCGCCCAGGGTAGTTGTTAAAAATGCAAACTCCCAGCTGCTAACTCCCAGGTTCTGACCCAGCAGATTTGGTTCAGTCCCAAAAATCTGCACCTTGACCAGGTTCTCAGGTGATTCTGGGGCAGGTGGTATAAGCATTTTGCAAAATACTTCCTGTGTCACTGATATGCCTAAGTAATAGGATATGTATTGTCTTTTCCCGTGGAGAGGATTCACTTCTGCGGCTCCGTTCCCACTCCCTTGCTTGCCGCCCTCACTAGCACAGTTGTGTGAAGTTTCCTCTGTGTTAGTGTGCCAACCCTGTGAGCCGGCTCCATTACCCTGTGCTCTAAGGAGCCAGGCTTTGGATCGGGTTGGCGCCAGGTAAACTCTCTGAGGAGAAAGAAGGTAATGAAAAACCAGCAGTCAAAGCTGTCATTCTCAGTCTCACCACTTAGTGGCACTATTGCTCCACTTCTATTTCCTCTCAGCTTGGATCCCTCGCTTTATTTTGCTGGTGGTGTTATTTCGAACTGTTTTTCATCCCCTGTTACAATCTTTGATTCAGATAGACAGCAACACAATGAGGAGCCTGGAAAGGGATGGCATTTTCTCTCACCCTCACCACAGGTTTTGGGGATGCGTTTTAGCTTGTGTTAAAGAAGCATCAGCAAAGACCAGTATTCACAACAATCAATTTGGGAGAGGCTGACACACGCCTCAAAGTCACGGGGAGTCACTTTGCTGCCTTCCCTCTAAACCAGCGGTTCTCAACCTGTGGGTCGTGACCCTTTGGGGGTCGAACGACCCTTTCACAGGGGTCGCCTAAGACCATCGGAAAACACATATATAATTACATACTGTTTTTGTGATTAATCACTATGCTTTGATTATGTTCAATTTGTAATAATAAAAATACATCCTGCATATCAGATATTTACATTACGATTCATAACAGTAGCAAAATTACTGTTATGAAGTAGCAACGAAAATAATTTTATGGTTGGGGGTCACCACAACATGAGGAACTGTATTAATATGAGTTAAATTGGACATTCCAAATATTTGGTCGCGGCATTAGGAAGGTTGAGAACCACTGCTCTAGACCCTAACACAGAGATTACATAGCAGGTGTGCGGAAGAGACCTAATGTTTGTTTGTTACCTCCCGTGTGCCAAGTACTTTACTTGTCATCTCATTTAATCCTCCTCCTAATCCTGTATTTTATTTCTCTCGAGGGAAACTGGCAAGCCGGAGGAAAATGAGATGCAGAAAGAGCCCTCCAACTCCCCCATTCTTTCTGCACACACATCATCTCCGTTCACTCGCTGATCAAACATTGATAACAAAGCAGATTTGCAAGTGATTCTATTTAGGACAAACGGATGGGTACTCGGGCCTCTGCCTGCAGTAGTTCACTTAGAAAATAAGGGAGAGGAAAGGACATGAGTACTTTCCAATGAATGGGCAAACATGGTCCCATCAGCAGCTAAAACCAATGAAAGCAGCAATGGGGGCATTTGAGCAAGCCAGAATGAAGGCCACCTGGGACCAGCAGCCCTCATGCCCTTCCCAAGGACGTCTTCTGTCCCTCTCACACCTGCAGACTTCTGAGAGGGCCCCCAAAACCATGGGAGGAGTGTCCAGCTGGAGCCACGTGGGATATGCAAATAGATGGTGTCCTCACTGGCTGTATCCATCTCTTATGTCTAATGCAGGCACAGGCAGGGTGGGGTTCCAGGTTATTTAAGGTACAAATAGAACTTAAAGAGCTAGAATTAGGAATTACATAATGTCATCAAAGGGACAATTAAAAGCAGGTACGATCTGGCAGGAAGGAGCCGTGTCTGAGCAAAACTATGAGAAGTGAGATGCAGAGATCTTGAACTCAGGCCAACCTAGGGAGCAGGTGGAGGAAGCACTCTCGTTGGCCTGTGTGGGTGGACGCCTAGCTTTTTACTCTAAACGCCTGTTGGGCTATTTTGCCTGACTGGTCTGCTAGCAGCGTCCCCTCCACCCTGCTGGCCATCTGACCCACCATGGCAGCACCTGAGACCACATTATTCACATTCCTTTCCTCTGCGTCATGGCAGCCCCTCTTCTCCCTAAACAAGGCCACGGGGAGAAGACCCAGCCAACCGACGACCCGTCTGGGTGACATGCACCCGAGGGACCGTTTCATCTGATTTGCTTGATGGTAAACTGTGTATGTCCGAGTTACTGAACTGCAACTTGAAAGGGGTTGTGCCATTTGGCCTCTCCGTGGCCACTCATGAGCTCGGCGTTTGCTTCCACATCTTGGTTGACAGACAGAGCTAGATGTGTGGCTATCCCGTGGACCCAGCCTGTGTGCATCACCGACACCTCCATTCACTCAGCCACCTGCTCTGCCAATGGCCAGGGAGTGCCTGCTCTGTGCCCAGGACGTCACACGGTGGGCATGGCAAGGGGACTGCTGCTCTCAGGGTTCTAGTGAAGGGGACAAAGTCTAAACAAACAAACAAAAAAATCAGGTGGTGATGAGCACCAGATGGAAGTAAAGAAATGTGAGTGACTGAGGTGACCAGGGGCTTAGATGGGTGGGATCCGTCTCCAGGGACCGTGCAAACCTACCCCAAAGCATTCTTTCCTGGTTTTACTCTGCTCTGGCTTCTGCAGGAGGAAAACCAAAAGGCAGGCATCAGGGGAAATGGATGAGGTCATTGCTTCTCGGTGATGCTGCAAGTCACAGGTGGATGGGAAGGTTCCAGGAGACACCGCTGCTCTGGCCCGGATGGATGAGCAGAGGAAGCTGGACATCGGGAGCCCACGGTTGTCTTGTCTCCCTGGGTCCTGGACTGTGCCAGCTGAGAGCGCCGCCCTTCCTTCCCAGGTGACAGGATGGGAGAGGGACAGGTGGACTGCTGTCTCTGACTCCTCACAGCTGCCCATCAAATACCTGTTTTTCATTCCTCTCCTCAGCCCCTTTATTTTCTGGAAAAGGGAGAGTATAAAAAATTGACAATAATTTCTTTTGATTTTTCAGATTCCTGGTTCCCCCATATAGGGCAGTGCTCAATTTAACTCAGAAGAGAAGATTTTAAAAGTCTCTCTATTCTCTATTAATTTTGATGCAGCCAATAAAGGTGGCAGGACTATTGCTATGCAATGGAAAAGGAGTTGTCACAGTGGCCACCATTTACTAAACACCTACTGTGATGTGACAGAGAACCGAGCATGAGCCATATCACCCCTTCATGTCTGCCCTCGAGTTAGGAGTCTGCTCGTGAGGAAACTGAGGTTCAGGGAGGTAAGCAACTTGCCCGGGTAGCACACTGCGAGCAGTAGAACTGAGATTTGAATGCAGATCTCCTTGACTCCAAAGCTTTGTCTTTTTTCTATTGCAGCACACCAAGGAAAGTTCTAGAAAAAAAATGAGAGGAAGGCATTAACTTGTAATCTTTGCTCAAATATCAAAGTTCTGAGACGACATTGTCTAGGCTTCTGCCAGTCATGCTCTCAGGTGCCTGGCAGCCCCCGGTGGCCATGGACCCTGGCTAAGCCCTCCCATAGGATGATCTGGACTCCTGCTCGGGCTGCTAGGCTCCTATGAAGTGGGGAAAACAGCAGAGAATGTCACTCACCGCCCAGGTCCGGGTGAACAGCTCTCCTGTATCCAGCGCTCATTCTTTCCCTCCTGTATAGTCCATTCTCCACACACCAGCCAGAGTAACCTTGGAAAATGAAAGCCCCTCATGTTCTCCATCACATTGAAAATGAAATCTGAGGCCTAGTGTGGTCCGGGGCTAGATCTGCCTGCGTCCGGGCCTTCATTCCTGGGTTCCTCTCTCTCCCTCTATGGGAGGCACCTGCAGATCTGTCCCCACAGCCTGAGGACGGATTTTTACCCCCAAAGTCGCCAGAGCTGGCCACCTCACTTTATTTAGGTCACAGCTCAAATGTCACCTTCTCCCAGACGCCGTCTCTCACACTATACCACTTCGGTCTGCTCTATTTTGCTTCCTAAAACTTTCACCACTTGTTATTCTATACTTTTTCAATTGTCTTGAGTGCCTGTCTGTTATGGGTATGTAAGCTTGCTGAAGGTAGGAATTGTATACATAACCCTTGCCCACCATGGGGCCCATGGGGATCCACAGTGCCTGGTACACTGCAGACTCAATAGCTGCTGTTGAATGCGTGAATAGATGAACAAATGAATGTGTTGACCGAAATAAAGAGGTAAACTGAGGCAAGCTCAAAAAAAGATGAGTTTATTCAGGGATAGCTGAGAAATTGCAATTCAGGACAAGCAAACTGTAACAAGCTATAGGCGAGTCCATTGAGGGTTTGGGGTAGGTTGTATTTATGGGCAGGGAATGTGAAGAGGGAAGAGTTCAGCTGAGTCAGTTTAAATAAACAAACAGAAACCAGCCTTGAAAAGCTCCCAAGCCGACAAAACCAGTCACACAAACAAAAGTCAATTCAGCCACTTTGCAAGATCAACCCCACCCGGGTCATCTCCCATTCATGCCTCTGGCAAAGCTTCCCAAGGTTGATGTGAGCCAACCCCTGACCAACCCCTCATCATCCGAGAAAATTCCAACAGGATCAGCTTTCTGTGAGTCTGGGCATTTACAGGCAATCAGACCCTTAGTCCTTAGGTTTTATCTCCCCGAGGGCACATGCATATGCTTCTCCATCTTATATCCTCTGGTCCTATTTTAGACTAAAATTCTTTCACAAATGAATGAATAAGGGGCTGAAGCTCATTTTCCCCATGACATACACTGGGTTTGGAAGAAATAAATTGAAGGCTTTTTTTGGAGAGAAACAGCCCCAGCAACCTTTGCTCCTGAGGCATCAATGGGAGATTCCTGCTCGTGGTTTCATTCCTCTGAGAACTCCCTTACAAAATCGACCTCAGAGCCTAGTCCAGTGATGGCGAACCTATGACACGCGTGTCAGAGGTGACACGCGAACTCATTTTTTTGGTTGATTTTTCTTTGTTAAATGGCATTTAAATATATAAAATAAATATCAACAATATAAATCTTTGTTTTACTATGGTTGCAAATATCAAAAAATTTCTATATGTGACATGGCACCAGAGTTAAGTTAGGGTTTTTCAAAATGCTGACAGGCCGAGCTCAAAAGGTTCGCCATCACTGGCCTAGTCCCTGAACACCAGTCTGGGGCCGGATCTCGGGCCTTCTTCTTCCTGCCCACCACCCTGGCAAAGTGAGCTGATTTTGCCTCCGCTGCTCAGAGCTCGGCACCGTTACACTTCCTGCTGTGGTTCAGTTCAAGATCAGCTCCCAGATATACGCCTCTCTCCTAGGGAGGTTTGCTCTAAGTGTAAATCACTAATAATGAGGCGGAAGAGTCTTGAATAGAAAGTTGAGGGAAGGAAGGGGGGCCGTGGAGAAGTCACGTGTAGGTTGTTGGTCCCTATCAGACGCTGGTAGGGTTTCCCTTCTCTCACAATGAGAGTCACACCCCACTGCCCTCCCTGGAGCGGGGTAGCTCCCGATGCCATCTCTCTGCTCTGTTGTTTAGGTCTCCAGGTTCCCCTTTTCAGAGGATGAGGCCAAGGCCACCACAGTTTCCACTTCCTTCTCCTTCAGGTGCTGAATGAATACAACAAAGCAGTATTTTATAAAGTGTTTGATTCTGAAGTAGAATCATTCATAAAAAGATCAGGCAACTCTAGAGACCAAATAACCTAGTCTTCTCATTTGAATGATGCGGAAACAGAGGGGCAGAGGGGCTGAGCGACTTGCCCATGGTCATGGGCTGGTGCAGGGCCCACCTCGGACATGAAATTGCCTGACCCGCTGTCCAGTCCAGCCCTGCAAGCCACATATGGCAAACCAGGCCAACAGCGAAAAGCCCTGGCTCTTAATTAGTGAAATCCTCTCCTCCTGGCCATTGAACAGATGGCGTCACATGACTTAGCTTCTACAAAGCTAATCAATTGCATTCCTGGAGAAACCTATATTTCAGTAGTCACATCATTAACATTTTTCATGTATTAATCCTATTAGGAATATGCCCTCTAGGAGCGGGATAAAGGTGGAACGAAAAAGCAAGACAAATGGGCAATTCTGCAAAGAACACCCCATTCCAAGGCCTGCTGTTTCCCTGAGGCACAAGCTTCTATATCACCTGCGTGCCTAAGGGACGCCCTGACTTGGTGCAGATATGAGTGCATCTGCGGCTCAAAGCGTCCTCTGACTACCCCCCAAGGCTACACAACATCCCAGCCTAAGGGGTCTGTTCTTCAAAGAAAGCTGCAGCCCAGCATTTCTTTTAAATTCTGGGCATAGCCCTGACCGGTTTGGCTCAGTGGATAGAGCGTCAGCCTGCGGACTCAAGGGTCCCAGGTTCGATTCTGGTCAAGGGCATGTACCTTGGTTTCGGGCACATCCCCAGTGGGCAGTGTGCAGGAGGCAGCTGATCGATGTTTCTCTCTCATCGATGTTTCTGACTCTATCCCTCTCCTTCCTCTCTGTAAAAAATCAATAAAATATATTTTTAAAAAAATTCTGGGCATAGCTCCTTCCAACACTTACATGAAGCATCGGAGGGACAAAACAGGGTTAGAAAACAGACCAACGGAAGGGCAAGCAGAATGGCTGGCTGATGGTAATGAGCGTGCAATCGGGCCAACTACACACCTGAATGCATCGGCCACAAGGTGAACACGATGGCCTTCATTTTAGCCCGAGCCTGGCAGGCAGTGAACTCAGGGTCAACGCCACCCTACGATGCTTCCCCACCTGCCCCGGAGACACTGCTCACCTTAGGAGACCAGCTCCCACGCTGCAGCCTCTTCTCTTAACTCCTGTCACATCCGGCTCCGCTCCTTTCCCCTATTTATGCTCTTTATTGAACTGTAAGCTCCAAAGAACCATGATTTTTATTCACCTCTTTTGTGCCACTCCCATGCACACAGTAGGGGCACAATAAATGACGTAATCCCAGGAGACAGTCACCCTATCTTTGGCTTGTTAGTAGTTTAATTTCTGCTTCCTAACCCTTGTATTGTAGCAACAGAGATGGGAGAGAGATGTCATAAACCAGATATGCATAAGTGAAGGGGGATTTTTTTTTTTCATTCACCTTCATGCTTTAGTCTTCTTGGATTTTGAGAGAATGGAAAGGATCTTGGTCAATGAAAAAAAAATCAAGAAATGCAACCCAGTCTTGGAATATAAGGTGGAGGCATAAGTTTCCAAAGTTGCAATTTTTCACCTCTCAGATGAATAATAATTTGTATTCTGACTACTCGCAGGACTAGCACGAGGCTCAAATGAGATAATGTGTGTATGAAAGCTCTTTGCTAGTAGGAAAGCATGATACGGGTGTAAGGTGTTATTATCCTTTTAATCTTCCTGGTCTCATAATAGAGAAAATTTTTCAAAGACAAATTGGGAGCTCGTTTCAGTCTCTCAGCTGCCTCTTGCGACATGACAGTCATGACAATTAAATGCTGCAGAAGGGTCTGGCTGAATCCAAATAAACAGCGTGTGACATGCATTGTCAACCCTCTGGCGCTGCTGCTGAAGCTGGCGGGCCTCTGCGGGCTCTGGGACTCCTCGCCGGCTGAGATGCCACTTCGCATGAGAACACCACGATGCCCTCTGGGGAAGAGCTTTACTCGTGCATCCCAGTTTCAGCTCTCACCATGCCGCCCAGGGCCGCCACTCTGCAGGAGCGGGTGGCTGTCCCCTGTGACCGTGACCTAAAGCCCCCAGAGGGAATTCAGGGCGCTCTGCCCAGACCTTCCCACCCTTTGGGGACCGAGGGCACATTCTCTCAGCTGCTAGGAGTCATGGCAGTTGAGGGCTTTCAGGTGAGCTCCAACCTCGGCATTGCCCTCAGCCTAACACGGCCTCTTTTCCAAGGCCACGTCCCCTCTCCTACCCAGTGACCGGTCAGTGATGGGGAGGGGCGGATAAAGGCCTGGCTCTCTTGTCCACAAAGTGGGACAACTCTGAAGGGTCATCTTAGCCCCAGAGCTCCCCAGACTGTCCGCTGAGGCATCTGAGGCCACTTTATTGCCACTCAACTCCTCCCTCTGCCCAGTCCTGCGTGTCCTTTGCCCCTCACAGATGTTGTTCTTGACGCTCAAACATTGCTGCATGACGCTCCTGCGTACTGATCGCTGAAAAACTTACCTATGTCCCCTCTCCAACAGCTTCACTGTGAATGGGTCTGGTCTGCAGCATATCGGCCCCCAGCCCTTGGAGAAGCTATGTGGGTCCCCTGCCACTTCACCTGCCCAGGTCATACGCAGCAATCTCCATTCCCCTTAGTCTGTCAGATTACGTTCTCAGTCCCGGGATGAGAAAGGTTGGGGAGCCCACAGGCCATGTGTAGCACACTCAGAAATAGGTCTCTTTTAACACAGCGTAGCTGCCTTTCCAACACCCACTCCCTCTCTTCCTCACTAACTGACCCTGATTTCAATTCCAGGCAGTGATTTTTCTCAGCTGAAAAACAAGATGATTTCACAACTTCCCCCGTGGCCCAGGAGAGCCGGTGTGTAGTTCTTGCTCAATGGAGAGAAGTAGAGATTCGATGGAGGCATCTCCCCACGTGGGTGTTGTTCCCTTCTCTGTCCTCCTGCCTGGAGCAGGGCTGGGAGGCTGGTGACCACGGGGAGACCTATGTGCTAAGCGTATGCATAAAAACCACCCCCAAACTGGGAAGCTTTAAACAAGCATATTATTTCCCAGTTTCTGTGGGTCAGGAATTATGGGGCGATGGGGTCACTTTCCAAGAAAGATATTTTTATTGGTTTTTTTTTTAAGAGAGAGGAAGGGAGCAGGAGAGGAGAGAGAACCATCAATGTGAGAGCGAAACACCGATTGGTTGCCTCCTGCAGGCCCCCTACCGGGGGATCCAGCCTGCAACCCCGGGTACGTGTCCTGACCAGGAATCAAACCAGTGACCTTTCCGTGCATGGTATGGTGACCAACCAACTGAGCCACACCGGCCAGGGCAGAATGAAGTCACTTTGAGGTATTTTCTTGGTCATCCAACCCCAAATCAGCCTAAGGTGGGAGGGACTGTACAAGGCTGTGAATAGCAGGAGGGAGGAATCATGAGGGGCCTCCTGAGGGTGCCCACCACCATCCATGCTTGGCCCTGATGATGCACATTTATTCCACATGCGAAATACACCCACTCTCTCCCCACCCCCTCAGAAGCCTCATCTCCTTTTAGCATCAACATGCAGAACCTCATCATCTGAGTCAGGTCCACGTGTGGATGAGGACTGCAGGGGCGGCTCCCAGCAATCCCTCTGATCCAGTTTCACTCAACTCAGGCGCTCACTCTAGCCCAACAGTTGGTTTCACGACTTATATGTTCACAGGTTGATGCTCAACCACTGAGCCATGCCAGCCGGGCCACTTCTAGGTTTATCGAAGCAGGTAGTTGGGAGGTAGCTAACCAAATCGCATTAAATGACTCAGTTGTTCAACTCGATACATCCCTGAGAAGGAAGGGGCAAGATCCCCTAGGACTTTTAGTAGGGTTGGGGGAGGGGCGTGGAATTGGGCAGCTCTCAGCCAATGTGTGAACTGTCACCACAGAGAGCCCTGATGTCTGAGGGCCTGAAAAATTCCAGTGAGGCCCTAACCGGTTTGGCTCAGTGGATAGAGTGTCAGCCTGCGGACTCAAGGGTCCCAGGTTCGATTCTGGTCAAGGGCATGTGCCTGGGTTGCGGGCACATCCCCAGTAGGGAGTGTGCAGGAGGCAGCTGATCGATGTTTCTAACTCTCTATCCCTCTCCCTTCCTCTCTGTAAAAGAATTAATAAAATATATATTTTTAAAAATTCTAGTGAGACCCCAAGCTTGGGGAAGGCTTGGTGGGGGCTTCTGGGAACCACAGGCAAGCCCGCCTCTCCCCACCGGGCCCCTGCAGGTGCTGGAATCGATGGGGTGCACTCAGGTACGTAGACCATCCGGGGAAAGGCAATCGCAGGAGAAGCACAGGCCTGATTAATGCACCACAGCCTTTGAGAAGATTAATGTGTGGACAAGGGGGAAACCAATGAATGTAATTTATTTAGACTTTCATAAAGACTCCACACTAACGGCTATTTTTAAAAGTCACCGTGGAGAATGGGTTTTAAAGGGCTCGCTAGCTTTTTGAGGTTAATGCCAACACAGACACATTTTCCTGCTGCCACCGCCACAAAGTAGGGGTGACCGGTGACTGTGACTCTGTGTGGCAATTTCTAAGCAGATCCCCACCTCCTGTCGCCCCTCCAGAAGTGACATCTTGCTCTTTCCCTTCTGAATTCCCGTCTGATTCCTCTCTTACTGAGCAAGACCTACCTTATGTGAAATTACATGTCTCATTCCCAATAGACTGGAACCACCTCAGGACAGGGAAGAGTCTTACGCACTTTTGTGCCCTTGATAGTGCTATGGATAGAGTTTCCTTACACCAGTGGTTCTCAACCTTGGCTGCACATTAGAATCACCTGGGAATCTTTTTAAAATCCTGATTTCTGGCCTCATCCTCCGGAAATTCTGTTTCTTTGTTATGGGGTGGGGCCACAACATTAGTAACAAAGAAACAGAATTTCTGGAGGATGAGGCCCAGAAATCAGGATTTTAAAAAGATTCCCGGGTGATTCTAATGTGCAGCCAAGGTTGAGAACCACTGCCTTACACCAATTCAGAGGAGACAGGTGACTTCAGACCCAGTAGCCTGAACCACTACAGCTTACACCTGGGGATATTGCATAAGCATGGCCAACTCTGCAGCCATCAGCCCTCAGCCCTCAGCCCCATCACACACAGCTGCTCTCCCAATGGCCCCTCTTGGTGGGTGTCATCACTCCCACCCACCTGTAGTGTCCACCTCTCTTCATCCCACTGCACCTACCTTAGCCCGGGCCCTCACTGCTACCCCTGTGTGGCAACACTTCCCACCTGGTCAAATCCTTCAAAGGCCCAGCATGCAGGGCTCCCCATGCCCCCACCCAGGTTCCCCTCCAGCCTTACTCTTTGCACCACCTTCTGTCCCGCTTGCCCGGAGCTGGAGCCACTGTGGGTGGGGGCCTCTGCAGGGCCTTTGACGCATTTTGTTCTCATGACCGCCACTCCTTTCCCTCACCTCTCCCAGCTTCTTCCTGTAGTGAAATCGGCTTGTCTTTTATATCGGGTGCTGTCTCCTCTGAGAAGATGTCTCTGAACCCCCAGTCTGGGTTTATTACTTTCTCTATGTGCTCATTCATTCATCCAACAAGTATTTCTTGAGCAGCTACTATGTGGCAGGCGTTATGTTAGGTGAGGGTCAAGTTGTAGTCAATGAGACAGACATGGTCTCTGCTCTCCCAGAGCTCAGCATGTAATGAGGAGCAGGCACAGTTCTACAGGGAATTAGAAAAATATAGTAAATATGCAAAGAAATGTTCCCTTCTGCCCCAGGCATATGCTAGCCCCTTCCCCTGACACTCTCCCTCCCCTTTGTCTAGTGCTCTTTTAGATGTTAGTTCCCCAGGCCGATTCTCCAAACCCCCCTTCCTTATGCTTTCATCACATTTTGCACTCCTCCATCAACGCATTCAGCACAATTATAATTTCATATTTATTTGTATCATTCCTTGGTTGATGACTAGAACTCCTCTAGGCCGTTAGCTTTATAAACCCAGGGCCATGTTCAGTTTGCCCACCTGGAGATGACTCTGGCATAATAGAAACTCAACAGGTATTTGCTCCAAGAAGAAACTCTAGGAAATGGTTTAAGGGGGGCTAGGCAAGGCTGCCCAGGGGAAGTGATAAATCAGAGACCTTTAAGAGAGTGTAGGAATGAGGCCAAGAGCAAGTGGGCAGCAGACACAGCTTTGTGAAGACTCTGTTCCTGAGGGAATAAGTAGTGCTCATTCCCCCAGGGGTACAAAAGGGAATTCATGAGGACACAGGAAGAAAATAGTCATCTACGTACGCTGAATTTGTAATCTCATGAGATAGGAAAGAAAGAAGCTCTATTATCTTACCTAATAATAGACAAACATGTAAATTGACCATACCTTCGCTACGATAACCAGCCAATCAGGAGAGTGTGCAAATTAACCCAACAAAGATGGCAGTTAATTTGCATATGTAGGCTCCAAGCGGCGGAGCGAAGCCTGACAGCCCCAGGGCCGGAGCAGCGAAGCCTAACAGCTCCGGGGCCGATTCCAGCCAGAGCCCGGCCAGAGCGAAGGCCTGGGTCCCAGGTGCCAGAGGCAAACCAGTGCCAGCAGCCAAGGGAAGGAAAGGCCTATTGCACAAATCTCTTCATGCAACAGGCCTCTAGTTCTCTAATAAAAAGGCTGAAACCGGCGACTTCCTCAGTGTCGGAGGGCCATGTGACATAGAAAGCACGAGGTGTATTCTGGAAGAAAGGCCATGTCTGCACCAGCAGCCCATGTGTGTCTGTTACACTAACTCGTGGAGCATATTACTTAGTGTAAACCAACTCTTGCAAAACAAAACGTGGCTAAAAGAGGCTCCTGCAAAGGAGTCAACGATTGCAGGTAAAGTTAATAATGGAAGTACCAGTGAACAAGGATTCTCTCCTGAACTGACATTCCTCGCACAAGCTCTTTGTCAGCCATATTACGAGATCAAAACAATGATTTAATCAGACCTGACAAGAAGTCTGCCTAAAGAATATAAAGTTATCACCAAGTCTTTTTGAAATATGGATTTGCATCCTCCGTTGTTAATGTTGAATCTTTATAGTTCTCCTTGCATTGATATATTAATGGTAGTAATACATTATACAATGTATAAATAGATATACACACCTTGGAGTATGTATGTAAATATATATATTCCTATTATATACATAATACATATATATGTTCAGAAGGCGTGGGTTTATTTATTTGCTGTGTTTTCTAATTGAGGTGTACAACCAAGACTTTGGAAACTGTTTCATTAAGGAATAAAAGAGGGCCATATAGCAGAACTTGGGAGAGGGGAGGGCAGTGTTGAAAAACTGGACCAAAGAGGTAAACAGGGAATGTATTCTTAGCATAGTATTTATCATAGTATTTATAATTGTTTATTTTAGGGTTAAATTATACCCAATAATATGTGTTATGAGTATTTTGTAGAGATGATTTAAAACCTCCATGCAATTCTCTAGAGTCTATGCCTTAGTAAATATTAAGAACTATTGATTTAGCCCTAGCCCGTTTGGTTCAGTGGATAAAGCATCTGCCTGCAGACCAAAGGGTCCTGTGTTCGATTCCGGTCAAGGGCACATGCTGGGTTGCGGTCTCACCCGAGCCGATCAATGATTCTCTCTCATCACTGATGTTTCTAGCTCTCTCTCTCCCTCTCACTTCCGCTCTGAATTCAATAAAGATATATGTTTTTAAAAATCAATGGAAAAATATCCTAGGGCGATTATTAACAAAAACAAACAAACAAAAAAGAACTATTGATTTAGTTAATAGTCCACCTTTTCCAACTAAACTGTGTTCCTGTTGTCAAAGACTCTCATCTTTATTGCCAGCATCATAATAGGATTGAAACAGAGCCTCAATAATAATTGACTGAATTAGTGATTTATGCATTGCCTTCTCTTCCAGTGTTGAAAGACAAAGGAACCAGAAAACTGCATGCAGACAAAAGTTGATTCATGGAAAGAGAGTTTTGTAGTTTTAGTCAATATTTTATTTTATTTACATAAAACTTACTGTGTGCAGACACTAGGCTAAGCTTTTAGCAACATTAACTCATTCAGTCCTTGTACTAAATCTGGGAGAAGGTCCTGTCCTTGTTCATTTTCTAGGTGGTGAAGCTGAGGTGCAGAGAGGTAAGTGGCTTGCACAGGGTGTAGAGCTAGTAAGTGGCAAAGGCAGGGATCAACCCAGACAGTCCGCCTGTAGAGTCTGTGGTTGTGAACATTAAACATGGCAAGACCTGTGCATCCGCTCACATGGTAGAAAGGTCAGTGTCATCAGAAGATGCTCATTTTAACCTGACATCAAAGACCCCTGTCATAACCTCCCTCACTTCTTGGCAAAGAACGCCCTTCAAAAGGAAAAGCAGAGTTAGATTCAAAGCGCTTGTGTTTATTTGGCTACAAATGATCCGGCTTGAGTGGACAACTCTACAGTGGGGCCTTGACTTACGAGTGTCCCGACTAACGAGTTTTTTGAGATACCAGCTGTCTCTCGGCCAATTTTTTGCATTGAGTTGATAGAGTAATTTGAGTTAACGAGCTCCTTAATGAGCTCGGTCTCAGAACGAATTAAACTCATAAGTCAAGGCCCCACTGTACTTTATAAGATAGCAAACTGCTCACAAAGCTATGAAATTGTACTTAATACTTTATTGTTGAAGTTCTCAAACCTATTCTAAGATATAGAGGAAAATACAATGAACTTCCACGTACCCATCACCCAGCCCAATAATTATCCACATATGCCAATCATGTTCATTCATACCCTCATTCATTCCCTCAGGCTATCATTTTTAAGTAAGCTCCCGATATTATGTTATTTCATAAATGGTCTTTAAAATATTGTATTATTCACTTAGAAACTGTCTAGGATTGGAATCAAGAGACCTGAGTTTGAGTTTTGCCTCTATAATTTTCCGGCTGCGTCCTTAGGCAATAACTTCTCTGAGCCTCAGCTGCAACATGTAAACATCATGATGACAGCTGTTCCACAACATGGTTTTGAGCAGTGGTTCTCAACCTTGGCTGCACATTAGAACCACCTGGGAATCTTTTTAAAATCCTGATTTCTGGGCCTCATCCTCCGGAAATTCTGTTTCTTTGTTATGGGGTGGGGCCACAACATTAGTAACAAAGAAACAGAATTTCCGGAGGATGAGGCCCAGAAATCAGGATTTTAAAAAGATTCCCAGGCCCTAGCCTGCTTGGCTCTGTGGATGGAGCGTCAGCCTGCGGACTGAAGGGTCCCAGGTTCGATTCCAGCCAAGGGCACACGCCTGGGTTGTGGGCTTGATCCCCAGTGGGGGTGTGTGCAGGAGGCAGCCGATCAATGATTCTCTCTCATCATTGATGTTTCTATCTCTCTCTCTTTCTCCCTTCCTCTCTGAAATCAATAAAGAAATATATAAAAAAATAAAAGATTCCCAGGTGATTCTAATGTGCAGCCAAGGTTGAGAACCACTGGTTTTGAGGATTTGATAAACCAACACACGTGAGTGTAATTTTAAACTGTAAGGTCCTGATTGAACCTCAGCATAACTCTGCTTCCATCTTGCCCCGCCACACGGTCTGTGATGGCTAATTTTATGTGTCAACTGGACATGACTGTGATGACCAGCTGAGGTGTTGCTGTAAAGGTAGTTTTTAGATGTGATTAACATTTACAGTCAGTTGACTTTAAAAGGCGAAGGATTTATGCGATCTGAAGAGAAACCAGAGTATGTTGACTTTAATTAAGTAAAGCAGATTACTCTCCATCATATGGGTGAGCCAAATCCAATCAGTTGAAGGTCTTCAGAGCAAAGACTGAGTTTTCCTGGAAAAAGAAAAGAAGAAAGGAAGGAAGGAAAGAGAAAGGAAGGAAGGAAGGGAGGGAGGGAGGGAGGGAGGAAGGAAGGAAGGAAGGAAGGAAGGAAGGAAGGAAGGAAGGAAGGAAGGAAGGAAGGAAGAGAAAGAAAGGAAGAAATTCTGCCTCCAGACTGTAGGACAGAAATTCTGCCTGAGTTTTCAGTCTTTGGACTGGAGACTGGAACATCAGCTCTTACTCAAATCCCCAGCCTGCTATTCACCTACGGACTTTGGACTTGCCAGCCCCTCCATGACGTCTGGCTTCACATTGGGATTAGCCAATGGATTGGAAGGTGAAGGGAGAGAGGGGTTGGGCTATTTATTCCCATATTCTCCCCTGGTAGGTTGTTCCAGGCCAACGTACTTCTCTCCCAAGGCAGTCCTCTCCACTGCCCAGCTTCAGTACTGCAGTCTCTCCTCCCCTCCCGCGATGCTCTTCCCACATTGTCCCAGCCCTGGGCATATCCCTGGCTTTCCTCACATGGTGCCCACACTTCTGCAAATAGTCCCTGTGTTAAGCTTTCGTCCATTACCCAGTTGGAGTGCTCCATCTGTTTCCTGCTGGGACCTGGGTGAGGCTAGAGAAAGCAGCTGAACACAGAAGCCATACGAGGTATGAGAATTAAACATATCCGCTAAGGATTCCACTGGGAAACGTCAGGTGCCCCTCAGTAGTAGCACTTTTCCCGAGTCCCCAAACTGTCATGCTCCAAGCGCTCCGGCTCTGAGAAACTCAGACAACGCCTTTTCCGAGTGCTCCATCTCTCTCCTGTCCTTCCGAAGTTCCCACCGGCAGCTGCCCTCACTCGGGTCCCTCAGGTCTGCCTTTGACCCTCTACCGCAGAGGTTCTCAACCTTCCTAATGCCGTGACCCTTTAATACAGTTCCTCATGTTGTGGTGACCCCCAATTTCATTGTTACACATTGAACATAATTAAAGCATAGTGATTAATCACAAAAACAATATGTAATTATATATGTGTTTTCCGATGGTCTTAGGCGACCCCTGTGAAAGGGTTGTTCGACCCCCAAAGGGGTCGCGACCCACAGGTTGAGAACCGCTGCTCTACCGCATGGTTGGGGTGGGGGTGGGGGTGAACAGCTCCTCCCTTCCCCCATAGCATCACTGCATCCCCTCCTTCTCTACCACTGGCAATGGTTTTCCTGTCCTGAGCCTTGCTCCTTTGGGAACCACTCCAGTGATGGCGAACCTATGACACATGTGTCAGAGGTGATATGCGAACTCATTTTTTTGGTTGATTTTTCTTTGTTAAATGGCATTTAAATATATAAAATAAATATCAAAAATATAAATCTTTGTGTTACTATGGTTGCAAACATCAAAAAATTTCTATATGTGACACAGCACCAGAGTTAAGTTAGGGTTTTTCAAAATGCTGACACGCCGAGCTCAAAAGGTTCGCCATCACTGCACTAGCCCCAGCCTCCGAAACCAGCTCAACCAAGGGCAGCCCTTCCCCCATCCACCCTAACGGCTGCGTGTACCTTCCCTCACACGCGCACAAACACTGTGGTTATTTAAATTGCTATCTCGCTTGCTTTTCTTCTAGGTGTGGTGATTCACCAGTTGGGTCTTTTCTGCAGCAGAACACAGTTCATTCCACCCTGAGGAATAGCCTTTCATTCCCCCCATTCGTCCCCTAGTGTGGCTCCCACCACCCGGGCCCCCATCAATACCTGCAACCAAACCCCAGCTATTAGCAGTGTGTGTAGGAAAGCACATGCAGTTTTCACCAGGAATCTGATACTATCTTCAAAGCTAGTCACCGCCTTTCCTCCCTTGGCAGCTTACTTCGGAAGCTAGAGAACCTTTCTTGCTTATACAAAAGACAAAATAAAAATAAGAACTTGACCTCTGTTCGCCAGCACGACGATGTGTGTGAATTTTGCTTTAAATAATTAAAAATACTAATAAACTACACAGCAGCCTTTCTGCCCTGCTCTAGCGAGAGAGGTGCGTCTCAATCCGACACTGACACAGCGTAGCCATGTTGATGTCCCCTGATTTCATTAAAATGGGATTGTGTGTGTGTGTGTGTGTGTGTGTGTGGTGGGTGTGTGTAGCCATAGGAACAAACTCCAAAACCAAAAAGCACAGACGCTGTTTGAAAGCTGAGGAAAACGGCCTTCAGGATTCAGGTGGCGGCGATCAAGTAAACAGCATCTTCCTGCCAAGCCCCTCGCAGTCAGGACCATGGCTTGGAGTCAGCGGCGTTACTGCTGTGGGAGTTTATAACTCAGCTGCTTAATGGCCCATGGGCATGGATATTACCAACCCAGCGTCATCAGTCAGCCGGGGCTCTGATATCCTTTCCCACTCAAACCTCCGTGAGCCGGGGGCATCTGGAAACAGGGGACTGTCCCCCCAGCAAGTCCACTCAGCTTTTGTGGCCAATGAGGATTTTCTACTCAATAGTGGCGGGAAGTGGCTTGGGACAAGGTGGAGTCTCTGGGAACCAGGCTTGAGTGGGGGACTGGGGTGGGGGTGGGGGGTTCACAGCAGGAAGCTGAGCATCCAGGCCATCCTCATCCTCCTCGCTCAGGATGATCCTGGACCTGGCCAGATCCCCACCTAGCAGGACCCCCACCTGAGCTCACCCCTCACCTGGTCTGACTTCCCCCACCTGGCCTCACTCCTCACCTGGCCTCACTTCCCACCTAGAACAGGTGGCAGAAACCAGAGTCCTACACAATCTTCTCAGTTTTTAAGGAGAAAGTGGCTTTTCTTGGTCCTTATTAGCCTCCATACCTTGGGGACCGCTCAGAAACAGTAGGTGAGGAGTAAAGAAACATGCCCAAATTGGCCGCTTCTGGACACCATTCATTAACCCGTTCGTTCTCCAGACCCTTCTCTAGAACCTCCCTCAACGGCTTTCCTTCGCTCGCTCCACCATTCCCCTCAAACCCACTCAGAAAGAGGGTGTCGAACAGCCTAAGGAAAGAAAGGTTTTACATGGAAAACTTCCATCTTGTCTCTCTGCAATGAGATGGCAAGGCCACATGTGAGCGAGTCTGGGGGATGCCCAGTTCTTTCTCCCTAGTCTGTCTTTGCTCATCTCAGGAAGGGCCTGAGCATCAGGGTCAGGCAGGGCTGGGCGCTATTTGTTACTGGATGACGTTGGGAATATATGTAACCTCTCTGGGTTTGCAGTTTGTCCATCGAGAGAACAATAAGGCCTAGTAATGGATACTTATGAGGACAAGGCAGTTATGAGTCTAAGGAAACTTGGGGCAGGACTTGGAAGAGATGAGGTCTTCCGTCACACAGACACCATGCTACCTGCGCGAACCACGGGCAGAATTTACAGTTTCTGCCAGACCCAACACAGCCAGGAGGGGCAGGGTCGCCGTGCTAGCTTCTTACATTTTGGGGAATGTAGCAGGTTGGATGATAGCCCCCTAAAGATGCCCACACTCTAACCCCCAGAACCTGTGAGCATGTTGTATTACGTGATGGGTTTTGCATGAATGATTAAATGAAGGCTCTTGAGATGGGGAAAGTATCCTGAACTAGCCAGGAGAGTCCAGTGATTAAAAAGGGTCACGTGATGATGGAAGCAGAGGTCAGAGTGTTGTGGGGCCAGGACACAGGAATGTGGGTTGCCTCTAGAACAGCCGTGGGCAAACTACGGCCCGTTTGAAATGAATAAAACTAAAAAAAAAGACCGTACCCTTTTATGTAATGATGTTTACTTTGAATTTATATTAGTTCACACAAACACTCCATCCATGCTTTTGTTCCGGCCCTCCGGTCCAGTTTAAGAACCCATTGTGGCCCTCGAGTCAAAAAGTTTGCCCACCCCTGCTCTAGAATCTGGAAAAGGCAAAACAAAACAGCACAACACACACACACACACACACACACACACACACACACACACACACCAGATTCTCCTCTAGAGCCTCCAGAAGCAACACAGCCCTGCTGGCCCGTTGTAGACTTCCAGCACTGTAAGAGGGTAAATCTGTGATGCTTTAAGCCACTGAATTAGTGGTAATTTGTCCCATGGAGCAACTGCATATAAGAGAATATGGAAACGTCTGAGAAATGCTAGGATCTGAGCTAACCTCTCCTCAGGATTGATCTTGAAGACGGGGACATGATGGAAACCTCTTCAGAGGAAAAGTTTTGCATCTGAGCAGCGTGCTCAGAAGGCAAGGAGGAATAAGGTTCTTCCCCTGGAGCCCAGCCACCCGCGGTGCAGAGAATTCCTTTCCCATAGACTGGGTGTGGCTTATCTCTGTGTGCCCACAGCCTTGTGAAGCACGGGCACAGAGTAGGTGCTCCGTGAATGCCTGTGAGATGAATGGAGTGGCATGGGGGGTGGGATGGGATAGATGGGATGGATGGGATGGATGGGATGGATGGGATGGGATGGGATGGATGGCATGGGATGGGATGGATGGGATGGGGTGGGATGGGATAGATGGGATGGATGGGATGGGATGGGATGGGATGGGATGGATGGGATGGGATGGGATGGGATGGATGGGATGGATGGGATGGGATGGGATGGATGGGATGGGATGGATGGGATGGGATGGGGTGGGATGGGATGGGATAGATGGGATGGGATGGGATGGGATGGGATGGGATGAGATGGGATGGGATGGATGGGATGGGATGGGATGGGATGGGATGGGATGGATGGGATGGGATGGGATGGATGGGATGGGATGGGATGGGATGGGATGGAACTGAGTCAGAGGCAGAGCCCTGCTGGACACTGTAGAGATTTGGTAACGAGCAGGGGTCCAGGTGCTGAGGCCCGTCTCAGCCTGAGAGGCCCCTCCTTGAGGAGGGAAGAAGGTCAGAGGAGCTGGTAGTTGGAGGAGTTTTATTTCCCTTTTAGTTGCTTATACAAAAGACAACTCATCCCGGGCCCCTTGGGCTCAATTTGCATAATCAAGGACCAGGTAGGCTGCACAGGTTTGATTTGAAAGACAAGAAACCTGGTCCAGCTATACTGATGGCAACTGGGGTATCCACCTCCCCTTCCTTTATCTGTATCTGGGACCTCTGTTTTGCAAAGAGCCAGAATATACACAAAGTTAGCCCCACTCATTCATTTCCCTAAGAAACCCAATCATTTTATGGTTTTTAATAATATTAGTGAAGATGAATCTCACTGTGCAACAGTGATCTCCCAACCTCTTGTGATTTTATGCTTCCTCCTTCGTATTCTCCTCTCTCCCCTCTCCAAGACCGAATAAAACCCTAAATAACATATATTTCCTTATGCAGAATAAGTCTGGCTCTTTCTCTGAAACCTTAGCACCAGAGAACAGGTATGCTTCAAAGGAATTGACTACACAAGTGAGCTTATCAAGTGAGCTTGCATTTTTCTCCAAGAGGCAAGTCTCTTCCTAAGATAAATGCCGGTACCAGCTACTAAGGGGATAGCAATTTTTTCATCTCTTTGTGCCTGCGAACTGCAGCTGAGCAGAGTTGGGCATCTGTCACACAGACCATCTCCTGACCCAGACCCCAGGTGCTCATGGCTGAGTGCTGCAATCAAAGAGCAAGTCCTATCTCAGAGAGCTTTCCCATCATTATCCCCACAGGCCTCTGAGAACACAAGACGCCGCCATACTGGCCCCAGCAGCTCAGAACTGGTGAGAGAAGTACCAGGGCTTCAGAGAAGTCCCTTGCTCAGTTACCTAGACCTTCAAATCAGACATCAGCTGGTGGCGGCCAAGATGGTGACCTACATGGAGAATCCATGCCCAGATGTTGCTTTTGGAGTTGGCCCAACCTGGTGTCATCCAATGAACAGGGGGAAAGAAAAACGGTATGTGTCACTGTGTAGCCAAGACAACTGAGGCAGAGCATTCTCAGGAGACATCCTCACCTCCAGGGGGCCTCGGATGCTCTGGGAGGAACTGGAACATTAAAAAGATTAACTGCCCTAGGCTCTCAGCAGGGGAGGGCGGAACTATCAGGGTCTCTCTGTCAGATTTCTGTAACGAATGGGGAATAATCCATAAAACAAAACACGTGCTTTGTGAATTTGTCTTCCATGGCACAGAGCTGTGTGACTTCTCTGCTCAAGGTTATTTAAGAATAACTTTAAAGTGTGGAGAAAAGACAGCTTGGCTGGCCTGGCCCTCTCTTCCCTTCTCTATAGCTCTCTCCTCTTTCCTTCTTCTCCAGAGAACACAGATATGGAAACGAAGCTCCTTTTTGTCAATGCAGGAAAGGGTAGAGACAGCTACATCTCTGATTAAAAATACTCCTAGCCTGACTGGCATGGCTCAGTGGTTGAGCTTCAACCTGTGAAACAGGAGGTCACAGTTTGATTCCCGGTCAGGGCACATGCCCAAGTTATGGGCTTGATCCCCAGTGGGGGCGTGCAAGTGGCAGCCAACCAATAATTCTCTCTCTCCCTCTCCTCTCCTCTCTGAAATCAATAAAAAGATATTAAAAAGACAACAACTCCTGAATTTCTATAAGGACTTCCTATCCTTCTATCTTTCCCAGACCTCTCAGGCAACTTGGTGGAGGCATGTGAGCTAAGATCTTGGTACTTATAGATAAAGTGATGCTCGAATCTACTTCTATAAGGTTCACAGTCTTGTTCCTATAAATCTCAGATCAAGCCAGTGGCTTTAATAGCCTGCTAAGCCATGTAATCATATAATCAAAGTGTGAGCTAGAGCCTTTCTTCTGTCTACTCCATATGCACCATGTTGTCATCAATACCCTCCCAATCTCTTTACGTTGTAAGTAGATGGACCACAACTTGGGAAAGATCAGAAATATACTGGAAGAGAGCTGAGAGTTCAGCGCTGCTGTAAGCTTTCCTTGGTGCCAATACTAATCTGTTTCATCTAATGATCTGCATGGGAAGAAGCACAAAGAGCACAAGAATGTTTGTGCTCATGGTCATAATTCTTGTACTTGAGTTCTTACAGCAGCTTCCACAGGGAGCCTGTGGACTATGCCTGACTTTCTCCCAGGGCTCAGGGTCATGTAAGTATCCCCCATGCAGCATGACCTCAGACAGAGGTCACCCCAGTGCTGCAGGACCCTCTGACATCATGCCAATGTCCTCTCCCTATAACTTCTTTGTCTTCCCTAGAACACAGGAATGAAGTTCTGACTGGATATTTTGATATCAGCATCCTTTCTTTCTCCCAAAGCTAAATTGCAATTACTTCTCTGGACCACCCATTCTACTTGTCATCTCTTCATTATATCACATTTCTATGGATGTTCTCTTCTGTCAGTCATTAATATTTCTAACCAGCACCAATATCTATAGTTTTCCCTCATGCTGTACCTCATTTAATTTTTAATATTTTATTTGTATACTAGAGGCCTGGTGCATGAGTTGTCAACTGGTGGGGTCCAGCTGGGCTGGGCCTGATGGGGTCCATCAGGGTCGGGCCGGCTAGGGCCAGGGGCTGATCGGGGGCGGGGCGGCCAGGGTGAGGGGCCGTGGGCATTCGATCATTCCATCATTTGGTCAATTTACATATTACCCTTTTATTATATAGGATATAGGATTCTCTCTTATCCCTCCACTACACATATGCACACAGTAAAAATATCTATACCCAATATTTTACTTGTTAGAGTTCCTTGTACTTACACAGTTATGCATTTCCTACTACCCCCTTATTAAGAAATTTAGACTTACAATGATCACAATCTCTTATACCAAGTAATATTAGCTGCCATTTGCTGAGATCCCTGATACAGAGGTGAGAAACTTGAGTGTCAGTGTGTTTAAGGAACTTGTCTAACATTAGGCTGCTAGTCGGTGGTACAGCTGGGACTTATTTCATGGTCTTTTGGACTCCAGAACATGTTTTCTTAACCCCTGGCCCAGTTATGGAGCTATAAGAAATCAGCACCGACAGTAACATTTGCTTGTTCTACTACTCCCCCTATACTTCTAGACTCCCTGTCTTTCCATATAATACCAGTGAGTGGGGAAGGATGGGGGAATCCTTGAACATTCTGCCCCACCTTTACTGGTACACTGCTAGCTTCAGGTGTCCTGCGCCTAATCGGTTCCACTCAAGAATCTCCCCAGGCACCTTCCCCATCATCAAACTCCCATCCTTTCCTTTAGATGTCCGATGAAAGCAACTTGCTTTCTTTCTAGACTCTAAGTATTAAGCAAGCCCATATTTAGAATTATTCTAGAAAATGTTTTTAAATGGTAATGTTTGTCCTTGACCATGACCTTCCCAAACTTCTAAGTTTAAAAATGAGAAAAACTTATGGACTGAAAATAACAAAAATGGCTCATGCTTGCCACATCGTTTTTGTGATTAAAATAGTTATTTTGGGGAAAAATTTCAATAAATACACATGATCCCATTAGAATAAGATCTAAATATATTTTTGTTTTAGGATTTTACTGTTTTTCTGAGCTCATATTGGGGAACACGAGCATTTTATCCTCCACATGTTTCTCTTACTCAATTTATAGGTCTGAGCATCACAGAGAAAAATATCTAGACTCAGGGCTGAGTAGGTGTTAATTCCAGATTGATGCAAGTAATATTTTAATAAGGAAGCAGGTTGGCTAAGGTTCTTTTTAATTTGATGCCAGTCTGCTCTCAAAATAACTTTTCTTCTGAATCTAGACTGTTCAGATGAATTTAACATTATTAGAATGTTTTCTAAATGTTCTTAGTTATTCCCACCTGTTCTCCAGATGAACTATATAATTATATTATCAATTTCCAAAAAAATAGTCCCATTAGAATATTCTTTGGGTCTCTAACTAATGGATAAATTTAGGAAAATTAACATTCTTAAAGTAGTCAGTCTTGCTATCCAGAAGCAGGCATATGTCACCATTTTTGTAAAACTTAAATTTATAAGCGGTGACAATATTTTGCTGTTTTACCTCCCAAATTATACTAATTTTCTGCTTTTCAAAAAATGATGTCTGCTTTTACATTTGTCATTTTATTCCTTTTATCTTCCTAAGATTTATTTTATTCCTACTATTCTCTCTTTTAAATTTATTTTTGTTGATTTGAGAGAGGAAGGGAGAGGAAGAGAGATATAGAAACATCAGTGATGAGAGGGAATCATTGATTGGCTGCCTCGTGCACATTGGACAGAGCCCACAACCCAGGCATGTGCCCTTGACCAGAATCAAACCTGGGATCTTTCAGTCCACAGGCCGACACTCTATCCACTGAGCCAAACTGGCGGGCTTACTATTCTCTTTTTAACGCCCCCACCCCTGCCCCAGTTAAGAAAATCATTTTGAGTCTATGCATTTACCTATTAGTAGAGCTTTGGCTGCCTTCCAATAGATTTCATAGCTTCATAGCTGATTGTTATTTTCCCCTTGTTTTGTAATTACACTTTGATATTCTGTTTGATTTAACAGTAGTTAAATTTTTTTTTATTTTAACTGATTGGGAGTTTAAGCTGATTCTTTCAAAATTTTATTAATTAGGGTAATAAAAGATGTGACCAAAAAGTAATAGCAATAGTAATAATACCAATAGCTAATGTGTATTGAGTGCTTATTATAATACTAGAAGCCCAGTGCACAAAAATTTGTGCACTTGGGGGCGGCCCTCAGCCCGGCCTGTGCCCTCTAGTAGTCAGGGACCCCTCGGGGGATGACCACCTGCTGGCTTAGACCTGCTCCTTGGGGGGATTGGGCCTAAGCTAGCAATCAGACATCCCTCTGGCAGCCCGGCAGCCCTTGGGGGATGTCCACTTGCCAGTGGGGAGCAGACCTAAGCTGCAGTCGGACATCCTTAGCGTTGCTGAGGAGGCAGGAGAGGCTCCCACCACCACCGCTGTGCTGGCAGCCATCAGCCTGGCTTGTGGCTGAGCAGAGCTCCTCCATGTGGGAGCTCACTGACCACCAGTGGGCAGCTCCTGCATTGAGTGTCTGCCCCCTGGTGGTCAGTGTGTGTCATAGTGACCAGTCATTCCCAGTCTTTCTGCTGTTAGGGTCAGTTTGCATATTACCCTTTTACTATATAGGATAGAGGGGGTGGGGGCCGGCTGGTTTGCCCTGAAGGGTGTCCCGGATCAGGGTGGGGGTCCCACTTGGGTGCCTGGCCAGCCTGGGTGAGGGGCTGATGGCTGTTTGCAGCTGGTCACACCCCCTTCAGGGTGAGGGTCCCCACTGGGGTGCCTGGCCAGCCTGGATGAAGGGCTGATGGCTATTTTCATGCTGCCCGCACCCCCTTTAGGGTGGGGATCCCCACTGGGGTGCCTGGCCAGTCTGGATGAGGGGCTGAGGGCTGTTTACATGCTGGCCAAGCCTGCAACTGAAGCTCCCAGCCTCTCCTTTTTTTCTTTTTTCTTTTATTCTGGGACTTATTTACCTTCTATAATTGAAACTTTGTTTCCGCTCCAGCTCTGAGGCCACGGCCTGCTGAAAGCAGGTATCTGGGATTTGTTTACCTTCTATAATTGCAACATTGTTGCTTAGAGTGGAGCTCAGAGCCCGGCCGCTGCAGGAAGGAAGCTTGGCTTCCTCCATCACTGGAGCAAGCAAGCCTTCTGCTCGCTTCAGCTGCGTGGCTGCCGGCCGCCATCTTGGTTGGGTTAATTTGCATATCCTGCTGATTAGCCAATGGGAAGCGTAGTGGAGGTATGATCAATTACCATGTTTGTCTATTATTAGATTAGATGCTCTATAAAACTCCTTTACTCTTCACAACACCTATATACTATTAATACTTTATAGATTAAGAAACTTAGTAAGCCAGACTGTGACCCCAAAGTTTCTGCATTGTGTTTTGAATTCTATTAGTAATTTCCACTCATTTGAATTTATTGAGGTTGTTATTAGAGCCTAGTATTTAGGATCAGCTTTGGTAATGGGGCATCGATGCAGGATAGGAACTCTGTTTAGTTTCCAACTTTGCAGTAGATATATTAATGGCCATTGCCTTTGCCCTTGTTTGTACTGCCAACCTCATCAAAAACCAAGAGGTTTGTAAGGGTCTCAATGATTGTGCTTCTTGCCGAGTCTCCTGATTGTGCCTGTGCCAACTAAGCCTTTCACATTTAGTGGATATCTGCCCCAGCATCGAGCCACAGTTTCAATTCTGTCCTTTACTGCCTCTAAAGTGAATTTTAAAGATTCTTAAATTTTTTTAAATAATAAAAAATATTTTGCCTTTTAGTTTCCATGAAACCCCTTCTATATTTTCACTATCTCCTTGTTGCCTTTTTATCTCAGCTCATTCTCTGATTACTTTATTCTCTCTTGTAGAGCCTGAGTCTTCTTACATACTACTAACAATGTCAAATTTCCCTCTAACATTCCCACTGGTTTCAGAGATCTGCCCTCCCAGTGAGCCATGAAAATTGTATCTTTTGCCCCCCTGGTGTGGCTCAATGGTTGAGCATCAACCTACGAACCAGGAGGTCACAGTTCCATTCCTGGTCAGGGCACATGCCTGGGTTTTGGGCTCGATCCCCAGTGTGGGGCGTGTAGGAGGCAGCAGATCACTGATTCTCTCTCATCATTTATGTTTCTATCTCTCTCACTTCCTCTCTGAAATTAATAAAAATAAAAAGTAAATAAAAAAACATAATTGTGCTAGCATCTTTCTCCCCATGTTTTCTCTCTTTCTGTTTATCCCAAACTTGGTGCTTGCTAAAAGGCAGGTGAGGGGAGTATCCTTGACCTTACTCTCTACCCTTTCAGCTCTGTGTTCAGCTTGTGATCTAATGTGTATCAAAGCTGATCCTATATATTCCACTTTGCTGTTTCCCCCACTGCCTGGCTTCCTGACACTCTGGTGTAAACAGTAGGAGAGTCTACACCTGCACCATGAAGACAGCTCTTCCTGTCTCCACCTTGGCTTCCAACAATGGTTCTCAAATGTGGATCTGAAAATCTATGAGCTTTGCGAGAATTTTAAAATTCAGTACCTTTATTTTTATGATCATCTAAAAACAGTTTTATTATTTTAAAGGTTAATCTATGTTTTAGTGGTAATTTGCAATTGAAAGATATTTGCATTGAACCAGTTTTAATTTTTTAAAGTCAGAGTTCTTAAAAATATCATCAGTCATTATTAACATAATTAGTGAGAATGGATTAGATCAATGTCATATTTCCTGATTTTGATAAATGTTTATTGTTGTTTTAAAAAAGAGAAAGTTCTGGCTCTTAGGAAATAGACATTAACATGTTTATAAAGCCCGAAAACTACTCACAATGATTCAATGAATGTGTGTGTGTGTGTGGATTAGTAGATTGATGGGAAGAAAATGGGGCAAAATGTCAACAATTTGTTACCAATTGGTGAATCTGGGTGAAGGTTAGATGGGAGGGTTTTTTTAAAAAATATATTTTATTGATTTTTTACAGAGAGGAAGGGAGAGGAATAGAGAGTTAGAAACATTGATGAGAGAGAAACATTGATCAGCTGCCTCCTGCACACTCCCCACTGGGGATGTGCCCGCAACCAAGGTACATGCCCTTGACCAGAATCGAACCTGGGACCCTTGAGTCTGCAGGCCAACGCTCTATCCACTGAGCCAAACCGGCTAGGGCAATGGGAGGGTTTTTTTATTTCTTGCAATTTTTTGTAAGTATAAAGTTCTATCAAAATGAAAGGTTTTTTAAAAATGCATGACTTTCATGGACCTTGGTCCAATAAGTATTCCTAGAACATACAATTTTTTTTTCATTTAAAGTTATTCAAGTTGAGAAGCACCAATAAATCCTCCTCTGTCCCACTAGGTTAAGCATTGGATAGACCAATTTTAGAAACCACAACCGTTTACTGTGCTGCTTGGAGTGTTTCACTGGCTCCTGAACACCGGGTCCCAGGTGCCTAGTCTGGCCAACAGGACCCTCTGCCATGTCACCCTGGCCAACACCCAGCTGTGGCTACTCCTTACCTTTCACTGAAAAACACTAACTACTCATGGCTTCCTAAGATCACTCTATGGGTTCACTCTTACAGACTTTGGCCAGGTTATTTACTTTGTGCGGCTCCCTAATTCACACACCCTACTTTCTTTAGCTCAGTAACTGTCAATCATTTGTTCCAAGCCAAATCAGAGAGTGCCTCCCCCAGGAAGCCTTCCTTGAATCCTCCTAGGCCAAGTGTGTTCACTCTGAGTTACAATAGCCCCCCGAGGGGCCCCCCATCATAGTCCTGGGTGTCTCCACCAAGTGTGAGCTCTAAAAGGACAGGGGGGTCTGTCCCCTCCCTGTGCCTTCCACACTTAGCACAGTGGCCAGGAACAGAGAGGTGACCTGGGAGCAGAGAGGCTTAGCAGGTGGCTCTATTGGTGGGGACCTACCGCATGTAGGAAGAGCACAAGACTGCTTTGTGATGGAGGAGTTGAAAAGCTCCCAAAGAATTCACCTCCTACAAACGCCTCTCCCATGCCTTTCCCACAGTGTTTGACATTTCCACCTGGGTGTCCTTTGTTAGAAGTACTGTCCTGCCCTTATGTTTGGTGGCATGATAACCTATTAGCATGCATGATTATTGCAGCACAGGTTATCATCATTAATGAGTGCCCCATATACTCCTAGAGCACTTTACAATTTACAAGTGATGTAAGTTGCTAGAGGGGCTCAACTGTCTTTACATGTAAATACCTATGCAGCCCAGCAAAGTTCCTGAACATAGTAAGTGCTCAATAAAAGTATGCTGAATGAAAAGAACAAATGTCACACACTGTATCTCATTAAATGCTCACATATAAACCCCCAAACCAGAAGAGACCCCCACTTACAAACCCCCTGATGTCACTTCCCTAGAGGGATGAGCTGTTTGGAGTCAGACAGGAGACGACCCGAGATGGCACACCTGTCTCATGGGCATCCGTGTTCACTCACAGAGGGGAGCTGGCGAGAATAAACTTTCTGAGGAGGAGGAACAATGATGGATTTCCCTGAGCCCAGTGTAGGTGCTAAGATGGCTCCGGAGTCCTGCCGGTTCAGAAGGGGTTAATGGCAGCTTTGAAGCAGGCTAGATAATTAACAGGATTAAATCTCTACCTGTCAATTAAGCCAATATATTTGAGTATAATGCTATTTAATTCCGGACCAGGGACAGTGCAATAAATCAAAGTTTACGGGTGTCTTCAGCAAGCCCTTGATGGATGAAACACTGTAACTCAGAGGTGCATAGAAAATCTCAAATAAGATAACCTCCCATGTGATTAATATAGCTGTCTGCATTGGCATCGGCTCCAGAAGGTTCTAATCCAAACATGTTTAACATCACATACTTTATTGTGACAGATGCAGACACCTGAACTAACTAACCAGGCAAATGGTGCTTAATTATACTGACTCATTATGGACCTCAGCAATAAGGCTGGGGCACAGAATTACGTGTTAATTCCCATCGTACACAGTCATCTGCAACAGTGGTTTTCAACCTTTTTTCATCTCCTGGCACAGATAAACTAATTACTAAAATTCCGCGGCACTCCCCAAAATGTATTTTTTGCCCACCTGCCCAAAACAATAGGTATAACTTCGATCCACTCACACCGGATGATTGCATGTTTTTAAAATTCTTGCAGCACACCAGTTGGAAATCGCTGACATACAACATAAGCAGCCCAGTGTCCACAGGGCCTTACAGGGTCTGATGCACAAGGCACAGGGTCCCGGAGCAATCTGCTTCCTCTAAAGCACCCTTCCCTCCCCTCTGCTCAGTGGTGCTTGTCTGCAGGCCTCGTTCAGACTGGCGAACAAATGCATATTCCTGATCACCAGGGGCCAGGGGCATGTGATCACAAGTGTCTCCATAAACATCCCCCCAGTTAAAAGACAAAAAAGAATTGAGGTGCAAGTGCACCCACATGACTGGAACTCTGTTGTTTAAGAGGCTGAGTTAAATGCTTATCAACCTTCTGTGTTGATTCCAGAATGCAATTCCAAAAGCGTGGCCTTCTCAACAGGCGTACAGATTGGAGCTATCAGAAGTGGTAGCTCTTGAAACTTGCAGGTATGAAATTCAACTCCCAGTCCTGTTTCCCTGCTGAACTTCTTCCTAGGGGACCTCTCTGTGTCTCCTGGGAGTGTCAACACGAGCACAATTAGTGCAGGTTTTTTCATTAGGATCGTTGTTTGACTCCATCTGTGCTAATGTCACAGTGTAACCATGTGGAGCGGGTCTCAGTCGCCGCTTGCTGATTGACTGAAGGATCGATTAAGTGTGCCAAATGTTGTGTAAAGATGGTGTGGGGCAGAAACGAAGCATAACAATGGTCTCTGCTCTCAAGGCATACCTCATTTATTTGGGGAGAGCATCTTAACACGTACCAAGGATTGAAGTTATGGTGCCAGCTATACATAAAATAAGAATTCAGTCCGACTGGTGTTGCTCAGTGATTGAGTGTCAACCAGGAGGTCAGAGTTCGCTTCCTGATTAGGGCAACATGCCCGGGTTTCAGACTCGATCCCCAATAGGGGGCGAGCAGGAGGCAGCTGGTTGATGATTCTCTCTCATCATTGATGTTTCTATCTCTCCTTTTCCCTTCCTCTTCTTCTCTGAAATCAATTATATATATATATATATAAAAGAATTCAGTGAGGACAGAGACCTGTGTGGGCTGGAGGTAGTCAAGAAAGCCTTCCCAAAGAGTTGAGTTTGAGATGAATGTTAAAGAAAGGGGAGGATCTGGACCAGCAGAGAAGATGGAGTAGGATGTTCAAGATGGGAGAAACAACACAAATATAGAAGCAGGAATTGATGTGTGGAGTGAGGACGGCATGTAGAGAGCGATTGAAAGAGCCCAGGTTGCACATTGGTGGATGGAATCAGTGTGATGAAACCACATCTGCAAACACACCCAGAGAAGTCTGAATCTAAACCAGTGGCAGGGAGAGACATTTCCTGCAACTGGATCAAGAGGGAGACATTTACTGTAACTGGATCAAGAAGAGACAGTATGAGCAGAGGCAGGTAAGAGTCTTCGTCTAGCAGCTGTGTGCAGACTGGACTGGAGAGGGACAAGGTGAGTCAGAGCAGGCAGATGAGACATTATTGCAAAATGAGTACAGGCACGCACAGCTGACATGGAAGGGGCTGCTGTATTGGAGGGGTTACAACATGCAAGCCGGGACATTGAAAAAGACTGCAGAACCACCGTTCCCACAGGCTCCCTCAGGCCATCGTCAGTGACCACTTCCGCCTGGAAACCAGGAGCTGAGCAAGGTGACCCCTCGAACACCCAGATTGATGATTGTGTTAATTCTGGTCCCTACCAGGCCTGCCATCTTTCCATACCCAAAAAATCAACTTAGCCCAGCTGGTGTAGCTCAGCAGTTGAGCGTTGAGCCAGGAACCAAGAGGCCACGGGTTTGATTCCCGGTCAGGGCACATGCTCCGGTTTTGGGCTCGGTCCCCTGTTGTGGGGTGTGCATGAGGCAGCCAATCAATGGTTTTCTCTCATCAATGTTTCTATCTTTCTATCCCTCTCTCTTCAAAAAAAAATCAATAGAATATATATTTTTAAAAATCAACTTAAAAAGTAATCTGTGTGAAAAGGAATGTGAGGGGGCTGGGAAATCAATTCCTAGATGATTCTACTTTCGTGTGAAGAGATTTGCTTCCTTTTATTTTGGGGACTTAGACTGTTTGCATAGAATTTGCTTGTCCTATTTCTTTGCGTTCATATTCCTGTCTGCTCTGTGACATGACGATCAGTCGCTACGCTGGTGACTACGTGTGTCACGAACAGAGAATTCCATCATTTCAGCTGCAGAATGACTCACCACATTCTGGGCTCACAGTTCCTGTGATCGTTTCGGCTCTCAGCTGCTCTTAGTAGAGCCAGGAAGGTCTCTGTTGAAAGTAATTTTTCTGATTAATCTTTAAAAATGTATTTAGTTCCTTTCTTATTTCAACTCATAGATATGGTGCCCATCTAAAGTCACTTGTCACTTTACAACTGTAGCAAGTTCAAGTGTTGACAGAAGGCTGTCTCCCGGTTGTCAGTCTTGTAGAAAATAAGTTGATGATTTGCATTCATGAAGTAAGCATCACGGGTTCCCTGGCTGTGAGTTACCTGACATCTGGCAGAAGCCTAGAAGGTAACTTATTTCAAGGCTCTGGGTGAACCTCTGTCGCTCCCAAAACATTTCTCCATCAGCTGACTCTTTATAATTAAAAATTCTTTCCTTAGTCTCCTGCTAAAAGGCAAAAGCTGTCTTTGAGCCTCCACTCCACCCGATTACCTAGGAAGGTTACAGGGAGTAGGGACGGTGGGGGTGGATGAGAAGGGATACAAGTGGAGCACAGGGAGAGGGAGAGGGGGCAGCTGGGGATACAGAAACCAGCCCTCCTTTCTGAGAGATTTCCTGGAAGGCAAGAAGACTGCACGGGAGAAGCTAATGGCCCACCCATCTCTCTTATCCTCCCTTGCAGTTCAGTGAATGGTTCCCATACAGGGTGATGGATGGCTAACTCCCTCAGGCATCTGTTTCTCTTGAAGACTTTCTCTGGCTTCATACTAGGACCACAGTCAGCTTACTCCTGGGGAGGCCGGAAGTGCCAAGGAGCTACAGCTCCAGTAGCAACCTCACGCCAATGAGATGGTATTTGATGGATCGAAGCCTCAGCTTCCTCAGGCCTCGGTGGGTCCGTCCTAAAGTCCTGCCAGTGACTGCATCACTCTTCACTTCCACATTCACTGGAAAGCTTTAGCTGTGCTTGATAGATGTGTTCTCAGCTTTACTTTCAGATGCTTGACTGTTGGGCAGGGAAGTCTGACTTCAGGTTGAACTTTCTCATGCTTAACCTTTGGCTAAATTTCAGCCGCTAAAAGAAAGGTATTTGTAAAATTTGAATGAAATTCTGTTTACTCATTTTCAGTAAAGAAGGAATAAAAAAAGAATATAAGTTTAAAAATTGAAAATGCTCATTTTGTAATAAACGATTGATTCCAAGGGAAAAACAACAACAACACTTGAGTGTTCCTCAAGTCTCTTGGAGAACCCCCCCACACATCGCCGCCGGGGGGATGAGTCCGGGTCACCCACAGTGACAGCCCTCTCATCGACATGCCCTTTCTTGGCTTTTTCTCCTCCCATTTCACTCTCCTTCTTGCTCACCATGCTTCTTGGGGTCACTTCCTGGATAAACTACTTGAACCCATTTCCTCACTCAAGGTGTGGTTTTGAAGGAACTCAAACCAAGACATCATATCTTCTCAAAACAATAACTCATTCACGTCCCACCGTGCTGCCTGCCACCTTAAATCAATGTCTCACAGTCCCTCCAGAGAAAAGTCTGCTTCAGTCACACCCTCCCCCTACTTCTTTCCTGACTCTCATCTGGTCCCATCTCCACACCTTCCATCACAGCCTTGTCCTCCCTGGAGCAGTGTCCTAGCCTCTCTCCTTGCCTAAGTCCTTCAAGACTCCTGGGGCCAGTCCTTGACATTTCTGACAAAGTGATTTGCCAACACTGTAAATACCTTGTGGTTCATGTCCTCTACTTTCCCTCATGACCATCTCTCTGTTTAATGACCTCATTAGATACAAGTCTATGCCAATGATCCTATCAGAAGATGCAGAAAGAAAATCCACTCTTGAGTTAACTGATGACCAATGGCCCCTCTATAACCTCAAATGACAAATGCTAGCAGCAAAGACGCCTACACAGATATAGCATCATGAAAATGAGAGGGGTCGAGCATTGGGTATGCATGACTTCCTAGGAGGAAGCAGTAATGGGTTCTTATTTTTTATCTTAATGAAAAATGGTAAATTTCACAGTCATCCAGAACAAATAGAATTGTGACTTACGCTTCACAATTTATGTAATTGATTTCCTGGAATTGTGACAGTTCTATCATGCTTTCAACAAATATCTCTTTCTTCCCTCGGAAGTTGGTCATATGGTGGTGGAGTGGGTGGTTCCGGAAGCCCTGATTATTTTTCTTTCTTTGAGTTGCAAGGCAATTACTGCCTAAATCACTTATTTGGCACTTAGCTGCAGCCACCTTGCATTTTTAATTCTTTCTTCTACCCACAAAAGCCCAGCTTCCCCAGGCAGGCATCTTGCCTGGTATTTCTCCCAGAGCCTGATCATTGCCAGTCCTCTAAAAATAGAAAATAAGTTTTTCTTGTTATTGATGAGAACATTGACACTTGTCTGAAATATATCATAAAAGTCCCTGCCTTCGGGAGGAGAGAGTTTGGCAGAGCTGATCTCTGTGGATGCACCGTGCACCATTTACATTCTACACTCACTTTACATGTCCTGCCTTCTTCCTCAGCAGCAGGTCATTAACCAGGGCACCCACCTCAAATGCCTCGCCTTTCCACACTACAAGCCCCTCCCCAGTTCCCGGGTTACAATCTGCTGCAGGCCGGGGATCCAATATTCCAGATGGGATCCGGCTTGGAGTGTAGAGGCACCAGGCACCTGCCCTTTGCTCAGCAGCTCTGTGCTGGATACGCCCAGTGCTCAGGGACTGCTTCCCTGCACCGCCAGGCTGGCGCTGTCAGGTGCAGAGGCCAACATTCCTGTGTCCACAGGGTCTTGGGCAGGTCTGGGCAGAGCCTGGTCAATGTTAAATGATGCAGAGAAAGGAACTGTTGACACCCTACTAGCCAGCAGGAAAACTGTGCGCACAGCTGTGCTTCATGCAACTTCACTCCCAGCCTTGGTTTTCCATGATTCTGGAACTGGGAAATGATAAGGCAACTCACTCCTTCAGAATTCAGAAAGACCTATTGATCAATATCAGCTTTGCCTACACAGGACAACTTTCTCCAGCACTCCCCTCTGTTAACTTTGCTTTAAGCAATGGCTGGAAAACCACATCTCTTACAGGCGACCTCTTCCAGGCAGCCATCCCGGATTCAGAAATCCACTGACACTTGTGTCCTAATCAAGGTGTACAGTAGTGTTCATGTTCACATTGTGATGAAAAAAAAAAAACAATACAAAATGCATTTTAAAATGTTTACTATCTCTTTCTTTTCTACAAATGGATTGTATTGGTTGTACCGGCAGCCTGCTGTTGCACACGAAGAAAGAGCCTGTTTAACTGAGCAACTGATCTTGTTTATCATTCAAGATTTGGGAAATTTGAGCTAGATCATTAATGGGCATTGGGCTACTCGGTTTTAATGGAGTGAGTCAACACAACACTTCAAAAGGCATTCCCTCCTGCACTGACAAAACCCTCCCAGAAAAGCTTGCTCGGGTGGAAGAGAACTGAGAGCAGCTCTGGTTCTACTTCCATGGAAAATCCTGGGGAAGTTCCATCTTTGTGGATATTTTAGGTGTTGCAGATGCCCAATCAGAAACAACCTGAGAAGTCCGTGCTGCCAGCGTGCTGGTGGTGAGTGTCGGTGGAAAGTTTCTGCAACTGAGTGAATCACCCAAAAATGCTCCATGTCAACAATGGCCCTGCCCAGGAGAGCTGAGGAAAACATAGGCAACACTAGCAATCCCTGGGGAAAACTCAGCAGCTTTGGGTAGTCTAAAGGGCATATACATGCACACGGATACTTTGCCAATTCAGTGGTCGGCCAAGATCCACTTGGAGATCCTGTAACTACAAGACTAGCCAATGCGCAATATGGCGCCTCAGTTACACCTTGTGTGGACAAAGATGAGGCCAAGGTCTTCTCAACGAGGCTTTACCCACACCCATGTATTTGCCCAACCACCCTGCATAGGTTCCAGGGTACCTATTTTTTATCCTTATTTTATAAACGGGTCTCGGAAGATTACAACATTCTGCCTAAGCATTAAGAACCAGCTAGTACGAGTTGGAGCCAGCATAAACCTAGGACTTTTCCACAGAAACTATAGACACATTCAGAAGAAGACCCTATTTGCAAACAAGTTTCTGGTGCCACAAATTCTTTTCCAGGAGTGATAATCAGAATATGTAGGCACCCTAACGCCAGGACATCGACCACTCTGAAGGGAGCCAGCAGTGGATCATGTGGTGGACAATCACAAGGCTGGTCTAGCTGCCGAATACCTGGCCTCCTCGTCAGTCCATGCGGGAGACTCGGACCTTTCTGAGTGGGTAGAAGAGTGCATAGGTGGTCATTGTCATCAAACGATTTGTTTTACTTCAAATAATATTTTTGATGATAAAGCAATTTAGGTTGATTGTATAAAATTGCAAAATATTTAAAAGTATAAAAGAGAGAATTAAAAATGCATATAATTCACACACACACACACTCCTGGCTTTGGGTAAGCTCTTGCCTTTTCCACTTATAAACAGGTTGCTATATCATAAAAAAAATCTCTGGCAATTTTATATCATTGGCTGCTTAATATTTTATTTTAGGGATATAATGTAATTGATGTAATCTCCCTCTTAGTGCTAATTTAGAATATTTCCAAGTTTTCATTTACATAAATAATGCTTTGGTAAATATCTCTGTGCCTGAAGCTCTGTTTACATAGAAGTCTATGTCCTTAGAAAAATTCCTAGAACGGTTCCCAGTAAAGATGATCACAGAACCACTGAACCTCCTTAATGGGGAAAATTCCCCTTCCACTCAATAAGATTTCCACCAATAGTAAGAATTATCATCGTCATTGTTGTGATTCTTACCTTTGTGTGAGCTCTCACCTGGGACCTGATCACGCGGCATCACATCCCTGCCGGCACCCTCACTGGTTCCCCCTGCCGCTAGGATCCAGTTCAATCCCCTTCATACGCTGTAGGGGGCCATGCATGAGCTCGCCTTGTCTTACCCTCTCTGCTTCATCTCCTGCTATTCCACCCTTGAACTTCATGCTCTAGCAGTATTATATGACTTGTCAGTTCCTGAATATACAGGAAGGTCTACTGGACTTTGTATATGCAATTTCCCCTGCCTGAACCACTTTCTTCACTACCAAGCCCCAACTTCACCTCCGTAATTTCTATTAATCTCTCCAGTTAATGCTTTGATGTTATCTTTTTCTAGGAAATATCTGGGAAGCCCAGCCACCTCACTGTGCCCCATCCCAAGACTGGGCCACCTGCCCCTCCTAATGCCCACACTGCATTGTGTATCCGCCCTACCATTCACCGCACCGTAGTGTAATTGACTGTCTTCCCTACTAGGTACCGAGCTCCTTGAGGGCAGGGACTGTGGCACGCTGACTACTGTATCCTCAGTGCCTTTTGTGGTTTGGCATATGGTAGAGAGTTGTTGAATGAACAGAACACAATCTGTGCTTAAAGAATTGGTTTGCTGCTCTGATCAAATGAATCTGAAAAGGTACCCAAGAGCTGAGAGATTTTAGATCTTGAGGAGCTGCCATTTTCTTGGAGGATTTTTTCGGACTAGAAAATGACATACCTCAGCAGACATGGCAAAAAGTCAAAGCCAAAGCAAGGCTCCGGCTAGTGGGAAACGTGGAGGGAGGCGGTGGAGCACCCATCCCTCGTCACACAGTAAGTTGGACCATGGATCCTCATGCTGCCTTCAAGTCGGAAATCCCCATTCTCACAGATTAGCAGGAGTGCATGAGGGATTCCACCTTGAAGAGCCCAGCCACCATATGGAAATCATACTCTCATCATGGATGGGAGCAACAAGAACAGTATCCAAGGGAGATGGCATCTCAGACCTGTCATACCTGCTTCCCAGATACAAAAGGAAAATGTCTCCTCATGTTTAACCAACACTTGTGAATCAGCCCCCTAACTTGTCCCATCACCTTTCCAGAGGTTTCCAGCATTTTCTAGAATCTTTGGAGGAGACGGGCTTGGGGTGACTCCTCCCCCCACTACCTGCCCATGTTCTTCTAACCTTGAGCTGACGTGTCATACAAATGCCTCATGGCTGGCCAGCTTCCAAGCTATCAGACAGCTGTATAGGGCAGTGGAAGAATACAAACTTGGACATCAAATGACCTGAATTCTGGTCCAAGCTTTGTAATTGATTTGATTGTGTCTATTTCTTTATGTGTCTGTTTGCTCAGCTGGAGATGGAGTGTTTTGAGATCAGGTTACTTCTGAGATCCCTTTCTACTCTCAGATTTTCCTAATTTGACTCCTCCATAACCCTGTGCTTGGCACTGTTGGGACTGGTTAAATGTGAAACATGATTTCAGTCCCTGAAATGGTCCGTGCGTTCTCCCGTTGGTGTGCCTGCCAAATACAGGGTCTCTTCCACTGCTGGGGATGAAGAAAAGGCTCAAGGCTGGCTGAGACTTGAGCCTGTCACTGAAGTAAACTACTTACTAGTAGCAAAGGGCCCTGGCCAGGAAGAGCCTCTGCTGTGAGCCGCAGACAGATGTCATCTTTGTTGTGAGATGTGCCCGTCCACCAGAGTCCTGAAGGACTTTTAGGAGGGATGGGGTGGGACAGGGCATATTCATTTCAAGCTACACTTTACCACCAGACTGGCTGTAATTCCTTGTTCGGAGACTACGCCTCTTAGTGCTTTTCTCTGTGGTATCACTGTTAACAGTACTTTTTAGAAACCACATTAGCTCAGAGTAGGTATGGCATGCCTACATTTCCCAAAGGTGTTGCTGTTAGTCCATGAAAATGGAGTCAATCTTTGATCCTTCAACCAGGAGGAGGGAGGGACAGGGACTAAAACAAGTCAGGCACAGAGCCAGGATTAGATGGCACAGCCCCTGTGTGACTTGTCCCTCCCCACTCTCTCCCCATCTTGGCCTCCGGTTATCCAAATGAGTCATCAGCTGCTCCCCTGTCTGCCAGGTTAGCTGTCTGATGAACCATGGGCCTTAACGGCTAAGGAATTTTCCAGCAGTTCACCATGTCCACCTTTCACATGAGATCATGCCTCCCCTCCTGTGTCCACCTTTGGACGTCCAAAGGGAAAAGAGAAAGGAGAGCACATAGAAATGGAGGGAAAGAAAAGCCAGGGGGAACGGGGGGCAGGAAGGGTGTCCTGGAATTGTCTATCTGTCTTGGAAGGAGGGAACAAAACCAATGGAAGAAGATCTGCGTGCCCCTCACTCCCGCTGACCCTGTGCTGGTTCTCAGGCTTCAAGTCTCCATGCGCACGGGGTTGCCGGGAGCAGTGGCAGGGTTATCTGCAGATCATGCCATGTGGGTTCATTTCTTAGCTGCATTTCTCATACGCTATTAAAATGAATGTGGACTTGACCTTAAATAACAGGGAACTATCACAGGTTCTTCGTCAAAGGGAGTTCTGGAACACAGCAGCTTACATTTTGTATCTGCCAGAATCGTGGCAGGAAACAAATGGCATATTCCAAAGGGGTGTTTGAAGAAAGTTAATTAAAAAGACTGTGCACGATGGTGTGGGTGGAATACGGGGAAGCCAGCAAATGGTTCCTGCAACCCGGACCGAGCTCCAGCCCCAGGAGACAGACGGCTGCCTGCGGTGAGCGGTGGCCTTTGGTAGCGGAACACAGTGTGGCTGGAATGGGGGAAACTGGGAAGTAACCCCGACCTCTCTTTCCTCTCCCCCTCCAGTCTCCCGTGAGAGCCTCCCATTAGCTGAACCCAAAGTGACACCACTGAGTGTGCAAAAGAGCCCGTGGATGCTGTCCATTCAAGCCAGCTTCCCAGGGTCAGAGCAGGGGGCGGGGGGGGGGGGGGGGTGCTGGGTCAAAGAGAAAAGGCCTTGGCCAGTGTTGCTAGGTGGGTTAGAGCATTGCCCCATGCACCGAAGGGTCTCAGGTTCAATTCCTAGTCAGGGCACAAACCCAGGTTGCAGGTTCGACCTCTGGTTGGGAGGCATGTTTGAGGCAACTGACTGATGTTTCTCTCTCTCTCTCTCTCTCTCTCTCTCTCTCTCTCTCTCTCTTTCCTCTCCCTTCTTTAGAATCAATGAAAAGTATATCCTCAAGTGAGGAGTAAAGAGAGAAGAAGATCTAGTCTACATGGCACAGCCTTATGATATCCATATAAATAAATATCTAGATGTACTAGATATAGATAGAGATAAATATAGAGATCTATTTTTTAATCTCATTTGAACCTCACAATAATCCTGCAGGGTTTGCAAGTTTTTCAAATGAGAAACTTCGGCTCCCAGAGATCAAATCATCAACCCAACAAAAGAGGTGGCACAGTGAGGACATCAATGCAGGATAGTGACCTTTACAGAAGCCACTCTCTGTCTCTGTCTCTTTTCATAGTCTACCTCCCCTCTGCCTCACTTACCCAGGGCTAACCTGTCCTTCAAGTCTAGTTCGAACCTGTTTGAATGAAGTAACTCCATTGATCCCATCCCTCCTGACTGCCCAGAGAGCCTGGTGTTCAATAGACACAGCGTAGCAACTATTCATTTATTGACTTTGTATTGTTCTGAGAGGTTGGTCCTTGAGCTCCAGAGTCTGTTTTTTTAAGACAAGATCAATAGAACATTCCTTTGGATATCAACATCTGACAGCACTTGGCAAATTCTACCACTCAGCAGATGGTCAGGAAACACATCCCAATTTAAATCAGCAACGTGGGAAGGCAGTGAGAGTATGTGTGTGCATGTGAGTGAACAGACATGTGTCAGGTAGGGCTCGATGCAGGAAACAGAGCAAGTCTAGCGGAAAGGGATCCCATATAGGGAACCAGGCATTCCCGAAATCCTTGGGCAGGCAGAAGCCAGGGGCCACCTGTACATACTGGTGTCAAGCTCACATTACTATAGCGACGATTCAGGAAGCTGCTATTCCTAATGACACCTCACCCCTCTCACAGATGGACGTGGAGGTGGAGTTCAGCCACCACGGACATTCACCTTAACTGACCTCCTTCCAAAGCCGCAGTGCGGGCAGATGACCTCTGCCCCTCTCCACTATTCCTCCCAGTCCAGCTCATGGCACCAGTGCACCACAGTGCACACAGGCCCCAGCTCTGGGGAAGAATGGGAAGGCAGTTGCTGGCCTCTCCTTTCTCGCTATATTGAAGAGAGCTCAGAAAGGGCTGGCAGTGAATTCTGAGCGCCAACAACGCATGTGCGGCGGCTGACTGTCAGTGTGCAGACCTGCAGCGTCTGTGTGCTGCCCTCCTCCAGAAATCAAGACGGTGTGGTCATGGCGAGACATCTGGGAGGCTCGGTGAGGTGAGCACCTTTGAGGAATTTTAGATGGAGCGTCTTGCCCCAACTTGTTTGACTCAGTGGATGGAGCGTCGGCCTGCAGACGGGAAGGTCCCAGGTTTGATTCCAGTCAAGGGCATGTACCTTGGTTGTGGGCACATCCCCAGTGGGGAGTGTGCAGGAGGCAGCTGATCGATGTTTCTCTCTCATCGATGTTTCTAACTCTCTATCCCTCTCCCTTCCTCTCTGTAAAAAAATCAATAAAATATATTTTTAAAAAATAGATGAAGCAATGTCAAAGAAAGACAACCTGTGACAGGAAGGCAACCGGCCTTACCTGGGAGCCGGCAGGGGTGCAGTGGGGTGGGGCCAGCTTACCAGAGACTTTAGGTGTATTTGCCTGTGTCTTTGAGAACCAGCTGCTCACTAAAAGTCCAATCTCCCATCCTCTGCCACCACCCACCAGCCCACTTCTCCCCTCCCCCGGCCCCACCTCTCTCCGTGTCAACCCCCCCCCACACACACACACATCCTGGCTACCATCCTGTGCCTTTCTGGGTCAACAGGGCCCCCTAGTGGTACAGCAAAAACCCTCGTTTGTCTGTAGCATAGCCCTAAATTTGCTCCTTTTGAACTCAACTTTTACACGTGGGGGAAACCCAATTCTAAACTGAGATGGTGAGCAAGTCGGAGCTGGAACTAGTGACGCTTAGCTCCTAGCAACTGGGGAGCCCCCTCCCCTCCTCCCGAGGTACCAGGCTGAAGCTAGGTGGTCCTGACCTAGACAGGGTCCCCAAAGGGGGCTGTCCTGCTGCCTCGGGCACATCTGGGGACATTTTTTACTGTCAACTCGGGAGGGGGGGCTGCTGGCACATAGTGGGAGGAGGCCTAGGCTGCGGCTCAGGCATTCCACAGTGCACTGGGCGAAAGGAAGTATCCGGGCAAAAATGTCACCAGTGCCTCCGTTGAAAAGTTCTGCCTCAGAAGTGGACAGTCCCCTCCCCACCCGTGATGCTCCTCAGCATGTCCCAGGCTCCAACCTCCTGAATGTCTCCCAGTCCTCCTCAAACCCGAGGCCCCGAGAGACGCGAAAAGAAAAGAATAAAGGCCCACAAGCCCCACGCCTGTTAGGACGGCTATTGTCACAAAAGGGAGAGAGTAAGCGTTGGTGAGGAGGCGGAGAAATGGAAACTCTCAGATATTGCTGGCGGGGACACAAAATGGCGTAGATGTTGTGAGAAACAGTATGGAGGCTCCTCAAAAGTTAAACATAGACGTTCCTCCATGTCAGCAGTTCTCAACCTGTGGGTCGTGACCCCTTTGGGGGTTGAACAACCCTTTCACAGGGGTCGCCTAAGACCATGGGAAAACACATATATAATTACATCTTGTTTTTGTGATTAATCACTATGCTTTAATTATGTTCAATTTGTAACAATGAAAATACATCCTGCATATCAGATATTTACATCACGATTCATAACAGTAGCAAAATTACAGTTTTGAAGTAGCAACGAAAATAATTTTATGGTTGGGGGTCACCACAACATGAGGAACTGTATTAAAGGGTGGCGGCATTAGGAAGGTTGAGAACCACTGCTCCATCCATGTGATCTAGAAATCAGCAGACACCCCAAAGGGCTGAAAGCAGGGATTCCAATCGACCCGTGTGCACCACTGCAGATGGAAATGATCCTCACGACGACGGTCAAAGGCGGGAGCACCCAGATGCCCATCAGGAGGGGATGGGGAACCTGTGTGTGGGGAGCGCACACCATGGACTGCTACTCAGGGGTGGGGAGGGAGGAGGTTCTCATATACACGACAACACGGGGGGCTGGGGGGGGTGCCTGGAAACAATAAACCCCCAAACCTGGGTTCTCGGCTCTTTCACGCCAAACGGCAGCCAAGGTCAGCAGGGCCCCTCGCTTGCCAAGACCCACGAAGGCCCAAGGCTGTGTGTGCCAGGACGTGTGCCAGGGCTGAGGGCTGCCGCCCGTGCCTTCATCCCCGGGCTCACACTGGACACCGGGGGACCGCGGGCCACGGCAGCAGCGTGGCTGCCTCTTCAGCTCCCCCACAGGCCGCGCCTAACGTCTGAAACGAACCAAACCGGAGGGGAGCCATCGGCAGCCGGTCTGGCTGCAGGTGCAGAGTCAGCAGGACTGTCTTGCTGCGGGAAAGCAGATAAGAGAAAGGGGCTGGGTTTGTGGGAAGATGAGGACGGTGCCAGGTCCTCTGGCTGGCTGGCCCCCATTCGCTGCTGCGCCGATGGGGTGCCAGCTCTGCTCAAGTTCAGACAAAGCTGCTTCCTTGTCTCGGTGCGCTTCGCTGTGCACCGCGCTGTCGTCTGTGCGTGGGTGTGCCGGTGAGTGCAGGCGCGCATGGTGGTTTGTTTCCCACTTCCCTCCAGGCTTGAGAACACAGAGGTGACGAGTCCACGGTTGTTGGTTTAATTCCAATGACAAACAAGTTTCAGGCTGCAGGGAGCACTGTTTTAGGTCGCAGAGGGCACCCTGGCCTCGGCTGGCCAGCTGGCACGGGGACCTGGGTGGAGGAATAGGGTTGGCTCCGGGAAGCCGCCCACACCAGCGTGCCCATGGCCTCCAGGAGACACCGGCTTTGTAAAGTGGTGAGTGGTGCTAAGGACATCAGTGATCAGCCTATGGCACCTGCTAGCTTCCACCCAGAGGAGGCTGCAGACCCAGAAATCCCCCGTTGGTGATATTGGCCACGTTCCATGGACTGAATCTTCAAGCACTGGGATTTCACAAATCTGTTTGGTGCCCACTGTGTATACTCCAAGCTTTTCCCAGTAACCCCTTAGGCCCTAACCCTTTAATACAGTTCCTCATGTTGTGGTGACCCCCAACCATAAATTATTTTCGTTGCTACTTCATAACTGTAATTTTGCTACTGTTATGAATCGTAATGTAAATATCTGATATGCTATATGTGTCTTCCGACGGTCATGACCCACAGGTTGAGAACCGCTGCCTTAGGGTCCCCACTGAGAGGAGTCGGTAGCCAGCAAAAGTGGCTCCTCAGCTGTCAGCACTGGAGATGGCTGTGCGAGCAGACAAGCCCCTGCAGAACCCACAGGCCGTCGGGCCACCCTCCTGGTGGAGGCCTCACCCCCGGGGTGAGAATTACTGCAGCAGTCTCCTTGGACAACCAAGAAAAAAGCACTTGCACCGAGGAGCTGAGTATATGGGTCAGAAAAGCCAGTGGATTTCCCAAAGCCTGACTGGTGAGTAAAGTCATACCAGGCCACACTCTGGGGTCTAGAAGTGCCCCGTCCATGCCTGCTTGTGCAGGGTTTATGACACAAAGAGAAAGACCAAGTCGCTTGAGTCTCTTTACTACTTATACCTCCCCCTCTGGAATTCAGTGTAGTAATTCCCATCTCTGTTTCTGTGCATGTTATTCTCCCTGAATAGGATGCCTCCCATCGCCACCTCTTTATTAAATTCCCCCAGCTTCTACCCATCTTTATGCATCCTGTTATTTTAAAAAGTCAAGTTAAAGCAAGCCATCTTAGACACTTTTCTTCTGGAGCCTTTTATTCGCAACTCCAAACTCTGACACTAGGTGGCGCTGACACACTGCGCGTTGCTATTCTGGGTCCCACAGAGAAGTTACGTACCATGTGTCAGGCATGGCCGCACTTAATCCTACAATGATTTTAAGTATTGCCACCCCCATTTTGCAGACAAGGAAAATGAAATTCAGAGGGGCCTAAGTAACCAGCCCAAGATCACACCACTCATTAGAAGCAGCATCTGGGAGCTTTGGGAAAGTTCTAATTGCATTCGACCTACAGGCTCCAGAGTCTGGGCATGGTTGGCCTCTGCCTGTCATCCGACAATGCACAAAGCCCTCCCACATATGGACTCTCTCCTGGGCCTCACAGCAGTCCTGAAACGAGGTGTTTTTTTTTTCCCATTTTATCACTGAGAAAACTGAGCCCGAGAGACCAAAAGTGGCTCACACCCCCCCCCCCCCCCCCCCCCCCCCCCCCGCCATGGAGCCAATGGGAAGTGAACAGCTTAGCCAGGATTTGAACCCAGGCCTTTTATTTCTTAATTCCAAAAACCCACCTCCTCAATCTTTTTTTCTTTTTAACAAATCAGGGCCACTGATAAAAAATAAGATCAACCCAGGGAGTTTTTAAAAAGCTAATATTTCTGAAGATTGTTCTGTGCTTATTTCCTTCCTGGGTTGTGTATGGGGATTTGGTGGTACTGTGTTTTTGTGTTGTTGTGCTGTTGTTTTGTTTGTTTTGCATTAAGATGTCATTTTTTATTAAATGATTCTGATTATGGATGGTAGAGTAACATTTTTTTTTAAATTTAAGGCCTAGTTGGCAAGATTTTAAAAAATGACAGATCCATGCTAGCTCCCCAAAATTATACTATTAGGGACTTCTCTGGTGTTTGACATCTGAAACTACTGGCCCACAGTCCACAGTTTTCACAGACCACACAGGTGAATGAAACAGGTGGGAGCCCGAGGGTGCTGGCCTCCCTGCCAAGTCCCCGTTCTCCAACTGTCCCTGCCTCCGTGCAGGTCAGGGATGCTGGCTCTTTGCTGCGGGATCTGTAGCAGCTCCTCCCACATGGCCTCCTGCTGCTGATCTTGCTCTCAGTGGTGCCTCCCTGGGCCAGTGGCGAGGAGAGAGACTCCGCTCAGGGCAAGCGGGTGAGAGTTTCCTCCCGGGGCCGCTGCAGAGACGATCTTGCTCTATTTCTCGAGCAGCTTCGCTATCTAAATGCAAAGTGGATTCGATACTGCACCACTTAGAGGAGGGATCTCAAATGTGTGCTCGCACAGCTCTGCCATAAACCTTTCCCTGTCTCTTCTTTGCCGACAGATTGAAATGCAAAACCCTAAACGTGGCCCTGACCGGCATGCTAAGTGGTTAGAGCATCATACTGAGCACTGAAGGGTTGTGGGTTTGATTCCCGATCAAGGGTGGGTATCTGGGTTGCAGGTTGGATCCCCAGGCCTGGTCGGAGCGCATGCAGAAGGCAACCGATCGATGTTTCTCTCTGTCTCTGTCTCTTTCTGTCTCTCTCTCCCCCCTTGCTCCCTCCCTTTCACTCTCTCTAAAATCAATGGGAAAATATCCTTGGGTGAGGATTAACCAAAAAAATAAATGAAAAAACCCTAAACTTGGATGGGTCTCAGGCACAGTCTGGGCCACTTCCCTTTCCCCTGTGTTCTGACCACCCACCACGATTCCCCGCCCTCACAGAAGCTGGTCCGTCCTCCAGGACCCTGCACTCTGCCTGCCCCTCCCCTTCACTGTCCGCTCACACTCTTACTCTGACTGGGAGGATGGATGGAGCCACAGCTCAGTTCCCAGTTTTCCAAGGAACTCTGCCCTACTTGCCAGCACTTAGCATCTCCCCGTCATGGTACTCGCTATCCAAACTGTTCCCTCTTTTTTTATGACTAAAGATACAAGTTACCCCCAAGCAGATGTCAGCATTGCCAGGGCCCTTGCTAACAGCTGCAAGAGAGAATGTTTGTCGCTGGGAGAGACTTGATTTGCTTTATGTCTGACATAGAAGGTGGATGTTGTGTGGGCTTCAGAACTCCCAGCAATCCTCTGTGGCCCTTTAAAGGGGTGACACGTGCGGGGCTAAGCGTGCACCCAGGCTCCAGCACCTCAGTGGAGCTTGGGCCCCTACAGCCAGGTCACGCATGCTGTGCCTGATGAAAGATCACGGCTATAGAGCTCTGCTCTTCGGTATAAACCTCTGTGACCGTCCCTCCGTTTCCCCGTGGCCCAGGCTGCGGCAGCTGACCGGCTTCAGCAGCCCTGCGGTGGGAACGCACCCGGCCTGCAGCCGCCTCTGCTCACAGAGCTGCCGCCCCTGCTGACGCTGGCCCACCTGCCTGCTGGAGGGCCACCCGGTGGGTCCTGTCCTCGCTCAGCAGAAGGGAGAATGGACCGAAAAGTGCTCCGTCCCCCAGGACTAGCCCTGATTTGGGAATCTAACAGGATGCAGTACAATATGCCTTTCTGGGAACCTCAGAAGCTGGTCCCATGTTGTCACTGTTTCCTATGGGAAAGCATGAGCCAGGGCCGGGGTAGCGAGCAGCCAGAGACACCAGCTCAGTCCCCCTGAAAGGGCCTCCTAACTCCACACACCACCTGAGCCCACGGTGTCTCCTCTTAGACAAGCTCTGTGCTCAGATGCGCCTTCCTTCCTCCCTTCCTTCCTTCCTCCCTTCCTTCCTTCCTTCCTTCCTTCCTTCCTCCTTCTTTCCTTCCTTCCTTCCTTTTTCCTTCCTCCCTCCTTCCTTTCTTCCTTCCTTCTTCTTTTCCTTTCTTCCTTCCTTCCTCCCTCCCTCCCTTCTCCCCTCCCTCCCCTCCCTCTCTCCCTTTCTTTCTTTCTTTCTTTCTTTCTTTCTTTCTTTCTTTCTTTCTTTCTTTCTTTCTTTCTTCCTTTCTTTCTTTCTTTCTTTTTGTTAATTTTCACCTGAGGATATGTTTCCATTGATTTTTAGAGAGAATGGAAGGGAGAGGGAGAGACAGAGAGAAGCATCGAAGTGATAGAAACACATGATTGGTTGTCTCCTGCATGCACCCCAGGGCGGGTCAGGGAACTGCAAAATGTATGGGTCTGTATCGAACCAGCAACATTCCTACTGCCAAGAGAACTTTCTAATTTTAAGTTGTCACACTTTGACAACTAGTTATTCAAAACTCTTTAAGCCCTACAAAGCCTTAAAACTGTGAATGAAGTAATTATTTTATGTTTCAGCAATCAAAACAGTATATTTTAATGAATCTCTGAAAGCATCACTATGAAGGTGAAAATGGAAAAATGTAGTTAGCATTGGATCCACTTTTTTAAAAAATGTTTTTAATGGTTTTCGGGAGAGAGAGGAAGGGAAAGGGAGAGAAACATTAATGAGAGAGTGAAATATGGATTGGCTGCCTCCTGCACACCTCCTATCGGGGATCGAGCCCACAACAAGGGCATGTGCCCTGACCAGGGACTGAACCAGCGACCTGTTGGTGCACAGGACGATGCTCAACCAACTGAGCCATACCGGCCAGGGCTGGGTCCACTTGTGAAGAGCGGTGTCTGCTCCTGGCTGTGTGTCCTTACTTAACAGGCACATCGGCTGTGTGCAGTGTGAAAGGCCCATGGGAACTGTGTGCAGGCATTTGTCAAGCCTGGATCTGAAGACTCGGCCTGCGTCACAGAATCTCCACCACTATTACCTACTAGGACTAGTAGAGAAGCCTACAGCGACTTCCCTGATCACAGCAACGCCCTCCGTTTTAATGTCAGAAACAAGCGGGCCCGTGTCGTTAGATCACTTCCACGAGTAAATATTATGCAGCCAATAACCAGAAAAGCCGGCAAAATTAACATCCTGTTATGAAGCATAACTTATCAAGATAACCAGGGCCCAGGCACCACCCAAAAGCCACAAGATCCTGGTTGCGTGTTGGCCACGCCCCCTCCTGACTCGTCCTCTCTAAGAATGCAATTGGACCCAAAGGTTCTGCATCCGCTGAGTCACTTTGCTGAAAGCTTCCCTCCGTGGAAAAGAAACACTCCTGCCAACTGCTTTGTGGCAAATCAGAGTGTTGTCCGTGGCCTTGTGTTGTCTACCCAGACCGTGGTGCCACATTGTGCCCAGACAACACTGGGCACGTTACCCGCAAAACTGTAGGCTTCTTCTTATGAACAACCCTGAGCTCACCTTGTGTGAGTGTTTACCGGTCCCCGGGGCTGTGTCTTACCTGGGAAGGGGGTAATCACACGTCCTCCACCTTCCTCAGGGCCCGCACTGCGCCCTATGCCAAGCGGGCGCCGAATCGACGCTGCATGAAGTGGTGGGTGGGTTTTGTCAGCAGCCAGAGAGCTCCATGGGGACACCCTAGGAGTGTTCCCTGTGGGGTGAGAGGTTGGATGGACAGCAAGCATTGCTGGTGCCATGGCCCCGACTCAGCCTTCCAGCTAACCACGCTGGAGGGAGTTCAAAGGGGATCAGGGCAGATTCATCTCTGTGAAACAATGAAATGATTTGAATTCCCTGTGGCGGTTCCAGAAATGTCAGTGACTCCCAGAGCACGTGACCCGGGAAGGGCCTGGTGCCAGCGCAGCCGAGACAGATCCCTGGGTTCTGGCTCAGTCAGGGTGAGTGCAGAGCCGCTTCGGCATGCGGCTCATAGGTAGTATCTGCCGTGTACCTGGAGGTGCTGTGCAGGCACCAAAAATGTGTTTCTCTGCTTTGATCGGCCACTGAAAACCACTGCTCATCGCCCAGAAGAGAAATAATGCCTTCATGGCTCACAGCTTACAAAACAGTTTCCCAATACACTGTCTCCTCAGATCCCTCTAACAACCAGGTGAGGTGGATGCTATTAGAAAAGAAAGACTTAGAAAGGTCACAACTTGCCCCAGCTGGGTGGGAACATTGTGTCTCAAAACCAGGATTTCTAAACCCAAAGCCAGTTCTCGCAGCTGGGCCAGGGCTTTAGCTCGCCTGACCCTCAGAAGCTTACTTAGAGGGGCCCACAGGACAATGTGGGTGAGGACCCAACTGGATGAAATATTATCTCACTTATTAGTCATTTCAGTGCAGCGTGGGGTTGCTTCATAACCTTTGTTGCATTTCGGGGCAGAATAGCACATTTTCATAGTTTCTTGGGGGAGGTTTCCATGCTTTTGTTCTCACCGTTTATTCCTCATCCGTGATTCCCAGTCCGCCTTATTTGTAGTTGGAATAAACAAAATTGTCCAAGCACAACGATGTGTAAGACCTACCTGGGCTCTGCTAGGTACAGAGAATCTCTTGCTCCTCTCCGTCCACTCACCTGGGGCATTCTGGGATGTGAGTCCCCAAGCCATGCTGGTCTCGGCCTCCCCTCCCTCTCCCAGGCTCAGGGAGGGGGGTCCCGGGCCAAGGCACCACGGGACACAGAGCCTCTGCTCAGAATCCCTCCTCAGGGATGGCTGGGGGATCTGCCCTCGACAACGTGTGTGACTAACAGCAAATGTTAAATGCCCCAGGGGATGTGCTGCTAAAAAAGGAAAGCATCCATCCCCTTTAGGAACTTGGGCTGCAGACCAAGGCAATCTCTTTTATCCCAGGCTAGACTTTCTGCGCTTTTCCCTCTCTCTGCTTCTACCTCCATCCTATTGCATTGTGTGTTGCACACACACAAACACACACTTATTTCTGAGGTCCAGTCCTCTCGTGGCAAAAGGATTTGAAGTGAAAAAAGATAGAGGAGGGAGGGTAGAGAAAGAGAAACAGCTAGCTCCATCACCCAGCCTCCAAATCTCCAGGGGCGGGGGGATTGGCTGATGTTAGGGCAGCCTGGAGACCGCCTAGTCATTGAATGAAACACAGAGAAAAGAGAGAGACGAATTTGCTATTCTAAAGAGCCACAGTCAGTGAATGCAAATGCGCCCTATTGGAGAAAACCAAATTAAAGGAGCTGTTGGGAATTCTCTGCATAGTTAAGTGAAACAGTCCCCCTTCCGCCGCCCCCCCCCTCCTTTAAGGCCATGTTTACCCTTCGGAAATCACATACCCTTAAGCACAGAAACCTAGAAATGCATCATTCGCAGGAAGGATGTGTTCCATTAGCCCAGCCCTGTCCTTCAAAGGGAGAATCACAAAATCCATCACTGCCCTGCCCGCATCTGCCCGAGCTGCAGCTGCAGAGAGAGGCTGGGCTCCAGGGCTCCCGGGTGACTCGGCTTCAAGGTGACAGGTGTCTGGGTGGATCAGAGCCCTGGCCTTCCTCTAGGCCACAGCCACACACCCACGTGAAGAGACTGTAGACTAGGGCAGCGCCTTTTAATGCCAGAGTTAGGGACCAGGCAAGTGAGCGGGATGTGGAGAGCCCAGCCCCCATTCCTGAATGTTGCCACCGGGTCGATACCAATGGTTGATTCAAGATGTATTTTCATTTTTCAAAAGGATATTTTTATTGATTTCAGAGAGGGAGAGAGAGAGAAATATCAATGATGAGAGAGAATCATCAATTGGCTGCCTCCTGCATGACCCACACTGGGAATGGAGCCCGAAACCCCGGCATGCGGACCAGGAATCGGATCACGTCCTCCTGGTTCATGGGTTGACGCTCAACCATTGAGCCACACTGGCTGGGCAAGATGTATCTTCTTTCCTTGAATTGCTAAGGGAACTTTCTTCTGATTCTTCTGTCTTCATCTGCAGCCCACGTTGGTTTCGGGGTATAGAAGTGCCCTGGCCCAGCCCAGGCTGAAAGGCGGAGGGGGGAGCTGTGAGGATTCTGAGATCTCATGAGGGAAAACAAACGTGCAGACCCCGAACGGGCTGGGTGTAGCTGTATCTCTCGGTCTCTGTCCCTGGGTCTGTCGCTCCTCTTGTGGGGGCTTCCCGTCTCGCTTTATCCACATTCTGTTTCCCTCAGTCCCCGGAGGACTTCCTCCCAGCCGACAACCAGCAGAGTCTGACCCCACCTCCTGATCTCACGGCCTGATTTCTAGAAAATGAAAACTTGTGAACATAAAGAAGACACCCCTGCCTGTATGAACTTATAGAGAAAAAGACCCTATCCAAACAGGCACGTAGCTTTATAAATGACTGACGATGCAGTGGGCAAAGACGTAGACTGCTGTGGTGGAGGAGATGGGTGGGGAGTGCTACAGACTGATGTCTGTGTCCCCAGCATTCACATGTCGATACCTACCCCCCAATGTGATGGTGGTATGAGGAGGGAGGGGAGGGGGGCTCTGGGAGGAGACTGGGTCATGAGGGGGGAGCCTTCATGAATGGGATGAGTGCCCTGATAAAGGAGACCCCAGGGGGCGCCCTCACCCCTTCCACCAGGTGAGGACGCAGGGAGAAGACAGCCATCCAGGAGCCAAGAAGCCAGCCCTCAACAGACACCGCATCTGCCAGCGTCTTTTTTTTTTTTAATGTATTTTATTGATTTTCTACAGAGAGGAAGGGAGAGGGATAGAGAGTTAGAAACATCGATCAGCTGCTTCCTGCACGCCCCCTACCGGGGATGTGCCCGCAACCAAGGCACATGCCCTTGACCGGAATAGAACCCAGGACCTTTCAGTCCACAGGCCGACGCTCTATCCACTGAGCCAAACCGGTTAGGGCTGCCAGCGTCTTGAACTTGGGTTTCCCAGCCTCCAGACCTATGAGAAGTGCATTTCTGTTGTTTAAAAACCACCCAGTCTGCATTCTGTATCAGCAGCCGGAATGGACTGAAGGGGGCAGGGGGTGCCGGGAAGTGCTGTTCTGGAGGAGTGAGTTTTAAGCCGAATCCTGAATAAGCAGCAGGAATGAGCCATTCAAACGGAAGAAGAAGGAGACTCCAGACCAGGGAACCACCGTGAACGAGGCCCCAGGGCCCAGGAGAGCTGAGCTGCTTGGAGAACGCAAATGCCCCTGTGGCCGGTGGTGAATGGGGGAGAACTGGGCCGAGCTAGAGTGGTCTTAGGGGTCACACCACAGCAGTCTCAGTGCCCGGTGACGGGATTTTAGTGCAAGTGCTGTGGGGAACAAGGAAAGAGTTGTCAGCAGATGAATCCTCTGTGATTGTTTTAAAAGATCAACCTGGCGCCCTAACCGGTTTGGCTCAGTGGATAGAGCGTCGGCCTGCGGACTCAAGGGTCCCAGGTTCAATCCCAGTCAAGGGCATGTACCTTGGTTGCGGGCACATCCCCACTAGGGGGTGTGCAGGAGGCAGCTGATCAATGTTTCTAACTCTCTATCCCTCACTCTTCCTCTCTGTAAAAAATCAATAAAATATATTTTAAAAATCAATAAATAAATAAATAAAATAAAAGATCAACCTGGGGACACATGAACTGATAGCAGTGGAAGGGGGTGGGCAGTCAGGAGCCCATGGGAGGGTCCGGAGGGGGCGCTATGTCGCTTCTTAGCTCGGGGTTACGGCAGCTGAGAGGAAGAGAAGGACTGAAGGTGAATTTGGGAGGCAGAAATGACAGGTGGGGATGTGTTTTTTATGTGTGTGGGGGAGGGTGGGAGTGGGGGGGGGAGGTAAGGGTAGAAGCAAGAATGCACCCAGATTCCTGGTCTGAGCAACAGGGTGCGTGCAGGTGCGGGTACAGAGACCAGAGGCCTGGAGGGAGCAGGAGCTGATGGGCTGAAGGAGAAACGGCTGCCTCAGACACGTGCAGTGTCAGCTGCCTCTGAGATGTGACATGGAGTTGAAGAGTAAGGACTGTGTATGTGAATCTAGTGCTCAGCAGAGAGGTCTGAGGCGGGAGGCAGCCGGTCGATGTTTTTCTCTCACAGCGATGTTCCTCTCTCTCAACCTCCCCTTCCTCCCTGCCTTCCACTCCCTCTAAACATGAATGGGAAAAATATCCTCATGTGAGGATGGGCCAAAAAAAGATGAATTTGGGCACCATCAGGATAAAGAGGTTTTTTGTTGTTGTTAATCCTCGCCCGAGGATATTTTTCCATTGATTTTTAGAGAGAGTTGAAAGGAGGGCGAGAGACAGGGAGAGAGAAGCATTGATATGAGAGAGACACATTGATCGGTTGCTTCCTACACGCATCCCAATCAGGGCCAGGGATCAAGCCTGCAACCGAGTTTATGTGTCCTTTACCGGAATCGAACCCGGGACCCTTCAGTCCCCAGGCCGAGGCTCTGTCCACTGAGACAAACAGGCCAGGACAGGCCAGAGAGGGTTTTTAAGTCAGGAGAATGGGTGAGGTCACTCACCAGGGAGAAAGCGCAGAATGAAATGCAAGCTGCCAGGAGCTGAGGAAGAGGAAGTCAAAAATCAACAAGGAAGTCCGTGAGGGAGGCTGGAAGGAGGGAAACCTGGTGAGCAGGCTGGCCCAGAGCAAGGGAAGACGGGGAGATGACTGCTGAGTGACCTAGTCACCTACACCGACAGCACCGCAGGCCCGAGTGGGGACAGCGCTGTCGGGGCCAACGGTGACATTATATAGGTGGCACCATCCAGCCCTTTCCTGTTTTACAACCATTCGAGGTAAGCTTTTTACTCTAAACTACAACTCTAAGTCATCCACCACCCACCCACCTATCCATCCCTCCATCCCTCCATCCCTCTGTCCGTCTGTCTGTCCCTCTGTCCACCTTCCATCCAAGTTCCACATTTTCCACTAAGTTGCAGGGCATACAAGTGTCCACAAGGGGGAGCCCTCAGTCCTCTTTCCTTTCACTTTTCCTTTTCTTTAATGGTTTTTGTTTTCTGGCTCTGAAGGGATTGTGCAAGGCTGGCTTCATGTACATGTAATGATATCCCTTCTGGTATGTGGTCTTGCTAAAGAACCAGGGATCCCAGCGTAATTATGTTGAGTCAGTGTTAGAAATAATAGCAATAATAGTAATAACAGCATGATCGGAACAATCTTCCTGTCAGTGATGAGAAGGAATACGTCGAGCTTCCTAATGACTCTCCATGGTTTTCACACCGCTGATTGCTCTAACCCTGTAAGCCTACTTTTTCTCGATTCACTCCGTGTCTTCCAACATTTGCATTTTCTCTCGGCCTGTCAGCATGACAGACTCTGATGTAGCGCTGCCTTCAAGGCCAGCGTGGTACCTTCACAAAAACGGGTAAGACTTGTCTGTTGTGTTACCCTCAATGGCGAGCCTCTCTCTCCCCTTGCGACAAGGCCCATTGTCCTGGCTGGGCCGACAGCCTGCCCGTGGCCGACGTCCTCCCTCACTTCTGCTACCTCCAGAGCCACACGTTTTCCCATTCTCGGTCGGTGTCCCCTTCCTGCTACCCCCTGGACCTGTCTTTTCATAGATCACATGTCCGGGAGGCCTTGCAGTGGTTCTCAGCCTTCTGGCCCTTTAAATACAGTTCCTCATGTTGTGACCCAACCATAAAATTATTTTCGTTGCTACTTCATAACTGTAATGTTGCTACTGTTATGAATCATAATGTAAATAGCTGATATGCAGGATGGTCTTAGGCGACCCCTGTGAAAGGGTCGTTCGACCTCCAAAGGGGTCGCGACCCACAGGTTGAGAATCGCTGCCTTAGAGTGATGGTAAGTTTCACTGGAGCCTCCCCATGGATCCACATCTTCCTTAATGGCCCTCTGTGACATGGCTTACAAACTCAGACACTACCAGACCGTCTTGTACTCTTCTGTCAGAATCACTCTCGCCAGTTTCTTCTCTCTTTTCATAGATTGTTTCAAAGCAACTGGCCAACAGTGCGCTCGCTCCAGGCCAGCTGCAGCCCCTCTGCTCTCTATCCTCTGCTGCTCAGCGCGTCCCTGTTACGCTGCACGTGGCCCAGCGTCCAGGCACGGGGACCAACCCCACCTGCAGGTCCCGCGCACCCATTTGGGAAGTGGGTAGAGGCACAAACCTTTAGAAAATAGACTCCGTCAACACACGTTTGCCGTGGCAGGTGATGAATTAGGGGGATTAAACTTCCAGCGAGTGAGAGTTGTTAACACCGCAAAGCCTCCACCAAAAAGAGGTTTCTGCGTGCTTTTCCCTGGGGGTTTTCAGAAATAAAAGGAACCTGCCTCCAATGACTTATGGGGACAGACGAGAGGACTTCGAAGTTCCTCCCCATCCTGAGTTCCTGCTGTTGGCCTCTCCGTGACTCTGCTCTCTGATGTCATGTTATGTTGTGACGGACGCACCCACCTGCATTCTCTGTTGCCCCAGTCTTTTTTAAAAAAATATATATTTTATTGATTTTTTACAGAGAGGAAGGGAGACGTATAGAGAGTTAGAAACATCGATGAGAGAGAAACATCGATCAGCTGCCTCCTGCACACTCCCTCCTGGGAATGTGCCTGCAACCAAGGTACATGCCCTTGACCGTAATCGAACCTGGGACCCTTGAGTCCGCAGGCCAACGCTCTACCCACTGAGCCAAACCGGTCAGGGCCTGTTGCCCCAGTCTTATCGAGGGGTGAGGTGGGCTTCTTGTACACCCACCAGAGACATATCTGAAGCCTGCTCTGGTGTGCGTAGTAAATCTAGGAACCCGAGGGCCTTTTACTTCTTGTCCTGGAATAGCAACTAGGCACCTGTGTCCTGGATTTGCTGATTTTCTGACTTTCTTTGCCCACGTCCACCTTTCCAAGTTTTGTGGGAGTGGACACACCTCCGAGGCATCGAAAGTCTCCCGAGAAAGCATTAAGCCATGAAGCTGTTTGCCGCAGAGGGTGACTGAACCCGGACGCGTATTCCTATGAAGCCTCCTGAGTTTAAAAGCCGAAGAAGGTCGACTCTCACCATCCTGCTCAGCACAGGTGTGTGTGTGTGGGTTGACTGGGTTCGTGCTACTCCAGTAATTCGCTTGCTCCGTGCTAGGCTCAGTGCCAGGGAGGCTCCCAAAGACACAGGACAGTGTTGGGGGTGCAGTGGTGAGCACAGCACTGTCTTCTAAAGCTGCAGCACATTCTGCAACAGAGGAGGAGAGAGCGGGACAGAGGGAGAGGGGTGACTCACGGAGCCAGACACCCCAATCCTTCTAGCCACCCCCACCCCCACCGCTTCACAGCTGAGTGACTCACCAAATCTGCTGGCGACTGCATCGTGGACCTCCCACCTCCAGAGCCGTAAGAAATAAATGTTTGTTGTTTGATTTAAAACTTTTCAATCCTGCTAAGCCTTGGTTTCCTGCTCTGTGAAATGGGGATAAATCTAAGATTGCTGCAAGGGGCAGGTGAGCAAACCAATGTGAAGTGTCCGACCACTGCATCCAGTGGCCAGGGTGCATGAAACGTGCACTGACTCCTCCGGGCCCCTGGATTGGGCGGGGCTGTGCCGTTTAAGGTCTGTCTCAGAGCAGGGCTGCGTTCAAAGCTCTGTTTCCACTAGAGAGGGAGAGGGGATGCAGCAGCCCGGGCTGTTGGTGACCACCTTGCTCTCACCTGAGAATGACACCAGCACAGAGGGAAGGAAGCAAAGCCAGGGGGCAGGAGGGATGCTTCCTGCTGACACCCCTGCACGCCCACACCCACGGGAAGAAGGCCGAGTGCTGTGTGAGCCACCAACATCATCCTGCCGTCAATCCCAAATGGGCCAGGTGGTTGAGGGTTCGAGCCAGGAGAGCAGAAGAGCAAGAGGAGCAGGACATGCAGTGGTTCTGATGAAGTCCAAGTACCACATCACTCCACGCTGCTCGAGCTGGAGGAGGCACAGCCCCGGTTCTGTGCAGGGAGGATGCAGAACAAGAGGACCCCAGACAGCCCGGCCAGTGTGGCTCAGTGGTTGTGTTGCCCTATGAACCAGAAAGTCAGGGCACATGTCTGGGTTGCAGACTTGATCCCCAGTGAGGGGTGTGCAGGAGGCAGCAGATCAATGATTTCATCCCATCATAGATGTTTCTATATCTCTCCCTCTCTCTTTCTCTCTGAGATAAAAATATTTTTTAAAAATATCTTTTTAAAGAAAGAGTACCCAATAGATCTTTCTGAAGCAACAAGCTTATCACAACATTTGGAAGAATCGATCTATATTATAAAAAGCCAGTGACCATAACGCCATAATGACCAAATGACTGGTCACCAGGAGGTGCATTGATGGGTCCCACCGGTGTGGCGGGTCTGGGGTCCTGTACGATTTCCCACTGGGCATCTAGTACTTTAATAAAAAAAGAAGAGCAGGGAAGGGAGAAGGGCTCCAGGGAAAACAGTCCGGTCTCTGAGGCTTCACCCAGGTGGGGCCAAGTAGTGGGCCTGCAGCTCGGGTGGCCTCTCCTCTTGCCCATCAGGTGGCTCCAGGGCATCCTCCAAGCTCACCAGGGATTTAGGTTCCATGCTCCTGAAGGCCACGGAGATGCCAGGCACCCTTCTGATGTGAATCCCATGCAGAGAATGCTCCTGCATTGGCGCCTCTCCATAACCCACTGGATCAAGTCCTCTGGCCCCGGGATCCCTGTGCACACAGGCTGTACTCCTTGCACTGCTGCCACCATAGCGGTTGTGTCCAGCCTCTGACCGATCTCCCCACACCCTGTGGCTAATAAGGTCATGAGCAGATTTCTCATCTGAAGCCTCGAGACTAAGGGGCAATGTGTTGATATATTCAAAGCACTAAAGGAGAAAAGCTGCCACCAAGAATCCTCTATCTGCCAAAACTCTCCTTCAGAAATGAGGGAGAAATGAAGACATTCCCAGATAAACCAGAGCTGAGAGAGTTGTTTGTCACCAGACCTGCCCTGCATGAAGGAAGTCCTCAGGCTGGAAAGAAAGGACACTGGACAGTGACTCAGCCTCATGAAGAAGCAAATATCTCTGTTAAAGTTAATACATGGACATTATTAATGCTGGTACTCCTGTAATTTTGGTGTATAGCTACACTTCTTGTTTTCTACTTGATTTCAGAGACTTATGTATTTAAAAACCCAGTTGTTAACTATGTTTTTGGACACTGCATACATGTGTGGTTTTTGTGACATTAAAAGAAAAAGAAATGCAAATTCTCCCACAGAAAGCTTTCAAAGGTAATATATGTCTTTAGTAAATGTGTTAAGGAGGCAGAGGGAGCCAGGCTCCCTGGCCAGTCTCTACACCTCTCTCCCCAGAATCCAGCTTCTCATCCATGATCCCGTCTCCCTACTGTTTGTTGTTGTTAATCCTCACCCGAGGATATTTTTCCATTGATTTTTTAAAACATATTTTTATTGATTTTTTACAGAGAGGAAGAGAGAGGGATAGAGAGTCAGAAACATCGATGAGAGAGAAACATCGATCAGCCGCCTCCTGCACACCCGCAACTGGGAATGTGCTTGCAACCAAGGTATATGCCCCTGACCAGAATCGAACCTGGGACCCTTCAGTCCGCAGGCCGACGCTCTATCCACTGAGCCAAACTGGTCAGGGCTCCATTGATTTTTTTAGAGAGAGTGGAAGGGAGAGGGAAGGACAGAGAGAGAAACATCGATGTGAGAGAGACACATCAATTGGTTGCCTCCCACACATACCCTGACTGGGACCAGAGATGGAGCCTGCAACCAAGGTACATGCCCTTGACCGGAATCAAACCTGCAACCCTTCAGTCTGCGAGCCAAAGCTCTAACGACTGAGCAACCAACTAGGGCCCACCTCTCTACTTTTTATAAATCCTCCTTGCCCACCCTGGCTCTCACACTGGCCCGCCCACCTCCAGCACCCCCCGCCCCTCACTTTCCGGAAACCAGCAAACCTCCCATGGGAGCGTCCTAAGCTGCTGTTAAGCCATACCAGGCACTAATGAGCATTTCTAAGAACTGTGGAGGCCGTTAGCTTGAGGGAAGTGCCTTTTCCCACTTGTGTTCATCAAAACTTGATTTAAAGGAGAAAACCTACAGGACCATCTGAAAGGAGGGAAGAGGAAGAGGAGAAAGAGGAAGGTGAGGTTTGGGAATGGGCTCTTCTTGCAGAGCAGGGAGTGACTAGCCGCTCAGTATATTCACCCGGGAGGAAGGAGGTGTCAGGCATGACCGCGGGATGTGAGGGGCAGGCGTTGACCTCAGCTTTCTGCGGAAGCTCTGAGAACGCAGCAGACACCGCGTGCCTCGCTCTCTGGACACGTAGGAGGATGCATCCTTGCCTTCCCATGTCTCGGTCTTCCAGGCTCCACCCTCCCAGGCCAGGCTGACCTTCCCAGGGTCATACCTCTCCAAAGAGGAACAACTCATTAAAGGACCTGGATTCTAAACGAAGTCGGTGTGCAGGGAGCCGCTGCCCAAAGTCCCCCTGGAGCCCAACGCTTCTCGTGGCTCCATTAACCTTGACTGTGCACTTCATCAGATGCATTTTAAAGGGGCCAGAGGGTGGACGGAAGTTCACTGAGTGCATCCCACGTGCCAGGAGCTACAGGTGTGTAATTTTACTGAATTTTCAGGGTAGAATAGGCAGGTGCTGTTATTCCCTTTCTAGATGAAGAAACTGAAGCTGAAGGTTTTTAAACGACTTCCTTAAGGTCACAACACCTAGTAAGAAGCAGAGTCGGGGGATGAAGCCAGGCCCATCTGATTCCAAAATACCTCGGTTTCCCTTCTTCCGGGTTTTTCATCCACATGAAGGTCTGTTAACTCCTATAGACCAAGTTCACATTTTCCTAAGTGAAGGCTTGATGGAGAGAACCTCAAGAAAATCATTTTCACAGGAGAAAAATCTCACATACTGAACTCAGTTAAAAGCATCGACCCCCCTCCCCATCACTCAAAACACTGCCCGCGCCCTGCCACTCTCACCTCCGAATTGATTTGCTCCTGGGTGTGTTCAGAAAGGACAAACGATCATGACCTCTCAGTAGGCAGCAGAATGTCTGTGCACATGGAGGGAAGGGCTCCTTTGTGAGAACATGTGGTCCAGGCCTCACCCCGGCACAGGCTGAGAGCAGTTTAAGACCATTCACTGAGGCAGTCTCCACGCCCAAACGAGACAGGGCCATGGTGCATGCAATGCCATCATTCACCATTTCGGAAGCCAAAATAAATTAATCTGGGTAACACCCCCCCTTGGCTTCCACAAAATGTAGACTCAAACAGCAAAAGAACCTAACTCCTTCCGTTCTAAAGCCAACGCCCAAATGGGCTCCCCGTGCTCACCCTGTTAATGAGCCCTCCTCACCGACAAGTGAAGGACTGAACAAACATCTTTGACTAAAAAGAAAAAAGAGGGGTGACCGTCATCACCTGCCTCATCTGGAAAGCCGGCACAGGGTCTGAGGGGGCTGGCTCCATGAACACTTTCTTTCCAAAAAGGTACTTTTTTTTTTTTTTTAAATATATTTTATTGATTTTTTACAGAGAGGAAGGGAGAGAGATAGAGAGCTAGAAACATCGATGAGAGAGAAACATCGATCAGCTGCCTCCTGCACATCTCCCACTGGGGATGTGCCCGCAACCCAAGTACATGCCCCCAACCGGAATCGAACCCGGGACCCCTCAGTCCCCAGGCCGACGCTCCATCCACTGAGCCAAACCGGTTTCGGCCAAAAAGGTACTTTTTAATTGGCAGCCAGCTTTTTTGTTCTTATATTTCTAATTTGACCTTCCCAAATTGCATCGTGGGTCTCTATTAGATGGTGTGGGAGGGTCAACTCTAAAAGAGAAGAAATAACTGCAGATTGAAGGAAGTCAGTGGGCTCTAGGATTTTTGTTCTTTTACCAGTTCTTCTGCCCCTCGTAAGTAGGGCCCAGAGGTCTGCCCAGCTGGCCAGGGTGGCTCAGTTGGTTGAGCATCATCCCCACTGGAAGGTTGCCAGTTAGATTCTGGGTCAGGGCACATGCCCGGGTTGTGGGCTCGATCCCTGGTAGGGGCTGTGCAGGAGGCAGCTGATCAACGTTGCTCTCTCACATCAATGTTTCTCTCTCTCTCCCCCTCTCCCTTCTTCTCTCTCTAAACATCAATTTAAAAAAATCTTTATAAATAAACTCACTTTGGTAATATTTACTGAGCGGATACTATGGTGTCCGGTAAGTCATGTAGCTGACGCTGGGGATGTAGCCGTGGACAGAACAGCTAAGTCCCTGTCCTTAAGGAGTGTACATTCGAGTCAGTGGGCAGAAAAAAACTAGTATCATCTATACTAATAAAAGGATAACATGCTAATTAGGGTGGACATCTTCCAGACATCTGGGCGTCCATCCGGACAAAGCCACAGAGGCTGCGAGGCCTGGGGCTCAGGCAGCCATGAGCCCTGGTGGCTGTGAGGCCCAGGGCTCAGGCCTCGCAGGCGCCATGGCCGGCAGTGGCAGCAGCAGCGGGGTGATGGGGGCGGCGCCTTCCCCTGATCAGTCCGGTCGCCTCCCGCAGAGGGAGGCCAGACTGCAGCTAAGCTGTCAGTAGGACATCCCCTGAGGGCTCCTGGACTGTGAGAGGGGGCAGGCTGGGCTGAGGGACAACCCCTCCCCACCCACCCCCACCCCCCCAGCATGAATTTTCATGCACCGGGCCTCTAGTATCATATAATTTCAGGTGTTGATAAGCCTGCCTACAACATACAGCAGAGTAAGGGCTGGAGGGTGATGAAGTGGGAGGCTGCTCCTCTTTTACGCAGGACGACGAGGCACCGCCTCTCTAACCATTTGGCATTTGAGCAGAATCCTGAATGAGAGGCGGAAGCAGCCAAGTGGATATTTGAGGAAGGAGCCTTCCTGCAGAGGGAACAGGAGAATGCGAGGCTAACCATCGCTCAGCTACCAGTCAGAGAGACAAAGATTTGGCTCCTCAGGCCGAGGCTGAGAAAGCTGAGGGCCAGGGCGGTGGAGACCCCGCCAGACGCCCAGGGTTTCAGGGTGTGGACAGGAGCAGGAGGCCTGGCTATAGTCCCAGCAACTCCATCAGGGAGCTGACAACCCGAGACAAAGCTGTCCCCGCCTTCACGGTTTTCTGAAACCCACATTTCTCTGGCTGTGAAGATCCTTTGACCTTTTCCTGTCAAATGAGGCTTGAATTGTGTGTTCACCTCTGAAATGTCTTCTCTGCTTTCACTGTGCCTGGGAGGGGGCAGCAGGCAAAGCCGAGCCAGGGCCCCGCCTTTGTGCACAAAGTGCCCACTTCCCTTGCACTAAATATTGTTTTTGCTCAGGCGGTAGCTAAATTACAGGCCGCTTTGCAGCGTGAGTGCGCCCCGCTGTAGTGTGTGTATTATACTGAGCCATAAAATGTTTTGAAGTTTCTTGGGATGGGAATAGGTATGAAATTACAGCCCATTATTATTATATATTTCTTTTCATTACTCTTTGTTATATTTCTCAGGTCTAACCAACATAATTCTTACTCCGCTGACTGTTTACAACCTGCAGCTGTGAGAAGCGGGTCCCCGAGTTCCCTGCGGTCATCATTTACGGGGCTCTACTTACTCAGCTCTTTCATCTTTCCTCATGAATCCAGCTCCTCCTCCATCACTGTGGCTGCTTTTCCCCAAATGCGCCCTCCATTTGTCTGTACCTGGAGGTGATTAGGTGCTCAGAGCCCAGCACAGCCCTGCAGGTGGGGCTCAGCAGGGCTGTCGCTACTCCGGGTGTTGCTTAGCTGATCCACTTCCACTTCCTCTGGGGACCCCATTTCACTCCAGATGGGAAAGAGAGCACGAAGCGGGGAGGACAGCACAGATGTTACCCAGACCCAGAAAACGGCTCTAGAAGCAGCCACAGGAAGATGGGGTGGCGAAGGCGGGGTCATTTTCTCCTCCACGTGGGTGCCATGGACAAAGCGGGTCTTATTTGCAGCGGAAACATGTTCTCTTTAAATGGTATAAAACCTGCCTCAGGCTGGCTGGTGTGCCTCGGCGGTGGAGCATCTACCCAGGAACCAAGAGGTCGCTGGTTCGATTCCCGTCAGGGCACCTGCTGGGGTTGTGAGCTTGACCCCCGCTAGGGGGCGGGCAGGAGGCAGCCAGTCGGTGATGTTCCTCTGTCGTGGATGTTTCTCTCTCTGTCTCCCTCTCCCTTCCGCTCTCTCTAAAAATCAATAGAAACATGTATTTTTTTAAAAACCTGCCTCAGACTGAGCTTTCTGGGGTCCTCTCCTTCGGAAGTACCTATGAAGTATAGTAACCTCCATCTTGGATAAAAACTGCTGTTTAAAATTTTAACCCTGCTATTCTGACTTCTGTAAACATTTGCTTCCTTAAATAATAGGGAAAATAAGATACTCCCCATTCCAGAGAGGCCATCAACTGTGCCCCAGACAGAGTTGTCAGTGCTGGCGCCAGGCCAGGCCTGAAGATTTGGTCTCACGGCCCTGTCCCAGCACACAGGACTTTTTCTCAGAAGGTCCGGAAGTCTCATTCCAAATTTGGAAAACAAAGAGCTGAAAAACATATAAATTGAAAAGACTTCCACCATATTGGGCCCCAGAATTTGAGAAGCAAGAGTTCCTCTGGGCCGGCTAGCGCTAGCGAAAATGAACAGGGCTCCAAATAAATTTGGCTTATTGATTAAGGCGTCTTCTGATTACAGTATAACACCTAGAGCCTCCTGCACAGTCAGGCGAGACACAGGGCGGGGCATGTCCTCCCCCTGCACGCTGAGTTCACAGCCTGCAATCTGCGGTTTCTCCAGCCCTTGCTCACTTCTGCACAGCCCCCCCCCCCCCCCCCCCCGGAGTCGTATACAGGGCACTTTCCTAGCGACTCCCCCACCACGATGTGGGATTAATTCTCCTTTTCACGAGCCGGCTGGTGTACGGGAGGGCGGAAACCACCTCGCCAGATCGCTCGTATGAGTCCACATCCCCCAGGCACACCCGCCTGCGGCAATTCTGTTCGCTTCTCCGCATCTTGCACGCCCTCCCCACCCGGGCCCGCATTTATCACGGAGTAGGCATCTGACAGACTCTTGGGAAATGGCCCGCGCAGTGCATTCGGCCATGTTTTTATACAGCCCCGGGCTGGTTGCCTCCTTCTCCTCCCAGCCATGTGATTCGGATACGTTACTTAGCCACCCGGACCTCAGCTTCCTCAAACCCAAGGCAGAAGCATCTCACTGGGGGTTTGTGAAACACGGTGAGAGAGTGAGAGGGCGTAAGTAAAGCCCGATACACAGCATGCGTTCATACAAGGTTAGTTTTTCTCCCCAGGGGGGGAAACCCATAATGGTGCTGGCCTTGATAAACTCACAATCTCTCATGCTACAAAACTCCCGTAATCATCGCTATTTAGGGAAAGTTAGTGTTTGGAGGGAGGAGAAAAACTCACATACACTTTAATCCATTAGCAAGACAGCGCAGAAGTTTACAATCTACCTTTGATGTGCAATTTGGAGAAGGCGGTCCCAAATACTTGAGGGATCATCTCTCCCCTTGATGTGATGTTGGAATTTAATTCCCATTAACTGTTACAGGCATAACGAGCCGGCATCCGGGGGGGGGGGGGGGGGGGGAATATACCCTCTAGTGCTTAATGAACACAAAATAAAACATTTCCTTTTATCTTCGACATCTACCAGAGTAATTTGAATAATGATATTCATATTCATGACTCATCAGACCCTTCCGCCAGCTCAGTGTTGTCACTAAGGCCCCCATGAAATGCCAATAACTTCGCCGAGATCTTTTTGATGATATTATGGTGTGGAAGCTGCTGCTGCAGATGACTCATGGGGTCACAGGTCAATAGAAGGTAAAGAACATTCTACAGCAGAGTGGCTGTATCTTTCTACTCAAACCAATGGGATTTGGTGGCCACATAGAGCACAAATCACCTTTAATTGAGCAGAGACCCTCTGCCACCGGATAGGATGAAAACAGGGCAGCGGCAATAATGAAGGCCGTGAGGGTCTGCGGGGGCCCAGCTGGGGCTAGAAGGACACCTTGGGAGTATAAAAAAGGACTGGGGCTGGGGGGGGGGAAGAGTTTAGGTCAGTGGTTCTCAACCTGTGGGTCGCGACCCCTTTGGTGGTCGAATGACCTTTTCACAGGGGTCGCCTAAGACCATCCTGCATATCAGATATTTACATTACGATTCATAACAGTAGCAACATTACAGTTATGAAATAGCAACGAAAATGATTTTATGGTTAGGAAGGTTGAGAAGGTTGACCCTAACACAGAGATTACATAGCCGGTGTGCGGAAGAGACCTAATGTTTGTTTGTTACCTCCCATGTGCCAAGTACTTTACTTGTCATCTCATTTAATCCTCCCCCTAATCCTGTATTTTATTTCTCTCGAGGGAAACTGGCAAGCCGGAGGAAAATGAGATGCAGAGAGAGCCCTCCAACTCCCCCATTCTTTCTGCACACACATCATCTCCGTTCACTCGCTGATCAAACATTGATAACAAAGCAGATTTGCAAGTGATTCTATTTAGGACAAACGGATGGGTGCTCAGGCCTCTGCCTGCAGTAGTTCACTTAGAAAATAAGGGAGAGGAAAGGAAATGAGTACTTTCCAATGAATGGGCAAACATGGTCCCGTCAGCAGCTAAAACCAATGAAAGCAGCAGTGCAGGGGGACCGAGGCACAAGGCACTTCTGAGATGCTGGTAATGTTCTGTTTCCTGCCAGTGCCTTTTTTGATGTTCGCATTTTTAAAAATTCATCAGACTGAAAAATATTACATATTTATTGACTTTGTGAGGTGTGAATTATTTTACACAAATAAGAAGTCAAGCTCATTTATTTACTCAACAAAAGTGTACGTACATATTAGAAACCAGTCACTATATATGATGCTAAGGATCTAGAGATGAATTAGTTATTCTTGATTCCGGTCCGCCATGGGCATGAGCTAGAGTAGGAGGAAGACTGCCATGAAAACAGATAACTACAATGCCCCCTGATTCCGGGAATGGTTTAGGGATGGATGGAGCGCTGGAGCTATAGAGGAAGAAGCTGTGAATGATGCATTGAAAAGCTACACTAGAAAGCTTTTGTGATCAGAAAGTTCCTCTCTTCAGACATCACGTTGTCGAAGATGTCAAATAAGCAGTTGGAAACTTTGATTTAAGACATGAGGAAGCTTGGGGCTGTACATATATGTATATGTAGGTTCACAGTTCCATATGGTGATGGTTGACGTTGCAGAGATGAGATCACCAATAGAATGTGTTTGGACAAAAAAGTAAGGGACAGATGATGGAACTCTGAAAGGATAATTCAAGTGGACGGAGAAGGAAAAGCCTGCAAAGAAAACCAAAAAAAAAAAAAAAAAAAGGTAAGTCAGAGAAGTAGAAAGAGAAAGAGGAGACTCATCTCTTATGAGCAGAGGGACAAGAGAATGTCAGAGCATTGAGTTTCATTGTCAAAAGCCATTTACAAGATCAAGTAAGACTGGTACAGTAAGTTCTCACTTAACATCATTGATAAGTTCTTGGAAACTGTGACTTCAAGTGAAACCATGTATGTAATGGCACACACAAGCTAATTAGTAAAATTCTGTGGCACACCAAAAAATATATATATATATTTTTTGCCAATCTGACAAAAAGAAAATAGGTATAATTTTGGTTCATTCACACCAGACAGCTATTGTTGTGTTGGCTGTTGTCATTTTTAAAAATTTGATAATCTAAAGGAAAAGAGGTTAGTGTCCCGACTAAATAGTCAGGTGCTGCACATTTTAAAAATTCTTGCAGCACACCAGCGTGCTTTTGCCAGCACATGGGCTGAAAATTGCTGCCATAGGCTAACTGACACACGCAAGAATTAAGTTGTAATGGCATCTTATGAACGTTATAACTAAACAACATTAAATGAAACGGTATTCAGAGACCTGCTGTATATGGGTTTGACAATTAAGAGGTCAGTAGAAGTCAAAATGAAACTATTTTTAAAAATCTGGCTTTGATTAGAATAAAAAAGTCTATGACTATAGATTAGTCTTTTGAGATATTTGGTGGTAAAGATGAGGAGAAAGGTAAATTACTTTGAACATGATTGTAGTCTAAGGGGAAGGAGAAAACTAAGCAACCGTTGAGTGGCAGGAGGTCCCAACCTCAATGGGGTGGGGTAGAGAAGTCTCCAGAGACGATTGTTTTAAAGGTGTCTGCTCTTCTAAGCGAGGTCCACAGACGGGTAGCATCAGCAGCACCTGGGAACTTGCTAGAGATGCAGAATCTCAGGGCAAATTGCAGGTGTAATGAATCAGAATCCACATTTTAACAAGATCCCCAGGTGATCATAGCTTGTAACCTTCAAAAGAAGCGGTGAGATGGGCATTACTGCTCCCGTTTTTACCAATAATGAGACTAAAGCTTGAAGAAGTTGCCTGCGATAGCAGAGCTGATTAGCAGCTGAGCCAACATTCAATCCCAGCACTTTCTGACTCCAATGCCCCTTTCAAAAAGTAGAAAAGTAAGTTCAGAGGAGTTTTTGCTTTCACTCCATTCAGAATTGTTTCAGATGCTAGACCGCCGCCAGCGATCAATCATAGGTCTGCAGCTCTAGTGCCGCCGCTGCGTTTGTTGAGACTGGGACGCTGGCATCCCTCTCTGAGCCCTTGGCTTACTCGCCAGAAACCACCGCGGCAGGGTTGAACTTCACTTCCCAACAAACCCTGCGGCTTCCTATCGCGAGAGGCATGACGAGAACCTCGCTGCTCTCTCTTCTCGAGTGGAGGGTCCCAGCAGAGGCGGGACACGTCCCAGCACGGCGTAAGGGCGTGCGGCATCCTGGGATATGTAGTCTGGCTGGGACCAGAGCGCCCCCTCGAATGAATGGGGTCGGGGCTGACAGTGAACTACAGCTCCTCTGGCCGGGAGCGTTGGTGGCGGCGCCGGGGAAGAGCGGCGCTCCGGGAAGGGACGAAGTTCTGAGCCACCGCCGAGGTAGTGGTCTAAGCGGGCGCTTCCTCCGCGCGCGCGCTCCCCTTCCCCGCGCCCGCCATGCGCCCGCTCTTCGCGGTGGGCCTGGTGTTCGCCGGCTGCTGCAGTAACGTGATCTTCCTGGAGCTCCTGGTCAGGTGAGTGCCCCCCGCGGTCCCGGGGCTGCACCGAGAAAGCCGGAGGGGCGTCCGCACGCGTCACCCCCACGCGCCGCGGGGTCGGCTCTGCGCGCCTGGAACCCTGAGAGTCCACTCCTTCATCCTGCGCTCCGCCCGCTGTCCCACCAAATAGTTTCACAGCATCGCTCGCAGAAACGCTCGGGGTGTTGCTGGCATCACCCCCTTTTCACACACGGGGGGATTGAATCCGGGGGAATTTCTCACGTGACTGGCCTCAGGTTGGCAGGAGCTTGTGCCAGACCCAAGGTTCCTCTAGCTCTTTTCTCGGGTAATAATGCCACTTTTGGCTGAAGCAAAGCTTTTCGACTTATCATGCAGTCTGGTTTTGCACACGCTGCAAAGAAAGTGTCATGTGTTTTCAAGTGCCTGCAAAGCATTTGTTTTGCTACCCTTACAGATCGGATGGCCATGAGGACTTTGCCCAAACATTACCTCTCAGTGATGTAGGTGAATCAGTTCTTATTTATGTCTATGGTCCGTCTGATTGACCCAAGAGAGCATTTCCAGCTTTAAGATATTAGTCTTTAAATTGGGAGGCATGTATTTTGAGACCTAACTTTCTAAATTAAGATTGGGGGAGTGGATAAAAACAGCTGTGGTACATTTATACAGTGGAATACTACTTGGCTGTAAAAAAGAAGAAAATCTGACCTTTTGCAGCAGCATGGATGGACCTGGGGAGTATTATGCTAAGTCAAATGAGCCAGTCAGAGAAAGGCAGATACCATATGATCTCAGGTATATGTGGAATGTAATCAACACAATCCCTTGACAAACAAAATAGAAACAATCATAGGTACATAACAGATTGACAGCTGTCAGAGGGGAGGAGAGTTGAGGGCTGGGTGAAAAAAGGTGAAGGGATTAAGGAAAAAAAAAAAAAAATATATATATATATATATATATATATATATATATATATATATATATAACATATAGGCAGGAACAACAGTATGGTGATAGCCAGGTGGAAAGGAGGGGTTGGGAGATGGAAGTGGGCAAAGAAGAGGTAAGTGGGAACAGAAATATACTTGACTTTGGGTGGTGAGCGCAGGATGCAGATGATGTTTTTATTGAGTTGTACACTTGAAACCTGTATGGTTTTATTAACCAGTGTCACCCCAATAAATTCAATTAAAAAAGAAAAAAAGAATGGGGGTGCCAAATGGAAGCTTCCAGTGGTGAGCAGGAGGTACTACACACAGATGTCAAATTTTAATGTTGCACACCTGAAACTTATGCAATGTTAGCTAAAAAAAAAAAAAAAAAAAGAAAGAAAGAAAGAAAGAAAAGAATGGCTTCAACAAAGGGAAACTAGGATGGCATGCAAATAACGTTGAGTAATAATGTGCAACGTTCAATGGGTGCAAACTGTTGCAGAAAAAGCACCAGGTGTCCTGAAAAATCTCGAAATTACGAACTTCGTTCTTGGCTTTGTCATACCCGGGTTGGGTGACCTTTTCAAATCATTTCGCTTCTCTGGACCTCCTCCTCCTGCTGTAAAATGCTATTTATGGCGCTATCTACCATCATGTTTCTGAGTCTACACTATCTCCATTGACCCTCAGGACAATCTGTGTCCAGTATAGGTCAAGAATTATAATGTCTGTTTTACTGAAAATGGAACAGTTCCCAAGAAGTTAGATGGTCTTTTACTTCTTGTAAGTGGCAGAGACAAAACTGGAATCCAGGATATCTAAACTCCTAGTCCAGTGGTTCTCAACCTGTGGGTTGCAAACAATGAAACTATCCTGCATATCAGATATTTACATTACGATTCATAACAGTAGCAAAATTACTGAAGTAGCAACGAAAATAATTTTATGGTTGGGGGTCACCACAACATGAGGAACTGTATTAAAGGGTCGCAGCATTAGGAAGGTTGAGAACCTGTTAATTTTGAACTTGAGCAGCCTATAGGTTTTGGTCACCCAGTTTCTCATGTGGTGCCCACTAGAAATGTATTTTATTTTCCTGATACCATTGATTAAGTCATTCTGAAGCAACCAGTTTATTTAAGGTAAACTCTGTGTAGGGTTAATTTTTGCAGTTACTGAGCTTGAAATTTTGTTATGCAGACAGTGTTGATAAAGATCTGTCATTTGTCATTCTTTTCTTTTTAAAGAATAAAGTACTTTTTTTTTTTAAAAAAAAAAGAATAGTTTATTGATTTTTAGAGAGAGAGGAAGAGAGAGAGAGGAACATCGATATGAAAGTGCAACATCGGTCATCTGCCTCCTGCACGTTCCCCACCGGGGATCCAGCCTGAAACCTGGGCATGTGCCTTGACCTCGAATCTGACCGGCAGCTTTGTGGTGCACAGGAGGAGGCCCAACGAACTGAGCCACACTGGCCAGAGCCATTTGTCCTTGTTGAGAGTAGGTGGCGAGGGACATAGCAATGTATCCTGCTGTAAGCTTGTACATTTCAAAGGAAGGTTACTATGGAAATCATTTTTTAAATGAATTCTGTTCTTTTATTTTTTTAAAATTTATCTTTATAGTTGAAAGTATTACATATGTCCCCCTTTTTCCACATTGACCCCCCGCCCCAGGCCTTCACTGCACTATTGTCTGTGTCCATGGGTTATACGATATGCATAGAAGTTCTTTGGTTAATCTCTTCCCACCTTCCACCCCCTCTAACACCCTGCCTTCCCTCTGATATTTGTCGATCCGTTCCATGCTTCTATGCCTCTGGATCTGTTTTGTTCATCAGTTTATTTTGTTCATTACATTCCACATATGAGTGAGATCATGTGATGCTTGTCTTTCTCTGACTGGCTTATTTGGCTTAGTGTAATACTCTCCAGGTCCCTCCATGCTATCCCAAAGGGTAAGAAATCTTTCTTTTTTACTGCTGCATAGTATTCCATAGTGTAAATGTACCACAGCTTTTTTTATCCACTCATCTAACTTGGGCTGTTTCCAGATCTTCGCTATTGTAAATTGTACTGCTATGAACATAGGGGTACATACATTCTTTCTGATTGGTGTTTCAGGTTTCTTGGGATATATTCCTAGAAGTGGGATCACTGGGACAAATGGCAGTTCCATTTTTAACTTTTTGAGGAAACTCCATACTGTCTTCCACAGTGGCTACACCAGTCTGCATTCCCACCAGCAGTGTACTAGGGTTCCCTTTTCTCCACATCCTCTCCAGCACTTGTCCTTTGTTGATTTGTTAATGATAGCTATTCTGACAGGTGTGAGGTGCTACCTCATTGTCGTTTTAATTTGCATCTCTCTGTTGATTAGTGACTGAGCATTTTTTTCATATGTCTCTTAGCCAGCTGTATGTCCTCTTTGGAAAAGTGTCTATTTAGGTCTTTGCCCATTTTTTAATTGGATTATTTGTAAGCAATCTATGAATTTAATGCAATTCCTTTAAAATACCAATGGCATATTTCACTGATCTAGAACAAATATTCCAAAATTTATATGGAACCAAAAACGACCATGAATAGCTGCAGCAATCTTGAGAAAGAACAAAGTGGTAGGGATCACAATACCAGATATCAAGTTATACTACAAAGCCACTGTGCTCAAAACAGCCTGGTCCTGGCACAAGAACGGGCATATAGATCAATGGAACAGAACAGAGAATCCAGAAATCGACCCAAGCCATTATGCTCAATTAATATTTGACAAAGGAGGCAAGAGCATATAATGGAGTAAAGACAGTTTCTTCAATAAGTGGTGTTGGGAAAATTGGACAAATACATGCAAAAAAATGAAACTAGGCCACCACCTTACACCATACACAAGAATGAAGTCAAAATAGATAAGACTTACATGTAAGTCATGAAACCATAAAAATTCTGCAAGAAACCATAGGCAGCAAAATCTTAGACACCTGTCGTAACAGTATGTTTGCTGATAGATCTCCTAAGGCAAGGTAAAAAAGGAGAAAATAAACAAATGGGACTACATCAAAATAAAAAGCTTCTGCACAGCAAAAGAAACCATCAACAAAACAAAAGAAAGCCCACTGTGTGGGAGAACATACTTGCCACAGATATATCTGATAAGGGATTAATTTTCACAATATATAAAGGACTCATACAACTTAACAAATGGAAATTGATTTTAAAATATAAAAATGTGATAAAATCAGGCCAGCCAAATAAAGGTCAGAGAATAATAGTGTCACATTTGTGTTGAATATGCCATTAAATTAAATCTTCTGAAAGGTTGTGTGAAGTCAGTTACGCTAGCAGCTGAAGGCCCTCTACTAGTTATGAGCACTCGGCTAAATTACTTGATCTCCCCAGTCTGTTTGCTCAACAGTAAAAGTGGGGTGGGGAGGTGATGGCTCCACTTGCCTCACGTGGATTTGAAGGAGATTATGTGCAAAGCCTGAAGCACATTCAGGCTTCCCCTCCCCTCTAACAACTTTTATTTCAGTGCAGGCCTGCCTTGTTTTATGGGTTTGTTCCTGAGAAGTTGTGGATAAATCTAACTTTACAGAATGTTTTCATGCATTATGGAAGCTTCTATTTAGAACGCTTTGAATAATGTGTAAATAAATTGTTGCTCATTTATCCCTTTTGTAAATCGAGATTTTTGCATACAGCAATGGGCTTTCGTAAGGAGAGGGGTACATTTATGACTTTAATGAATGGTACATCAGATGAATAGCAGCTTTTTTTCCTGATTTGCTTGGGCAACTCACGACTTCTCATGTTACAATAAAATAAGAGCTGGTTGGACTGGATGGTCTTTAAAGTTCTTTCTAGTTTTGGCCTTCTCAGAATTTGTGACTCTGTCTTGGGACATCACAGCTCATAAATCTTTATAGAGTAGAAACTGTGCTTTTTATATGGCTTCCTTGGAACCCTTGGGTGCCGTAATAAATGGCAAGTAGAAACATGGAAATGCTAAAGTGAATTGCAGGGAGAAGTGAACATTTTAAATCATTTTTCCCAAATTGGAAAAACAAATGTAGGTTTTTCTTTCTGATGTTCATACCTATATTTAGGATCCAAAATAAAATACAGGATAAATCTGACTTTGCACTGCATTGTAAATACAGTGTAAAGAGCCGATGTGAATGACTGAGGGGATATGCATCAGCTAACTGAGGAGGCAATGTATTGTGTGTTTTACATGAGGAAAACAATCTGAACCATTTTCTTTCCCCCATTTTATTCCAATCAAGTGCCTGGTACTGAATCAAATAGAAAAGTTTCCTAAATCTAGACTATGAGATAACAAAAGGCATAAAATATATGCCCAATTCTTTCTCTTCAAAGTTGCCTTTTTTAAAAAATAAAAATTTGCCCTGGCCCACATGGCTCAGTTGTTTGGAGCATCGTTCCATCATGCACTGAAGGGACATGGGTTCGATTCCTGGTCAGACACATACCCAGGTTGTGGTTTCGATCCCCAGTCAGGGTGCATACGAGAGGCAACCAATCGATGTTTCTCTCTCATGTGTATATCTCTCTCTAAAATCAATAAAAACATATCCTCGAGTGAGGATTTAAAAAAAATTTTATATAAAAAGTTAGAATGAAATAAAGTAAATTTGGATTCTTGCAAAAGAGAATTCAAAGTCAAAGAAACTGTTTGCAATTATGACTATAATTCCCAAGAAATGAATTTCAACAAAACAAGTGATTTAGGGAAAAGGCTCTTAAGTTTTTACTCTGAAGTTTTAAAATGAATTAAGTTAAAATAAATAATTCCATTGGTATCTACACAACAGTGTGTTCCTAAAAAGCTCTGTAAGTTCATTTTTTAAAAATGGAATCATGTGAGTGCAGTAGGGAAATTCAACAATGCTATGGAAATAGAGCACGGAGATTAGAGTTGTCAAGGGGCTGATTGGATTTGTTGTTGGAGGTGTCCTAAATCCAGATCATGGTTGCTTAAAGTGAGGCATCCCCACATTCACTCAGGTGCTTGAGTGAAGGCCAGACACTGCCCAGAGAGTAGGGGCACCTTCCTCTAGCCATCCCTCTGTGGCCCTCGGTCCTTGCTATCTCATACTCCCTCATCCTGTCATCTCGGGGGCAGGGATCAGGTCTCATTCACATCTGTAGCTTCCTGGCAGCTAGCCCCTAACTTTTCCCACAGTAAGTACTCCCTAATTGTTCTTTAGTTGAATCCTAGGCTTTTGGTAAAGAGAAATGGGAGGGAAAGCCAGGAAGCTTCTTGAGCCCTTGGGCTAAGTCTTGGGCTTGGCACTTTATGTATATGTTTTTCATTACATCCTCATGACAAGGTTAAAAACATGTCCCTTTTGATTTATAGGTGAGAAGAAAACAGTCAATATAAACATATTTTAAAAGGTTACTATATTCAATTGAAGACCTTCTCATATGCAAGATGCGACATTTTGGTCCTCCTAGAGTCCCAGTCTGCCTTTTTCCCTGCTTGGCAGACACTGTGGGAAGTGCTTTTCAGGGACTGGCTTATTTGCTCTGCAGTAAAACCAATGAGATAGTAGGCACTCATACCGTTCCCATTTGAAAGATAAGAAAACTAGATGTAGATAGGGTAATCAACTTCCATGTCACAGGGTAAGTGACAGCTGCGTCTTGCATGTCACTGTGTATTTTTAGCCACTGGAGCGCAGTAATTCTCAACCCTGTGTCAGCACATAAAGATTACCTGTGCATCTTACATGCACCCTCACCCCTCTTGTCCTTTCCCCCAGACTTACCTTAGAGAGTTCTCAGCTCTGGCTGCACATGAGAATCAAGTGGGAAGCTTACAAAAGTACAGGACCAATCCCAGACCAATCCGGTCCGAACTGGGAGGGGAGGCTCCCAGCGCTCCTGGTTTTAAGGAGCAGCCTAGGTGTGCAGACTGTGCCAGGAACTATCTAGAGCTCAGGTTCTTCTCTAACTCATAGTGAGGCTAATGGCTTTAATTAGCTCCTTCAATGAGGTAAATGTCTTACATGATTATTTATGGATTCCTGCAGCCTTTCGCCCTGTCCCTTGAACGTAAGAGGTGCTAAAAGAAACCACCTAATTGAATATAAAGCAGTAGTTTTCATAGGCAGTGGAGCCTAAAGAGAAGCAACAGTTCTGCCTCAGATGTCAGCATAGCTCCGTACAAGAAAGGCGTGTGCTTGGAGCTATTTATTTTTATGCCTGATGGGTGTATTTTGGAATTTGTATGCTCGGCACTGCTATTCAATATTAAAACCACTAACAGAGGGTGGAGTTTTTTTGTTTATTTTAAAATAAATAGCATTGTATTAATATGTAGTAATATAATTACACCCCTCTACTCAGTATCTTTGGGAAATGCCTTGGGTGAAGGTGAAGATGCAGGATAGGAAGGCTGAATTTTGTAATGTGGGGATGTGGGTAGTATGGGCAACCAGAAAGCTTCAGGAAAACAAAGGCAGCTAGCTGCTCACTTTGACCTTCCTCCAGTGGTTGAGCAGAGCCTCATGGAGGACAAGCTCAAGAATCACACACACAGTTTGAGTAACTCCTTTCAGCGTGCCTCAGGAGGGATGCCAGAAGGAATTCTTCTCTTGTACATTTTCCCCTAAGTCACCGTGAAAGATTCCCCATCCCTTACTAGATCACTGAAGAGCTTCGATTGAATTTCATGAACATTCACTGAGTGCCTAATAGTGTTGTATCGTAAATCAGCGAGCTAGACAAGACGCCTTAATGAGCCAATTAGTTAGGAGTCATCTTTATTGCGCACGGGTTCAGAGCAGAATACCGCTGTCAACTTCTGAACCCCAAAACATAGAGGAAGTTCTCTCTATACCTTTTGATTGCTTTGCAGATTTTACAAAGAGCTTTGTATAGGTTATTTTTGCAGACAGTTTGTAAGTTTGGATACATAATGAACAAACACTTGGCATGAGAATATGGGAATTATTATCAGTATTCACCTGTTATGTTAGACGGCTAGCTTGCAAGGTCAGACAGTTAAGTTTTTATCTTTTTCTATTCAAACTAAAACAGTTATTTTACAGAATAAGGGACTATCTAAAAATAACAGAGTCGACCTACAGAATAAGAGACTGTCTAAGAATAACAGAGTAGTTCAAGCAGCAGTTTTCTAAAGGAGGAATTACTATGCCTCAGTATATTTGTGTTAAAGGTTGTGGAGAATAAGCAGTGTCCTCATTCTTTTCATTATTGCTTCTTACCCCTCTCCCACCCCCATCTAAAACCCCCTTTTAGACATTTTTTCCTAGACATCCCCCCCAGACACACTATATATGGGTTTATGTACTGTACATATATCTGTGCTTTATACTTACAAAATACTAAGCTTTCTCCCACCCTAAGAACCAGTTTTTGCCTCTATACGGGAGCGAAGACAATGTCCCTGGATATGAGTCTTTGATTGACAGTAGTCTTGGAGATTCCGGTCAGGAGGATATACTATAGATGTTTCTAGGAGACCTGAGCATGAGCTGCGTAGGCTGACTATGATCCTGAGTGAAGTCCTCTTGGTTACGTAAGTGAAGATCTCAAAAAGAACATCTGACCAACTTCCTACAGTTTACTAGGAAGGTTGTATCAGAGCGGTCCTTCCCGATGGCCTGCTGTACCTATAGGAGAGTGAAATGAGGCTTGACGTTCTTCTCTGTGAGGTGTGTTGCTAAATGTATGTGATCCATGGGACATGAAAACCCCGAGAGGACAGTGGGTAATGGAAATCTATCCTCGTTACTCTGAACTGTTACTATAACAAGTCATAGTGGCCTTTATCTCAGTCTTTTGTGCCTTTTTCTTTTTGTCCCTCACTATGCAGGAAGCATCCAGGATGCGGGAACATTGTGACATTTGCACAATTTTTATTTATTGCTGTGGAAGGCTTCCTCTTTGAAGCTAATTTGGGGAGGAAGCAGCCAGCTATCCCAATAAGGTATGTACATTGAAATCTCTTTTAGCCTTGTTTGTCTTCAAATAACATCGCCTAAGAATCCAGAAACACCAGTCAGAAAGAATATATCCACCCCTATGTTCATAGCAGTGCAATTTACAGTAGCTAAGATTTGGAAACAGCCCCAAAGCCCATCATCGAGATGAGCGGATGAAAAGGCTGTGGTACCTTTACACACTGGAATGCTACACAGCTGTAAGAAAAGAAAGAACTCACCATTTGCAACAGCGGGCATGAACCTGGAGAGTATTATGCTAATCTAAATAAGCCAGTCAGAGAAAGATAAGTATCACATTATCTCACTCATTTGTGGAATCTAATGAACAAAATAAACCGATCCAGAGGCATAAAAGCATGCAACAGGCTGACAAATTTCAGAGGGAAAGGGGGGGTTAGGGGTGTAAGGGGAAGATTCGCTGGGGAACTTATATGCATTTATGTTTAACCCAAGAACACAGACAATAGGGTGGTGAAAGCCTGGGAAGGGTAGGTACCGGGTGGAGGGGGTCAATGGGGGAAAAACACAAACAGGACATCTGTAATACTTTCAACGATAAAGAGAAATTTTTAAAAAATTAAGAGCTTTTCTGGTACTTATATAAAAGGGATATGAGACATCTATTTATAAGATTTGTATCAAAGATATTAATAGAGTTTATATTCATTTTCTGAATTTAATATGTTGTGAAACTCCAGGAGCCTATATTTAGAATAAAATTCCTGCCACAACACTTTAAATAACTGTGATGGAGACAACAGTATATATATATATATATGTGTGTGTGTGTGTGTGTGTGTGTGTGTGTGTTTGAGTGGTAGGTGGTCAGTTAAAGGCCTAGTGTGATCACCAATTTTTTAAATATTTATGTACGCTATCCTCATGTTATCATATATGGTAACAGTGGTCTCATTGTTCCTTTGAAGAAATGAATGGCTTTTGGAAATAGAGGTGGTAGTTGCACAATATTGAGAATGTACTAAATGCCCCTGAATTGTTCACTTTAAAATGGTTGATTTTATGTTATGGGAATTTCACCTCAATTAAAAGAAAGTGATTGGCAAGCTAAGGCAAAATTATTGATTCCAGACCTCTGTCCATTAGTCCATATTTACATAATTGTACTCATGGGGCCAAATAGCAGTTCTTATAATAAACAATGTATCGAAAACTCAGTATTCTTGCTGTCAGAGACTTGAAATAAATATGTAATCCATCCAATTGTGAGTATGTAATAGGATAGTGTCACTTCATCTCTCTGAGGGGGTCCTTCTGGTATGAATGTATGCGGGGACTGGTTAAGGCCCGTCCTTGTTGGTATTAGTTTGCAGCATTCCTGAGTAAGCTTACTATAGAAAACCTGGCTGAATTTTGTTATTAATATCATATTTAAAATTCCCAAATGTGATGCTAAATATTCTGAATACATTTTTGTTTGTTTCTGCTGGCTTTCATATCTGCATAAAATTCTTTGCTCTCAAGACCAGCATGTACATCACGGGAGCTCCAGCATTTTTCATTTCTTTGACCCTTTCTCTCTTTCCATCTGGCTGCCAGTGTAGTTCAGGAACATATTCACTTTCCTCTTAACTTTCATAATAGTTCTAGAGGCCCAGTGCACAACATGCGTGCACTCAGGGGATGGGGGAAGAGATCTCTCAGCCAAGCCTGTGCCCTTTAGCAGTCTGGGAGCTCCTCAGGGGCCTAAGCTGGCAGCTGGACATCCTTAGCGCTGCCGCAGAGGTGGGAGAGGCTCCCACCACTGCTGCTGTGCTTGCCATCTGTGAGCCTGGCTTCTGCATTGAGTGCCTGCCCCCTGGTGGTCAGTGCGCATCATAGCAACCGGTCATTTTATTGTTCGGTCGATTTGCATATTACCATTTTATTCTATAGGATCCTTCCTGCACGGCCTTCTGCCTGTCACCTCCTCATCCCCTGTGTCAACTTCTTACCTGTGTAGCGTGGTACCCTCTCTCACAAGTGCTCAGGGGTCACCATTAGGGTCAGAGTGAAGCCCAAATTCCCTAACCTGCCCTTGGAGGCTCACCGTAATCCTTCCCTAACAACCCTACTTCATATGTCCCATTTGTGCTTGCTTTTTATTTCCTATCAATGAAGCTGTAATGAAAATCTTGCTCATGTCATTCATTCCTGTGAGCAATTTCTGGGCTGTGCTATGTTGGCAACAATGTGGAATATAGTTGGAATTTTTTCCTAAAAGACCTTGATGAACGCACTTTATCTTTAAATGGCATCTTTTCAAGACAGGGACTAAGAAAATTTGGCAAGTTGCCAGTGGTATATGATTTAAAGCAGGGAAACGGCTATTGCCAGTAATTTTTTCATGTGTGTGATACTGTTCTGCATTGATAGGGAAGATAGCTTAGACTTGGTGCTATCGCATTCTGCAGATGTGCAAAGATGAAGGATGAGATCCCTGTCCTTCAAAGATCAGCATTTCATGACGAACATGGAACCCCCTATTTGCCTTTCCCCTGCAATCTTTAGCCATTTATTTTAAACTAGAGGCCTGGTGCATGGATTGGTGCACAGGGGACCGGGGGTACCTCAGCCTGGCCTGCGCCCTCTCACACTCCGGGACCCCTCGGGGGATGTAGCAGTACACCAACTGACAGGCGGCCAGGGAGGAGCCTGAGCAGGGGCCCGGTGCCACACTGCTCTCAGTCATCTCGACCCGCTGTGCCTGCCACCGCTGCTCGGTAGTACTGCCGCGGAGTCAGGAGAGGCTCCTGCTGCTGAAGCTGCACTCGCCAGCAGTGAGCCTGGCTTCTGGCTGAGCGGCCCTCCCCCTGTGGAAGCGCACTGACCACCAAGGGGAAGCTCCTACGTTGAGTGTCCCCTGGTGGTCAGTGCGTGTCATAGTGACTGGTCGACCGGTTGTTCTAGTCATTCGGTCATAATGGTCTCTTAGGCTTTTATATATATACTAGAGGCTCGGTGCACAAAAATTTGTGCACTTGGGGGGGAGAGGGGGTCCCTCAGCCCTGCCTGTGCCCTCTCGCAGTCTGGGACCCCTGGGGAGATAATGACCTGCTGGCTTAGGCCTGCTCCCGGGTGGCAGAGGGCAGGCCAAATCCCTAGGTGCAGCCCCTGGTCGGGCTCAGAGCAGGGCCGATTGGGGAGTTGGGACGCCGCCCCCTGTCATGCACAGAGCAGGGCGGATGGGGAGGTTGCGATGCCACCCCTAGTCACACTCAGGGTAGGGCTGATTGGGGGGTTGGGGCACCGCCCTCTGTCACACTCAAGGCAGGGTCGATGGGGAAGTTGCGGCGCCACCCCCTGCCACGCACAGAGCAGGACCCATCAGGGGGTTGGGGCTCCGTACCCTGTCACACACAGAGCAGGGCCCATCAGGGGTTTGGGGAGCTCCCCCTTGTCATGCACAGAGTAGGGCCAATAGGGGAGCTGGGGCACCGCCCCCTGTCACATACAGAGCAGGGCCCCTGGGGGATGGGGAGGGGTAGTTGAGGCGCCACACCCTGTCACACTCAGGGCAGGGCCAATGGGGAGGTATGGCTCTACCCTGTCACACACAGAGCAGGGCCCGTGGGGGGGGGGGGGGTGTTGGGGCGCCGCACCCTGTCACACACACAGCAGGGCCGATCAGGGGGTTGGGGCACCGCCACTGTCACACTCGGGGCAGGGCCGATGGAGAGGTTATGGTTCTACCCTGTCACACAGCAGGGCCCATGGTGGGGGGGGGGGGTTGGGGCGCCACCCTCTATCACCCACAGAGCCGCAGGGCAATCAGGGCGTTTGGGCATTGCCCCCTGTCACGCTGATCCCGGTGCCGGGAGGCCTTGCGGCTCCGCTGATCCCGCCCGGCAGGGTCACAGATCCGGGTCCCAGACCGCAGACAGCCTTGCCTGCTGCCGCCTGCCTTCAGTATGCAAATTAGCCGCCATCTTGTTGCTTCAGGGAGGGGGTCCCCACTGGGGTGCCTGGCCAGTCTGGGTGAGGGGCTGAGGGCCGTTTTCAGGCTGGCGGGCGACTGAAGCTCCAAACCTCTCCTTTTTTTCTTTTTTTTTTTATTCTGGCATTTATTTACCTTCTATCGCTGTCACTGGAGCTGAGAGCCGGCTTTCTCTCTGAGGCTGGCTGAAAGCAGGTTTCTGGCCTTTGTTTTCTGTATTCGAAACAATGTTGCGACTCCAGCTCTGAGATCCCGGCTGACTGACAGGAGGTTTCTGGAGTTTTGTTTATCTTCTGTAAATGTTACTATGTTTCCAACTGAAGCTCAGAGGCCAGCTAGTGAGGCGGGGAATGTTGGAGTCCACAGCAAGCAAGCCTCCTGTTAGCTTCCAGCTGCCTGGCTGCCGGCCGCCATCTTGGCTGACAGTTAATTTGCATAAGGATACGCTGATTAGCCAATGGGAAGGGTAGCGGTCGTACGCCAATTACCATGTTTCTCTTTTATTAGTGTAGACTAGAGGCCCGGTGCACAAAAATTTGTGCACTCGGGGGGTAGGGGGGTCCCCTAGCCCAGTCTGTGCCCTCTTGCAGTCTGGGACCCCTCGGGAGATAACAACCTGCTGGCTTAGGCCTGCTCCCGGGTGGCAGAGGGCAGGCCCAATCCCTAAGTGCAGCCCCTGGTCAGGCTCAGAGCAGGGCTGATTGGGCAGTTGGGGTGCTGCCCCGTCATGCACAGAGCAGGGCGGATCGGGAGGTTGCGATGCCACCCTCAGTCATGCTCAGGGTAGGGCCGATTGGGGGGTTGGGGTACCGCCCACTGTCACACTCAAGGCAGGGTCGATGGGGAGGTTGCGGCGCCACCCCCTGTCACGCACAGAGCAGGGCCGATCAGGGGGTTGGGGCGCTGCCCCCTGTCACACACAGAGCAGGGCCAATCAGGGGGTTGGGGCGCTGCCCCCTGTCACTCACAGAGCAGTGCTGATCAGGGGGTTGGGGTGCTGCCCCCTGTCACTCACAGAGCAGGGCCCATCAGGGGGGATGGGGCTCCATACCCTGTCACACCCAGAGCAGGGTCGATCAGGGGGTTGGGGAGCTCCCCGCTGTCACGCACAGAGCAGGGCCCATCAGAGGGTTGAGGAGCTCCCCCCTGTCACTCACAGAGTAGGGCCGATAGGGGAGTTGGGGCACCGCCCCCTGTCACACACAGAGCAGGGCGGATCAGGGGGTTGGGGCGCTGCATCCTGTCACACTCAGGGCAGGGCCAATGGGGAGGTTATGGCTCTACCCTGTCACAGAGCAAGGCCCGTGGAGGGGGGTTGGGGCGCCACCCTCTATCACCCACAGAGCAGGGCCGATCAGGGGGTTGGGGCGCCGCCACTGTCACACTCGGGGCAGGGCCGATGGAGAGGTTATGGCTCTACCCTGTCACACACAGAGCAGGGCCCGTGGCGGGGCGGGGGGGGGCGCCGCACCCTGTCACACACAGAGCAGGGCCGATCAGGGGGTTGGGGTGCTGCCCCCTGTCACTCACAGAGCAGGGCCCATCAGGGGGGTTGGGGCTCCGTACCCTGTTACACAGAGAGCAGAATCGATCAGGGGGTTGGGGAGCTCCCCCCTGTCACACACAGAGCCGCAGGGCAATCAGGGGATTGGGGAGCTCCCCCCTATCAGGCACAGAGTAGGGCTGATCAGGGGGTTGGGGCGGCTTCCCCTGTCACGAACAGAGCAGGGCAGATAGGGAGGTTGTGGCCCCGCCCCCTGTCACACACAGAGCTGCAGGGCAATCGGGGGGTTTGGGCGCTGCCCCCTGTCACGCTGATCCCGGTGCCCGGAGGCATATTACCCTTTTACTATATAGAATAGAGGCCTGGTGCATAGGTAGGGGCTGGCTGGTTTGCCCTGAAGGATGTCCTGGATCAGGGTGGGGGTCCCCACTGGGGTGCCTGGCCAGTCTGGGTGAGGGGCTGAGAGCTGTTTTCCGGCTGGCAAGTGACTGAAGCTTCCAACCGCTCCTTGTTTTCTTTTTTTTTTTATTTTTTATTCTGGGCCAGCTTTAGCTCTGAGGCCTCGCTGCTGAAAACACTGATACAATGTTGTGGTCCAGCTGGCTTTCAGTCCGGCTGGTTTCTGGGGTTTTGTTTAGCTTCTTATTTGTAACATAGTACATAGTTGCTTAGAGTTGCAGCTGAGAGGCTGGCAAGTTAGGCGGGGAATGTTGGAGTCCACAGTCACTGGAGCAAGCAAGCCTCCCTGCTTGCTTCAGTGCATGGCTGCCGGCCGCCATCTTGGTTGTCAGTTAATTTGCATATACTCACTGATTAGCCAATGAAAAGGGTAGCGGTTGTACGCTAATTACCATGTTTCTCTTTTATAGTGTAGACTAGAAGCCCGGTGCACAAAAATTCGTGCACTCGGGGGCGGGGGCGTCCCTCAGCCTGGCCTGCGCCCATTCACAATCCAGGACCCCTTAGGGGATGTCCACCTGTCGACTTAGGCCCACTCCCCGGGGCCTAAGTCGACAGTCAGACATCCTTCTGGCAGCCTGGGAGCCCTCGGGGGATATCCAACTAAAGGCTTAGGCCCCCAAGGGATCAGGTCTAAACCGTTAGTTGGACATTCTTAGTGCTGCTACGGAGGTGGGAGAGACTCCTGCCACCACCACTGCGTTGGCCAGCCATGAGCCAGCTTCTGGCTGAGTGGCACTCCCCATATGTAAGTGCACTGTCCCCCTGGTGGCCAGTGCGCATCATAGCAACCGGTCATTCTGCCATTCAGTCAATGTGCATATTAGCCTTTTATTATTATTATATAGGATTTCCCTATTTTCCCCCTTTTGCCCCCTCTACCCAGCCCTTGCCCCCCACTTCTCTCTGGCCATCACCATACTGTTGTCTGTGTCCATGGGTTGTGCATATATTTTCTTTGGGGCCGGGCTGCCTTGCTGCCCGGGGTCTTAAGAGCATTTTTTGTTTTTTACAAATGAACACAGTGAGGAGTCACGCACCTTTTTTTTTTTTTTTTAACTTTTTAACATGAGGCACAAAAAAAGATTCTCTTCGTGTGCGCTGTTTTACAGCTACAGGCTGAGGGGAGAACGGCTTCCAGGGAGCAGCCTCGAGGCAGTCACGGCCCCCACCACCTGGGATGGAGGAAGGGGAGGCTGCAAAACGGCCTCGTCCGAGCTCAGACGGACACCTGCTCCGGGGGCTGCCCTGGACGTTCCCTGTGCCTACGGCCCGAAAGCGGGCTGAGCCCTCGAGGGAACCTTCTGCCCCAAGCCTTCGTCTTTTCAGGGCTAAAGTCTCACTCTTCCTATCGACCAAGTGTAGCAGCCGCTTAAAATCTAAGGGGTGACCCCAGAACCAAACCTCTCTGTGCCACGAACGTGAGGCCTGGCTGCCCAGGGAGTGGGCATGACTTTAACAGCCAAGATGAGGGGAAGGGAATAAACTACGCGCAACTACAACATTTGAAGTAATATTTACATTTGAAAACCTGGGCCGGGAAGCTTGGAACGGCGTCGAGGCTAGGCGACCTGCCCTTTTCCTTCACTTGCCTGAAGCCACACCTCCTCTACCTCGCACTCTTCTCCGCCCCTTGCATCCTGAGGCGAACACCCAGCCTCAGCACCATTCTCTCCAGACGTAGCGCCGCCCCGCTCTGAGCCATGCCCCCGCCTCTTCGTACGTGGGACCACCCTGCTCTGAGCCACGCCCCCCTTTCCATACGCAAACATGGCGCTGCCTTGTGCTTAGCCACGCCCCCTGCCTTTCCCTACAGAAAATGGCACCTATGTATGCAAATTAACGCCATCTTTGTTGGCAGTTAATTTGCATATTGTCCTGATTAGCCAATGGGAAGCGTAGCAAAGGTACAGTCAATTACCATGTTTGTCTATTATTAGTGTAGATACTAGAGGCCCAGTGCAAGAAATTCGTGTATGGTTGGGGGTCCCCTCAGCCTAGCCTGCACCCTTTCCAATCCGGGAATGTCTGACTGCCGGTTTAGGCCCGATCCCTGAGCCTGAACTGGCAGTTGGACATCCCTGTCACTGCTCACCTGCCTGATTGCCCCTAACTGCCCCCTTTGCCGGCCTAGTCTCCCCCAACTGCCCCCCCCCCCCCCCCCCGCCAGCCTGGTCGCCCCAACTGCCCTGCTGGCCAGCCTGGTCATCTCTTACTGCCCCCCTCTGCTGGCCTGGTCACCCGTAACTGATCCCCCCTCCCCCCCGCCAGCCTGGTCGCCCCATGCAGCCCGCTGTTCATTCATTTGGTCGTCCCTCAGTAACCCCCTTGCCGGGCTTGTCGCCCCACGCAGCCTGCTTTTCGGTCGTCAGTCCGGTTGTTTTGGTTGTGAAAGCCCCTGGCTTTTTATATATTAGGAGATTATATATATATATATGTATATATATATTTATATAACTTTTTCTCCTATTGAATGTATTAGGTTGAATAAAATGAAATTACTGATATTCAATCCTTTTTGACCTACGAAAGTATGGTAATTTCATGTGGTTGAATGTGATATGTATAAAAGGCATCTTAATTTTATTTGGTTTAACCTGGTATGTATGAAAGGCATTGTAAAAGTATTTTGTAGTTCAAAGTGGGGGCATACAAATGTAAAATTATTTAATTCATTTGTTTATTTCTATTTATCCCTTTATTTTTCTAAGGTGTTAGGGTTACTGGATTTTCTTTTTAGCTTTTGTGTGGTTGTTTTTTATTTAAAGACCTATAAGTCTTAAAAACAGGGGCCCTGGTTTTTAAAAACAAATCTGTACAAGTTAAATGATGTCCTCATTAATTTGGAGGCCACTCCAAATGTGGGATAATTATTAACAGTTGCTAGGCTGAAAGTAACCTTTGACTTAGCAAATATTTTCTTTAGAAATAGTGAAAATTAATAGTATAAACAAGTGTATAGAAGAAGTATTTGAGAGAATTAACCATTTTTAAGTTCTTTAGAGGTATATGAAAATTATACAAAGAAGTGATACAGTAATAAAAATTATTCACTTTGCCCTAACCGGTTTGGCTCAGTGGATAGAGTGTCGGCCTGCGGACTCAAGGGTCCCAGGTTCGATTCCAGTCAAGGGCATGTATCTTGGTTGCGGGCACATCCCCAGTAGGGAGTGTGCAGGAGGCAGCTGATCAATGTTTCTCTCTCTCATCGATGTTTCTAACTTTCAATCCCTCTCCCTTCCTCTCTGTAAAAAATCAATAAAATATATTTTTTAAAAAAGTCAAGAAAAATTATTCACTTTTTGTTTTATTTTTGAAATTAAATATATTGAGATAGCAATAAATTTGTTATTAATAGCATTATATAAATTTCAGGTATACAAGTTATGACATCTGTATACTCTTTTGTGTGTTCACCACCCAAGTCAAATCTTCTGTCACCATATTTTATCCCTTTACACTCTTTGTTCTCCCCCTCTTACCACTTCGCCTCTGGTAATCACCATTCTGTTGTCTGTTTCTAAGAGTTTGGGGTTTGTTTGTTTTTTCTTATATCCCACATAGGGGTGAAATCATACCGTTCTTGTTCTTCTTTGTCTTAATTTCACTTAGCATAAATATTCTGAAGATCCATCCACGTTCTCGCAAATGGGAGTATTTCATCTTTTCTTATGACTGAGTAGTATTCCATTGTATATATGTACCCCATCTTCTTTATCCAATCATCTGTCAAAGGACACTTAGGTTGTTTCCATATCTTGGATCTTGTGCAGTGAACATAGGGGTACACATAATCTTTACATATCAATGTTTTCCAACTTTTTAGGTAGATACTTAGAAGAGGGATTGCTGGGTCATGTGGTAGCTCTATTCTTAATATTTCGAGGAACCAGTCCACACTGTTTTCCATAGTGGTTCCAGCAATTTACATTTCCACCAGTAATGCCAGAGGGTTCCCGTTTCTCCACATTCTCGCCAGCACTTATTTGATTTACTGATATCTATTCTGGGTTCTCTGCGCTTCCTGGACCTGTAAGTCTACTTCTTTCACCAGGTGGGGGAAGTTTTCTGTCATTATTTCTTCAAATAGGTTTTCAATATCTTGCTCTCTCTCATCTTCTGATACCCCTATAATTCTGATGTTGGTACGTTTGAAGCTGTCCCAGAGGCTCCTTACACTATCTTCGTATTTTGGGGTTCTTTTTTCATTTTGCTTTTCCGGTTGGGTGTTTCTCGCTTCTTCGAATTTCAAATCTTTGACTTGATTCTTGCGCTCCTCTGGTCTGCTGTTGGGAGTCTGTATAATATTCTTTATTTCAGTCAGTGTATGCTTACTTTCTAGATGGTCCTTTATCACACCATCGAGGGTCTCATTAGATTTCCTGTACATCTCATCAAGTTTATCGACAGACTCTAGAAGCCTCTTGAGAGACCTCAAAAGTGTGGTTCTGAACTCAACATCCTCCCTTGATAGTTTTGTCCTGTTTCTTTGTCTCCGCATTTTTTACGCTTTCTTGGTACACCCCCTAGTGGTCTTTGTGCGCAGTCTTGTTGTAGTTAAGCCTTGATTGTTGTAGTTAATACTAGAGGGATTTGACCTCCAGGCCGACTGGCTATGATAATCAGCTGTGTCTGCAGTGGAAGAACTTGTGTCCTCTAGGGAGGTGCTAATCTAGCCTTTGCCTGAGGCTATCCGGCAAATGCCTCTGTGCAGGGCTTGGGCGGGGCGGGTCCCACAGGATCAACAGGGTGGAGGAGGGAGCAGTTATGGCTGCTCTCAGTCTGTCACCAGGGGCTCTGCCTCTCTGTCTCAGCAACCGCTGCAAACCTCGGAGGGACCGTAGCCAGACAGTCCCACTTCTCCCGTTTGAGTCTGGGTCCCTAGAGACTCGCCCGGGTCTGGAGCTCAGAGTCTGAGGCTCCCTCCGGATTGAAACAGTCAACCGCGCCCTCAGCCCGCGCCACGCGCGCGCTCCGCACCTTAGTATTTTACTTCAGCACTGCGCCTCCTCTGATTCTCGGTTCCTCCTAGTTGTAGAACTTCCACTCAGCCAGCCTTCCTGTGGTTCTGGATGATGTCCGTTCCGTCTTTTAGTTGTATTTTTGAAGTGGTTGTTCGAGGCAGCAAACTCCAGCGTTAACCTATGCCGCCATCTTGGTTTCCAATGATTTACTGATATCTATTCTGACAGATGTGAGATAATATTTCATTGTGGTTTTAATTGTCATTTCCCTGATGATTAGTCATGCTGAGCATCTTTTCATATCTCTATTGTCCATCTATATGTCCTCTTTAGAGAAATGTCTGTTCAGCCTCAGCTTATTTCTTAATTGGATTGTTTGGTGTGTTTTGTTGTTGTTGAGTTGTATGAGTTCTTTATGTATTTTTGGTATCAGCCCTACTCAGAGGTCTCATTTGCAAATATCTTCCCCCATTCATTTGGTTGCCTTTTTGTTTTGTTGATGGTTTCTTTTGCTATGTGGAAGCTTTTTAGTTTGATGTACTAGTAGACCCATTCATTTTTTTTCTTTTATTTCCCATGCCTTTGAGGTCAAGTTCACAAAAGCCTCTCTGAGACCAAAGTCCACAAGTTTAGTGCCTATGTTTTCTTCTATGTATTTTATTGGTTCAGGTCTTATATTCAAGTCCTTGGTCCATTTTGAGCTAACTTTTGTTTATGATGTCAAATAGCAGTTTAGTTTCATTCTTTTGAATGTGGCTTTCCAGTTTTCCCAGCACCATTTATTGAAGAGACTTTCTTTTCTCTGCTGTGTGCTTTTGTCTCCTTTGTCAACTATTAGTTGCCCATATACTAGTATGTGTTAGCTTATTTCTGGGCTCTATATTCTGTTCCTTTGGTCTGTGTGTCTCTTTTTCTGATTGTTTTAGCTTTGTAGTATAATTGTAAGACAGGCAGTGTGTTACATCAGGCTTTGTCCTTTTTTCTCTAGGTAGCTTTGGCTATTTTAGGGTCTTTTGTGGTTCCATATAGATCTGAGGATTTTTTGTTCTTATTTCTGTGAAAAATACCATTGGGGTTTGATGGGGATTGTGTTAAATCTGTATATTACTTTAGGTAATGGTCATTTTTAACAGTGTTAATTCTTCCAATCCATGAACATGGAATATCTTTCCATTTCTTTGTGTCTTCTTCAGTTTCTTTCAACAGTGTCTTATAGTTTTCAGTGTACAGGTCTTTCACCTCCTTTGTTAAATTTCTTCCTAGTTATTTTATCCTTCTTGTTGCAGTTGTAAATGGGATCGTTCTGTTTCTTTTTCTGGTATTTTGTTGTTAGCATATAGAAATGTAGTGGATTTTTGTGTATTAATTTTTGTATCTTGCTACTTTATTGTATTTGTCATTGTTTCTAATAGTCTTTTGATGGAGTCTTTAGGGCTTTCTATATACAGAATCATGTTGTCTGCAAATAGTGACAGTTCTGTTTTGATACCTTTTATTTATTTTTCTCCCCTAATTGCTCTGGCTAGCACTTCCAGTACTATGTTGAATAACAGTGGCAAGAGTGAGCATCCTTGTTTTGTTCCTGATCTTAGAGGAAAAACGTCCAGTTTTTCACCATTGAATATAGTATTAGCTGAGAGTTTGTCATATATGGCCTTTATTATGTTGAGATACTTTCCTTCTATATCCATTTTATTGAGTATATTAATCATAAGTGGATGTTGTATCTTGTCAAATGCTTTTTCTGCATCTATTGATATGACTATATGATTTTTATCTTTTATTTTGTTAATGTGGTTTATCACATTGATTGATTTGCAAACATTGAACCATCCTTGCATCCAGGGAATGAACCCTACTTAATCTTTTTTTTTTCCCAATTTGTTTTTACTAGAGGCCTGGTGCATAGATTTGTGCCCTGGTGGGGTCCCTCGGCCTGGCCTGCGGACATCCCCGGAGGAGTCCCAGATTGTGAGAGGCCATAGGCCAGGCCAAGGGACCTCACCAGTGCACGATCGGGGCTGGGGAGGGACCACAGGAGGGCTCCAGGGTGTGTTCGGCCCGCCTCACCCAGTCCCAATCAGCCAGACCCCAGCAGTAAGCTAACCTACCAGTTGGAGTGTCTGCCCCATGATGGTCAGTGCGCATCATAGTGACTGGTCGAACGGTCGAATGAATGGTCAGACACTTAGCATATTAGGCTTTTATTATATAGGATTGATTTCTGAGAGAGGAAAGGAGAGGAAGTGGGGGATAGAAACATCGATGAGAAATATCGATCTGTTGCCTCCTGCACGCCCTCTACTGGGGATCTGCCAGGGCTGACCAGCAGACCCTGAGTGACGGATGAATGATTACTCTAACACAATGTTTGCTGTGAAAGAGAGGACTAAGGGACTGCCTGGCTAAAGGAACCAGACAGCCTTGATCACCTGTCTCATTAGGCTTTTATTGTAGCAGCAGTTTGAGATAAAGTTTATCTTTTAGATACAATCAGTAGGGTGAGTAATCTTGGGAGGACACATGTGTTTGCAGTGTCCTTTAAGCAAGGACACTCAAAGATTAAGCATAAGAATTCCAGTAAACATCCAGGGGTCTGCATGTGCACAGACTTGTTTGGAAAGGTCAAGGAATAATTAGGGGCGTGGCCTTTGGCACTCCCCTAAGTCGGAATTCCAATAAACAGGGCAGTCTGCCTTCAGCACACTTTTTTTTTTCTCGGAATGTACTCCTTACAAACTATCCAACCAAGTCTCCTGTGCTCCCCAACAGGGATTGAGTCCACCACCCGGTATGTGCCCTGACCAGGAATTGATCTGAGACCTTCTGGTGCATGGGTCATTGCTCAACCACTGAGCCACACTGGCTGGGCAACCCCACTTACTCTTGATGTATTATCCTTTTAATGTATTGTTATATTTGCTAATATTTTGTTTAGAAATTTTGTATCTATGTTCATCTGAGATATTAGCCTGTAATTTTCTTTTTGTGTGTTGATATCAGGGGAATGTTGGTCTCATAAAATAAATTAGGAAGTAGTCCCTCCTCTTCAATTTTTTGGAAGAGGTTGAGAAAGATTAGTATTAAGTCTTCTTTGAGTGTTACTGTTTCATTTTCCTTACTAGTGATCACTCTCTTTAGGTTTTCCAATTCATGGTTCAGTCTATGTTGGTTGTATATTTCTAATAACTTTACCATTTTTTTCCTAGGTTTATAGAATTTGGTGGTGTATAGCCTTTCATCGTGTTTTTGTATAATGATTTATATTTCTGTGATGGCCACTGTAACTTCTCTTTCGTTTCTGATTTTGAGTCTGTTTTCATTTTTTGGTTAGTGTATCTAACTAGAGGTTTGTCAATTTTGTTTATCTTTTCAAAATACCAGCTATTTGTTTCATTAATTTTTTTCTATCCTTTTTTTGTTCTCTGTTTCATTTATTTCTGCTCTGATTATTATTATTTTTGTTCCTCTACTGACTTAGAGCTTTATTTGTTCTTCTTTTTCTAGATGTTTTTCCTACTTGCTAAGATAAATTTTAATTTTTAAAATTCCTTTTATTTTGAGATAGGCCTATAATACGCTAAACTTCTCTCTTAATATCACTTTTGCTGCATCCCCAAAATTTTGGTCTGTTGAATTTTCATTTTAATTTGTCTCTATGCATCTTCTGATCTCTTCTTTTTTCCTTTGACCCAATAGTTATTCAGTAGCGTGTTGCTTTTTTTTTTCAAATTTAATTTTAAAAAAATATTTACATTCCCCTCTCACCACCTCCCCCAGCCCTATTTGGCAACTGTCAGCTTGTTCTCTATATGTATAGGTCTGTTTGTATTGTCTTTTTCATTCTTTTGGTATGATTTGTTTTTAGATTTTACATAAAAATGAAATACAGTATTTGTCTTTCTCTCATTTCACTTAGCATAGTACCTTCTAGGTCCCTCTGTGTTGTTGCAAATGGCAAGATTTTATTATTTTTTATTGCTGACTAATATATCATTGTATATGTTCACAACATTTTTTTGCCCATTCATCTATTGATGGGCATCTAGGTTACTTCTATATTGGCTGTTACTAATAATGCTGCAGTGAACATAGGGGTGCATATGTCTTTCAAATTAGTGATACTGTTTTCTTTGGATAAATACCTCCCCAAAAAACAATTTATAGGTCTTATGGCAGTTCTACTTTTCATCTTTTGAGGAATTGCCATACCATTTTTCATAGTGTTTACAGTAATTTATAATCCTACCAGCAGTGCATCTTCACATCGTCACTAGTACTTATTTGTTGATTTATTGATGATAGCCATTCTAACAGGTGTGAGGTGATAGCTCATTGTGGTTTTAATTTGCATTTACCTAGTTAGTGATTTTGAGCATCTTTCCATATATCTGTTGGCCATCTCTATGTCCTCTTCGGAGAAATGTCTATTCAGGTCCTCTGCCCATTTTTAAATTGAATTAGTTTTTTTGTTTGTTTTGTTTTGGTGCTATGTTGTATGAGTTCCTTATGTACAGTATTTTGGATATTAATTCCTTATAGGATGTATCATTTGCTAATATCTTCTTCCATTCAGTAGGTTGCCTTTTTGTTTTGTGGATTGTCTCCTTTGCTGTGCAAACATTTTTAGTTTGATGTAGTCACATTTGTTTATTGTTTCTTTTGTTTTCCTTGCCTGAGGAAACATATCCAAAAAGAAATTGCTAAAGAAATGTCAAAGAGTTTACTGCTTATGTTTTCTGCTAGAGTTTCATTGTTTCAGGTCTGATATCTAAGTCTTTAATCCATTTTGAGTTATTTTTTAATGTGGTATAAAAAAGTGGTTTAGTTCTTTTTTTTTAAAATGTGTTCAGTTTTCCTGACACCTCTTATTGAAGAGAATGTCTTTACCCCATTGTATAGCCTTGCCTCTTTTATTGTAGATTAAGTGATCATATAAGCAAGGATTTATTACTGGTCGCTCTATTATATTCCATTGATCTATACATCTGTTTTTATGCCAGTACCATACTGTTTTAAGTATTGTAGCTTAATAATATAGTTTGATATCAGGTAGTGCGATACCTCCCACTTTGCTCTTTCTCAAAATTTCTTTGGCTGTTTTCAGTCTTTTGTGGTTCCATATAAATTTTAGGATTCGTTTTAATTCTGAAAGAATGCCATTAATATTTTAATATCGGTTATATTGAATCTGTATATTCCTTTAATAAGGACATTGTAACAATATTAATCCTTCCATTACATGAGTAAGGTGTATTCTTCCATTTATTTGCTCTTCAATTTTTTCCCTCCAATGTCTTATAGTTTTCATAATACAGATTTTGGTTAAATTTATTCCTAGGTATTTTATGCTTTTGATGCAATTGTAAATGGAATTGTTTTCTTAATTTCTCCTTTTGATCATTGGTTATTGGTGTATAGAAACCCAACTGGTTTCTGTGTATTAATTCTATGCTGTGACTTTATTGAATTCATTTATTAATTCCAATTGTTTTTTTCTTTCAGTCCTTATGGTTATGTCATCTGCAAATAATGAGAGCTTTACTTCCTTTTCTATTTAGGTGTCTTTTATTTATTTTTCTTGTCTGATTGCTCTAGGTGGGAGTTCCAATACTATGTTGAATAGAACTAGTGATAGTGAGCATCCTTGTCCTATTCCCGATCTTAGAGGAAAAGCTTTAAGCTTTTCACCCCTGAGTATTATATTACCTATAGGTTTGATCATATATAGCTATGTTTCTTCTATACTCACTTTGTTGAGAGCTTTTTGTTGAATTTTGTCAAATGCTTTTGCTGCATCTATTGAGATGATCATATGGTTTTAACCCTTTATTTTGTCAATGTGATGTATCATGATGATCGATTTATGGGTGTTGAGTCAGCCTTGCATTCCTAGGATAAATCTCACTTGATCATGATGTATACTTTTTTTAATGTATTGTTGAATCTGGTTTGCTAATATTTTGTTGAGAATTTTGCATCTGTGTTCATCAGGGGTATTGGCCTGTAATTTTCTTTTTTTCTAATGTCTTTGTCTGAGTTTGTTAGGATAATGCTGGCTTTATAGAATGAGTTTGGAAGCATTCCTTCCTCTTCAATTTTTTGAAATAGTTTAAGAAGAGTAGGTGTTAATTCTTCTTTGAAAATTCACCTATGAAGCCATCTGGTCCTGGACTTTTATTTGTTTGGAATTTTTAAAAATTATTGCTTCAGTTTCATTGCCAGTAATCAGTTTGTTTAGATTTTGCATTTATTCCTGATTCAGGCTTGGGAGGTTATATACGTCTGGAAAATTCATCCATTTCTTCTATTTTGTTGAATTTGTTGGCAAACAATTGTTTGTATTATTCTTTAATGAGTTTTTATATGTCAGTGGTATCACTTGTAAATTCTCTTTTATTTATGATTTTATTTATTTGGGCTCTCTTTTCTTGATGAGTTTGGCTAAGGGTTTGCAGTTTTGTTTATCTTTTCAAAGAGTCAGTGTTTTAGTTTATTGATCTTTTCAATTTTTAAAATATCTATTTTGTCTTTTCTTCTCTGATCTTCACTGTTTCCTTGCTTCTGTTTACTTTGGGTGGTTTTTTCTCCTAATTCCTGTAGGTGTGGACTTAAATTGTTTATTTGGGATTTTTCTTTCTTTCTTTTTTTTTTTTTGAGGTAGGCCTGCATAGCTATGAACTTTCTTCTATAACTGCTTTTACTGTATCCCATAAATTTTGAAAAGTTGTTTTTTCATTTTCATTTGTTTTTATGATAGTTTTTGATGTTCTGTTTGACTTCCATTTTGATACATTCCAGTTTTCTTGCTGGAGTTGATTTCTAAGTTTCATGTTATTGTGATCAGAAAAGATGCTTAATATGATTTCAGTCTTATTGAATTTATTATGGCTTATATTGTGGTGCAATATGTGATCTATTCTAGAGATTGTTCCATGTACACTTAAAAGATGTATTCTGCAGTTTTTGTTTGAAATATTCTAAAAATGATATTAAATCAATCTGGATTAATGTGACATTTAAGGCCATTATTTCCATATTGATTTTCTGTCTGGATTACCTATCCATTGATGTGAGTGGGATATTAAAATCCTGTACTATTACTGTAATACTGTGGGTTTCTCCCTTTATGCCATTAATAATTGCTTTATACATTTAGGTGTTCCTGTGTTGGGTGTGATAGTTATGATATTTATGATTACTGCATCCTTTTCTTAGATCGAACCCTTTATAATTATGTAATGTCCTTCTTTGTATTCTTAAAATATTTTTGTTTAAAAGTATATTTTGTCTGATATTGCTACCCCATCTTTCTTTTCATGGAATATCTTTTTCCATCCCTTCACTTTCAGTCTGCATCTTTCGAATTGCAGTGAGTCTCTTGTAAGCAGCATGTAGATGGGTCTTGTTTTTATTTATTTATTTATTTTATTTTATTTTTTTTAAATTAAATCTTTATTGTTCAGATTATTACATTTGTTCCTCTTTTTTCCCCCCATAACTCCCCTCCTTCCAGCTCCCACCCCACCCTCCACCCTCACTCCCCACCCACTGTGTTCATCCATAGGTGCATGATTTTTGTCCAGTCACTTCCCGCATCTCCCACACCCCTTTTTCCCCCAAGAATAGTCAGTCTATTCCCTTTCTATGTCCCTGATTCTATTATAATCACCAGTTCATTCTGTACATCAGGTTATTTATTCACTTGATTCTTAGATTCATTTGTTGATAGATGCATGTTTGTTGTTCATAATTTGTATCTTTACCTTTTTCTTCTTCTTCCTCTTCTTAAAGGATACCTTTCAGCATTTCATATAATACTGGTTTGGCGGTGATGAACTCCTTTAGCTTTTCCTTATCTGTGAAGCTCTTTATCTGACCTTCAATTCTGAATGATAGCTTTGCTGGATAAAGTAATCTTGGTTGTAGGTTCTTGGTATTCAGCACTTTGAATATTTCTTGCCATTCCCTTCTGGCCTGCAAAGTTTCTGTTGAGAAATCAGCTGACAGTCGTATGGGTATTCCCTTGTAGGTAATTGAGCCTCTTTCTCTTGCTGCTTTTAAGATTTTCTCTTTGTCTTTTGCTCTTGGCATTTTAATGATGATGTGTCTTGGTGTGGTCCTCTTTGGATTCCTTTTGTTTGGGGTTCTCTGCGCTTCTTGGACCTGTAAGTCCATTTCTTTCACCAGGTGGGGGAAGTTTTCTGCCATTATTTCTTGAAATAGGTTTTCAATATCTTGCTGTCTCTCATCTTCTGGCACTCCAATGACTCTGATATTAGACCGCTTAAAGCTGTCCCAGAGGCTCCTTACACTATCTTCACACTTTCGGATTCTTTTTTCATTTTGCTTTTCCAATTGGGTGTTTTTTGTCGAATCTTTGGTTTGATTATTGTACTCCTCTGATCTGCTATTGGGTATAATATTCTTTATTTCAGTCCGTGTATGCTTACTTTCTAATTTCTTTATCGTAGCATCGAGGGTCTCATTAGTTTTCGTGAGGCTCTGCACAAATTTATGGCAAGCCCTCAAAATTGCGATTCTTAGCTCCATATCCTCCATTTCTGTCATGTTTCTTTGTCTCCGCATCTTTTATGCTTTCTTGGTGCACCCCCTTGTGGTCTCTGTGCGCAGTCTTGTTCTAGCCAAGCCTTAATTGTTGTAGTTAACACTAGAGGGGTTTGACCACCAGGCCGGCTGGCTGTGGAAATCAGCTGTGTGGAAAACGTCTGCCTTCTGGGGAGGTGCTAATCCAGCCTTTGCCTGAGGCAATCGGCAAATGGCTGTGCGCAGGTTTTGGGCGGGGCGGGATCAACAGGGAGGGCGGACGGAGCAGTTATGGCCACGCTCAGTCCCGTTCCCAGAGGCTCTGCTTCTCAGAACCCCGGCAGCCGCTGCAAACCTCGGAGAGAAAGCTGCCCTCAGGTCCCAACTGATGCCGGATAATCCCGCTTCTCCCGTTTGAGTCTGGGTCCCTAGAGACTCGCCCGGATCTGGAGCCCAGAGTCTGAGACTCACTCCCGGCAGAAAACGACAACCGAGCCCTCAGCCACCAGCCCGCTTTCGCGCGCACCTCGGTACCTTTGTATTTTCCACACTGCACCGCCTCTGAGCCTCGATTTGCTGTTCTCTTTCCTTCTAGTTGTAGAGTCTCTCTTCAGCCAGTCTTCCTGTGGTTCTGGGTGATGTCCGTTCAGTCTTTTAGTTGTATTTTTGAAATGGTTGTTTGCGGCAGCGGTCTCCGGTGTTTACCTACGCCGCCATCTTGGTCTCTCGGGTCTTGTTTTTAAATCCATTCAGCCACCCTATTTTTTTATTGGAGCATTTAATCTATTTACATTTAAAATAATTGTTAATAAGTATGTACTTATTGCCATTTGTTAATTGTTTTCCTTGTTTTTATAGTTCTCTGTTTCTTCTCTTGATCTCTTCCTTGTGGTTTGCTGGTTTTCAGTAGTTGGGTTTTTTTCTCTTTTTACTTTGTATATCTTTTGTAGGTTTTTGGTTTGTGGTTTACATGAGGTCTATGTATATCTATAACAGTCTGTTTTAAGTTGATAGGCATTTAAGGGTGAGTATATTCTAGAAGGACTACATTTTATTACCCCGTCCGTGCTGTATGCTATTGATGTTATGTTTTGTGTTTTGTATATCCTGGCTACTTATTGTTTGAGTTGTGTTTGATACTTCTTTCTTTTGATCTTAGTAGTGTTTTCAATGTGTGATTCACTGTATTTATTTAATATTTGGCTTTACCTGTGAGATTTTTCCCTTTAATATATATATTCCTATTTCTGTATATGGCCTGTCCTTTTCTGCTTAAAGAAGTCCCTTTAACATTTTTTGTAAAGCTGGTTTAATGGTGATGAACTTCTTTAGTTTTTGCTTGTCTGGTAAACTATCTCTTCTTCAATTCTGAATGATAACCTTGCTGGGTAAATTATTGTGTAGTTTTCTTTCTTTCAGAACTTTAAAGATGTCCTGCCACTTCCTCTAGCTGGTAAAGTTGTTACTGAGCAATCAGCTGATAACCTTATGGAGTTTCCTTTGTGTGTAATTCAGTTTTCCTCTTGTTTCCTTCAAGATTGTGTCTATATCTTAAACTTTTGCCATTTCAGTTACAGTATGTCTTGGTGTAAGTCTCTTGGGTTCATCTTTGTTTGGAACTCTTGTGCTTCATGGACCTGGGTGTCTTTTCCTTTCCCAGCTTTAAATATAGTTTCTGTTGCTTTCTCTCTTCTCCTCTGGGATCCCTGTAATGCTAATATTTGGGTTCTTGATGTTATCCCAGAGGTCCCTTAAATTATCCTCGTTTTTTAAAATTCTTTTCCTGTTTTCTGTCCTGATTGGTTGATTCCCATTGTTTGTCTTCAGGATGCGTTCTTCTGTATTAGCTAATTCCCTCTAATGTGTTTTTCATTTCAGTTACTGTATTCTTCAGACCTGGTTGGTTCTTAATTATCCTTTCTACCTCTTTGTTGAAGTTCTCCCTAAGTTTTTCTGTGTCCCTCTCAAGTTTGGTGAGCACCTTTATGACCATTTCTTTGAATTCTTTATTAGGCAAATTACTTACATCCATTTCCTTAGGTTTTTCTTTTTTCTGCACATTTTTCTTGATCTTTCATTTGAGATAATTCTTGCATCTTTTCATTTAGTTAAAGTGTCTATGTTTGTCCTATGAATTAGATAAAATAGCCCTCTCTCCCAGTCTTTATAAAGTGGCCTTATGTACCAGGATCCTCAGTGTAGGCTGTGTCTGTCAGGTGATTTTGGTCGGCCAGAGGAGCCGAGCAGGTGTAAGGTGTCCTGGACACTGCCCCACTGAGCTGAAATGGCTCCAGGTGGGGCGGCCAGGTGCATGTAGTAATGACCTGTTGAACCTGTTTGCTCCCGTTGTTTGGGACTGAAATGGGTTTGGGTGATGTGTCAGGTACACTCTGCAGTTACCTTGCTGGTAGGCCAGAGCACCTGGATAGAGCCCCGCCCACCCTGTGGAGGCAGAAGGGGGTGTAAGCAATGGTGCTCATTGGCACCTCCAACCAGGGATAATCCCCGCAGTCCCCAGAGAGCTCCCCAGACTTCTCTATAGAGTCTCTCTCTTGTTTGTTGTACAGAAAGTGGTCTTATGTAGAATGACCTCTGGCTTTAGTGCCAACTTGGAGCCCAGCAGGGAGGCCGGGCGTCTGCACCACCCAGTTGTTCCTGCTTGCTCCCTTTGCTGGAGGCAAAGGATTGGGCAGCAGAGTTGGGAAAGCTGCTGTGATTTGCAGGCAAGCCACAGCCCCTGAACAGAGATCCTGCCTGCCCTAAGGCGCTCACAGGCGCCTCCAGCCCATGGAGTTCCTGCAGCTCCCAGAGGGCTCGTGGCTTTCCCAGCCTTCTCCATTCGGTTGTTGTTTGTTGTTGAGAAACTGTTTGTGAAGCCCTTAGCTATCTTGCAGGAGTAATTACTCTGTATATATGTGTGTATTTGAGTTTGCTCATGGGAGGGGTTGAGTTCAGACCTCCTATGCTGCCACCATCTTGGACTTTTTCTTTCTAGTTTTTAAATGTGTAATGTAGGTGGTTTATTTGAAATTTTGTTTGTTTCTTGAGCTAGGCCTGTAATGCTCTAAACTTCCCCCTTTGTACTGCTTTTGCTGCATCCCACAAATTTTGGTATATTGTATTTTTATTTTCATTTGTCTTTATGTATCTTTTGATCTCTTCTTTTATTTCTTCTTTGACCCAGTAGTTGTTTAGTGGCATGTTGTTTAATCTCTGCTTATTTGTGATTTTCCCAGAAAATATGTTTGGTACGATATCATTCTTCTTAAATTTATCGAGATTAGTTTTATTATCCAATATATGGTCTTTCCTTGAGAATGTTCTGTGTGCACTTGAAAAGAATGTGTGTTCTGGCATTTTGGGATGTAAAATTCTATAAATACTAAGTTGATTTAACCTGCTGTGTCATTTAAGGCCCATATCTCCTTATTGACTTTCTGTCTGGATGATCTATTCATTGCTGTCAGTGTGGGATTCATGTCCCCTACTATAATTGTATTTTTGTCAGTTTCTCCCTTAGGTCTATTAATAATTGCTTTATATATCTTGATACTTCCAGGTTGGGCGCATACATATTAATAAGTGTTATGTCTTCTTAATGAATTGTCTCCTTTATCATTATAAAATGTCTATCTTTGTCTCTTCTTTTTTTTTTTTTTTTAAATCTTAACATCTGTTTTGTCTCATATAAGTACAGCTACACCCACTTCTCTCTGGTTGCCATTTGTTTGAAGTATCATCTTCGCCCCTTCACTTTGAGCCTGTGTTTGTCTTTGTAATTGAGCAGAGTCTCCTGCAGGCAACATATAGTTGGATCTTGTTGTATAATCCATACCTCTACTTTGTGCCTTTTGATTTGTGAGTTCAATCCATTTATAATTAGGGTTGTTAATGATACATGAAGATTTACCACAGTTACTGTATCCTTTGTTTTCTTGTTGTTCTATCTCCATTGTTTGTTTTCTCTTATAATTATTTCTGCTATTTTAGTTTGACAGTTTTCTATGATTTTCTTCTTCATTTCTTCTTCTTCTTTTTTAATGTTTTATCTCAGCTCTGGATTTTTGTTTTGTGGTTACCATTAGAATTGTGCAAAATGTGTCATACATACATATAATAGTCCTTTTTCTTCTGATTGCCTCTTCATTCACCTGTACTATTCAATCCTCTTCCTCCTCTTTTATCATTTTGTTGTTGCAAATTATCCCTCTTTATGTTTGAACTTGTTATCTGCAATAGTTACAATTATTTTAATGCCCTTCTCCCCTTTAACCTTTATGTTATAACTAGTGGCCCAGTGCATGAAATTAGTGCCTGGGGGGGTGGGGGGTGGGTGGGTGCAGTGTCCCTCAGCCTGGCCTGTACCCTCTCCAATCTGGGACCCCTTGGGGGATGTCCAACTGCCAGTTTAGGCCCAATCCCACACTGGCAGTCGGACATCCCTCTCGCAATCTGGGACCACTGGCTCCTAACCGCTCACCTGCCTACCTACTTGATTGCCCCTAACCACTCTGCCTGCCAGCCTGCTCGCCCCCAACTGCCCCCCACTGCCGGCCTGCTCGTCCCCAACTGCACCCCCCGCTGGCCTGCTCGCTCCCAACTGTGCCCCCACTGCCGGCCTGCTCGCCCCCAACTGCGCCTCCCCCCCCCCCCCCCCCGCCAGCCTGCTCGCCCCCAACTGGCCCCCCTTGCCAACCTGCTCACCTCCAGCTGCCCCCCACCCCCGTCAGCCAGATCACCCCCAACTGCCCTCCCCTCCTGTCCTGATCATCCCTATCTGCCTCTGCCTCAGCAGTTAGACCTCCTTTCAACATTTCTTATGTGCAGTCTTACAGTGGTAAATTCTCTCAGCTTTTGTCTGTCTGGGAAAGCCTTTATTTCTTCTTAATGTCTAAAGGATAACTTTGCTGAATATCTTATCCTTTGCTGATGGGTTCCTCTCTTTCAATATTTTTAATATTTTCTTTCACTCTCTCCTCTCTTGTAGTGTTGCTACTGAAAACATTACAGAAAAATCTGGTGATGATCATCTAGTGGAGTTTCCTTTGTCGGTTAATCTTTATGTTCCCTGGCTGCCTTAAGAATTTTTTCTTCGTCATTAATTTTTAACAGTTTGAATAAAATGAGTCTTGGAGAAGGTCTTTTTGCATTGATATAATTAGGTGTTCTGTTAGCTTCCTCTATTCTAACATCTAGTTCTTTGCATAGGCTTGGAAGTTCTTGTCATTATTTCTTTAAGTGGGATCTCTGTCCCCTCCCCTCTCTCTTCTCTTTCTGGTATACCGTATCTATTATCCTTATATTGCTCTTTCTAATGTAGTCAGAGAGCGCTTTTATTTTTTAAATTTTAACTCTTAGTTCTCTCTTTTCTTCAGGGGTTATTTCTATGTTTCTCTCTTCAAGTTCCCTAATTCTTTTCTTTTTTAAATATATTTTTGTAGATTTCAGAGAGGACGGGAGAGGGAGAGAGAGAGAGAAACATCAATGATGAGAAAGAATAATTGATTGGCTGCCTCCTGCACACCCCACACTAGGAATCGAGCCTGCAACCTGGGCATGTGCTCTGACCGGGAATTGAACCGTGACCTCCTGGTTCATAGGTTGATGCTCAACCTCTGAGCCATGCTGGCCGGGCAAGTTCCCTAATTCTTTTTTCTGTCTGGTCTGCTCTGTTTCCAATGCATTCTTTATCTCATTTATTGAGTTCTTCAGCTCCAGAATGTGTTTCTTTTTTTATAGTTTGAATCTCTTTGGTAAAGTACTGCTTTTGCTCATTAATTGTATTCCTGAACTTATTGACTTGCCTTTCTGAGTTTTCTTGTATATTGTTGAGTTTCTTTGTAATTGAAGTCTTGAATTCTCTGTCATTTAAACCACAGTCTTCTATGCCTTTGAGTTTGGTTCCTGGAGATTTTTCATTTTCTTTCTGTGCTCCCAAGTTACCCTGTTGTTCATGGTATTTGATGGGTTGTTTCTCTGTGTGTGCATTTGAGGTAGAGATCTTAATGGCTCTGCACCACCCCTACAGTAATGGCTTCCCAGCCACCTCTATATCCAGCTCAGCTGCAGTGGGGAGGGCGGAAGGGAGATGCCTTTTCTAGGAAGGAAACTGCTTCTGCCCCTCTGACCCTCCAGGTTGTAGTGTGAGGGCTGCAGCCGGACTTCTCCCCAACTGTTGTGCTCCTTGCTCACTGGAGCCAGGATGGACACCAAACTGCATCTGTGGTCACGTCCCTGTCCTTCCCCTGTCCCCCCTCCCCTCCTGTCCTTCCCCCATCCCACCTTCCCTACTCATTTCAACACGCCCACCTTCAGATGTGCTAATGCATGGATCTTTCAGGCGTGTTTGTGTGCTGAGCAGGGGATCTTTGTGGAGTTATAATTGTCTTGAGATAAATTTAAGAGGAGAAACAATGGAGTCTTCTCACTCTGCCATGATGCTGATGTCATCTCTCCCCATTTACTTTTAAAAACCTATTGCTATTAGGTAACATTTTTTGAAGCCTAGTTTTTAGTTGCTATGTATACTTGAAGCATATTAAAATAGTGTTTCTTGAAACATACTCGGTCATTTAAACTTTTTCCGTTAGTTTGGCTTTGTGAAGTATTTTTATAGGTACTTATTATTCTACTCAAATTATAATAGTGATACAATTTTAATAAAGAGGAAATAAGCAAAATACTTTTAACTAGAGGTATTTATTTCCTTCTCTATTTGATTTTCTTGAACTAGTAGATTCTGTGTGGTAAGCTGTTGCCTCTGCATTTCAGATACTATGCCATCATGGTGACTATGTTCTTCACGGTCAGCGTGGTGAACAACTATGCCCTGAACCTCAACATCGCCATGCCCCTGCACATGATATTTAGATCCGTGAGTACTGCTGCTGCAGGAGTGGTGCTCAGATCACTGAGCAGAGGCTGACTGTCATCTGAGAAGGCCGAAAGAGAGAAATGTGAAAGTGGATGGTTTACTTTTATCTATCCCAGGTCTTATGGGTGATTCATAAAAGGAAAGTTAACATTTTCCAGAGAAACAGATTTTAACTTTTAATTTCCTTCATCTGGTTGATTTTATATTCAAACTTGCTATGAATGCTCTTTAACTTATTTCTCATCACTTTTTGTTTTTTTCTTAGATAAAATTACATTTACTTCTAGTAAATGAAACAGACCCTTCTTTCATTTCGTGTGTGTGTTTAATCCTCACCTGAGGATATTTTTCCATTGATTTTTAGAGAGTTGAAGGGAGGGAGAGAGAGAAACATCGATGTGAGAGAGACACATGGGTTGGTTGCCTCCCTGCACGTGACCCGACCATGGCCGGGGATCGAACCTGCAACCCAGGTATGTGCCCTTGAGCAGGAATCAAACCCACAATCCTTCAGTGCTCGGGCCCACACTCTAACCATTGAGAAACACATGCCAGGGCCAGACCCTTCTCCTTCCTGATTTTTTTTTTTTTTAGTCAGAGACTTGAGATAATTAAATAAAGGAAAATTCTTGATGGAGGCATGCTTCTTCCAAAGCAGTAGAGATTTCTTCTTTGCCTCATGTATGGTGAGAGATCTGTGTTCAGTATATAGATAAGAACTGTTTTCCCTGGAGGGCAGAAAAGACTTCAAGGGAAATATAGTTTGGGTTGCAGAAGAATACAAAATGGGCGAGGATTAGAATTGTAACATTTTGGTGTGGTCTGAGATTTTTATAAGATCAAATGTGTTATTCCTAAAAGCTAATTATAATGACTAAGATGACCCTCACAGCATTGAGCACATAGTAGATTTTCTATAAGCACTTGATGAAGGACAGACACCCTTCCAGAGAAGAGAGAGATCTCCACACAACTTCTTTCCTCAAAACATGAGGGAAAGAGAAACGTAGTAAAAGCTCTTATAAATTAGATGGAAAAGTTGACAAAAATAAGCGTGTAATAAGCTTCAGCTATGAGTAGTTATTGAGAATTGATCATTGTTATCTTCATTGTCATCTTTAAAAGGCGTAATTATTTTGCAAGATAGATTTTTATGGCTTATACTTGTTGCCATCATAAGAACACCTGGACCTTACTAATTATTCATCCTAATCTCCTCCTGCCCAGCTGTTTTTCCCTCTTGGCGATGTTCATTTTTACCTTGAAGTATGTTGTCTTTCCCTAGTGCACTAAAACTTCCTCTTGTCTCCTTTTACAGGGCTCTCTAATTGCCAACATGATTCTAGGGATTATCATTTTGAAGAAAAGGTAAACAATGCGCTTTTATAATTTATGTTTAGGAAGCACATTCTTGGCCCCACCTATAAGCTAGGCACGTGGATTACTTTTCTCCTGCTGGAAGGGGCGTGCTCCTGGCCTTCTTTGTTTGAGTTGTCTCTGTGGCAATGATGTGCATTCCTGAAGCAGCTGACCAGGTAGGGGGTCCCACCTGTGCAGCAGTGTTCTCTCTGTAGCATTAGCTCTTAGCATCATTGAGTCCTTAGATCCGTCCTAACCTAAGAAGCCAGTCGATTGAGAACTTCAGTGTCCCTTGTGGTCATCAGAAGCCACATGTGACTATTTACATTTAACATTTAAATTACTTAAAATTAAATATTTAGTTTCCCAGTCTCACTGGTCAGAGTTTAATTGCCCAGTAGCCACATGTGGCTGGTGGTGACCATATTGGAGAGCCCAGGATGGAGCATTTCCAGCCTCATAGTTGTGTGGGACAGTGCTGTCACAGAAGGTGTTCATCAGTGCAACACAATGAACGAAGGACTAATCGTGCTTAGTACAAAGAAAATTCCGAATAAAGCCCAAGTGGACAAGAAAATAGAATGAAAAGTGCCACAACTGTTCTATGTGACTGTCACCAATGGAATGTCATGTCTGGTCTTTTTTTTTTTTTTTTTTTTTTTCCTAATGAAACAACCTGTTGGTCCACAAACTTTTAGAAACTGTTTTAAGCAACACCAAGGAAGGGTGTGTGTAGCAACCAGTGGGCACCCTGATCCTTGCACATGCCGACTTACATGGGCTCTGCTGGTGATTTATACTCTCACGCACCATCTACTGAAAACATCCTGTGGAAATTGGTACCTGTGCCTTCCTAATGTGTTCTTGTTCTTATTTCTGCAGATACAGTATATTCAAATATGCTTCCATTGCCCTGGTTTCTGTGGGGATATTTATTTGCACTTCCATGTCAGCAAAGCAGGTGGTAAGAATCGGTTCACAAATCATTTCTATTCACTGCTTGCCATGGGGCCCAGGCACCAGGTACTTACTAATGATACAAAGAGGGAAGGGAAAAAGGTAGCAAACATTTCCCTTGTGTCCAGGCCCATTGCTTGTGGTTCTGGTCTCTGTACCTAATGTTTTTTTCTTATTCCCTAGACTTCCCAGTCCAGCTTGAGTGAGAATGAAGGATTCCAGGCATTTACATGGTGGTTACTAGGCAAGTATGCTAATTACAATAATGATAATTGCCTCTGCAGTTCTGTTTGCTGAGTTTTCTCCTAAGGGACGCTTCTTGGCAAGAAGCGTTAGCTAAACAAATGATGCCACAGGAGAGAGGCACCTGGGATCATAAATCTGAACCGCAGTGTTCAGAAACGTCAAGGTCATGGTGGTGTGTCCTGTGACATGGACCCACGTTTCTCTTGGTTGCCACTGATCTAGGAAGAAAAGGACCTGCCTGCCTGCCCAGCACCCTGTGGGTGCTTGGCTGTCATCCGTCTCTTTATGACCTGTCTGCTGAGTACAGGCTTCTTCAGAAGGGCACGTCGTAGCAGTGGACTCTAAGTCTCCAAGGGACCCATTGCTAAATCTTAGATTTATTTTCTTCAGAAGTTAGCTGTTCCACATGGCAGTGTTCCCAGACCTGACTGGTCAGCAGAATCTCCCGGGAATTGTCTCTCTTTGTGGAAGTGATGAGACAAATCCTATAGTGCTTGGCCCTCCCGTTGTGAGATACAGAGGTGAAGCTCCTCCCAAGTGCTTTCCATGCTGGCAATAACAGGTTGAGACTGACCAGGCGAAAGAGAAATAGCAGGGAAGGAACTGGATTCTTGCTTCTTGGCTTTGAAACTTTACCCCACCCCCCTTTAGATTGCTATTTCTAACACAGAAAGATCTTCATGAGCTATTGGAAGAACACTATCTATTAGGAGAAATTTGCAAAGGATTTGAACATACCACTTATGGAGGAAAATATTAATGTCCTGTAATTTTATGTTCAGCCTCTAACTAGTCTAATAAAGAAATGCATCTTGAATCCAAAATGCAGTATCTTTTTATTTTTGATCTATTATATTGGCAAGATAATAAATGATTATTCTCTTTGCTGCTGAGGGTGCAATAGGACAACCATTTTCACATAAACTGTTTACAGTATAAATTGACATGCCTTTCTGGAAAAAAGTATATGTATTGAGTTTTTAAAATGTCTACAACTTTTGACTCAGTAATTCCACTTGTGAGAGTATTCTAAGGAAATAACATTTTTAAAAGATTTACATACACGGATGTACATTGATTTTAATGAAGAAATAATTGGAAGTAATCTAACCATTCTCATATTGTAAGACACTTAAGTACATCCACATGAGAAGAGTAACGTGTGGCCATTAAATCATACTTTTGAAAAAATTTTAATGAATGACCTGAAGAAAAATCCAGAAAAAGATCATGAAAAAAGCAAGACATAAAACTGTGTACTCATTATGATCCTGGCTTAGAGAGATGTAGAAAACTATCAAGGACTGGATGGTAATATTATGGTTGATTTTTATTTCTCTTTAAAGTTTTGTGCATATTCTACAGTTAGTTTGTAATATTTGTAGTACATTTAAATAATCAATGTTCTTTAACAAAATATCTGGAGAGTAGCGAATGCAGGTGTCTTGTAACCCGGCCTTTGTTTTGTAGGTATTGGGGCACTGACATTCGCGCTCCTGATGTCCGCGAGGATGGGCATCTTCCAAGAGACTCTATACAAACAGTTTGGGAAACATTCCAAGGAGGCTTTGTTTTATAATGTAAGCAATTTCTTGAACCTGGGGAGGATGAAAATTACTGCGTTATTATGTTGTTATGTGTGATTTCGAATGTAACATGCCATCCTGCTAACATGCCATCCTGCTGGTAACGTGCCATCCTGCTAATGGAGTTGAAGGATCAGTTGATCACCCGGTGAAGGGCTTTGGGTCCACAGACTGCAGTGCCTTTCGTAGGCTGCTGCTGTGCATCCGAGCCACGGCCCTCCACACAGGTGGTCACGCCAGTCTACGTGAACATGTCTGCTAACCAGGAGCCACCGGGCAGACCAGGAACCTGCACCCCGGTGTTCCTGCAGATGCACCCAGGTTCAGACCAATCTGGAAACCTGGAAAAGGAAACGAAGCTACAAAAAACTGCATGCCCAGGGGGATATGTGCAGGCAGGCCTTTGAGAGGGTTGGGAAGACAGGTGAGAGGAGGCCCTCAGATGGGCTTCAGTCATTTTATGGAGAGTTTAAATAGCAGTAATATACGCTTCAGCTTCTTTGTTTTAAACTGCTGGTCTAGGGCCGTGGTCGGCAAACTGCGGCTCTCGAGCCACATGCGGCTCTTTGGCCCCTTGAGTGTGGCTCTTCCTAAGCCTTAGAAGTACCCTAATTAAGTTAATAACAATGTACCTACCTATATAGTTTAAGTTTAAAAAATTTGGCGCTCAAAGGAATTTCAATTGTTGTACTGTTGATATTTGGCTCTGTTGACTAATGAGTTTGCCAACCACTGGTCTAGGGCCTCCTCTTCTTCCTCCTCCTCCTCTCCTGTTGTGATAATGCCCAAAGCACAGCCCCTCAAGCTCAGGGTGAGGCTTGGTAACTTGGGGATTCCCTCACTGCCAACTTTTTGTACTGAAGCTGCAGACAAGCAGTTTGGCTTATTAGTTGGAGCTAGAGTACGTGCCTGAGAATGTAAAAATACACACTCCATTTGGCTCACATCTTTCTTTTAGAACAGTAAGTGGCACATAATGACTTCTGAGTAAATGTTAGCCGTGATTCCTTATTCAATTATTGTGGTGGTGGGTTGGTGTCAAGTATATTAATCTTTGCTTATCTGTTGTTTCTTCTTCCTCTTCAACCTCTTTTCATTCTTGTCTTCATTTTTTCCCTGACATTGAATTGTTCTCTCTTTTCCTACTTCTTTTTAAACAATCTGAACTCTGCCTCCACATTCCTTTTGTTGTTGTTGTTAATCCTCACTTGAGGATATTTTTTTCCATTGATTGTTGGGGGAGGGTGGAGAGAGAGAGAGAGAGAGAGGCATCAATGTGAGAGACACACATTAGTTGCCTCATGCACCTGCCCCAACTGGGGCAGGTATCAAACCCGCAACCCTGGTACATACCCTTGACTGGAAATCGAGGTGCTCAGGCCGTCACTCTAATCATTGAGCCACACCGGCCAGGATCTGCTCCATGTTCTTTATAATTTTTAAATCCATTTCATTTGCTTAACTATTCTCAAAATTAGTAAAACATAACAAATCTTTGGACACAATGACTGTGTGTATTCCCTTTTGTTGTGTGTATGTGATGATCATCACAAACTCCAAAAGGGCAAGAACCGTAATTTGGGGTTTATTGAGCTAGCTAGACAGTGTCAGGTCGTTAGAAGCACTGGGTACATTTAACTTAGTCCTATTTGCTTTTCTTGATTGCTTGTCAAACAACTTATAAGACTGCTCATTATTCTGTCGTGTGTTGCATTTCAATTGATGTGAAATATTTCTTCCCCTAGCATGCTCTTCCACTGCCTGGATTCATCTTCTTGGCTTCTGACATTTATGACCATGCAGCTCTTTTCAATAAGTCTGGTGAGTTTGTGCTTACTCAGTAGAATTGCCTGAGAGCTTCCAAGGCAAGTTTCAGTTTTACTCTGGACTTAACCACTGATGTTTTTATGCAAGTCATCTGGCCCACTTAAACCCTCTCCATTCTACCTTCCTGGAATATAGTGCCATTCATCAGTGTTTGCAGCAGCAAAAGCATTTGCAGGTGTTTCTCAATGATTTGCAAGAGAAATAAGAATATGTATCTTCAAATTTTCTGTTTTGCTTTGGAATTGTGTGTTTGCATTTAAATGCAGAAGGTTTGCTTTTCAAGAATGCAAAGAAATAGTCCTAACACACAGCAGAGATGGGAGCCTTGGGGAAGAGGAAGCAAAAATGGTGAGAGGTTAGAGCTTGCAGGAATAAGCAAAATTAATTCAAAAGTCTACAGTTTTAATTAGCTTTTACTTTTTAAAGTGACTAATAAATTAGCTATCAATTGCCAGTTAAGTTTTTAAGGCTCTGAATTACCCATTTCTGAGTTTTTTTATTGAGGTGTGATTGACATACAGCTGATTTTTGACACATGGTTTTCAGAGTTTCTGACAGTCGCCACATAGCAAAGAGCTGTTTGAGTAAACACACTATCAAATTCATTTTGATTTAATTACTAGAATGCTTCTTCCAAAAGTTGCAGTGCTGGGTACTTATACATTTTTATTTTTTAGAATCTGCCTTTAACTTTTTCAGAATCATCCCTAAGTTAAATTTACATTTTTTTCACTTCTTGAGTTTTAGCATCTGGAACCTATTATCTTTAATTTTTCTAAGAGAGCCGAATATCCATCTAAATGTTTTAGGTAATACTGATTGTCTCTTTCCTCAGCAAATTGATACAGTGGCTCTCTGAAGTTATTAAATAGTAATAACATTTGTTAACTTGCTTTTGATTTCAATACTTGCTGAGTGTTTCAAAGACAATAGAATACCAGATTATTAGGATTTCTCACTAGTCTGGACATACAGTTATCTCTTTATCTAGATGGCTTTTAATTTTTTTGCAAAAGAAAATTAATGTTCTTTTCCTAACCAGAACTCAGCATCACCTTTGGAATTTCCTAAGTTATGCTATATATTTCAAACTCCAAAAGCAAGTTAGCAATATAAAAGAAGCAACCCTGAGAGGGCTATTATGTCCTGATTCTTGTTAATCATGGGCATTTTGTTTCCTCTCAAATGTTCACTGTGCAAACCTCCTATATAAAACTAACATAAGAATGTATTTAAAAAGAAGAAAAGTTTAACTTCCATCACCCTACACATCAGCTAATTTCATTTTACCAGTTTCCTTCCAGACACTATTTACATAAATTCTTTTTTTTTTTTTAATATATTTTATTGATTTTTTACAGAGAGGAGGGGAGAGGGATAGAGAGTTAGAAACATCGATGAGAGAGAAACATCGATCAGCTGCCTCCTGCACACCTCCTACTGGGGATGTGCCCGCAACCCAGGTACATGCCCTTGACCGGAATCGAACCTGGGACCTTTCAGTCCGCAGGCCGACGCTCTATCCACCGAGCCAAACCGGTTTCGGCTACATAAATTCTTGTATCGTTGTAACCCTTGTGTAGATAAAATTTATACTTTTCCACTTTCATTCTTAGTTTTTTGTGTGACTATATATAATCCTTATATTTTAAATAGACTGTACATACAATGCCTCATCTAGTGAAAGCACCTTTGCTTGCACAGCCATTGCTCTATCATTGGACATTTAGATTAATTCAGAGTTTTTCCTAAGAATGGGTATCAATACTTTTATGGCCCCTTAATAAGAATTGTGAAATTGATTTTTTAAAAATCAATTTTTACTACCATCAACTGAATGGCTGCCAATTCCAATTTTACCTTGCCAGATTTGAATATTATTTGTAAATTTTAGAATTATTTGATTACTAGTAGGATTGACAGTATTTCCAAATGGCATTTAGTTACTGGTTGTCTTTTCTCTGTGTTGAGTTGTTAAGACCATATCATTTGAACTTCTCTGTGATTCACAGCCTTTCTCTGTAAAGTGGAGTCCTGTTTAGGTGAATGGTAAAGAGTTTTTTTAAACTTAAGAGAAATTCTCATTTGTCTTAAGAAAGCAATACAAGGACTCTTGAGGCTGATATAGCCTGGAATCAAGGGCAGGTAAAGTGGTGTTTGGTCCAAATCTAATTGCAAGGGAAGTAACATTGTTATTTCTATTATGTTCAGTTTGTTCAAAAAGATGAAAACTTTAGCTGTTAAAAGTAATACAACTATCTCCCCTCTTAATCTTTGCAGAATTATATCAAGTTCCGGTTGTTGGTGTGGCAATGCCCATCATGTGGTTCTACCTCCTCATGAATGTCATCACTCAGTATCCTTTGCACTCCTCTGCCGCATGGGCTTCTTTGGCATGGGATTGTTTATTCCCTGACAGTTCAGGGACATGAGTTTCATTTCTGCTTTGATCTGTTCTGCAGTAAGAGGAGAAAGGCCCATCCATTGAGCTCCCTGTGGAGGGCCAAAGAGATGATAGTGGGTGCCGAGGTCAGCAAGCACAGGCCACTGTGAGGGAGGTGCTTGGGGTGCAGGGGTAGAAGTCAGTGGGTGATTAAGAATTAGTATATGACCTGCATGCTCTGTGATTTCTACCTGGAGTTTTCTAGTATCCTGGGACATTTCACAAGCTGCCACAAAATTCTGAAAGAAATTCCAAGTGAATTAAAACTAAAATAATGCTTCTTTCGAACGACCTTAAGTCCATTATAAAAACTGTGAAGTCTTTGGAACAGATGGGATTGACTTCATTCCTCTCACTTCACCTCGTAGATTTGCCTTACAGAGTTCTTTTTTGGAAAAGGGGTGGAAGGACTGGGGACCAGATCAAGTAGAGGTAGGTGTGATGACCTTTACGGAGAGTGCTAACCTCTGTCATTCCTTCGGTGGTGACCTTCACTGTAAACTGTGGGAAGAATCCAGAATAAGAATAATGGGAGGTTTTAGGCAGTTTGAGTTGGGACCCACAATTGGGACGGCAGGACAGGAATCTGCAGAACCTTCTACCAAGGAGCCTCAGAGCCGCCATAGCCAACCCCCGAGTTTTCTGGTTCTTAGAATATGAACATTTAAGCCAAGAGCCATGCCAGAAAGAGCTCCCCAGCTGATCTCTCAGTAGTCAGAAAACTACCTTAACCCTGTCTCTCCAGGTACGTGTGCATTCGGGGTGTCTTTATTCTCACCACAGAATGCACCTCCCTCACCGTCACGCTCGTTGTGACTCTACGCAAGTTTGTGAGCCTCATCATCTCCATCTTGTACTTCCAGAACCCTTTCACTGTGTGGCACTGGCTGGGCACCTTGTTTGTCTTCATTGGGACCCTCATGTACACGGAGGTGTGGAAAAACCTGGGGATCACAAGAAGCCAGCCTCAGAAGGAGGACAAGAAGAACTGAGGCCTGCCTGGGAGACCAGGGTCTGGCTGCCATTTCTCTTTTGTTAATGAGAATTACCCCCAGCACTGAACCACCACGTACCAGAGAATCCTCAGATTTCACATGGCTTTACAGACCAACATGTGTAGACTCTGAACAGAAACCTCTCAACCCTGAATTAGAAAAAAGAATAGTTATCTACTATTGAACAACCATTTGTTTACCAAAATACACAGTACTGTACTTGTTTATTGAGTCCCAGAGCTACTCGTTTTATATCCATGGTCTTGCACAAGACTATCCATTTTGTTGTTGTTCTGATGATTCCCTGCCATAACAACCATTATCTCGTGTCCTCATGCTTTGGTCTGTCACGTTCCACTTTTCAATCAGCCAGATGTTCCTGGCATCATCGTCAGGAACAACTGAGTGACCAAGTGAAGTGAGACACTGGTGACACTGGGCTGGATTTCCTCCAGCGTGTTGGGAACGAGGCAGTGGTCTCTGTGAGCTGAGCCCTGGTGACAATGGAGCAGGACTGGTGGGAACCCTTTGCAGTTGTGCAGGTTAAGTCTTTGAAAGGCTTCTTAAGCAAGAAGGTTGAACTCTGCCTGGCGATTCTGATAGAGTCATAGGCTAGGGAGTAAAGTATGGTGTATAAAATTCAGGTCAAATCACAACTAAAATGGAAAGTTTTTCTTATTTTTCTATAAGGTGTCTTAATGTTCTTGATGGGTATTTGTGTGTGTGTGTGTGGGGGGGAGTTGTATGTGTTTCATTACATGTAGGAAGGTGCCGCCCCCTTTACTAACCTGGTTTTTCTCCCATGGTATAATTTTGAGACAGAGGAACCATGTCAGCGTGGTGTGTGTAGGTAAGTGTGATAATTTTGAGAGAAAAGCATGAAAGTCTGAGTTCTTTCATTTCCTCTTCACTTAGCCCTGGACCTTAATTGACCTCACAGAAGTAGATGCACTTTTGTAAGTGGTTAAACTTACCAGGGACTCCCTTTTTGCACAGAAAGGCCTTTTTTTTTTTTTTTTTTTTTCCTGGATGCAGATTATGTTCGTAAATCGACATGTGGCTGTATGGTACCCTGGGTTCACGCATGGTGGAATATGTATATTCTAATACCTGGAGCTATTCTATGGTGGGGTCTGAGATTAGTGACTTCCCCAAAGTAGCCCGAATTTGGGCAGGTCCAAGATGGCAGCATAAGAGGACACTGAGCTTGCCTCTCCCATGAACACAATGCACATCTATATTTTGAGTAGTTGTCTTTAAGAGAGAACTGAACAGCTTTTGCACAACAAAGAAGAGAGGAAGAGGCCACTTGGAGAAGATGGGAACTACAGGAGCTCTTCAGAATCAGGGAACCCACCAGGAATCGGAGGAGCTGGTGAGCACCATTGTTTGCATTCTCCTTACACTTGGGTAGCATTGTTGAGAGCTCTACCCAAGTGCTCTGGACAATCTGCAAGGCCACAGTAGTGCATCCCCAGTCACCCCTCCTGTAACCAGCTCCAGCAGGAAGGGGTGCATAGCAAGCATGCACAGCCCCTGCCCCCTACACACCAATCCAGAGTTAGATCCACTGGGCCCAACAGGGCACTGAGGCTCAGCCACTGCTGTGCTCCTGCCCAGGGGGAAGTCCAGCTCAGACCTCCATGTCAATCAATCAAAGCAATAGGACATGCCTATGAATGCCCAGAGAGGGGCCCCAGAGTGAGCTGTGCACATAGAGGGAGGCCCCTACTAGAGGGGGAGGGAGCTGGCAGAGTGCTGCAGCACATGCTCAGAGAGCACCCCAACCCAGACTGGCAGCAGTCAATCAAACCACAAGGCGAGCCTTGCACAACAGTGAGTGCTGCAGTGCCCATGGTCAGGTATCCTCAGACCAGCAGCAGTCAATCAGAACAACTAGATGTGCTCCTTTGTACACCAGGCAGCACCACCAGGATCAAGAGTAGAACCAACAAGGTTCTATAGCACACACAAGTGCAGCTGTGAACAGCCAAAACAACAGGACACCCAGACCCGCTCCTTCTGGCCAGGTAGCACCCCGGGCACTGCACATGCCCTCCCCAACTCCAACCAACTTGCCAAAGCCATCCAGTCTACACAGACACCACTTTACACAAGACCAATTTTTCAAGACCGGGAGAGAGAGTTATTTCATCTAACTCATAGAAAGAAACAAACACAGAAAGTCAAATGAAATGGAGGAACAAGAGAAAAACTAATGAAACGGAGAAAAATAATTTGATAAAAAATTCAAAGAAACTGTCATAAGGATGCTCCGTAAATTTGAGAGTAGAATAAAGGAACTCGGGGACAACTTCAAAAAAGAAAATATTATAAAAAATCAATCAGAGATGAATACAATAACTTAAATGAAAAACACACTAGATGGAACTGACAACAGACTGGTTAATACAGAAGAATGGATCAGCAACCAGGAAGAATAATGAAAATCACCCAATCATAATGAAAAAGAATTTAAGAAAATAAGGATAGTATGAGGGCCCCATGGGACAGCATTATAGGGATCCCAGAAAAAGAGAGAGGGGGCAGAAAGTTCATTTTAAGAAATAATGGCCGAAAACTAACCAGGGAAGGGAACAGACACCCACATTAGAGAATTCCAAATAAGATGAACCCATAGAGGCCCACACCAAAATATACTGTAATTAAATGGCAAAAGTTAAATATAAAAACACAATCTTGAAGGAAGCAAGGGGAAAACATTGAATTAGTTTTAATAGCTAATTTCTCAGCAGAACTTTTACAAGCCAGAAGGGAATGGCAGGAAATATTTAAAGTTCTGAAAGAAAGGAACCTACAATCTAGTATATTATACCTGGCAAGGTTGTCATTCAGAATTGAAGGAAAGATAAAGATTTCCCCAGATAAGCAAAAACAAGAAGTACACCACTAATCAGACTTAACATGAAATGTTAAGCAGTCTTTATGCAGAAAAGGCCATGCCAAAAATAAGAAAACAGGGGGTGGGGGGTGGGGTGGGGAATCACAGATAAAGGCAAATACAGAATTAACAGTGAATCAGCCACTCAAAAATCCAGTATGAAGATTAAAAGAAGTAGCAAAATTAACTATAATAATCAGGAGCTACTCAAAACAAAAAAGATATCAAAAATAAAGTGTGGGGACACAGTGAAAATGTAGTGCTTTTAGAATGTGTTAGAACTCAAATGTCTATCAGTTTAAAATAGACTGCTACAGAACTCCAACAAAACATGAAAGGAAACCAGCAAAGCCATCAACAAAAGGACAAAATGGCAATAAGTACATACCTGTCCATAATTACGTTAAGTGTAAATGGACCAAATTCTCCAATCAAAAGTTATAGGGAGGCAGGATGTGTTAAACACCAAGACCCTAGACCCATCTCTGTGCTGCCTACAAAAGACTCACCTTAGATAGAAAGACCCACAAACTGGAACTGAATGGATGGAAAAAGATATTCCTACAAATAGAAATGAAGAGAAAGCTGGTGGCAATACTCAGACAAAGAAGGACATTACATAATGATAAAAGGGTAAATCTAAGAAGAGGATATTACAATCATAAATATTTACACACCCAACATAGGAGCACCCAGGTCTATAAAGCAAATATTAATGGATATAAAGGCAGAAATTAACATTAATACAATAATAGTTGGGAACTTTACTGCCCCACTTACCTCAATGGATAGATCATTCAGGCAAAAAATAAGAAAATAATGGCCTTAAATGCCACATTAGAATAGATTAATATAATAAGCATTTTTAGGACATTTTATTCAAACAGTGTGGATTGTACATTTTTCTCAAATGCACATGGAACATTTTTATCATGTATATTTTCCAATCAGAATTGCATGAAACTAGAAACCAACTATAGGAAGAAAATGGGAAAAAAATGCAATATAGAGATTAAACAATTGCTACTAAACCAATGGATCAAAGGAAATAGAATACTACTTTCAGACAAATGAAAATGAAAACCCAACTTTTCAAAACTTACGGAATGAAGCAAAAGCAATTATAAGAGGAAAGTTCATAGCTATGCAGGCCTACTTCAAGAAGTAGAAAAAAATCCCAAATATAATCTTTTACACCTAAAGGAACTAGAAAAAGAATAAAGTAAGTAGAGGAGGTAAATAATAAAGATCAGAGTGGAAATAAAATACAAACTATAAAAAAAGATCAATGAAATTAAGAGCTGGTTTTTTGAAAGGATAAATAAAATTGACAAACCTCTAGCAAGACTTACACCAAGGAAAAAGAGAGTCTAAGTAAATAGAATCAGAAATGAAATAGGAGAGAAATACCACAGAAATACAAAGGATCATTAAAGAATACTATGAAGGCAGCCCTGGGCATGAGCAGGGCAGGACTAGAGGCATGGGCTGTCCCCATGCTACCCAGCTGCAAGCCCCGGAAGGGGAAGCCCTTTAAGCTCCTAGGAATTTTAGATGTTCAGAATATTCCTTGCGCCTGGGACTCAGTATTATATGGTTCATAAGGATCTGTTGTGGCTGGCCTTGGACATTTTTTGTTATCTAATAGAGTTAGGAGATCATATGGTGTTGGGAGTTGGAGGATTTATTTTGGTAGCTTTAGGATGCTGGTTCCATTGTAGGTATAATTAGGTAATACTAAAGATCCGAAGAAGAAAATAAAAATAGGATACATGAAACTACCCACCTTGATCCTGAAAGAAAACAAACGGCAACAGCAGCAATTGAGCAGAGACTCCAGCCTAGAACCCCAAATACCACTCCCTGAAGTCAGTGTGGACAAAGTTAAGATCAAGGATGTAAAACATTCTATGTATCATAAGAAAGCTTTCAATCAAGTGAAGCGTGTGTAAGTTGTAGCCTTTTGTATACTTATGTGAATAGTTGTGAACCTGTAGCTCTGTATCTGCATTATAGTATATAGTAGACTTGCCGTACATAAAATAAAAATTATGAATAATTATGTCAAGAAATTGGACAATCTACAAGAAATGGACAAATTTCTAGAAGTATACAACATTCCAGGACTAAGCCAGGAAGAAACAGAAAATCTGAAGAAACCTATTATTAGTAATGAGATTGAACTAGTAATAAAAAAAACAAAACACCCTGAATAAACAAAAGCCCAGGACCAGATTCCTTCACAGGTGAATTCTACCAAACCTTTAAAAAATTAATACCTATTCTCCAACTATCCCAAAAAGTTGAAGAGGAGGGAAAGCTCCCAAATATTCTTTGAGGCCGGCATTACTCTGATACCAAAACCAGAAAAAGATACTACAGCAAAGTATTACAGGCCAATATCCCTGATGAACATGGAAAAATTCTCAACAAAATACTAGCAAATCAAAACCAATACAGTAAAAGGCTTATACATCATGACCAAATGGTATCTATACCATGGATGCAAAGGTGGTTCAACATTCGCAAAACAATGTAATTCATCACATCAACAAAACCAAGAGTAAAAATCATATCTCAATAGATACAGAAAAAGCTTGTGACAAAAACTCAATATCCTTTTACAATAAAAGTTCTCAATAATGTGGGTATAGAAGAACTTACCACAACATCATAAGGACTGTATATGATAAGCTCACAGCTAACATCATACTCAGTGGTGCAAAGCTGAACATTTTCCCTCTAAGATCAGGAATAAGACAAAGATGCCCATTTTCACCACTACTATTCAATTTGGAGCGGATGCAATGGCGTAATGGATTGTTTTCATTCTTCATGCAATCATTGCTAGAGTTTTTGTAGGGGGCTTTAAACATTTGATTATACAGAACACCAGAAGCCTGACAGTGAAATATATTGAACAAATTAGAATAATAACGAATAAAACAATTTTCAACCCAGACTTTATAATATCTCCAAGCCCAGTAGGGAGTCAGCTAAAAACATCAGAGAATTTAAGTCCTAACCAGCCAGTGGTGCTTGAGGCAAAACTGAAACACCCCTTAAAAGAGTTTGCAAGTTTAAGGCGTTTTCAAGTTTGGTTGTTTCTAATTCTGCATGGGAAGAGTTATTTATCCAGGTACAGCTGGTGGTATTGGCTGTGGCAAAAAAACAAAACAAACAAACAAAAAACTTCTCCCTGGGTGGCAAGCAAATAATCAAGCAATCCTGGTGTTATGGACTTCTTAAGCTTAGGAATCTTAAGTTGTCTCTTGAGCTTGAATGGCTGTAGTGGCCAGGTGGGCTATTCTATTAATGGTTCTGGTCAGATTTCACATTATGTCTAACTGAGTGATACCAAGGCCAGCTAGTGTTGAAATTGAGAAGGACCATTCACATGCACAGTAGTACCAGAATCATACTCAGATTTCCATGCAATGTTTACCATGCAATTACTTGTTTGTGAACTTTGTAATGGTTGATTTAACAAAATCTTTTTTTGCCCAACTGGTGTGGCGCAGTGGTTGAGTGTTGACCCATGAACGAGGAGTTTGCGGTTCGGTGCCCTGTCAGGGCACATGCCTAGGTTGCAGCTTCGATCCCCAGTAGGGGGCATGCAGGAGGCAGCCACTCAAAGATTCTCATCATTGATGTTTCTATCTCTCCCTCTCCCTCCTTCCCTTTTTTATTATAAAATAAAAAAATATTTAAAAAGAATTTTGAGAGTACATTTATTAAGGCTGGGGACAGTGAAACAAGAGGAAGGGATTAGGATAGAAGAAGCAACAGGAGAGAGCCTGGCTGGGCTGCTTTGGCTCACTGAGAAGTCAGAGAAAAGGGGGCCTTGGAGACAGGTTCAGGGGATTAGCCCGGGACAAACTGCCGCTGCCCATTCCTCCCCTGGTTGCAAGTCTCATGGGTCCCTTAGAGTTTAGGACATGTGCTCTGGGGAGGGAGAGTGACCCTAATAGGACAAAATCTTAATTAACATTGTACTAATATGTAGCACCTTACACCAATTAAGCAAGAAGCTCAAATTTATAAGGTTAAAGACCCAATATCCCCAAATTTGCAAGCATACATCTCAGTGTTATCTTGGTTTCACCTAATTGTTACTCCACTGCGAGAGACATTTTAAATATCCCTCCCCTTCCAATACATCATCCTTTCTGAGATGGAAAGGGAACACTTCAATTTCTTCACCATTTCCCCCCTAATCTCATGAATCTGATACAATATTGTTAACAGTACTTACATTAAGGTGTAAAGGACCCATATACATTTTTGTATACATGGAACACATGGAAGCAGCGGTTCTCAACCTGTGGGTCGCGACCGGGTGGTTGTCTGCTCTGGATGTCTTTAACTTGAGGTCGCCTATAGGCTGGGATGTTCAATCAGGTGAGTGAGGTGGAAGTGTGGAAGCCTTTTTAAATAAGAAACAGGAATTCAGAGTTAATACCTTTTAACTTTGTAGTGCAGGGATTAGTTAGCCATAGCTGGAATGGTCTCTCCAGCGAGGCTGGAGAGAGGCCTTGTGGGGAGGTCTTCTGATGGACCTGTCTCCAGGTTGGGCACCTTGACTTTCAATGTCTTCATCTCCTGGGAGTGTGCTGTGGAAAGATTGCTCTACAAGCTGTGAATTCATTTCAAGGGCGTTTATAAGTCCTTTGCAATAAGCTAGAAGGTCGCCCTCACGCAGGCTCATACATTCCCTGATCTAGCCTCACAGGTCTTCCGAAAACGATTTTACACGGGGACAATGGACATTTACCAAAGGGAGTAGATCTTACGTTAAGCAACACCAAGTCAAGAGCTTTAGGCCAAGGTAGACTAAAAGATTCAACCAAATTTCACCAACTGAGTTTTGACTACCTCACATGTTTGTGCTGTAAAACCAGAAGGCTGGGGATGATACACTGCGTTATTGGCCAGAGTTTGTCCCCCTGGTGTAGACTTTGTCTTGTAAAGTGGGTTCCCTGATCACTGTGGAGCCCCATGGTGATTTTCCAACAAGAAAACACGCTTTCTGCAAGTATTTTAATAATTTTTTCAGCTGTAGCCCTTCAAGGTGGGAATGCTTCTACCCAATGGGAATGCATATAAATCATCACTGGAGCGCCTTTATCTGTGGGAAAGGACAATTGGATTAAAATCTACTTTCCAAACGTCAGGATTTTAGCAGATCGCATAGGCCTAATTAGTTTCATTTCTCCCTTTCATAAAGAGAGATTTCCTTATTTTAGTTATCCGTTTAATCATCCATTTAAAGACTTAACAAGCAATTATAGAAAGTTAAGTCATTAGGAGCAAAATTTAACTCAATATTAAGAAGGCTGGGTTACCGAAGCAATCAAAGAGCAGATCTTACAGAACATAGGAAATAATCTTACCAAACACAAAATCCTTCCTTTGCCTTTGTAATCTCTTACCAAGAGCATACCATCAGTACAAGAAAACTTGTCCTTTTTAACAGAGAAAACCCCAAATTTCAATTCAGTATCAGGGTACTTTTGAAATCAAAGAAAGTTCACTTAAATAAACCCATTTCAGTCCTAACCAACCTGACCCGTACATATGATTTCAAGATTCCTTTTCCATCAACTTCCATAAGGCTGTCAGCTTTTGTTCTTTTTCCTTTCTTACTCTAGAAAAATCATTTTAGTTCAGGACAAAATTAATCTTTCCTTCCACAAAATGTATCTTCATTCCTCATACCTTCTTCTCCCAAGCATGCATCTCTTAGTTTCATGTGAAATCTTTTTCTGTCACCGTAACATCCTGATCAGACTTTGTCACAAGTGACCCCAGATTTATTGGAAACTGAAAAAATTTCCCCTAAAAACGTATCCTACTTATCTCATTTGTCTTTAACAATGACTTTTAAATTACAGCCGAAACCGGTTTGGCTCAGTGGATAGAGCGTCGGCCTGCGGACTGAAAGGTCCCAGGTTCGATTCCGGTCAAGGGCATGTACCTGGGTTGCGGGCACATCCCCAGTGGCGGGTGTGCAGGAGGCAGCTGATCGATGTTTCTCTCTCATCGATGTTTCTAACTCTCTATCTCTCTCCCTTCCTCTCTGTAAAAAATCAATAAAAAATATATTTAAAAAAAAAATTACTTCTTGAAGGCTTCATGAGACCTCAAAGCGATTAGCCATTCTCTCTAAAGACATGCCTGTTTTAATTAAACCAACAACCTTAAGCCACTCCATTCACTGTAGACTGATGCTAGATCACACACATTAGGAAGTGACTGGATTCATGTCTGTTCTCTCTGTTTCATATAAGTGCTCATTTGTTTTAAGCCAATTGAGTAAGTTCCTTTACAACCCAATTCTGAAATTATAGTTCAGTCTTGGCAATACCATCCACCTGTAGAAATAGACTATATCTACAACATAAATACATAGACAGATATAAACATACAGATCACCATTTACTGCACTCTTCTTTCATTTGAATATGCTAGCTTATGTGTCCCAGGCACAGAAATACAAAACTAAAAAGAAAAACTGGATCCGAATTATGTTTTTATCAGATGGACTAAGTTCATGTTTTGCTCCAATGGCCAAAGTTTTTGCATGCTATAAGGATTCCTTTAGAGCTATTTTTAAAATCAAAGGATATATTTTCTTGTCTTTGAGAGCAAAGATCAAATAGATGACACCAGCTAGGAAAGGTAGTGTGTGTGTGTATACACGTACCTGTGTGCCCATTGAACCACTTGACCAGGGTTATAGATAAGGTAACAGGAGAAAACAGTGGATATCTGAATTACATTAATGTCTACATATCCTCTACCACAATTCTGTCATCACATTATAAATGCTAACTTTTCCATTTTTATTAGTAATCTTTGATCCTTTATTTTCTTTTTCATCCAACTAAAACAACCATTAATGCACTTGATAACTTTCTGTCAAGTTCAAAAGTATTTAGTCACAATCCAAAGTTTCTTTCCTCCTTCCTGCCCTGTTATCCAAGCTGAAATGCTACAGAACTTGAATTTGGTCAGAGCTACGAGTGAGGAAAGATCGTGAAAGCTGAGTTGATCTGAGGCAACCACAACACACCGCTCCTTCTGGGAAGATTACCTGACATTTTCTTAAAGAATCTAATAAATCTCTTCTGCCCGTTTTGTTGTTGTTATTGGTGGGGGTTTTGTGTTTTATGGGTTTGTTTTTTACTTTCTGCCCTGGTTTTTGTTGTTGTTTTATACTTTCTCACCCCCACCTCCATTCACTTATGTGGTTTTCTACTGGACAACACCTATAATAATTTATCAGTTCATGTCTCCATTATTTGGGGGTTCTGGATGTTTTGTGTATTTCCACAGAGTATTTTTATGGGTGAAGCATGTAATTTGTTACACATTGTTATAAGCATCGGCAGTTAGGGGCGTGTGTCTTTAAGGGTGAGCCTATTAGGCAAAGAGTGTATGAATGTATGTATAGGTGAGTATGAACATGAAGAGTTAATGCAAAAATGTTTCTATACTGTTACAGCTCTGAGGGGGTTGAGAATCTTTAACACCACTCTGTCTATATTTGGAAAACGATTCTCATTTCCCTCTTTTTACCTTGCCTCTAGCTGACTTCACGCAACAGTGTGAAATGCCTCTGAGAGGGAGGGAATGCATTAGCTCAGGGATGATTCTAAACCTATGAATGAGCTCTGGGCTGGGGGTGCCCCTCAGGGGACCCACTGACACACTAGAGCAAGGGTGGGCAAACTTTTTGACTCAAGGGCCACAATGGGTTCTTAAACTGGGTTCTTAAACTGGACCGGAGGGCCGGAACAAAAGCATGGATGGAGTGTTTGTGTGAACTAATATAAATTCAAAGTAAACATCATTACATAAAAGGGTACGGTCTTTTTTTTTTTTTTTTTTAGTTTTATTCATTTCAAACGGGCTGGATCCGGCCAGTGGGCCGTAGTTTGCCCACAGCTGCACTAGAAAATGTTGCAAAGACCGGAGCAGATACACAAACATACACGAGAAGAACCACGTCACAGAGTCCAAAATCAAGATACTCCATTTGCTGGAGTTGGTTTCTCTTTGGCTGGGAGCCAAGAGAAGTATGAGTAAGTCTGCCCTAACTAGATAGGCAAAGCATTTGGATCTCTTCAGCTGTATCCTAAAAAATGTGAGTGGGACTTACCGATGGTGGTTTGTTCTTGGGTTGAAAGAACTGTCAAAAGAGATCAAGTCCATTATTATCACTGACTGGTGTGACACTTGCGAACAGTATAAACAATATTTGTAAGTAAAAGAACTAGCCCTAAGCATTGGGATGTGTTCAGTACGTACCAAACTGGGAGGGAGACTTGTAGGGGGTGCTCCTTCCAGCAGCTTCCGTGTGGTAGACGTGCCAAGGGGGACCAGGGTCCTCTCTTCTCAGTTCAGCACTGCCAGCCCCCGCGGTGTCTGACTTGTGCTACACAAATGAATGCACACTCGCTAAGCTAGCTTATTCCCTCAAGTTTTGAGAAATCTTCGGATGGACCCTGTTACCTGTTCACACTCTCCATCAGCTGTTGGCAAGGAGGCAATTAGGAGGAAACACCCCTAAGATCCAAGCCAGAGAAGGAATGCAGGGCCAGAGGAGGGCACACACCAGGGATATCGGCTCTGGCTTTTTGCCCTCTGTCTGATGGTGGGCGGGAAGGGCATTACATATTTAGCACCTTGCATCACGGGATGCTCCCTGCAAGGAGATGCCTGTCAGGCAGCATTAGAGATTCATAAGGGTTTTGGAAGCAGGCTGTCTCCATAGCTGGGGGAGTTGGTTTGTACTGCTGCCCGGAGCTCACTGTGCATGTATCACGTTCCCTGAGCTTTACCTACTTAAATCGCTAAGCATCCTACCACATTTCTCCCATTTTAATCAAGTAAGGCAAGCTGCAAGGTAGCGACATAGGTGGGGGGAGAAGCTTGCTCTATGGTTGGAAGAAATAAGACTCATACTTTTTAAGAAAAAAAGGCTGTAATAATTCTGTGGGCACTGACGTATTTATGTCATCAGAGATGTAAAGACGACTCCTGTGAACTACGGAGGAGCCACAGCTACTCCCCAGTGCAGTACAAACGTTTGTGCATCAGCTGCAATTGCAAGTCATTACTCTGCCCGTTGCTTTCATTCCAGGGAACAGCCTCTTCCAAAAAAGAGGATGGTTTTGAAAGTAGGATTTCCTGACTAAACCTGTGGGGGGTGGGGAGGGACGGCGAGGGTTTGATTTATCCAGCTCTGATCACTTCACTCTGTATTACATTTTAGGAACTGGAGAGCAGCAGGTAGAACAGCGAAAAGACATTAGCAAGTACTCAAATTTTGAGCTGTGTAAATATCAAACATCAGCTTCCAGCCCGAGGAGCTATCTGTGCAGAGTGAAGGAGGAGAGGGAGACTTCGTGAATAAAATGTCTTGCCAAACAAACCGAACTAGTCTTTTTACCGTGATTTCTGATAAAGAGCAATTTTCTTCTTTCTGAAACAACTCGTGGAACTGGGTTTTATCTCGAATGGTGCAATCACTGTTTCCTAATAAAAGTGATCTGTTTCCTGCAGGTGTTCCCAATCACCATTACCTGTCAAGTGCCCGTGGGCAGCTTCCGGAGCTCCCCAGCTTGGCCTTTCGGGCGGTGCCGGTGCACTTCACCGCAAACGATGACAAGCAACCGGTCCTCCCAGCGCCCAGCAGCCCGATCAATCACAAACCACTTTGCAGGCGCAGGCCCGCTTCTACCTCAGACATTTACAGAGGGTTTGGAGGTTTGGGGCAGTATGTTTCTGCAGCCGATCTCTCAAAACCTCTTTGCCTTAATAGAAGCAGTGACTTTTGTAGTACTGCAGTGGCGTCGCTAGTCTTGCTTTTAAAGAAAGCCCCTATCAAAGCCGTTTACCACACCCAGTCTATTTGAACCGTATCATCCAGTGGGCCACAGGTCCGGACACTGAAAGGAAAAAAACAAATGAGAGATTTTGCACTGAATATAGCATCATTAAAACGAATCTTTAAAACTCATGGCACAGCTTTCTCAGAACGGAGCCCGCTATTCTTCAACTGTCCCAAGACCCTAACTGCAGCTGGGATGGTCCCGGCTGCTCGAGCCCCTCGCTGTCTTCATAGGCAGGAGGGGGTGGAGAACTCGAGATGCTGTGAACCGCATGCCTAAGAAAAGTATAGAGCCCTTTGGGAGACTAAACGAAACCGTGGATTAGTGCAGGTCTTGAGCAAACGGCATCCTCTCACCGGTGGAGCAGTTGCTGCCCGGCACCCGGTGGCTGCACTGCCAGCTGCCAGCACAACTGCGTCACAGCAGCATCTCCCCGAGGTGTCCCTCTCTAGCCAGGGCTCAAGGACATAGGCCAGTGGTTCTCAACCTGTGGGTCGCGACCCCTTTGGGGGTTGAAAGACCCTTCCACAGGGGTTGCCTAAGACCATCGGAAAACACATATATAATTACATATTGTTTTTGTGATTAATCACTTATGCTTTAATTATGTTCAATTTGTGACAATGAAAATACATCCTGCATATCAGATATTTACATTACGATTCATAACAGTAGCAAAATTACAGCTATGAAGTAGCAATGAAAATAATGTTATGGTTGGGGGTCACCACAACATGAGGAACTGTATTAAAGGGTCGCGGCATTAGGAAGGTTGAGAACCACTGCCGTAGGTGGCTGTCAGGAAAGATCGATTTCCTGCCCCTGACTTCATTCAGCATGGGAGCCACGATCAGAAACGAGCACGGGTGGGTGAATTGAGTGGGCACTCAATGTCGAAAGTCCTCTTGAACAGAAAAGAGAGCGCATCTGGCCATGCAAGTATTTAATTCTCCAAGCTTTTCGGTGATGTGCAAATTAATAAAGTCACCCCATCGTTAAAGTGAAGTTACGTTCGTGTCTGATTGTTTCTTAACCAGCACTTCAAGGACGTAGCATCTGGCGTCATTACTGTGTGTGACTGGCTCGCACAGATGCGAGCTGCAGCTAAGGAAACAGCTGACGATAATTACTGGAGTTTTGCTATTTCCTATAATGGCTTCAAATGAAGTTTACTGCATGAGTACATTCCTCTCATGCAGGCCATTCATCTGTATCGATTTCCCATAATCTTTAACCTTGTTTAAATAATGGGCTTTAATTCCAGCAATTAAATGGGGTTACACAGTAGTAATAGTAAACGCACATTTACCATGTATGAGGCACTTTGCTTGGCTTATATGTTGATTTATTTAATTCTATGGCAAATCATTGAAGTTAGAAAATTATCATTTCACAGGTAAGAAAACTGAAGCACAGAGGAGCTAACTTGCCTCCTTACTCATGTGTTGGAACTGGGATTTGAACCCATGAAGACTAATTCCAGAACCCGCACTCTAATCACTGCACTGTGCCACCTCTAGAGTCTCAGTCAGAAATTGTAGGATCTTCCTGTGCGCTGCCTCCCTGCTTGGTGCAGACACATGCTCAGTGTCAACAGTCTTGAGTCTGTTTGATCTTTTTACCATTATGGTACATGTCTCTTTGAATTCCTATCCTAGTCCCTACCATTCCTCTAAGACAGTGGTTCTCAACCTTTCTAATGCCATGACACTTTAATACAGTTCCTCATGTTGTGGTGACCCCCAATTTCATTGTTACAAATTTAACATAATTAAAGCATAGTGATTAATCACAAAAACAATATGTAATTATATATGTGTTTTCCAATGGTCTTAGGCGACCCCTGTGAAAGGGTCCTTCGAACTGGGTTTCACTGTCCCATATGGTATCCACTAGCACAGCCTTTATCAACGATTTGCTTAAGTAGCTGTACTTTACAGAATGTTTAATGTACGTGTTAACCGTTCTTTTAGTCTCTTCACGTTCTGTCTCGGAAAACTTAAATTATATTATCTCGTCTACCCAGAGAAATGCCATCCCTGAATTATACTTTGATAAGAAGCCTACAACCATTATATAAAGATATCATTACAAGAGTTGTCATTGCCTATGATTCAGTATCTTCGGCACAAATGGTGTTGAATGCATTATCCATTACCCACCGGATTGCCTGATATCCCCCTTCTGAGCAAGAACCACTGGTACGGTATTGCTCAAACTTTGCTTCTAGAAAACATTTGTCTCTGCAGATGTGCCTGCGCATGTAATTTTGTCAGAAAATGAAAATGTAACTGTCATCCCTTGGATACTCATTTTATCAGGATTAAGTTTAATGACATGTAATAGAAGCCCAAACTATGATAACGTAGCCTAATGGTTTATCTTTCACGAGGTAGGCAGATTGGGGCTGGTGCAGCCACCCGGGGAAGTCATCACGGAAAACAAGTGAAAGCTGCCAAAAGGTGGCACGTTTACAAAAGGCCATGCGCCTTCCCACTGCAGTGTCTGCCTTCCACGTCACATGACACATGTCCCTCGAGGAACCTCTCCCAGAACACTGCCGGCCAAGATTCTGGGCAGTGCAGACTCCGAGACTCCCAAACCCCTTGGACTACTCAACAACAATATTTAACCTTCAGACGAACGATTCGAGCTGAGGATTCTAATATCCTGATTTGGGGGCTGAATATGTAGACCCTTCTGCAATTTGGTCTCTGACCTGTTCTGTTTTGTGCCTTAAACTCTGAATCGGTCTACCTGACCTCATTTCCGTTTCACCACAAGACTTGTTTTACTAGTTTGTTTTGCAGACACCAAGGGACACGGAGGTGTGGCCCCTGGTGACCCCTCGCCCCCTGCTGACCATGTCTTAGGACTCCAACGGTTGGCCAGGTACTGTGACCCGACCTGCTGACCACGAGTCAACTGAAACCACTCGTTGTTCTTTTTTTTTTTTTTTTTTAATGTATTTTATTGATTTTTTACAGAGAGGAAGGGAGAGAGAGATAGAGAGTTAGAAACATCGATGAGAGAGAAACATCGACCAGCTGCCTCCTGCACATCTCCCACTGGGGATGTGCCCGCAACCCAGGTACATGCCCTTGACCGGAATCGAACCCGGGACCTTTCAGTCCGCAGGCTGACGCTCTATCCTCCGAGCCAAACCGGTTTCGGCACCACTTGTTGTTCTTATCTCACAACCCTACTTGCTGGCAACCGAGTCAGCCAACCTGTGAAAGTCACTTGCCCGCTCCAATCGGAAAAATTCATGATGTATGTCTATGATCTTGTTTCCCTAGCAACCCATCAGCTTCTTGCAACTCTCACTTTTAAAACCTTCATCTTATTTTTCCCACCTCAGAACTGGTATTTGGCTAATCCGGAAGGCTACGTTCTCAGATTTGCAAATCATCAGAATCAAACTCTCTTTAATTCCTCAGAAGAGTCCTGTGGAACTTTTTACAGAGTAAAACACCATGCTTCCGCCTACGATGATGTGACGTTTCCTCCTACAAATGAACATGCTACCATTCTTTCCCCTTAAGTCACCATATTTATCTCTGTTTCAGCTCCAATTCCCCTTTGAGATCCTGTAGCCTGAAGCCAAAATTTACACGGTCACCACCATACATCTTATATAAAAGGAAAAGGGTGGTGGGATTTGTTGCTGATAATCAAATTAATTTGCTAATGTTAACATACCAATATATTCATAACAATGCAAGGAGCAAAATATGCAGGCTGGTTAATAGTCCTTATTTTAGTGGCTGTCCCTGCGGCCATCATTGGTATTTGTCACCTTCTCATCCCATTCCTCATACTGAGAGGCGCCAATATAATCAGGAGGGTCAGAAAAGGCAGATGGAACAAACAACTTTTATGGGAGACAGCTGCGGCCAGGGAGGTTACGGAAGATGGCTGCAGCCAGGGAGGGAACTGAAGGACAAACGGCCTGATAAGAAACCAGACAGGCATTAACTCACTTAGAAAGCCAGATCATTAGTGAAAAATTCCAAACTACATTCCCTCCCCGCCGAAAGCAGATAGGTATGTTGACTCACAAGGCGCCAGATCTCCAGTAGAATGACCTCAGGTTACTTCCCCCGTTTGCTAAAAAGTATATAATGTGTGCTTAAACTCTTGGCCGGGGCTCGCAGCCGCTGCTCTGTGCTCAGAGTAAGCTGTGAGCCCCAGCATGCTGGAAACAATAAACCCTTTGCTTTTTGCATGAGAAGCGTCTCTTGGTTCTTTGTGACAGCGGCTTGCGTCCAGGGCGTTACATTTGGAGGTTCCACCGAGATTAACTGCAGCCGCCTTCGGGTATCAACGTTCCAACAGACGCTTCTTGGGGTAAGTGACGGCGCCTTTTTGGATAAGAATAGCGATCGCTTAGATATTGAGAGCTCGAATTTTGTCAGAAGCCGGCAAATCTGTTTGGTTAGTGCTAGCAAATCTGTTCGGTCAGAGCTCTGTTCGGTTTGGTGGCTGTCGGGGAGGGGCGTGAGCCTCCCCCGACTGCGGCTGACAGATGTGTCGGGAGGTCGCAGGCCACATCCCCGGGGGACGCCCTGGTGGAGTCTGGAGAGGACCAGGGGCGCCTGGATTCCTCTCGTTTGTTCTGAAACTCTGTTGCCAGCTGGGTCAATTGGCTTTGAAAAACCTTCTTTTTGGATCCTTCGATTTTTGTCTCAACGCGTTGTGTCTGTCCTTGTCTTTTGTTCTTTGTTTCTTGTCGTTGGTGTGTGTGTGTTTTCGATCATGGGCCAGTCTACCTCTACTCCTTTGTCCCTGACCCTGGACCATTGGTCGGAGGTCAAGGGACGAGCTCTAAACCTTTCTCTTATCATCAAAAAGGGTAAATGACAGACTTTTTGTTCATCCGAGTGGCCCGCCTTTAATGTCGGATGGCCCCCAGAGGGGTCTTTCCATCTGCCTCTCATCAGGGAAGTGAGGAATCTGGTTTTTCAGCCTGGCCGACACGGACACCCGGACCAGGAGTCTTACATTTTAGTCTGGCAAGACTTATGTGAGAACCCCCGGCGTGGGTCAAGCCCTTCTTACCCCCTAGTTCTCTCCCTAGGTCCTCGGTCTCTGCTTCTGAGCCGGCAATCCTCCCTGTGAAGCCGGCTCTCCCCTCTCCTCCACCCTCTGCTCCTCCTGGACGGACGTTATGGAATGGACTCGGACTGCTCCTTTGGGTATTGTGATTGATCAGTTCAAGGAGATTGCGGGAGGCTTTAGAGCTCCCTCAGAAATTGGGAAGTTGTTAGAAATTGAATGGATTGTTTAAACTCTGAATGAATGTCTGGTGAAAGTATGTGAGTGTAAAGGCGGGGGGGAGGGGGGAGCAAGCATGCAGGAGCGCGGTGCGCGGTGACCGCAGCCCTCGCCCCGGAGCCCGGCCGCGCCGCGGGCCCAGGCAGCTCGGCTGCAGCAGCGGCCCTGGGAGCTCGGCCTCCGGCCCGGTCGGCGGCGGGCGCTGGGCCGGAGCTGGAGCCCGAGCGGCGCAGCCTGGAAGAGGCCGGAGGCCGGGAGGGGCGGCGGCAGCCCGGGCGGCCCGAGCCCTGCAGCTTGGGCCTGCGCCCGGCGCCATGGGCGGCAGTGCGCCTTCGGGCGGCGGCCCTGGGGGCTCAGGCCAGGCGCGGACTCGTTCGCGGAGCCTGGCGGCGGTGGCGGCGGCGGCGGCCGGCGTTGGCCGGCGTTGGCCCCGGGCTTGTGGCGAGTGAGTGGAGCCAGGTGGAGCGCGGGGGGGCGGGGCCGGCGCGTCGCTCAGGGAGGCGGGAGCAGCGAGGCCCCCCGTTGGCGTCGGGTCCGGGGGAAGGTCCCCCGTGGAGCCTGAGGGCCGGACACCCGGGAGGCCGGGGGCGGCTGCGGCTCTGGATGCAAGCCGGCCTCTTCCCATGGAGATCGCCCCAGCTAGGAATATAAAAGTTTTAAAATGCATCCGGGATTTCTGTGCACGTGTAAAGGGAAAGGGCCAGTTTAAAAACGAGTGCGCATAGTTTTGAGCTGACCTTTTGCTGTGTACAGAATAAAAACCCGAGACTGTTTTGGCCTTAAAAAGTGGCGGAGAAAATTTCTCGCCCTAAGACAAGTACCACCAGGAAGTTGATAGTCAAATTTACATGTGAATAGCTATGGGAGTTGCTTTTGATTTCCCCAGCAGAAAAATTGTGACCATTTTAAAATTTAGCAGCTATGCCAGGCTTATTGGCTGGAAATTTAAAACCTTTAAGTTCAAATCATCTATGAAGCAGGAATTATACTTGCCTCTCGAATTTATTTTTAAGCTAATCTCTTTAAAAGGGACTGGTACAATTATTTCAGGTAGAAACTGGTTTCTGTAAATTAATCTGTCCTTATTGCTTAAATATGTATCCTTGTTGTTAAATTTGAATGTATTATTAATCTAAGGAATGTTAATTATTTACATGTCACCTATAAATTAAGGCTAAAAGTTCTAACTAACTAAAAAGCATGGCTTTGGTGTAATGGAAGAAAAGAAATGTTAAATGAATGTTAAAAAGCTAAAACTGGTCACTGGTGATGAATTGTAAAAAAGGCTGGAACTTCTCCTTCCTTGGTACCCCTAAAACATCAGAGGGTACTTCTGGCCTTGATTTTCTTGGTTTTGGATTTGTTTGTTTGTTTGTGATAAAAACCGTTTCTATCTAAATAAGACATAGGTCAAGAATCCTGTCCTGGGATGTGGGAAAGGGAAAAGCCCCACATCTGTTCCTGTCAGGTCCCCTTCAGGGGTCTTGGGGGCGGTGTTCCTGTTATCTGCTCAAGAGCCCAAGACTGTAAAGATACTTGTTCACTGAAAAGGTGTAAGTATGTTTGTAAACACCTCTGTCTGTTTGTTTACTGGGAACTTTGATTTTCTATGTAATATTCTGTGCTGGGTTGGGATTTTGGAATTCTAGTCTGATTGGGACATTTAAGGATGGGGCTCACAGTTCCTCAAGGCAAAGACTTAATGGGCCTTTCCCCCTGCCTGTGAAGGAAGACAATGGGCCTTGAAATCTGTAAAGATAGGCGAGAATGAAGCTGGTCAGGCCTCACCCCCTATCATTCCTGACTTTCTTGCTGCAAGAATTGTCTCTTTTCTTGAGAGGGCTCCAGAGGGTGCACGAGGACATTTGGCTGCGCCTTGGCGCCACCCAGGCAAAAGGCACCTCCTGGAACCTCGATGGAAAGGTCCCTACACCCAACTCCGTGGTGCTGACGACCCCCACCGCTCTCAAGATAGACGGCATCGTGACCTGGGTCCATCACACCCACGTCCGGTCAGCGGACCCATCCATGATCCAGAAAGACTTCGTCAAGCTACGGCGTGCTCGACCTGCCTGATGCTGGTAACATTGAATAGACTTAGATAATGCCTGCACCTTCATGGACATGACTCCAAAGAGACAAGGACAATTTATAGGATCACATGTTTAGTAGCAGAAGATGTGGCTGCCTAAAGCGGCCATGATGCCTATATTATGTTTCATTGTATTGATGTATTATATTGACCTTTAATTCTCTTGCAGGTTTGAATATATGTTGGCTGTCCTGGAAGGGTACTATGTGGGGTGAACCCCAAAAAGTAAAGGGTGCCTAGCTGCCAAGAGGGCAGGTGCCCACCTGGGCAGGGAACAGTGCCCATCAGGTTTTGGTCCCTGTTGAGAGACAGCTAACAGTTGGCAGCCTGTGTACTGCTTGCAGGCCTTTGTGACCATGCCCATGTCAGGGGTAGTCTAAAAAAAAAAAAAAAATGCCTGTTTAGATTGGAAAATCTAAGGCATGGTTATACATAGAAAGAAAGTTTAATGCCAACAATTAAAAGGAATTGGCAAAGAAAGTCAGAAAATCTTAGAGTAGAGCAGTGTGTCTTTCTTCTTATGTAATTCCTCCGAAATTTGGCAATGCTAACATGGCAATACGTTTCTTTGCATAGATTCAATAAGACCGGTTCCTAATAGTGGTTTTATTAACGGAAAACTTTGACTGGAGTATCATGTTTTAAAGAGACCTATCTGGACTCTGAAGACTTGAAGCCAATAAAAGTGCCACAGGAAAAGCCTGGTATTCTGCTTGGAAGCCCTGAAGATGGCTGGCGCTGGAGTGTCAGGCCGATGCCCTACCATCACTGGCGGTTGGTAAGAGTAAAAGGGGAGCAGTAGGGATGCCTCTACGTTCCTGCGGAACCCCCATATGCTCTGGGCCGCAACAAGTAGGAGGGCTACTGAGATGGGCTTAAAGCCTGGAGCGTGGGCTCAGGTGGAATTGCTACAGGTGAAAAATTCACCTAACTCAGCAGATACTGCAGGCGGGCCTGATGGCAGCTGGATGGCGTGGCTTCCTGGCCCTACGGGGCACATTAAGATTCAACCATGAGATTCCAGCAAAGGTAGTCAGTTACCACTCTTATTGTGTTTATGCAAACATCAGGACAGTAGATAAATTAATCTTAATTTGGCTTTTTGATAGTCATGGAAAAATTTTAAGAAGAAAAATCCTATTTCAATAGAAGTTGCTAAAGCTAAAATAATTTCTTTCCCCTCCACCAGACCATTTGTTAAAATATGCCCAGTACGAGCCTCTAGCAACGGTGGAATCAGTCCGTCTCCCTCACATCACTCTCATAAGTGGTCTTACAGAATAGACGAGGTCTAGATCTCCTGTTCATGCAGGACGGCGGGCTCTGTGCAGCCCTCAGGGAAGAGTGCTGTTTTTATGCCGATCATACAGGGGTAGTAGAGGAGTCCATGACCAAACTTCGGCAGCGGCTGGCCGAACGACAAAAGGAGAGGGAGGCGCAAAAGAGTTGGTTTGAATCTTGGTTCACACAGTCGCCTTGGTTAACGACCCTATTATCAGCAGTTGCTGGACCGCTTATAATCCTGTTGTTAATTCTCTCCATAGGACCCTGTATTATAAATAAAATTATGGACTTCATACAACAGAGGGTAGGGAACATTAAGCTCCTTATTATCAGACAACAATACTCAGCCTTAGCTGAGCCTGAAGGTCTCTAAGATTAGAAACCGTCCACAGAAAAAGGGGGGAATGAGAGGCGCCAATATAATCAGGAGGGTCAGAAAAGGCAGATGGAACAAACAACTTTTATGGGAGACAGCTGCAGCCAGGGAGGTTACGGGAGATGGCTGCAGCCAGGGAGGGAACTGAAGGACAAACGGCCTGATAAGAAACCAGACAGGCATTAACTCACTTAGAAAGCCAGATCATTAGTGAAAAATTCCAAACTACATTCCCTCCCCGCCGAAAGCAGATAGGTATGTTGACTCACAAGGCGCCAGATCTCCAGTAGAATGACCTCAGGTTACTTCCCCCGTTTGCTAAAAAGTATATAATGTGTGCTTAAACTCTTGGCCGGGGCTCGCAGCCGCTGCTCTGTGCTCAGAGTAAGCTGTGAGCCCCAGCATGCTGGAAACAATAAACCCTTTGCTTTTTGCATGAGAAGCGTCTCTTGGTTCTTTGTGACAGCGGCTTGCGTCCAGGGCGTTACAATACTCTGCTCGCTTTGTCTCTGCCAGCTACTCAGCTGGTCAAGAATCTACCCAGTGGGATGACCCAAGCCTTCTCCCTGAAGCGTCTGACCCCTGCCTGCCTGCCTGGTCCCTGCAGTGTGGCAGGACCATCGGGTTCAATGCCCCCAGCCGCAGCAGCAGTCCTCTTTGCTGTTGCTTCAGTGGCATAAGAACTGCCCCCTCGGCGGAACCTCTGCTGATCCCATGCTGAAAGCATTCCTCCCTTGGAATCTAAAATGTCTAGACCAGCAGCATTTGAACAAGAAACAAACATTCTGCAGGTGGGTTATTGGGGGTAATTGTGTGAATCTACTCATGTCTGCCTCCTTAGACCCGTTTCTCTCCTGTGGGTGCAAAGGGCCCCTAAAACATCTTGGACAGCAAGTTTGCACTGTTCTTCCAGGATACGGAAGGAAGTGCCCACTTACCTAGGTCCCTCTTCCTGGCTGCCCCAAAAGCAGCCAGTTCTCAGGTGTTCGTTACCGGCTTAGACCAACTTAAGAGACAAAGGGCTGGCCCAGCTTCTTCCTCAAACACTCAAACCAGGAAAACACACACATCTGCCATGTCTCTGGTGTAAATAAACCCCGAAAGCTACATTTTTTTTCTTTCTCTTTTGAAGACTCCCCAGTTTCCCCGCCCCCACTCTCCGTTGGCAGGCCAATTTTAATGTGTTAAACTTAAGAGGAGATGTCATCAAAAGGAGAAAAACAGGTGGGGAAGAAAGAGATGAAAACACTCTGACAATTCACTCTTTTGCAGCTGTGAGAGCTGCAGATTTGAATTGTGTTACCTCCCTCCCCAAGTTAATTAATTCTCTTTTTTATAAAAACAGCAACAAAGAAACCCCACATCTCTTTCCTTCAATCAGTGTCAACAGCCAATTACAATCTTTCATCACCCAAAGTGTAATAACACATGTTATCACGGGAGAAAACAGTTGGACTGACAAGATGAGCAATTCGCTCCTTTCTTAATCTTGTAATCACATGGTTTGCAGCAGTTTACAATAACAGGCACCCAAGCTTGGCAGTAAATTACCCGTAAAGACTGTATGCAAATTCCCCATCATGGCACATTTGCCTTTGGCACAGAAGCGCGTGTCTTCCTGCGGGAGACACGGGAAGAATTAAGAGCAACTCCTGAGAGAGCCTTCTCCTCCTCCGTTAACCACTGCAGAAGGCTGTTAATTAGGTAAAGAGCATACTTGGTAGACTACATCACCATGACTGGCATTTAGGGGCAGCAGAAAACCCAGGCAGGTGACATGACAGAAGGTATTTCGCCGATGCTGCCACATGCTGGAAGACAAAAGGCCTCCTGCCTTATGGGCATCAAATATGTGCTGATATGATTTGGGTTTTTTCCCTAATGTCTTTGCGAAGCTCAGCTTTGTTTTCCGTGCTCAAAATCACATTCCCCCCACACTGGAGAGTGTGAGTGTAGTGGGTATCAATCTTAGATCACAAACTGAATTATGAAGGGATTCCACATATAATTGACAGGAAAAAAAAAAATTGACAATAGAGCTACCATATGACCCTCTTCTGGGTATCTACCCCAAAATGTTGAAAACACTTATTCATAAAAAATATATGTACCCCTATGTTCATTGTAGCATTATTCCCAATAGCCAAGACATACAAATAACCTTTGACAGATGACTGGATAAAGAAGTGCACATATATACGATGGACTACTCCTCAGCCATAAAAATATTGCCATTTGCAACGATCTGGATGGATCTTGAGAGTTTTGTGCTAGGTGAAATAAGTCAGAGGGTAAAGGACAAGAACTCATGTGGGATATAAAACAAAAAGCAACAAATGAGCAAACAAAACAAACAAACACATAAAAATAAACTTGTAGATACAGACAACAAAATGCTGAATCTTCCTTAATTTGCCCAAATGTAACCACTGTAGATGATTTGTGGAAGACACGACGGAGCCCAGCAATGCTTAGTGCCTTATGCTTGACAATCTCCCATCAAGAGTGAATAAATATATCTATTTCAAATCAAACAAAGACACAGACACTCTGCTGTGGACACGGCGTGTTGCGTTCATTTCACACATCTAAGGCAAAGGTCCAACAGATACACTTCACTGTGAATGTCAACAAAGGTGCTGGTGAAAAGTGTATTAAATGTCTCTGTCATTTCCAGTACCCAGAATGCTGTTGGTGGATGTGGCTGGGGTGGCATGCCAACCACTAGCTTTGCAAGCAGGAATATATGATAATGAAATTTCAGAACACATGATCAATGATAAGTTATTGAGAACAGGCTATGAAGGATTAGAATTCTTACTATTTTTATGTGCATTATTTCAATTAATTGTTGGGTACCACAATTCACAAGCACTGTGCTGAACTATAGAAATATCAAGCTGAAAAAATGTCATACTAATTTCAAGGTGCTTGTGGGGTAATGTGGTAATCAGACTCATTGGTGATTCCAATCACCCAAGGAAACTACTGAAAAATACTGGTATGTTTCTTTCTAGTTTCCTCTATGCCTACCAACCATGTACCAAAATTAGGATCGTGCTGTTTTATTTAGTTAACAATGTCTTGTATGCATTTCTTATAATCTTCGAAAATGTGAGTTTTAATGACTTCATGGCATTCTGTTATGTGAATGTTCCACAATTGTTACCAAAAACTCATTACTGTTGAATGCTTAACCTTTGAAGTTTCCAAACTTACTTTAGCATAGTGATTGCATGAACATCCTTGTCTATAACTCTGTCTACACTAATCAGATTTCTTTCTTAGAATACATCCTGAGAAGTAGATTTACTGGTCCAGAGGCTATGAGCAGTTTTAGACTCTTACAGACACGTGACCAATCGCTGTGGATCTATCCTTCACATGATTCATTAGGCAAGTGTTTTTTCATTCATTAGCAAGTCACTATGTGCCAGTTGTGGTGCTCCAGCACGAGGGAGACACTGGTGAGCAAACCCAGCAGGGCCTCTCTCTGTACAGAGCTTGTAATCGACTAGAAGATCATCTAGATCTAACCTGAGAACAAGAATCTTTGTAGATTTAATGTTAAATTTTATGCAGAATTAAGAGACGTGGCCAAGGAAGAAACAGAAATAAAACTAAAATTTTGACTCTCAGAATACCATTGATGCAAATAATTCCAACAAATGGTATTAAAATTTGCCAAGCATTACAGCTCCTCTCAAATGACCCATAAATGATGTGTGCAGTTAGTTAAGGTTATGGGGGGACATTAGAAATTGCCATGGTTTAGAATGACATGGATGGGTTCCTCTCCTGTTCCAAACACATAGACATTCGGCGGGAAAGGGTAACAAGGAAGGGAGGGGAGAAGGGAAGCAGAAAGGAGGAAAATTAAGCTATAAACTAGGAGAACATATTTGTAATATACATAGAACTGATAAAGGATTAACATTCAGCTTTATAAAGAATCCCTAAAATAAAAAAGGAAAAGAACAACAGGCAAAAAAAAAAAAAAAAAAAAAAAAAAAAGATACAGTATTTCACAGAATAAAAACACCCAACGGCCACTAGACATGAAAGGATGCTCACTTTCATTAATAATTAGGGAAGTGCATCTAAAAACCTGAGTGATGTATCCTGTTACATTCATCAGATAGGCTGCTATGAAGTCAGGAAATAGCAAGTATGGACAGGGAATATATCAAAGGGGCTTTTTATACAGTGCTCTGGAGTGCAAATCGATACAGCCAATTGGAAAATAATTAGACGTTACCTTTTAAAGCCACAAATGTGTTTCTCCTGCAACAGAAATGCCACTCCTGGCTGTACCCATAGAGCAGCGCTTGTACACGGGCACCAGCAGACACACCAAGACTGTTCACAAGTGCTGCTCTCGCTCTGCAAAAGGGAAAAGACCAAAATCGACATTGACAAAGGAGAATGGAAAGTGGGAAAGGAAGGCATGAACTATAGCTTCACCTGCCACCAAAGAGGAATCTCAAAAACATAATATGAGAGAACTAAATAAATAGACAAATAAATAATAAAACAAGCAGGATTTTCTCCAAAACAAAACAAAAAAACATACTGTTGAATGTACAAAGTACATCAGAAGACAACGGACAACGATAGCATTTTCACAAAGCTCAACATCAAACAATGCATACTATTAAAACACACACACACACACACACACACACACACACACACACAGTAACAGCAAACTGGAAATGCAGAACTGTGGTCACCTCTGCCCTCCCAGGGCTTCCCTTTCATAAGGGGAAACACACAACAAAGAAGATAAATAATTAAAATAATGTTAGATGGCAAAACATGCTCTAGAGAGGAATAAAGCCGGGCGGGGCTGAGTCCTGGGTGGAGTGGGTGGGGCTCTGGACAGAGATTGACACAGGATGACCGGGGAAGGCGTGAGACAGTGATGTGCTAGCGGGACCTGGGAAGGTGAGGAAGCGGGCCATGCAGTTACCTCAGGACGGAGCGCCTGGGACCGAGTCAGGGCAAGTGCACACACTCTCCTCGTTGCTTCATTTCCTGTGTGAAGGTCACCTCAACGCTGGTGCGCTGGTGCGTTGGAACCAACCAGCATCTTGAACTTCAAGTTACCGCGCCTTTCTTGTCTTTCTTTTTCCTTTTTTCATCTGGCTTTCTGAATCACATATTAATTGGGTTTTTAAGGACCTGAGCCAAGAACAAGCAAGTGGAGTTATTATTCAGGTAAACGTAGTGATCCAAGCAAAATCTCCACTTGTCAGAATTCTGAGCTAGAGCAGGGATTTTGCTACAATTTTCAAGTACCACAATTTCAGGGGGAAAACAGATTGTACCTCAGTTCCTAGGCCCAATGATCCAGTAAATATACAATTTACTCCACAGTGGCAATGGAGAATATTTTTGACTTTGTAATTGGTGGGAAGTACCATTTCTTACAGGAGTTAGAGAATGAGAGGCGTGCATTAGGATAATACATTTTCAAGAGAACCTCATAAACGAGGGTGAAAATCAGACTGGGAGCTTTAGTGTCTGGGGTTCTAATTTAACAAGCTGTGGAATTCACCTCATCAAATTGTAAATTCCTCTCTCGCGCCATCAACTGCCTGGATTAATAAAAACCTGGAGCTTTTCACAAGTTAAATATGAAACTGCAGACCTTTCTCTTTAAATGCAAGCAAGACATGACCTTAGCTGGGCCTCTTTGATTTGATGGAGGCATTCTGATGAGTGGATCAAATTGCTCTCATTTTTCATAGCGCCTGTTCTACAAACTTTCTGCATCTGCTTTTTTAAAACAGCAATATCGTTGATTCTGTCTGGTGCTGGGCAGACTGTTACACCAAGGAGCTGTTCTTCCTATGTTGATCTCATCGTCTTTGTAAACGACACCCTTTGCTATCCTAGATTTTGGGATTGGGGTGTTTTCATTAACCAGGTACTTTTAAGGAAGAGTTTTTTCACATGACCACTTTTCAAAAAAGTATGAAAACAATAACATACAATGTTTAGGCGTTTGGCGATCTGAGCGGCATATATTCAACTACGCAGCGTCTCACCAACACGGTTTAAGGGGTTTGCTGTGGTTGGGGAGAAGAGGGGGCATAATTCTCTGGGTGCCCTCACACCTCTTCTCCCCACAGGGACTCTGCTTGGGCCCTGCACTGTGAGCAAGCCACGGTGCACAGAATTCTATTCCCTAGCTTCCAACCACGGCCTGGTTTTCATTGTTTCACCATTTCTCTTTTCGTTTTTGGTTTTTCTAAGGAGATAAATATGTATATATAAATATATTAAAAAGAGAAACATATATGTGTGTGTGTGTTATGTGCAGAGGTATATATTGTTTTAGCGAGTTTTTCTCACTCTATTTTTATTGTTTTGTTTTCTAAGTATAGTCTTGTCTTATTTTAAAATTTATTTAATCTTCAGGCCCTCTGTTTCATCTTTTAAGATTTATTATTGCATTTCTTAGAGTAACACTTTTAAATACTTTTTTTGAAATTTCAGTTCTTTTAGTGCCAAATGCTTTTCACGTAAGTTTTATATGGAAACTTCTTACACTATGGTCTCTCTTCCTTTCTAATTTGAGTTTTTATTTTATTTATTATCAAGGTTGATTTCTTGGTCCTGAAATTCTTATTCTTCAGCTTGTATGTTATTAATGTTTAAATCCTTCTATATTTAAGTTATCCCTTTTCTTACATTGTATGAGCACCAATGAGAAGACAGACTTCACGTGGCCCACACACAGAGTGGTCATATAAACAGTCACCTGCACTAGGACGCTCTGGAGGGGCGACAGTAGCTTCGCTGGGACGACGGGCATAAGCGGGGACGGCCCCAGGCAAGCTGTGTGCATGACTGCTTGACCCACCAGGGAAGTCTACGTCTTCCCCCTCCCAGGCACCAGGAAGCGCAGTGGCATTTCCGGTGTCCCTAACAGACCCTTCATATCTTTCAAAGCCTGCCTTGCCCAAAATACCTACACAAACAGCCACGTTAGCTGAGCATTTATCATTTGACGAACACTTTATGTGGACGACTCTGGGGGGACTAGGCTGTGAGCCTCCCTGTAGGTAGATGTCGCCTCTTCCCAAGCTGGGCTGGTGCAGCTGCCCACAGCCCCCTGGCCTGGGCTTCTGATGCTCCAACGGGGTGGTTCCTATGTCCCGCCTGCGGGTTCGGGGCGGCCTGGACAACAGCGGGGAGACTGCCACACAGAAGGGAAAGGTCAGAGGGAGGGGCTGCTAGCATTGATCTCTCAATAGTCCCGGCCGGACTTGGCGAGGAAAACACAGAAGCCCAGGGCGGGGCCCTGCAGGGGACCCTGGCAGGCTGTGCGCTTGTTCTCTCCCTGCCTCTCGCTGCACAGTACGTTGTTTTTGAAAAAAATATATTTTTATTGATTTTTTTATAGAGAGAAAGGGAGAGGGATAGAGAGACAGAAACATTGATGAGAGAGAAACATCGATCAGCTGCCTCCTGCACACCCTCTACTGGGGATGTGCCCGCAACCAAGGTACATGCCCTTGACTGGAATCGAACCTGGGATCCTTCGGTCTGCAGGCCGACACTCTATCCACTGAGCCAAACCGGTCAGGGCTGCACATTATGTTTATTTGTGGTTTAATAACTGCCACGCGTCCCAAACAGAAACCACTCCCACACGCCATGATATTTTGAATTTACTTGCGGCTACAGATGCTTAGGGCATACGGAGGGTCAACTCTTTTATCTTGGTAACAAAGGCATTTCCTGGTACATGCAGCTCTTTCCCTCATTATGAGGGACTTAGAGAAGAAGGCATGCTTTTAAAATGGAAGGTCCATATGTCTGCTGAACACCTTCTTCGCCAGAACCCAGCCAGCCAGCCGTGGCCTCCTGGATTGCCAGAACTTCTGAGGGACTATTCCAACCTCTCCACACAGACCTCGGCTGCCCCTGAGGAAAGCCGGTCTCTTAGAATAATGATCACGACCGAGCTGTATTGAACCTCAAATGTTATAAATGGAAATATACACCATCATTCAATATCCTACCCAGAAAGAAAAACAACGCTGCCAAAGTGACTGTGGCACGCCATCCATTTCTCAGTGTGCCCGCTTTTAAACATATGAAAATGTGACTCTCAGAACTGACAGAGTGCTTTCTTTTCCTTTAATTTTCCACTGCTTGACTATTAATTTTCTCCCAAGACCCACCACAGCGGGTCTGGAGACCTGCCTGCTGCTGCTCAGCCTGATTCATTACGTACCCTCCCTCCCTCCCTCCCTCCCTCCCACTCCCACGCCTGTGAAATGACATCTCCATCAGTCCCTCCATGAGTGAACCTAGCAGTTGAAATAACGAAGAGGCGAGGAGAGGGAATTGCCTAAGGTCAGACTCCCAGCAGATGCCTGAATCAGAATTTGAACTCAGATATTCGGACAGCAGCCTCACACCGTGAATCATCATGTCACAGTGCCTCCCTACCTTTACTTAGACAGGGCCTCTCAAGAATTTCCTTTTCTGAAGGACATTTCAAAAAATCAGCCGTGTCAAACTCAACTGCGGTTGCTGTCTGTAAGGTATTGAGAATGTGGGCCAGACATGCCTACAGCGCCCTCCTTGGGACAACTGGACAAGAACATCTCGGGGTCCTGGCCAGGTAGTTCCGTTTGCTGTCCAGACACAGCAAGATTGGGGGTTCAATCCCCAGTCGCAGCTCATAAAAGCAACCAATGAATGAATAAGTGAAACCACAAATCGATGTTTCTCTCTCTCTCACTCTTTCTCAAATCAAATTTTTAAAAAATGTCCCCCAAAGTCTCATTAATCAAGACAAGCTGTACTGTTCCGGGCCAACCATTTGCCTTTACCTTAAGGTCGCCATGAATCTGGACACTGTGGAACTGACCATGTTTGCATTTTCACTGTGACTCCCAGGAAGCCTAATTTTGTGACCCACCTCTAACAACGAAAGCTTTCACTTTATATATTAAACATGACCTTTGTTTCTTTGCTCCAATATCCTTACTTTTTCATGTTTTAGCTGATTGAATTGAATACACCACTGTAAGTGTCCTTGAACCTTTTTGGAATGGAGTGGTATAACCTACATATACATAGATGCAGACATACATCTTTATGAACTTTTGAAAATTTAGTGCTTTCTAGAAATTGAAATGCAGCATGTTAGCATCTACCTATCCTAGCTCCCCATTCAAACATTTACGAAAGGCAAAAAATAAAATAAAATAAAAATCCAAAGAAATTATAAAATTCAAATAAAACAACAATAACAAAATAACTGGCACTAGGAATGAAATCTAAAGTTAAGTCCAATGCCAAGTCTTGGTATAGCCCCTGAATACAGCATCCAGGGAGAGTAGACAGAAAATATACCCTGGAATAGCAGAATATATGTTTTCAACAAATGTTAAAAAATTCAGTCACCTCTCACCTCATCTGTCTACTAGAATACAGAAATCAAACAGATTCCTACATTACTGTAGAACTATTTTCTGAAATGCTCCCCTCCCCTCACTTTCCCTTTGGGTTTTTAGATTAAGAATTTGACAATGAGAAAGCAATCATGTGAAAGAATTGGTAGTAAACACTGAAACTACTGAAAAACCCAGAGAGAAATAAAACAACATAACTACTGAGTATGAAGCCAAAAGAGGGGTAGGGGGAGTTCCATAAACTGAGCCTATAATTCATAATTAAATTTATAATTGTTAAAATTGGAAAGGCAGGGAGAAATAAAAGCATTTTAAATTCCATGATATACATCAGAGTAGGGAAAAATATATCTTCCAAATCACTGTAAATGAAAAGAGCAAATATATACAAAAGACATAAACCAGTCATTGAAACAGCTGTTTTTTACAGTCTCTAAATCACCACAAAATATAAACAAAATGACAGAAATAGGACTGAACTCATCAGTATTAAAACAAAATAAAGATCGTTTTGCTCTACCACTGAAGTTAGACTGAGTTAGAGAAGAAACCCAACTACATCTCTTACAACAGTGAGACCAAAATCAAATTACATAGAAAGAATGAGATCAGAAGGATAGAACCAAATATGTCAGGCAAACAAAAATAAGCAGAGGTGGCACTGATCTTATCAAAGGAAAAGTTCACGGCCCTTTTATATTGAAGCAAAGTGAAATCCATATCTATGTTATAATAGTCCTGGGCATTTATGAGCTGATTAACATAACATAAAAATTTATAAAGCAGCCGTAACCGGTTTTGCTCAGTGGATAGAGCGTCGGCCTGCGGACTGAAGGGTCCCAGGTTCGATTCCGGTCAAGGGCAGGTACCTTGGTTGTGGGCACGTCCCCAGTAGGGGTTGTGCAGGAGGCAGCTGATCAATGTTTTTCTCTCATCGATGTTTCTAACTCTCTCTCCCTCTCCCTTCTTCTCTGTAAAAAAATCAATAAAAATATATTTTAAAAAAACTTCTCCTATATACTCCTTTAAAAAATTATAAAGCAAAAAACTATTCGATATGTAAGAAGACAGACACAGAAACACAACTATAGTGAGGTACTAAAATACTAATATCATCTATGACAGAGCAAGCTGATAAAAATAAGAGAATATCTCCAGGCAGTTTAAACAACCAGGCAGTTTAAACAGGCAGTTTTAGCATCCAGCCAGCATGGCTCAGTGGTTGAGCATCTACCTATGAACCAGGAGGTCACAGTTTGATTCCTGGTCAGGGCACATGCTCAGGTTTCGGGTTCAATTCTCAGTGGGCCTGCAGGAGGCAGCCAATCAATGATTCGCTCTCATCATTGATGTTCTCTCTTCTCTCCCTCTCTGAAATTAATAAAAAATATTTTAAAAAATACAATTAGTAAAACCGAGTTAGTAGATGTAGCAACATTTTATACCATAGACTTTCAATTCCACTGGTTTAAAAATGAGCACATCCCAAGGCATAAAGAACATTAATAAAGTTTATACAATATAATGAGATAAACCACATTTTTAATAGGGGGAAGGGGATGCAACAAGAATAGGACCACACATGATCTCACTCATTCATGGATAATAGAGACCATTATAAACTTTTGAAAAATAATAGTTACAGAGGCAGAGCTGCCTCACACAGATTGTCAAACTGCAGCGGGAAGGCCGGGGAGGGTTGGGGGGCAGGTGGGAGGGGGGGTAAGAGATCAACCGAAGGACTTGTATGCATGCATATAAGCATAACCAATGGACATAAGACACTGCGGGGTAGGGGAGGACAGGGAACTGTCAAGGGCAGGGGGAAAAAAAGGACACATATGTAATACCCTTTGTAATACTTTAAGCAATAAAAAAAAAGAAAGAAAGAATAGGACCACAGATGTTTAAGGATTATTCACCTTACCAACTGTAGATAAGAGTTTTCCCACAGACCCCGGGAAACGAGGATGTGTTGCAAGGAGAAACACAGGATGTAAAAAGATCAGAGATGCCTCCATTACTCAGGTGGGTCCATTACTCAGAAAGAAAATACATGTTGAGAACAGACAAAGGACAGGAGATACTTTGATTTGGTTGCTGTGCCTGGACCCGGGACCCTCCCAGGAGTTTGCCTCAGGAATGCTGGCCATGCTCGGTCCCAGGACTGGGGGGAGCCGTTCAAAAAGTCATAGCAAATGAACCACCTTGTTATTGGACTTCAAGATCCTGGAAGGAGACACACAGACACCCTGCAGCCCTCACCCTGCCTCCCTCCGCCCTCACAGGTAGCCTTTCTTCCTTATCCATATGCAATCAGACGGCTAGGAGGGGCGGTTAGAGCAGATGTACAGGATGAGCTGCTGCCCTCCCATCCTGCCGGCATTATTGGAATAAACACGCGGATATGGTTCAACCTTGTCTCTGCTTCATTTGGCTCAAGTAGTGACAGGTGGCCCCAAAACCGTGATGATAAACCCTTTTGCTTTTCACTGTCCCATATGGTAGCCACTAGCACATGCGGTTATTTACATCTAAATTAATAAAAGTAAAACTAAAATTTTAGTTCCTCAGTCACAGTAGCCACATGGGGCTATTTTGTGGCTTCCATATTGGACAATGTAGATATTTCTATGCTTTTATATTTTCACGGAAAACTCTACTGGACAGTGCTGCTTTTAGAAAATAAGAATTCATGATAACAAGTGGGGACCAAATAGTTAATATTCAATACACATAATTCTCAATAAAAATATAAAACACTAACATACCAGGATAAAAATGTAACAAAGACCTGAACCAATGATTCTTTTTTTTTTTTAATCCTCACCCAAAGATATTTTTCCATTGACTTTTAGAGAGAGTAGAAGAGAGAGGGAAAGACAGAGAGAGAGATTGATGTGAGAGAGACACATCGATTGGTTGCCTCCTGCACGAGCCCCAACCAGGGCCTGGGCCGAGGAGGAGCCTGCACCTAGGCACACACCCTTGACCGGAATCAAACCCCAGACCCTTGGGTCCACAGGTGTACACTTGATCCACTGAGCCAAAGCACCTAGGCAACCAACGGTTCTTAAGAAGAAAATACTAATTTTACAAAAGCATATGAAAAATATTAAACCTAAGCAACAAAATAACATTTTTAATCATCATGTCAATAATGATGAGATAATTGCTTTATGCTAATGAGCGTGGTGACATGATCACTTGTAAACCCCTGAAGGCAAATAATAAAAACTGGACAAAATCATTGCAGAAATCTCCCACTCAACCTTCTAGCTGTGGTTCTTGAACCTGGCTACCCGTTGGAATCACTCTGGGGACTTTTTGAAAAATGCAGTGCCTGAGCCCCACGCCCATAGGTCCATCTCTAATTGGCTTGGGATGGAGCCTGGGCTTTGGTGTTGTTCAAGCTTATGGAGAGTCTGATATGCAAACCCAGTTGACAGCCATTACTCTAGAGCAGGGGTCCTCACACTTTTTAAACAGGGGGCCAGTTCACTGTCCCTCAGACCGTTGCAGGGCTGGACTATAGTTTAAAAAAAAAACAACTATGAACAAATTCCTATGCACACTGCACATATCATATTTTGAAGTAAAAAACCCAAACGGGAACAAATACAATATTTGTATTTGCATGTGGCCCACGGGCCGTAGTTTGAGGACCCCTGCTCTAGAGAGATAACATCAGGGTCCAGGAACAGCAGAAATCCGACCTGATGTGGGACCTTCAGAGCAGGCACTTATGCCCACTGCTTGGCCTACCGTACACAGCTCGCCGGCAGCCTGCTCACCGAGGTCCCAGTATATCCATGTGGTGGGCACTCGTCCAGGAACGAATACTCTAGGTGTCAAGGCAGAGAGAGGCTCAGACAGATCCCTGGCCCCAGACACACGGAGCAGCTGGCTTATTATGCGCTTTCATGAAAAGAACCAAAGTTGCATCAAAGGAGGGGTGGCATACCTGTGGTGGTCTGAATGGCGGGGGTGTGGCCGAAGCCACAGGCAGGGATCCTGGAGAGCAGGCAAAGCCACGGCACTTCTCATTAATGCAGGAACCGGTTGGCTCCCCAGGTAAAAACCAAGGGAGGAGAAACAGAATGGAGTGAGATGGTCCTGAAATGACTAAGAATAAGATTAAGAGTGTGTGGCATGGGGTGTTCTTGCTCACTACACATGCATCTAGCTTAATTACCACAAGGATCCTAACAGGCACTCCAGTTATCATCCTAATTTTATAGATGATAATGCTTTGCTTTGGACAGAAAGTAATTACATTTCCAACACTTTTTGCTTCATATGCTTTGATGTTACACAAGTCGATTCATGAGGGTTTAAACTCAAAGATACAGACAACAGATTGGTAGTTACCAGAGGGGAGGGCAAAATGGGTAGAGGGGGTCCCATGTATGGTGATGAATGGAAACTAGACTTTGGTGGTGGGCCCGTCATAATGCACACAGATAACCCATTATAATTTGTTTTATCTGAAAATTATATGCTGTTAGTAACCAATGTTACTGCAATAAAAATAAAGTAAAAAATGTTTTAAAAAACAAATGCCAAATAAAAAATCATTAGGTTTTGTGACTACTATATCTTAGTAATGGGATGTGCCTGGTTTAATGTAAAAGGGTATTTTATGTATCATTTACTGATTTTTTTTGACTTGACCTCTTACTTTGACTAAAATATTGCTACTTGTTCATTTGTGTGATGCTGCCTTTGATGCTTCTGTAAGCATTTCTGTTTATGTACAGCTAACTTTTCTAAAGTCAGCAGGTAATCTGGGAGGGAGGCAGGGAGGGAAGGAAAGAGGAGAAAAGAAGGAAGAGAGAGCAGCTAGAGAGAAAGGAACAGAAACTCAATCACTGTAAGAGGTTTTTTAATATATCAGTATGAGTAAGTTGAAAAAAAAAGGAAAATAAATGATTTGATAAATACGATTGAATTCATACACATCTCAAATTTCTGTGCCTTACAAGGAAAACACCTTCTATTGTATACTCATTCAGAGTAAAACTTACCGTAAACCAGGGATTAAATGAAGCTTTTTTTTCCAAAGAAGTTTATCTACCAAAAATTTAGAGCAAATCTCACACTAAATAGTGAAGCTTTAGAAATATTCTTTAAAAGTCAGAAGTGGACAAGGATGCCCACTATCGTTGCTTCTATTCAACATTGTATTGGAGGTTCTTTCCAGAGCAGTTTTCAAAAAGAAAAAAAATGAAATAAAATTAAAAAGAAGAAATAGAATAATAATAGAAATGGAAAGAAAAACCATGTCATATTTTGTAATATTATCTGGATGGGAATCCTGAAACTAGCTACAAATATATTGTTAGAATTAATACACATGATATTTATAGAAACGAATCACATTCTATACACCAGTCACAGAAAATAAATTTCTTAAAAGAATTTTCTATTTACAATAACCAAATAAAAGGCAGATAGACATAAATCTGACTAAAGATAATTATACAACTGTATAAAGGAATTAAAGAAGAACTACACAAATGAAGCATGTTTATAGAAGAAAGGGAGATCCAATATAAAAAGGAAGACAAGCCTCCCCAAACTTATGAATTAAATGTAATTCTAGTAAACTCCAAGTAAGTCCTCTGTAAAGTTTGATAAACAAATTCTAAAATTACTTCAAAAGAAAATGTGGATAGCTGAACTAATTTTAAAGACTATCAAAGGACCCGACTTGTCTTACCATGTTTTAAGTCTTATCATCCATGGATTGCAAATAAAAGAGTAACATGGAGAGCCCAGATCACACCCATGCACTGATGGAAACAATACCGGAGAGGACTGGTCTCCCAGATTAGTGAGGAAAGGGATGCGACCACTGGACATACATCCGAGTCCTACCCCACACTGTGCACAGAGGTCCAACCCAGGTATTGCATAGGCCTGGATGGGAAGAGCAACATTTTTTTTTTAAAGAAGGCATTTAGAATACTATCTGGAAGACTAAGAATTCAGAAGACATAAAAAGTACAAACCATAAAAAAAAAAGATTGACACATTTGGCCACGTGAAAAAACATTTATTCATTGAAAGTGAACACTTTTAAAAGTGGAAAGACAAGAGGCAGCCTTGGAACAGACATCTGCAATACACACGGTGAACAAAGAATAACCAAAATATATAAATAAATACTGGAAACTGATAAATATCATTTAATTTAAAACTAGGTAAAAATAGGTAATTCACAGAAGAGAAGCCATAAGTTGCTAATCATCTTATAAAAAAATGTTCAAGGTTACTAGTAATCGGAGAAATTCAAATTAAATACAATAAGTTTACATGAACAGCCACTGGGCTAGCAATAAAATGACTGTCAATTCTGCTTTGTGGGTGAAAATGGAAACATACTCACATGTTGGTGAGGGCATATTAGAGTAACCAATGTAGCAATATCTGGTAAAGTTAAGATCTGTGTACCTATAACACAGCAATTCAACTTCTAGACACGAATATTTTAGCTGCATCCTTTGTAGTAGCAAAAAAAAAAGTGGAAACAACTTTAGCATTCATCAACAGGAGAGTGAATAAATTGTGGTATATTCTTACAATGGAATATTATATAGCAGGGAAAATTAAAAAAAACAATCTACATGGATTAATCCCACAAATATAATGTTGAGGGGAAAAAAGCTAATTGTTAAATATACTCAGTAGAGAAAGTCCCTGACTTAAATGATTCAACTTACAATTTTTCTAACTTTATGATGCTGCCACAGTGATGGCCATTCAGTACAAACTGGCTAGGCTTAGCTTTGATGTTCAGTAGGCTAGGGGTATTAAAAGCATTTTCATCTTAAAATGGAGTTAACAGGATGTAACCCCATTAAAAGCCAAGAAGCACCCATATAATATGAAGTTTAAAATCATGGTGAATAAACGTATATATGGTTTAGAGATAGAGACATGCACCAAAGTCTTTATCAAACTGAGGAAGGCATTCTCTATTCCTGAATTTTTATCATGAATGACTGTTAGACTTGTCAAATGTTTTTTCTGCATCAACTGATGTGACCATCGGTTTTTCTTGTTTAGCCTGTTATTACAGTGGATAACATTTGTTGATTGAAACATTTAAAAAATCTTGTCATCCCTAGGTTAAACCCCATCTGATCATGGTATATAATTCTTTTTATGGATTGCTGAATTTTATTTGCTTGTATTTTGTTAAGGATTTTTACAGCTATTAGTATATCCACGAGTGATATCCTGTAGTTTTCTTTCTTTAGACTGCTTGTCTAATTTTGGTATCAGGGTAATAGTGGCCTCATGAAATAAGTTGGGAAGTATTCCTTCTTTTGCTATTTTCTGGGAGAGACTGCATAGAATTGTTGTGAATTCTTCTGTAAACATTTGGTAGAATTCTCCAGTGAAAGTGTCTTGGCCTGGAGATTTTTTTTTCAGAATTATGAATTCTGTAATTCAATACACTTCTTCAATTTCTTTAATACACTTATAGAGTTACTAGAGGCCCGGTGCATGAAATTTGTGCACTCAGGGAGGCGGGGGGCATCCCTCAGCCCGGCCTTTGCCCTCTCGCAGACCGGGAGCCCTCGAGAGATAAGAGTGCCTAAGCCAGCAGTCGGACATCCTTAGCACTACTGCGAAGGCGGGAGAGGCTCCTGCCACTGCCGCTGCCCTTGCCAGCTGAGCCCAGCTTCTGGCTGAGCAGCGCTCTCCCTGTGGGAGCACACTGACCACCAGGGGGAAGGTCTTGCATTGTGTGTCTGCCCCCTGATGGTCAGTGTGCGTCACAGCGACTGGTCATTCTGCCATAGGTCAATTTGCATATTAGCCTTTTATTATATAGGATTCAAATTACCTATCCCATAATGGGTAAGTTGTGGTAGTGTGTGTTCTTGAGGAATTGGTCCATTTCATATAAGCTGTCAAATTTAGGTATATAGTATTGTTTGTAGTAGTCTCTTATCCTTTTGATGTCTACAGAGTCTGTAATTTCATCTCTTGCTTCATTTCTAATATTGGTAATTATGACTTTTTTTTCTGTCAGTTTCACCAGAGAGAAGTTATCAATTTTATTGATCTTTTCAAAGAATTGGTTTTTTGTTTTCTTGTTTTTTGTCTATTATTTTTCTGTTTTCTTGACTTTTAATCTTTATTATTTCCTTCTGCTTGTTTTGGGTTTATTTTATTCTTTTTCTAGGTGCTTGAGATAGGAGCTCATTGATTTGGGAATCCTCTCTTCTTGTGTATGGATTTAGTGCTATACATTTCCCTTTCAGCACTGCTTTAGCTGCATCTCACAAATTCTGATATGGTAAATGTTTTTAAGATTTTTGTATTGACTTTTAGAGAGAGAGGAAGGGAGAAAGAGAAACATGGATGTGAGAGTGGGACACTGATTGGCTGCCTCCTACACACACCCTACCAGGGATCAAGCCCAAAACCCGGGCATGTGCCCTGACCAAAATAGGACCTGCAACCTTTCAGTGCACAGGACAATGCCCAACCAACTGCGCCACACCAGCTGGGGCTGATGTGATGTATTTTAATCTTTTTCCAGTTTGTTATATTTCTTTAATTACCTTGAGAATTCCCCACAGACCCATGAATTTAAGAGAGTGCTGTTCGGTTGACAGCTGTTTAGAGATTTTCCTGTTATCTTTCTATTATTAACTTCTAGATTCCAGTGTAGTCAGAGAACAAACTTTGTATGATTTCAGTTCTTTTAAATGCACTAAGGTGTTCTTTTGATGGTCCAGGATATGGTCTGTTGCGATAAATGCTCCATGAGAACTTGAAATGAATGCTTATTGGGCTGTCACTGGAGGGAATGCTCTATAAATGTCAAATCCTATTGGTTGATGATGTCATGAATTCTACATCCAGGCTGATTTTGACACATAGGGTGGGAAAGGTAGAAATGATGCCTTATTAATGCTGGGTGAACATGGAAGTTTAGAGTCCCCACTAGGCCTCCACTGAGAACACCTTTGCTGGGAGGGGAAGGGGCACTCCTTTCTCCTCCGCACAGGGCACCCCCTGACACCGCAAACAGATGGTAGAAGTCCTGGGTCTCCTCAGACCTTCTCTGATGCCACTGATGGGAAGGGGAGGCGGTGCCTCATTACTACCAGATAGGGAATGGAAGTCCAGGCAAAGTGATCCAGTTATTGTCTACAAGCTTTCTCTCCTGCTAGGCTGCCGCCTTCCTTGTAGGCGGAGAGCGCAGGCTTTTTGTTCAAGTCTTGGTTGACGGTACTGCTGTTATATTGTAAATCAGAACACGCCTTAATCAATAAGCCAAATTTATTTGGAGTCCTTTTCATTTTCGCTAGCACTAGCAGGCCCAGAGGAACTCTTGCTTCTCAAATTCTGGGGCCCAATATGGTGGAAGTCTTCCTTATTTGTACATTTTTCAGTTCTTTGTTTTCCAAATTTGGAAGAGACTTGCGGACCTTCTGAGAAAAAGTCCTGTGTGCTGGGACAGGGCTGTGAGACCATCTCTCAAGGCCTGGCCTGGCGCCAGCACTGACAGCTCTGTGTGGGGCAGAGTTTATGGCCTCTCTGGAATGGGGAGTATCTTATTTTCCGTTATTTAAGGAAGCAAATGTTTACAGAAGCCAGGATGGCAGGGTTAAAATTTTAAACAGCAGTTTTTACCCAAGATGGAGGTTACTATGCTTCACTAGTGCTAGTGTTTGAGGTCGCAGCTCTTCCAGCACCCAGTTCAGGGTAATTGAGGCAAAAGGAAAACCAGCCCTGTGCTGTCACTCAGGTCCCCACATCTCTCTTCTCCCTTTCACCTCTCAGTCTTCTTACGTTTGCTTTATATGTAATTTCTAGGATTTTAGCTGTACTTAGTAGGAGAAACAAGGAAAAGTGTACTTCCTCCACATTGTCTGAAATTGTAACTGTTATATCTTCTATTGCATCTAAAATACTTCACAATAACTTTTTAAAAGATGAGATGATGCAGGTGGAAATAACTATTCATTAAGATTTTGGGGGCACAAGGCCCCCACTTCTGCTTTCCTGCTTTCCCACTTTCCCAGAGAGGACTGCCTCCCTTTTCCGGCTCAGCCTGGTCCTCCTCCCCACATCCTGCCCCCATTCCCTCCCACCAACCCCAAGAAAAGAACTGTGTCCAACTCCTGCTGAGAACTGGGCTGTGGAAGACAGATGACTGCAAATCCTGGTACATCCACAACCGAGTCAGGGAGAAGGAGTCATTAAAGGGGGTTTGCATATGTTCAAATGGGAAGTCATTAGAGGGTTTTGTTACTTAAAATATATAACAATTGGTACAGCACTGCTGAAGGCTCCTGTCCCCAGGAGTCCTCTAGTACAGAGGATTCCAGAAGAGACCATTTACCAACCCAAATGGATGTGCTGCAATATTTCAACAACCAGGATAATCCTACTGGCATATCAGCTGAATGCCAGCCTTACCTATAACTACTCCATATTTTCTTTCTGAAAATACTAGTAGCAAGTAGTGAAACCATAAAGATTATTAAAGTTGTTTAAAACATTTCTAAAGGCAGGCAATACATGATCAGAGTCAGGAAAGGGTGAAATAAAAAATATCTGATACTTTTTATTCCTTCATATTGCTAAAGCTAGTCAAGAACCATGAAAATTTCATTAATTAACTCTCTTTGAGAGATGCAGTTGATGTCATGTTTGGCATAGCTAGGTGCAACTCTACAATCCTTTCATAATCAGAAGAATAAAACATTTCAACTCCCTAGAGTATACACTAATGTTATAAATGGACACAGTGAAATTTCAAGAGCACAATTCCAGTTGGATATATCGAAAAATCAAAGGGTGGAATAAATGGTGATGGAAGGAGACCTGCCTTGCGGTGATGAACACACAGTACAGTGTTCAGAGGATGTGCTGTGGAATTGTGCACCTGAAACCTGTATAATTTTGTTAATCAGTGTCACCTCAATAAATTCAATAAAAAGGAAAAAAAAACCCCAAAGAACAAAAATCACATTGCACATAGCAACGCAGAGATCCTGGGGGCTCTGCCATCAGATCTTTCAGGCAGGAAGCAGCTGGAAAAGTCATTACTGGCCGTGGGAAAAAAAAATTCCTTTTCTAAAAGTTAAGAATAACTTACATAAAAAATAAACACTATTCAGAGAATCACGAAAGAAATTGATTGAGAAGATTAAGGCATACAAAACATTCTTTTGGAGGTAGATGGATGTGCAAGAAACAGCCAGGATCCATGGCCAGGTGAGACACAGGAACTGGATGTGATCAGGGCAAGGTTTCCATGTTAGTAATGGTGTACTTTCAATGTCAAGTACTGGTGTACTTCCGGCCCTGAGGGATTGGAGGGAGGGTGGGTTTGGTGTTGGAACCTGGGTGACTGATGAGTGATAACGTGTGTCTTCTGTGTTGCAAAAACCCTTTTTCAAACTGAAGTGACATCTTCTGTGGTGCTATAAAACATGAAGAAAGATACAGTACATATAGTTAACACCTTGCAACACTAAACAAAGAAAATAAGCATTACATGATGTAAGCACCGGAATAATATTTAGAATTATAACAAACACTAAAGAATATATGATATCCAAACAAGAAAAACAGAGGGTGAGGTTCAGAATATACCGTGTGTGTGATTGGACAAGCCTCGGGCTGTGTAGACTTGCACAACCACCAGGAGGTTGCTGCAGCAAGCAATTCCTATGCTGCTCTTCTATGCTGCTCCTACCTATGGTAACAGTGACCTGCATCACATTCTTCCACAATCACGCATAAGTAGGCTTAGCATGTGCACATGCGTGCGTGCACACACACACAAACACACACATACACACACACACACACGCCTTGTAGTCCTTCTTAGAGAAACCTCATCCACCGTCCTCTAAGGTTGTCTGTTTGCCAAGGATGAAGACTCCAAGGATGAACCATGGAGCCAGGTTTCTTTGAGGACTGTATTAAGCAAGAGGAGTTTGGACGATAGAGACTGAAGGCGGATGCATGGTGGCCATAGAAGAAGCCAAATCCTCCCTGGGGAGAAAGCAGTGGAGTAGAGGCTGAGAAAGTGAGGTAGGGCATTCTAATGGGAGTGAGAACATGGAGGGACCTATATAATAAGATCTCTATGTCGTAAGATCAATGACAGTGAGAAAAGTATTGGAGACAAAAAATACTGCCATTTAAAAAATGGAAACAAAGATTTACAAACCAGTATACCCGACGCTAAACTTTACCACATTCGAGTTTATTAAAGAAACTAGAGGCCCAGTGCACGAAACTCGTGCACAGGTAGGGTCCTTAGGCCTGGCTGGTGATTAGGGCCGATTGGGACCTTCCGGCTCCCAGCTAGGGCCTCCCTTCCCTGGCTGCAGGCAGGGGCCTTCCTTCGTTCCTCTCCGCACCCTGGTGGTCAGTGCACATCATAGTGAGTGATTGAACTGGTTTCTGGAGGGGACAATTTGCATTATATATATATATATATATGGCTTGCATATTTAGAAAATACTATAATGAGAGATACGTGTTGAAAAGGATTTGTGAAGGAAAATTATTTCTGATGAACTTAATTTCCCTTTTACTATGGCAGAGGTCAACAAACTATAGCCCATAGGCTAAATCTGCCTGCCATTTTCAAAAAGCCCATCTTTTCATGCAAGCCCACTTTGTCCCCAGCTTTTGAAAGCAGCCATGCAGAACTGGGCCCCTGAGCCAGTTCAGAGAACCTTCCCTTCCTCTGTGCGGCCTCCCCATGCTCGAGCACAAGCTTAATAAAATCTGTCTGAAAGCTTCTCTGAGGTTTCCTCTCAATTTCTACCTTAGGGAACCCAAGAATCCCAACATGGGTAACAGAATCACACACCATGTAGACTTTGCCTGGAATTGAGTCTCTAGAGACCTGTTTCAGGATACTCTTCTTAGCCAAGTCCTGGGTCCTATTTTAAAAAATTTATTTACTGATTTTAGAGAGAGGGGGAAGGGAGAGACAGAGACATTGATTTATTGTTCCACTTATTAATGCATTTATTGGTTGATTCCTGAATGTGTCCTAACTGGGAATTGAACCTGCAACCTTCGCATATCAAGATGATGCTCTAACCAACTGAGCCACCAGGCCAGGGCCACTGGATGTTACAGTGACCATGACAGAGGCATAAGTGGCATGCTTGCTGGCTTTATAGAAATCTATACGTAGTAAATATGGGTGATGAATCAAGACCCAAAGTGATCTTATCAAGCTAGAATGTGGGGCTAAAAATCCTATATAATAAAAGGCTAATATGCAAATCAACCAAACAGCAGAATGACCGGTCGCTATGATGTGCACTGACAACCAGGGAGCAGATGCTCAACGCAGGAGCTGCCCCCTTGTGGTCAGTGTGCTCTCACAGGGGAAACGCCGTTCAGCCAGAAGCTGGGTTCATGGCTGGCAAGTGCAGTGGCAGTGGCAGGAGCCTCTCCTGCCTCCGCGGCCGCACTAAGGATGTCTGACTGCCGGCTTAGGCCCGCGTATCCCCTGAGGTCTCCCGGACTTCGAGAGGGCACAGGCAGGCTGAGGGACACCCCGCCCCCCAGTGCATGAATTTCATGCACCAGGCCACTAGTAAAATAAAAAAATGAAAATAAAAGTTGCATTTACATTTAAAAAAATCAAGTCCACATGTATTGTACAACAGAATTGCTGGTTTGGCAATTCATGTGAAAAAGATGCGAGTGTTTAATAGACCAACAGCCAATAGTGTGATGTGATTGATCAGAAAACCACCACTGAAGAACCTCAGGTAGAAGGCAGACCAGAAAGCGCCAGGCCCTCATTCCTCCAGGGAAGCATTAAATAAAAAACTGGAGACCAGCTAAAATAACTTTATAGGAGCCCTGAAAATCAGTCAAAGGCCTACAGCAACCAATGAACACCCAATCAAGAAAAAGCCACATTAAAAAGGTAGGAAATATCAAGGTAATTTTATAAATTGTCTCACCCCCTCCCCTGGTGGGTTGAAGTACAGTTTAGAGGAAGGGAGGCCTGGTCCCCAGTTCCCCCCTGAGAACCAGAAGGTAGAGCAATGTTCTCACCTGTCTGGGACTGTCTGGTGACTGTGTGACTAAGCTGAGTTCAAAGTGATACCGTTGGAATCTCAGTCTAGGGGAGCCGCAGGAAGCCATGGAAACCACAAGGGGGTGATAGATGCACAGATGCCTGGGTCAAGAGATGACTGAGGAATATAATAGAACAGCTAAGAAGCAGGAGTCTCAGGAAAATTAAGACATTTTTTAAAGCACCTGTGCATACTGAGGAATTGGGAAAAAGCCCATGGAAAGTGCATGTCCAGAAAAGGACTGAAAAGACCCTAAGCCTTCATGGTGGGCTGATCCTGGGCCCTGCTAATTGGCCAAGGTCTCCCTGCACAGAGCCAGTCTGCAGGCTTGGAAAGGAGGCTGCTTTTTCAAATGCCCAACTTTCAACAAAAGATCACAAGACATATAAGGAAACAGGAAAACATGGCCCATTCAAAGGAACAGAATAAGTCTCCAGAAACCATCATTGAAGAAACTATCACAGATTTCTGCTGCGTGTATAAAAATTTACAATCATAATACCTCGTAGGTATCTAGCACTTTGCTTCTTACTTACACCATATTCATCTTGTCTGGTCCTATATTATTATATTATACATTATGTTATAGTATACATATATTACAGTAATATGTAGAATGTAGGATATTACTATATTTCTGTAGGACTGATATTATTATTCTCAAGGCTCATACATGAACTGATTTGCCCAACAGCAGACAATAGTAGAAATGGAACTAGAACCCAGGTCCCCTGATTCCTAACCCAATGTTCTTTCCACGGTACCACCCCACAGGCAACAGCCCCACTTTGCTCTGTTTGGCCATGCTACTAGTATGTTTGGAACAAGGATACAGGCAGAGGAGAACACACAAGATGGGACAGGTCGAGGCACTCTGTCCAGTGGGAGCCAGGACAGGATGGGCTGTGGTGACATGCTTGGTCCAGGGCCCCTGGGTACTCTCAGGTACTAGAGTGACAGGTCACAGTGTTTAAGGGGTTCCTAGCATACCTCCCACTCCTGTATGATGACATGAAGTGTCTACTTGAGAATTTGGGATTATTTCCTGGAACTCTAATCCTTATTGCTTACACCCTCCCTCATGTGTAAAATCCTTGAAGATGCCTTATCTTGGCCAGCTATCCTGAATTTAACTACAGCTGAGTTGGAAGCTGCCTTTAAATGGGTTAGAAGATGGCTGTTTTAGGAACCTCTTCCTTCCTCCATGTGTCCTCTTGTCCCTGGCAACCTAACAAGTCTATATTCTGTTTCTGGTTCCCTGGTCACCTGAGCAAGCAGGGATCCTCACTTGCCGCTTCTGGACTCTGGCAGAACATCCCACCCCCACCTCAGGCTACAGACAGTGGCTCCCTCCTGGCCTCCAGGTCCTAGAGAATTCCCTCGATCTACTCGTTCCTCCATCAGTCGCGCACAGAACCCCAGATTCTATCCCAACACGGGGTTACTTTCCCATTTGCCCATTTTCATCTCTAACGCTTCAATTTCCTCACACTGTTCAAGGTCTTTACTCACTGTCATTTGTGAACATTGCACTGAGCCCAGAGACAAAAATGCAATGACCATCTGTCTGCACATGAAGATATGCATTCACATGTGTGTTGGGGAGCAACGGGCAAAAAGTGTGTGAAGTGAGGGGGGTGAGTTAGACTGGGCCAGATCCTTCAACCCTAACAGCCTCGGCATTCTCCCAGAGCAGCCAGCAACCTGAAACCTTCCATGCTTCTCTTCACCTTCACTCAAAGGAGCCCCACTTGTCAAAGGGAGATCCCAAGTCATCTCTCCTCCAGAGAGCACCTGCCCCTTGCCCTAGAAGACCCCTGCAAGTGGTATGGTCAGGTGGGGGGGGCAGCAGCGTCCCCTCTAAGTAGCTGTGTGATCTTTCTGAAGTGTGTTTCTCATGTATAATGATGAGGCAAATAACCCACCCGACCTACAAGGAGAGCTGCTGACTTAAAACACTCATTTAGTTTAAAAAAAAATCCATAACGGTCAGAAAAAGGGTAAGCAATACATATAATTTTACTATTTATATGAGAACCAGTTGTAAAACGACTCCTACCTTTAAGGGTCCAATCTTCCTTGATATCACGTATTTCTGGAGGCTTAAAAGGCAAGTCTTTTAACCATGGACAAGACTGAAACAATGCAGAGTATTTCCCAGCGTGGGTATCCTTGTTGCTGAGAATTGAAAAAAATGAATGATACCTGTTAGATGAAAAACTACTAATGGCCACGCAACCTATGCCCATGACTTCACCGGGTTACCTTTATCAAGCCCTGTCAGGAGTCTGCGAACAAGTCTCTGTTGAGCTCAACTTTTCACTGGTATCTGTAGCAAGACCCTAGATAGCAGCTGACATAAAGTACTGCGTAGATTACCATAAACTTCTCATCTATTATACAAAACATAACTGAAGACATTGGGATAGGTGCTGGAGTATAAAACTAGATCGGTAAAGGCACAGGCCCTCATTTCTAGGACTTTACAATCAAGTGCAACTTATGTACAATGGTTCCTGCTCCTTCAAGGAGAGAGAGAAGGAAAGCATGTCAGGCGGCCTGACCTGGACCACACATTGGGCCCGTCTGACGCTAGTTTGGGGACTGTGATTTCATCCGGCTCTTAGGATAAGGTGGGGGTGTGGACTGGGTGCCTGAAGTTCCTGCGTCTGGCAGTGCACTTCCTCCTGCCCCGTTGCTCTTCTTGCGCAAGTCACCTGCTCCGTGGCTACCTCTCAGGGGAGGCAGCCCTCCCTTCGTGGCTCACCCAGCAGAGCACTGTGAGTGGCTGAGCTTCATCCACAGCAAGATGGAACATTATCTCTTGTATTGATTAACTAGCATGTCTCCCATACTTTGTAAACTGTTTATTTTTCCTCATTTATCCTTTGAGGATGTTCGTGTTTTCCATATCAGTTTGTGTGAACTCTTTATATACGGAATGCTAACTCTTTTGTTGTATTTTAAAGAGCTTGCTGTTTTCCTTTTAATTTTATTTTGAACCTAGAGAAACTTAAGATGTTTAAATCATAAAAAATATATTCATCTTTTCATCTGTGATTTTCCCTCATTTCTGCAAAAAATATTTCATTAACACTTTAATCAACCTACCAAATGAATATAGTTAAAACTAAGTCATATTATACAGAAGGGCTTATAAAAAAAAAAAAAACCAATACTCACTCCAATTTCTTTCTCCTGAAAGCCAACCATTTCTTAAACATCTGTGCTTAGATGTCCTGGTAATAACCTTCTGATTTCTAAATATGTTACTAACATGTATTTATGTATCAGCTTTAGACACACCTTTGGGAGACACGGATTTCCACTCTGACTGGGAAGGGTTTAGCTCACTTAATAACGCTCCCCCGACTTTTCCTCCCAGAATAGTTCTAACCTATTTTCAGTTGCTCCATCTGTCAGATCTTCATCTTCATGTTTCCTATTTAAAACCTCCACCTCTTGTACCATCAACAACAGATGGTATATATTGACCTTCCACCTCCACGTCCTAAACTTTGTCCTCAGAGTTCCACTTTTCACTGTCAATGTTAAATTTTAGATTTAGCCTAAGGCTGAGTTCAAATGTTGAAAATTAATAGATGATTGTTTACGGCAGAGACCAGTAGTTGGCTGTGATTATTCTTTCTCCTCTATAGTTCCACGTAATGATTCCTATCTCTGCAAAAAAATACGTTTCAAGGATCAGGTTCAAGTTGACCTCCACTTGCTCACATTCCACATTTACACACATATCTGGCAGTAGCAACGGCTGATACCAGTTGAGTCTGTTCAAGATAAAGCCTGCCATTTAAATGTCAACCAGGAGGATATTGTGACAAAAGGGGGTAGAAGTAAGTCTTGATGAGGTGTCTTCAGGAGTTCGGGGCTCTACTGCTGGAAGCAGGGTTAGCTTTCTGGGCCTGTCCTCGACCCAGGAGGAAACGTAGTGGGTGACACATCCAATGTGGGCCCAAGCTCACTGCCTGTGTGATGTTTGAATGGCAAGCAGAGGCTGCAGCTCTTGGGTGGTAGTTCATGGCTGGAATCCAGCACCAGCTTTCATGGAAAGCTCCCATCCAGCTGAGCACGGACACCTACCTTTGCTGGACCTGAGCTCCCTATCAACTATAGCAAAGGCTGGGTGACGCCAATATTCCTACATAGAGATAGTCCAATCGCCTGCACCCAGGGGTTCTGCTTATAAGTTTTGATTACTTGTTATCAACTGATAGTGAAGTTGAATTGCTTTCTTAATGAAGGAGATCACTCTTGGACTGAGTTCTTGGGTCTTTTGCTAGACAACAGCGTTTGGAACCTCCTCAGAGTTCTAGGCCCCTTCCGGTCGGACACCCAAGCTCCTAGAAGCTCTTGTTTCCCAGTCTTGCTCACACAGGAAGCACTTCCTAGAGAAGGATAACCTTGGCGAGACCAACACTGTCAACACCTGGGTTTTCCAGTGACTGAACAGTTCTACTCCTGGCAGCGGAGAAATGCCATTAAGCCAGGCCTGGGATCTTCTCTCTAGAAGTATAACTAGACTGAGTCCTGCCCCTTAAGTTCAGTCTCAGATGCATTTATGTTTTATGGTCCAACCCACAGAAGCATTTAGATGTTCTTTCCTCTTTAGTGAAAGACAATAATCCATAGTTTATGGCCAAATTCCTAAGAATATGAATGTAGTACGTTGAAGGGAACATAGAAAGAAAGTAGCAAGAAAAATCTCAGTGGGTTTTAGTAATAGATATGGTACTAGTTTTCTAGGTTTGGCATAACAAAGTGTTGTGAACTCAGTGGTTGAAATTTATTGTCTCACAGCTCTGGAGTCTAAAAGTCAGAGATCAATGTGTCAGCGGGGCTGTGAGGGAGAATCAAGTCCAGGCCTCACCCCTAGCTTCTGGTGGTGTGAGGCAATCTTCTATTCCCTGGGCTTCTGCATCACCCAGCTCTCTCCCTGTGTGTCTGTACCAAATTTCCTCTTTTATATGGACACCAATCATATGAAATCAGGGTTCACCCTACTGCAGTATGACCTCACCTCAATTAATTATACCTGCAATGACCCTATTTCCAAATAAGGTCACACATTCGTAGGTACTGGGAGTTAGGGTCCCAACATATGAATTTTTAAGGGACACAATTCAACCGGCAACACATGTTGTGATTTTTGGATATCTTTTCACTTAAAACACACATTAAAAAAAGCATAACAGAACAAGTTCTGCCTTTCAACAATTACTTTTCCTTTGTATCAAAGCAAGCATGACGTGAAAATGCTCTGAAAGAAAGTCTGAAGTCTAACATGGTGGAGTTGAAAGACATATAAGTATTACCATATACAAAGGGTCAGACTTGAGTGACAAGTCCCTGTCACCAGGGGCACAGGTGATGTATACATAGTCCACTGCAGCCTATTAGGCATTTTTTTTCCTTCTGCTAAGGACTGAATGTTATGTTCCCTCCCCAAATCCACGTGTTGCAATCCTAACCCCCAAAGTCACAGCATAAGAGGGTGGGGGGGCCTTTGGGAGGCGACTCTGTCAGGAGGTGAAGCTCTTGTGAATGGGATTAGTGCCCTCAAAAGAAGAGACACGAGAAAGCTTGCTTCCTCTCTCTGTTTTCTGCCCTGTGAGGACACAGCAAGGAGACAGTCATCTGCAAACCAGGAAGGGGACCCTCATCAGAACCTGGTCACCTTGGCAGCCTGATCGCAGACTTCTGAGCCTCCAGAGCTGTGAGAAATAACTGTTAGTTATGCCGCCCTGTCTGTAGCAATTTGTTACAGCAGCCTCAACTAGGACATTCTCTTTCTCACTGTATTCCCATCCACCTGCCTCACTGTACTAAAAACTCAGAGCTTCAATAAATCCCCAGAGATCCACAGTTTCAACATTGTCACGGAAAGCTAATTAGCTAATCGTAATGCCAGAGTCTCTGGTATCTACTGAAATGTGCAGATGGGGGCGGACCACTTAGAAGTGACAGTTATTTCTCGTCATTAAATTAGTGAAGGAAACCCAAAGTGTTACAACAATAAAACTCAGACACGAAGGAAAGTATTACTCATTTTTAAATTCTCATTATGACACATCACCATCAAAAAATATCCCTTTGTGTGGCAGGCTTTTAAAATAACTTTAAAAATTTATATTAATGCTTTGAAAATTATAAAATGCTCATTGTTGAAAATATGGAGAAGAAAGAAAATTAAAATTGGCCATAATCCCATCACTAAAAGATAGTAACTGATGAAATTTTGGTATATTTCTTTCCAGTGTTATTTTTTTCTGTACTACACAAATACTTTTAGAACCTCCATTTTGCTGAATATGCATTTGCATTTGACTTTTAACACTTATCATTATGTTATAGGCCCTGATTTATATGTAACTAAAATTTTTTTTAACATATAGAGCATTATGAGAAACTCAATTGTATATAAAGGACCATTTTTTGAATATTTCATCAAATTCTCATGAAAGTTTAATAGTTTTTAGGATATGTAAAAATAAAAAGTATGTCCTGTGTAGACAATTTAGAAGGTACAGAAAAGAGATAAATAAAAAGAACATAATTCTAGAGGAATACTCACTGTTAACGTTTGAATGTACTTCCTTCCAGTCAAAGGTTTTGTCTAGTGTGTCGCCATGTATTCAAATATGCCAGAGAGACTGCCAAACCCACAGACCCCGTCTGAAGAGTTCTTTCCTCAGTTCTCTGCCACTGGTCTGGCTACAGATGACTGGAAAAGGATGGGCGCTTGACATGGGGGCAATCAATTTATAAGCCAGCCTGTTACCTCCGAGGGCCCTGGCTAGAGACCTCTACCCAAGAGTGGCACCTCATGGTAAATGGTGATTGACTCAGCCAGCGAGATCTTTGCTGGGCAGCTTGCATTCAAGGCCTACAAGAGAGAGGGCCAGTGTGGCAGGTCCAGCTGAAGTGGAAACAGAGTGCAGGAGAATGCCCACCAAAACCAAGCGCTAAAATCAGCAGTGCAGGGTCTGCTGTGGTCTACATGGAGTCCTCAACTTATACATAGTCCGGTATTGGTTTTTTGGCTTTTTTTACAATATATTTTTATTGATTTCAGAGAAGAAGGGAGAGGAAAGAAAGATAGAAACATCAATGATGAGAGTGAATCATTGATCAGGCTGCCTCCTTCACACACCCTACTGGGGACTGAGCCCGCAGCCCGGGCATGTGCCCTGACCGGGAATCAAACCATGACCTCCTGGTTCATAAGTTGACACTCAACTACTGAGCCATACCGGCTGGGCTACATAGGCAGGTTTTGAACCACACTTTGACATATTATGCACTGGAACCCTGAAAGGGCATTTTGTATGTTGGACATGAGCTAGTAAACGTTTTGAAATATAGCACTGTACCAACCAGAGCTGTTGACTGTAAATTACGGACACCAACTTTGGCTAATTTGAATATTACAAAGAGAGGTATTGAAAAGCTGTTGGGTAGTTTAGAGACTTGGTGGAAAACTAGAGAACCAGGCTTAATGAGGCAGAAACCAAGGTAAAGTAGGTGCCAAAACACAGCTGAGTCACGATACAGGAAGAGACTGGTATACATCATTGCTTGTACTTCCCAGTAGATTCTGATTCTTCTACCACTGGCGACTTGAATGACCTCTAACTGTCCCTGCATCATGTGATCACTCCCTCCAGATCCAGAGTTCCAGAGAGAGGCTTCCCATCGTGTGGACCTAGCTTATATGCCTGTATCCTCCCTAGAGGGCCAGCCTCTCTCATTCAAATCCCATGGTGGCAGGTGGGGCCCTGCTTCCCAGATTCAGGATGTGTTTGAAGCCGAGGGGCGAGTGCCATTAGCTTAACTGACCAGTAGAAAATAGCCGATTCCATCCAATAAAACTCAACTCACCTCTTGCCATAGCCAAAGGGAATTTTAGAAGACTCTTCACAAACCTCAAAAACTTTCTGTAGTTCTGAAACTGAGGCATAATGTGTATTGTTGAGGGGTGCTGGTACTGAACCCCTGAAATTAGAAATAACAAAAAATGTAAAGAATTTTGTAATGATACCAAGTATTATAAAACATGTAATACGTAAACCCTGACTATTACATTCCACATGAGTGCAAATATCAATAAAACCCCTCATAAACATGTGCCTTAGAGCTGGCATTATTACATTCCAATTTGTAGATTAAGCAAATTTGTGTTGCTGTAAATATTCCTTTTCCACGAAACCAAATAATTTTTCTAATTATTTTCATAATCAGAATGTATTATATTATAAACCCTAGTCTACTAGTTATGTGAGGCCCAGCAATATACCAATGACTATAAAAATGGAAGTAGATATTTTCCATTCCTTTGTAATCTAATGCTTTGAAATAGCACAATTAACTATTTCTAAAAATTCTAATATTATACTCTCACCTGAAATTGAGTATAAAATATTTCTTTTTTTCTTCTATACTAGCCTGTTTTCCCAGAGTGACTTGAAAGAATCATTAACCATTTTTAGGGAATAAATCCTATAGTTTGCCATTCACCCCAGACTTGCTAACTAGAGTTGCTGTGTGCACAGTAGCTCAATTGCATATAAATGTAGGCAAATCCAAAGCACCTATCTGTCCCAGCATGACCCATTTGGAGCTCGTATTTAAAACTGCTGAGTTTCTCTGTCTACAGTGCTTTAACCAGCAAGGCCACTCTGCTAGTTAGAGGTCATACAGGTCCAGTTGTAGCTGCTCTGGGACCACTGCCTATCATCTGGCCACCACCCTCCTCACCCCCAGAAGAACTTTGTGAATACCACACAGCCTGTCCTGTGAACCAAAGAGAGCCTCCCAATGTGGGGAAAATTAATCACGTTTTATAGAGCAGACAAGTAGACACATGTATTATTTATGTTGGTTAAAAAATTTTCAACAGATAGCTTAAAATTACAGACAACGAAAAGAACTATGATTTCAAACAACTTTAAATGGCCTTTTTATCTGGAACCACTGGGTTCATTTTAGTATAGAGGTCCGAGTTTATGTTGATCATTTAGGATTCATCTGCTCTATTTCGATATGAGAAAAATCAATCTAAAGATGCCCAGGTGTAAATAAACGTGATAAGTCGCTACCTTTGAAACAGAAATGTAAAATGAGGAGGTGTCTTCCCCATTAGGGCCTGCCGGGCTGCCTCGTACTGTCTCTCCGTAGAATTTTCTTCCTACGCAAGAAACAGCATCAGAAAATTATACTGATGTTAAAAACATATCAAGTGAGTAAAAGAGCTATAATCATTTCTCTTCTTATTAGAGATTGCCAAATATGTGAAAAGAAAAAGGAAAAGTAGATAGGCCTAAAAAACAATTGTTATTTGTTCAGTGGGGGGTGTGTGTGTGTGTAACTTTATAACTAAAATCAGAATACTTTTATGGAGACTGCAATTTAATATATAAATATATGACATCTGAATAATAATGTAGAAAAATTTTGTTCACATTTCATGTTTATACTTTTATCTTTTCAAAAGAGTCTCTCTCAAGGATCCAGATTATTATTGTCCTTTTAGTTTTCCCAGATGTCACACAGAGTAACAGACTGACTATATCCAACAATGCTGACGCGTGACCCGGAAACAGGACAAATGGCGACGTCTTTCTCCTGTATTTCACCAACGTCACTGTCACCATCACTAAATCCTTAGTAAGCATTTGATGGGGATACAGAGATATAAAGACACAGTCTCAGCATTCAAAAGGAGTATTGCCTGGTGGTAAAAGGCGATTTAAAAAGATGGAGAGAAAAAAAAGAAAAGATAGCTCATGCTGTTTTGTAAACAGTACATGTGTTTACACATAGACGGTCTGATGGGGTGTGGGCCTGTTGAGCAACTGTCCATGCACTGGATTTCTTCACTTTAGCCAAACTTAATATATAAAATTCTTAACTGACAGAAATATAAATTGGCAAGTGCTTATTTTTTTTTACATAAAAAAAAACTATGCATTGATAAAGGGATTTATATTAACATTTATTTAAACAGCAAGTGCATTTAAAAGACACTAATATTTGCTTGCAGTAACTAAAGCTGAAATAAACCTGACTTTTTATTTTAATGCCCTTACCAGGCTCCTTTATAAATTGATATTCCATTAAAATCATATAGGAAATAACCACAAACAAGCATGTCAGTGAAAGAACCCAGGCCATAGCTAATGGTGAGGAGCCCACAACTCCAGGCTCCCCACCTGCTCAGCCTTGGGGGCCAGCATAGCTTCGAGAGTTTGCCTGTCTTTGAGGACATTTTTAAGAATCCAGTGTTAAGGATTAAGTTGGTGTGGTTCTAAAGCAGTGATGGCAAACCTATGACATGCGTGTCAGAGGTGACACACGAACTCATTCGTTTGGTTGATTTTTCTTCGTTAAATGGCATTTAAATATATAAAATAAATATAAAAAATGTCTTTGTTTCACTATGGTTGCAAATATCAAAAAATTTCTACATGTGACACGGCACCAGAGTGAAGTGAGGGTTTTTCAAAATGCTGACACGCCGAGCTCAAAAGGTTGGCCATCACTGCTCTAAAGACACGTCGGCATTGCAAAGACTCACCTGCAGGAGTGGCTCTGCTCTGCCGGACGCCAAGACTGACACAGCGAGCATCTCTGGGCAGCAGTTCCACCCTGGGGACCAGAAGCCCCCCTGTATCCCCAGCACATGCACACACGCCTTAGCACAAAGCAGGGGCTCAACAAATATTTTTAATGTAAATTTGGGAAGATAAATAATGTTTACTGCTCTCTATAATCTGGACTAGAATTTGCTCTCAGCTGTGGCTAGCTGTGGAAATCATGACACGTGAGAGCTACCACGTGGACTCCCTGAACATGGCTCTCGGGGGAATGTTTGATTGCCAAGACCTTTTCGTGTTTCCTTGACCATCAGCTCCGAGGTTCTGTGTAAGCAGGATGAGGGGAAAATGTCTATTGGGCAGGAGGGAGGGGTCCGGAATGGGATAAGAAAGGACCACACTGTTTAAATTTCACCATTTAAAAACGATATATTTAAGTAACTCCACGGATATGTCTACATTGTTTCATATCACTATAAAATTACTAAATAGATTCTAAATCTGCTGCCCTACTCTCATATTAATTTAGTCTTATTCCTCGAATCATTCTATACTTGTATATACTACATTTACTGTTGTGATTTCACTCTATACCAGTGGTTCTCAACCTTCCTAATGCCGCGACCCTTTAATACAGTTCCTCATGTTGTGGTGACCCCCAATTTCATTGTTACAAATTGAACATAATTAAAGCATAGTGATTAATCACAAAAACAATATGTAATTAGATATGTGTTTTCCGATGGTCTTAGGTGACCCCTGTGAAAGGGTCGTTCGACCCTCAAAGGGGTCGCGACCCACAGGTTGAGAACCACTGCTCTATATCATCCTTATTTTTTCCCTATACTGATGCATGCTTTTAATTATATCATGACTGGGAAGATGCCAGTGGTAGTGGATGCACAGCTTTTGGATCTTCCGGAATCCCCATCTGAAAATAGATATAGAAACTATATAGTAAAATAAAAGATGTTTCAAGACATGTAAGAAAACAAGGTGAAAAGGTATCACCTCAAGCTCCAAATACAAGTGATAATAGCCCCCCAAACCGCATGGTACAGGTTTCCATGCAGAGGAAGCCGCAGGAAGGGACATGACAGTGACTAAGAGAGCTGAGAACAAGAGAACCTCCAAAACAGCTCAGAGGTAACCCCTGGGAAGCACAGGAGGAGGATGTGGGAACTCTAGCGGAAACACGGCGGGGGCTGTTCCACTCCGATAGTGGTAAGAGTAAGGGGTCCACAGTAAGTTCCGAAGGAGCTGGATCAACTGTGAATTCTTGAGAGTGACCCACTGGGGTTCCCCCCTTCTAAGGGGGCCTCACGCTGAAGGAAAGGTGTGGGAATGGAATAAAATTATTAGGACAGAGTCAACAGAGACAAAGGAAAGAGCAAGTCTACACCAAAGTGGGAGAGGGAAGCAGAACCGGAAGTCTCAGGAAGAACGTCATTTATATTTCATCACCCTTTGAAGAAACCTAAAAGCTTGAGAAAACAAATTTCACATAAAAATGAGAAATTTTCTGGTCAAACCCCATACAAAGTTATTATAAGAAAAAAGAGGCAAGGAGTGGAACAATGGTTCTCAACCTTCTGGCCCTTTAAATACAGTTCCTCATGTTGTGACCCAACCATAAAATTATTTTCGTTGCTACTTCATAACTGTAATGTTGCTACTGTTATGAATCGTAATGTAAATATCTGGTATGCAGGATGGTCTTAGGCGACCCCTGTGAAAGGGTCGTTCGACCGCCAAAGGGGTCGCGACCCACAGGTTGAGAATCGCTGGAGTAGAATAACACCTCTACATACAATGAAAGCTTGCTCATAAAACAGGTAAAGTTCATATTCCACTATTTCAAAATAAACTAAAAGGCATTCAGACAATGACACAACACATTAGAGCAGTGGTCGGCAAACTCATTAGTCAACAGAACCAAATATCATCAGTACAACGATTGAAATTTCTTTTGAGAGCCAAATTTTTTAAACTTAAACTATATAAGTAGGTATATTGTTATTAACTTAACTAGGGTACTCCTAAGGCTTAGAAAGAGCCACACTCAAGGGCCAAAGAGCCGCATGTGGCTCGTGGGCCGCAGTTTGCCGACCACTGCATTAGAGAAACAGATAAATTACAATGTTACACACTCAGAAATGAGGTGACAGAACTCAGGAAAGACTTAGAAATAAAAGGGGAAAAAAATCACCTTAGAAACAAAAACTAAACTAGAAAGGATACAGGAGTGAATGAGCACAACAAATAATGTCTTAGGTAGAAAGTAAACAGAGAGAAGTTTTTAAACTAACAATGAATGAATGAATGAATGAATGAATGAAAAGGATTCAAGAGAAAATGACAAATATTTAAGATAAACAAAGAAGACCCAACACATAAGCCATAAGGGTCCTTGACAGAGTAGACTAAATCAAGGAAACAGGATAGATAATCAAAAACTCAGTTCAACTATAAAGTACAATAGTACAACAGACTGTTAGCAACAGGTAAGGGTTCCGGAAATACTGTTACCATAGCCCTTTCTATATCTACTACAGAATTAGCTTAGATAACAGAACAGCTAGAGAGACATTTGCCTAAATTCTAATAATGAGTATTACGTATCTACAGATTTGAGAACTAAGACAAAATGAAAGTTAAAGGGGAGCAGGTGTATAATGACTATACTCGCTGATAGTGCAGCTATAACACCATCAAAAATATTGGATGCTGGTAATATTATTGTTATTCTGAGGCTACTCTGTGTGTAATGGGCATAAAAATAAAACATGTAATGAGATATTATAATTTTATCATCTATGTCTTTCAGAATCAGGATTCTCAATGTGGCAGAAAAAAATATATGTAATAGATATAGAAGAAGATAGATAAAAATCCTGAAGTCTTGAATCTGAATTGGAAATATTAATGCAAACTCATGAAATATTTTATCCACAAAAGAGGCCTAGAAACAATGACCGCCCCAATGGGACAGGTAGCGAGCAAAAGAGCATAGACGATCTTATGATCATGTTACAAGGACACAGGAGCAACCTGAAGAGGCTCTCACTGGCCAAAGGTACAATGCATTTTAATAAGGATAAAAAATGCAGCGGGTGGATACCCTTCACTATGATGTGCATAAATCAATATCACAAATGATATTTTTAAATTAATAGGCCACCATTTTTTTCTCTTTAAAAAAGTGTTTGGACGGCTGATCTTATATGAGCCGTCCCACTTGGCAACCCGGTGGCAGGTCAGAGAAGCATTTCCTTATACGTTACTCCAGCTAATAACGGCGCTGAGCCCTGTGCGCTGAAAAATGCACCTGAGGAGAAGAACACACTTTTCTTTTGGCGTCAAAATAGACCCTCCTAAGCTGCGTAACCCTGGGTGAGCCCCTGAGCTCACCTCCTCACAGTTTTGAAAGGAAATAGCGCCAAGTAGATGTAGGTGCCCACTATTCTGTCACCACAGATCCGCTTCTCACTGGGCACTTTATAAAACGGTGCTGCCTTATCTGCCACACACATGCATTTGCCACGCTGGCTTTGAATGAACTGGGCACTCAGCATTTTTTTTTCTAAAGAATTGGCTTGGGGTAATGTGGCCTGCTTCACAGTAAGGGTGTCCCCTAAGGAGGTCAGAGGAGCTTGTTGAAGAAACAGATACAGTTGGAATTCAGACAATCGAGCTACTTCCAGAAGGCAAAGACCTAGTCACAATAATTCCAGAGCAAGAAGCCTTCACGAAGCCATCATCACCTCCACGTGTGCTTCCCGGGAGCCAGCGTGCAGAGGGGGTCGGGCTGCTCTCAGGGAGGGCAAGTGAGCACAGTGATATCTGACAAGTAAAACACAAGAACTTAGCTGCAGCCAACTGCACATGTGAGTGTCATACAAAGAAACTTCTTACTGTATATGCTTGTTCTATATTTTTTGCAGCAGTAAAAAAGGAGCTGTGCATTTTTAACTCACACCTAAAAAGAAAATTCTGTTTAAGAAATAAGGCTATCATCAACAAATCAACAAAGGACAAGTGCTGGAGAGGATGCGGAAAAAAGCGAACACTCGTGCACTGCTGGTGGGAATGCAGACTGGTGCAGCCACTATGGAAGACAGTATGGAGTTTCCTCAAAAAGTTAAAAATGGAACTCCCATTTGACCCTGTGATCCTACTTCTAGGAATATATCCCAAGAAAACAGAAACACCAATCAGAAAGGATCTATGCACCCCTATGTTCACAGCAGCACAATTTACCATAACTAAGATCTGGAAACAGCCTAAGTGCCCATCAGCAGATGAATGGATTAGAAAACTGTGGTACATCTACACGATGGAATACTATGCTGCTGTAAAAAAGAAGAAATTCTTACCATTTGCAACAGCATGGATGGAACTGGAGAGCATTATGCTAAGTGAAATAAGCCAGTCAATGAAGGAAAAATACCACATGATCTCACTCATTTAAAGATAATAAAGACCATTATAAACTGATGAACAAAAATAGATACAGAGGCGGAGCATAATCAAACAGACTGTCAAACTACAGCAGGAAGGCCAGGGAGAGTTGGGGGGTGGGTAAGAGATCAACCGAAGGACTTGTATGCATGCATATAAGCATAACCATTGGACACAAGACACTGGGGGGTATGGGAGGCTAGGGGAAGGTCAAGGGGAGAAAAAAAAGGAGACATATGTAATACTCTTTTTAATACTTTAAGCAATAAAACAATTAAAAAAAAGAAATAAGGCTGATTAAAATTATGTTTATAGTTCTCCAATCTTTTAGAGATGTTCAAATTAATGTGCTTTGGGATTCATTCAGAAAAGTAAATACCATTTAAACTTTGAAGAAAGAAGAAAAAAAGCAACAGAAGATTGTATAAGCAAGGAACGAGGAAATTGAGCACTTCATTAGATTACTTAAATCTATATTAAATTATGGTCATATTCCTACAAAGCATTGTATGTTGATAAACTATTGGAGTAACAACAAGAAAAGTGATATTAACAGTTTTGTTGTTTTTTCAGACTTGAAGAACAAAGAATAACACGTTTCTTTCTAAGAAAGATGAGTTAGTTGGGTTCTAGAATAAATACCCAGTGATCTTAGATACAAGGAACAAAAACAGCTGTCAGTATGTTAGGAATCAGTAAGACCAAGGCCCTCCATGCTCCATTAGCCTATTTTCTACTTATAGAACCAAGGCAGGCCCTGGCTGGGTGGCTCAGTTGGTTGGAGCATTGTACACCAAATGGTCAGGGCACATACCTAGGTTGTGATTTCGATCCCCAGCGTGGTATAGACATGTGCGGGAGGCAACTAATCCATGTTTCTCTCTCTCTCTCCCTTCCCCTCTGTCTGAAAATCAATGAATATGTCCTCAGGTGAGGAGGAGGAGGAGGAGGAGGAGGAGAAGGAGGAGGAGGGGGGGGGGGCGGGAAAGAAGGCAGTAGTAGAAAAGCTACAGACACACTGGCCTGACCCAACCAATGAGAGGAGACCAGAGGGTGTCACTACTAGACTATACCTTCCATAAGGACAGGGGCCATGTCCATCTTGTTCTAGTGTCAAGAAGAGAGACTGGTCAGCAAATACCTGTGCTGTACTGAAAAGCAAATCCAGATCGGCATACATCGTAGGAACTGCACACATTCAGGATGGGTAGAGATACATGAATGAGTGAGAGAAAAAGAAGGGGAAGGAGAAGGGTAGAGGAAGGGAGGGGAGGTGAAGGGAATAGATACTGCTATTATATAAAATCTAATTTATTTTTGCATATTGACATTGTATCTAATAACCTTGTCAAATGCATTATTTCCTAAATTTACAACAATCATCTCTTTATATAACCGACATGTAACAAATAGCGTATAAGTTTCAGGTGAGCAACAGCTGAGGGCCTGACCCTTTCTGCCCTCCCTGCCAACCACTATCACCGTAACAACAGATAACATTTGTTTTATGGTCAACAATTTAGAAAAACGTTCCATAAGCATTTGACACAATAACTTTGTAAGGTAGATATTACTAGCTTCGCTTCACAGAAGAGAAAATGACATGCCATAGCAGATAAGTGGCTTTTATAAGACCACCCAGGAGGTGGTCAGACTGTCACATGAACTCAGTTGGTACATTTCCTTCCAGGTCAAGGAACCAGTAGGTAGATGCAGACAGAAGCAAGCCAGACTAAAAATACACACGCGCGCGCGCACACACACACACACACACGCACACACACACACACAAATATACACTTACCCAACCAGTTATGACATGTGTCCACGTGACTCCCAACTAAGAATGGCTTCCTTAAGACACAGACAAAAGCAGCGTCCTTGTTTTGTAATCACACCTTGACATACATGTCGTTACAAACTATGCACACGGAAAGAGTGGAATGTTAGAAGGAAGGGGTGAGCCGGAAAGACCTCATGCATGGGTGAGTTCTGGGGTAGGTTTGAGTAGAGAGGAAGAACGCAATCTTCAGCAGAAGCAGGAAGGGTGCCTCAGAGAAACAACCAATGAAAGCATTGCTGATGGGAGCGTCTACCCTGTCCCTCTCTGCCGATGGCTCTCTGGATCGTTTCCAAAGGTAAATACTCATCTACAGTTACAATGCCCAAAAGGCACAAACATTTCTACCTTTTCTTTTTTCAGGGGGCAAGGTAAGATACAGGTTTTTGAAAGAGAAAACTGTAATTCCTTTCTTTAATCCAGAAACTGGGAACTAAAAGTTCTAAAAATACATGGAAATTTATGTTGGGAAAATAACACGTTCTCTCCTGAGGGGTGGAATGAGGGCACATGAGGTAATTTACACGAAAGCCCTTTCCAGATTAGAAATGCTGTATAAGGCCATCTATGTTCTCTAACCTAATGTGGCAACATCTTACTAAAGCTTCGGTGTGGTGATTTTAAACAGCCATGTTGCTCCTTTTGTAGCATTATCACAGCAGTGTCAAAGGCTAATAAACTATGAACTATCCTAAAAGTGAATACTTACAATTTAAAGATAGCATTGTATTCATAATCTTGACAAGAAAATGAGGCACTCGCCCTAGCCAGTTTGGCTCAGTGGATAGAGCACTGGCCTGCAGACTAAAGGGTTTTAGGTTCGATTCCAGTCAAGGGCACATGCCTGGGTTGTGGGCTCGATCCCCAGTAGGGGGTGTGCAGGAGGCAGCCAATCAATGGTTCTCTCTCATCGAGGTTTCTCTCTCTCTCCCTCTCCCTTCCTCTCTGAAATCAGTAACAAAATATTAAAAAAAAAAGAAAATGAGGCACTAAAAATATCTTAGGCAAATTCACCCCATACATGAGAGCAGTAATTTAGTGTTACATTTGCACTGGTTCCTGAAGAATGAACCTGTGGGCCTCTTGGGGGATGTGATTTGGTTCCACTGTCTCCCCACCAGCACTGACAGGCAGAGGCGCCGGGACCTCGAGGCTGTCAGGGTCTGAACGCTGCTGCCGTGGAGGGCAGCCAGCTGCCAGCCTCACACGGGACACGGTCGGTGTCCTAGACGAGGCTCTGGCTGCCCTGGATCATGGGGCTGACGAGCTTCCCAGGGAGGTCCCTGCAGGAAAAGAGTGAGTGGCCCTGCGTGTAGAAGTTCACGGGACTCTGACAACAGGTGATACCTGCTCCCCTCCCATCTGCCGCCACCAAGGTGGCCCCTCCGACTCTCACGCTGCCTTTTTATCACTCTTTCCTCTCCAGTTTCTCCACGCCGGTCATTCATTTTATATGGAAATCTTGGAGATGAATTATTGAGAAGAACATATAGAGTGGCTTTAAAAAACATCTCTGTTCCCCTGTTCCCACTCCTGGGTATGTGAGCGCCCTGGACCAGAGAAAAGCTACCTGTAATTAGGCCTGAAAGCTTTCTAACAGGTAATATTCAGATGGGTCAAGTTTAAGTAAATCACGAATGCCCACTAACTGGCGGAGGGGTGCTGGCCAACGGTGTGTGCATCTCAGCGGTGTGCGGGAACACAACCTCACCGGGACAGGAGCGGGTCTGGCTGCAGGGCACAGACTCGTCGTGAGGCATGAAGGTGGCCCATGATTTGTGCTCCGGAGTTTACACTCTGGAGTGCCCTGTCCTAGGGGAGAGTAAAGAACAGTTGACATTTGAAGAGCTAAGCTCCAGGAAGCATAAAGCCATGCCACCGTGTGCAGAGAGGAAGCGGTGGACTGACCTGGAAAGAGCTGGATGTCCCAGGACTGAGGGGTTCCTTGTGCAGAGGGAGGGCTCCTGGGACACAAACCTCAGGGGTCAGTAGTAGGCCAAGGGACCAGGAGGACGGGCTATGGAGAATACCAGAGCCACTGGCTCGCAATGGAACTCGGGGTCTCAGACAGGGAGCGTCTCTGTGCTATCCATGGAGGGTGGTAGAGAGGCCCAGCGCTCTGCCCCAATTTCCCAGGCTGGTGTGGGCCTCAGGATTCTTGAACTTAACCCAAAGGGTGGGTGCGATCCCCACTCCCAATGACTCATATTTGATTTCCCACAGATCCCCGGTGGAGGGGAACGATTCCGGATTTATTTTGGATAAATATGCACTCAAGTATCAGGGAACGAATTCATATTATAGATGTTTAGAGTCTACCCACTGCTCCTTCTAGGAAGCCACAGTCTGTACAGGTGGCCCTGCCACCGGTAACTGGACAAGCAGCCTTCTGTGATCAGGGTGGTATGGCCTGAAATGTCCAGCTGGGCCAATGAGATTCTCCTGCCTTCTGCAATATGTATTAAAGAGATGGAATTTGCTGGGAATTGCAGGCACTGAGCCAAGAGATTGCGGAGAATTGGGGCTGGTGTGCATGAGAAGGGGTGCAAATTCTGTGGGAGAGGCCAGCCTAGAGAGAGAGGGGACAAGACACACGAGCAAAAGCAGCAGAGGTGAAAGGCACCTGCTGCCTCAGGAGGCAGAGAATGCGCCAGCCTTTCTAATCCAAGCTCGCTTCTCCGAGGTCCGCTCTTCAACCCGCCCACGATGCACTGGGAACCCACTCACCTACCCTTCATAATGGAACTGCCCCCTACCGGAGCCGATTTGAAGGGGTATCTGTTTTCTTGCACCTGCAACACCCCACTCTTACGACTAAGTCAGAGTAGAATGTATACACAGTTCATACCGATGCCCGAGACTCTTCATCTGCAGGAGCCAGTCTGATTCTTTTGACCCCGGCCTATGGTCCTGACTTCAGAAGATGATGTAGTTATTTGTTTAGAAGAAGCTGGGCTTAAGGAAACACATCCGAGGTGATGACAACCAAAGCGAAAGTTCCATCGCTTCCACAACGGCAACCGCAATGACTGAGATCTCTTCGCATTCCCAGATCATCACGTGCAAACTATTACACGGGGAAAATGAGCACCACCTCGCTTGAATGCAGTGCCAATGCTGCATTCAATAGACCGATTTCTCCGAATTCGCCGAGGACAGGGCTGGGACTCAGTGAGCTGGCCAGTCTAAGTACTGCTCTGTCATAAAGCATGCACTCTGAGTGGGCTTCCTCTGGCGACTCAGCCCAAGAACACCAAAATTCCATCCCAACAGCAAAGCAAGTCTTCCCTGGAAATAGGTATTTTACAGCCTTAATTCTATTGTGCTTTCCTGTTCGTGCTAAACAGGAGAGCTGAGTGTTAAGGTTCTGACCGGGTTCTGCCTGGGGGAAAGGCCCTCACAACTCTACAAGGAATATTCTATTGTTAGAAGCGACGTCTACTATTAGAGGTGTAGAAAGAGGCAAAAACAAACAAACCCCTTGTGTTTATGTGACACCAGTCGGAGAATCATTTTGGTGAAACTTATTAGTCTGCAAATATCAAGCCCTGCTTTTGTCTAACGCTATGTAACCAGTTGTGGCTTCCCCCGTCTATCCCTCCTTACCACTGGTGTCTTTTTGGTTGAAAATCTGGTCCATAATTTCATAAAGTAGTTTCTGTCTGTAGAATCCATAAAATTAGATGAAGTCAAATAAGCAGATTTTTGAAATGTCCGTGGAGATGTCTTAACATCTGGTTGAGGAAAAAAACACACACACACCAAAGTTTAAAATAAAAGGCATAAAATACGATAAAGGAACTTTCTGAAGTGAGAGAAATGTTTTCTCTCTGCATTTGCCCAAACACAACGGCCTGCATGTTTAGTCTGGACCGTGGTTTCAAGTATGAAGAAGAAGGGCATTCAAGTATCTGGGGCAGAAGCTGCGCGGGCAGAGAGAAGGGCTGTGCCTAAAGGACCCGGAAGCATGCTTAACACACTGAATTCAGGAATCAAGGGGGGGTCGAAGCAAGGAAAGCATAAGACAGAGAGGCTGAAGTCTGTGCTCATTTAAAAAAAAAACACACACAAAAAAAAACAGAAAAACCCCCTTATCCTGTTTGCTTGTTTTTTTAAATTCTCATCTGAGCGTTTTTTAAATTTAATTTTTATATATTTATTATATATTATTGATTTTAGAGAGAGGAAGGAAGGAAGAGAGAGAAACATCAGTGTGAGAGAGAAAAATGGATGGGTTACCTTCCACAGGCTCCTCAACCTGAAATTGAACTTGTGACCTAGATATGTGCCCTGCCTGGGAATCAAACCTTCAGCCTTCTAGTGTACAGGATGACGCTCCAACTGAGCCATTTGGATAGAGCAAAAGCCCGATCCTATTACTGGAACCATAAGAATAGAGCATTGTGGAAAAAGCCCAGATAATTTGAAAAAAGTTAAGATAAAATTTAAAGAAACAGAAGCTATATTCACATATATATATATATTTATTTAAAATACTAGAGGCCCAGTGCACAAAAATTTGTGCACTCAGGGGGGTCCCTCAGCGTGGCCTATGCCCTCTTGCAGTCTGGGACCCCTCGGAGGATGTCCACCTGCTGGCTTAAGCCCGCTCCCTGGGGGGATCGGGCCCAAGCTGGCAGTCAGACATCCCTCTGGCAGCACGGCAGCCCTCGGGGGATGTCCACTTACCAGCAGGGAGCAGACCTAAGCTGCAGTTGGACATCCTTAGTGCTGCTGAGTCTCTCCCGCCACCACCGTTGTGCTGGCAGCCATCAGCCTGGCTTGTGGCTGAGCAGAGCTCCCCCCATGGGAGCACACTGACCACCAGGGGACAGCTCCTGCATTGAACATCTGCCCCCTGGTGGTCAGTGTGTGTCATAGTGACCAGTCATTCCCAGTCGTTCTGCTGTTAGGGTCAGTTTGCATATTACCCTTTTATTATATAGGATAGAGGCCTGGTGCATGGGTGGGGGTTGGCTGATTTGCCCTGAAGGGTGTCCGGATCAGGGTGGGGGTCCCCACTGGGGTGCCTGGCCAGCCTGAGTGGGGGGCTGATGGCTGTTTGCAGGCTGGTCAAGCCCCCCCCAATGGGGACCCTCAACCTATGGAGGTTTGGCCAGCCTGGGTGAGGGGCTGATGGCTGTTTTCAGGCTGGCCAACCCCCTTTAGGGTGGGGGGTCCCCACTGGGGTGCCTGGCCAGTCTGGGTGAGGGGCTGAGGGCCGTTTTCAGGCTGGCCAAGCCCCCAGGCTACGGAAGCTCCCAGCCTCTCCTTTTTTTCTTTTTCTTTTTATTCTGGGATTTCTTTACCTTCTATAATTGAAACTTAGTAGCCTTGAGAGGAGCTCGGAGCCAGCCAGGGCGGGCGGGAGGGAAGCCTCCTGCTCATTCCAGCTCTGAGGCCTCGGCTGGCTGAAAGCAGGTAACTACCGTTTATTTACCTTCTATAATTGAAACTTTGTTGCTTTGAGTGGAGCTCAAAGCCAGCCACGGCAGGCAGGGAAGCTTGGCTTCCTCCATCATTGGGGCAACCAAGCCTCCTGCTTGCTCCAGCTCCGTGGCTGCCAGCCACCATCTTGGTTGGGTTAATTTGCATCTAGTTGCTCTGACTGGCTGGTGGTCGTGGCTTAAGGCATAGCGAAGGTATGGTCAATTTGCATGTTTGTCTTTTATTAGTGTAGATAGCATTTGTGTTAGGGTGCCTTGTTCCTTTCTGAGATGTAAGTCATTTGTACTATAGTGTAAAGAAACCAACTTCTACCTGATGATACAATGCAGTTGTAATTCTAACAATTTAATGTTTTAATGGCTTCTCAGCAACAAGACATTTTGGGTAAAGATCACTATTAACTGCACTGTAATGCCACCACTTTAATGACTTGGACTCCTATAATAAACAGTTTCATACAGTTCTTAATATAGTTTCTAAAGTCTTAATACATCAATGGACAAGAGTTTCTATTTCTCAATTTAAAAAAACACATCAGCTCTAGCCAGTTTGCTCAGTGGTTAGAGTGAAGGGTTTTGGGTTTGATTCTGGTCAAGGGCACATAACTGGGTTGCAGGCTCAACTCCAGGCCCCAGTCGGGGCATGTGTGGGAGGGAACTAATGGATGTGTCTCTCTTACATTGATGTTTCTCTGACTCTCCCCCTCCCTTCCACTCTGTGCAAAAACCAATGGAAAAAATATCCTCAGGGGAGGATTAACAACAACAACAACAACAAAAAATTAAAAACACACACCATAATTCCCAATGTAATAATACCCTACAACAGTTTCTTAATGGGATCTTATTCAAAGTACCTAAATTAAAGTCAACCTTGAGGCAACATTAAAAAGATAAAAATTACTTTACAGTACACAAAAATACCAAGTTCTTCAGTATATAGGCTAAATTTATTTAAACTGCTCCAATGAAGTGTAAGTGAATTTAATGATGCCTGACAAATTTTAAAGTTATTTTATGGATTTGTGCCATTACCATATGCAGGAAAATATAAATGAAATATCTGTAACTACATCTCAAATTAATTCTAAATAGCTTAGACCTTTTAGTTAGAATTATATCCTCTTGCAGTCAAATGATTTAAAATAATATTTATCTAAACCATTTAAAAAGAATGAGCATAGAATCCAACCTAAGTAATAAATGCAGTAGAAGCCATGTTCCTAAGAATAAAACATTTGTACGTGTGTTTAATATCATATCATCACGCAGTCCAAACAAGGCCTTTTGCTTTATAAAAGAAAGTAGAAAATAAAAGATGCTGATGATCCAATACTACAGGCCCATAGCCATGTCAATAACTAGTAATAAGATAAGAATCTAGGGATCAAATTGTGAATACAGTTGACCCTTGAAAAACACGGATTGGAACTGTAGGGTCCACTTATATGTGTATTTTTTCAATAAATACAGTAAATGTATTTTCCTTATGATTTCTTAATAACATTTTCTTTTATGTAGCTTACTTTATCATAAGAATACAGTATGTAATACATATGACATACAAAATATGTGTTAATCGACTGTCAGGGGTCCTCAAACTTTTTAAACAGGGGGCCAGTTCACTGTCCCTCAGACCGTTGGAGGGCTGGACTATAGTTTAAAAAAATACTATGAACAAATTCCTATGCACACTGCACATATCTTATTTTGAAGTAAAAAAACAAAACGGGAACAAATACAATATTTGTATTTGCATGTGGCCCGCGGACCATAGTTTGAGGACCCCTGGTTATGTCATCAGTAAGGCTTCTGGTCTATAGTAGGCTTAGTAGCTAAGCTTTTGGGGAATAAGAAGTTATACGTATATTTTTCGACCATACGGGAAGCTAGTGCCCCCTAACCCATGTGTTGTTCAAGGATCAACTGTGTTTTGAAAACCAAAAATCACTATTTTAATAACCAATTTTTCTATATTAATGAGGTTATATGTACAGCAAAATAACTGAGTCACTCTCTTGCCCCAAAACAAGAAACTTAACCATTTTAAATATAAATTTACATTTTTAATTGATTTCAGAGACAGGAAGGGAAAGGGAGAGAGAGATCGAAACATCAGTAATTAGAGAGAATTGTAGATAGGCTGCCTCCTGCACACCCCCCACAGGGGATCAAGCCCACAAGCCGGGCATGTGCCCTCACCTGGTTTATGGGTCAACGCTCAACCATCAAGTCACACCAGCAGGGCTAAATACACATTTTTTACCATTTATATAAAGCGTTGCAAAAAGGGAATCCCTACTAGAGTTTCTCTTTGAAGACACTTGGAAATGTATGGCTTGGAAATAGCCCTTAATTTTTAGACAAAAGTTCTCAGCCAGCCCGATGATTTCCATATTGTTCACTTTTTTTACCACTCAAATGGAGCTTTTAAAAAACATGTTTATGTAGGTAATAATGAGGCTACACTATAACATTAGGTAATAAAAATACCGTGTGCAATTTTTTAACTAACAAAGTAATTTATACTTATCATGATTAAACAGGCATACCTATATAAAATGTAAATACCTTTAAAATCCTTGCAAAAGAGTCTCAATGCCGAAATATGTAACCACAAAAAGGACCAAACAAAGAGCAAAAATCTGCTATGCAATGAAAAATGTTTATTTTTAGTAGGACAGTTACATAATTTGTAGTGGAAAGTTAATGGGAAAGCTGTTCATTAGGAAGTGGGACCACAAAACTGAAGGCACCAATAGAATCTATTTTTTCAGGACAGAATTAAATCTTAAAGGTCTTATAGATCTGTGCTGATAAGAAATGATAGCAAGTAGAAAAATAATCATGTTACATAATATCCATAATAATTTTCCATAGTAAAATAAGCTTTTAAAGTAGAAAGCTACCATGTAAGTCCAAGGAAATGCAGTAATAATGCTCATGTTACGTATGGTAAAATGAATATACCAATTAAGCTATTCTAACAGTAAAATACTTTATTCTTGAGTGTCCAATCAAAGGAATAATCGGCTATTTAAACAGAAGACAGGCTCTACATCAGGACAAAGGGAAGTGTGTGAACGTGCATTCTCAGACAGACAGGGTGAGGTACAGAAAGGGTTTCTTGCCGCTGAACTTCATCCTTCATTGAAGTAGAAGCCTTGTACCTGGAATGCCTTCAGGAGAGTTGAACTAGGGGTCACTGTTTGGACACGGTATTCAGAATGTCCTAACTAAAACATATAACAAAAGTACTCTGAATTTCAGTTCTCTAAAATGGATGAGTTTATTGTGCAGCAATTAATTGACATCTTGAAGGCGATACCATACAGGACAGGTAAATTTCAAGAGGCGAAACGTGATACATAAGACCTAGATGTGTGTAGAATTTGGGAAAGGGAAAAGAGAAGAAAAGGGTAGTGATGATTGGCAGGAAAAAGGATAGAAACCTTGAGGGAGCTGAATACACACTAAAGTTTCTTCTCCTTTGAGCAATATTGTTTGATAACTCGAGTTCTGATGTGATTTTTATCCAACCCAAACCCCTACTTCTGGGGTGAGTGTGGTCTTCCCTTGATAAGGGGCTCAGTCTTCAAAAGCAATTCTTTCAAAGATGTTTCACTGGTCAATTCCTTTAACAAAGGCATTTTTTTTTTTTTTTGCCCTTTTCCACTTTGTTTTTCTATTTTTTTCCTTTGGAAACTGGTGGTCTTTAGAATTCGTAGCATGTAGAAGCCAGTCTGTCTCACCCCAAAACAGACAGAAATGCCCCCTATCTGGTAGTTTATTCCAGAGTCAAGTAACTTGACAGCATCTGCCATTTGAAACATAACTACAAGTGCCTTTGATTTGATCAGTAAGTAAATAATAATAGTAAAAATAATAGGCAACACTAATTGAGCATGTCCTATGTGCCAGGCGCTGCTTTAGAAGGCTTTTCTGTGAGCATCATGAGTTTCAGTGCTGCCTGTGAAAGCTCGTGAAAGAATCTGAGCTAAGTAACTGAACCACAGTTTCTTTCTAATTCAGTCAAGGTTGTCAATGTTTTTAAAAGGATTTTCAGAGACGGGTATCCCATTTGCCAAATATTTACACCTAGTTTGACCCCTATTGTCCTATGCTGATTAATGATAAAATGCTACTTTAAAAAAATTTGTTTTTAGATATGGAAACAACTCAAGTGCTCATCAATAGATGAGCAGATAAAAAAGTTGTGGTACACATACACAATGGAATATTACTTGGCCATAAAAAGAATAAAATCTTACCATTTGTGACAGCACGGATGTACCCACAGGGTATTATGCTAATAAGTAATTCAGAGAAAGACAAATACCAGATTATTTCACTTATATGTGAAATATAAAGAACAAAAATAAAATGAATGAACAAAATAGAAACAGACATATAGATACAGCGAATAAACTGATGGTTGCCAGAGGGGAGGGGGCGTGGGGACTGCGTGAAAAAGGTGAAGAGATTAGGAAGTACAGATTGGTAGTTACAACATAGTCACTGGATATAAAGTACAGCATAGAGAATAATATTGCAGCCAGGTGGGTACTGGAAATATCAGAGGTACACTTTGTAAAGTACTGACCACTATGCTGTACACCTGAAACTACTACAAGATAATAGAATATGTAAACTGTAATTGAAAAATAAAATTTTAAGTTCTTAAAAATTTTTTTTTGCTGCTTACATGTTAATACTAACAAACACTAATATCAGCATTACTATGTGTCTGTCAGGCATTGTTCTGGGTATTTCCCAATATATTCACTCATTTAATCTTCACAATAATCTGGAGATAGCTATTATTATTATTTCCATTTTACACGTGAGAACTTTGTACTTACCCAAGTTCACACAGCTAAACCACAGTGAAACTGAAGTTTCTAATTAATATTTTGACATTTAGTGTTATTTGAATTCATGAGCTTCTAAATTTATAATCTTTAATAATAATAATGATAATAATAATAATAATAATAAAAAGGTGGCCTAGCTGGTTTGGCTCAGTGGATAGAGCAGCTGGCCTGCGGACTGAAAGGTCCCAGGTTTGATTCTGGTCAAGGGCAAATGCCTGGGTTGCGGGCTCAATCCCCCAAAAGGGGTGTGCAGGAGGCAGCCAATCAATGATTCTCTCTCATTACTGATTTCCTATCTCTCTTTCCCTCCCCTTTCCTCTTTGAAATCAATAAAAATATATTTAAAAAATAAAATCAATAAAAACATTTTTTTTTAAAAGGTCTTCAGCTTTCCTAATCATGACTACGCTCTCAAAATCACTTTTAAGATTAAGATTTGGTCTTCTAACATTATCTATCATCAACACAAAGAAATAGGCTCTTCCTATCTTCTTCTCTGAATGCCTGATCAGTAAAGAAAAGTGATTTCTAGAATTATGTCTTTCAAATTGAACTAAGCAACTAATTAAATTCACTTAGACACACTGTCTTTGACACTATGCAAATAGCACAATTATCTGAAGTGAAATTTGGAGGATTAAATATTTTCCTCTTCTCCATAGTCCTCTACAGCGTGATTCTAAAGGCAACACAGCATTCTAGCATGGGGCTGTACCATAGCATGTTTCCAAAACTTATTTTTAAATCCCATTAGATGGTTTGGTTATTTTCAGATTTTTTAAATAAAGACATTAACATCCTTGTATATAAATTATTTCCTTATAATTCTTGGATTGGAATTATGAGGTTCAAGATATGAACAATTTTTAAGGTTTTGACAGATATTATAAAACTGTCCCCAAAAAAGTTGTGCCAATTTACTTTATTTTTTTATTTTTATTGATTTCAGAGAGGAAGGGAGAAGGAGAGAGAGAGAAACATCAATGATGAGATAAAATCATTGATCAGCTGCCTCCTGCATACCCCACACTGGGGATTGAGCCCACAACCCAGGCATGTGCCTTAGAACTGTAATCGAACCCAGGACCCTTCAGTCGTCCCGCAGGCCGAAGCTCTATCCATTGAGCCTAACCGGCTAGGGCTCAATTTACGTTTGAATGATGACACAGAAAGTGCTCTTACCCTTAGCCTCACCAAGAACAGGTATTACTTTGTTTTCCATCTTTGCCAGTTTGGTACCCAAAAAATGTCTATTTGGTTTTAACTTATAGAGAGGTTAAATACTTTTTGACATATTTACTGGTTCTTTTTATTTCTTCTGTTATGAATTAACAAATCATGTCCTTTGTCCAATTATATTTTGAAACCTAAAAATAATTGACTTAGCTCTTTAAGCATTTGAAGAAGGCTCTCATATGTCCAGTGGAACTATTATCTCTGATGATTTGAATACTAGGGGCCAGACTTCCTTTCAAACACTGAAAATGACATTAGCTAATAGAATGTCTAAAGTCCATAATTTTTCCCTATAGAGATAGCTTTGCTGAGAAACATAGCGAATTGAAGTGAATGGAAGTGATATGAATTTTGTCAGTGTAGATGGAAAATGACAGTTTTTGAATATTTATATTCTGCCATCAAAAAGCAGTTGCTTTCCTTACACCAAGAAAGTCTGTAAGAGCAGTAAAAATGTCTCACCAGAGAGGAGCTGGTTATCTTCTCGACTCCTTTCCTTGGACCACAGACAAAATGCTGTCCAGCTGCACTGCATCTGAGACACTGTGCCACCAAACAGAAGCACAAACACACACTAAAACATACTCTATCACTGAACCCGGGAAGGAGGCCCGAGCTTCCCTTCAAATCAAGTGGAGAGAAATTTGGCTTCTCCCTCCATTACTACCCCAATGAAAATGCAACCCAAATGCACTGAGGAGCCTCCAAAACAGTTGCACAAAGAGGAAATCAAGGGACATTTTAAATTTTTCACCTAAGTGTGGTGTTGGTGCCACCAAAATGCCCCCCACACAGCTCATAAGCAGCAGGAATGGGACAAACAGCAGGCATTCCTCCTGTGCCTGCTCCTGTGTATGCTGTTTGCTCTTTCACAATCTGCCCATTCCCCATACACCCAACCCAAATAACTCTTGACTCTCCATTCCTGCCACAAGGCCTGATTTCCGGCCCTTACTGTCTGATCAGGACTAGTACAAGTGCTTTTCAGCCATTTTTCCTGCCTCCGACATTGCTTTCCTCAAATTCATCCCCTGTACCATCTCTAAACAGATGCCTCTAAGATAAAAACGTAACCCCATTGTTGGACGCTCAAGCTCCACGTTCACTGGCATCGCACAGAAGGCCCTTTGAACTTACATATGCCTGGGGCTCTCCCAGCATGTGGATCGTTAGAATATGCTGTGCTTGCTCCTGTGTATGCTGTTTGCTCTTCTGAGAAACCTCCCCTCTCTCCCATCCGTCTGCTGACTAATTCTGCAACCTTGGGGACTTAGCTGAAGGACCACCTCCTCTTCGAAGTGTTTCCTGATTCAATCTTCACATCCCAGGCGGAATTCAGTGCCCTTCTTGGTATCCTTATGACATTCTGGAAAAATCGGTAAATAATTTTCTTGCCTACGTGACGCTGAACTTAGCCTAGATTCTGCCAGGCCTCCAGCTGCCCAAGTCACATGGTGCTGTAACAAACCCTAACTGTCTCCTCTGTTGACGTGCAGGCTCCTTGAAGTGTCCTCATCATCTCACTATATGTAGCAACCATCACAGTGTCTGGCACATAGGAGGTAATCAATGCTTCTTGAATAAACTAACACAATAAAAATGTTAAAATTCACCTTCTTACTTTCATTTCAGACAAACCAGATAAATCAGAGGGTAATTACCAGTATAACACAGGCTTTTAGTGTGACAAAAGGATACTTGCATCATGAATTTAAGAATATCAATTTCTTGCCCAGCCAGTGTGGCTCAGTGGTTGAGCATCAACCCATGAACCAAGAGGTCACTGGTTGAATTCCCATTCAGGGCACATGCCCAGGTTGCCGGCTTGATCCCCAGTAGGGGGAGTACAGGAGGCAGGCGATTGATGTTGATGTTTCTCTCTCATCAATGTTTCTCTCTCTCCCTCTCCCATTCTTTCTTTTTCAAATCAATCAAAACATATTTAGAAAAAAAATACCAATTTCCTCTACTGCCCTTGAAATACCATTTGACATACATTCAATTTTGTGGATGCATACCTTTTGTGTAAGATAAGACACATTTATACAGGCATTTAGTCATCAATTACACCTTAAAATACAGAATGCCAAACACATGGCAAACTTAGCATGCCTCTGTATACCCAGTATAATAAGCATGCAGTAAGTATCTTGCAACTTTTTAAGAGATGAATCTTGGGTTGGCTGCTTCGCTCACAATATCCTCTTTCTGGGAATGCAGACTCCACACACTCCAGGAGTGGGCACAAGGGGTAGGTCTCCATGTGACAGAGTAGACTGGTTTAAGAATGAGCCTGACCCAAGCTGGGCCAGAGTCTTTCCCTCAACTTTAAAAAAATCTTATGATCAAGGAACACTTGAACCGATCCTTTTCTAGTAGTGGGAGCTGCCAGTTGTTAGATGAGATGAGATGTAAAACTTGAGAGGTGTTAGTGGCCAAGTTCCCTGCCACCTGCAGAAACTGATATGCAGTCATTAGTATCAAAGAGAATAAAGGCAACACGGAGGAGAAAACAGAGAGGAGAACTGACGAGAGTCCAGGTGGCCAGGGGCCAGGAGACAAGAATCAGTAGATGACAAAATACTCCGATGACAAGAGCACAGGTTATGTCCAACAGCTGGTTCCCAATCTCTCTGTACCTCCGCCCTCCCCAGTTTGGTTGTATGAGACGTTCCACTCCCGTCTAAGACATTCACATAAGCTGGCTCCGGTTGGACACCTGTCACTGGCCAGCAAAAGAATCCTGATGGTCTGAATACATGAAAACAAATTCACCTGAACCCCTGCTCCCTCCACCCCCCAATTCTTTTAATGGATTCAGCCAGATGGTTGGGCATAATGAAGACGTGAGCTAATTTACAAGAGGCTCCTATTCAGAGAGGGAGGAAGGTATTCATTTTGAAATACATTTCAAACAAAAGTCAGTGTAAAGCAGTATGTGCCAACAGGATCTGAAATGTTGCATCACAGGGTCACGCGCAAGGAGATCGTGTCCTCTGGCCTTCCGAAGGTTCCCACATGTCAACTGTGCATGTGGGAGCCCTGTGGGAGAGACCAAGACCAACACACTGCAGAGGCTTCGTTCCTCGGGGTTCCTGCTTCCGGACCCCTCAGTAATGTAGGAGGCAGGAGAGTGTTCCAATCTAAAAGCAGCTTTTCTAAGGAACAGAACAAAACTTAATGGCAACACAGCACCGCCTCCCCCGAGCTGACTCCTGTTGGGCTCATATGCATCTGGACACCAGGGCTCCGGCTGACACCCCCATGCCCAGCGCTGTCGGCTGGCGGGGGCGCTGTTGGCTGGTGTCTCTCTTTATAAGGGCTGCTCTTCCAGGCTGCAATGACCAGCCACAAAAGAGGCACTGAAGGGCAAAGACTGGCTGTCTTCTAAGAACCCAGTGGCTGGACTGGGCGGTGCGGGCAGGCCCTTCTTGGACGTCTTGGGTTGCAGAGGGACATTGGGTGTGAGCTCAGTGCCCTGGCCACGCTCTCCATCCTGGGGTCCTGGGTCAGCACTTCTTCGGACACTGGCACTGCTAAACCTTGGTGCTCTGGCTGCCCCTGGCTCGCAGCCTCTCCTGCCGGCCACCCTGCTCCTCAGCAGACACTGGATTCTGGGGTGCAGCAGGGCTTCTGTCGTGGGATGGCCCTTCGTGTTTTGGGGTGTGTTTCTCATTGGTTTGCTGCCTGGAAGCATCGTCCCCTTGGACAGAGCCCTCTCTGGTCTCGCTGGTCCCTGGGGCAGGCTGTGGGGTGGGGGCCGAGACATCCTGCTCCGGGAGGTCTGACGCCGGCTCTCCTTTCCAAGACCTTCCCCTGTGATGAGCCTCTTCTTTTCTCCTTGGACGCCCTGCAGAGGCGGGTCCGCCCGCAGTGGACTCTGCATGGCGGGGGGCTCTCCCGTGGGCCAGCGGACCCTCCCGGGTGGGCCGATCACTGCCAAGGGTGGTTTTATTTTCTTGAGAGAGCCCTCCAGCACGCTCTCTTTTTGAAGAGGGCCCTTTGGTGGCCGTAGCTACCTTCTGAACCAGGTCATTTGGGGGGAGGTTGGCATGGGCCTTTTTTCTGGAATGCTGCACTTTCCCCCTTTCCTCTTCCTGTAATCCGGGATCCCCAGGTGCTGGCTCAGCGTGGGGTGGCTCAGGAATCCCTGGGGGGTGGGCTCTGCTTTTCTGGCTCCTCTGAGGGCTCCGGGGAGGGCTGGGGTTAGGGGCGGCGGCGGTCTCTGGGCCGGTGGGTCTGCTCTGGGATTCTGGCTGCAAGGCTGTCTGGTGGCTTGTGGGCGGCACCTCTGTCAGGTGTGCTGGTCCTCTAGCTGTCCCTCTCTGGGCAGGGAGTTTTTTTTTCCTCGCTACTGCTTGTTGCACGGGCTCTTGGTTTGGGGGTGATGCCTGCATGTCCAGAATCTTCTTGCTGGAGGAGCGGCCACCTTGGGGTGCTTGCCTCTCCTTGGCAGGCCTTGCCTGATGACGGGCGCCCCGGTTCTGAGGCAGGGGCGTGGGAAGGCGAGGGAGCCTGACCCCGGGGGCCTCCTCTTCCTGAGGCAGATCAGGGGCAGGCTGGGGGGTGTGCTCCTGGGTGGGGGGGCTGATCAGAGGGAGTTTCACCTCCCTGACGCTCTCCTCCTGGACATGCTGAGGACTGTGGCCCGGATGGGGGCTCAGGTGCGGTGGTGGTTTGGAATTTGGGGGGCTGATGAGAGGGAGTTTGCCGGGGTCCCCTTCCTGAGCTGGTGGAGGCTTTGGAGAGGGCGTCCTGGGTTGATCTGCAGCTGCGCGGGGTGAGAGGAGTCGGGGTGAGGGCCTCGGGCTCTGGAGGGGCGCGAGGACCCGCGGCCGGGGCAGCCTGCTTGGGGCCAGTCGGCTTCTGGAAAGCAAAGCCGCTGGGTCTCCCCTGTCCTGGGGCTGCTTGCTGATTCCTGGGTCTTGGGGGGGCGGCGGTCCTGGGAAAGGAGTGCTGACCCTGACTTCCGCCTCTGGGGTTCCCTCCTCCAGGGGATGTTGAGATTCTCCCAGCATCAGAGCCCCTTCGGGGTCGGACAGCTGTCCTGGGGGGTCATGATGGGAACTGCTGGGTGGGAGATCGGCTGACTCAGTCTCCTCAGCCTGGCTTCTCTGGGGGCTGAGGGGTGTCGGGCCAGGCCCCTGTGGAGGTTCGGGCGAGGGTGGGTCGGTGGGGGTCACCTCGACCTCCCCCGACTCCTCATTCTGGTCCAGCGGAGGGCTGGGGGCTGGAGGTGGGTCAGGGAGCCGAGGGGGCCCCTGCCTTCCTTCACCTGCTACCGGCTCGGATGTCCCGGCCTGGTTTTCAGGGGGGTTTGTGGTGGTTCTTGTTGAGGAAAGAGCTGACTGTGGCGCATCGCCTTCCTTCTGGTTTGGGGATGCGGCCTGGGCCTCCGGGGGGATGCTCAGAGCCGACGAGCCGGGCTGTGCAGGAGCCTCAGCGCCGATGTGACCACGGGGAGAAGGCTCTCCCTGAGGGGTGGCTCCCCCCGGACTCAGCTCCCGGTTCTGGTTTTCAGGGACCTGCCCCCCAGAGAGACGCTCTGCGGCCAGGCCGTCTGCCTGCAGTTTTGCCAGGCGCCTGGGGGAGGGAACCAGGTGTGCTGGGACCCCGGAGGGCGTCTTCTTGTTCGAGGGGTCTCCTGCTTTGATATAAAAAGACGTTAGCGAAGACTCTCTTCAGAAGTTAATCACAAAAAACACCTTGCCCTTTGCTGCACCCAGGCCCATGGAAAGCATGAGATTGCCCATATAGAAGCATCCAACCATCCCTGCGCCTGGGTGTACTAAGTGTCCAGATTTCTCTTAGTTAATGGAATTTAGAACAACTTTAGTCAACTGAAAACATGCACTTTACTGAATAAACATAAAGAGGTTACTCACAGAACCAACATTTATATCCAGCTGAGAGTGGCAAGAACATTTGCTAAGTGAATGAGATTTATGTTTCCCCACCTTGTAGGCCCAGGCTGCTTTCAGGGGCAGGAAGTAGGAGATGGGCGTCTAAGCCAAACCAAGCCCCTTGGTTTCCTTGTTTGCTGGCAGCCCCTCGGAGACACTGCGCTCTGCGGGAGGCGTGCCAGCGTACCAACCCCAGCAGGTGCGTGAAGCGCCACAGCACTCAGGAAACAAGTAATGGATGGCAGAAGGAAGGAGGGCGTAGATCCCAGAGAACCCTCAGGCCCCGTGGCTCAGAGGTGCTGCTCCCTAGGATCCCCCATTCAGGTGGCCACCCCACCTCACCCCCGGGGCTACCCTTTTCCCTCCGAGTCTTCCCTGGCATCCAAAATGGCTCTCAATAAACGGGATACATCACATAAACAGACTGAAAGACAAAAATCACATGGTCATTTCAACTGACACAGAAAAAGTATTCACCAAAATCCAACACCCTTTTGTGATAAAAACTCTCAGGAAAGTGGGAATAGCGGGATCATACCTCAACATGATAAAGGCCATATATGACAAACCTACAGCCAACATCATACTCAGTCGTTGGCAAAAATTAAACCATTTTCCCTAAGAACAGGAGCAAGAAAAGAATGTCCGCTTTCACCACTCTAATCAACATAGTACTGGAAGTCCTCGCCACAGCAACAAGCAAGAAGAAAACATAAAAGGCATCCAAATTGGAAAGGAGGAAGTAAAACTCTCATTATTTGCAGATGGCATGATACTGTACGTAGAAAACTCACCAAAAACTACCCACCAAAAAAGTACCCCACCAAAAAACAACTAGACTTAATAAATGAACTCAGCAATGTAGCAGGATACAAAATTAACTCTCAGAAATGGATGGCATTTTTATACACCAATAATGGACTCTTAGAAAGAGGAACTAAAAAACAATCCCATTTACCACTGCAACAAAAAATTAAGATGCTTAGGAATGAATTTAACCAAGGAGATAATTTTCCAAGTATCAAATATCCAACTGCTATTTGATACTTGGAAAATTACAGGACATTGAAAAAAGAGATAGAGAAAGATATAAACAAGTGGAAGAATATACCATGTTTATGGATTGGTAGAATCAACATCATTAAAATGTCCATACTACCCAAAGCAATCTATATATTCCATGCAATCCCTGTTAAAATACCAATGGCAGATCTAGACAAAAATTTATATGGAACCAAAAAAGACCCCGAATAGCCACAGCAATCTTGAGAAAGAAGAACAAAGCTGAGAAATCACAATACCAGATATCAAGTTATACTGCAAAGCCACTGTACTCAAAACAATGTGGTATTTGTCACAAGAACAGACATATAGGTCAATGGAACAGAATAGAGACCCCAGAAATCGACCCAAGCCATTACACTCAATTAATATTTGACAAAGAAGGCAAGAGCATACAATGGAGTAAAGACAGTCTTTTTAATAAATAGTGTTGGAAAAAGTGGATAGATACTAGTACATGCAAAAATATGAAACTAGACCACCAACTCACACCATACACAAGAATAAACTCAAAATGGATTAAAAACTTAAAAGTCATGAAGCCATAAAATCTTAGAAGAAACCATAGGCAGCAAAATCTCAGACATTTCTTGTAGCAATATGTTTTCTAATACATCTCCTAGGGCAACGGAAATAGGAGAAAATAAACAAATGGGACTACATTAAAATAAAAAGCTTTTGCACAGCAAAAGAAACCATCAACAAAATGAAGAGGGAGCCCACTGTATGGGAGAACATATTTGCAAATGATACATCTGAAAAGAACTCATACAACTTAACAAAAGGAAGACAACAATCCAATTAAAACATGGGCAAACGCCGAAACCGGTTTGGCTCAGTGGATAGAGCGTCGGCCTGCGGACTCAGGGGTCCCGGGTTCGATTCCGGTCAAGGGCATGTACCTGAGTTGCGGGCACATCCCCAGTAAGAGATGTGCAGGAGGTGGCTGATCGATGTTTCTCTCTCATCGATGTTTCTGACTCTCTATCTCTCTCCCTTCCTCTCTGTAAAAAATCAATAAAAATATATTTAAAAAAAAAACAAAAAAAACATGGGCAAAGGACCTAAATAGACACTTCTCCAAAGTGCCATACAGATGGCCAAGAGACATATGAAAAAATGCTCAAAGTCAATGATCATCAGAGATGCAAATTAAAACAATGAGGTATCACCTCACACCTGCCAGATGGCTATCATTGAAAAATCAACAAATGACAAGTGCTGGCAAGGATGTGGAGAAAAGGGAACCCTAGTACACTGCTAATGGGAATGCAGACTGGAAAACAGTATGGAGTTTCCTCAAAAAATTAAATATAGAACTGCTATTTGATACAGTGATTCCACTTCTAGGAATATATTCTAAGAAACCCAAAACACCAATAAAAAGAATGTATGCACCCCTATGTTCACAGCAGCACAATTTACAATAGCTAAGATCTGGAAACAGCCCAAGTGCCCTTCGGTAGATGAGTAGATAAAAAAGTTGTGGTACATTTACACCATAGAATACTACGCAGCTGTAAAAAAGAACGATCTCATACCCTTTGAGACAGATCTCTTGGAGGTACCTGAAGAGTATTATGTTAAGCGAAATAAGCCAGTCAGAGAAAGACAAGCATCACATGATCTCACTTAGATTTGGAATCTAATGAACAAAAGAAACAAATGAACAAAATAGGTCCAGAGACACATAAGTCCATGGAATAGACTGACACATCTCAGAGGGAAGGCAGGGGTGGGTGGGTAGGGAGAGATTAACTGGGGAACTTATATGCATACTAGAGGCCAGGTGCATGACTTTCATATACTGGAGGAGGGGGTATTTCCTCAGCCCAGCCTGCACCCTCTTGCAGTCTGGGACCCCTCAGGGGATGTCCACCTGCCGGCTTAGGCCCGCTCCAAGCCGGGAGCGGAGTGCCACTCAGCCAGAAGCCGGGCTTGCTGCTCCTTAGTGCTGTCTCAGAGGTGGGAGAGGCTCCCACCACCACCACTGTGTTCGCCAGCTGTGAGCCCGCTGGTGAGCCCAGCTTCTGGCTGAACAGTGCTCCCCCTATGGGAGCACACTGACCACCAGGCAGCAGCTCCTGCACTGAGCATCTGACCCCTGGTGGTCAGTGTGCATCATAGCAACTGGTTGATCCCCCGTTTGGTCTATTTGCATATTAGCCTTTTATTATATAGGATATGCATAGCCCATGGACACAGACAAGATGTGGTGGAGGCCTGGAGTGGGCGTGGGTGGAGGGACCAATGGGGAAAAAAAAAAGGGGGGGGGAATCTGTAATACTTTCAACAATAAAGATAGATGTTTTGTATAAAGGCTCGCTGAGGCCACTGTCAATGGCAGTGCTGCAGAGGGGAACTGCTTCCTTTGTTCACTATGACAGCAAGTTCTCTGAGTGATTGGGTCTCACGAACAGTCTCAGGGACACCATCACCCCAATAAGCACTGTTTATGATAGAAGCCCTGCTGTTCTCTTGTGTCCCTATAGCACCTTAAGCCAGTCTAAGGACATGGCTCTGCATGCTATCACTCAGAGGCAGCACAGCCTAGAATAGCCCTGAAGAAACTAGCCTCAGCTCACTTTGGGGGAGACCAAACAAGTCAGGCCCCCGAGGTGGTCCCAGGGTATGAGCTTGGACTGCACCAGGTAGTGTAGGTGTGCATCCTCCGCGTCCCCTCAAACCAGGCGTCTCTGTGGAAGGGGGTGGGGACAGGGGAAGAGTTTGCCTCTTGGTAGGGTGTCTGGGGGGATGCCCTGATCATCATTCTTATCTCCCTAGTTTACATTGCTTATAAATTAGAACACAAATTTAGTCAAGAAACAGGTTAAAACCAAATATACTAACAGTGAAAACACCTAGAATAGGCAAATTCATAGACAGAAAATAGGTTAGCGGTTACCCAGTCCCGGGAGGAGTTATTACTTAGTGGATACAGAGTTTCTGTTTGCGGTGATGGAAAATTTTGGAAAACAGGTAGTGATAATGGTTAGGCAACATTGTGAGTGTAATTAATGACACTAAGTTGTGTACTTAAAATGGTTAAAATGGCATGTTTTATGTATTTCTTTTTACCACATAGAAATCTAGAAAAATATAAGAAGAGTGAAACCCAATGCTGAGGTTCTTTAAGTCTTCCTGGTTTCCTGCAATCAGACATGCAGGATTTCCCCTGACTTCCACCAGTTTAACTGTTCATGTAATTTGTCAAATGATGCCATACCCTTTATTAGAGATAACGGCACCACTTTATGGGCTGGCAAATTGACCAATTTCCCGTTTGCTCATCGCCATCATCAATTTCCTCCATCATTAGTCAGAATTCTGAATGACTTGCAAATATAATTTCATGTTATGATCTCTATAGCGAGAATGCAGGGTGGAAGTTGGATCGGCTCTTTGAAAAGCTTTGCTAGAGCCTGGTCGGGTAGCTCGGTTGGTTACCCAGCTCAGCTGGCATCCCGATACACCAAGGTTGTGGGTTTGATCCCTGGTCATGGCACATACAAGACTCAATCAATGAATGCACAAATAAGTGAGCAACAAATCGATGCTTCTCTCTCTCTCTCTCCCTTCCTCTCTCTAAAATCATTAAAAATGAAACAAGGAAAAGAAAAGCTTTAGTGGAAGAAATGGGCTGTATGGAGACATATGGAAGGTAAAGGTATCCCTTACACTGAATTGTGAATATAGTGAGTTTTTCCTAATTTTATAGAAGTTATATTGTTTACTTGGCTTTTTTGGTCTTTATAGTTTAGAAATATTTACCTGTATTGCTATAGGGGAAAAAAATAAGATAACTGTGTACTTTAATTGCTATATACTTTTAATTAATGGTAGGTCTAAAGATCTCGAGGGTTTATAATTACTCTGTACCTAAAGTCACCATTTTATACCTGCATGGAATACAAATTCATTTAGTCTCTCCCCTGCTGCAGGTTTAGTTTTCTGGGGCCAGGCTGATGGGCCTGCTATCAGCTCAGGATTGATAATCTGGGGCTTACTTTTACCACTTTGTGCCACTTTCATTGTTTAAGAAAAGGAATTAAAACTGCATTCTCAGTTACAAATAAACAACATAAAACTACCAGAGATCAAATCATCTATATATATATATATAAAAGCCTAAGTGACCGGCCAACCAGCTGACCAGCCAATAGCTATGACATGCACTGACCACCAGGGGGCAGATGCTCAACATAGGAGCTGCCGAATGACAGCAACTTTGCAGAGTGCCCTCTCGCACTCCGGGACCCCTCGGGGATGTTGGACTGCTGGTTTTGGCCCTATTTCTGCAGGCCAGGCCGAGGGACCTCACAGGTGCATGAATCCATTATAATATGTCTAGTCTATTATAATACCAAATATTTGGGAATAATTTCCAGTTTGCATTGATACAGGATCCCTGTTTCTATGAAAAGAATGCTGCTGGCCATCAGATTCCTGTGTGTACTAACATGTAATATAAATGCTCTAACCAGCTGGGCACACCTCAGCTCCGAAGACTGGATTCTAACAGTGTTCCATGATATTACATGAGTTGACTTTTTAAAAAAGAAATGGGTGTTTAAGTGATTTCTCTAAATTAATTATTATTGGTGACATTGAGAATACAAAATTAAGGATTCCTACTTTTAGTCCAGTTTCTAATTGCTCAGACAAAACTGTCTTTCACAGGATCTTATATTTTTCACTTTCTTACCTTCTTAGCTCAATTATATACATAAAATATTCCACTATACTGAAATGATCAATTTTGTTTCTTGGGGTCCCACTTATATGAGTAATACTAGTATAAACATTTATATAGATATACCTAAACTACAGAAATTAACATCAGAGTGCCAGGCAAACGTGAGAGCCAGCAGGGCCTGTGGCAATGACCCTGATGGAGTCCTGACCTTCACCTGGTGGTAGCTGTGGCGCGCCCTCCCCTCAGTGAGCCTGTAAACACCTGGCCCCACCCCCTCAGTGAGCCTGTAAACACCTGGCCCCGCCCCCTCAGTGAGCCTGTAAACACCTGGCAATACTTTTCAGCTGTGAATCTCAGAGGCCCCTGGCTCTACTCTTGGGCCACTAGAGACACTATAAAAGCTTAGAAAACGGACAATGTTAATGAGAATTTTTTAATACTCACTTGAATAATGTTTAGGCTCCACAAAAAAGTCAAATCCATCCTTAAACCATCAACTGAGAAATAAAAAAAAAACTTCCCCAACAAATTAACTGTATAAATAAGAAAGTATGTGGCGTCTTAAGAAAAACATATTTTATTCTAAAATACTAAACCTGCCAGGAAAACAGGGGCTGTTGGGTTTAGTGATTTGATATATTAATCACAAACACTCCCATCTGCTTTGGGAAAGATGGAATTCGATTAGTCAATAATTGGATGACCCTGTTACAGTTATGAAATGATCTGAGGACTTACAACTTCTATAATTCATACTTTTCATTAAGTCAGACAGGGCTAACCTAATTAGTGCAAAAAAAATGAAGTTTTATTATACCTTTGAAAATGGGAGTCCATTTTCCTACGCACACATTATCTGGTCTATTAATTTCCTGAATAGCAACTGCATGCAACAGTGAGAGTTCCTGGCAGTTGCAGAATAAGAAACGATGGAGATGACCACCCCCCCCCCCCCCCACACACACACACACGCACACACACACACTGTCCCCCTATGGCTCTTCCCCTCCCTCCCCTGCCGACCCCGCTGGCTGTTGAGTCAGAGACAGAGTCCTGCACAGACGTGACCACCACTCAGAGGTGCCCCAGAGCCACGGATCCAGAAGCGCACTTTCCTCCGTTACTCAGAACTGGACAGGCTCGGGGGACTGACTCATGTTTATCCAAACCCACAAGGGGCTGATTTAAAAGCCAGGACACCAATTTATTAATTTACAATGGGAGATGGGCCTGGCTCAGGGATCCGGGCAGGGTGTTCTAACGTAAGGGACAGCCCCCACCGGGACAGGTCCACCCAGGGGACCAAATTAAAGATCAGGAGGAGGCTGCTAGGTCGGCAAGGATTTAAAGCAAAGGGAGCCAGATTTCCTCAAGAGAAACTTCCATCAAGCTATGGGGGCCTCATTAGATAGCCTGTGCTTCTCGGGGGGCACAGGTGCTGAAGAGCCGCTGCCTGACGCAAACACACCGACGCCCGGGACTGTGGACGGAGCCCGCCCTCCACGCCTCCGCTCCTGCCTGTTTCACACAGGGCACACTTTCCCCAGGGGCACTACAGAGAGTAGATCGTCCTCTCCTTACTTGCCTCTAAGACAGTGGTTCTCAACCTTGGCTGCACATTAGAACCACCTGGGAATCTTTTTGAAATCCTGATTTCTGGGCCTCATCCTCCAGAAATTCTGTTTCTTTGTTATGGGGAGGATGAGGCCCAGAAATCAGGGTTTTAAAAAGATTCCCAGGTGGTTCTAATGTGCAGCCAAGGTTGAGAACCACCGGCACAGCCAGTCTAACTGGTGGATTAGGGAGAATCCTGCCCCCGCCTGGCAGGACGCACTGGCCCTGTCCTACCTGGGCAGAGTCACAGAGGCTAGAAACCACGTGTACACCAAGCTGTGGGCATCCGCACAGCAGCCAAGTCTCCAGTTAGCGGTTCACAAGGAGCAACTTGTGAATGTGGTTCCGCCCATTGGTGGCACCTTGTTTTTATTATGGTGGTAAAATAAGACGTCACATAAAACTTACCAGGTTAACCATATTTAGAGAGAACAAGGCACTGGCGCTCGGTACACTCACAGTGTTGTGCAGCCATCACCACCGCCCGTCTGCAGAACTCCTTTCCTCTTGGGAAACGGAAACCCCGCCCCACTCCCCCAGCCCCTGGCCACCACTCTTCTACCTTCGGTCTTTAAGGAGTTCGCCTCCTATCTGCGGAATCGTATAGTATTTGTGTCCTTGTGTCTGGCTTATTTCACTTAGCATAATGTTCCCAAGTTTATCTATGTTGTAGCAGGTGTCAGAATTGCTTTCTTTTTTAAGGCAGAATAGTGTCCCATTGTAGGCATACACCACATTCTGTTTATCCGTTCATCCTTCCATAGACATTGGGTAGCTTCCCCATTTTGGCTGCTGTAAATAATGCTGCTATGACCACAGGCATACAAATATCTGTTCATGTCTCTGCTTTCAGTTCTTTGGGGGCATATACGCAGAAGTGGGATTTCTAGGTCACAAGGTGATTCTATTTTTTTTTCCTTCTCTATTTTTTTAGGTAACTCTATTTTTAATTTTTTGAGGAACCACCATATTGTTTTTCAGAGCAGCTATACCATTTACATTCCCAATTTCTTTACATCCATGCCAACATATTTTGTGTGTGTTTTGGTTTTTGTTATAGTCATCCTAGTGAGTATGAGGTAGATCTGGGGGAACCTTATAAATACATTTCAAATGACTCAGGTGCGAAAATTCCAACTTTAGAATCCTAGATTCCGAGGAGATGCACTCACATATCCCACATCACTGCTGCTCACACACGACCCATGAGGCCGTGGGGAGCATTCAATCCACTTAGAAGGCAGTAACCTGAAGCTCAGAGCAGTAAGCAGCTTGCCCGGACGAGTGGCAGGGCCAGGGCTGGCTTACAGGCTCTCACTCGCGCTCTCCCGCTACACTCTGCGGCGCCACTTTTTGAGGGCTAGGGCAACCCAGAGAAACCTCTTGGACTAAAACAACAGTAAACACAAACCTACCAAGCAGAACACAGTCTCGAGGGACCCTATGGGAGCCAAACCTCTGGAAGGTGGAGTTCTGACCCGTGAGGCTGACCTGCCTGTGTACTGCCAGCCTCCCAGGCTCTGCTCTGCACATCCCTGAAGGGCAGTCCTCTGGGTTCCCCTGTGGCCCCCAAGACAAGCAGAGGGACAGGCCCAGGGGGCTCACTCAACTCGAGGCCAGTCTGTGGGGAGGATGGCCCCAGGGGAAGTGTGGGGACTAAGGAGCTACAGCAGCTTGAGCCTGGTTGATAGTACAGTGGGGCTTTGACTTACGAGTGTCCTGACTAACGAGTTTTTTGAGATACCAGTTGTCTCTCGGCTGATTTTTTGCTTTGAGTTGACAGAGTAATTTGAGTTAACGAGCTCCTTAACAAGCTCGGTCTCAGAACAAATTAAACTCATAAGTCAAGGCCCCACTGTACTCAACTACTCAAAGATTTGTTTTCCTCTCCTCACACACAAATTCTGGCACCAAGTGGCTAGCACTGTACCTGCAGGTGGAGCCAAACCTGTGGCGGTGTCCTGGCCCAGTCCAAGGTACTCCTGAACCAGCTGACTCAGCTGTTGGTAGGCAGCATCCAGATCATCTGTGGCAAAGAGAGAGTGTCCTTTAAAACACCAGAATCCTATCAACATACAGCCAATTGGCAACTGTGGACGGTAGCGATTTTTTAGCTCCATTTAAGTTTATGAATATCATGGCAGGCAATGCCCTAGGGTGGCCCCACGACATGGACAGGACCTGGGAACAGCTCTGGACTGAGGACAACTCCTGGCAGGGAGCCAACAAGGAAACAGCCTCAGGCCTACAACCACAAGTAACTGCACTCAGCCAAAAATAACAATATACTTAAAGCAGATTCCCCGCGTCCCCAGTGACCTTCAGAAATAAAACTTTGCTGCAAGTTACCAACCTGCATTGATGACTGCATCAAAAAATCCTGGAGATTTCTGATTAATTTTAATGTAATGATCCACTCTGGAGACAGCAAATTCAATCTCTACACGACTGAAGAGCCCTTTCCTCCGCAGGTGGCCCTCATATTTTTTCTTGTTCAGGGGTAGCACCAGGATATACCGAGGTTCAAAATGGGAGAGCTTCAAACTTCTTACACCCTGCACATTGAAAAAGGGTAATAAGTTAGACACAGAGACAGGATTTAGAAATAACTTTGGAGATGTCTGAAAACGTAAAGCAGGGGTCCTCAAACTACGGCCCGTGGGCCACATGCAAATACAAATATTGTATTTGTTCCCGTTTTGTTTTTTTACTTCCAAATAAGATATGTGCAATGTGCGTAGGAATTTGTTCATAGTTTTTTTTTAAAACTATAGTCCGGCCCTCCAACTGTCTGAGGGACAGTGAACTGGCCCTGTTTAAAAAGTTTGAGGACCCCTGACGTAAAGTATACTAAGTAATATTACATTGAAGAATTGCTTTTATAATAAGAAATAACTAGCTATTATTTCCCTATACATATCTCAAGATTGGATTTTCATTACTGCTCCCTCTTCATCAAATATTAAATTATCATTGGAAATATAAGAAATCACTCTACCTGGTATCCTCGAACTAATCATTCCAATGAACATGACTGTCCAAAAAGAAAACTGCCTGATACACATAGGTACCCTCAGGGCAGCACTGCTTCTTTATTACTGAAGAGCGACTTCAGTTCTACATTTCAAAGGCCTCCTGGCAGCGTCAGGACAGAGATCTTACCAGAGAGAAGGGCTCCTCTGTTCCCTTTTGTCATCTCCCTGGGACACTTCCTGTTCCTCCACCAGCCGGCAGCCTGGCCTGCTCCTGTCACAGCCTCTCCCCAGAGCACAGGACGGCCCAGCTCCAGACCCCGAGATACCCAAGCCCACAGCGGGAAGCAGCGCAGGTGGAGGTGTTAGCTCCCGGGAACCCCGTGCAAACCCTCACCTGAGCCCGTTTTCTCATCAGGGAAATGAGAGAGTTACTCTCATGGACCCGCAGCTCCTTCCAGCTCAGTCCTCTCACTAACAGTTTCACCCAGTGCTCAAAATCTTTGTTTTAAAAATTCAGGGGAAGAAATACAGGCTCTTTTCAAAAACAACTTCTAAGACGAGAGCAGTTGAGAGAACTGGGAGCAAAGTCTGACTTACGGACTCAACCGCTTGGGAACGAGCAGGAAAAAGCTCCCAGGGAGGAAAATGGGAAAGCAGGAGCCACACTCAGAACCGCTGAACTGCCAACAGGTGGACGCAGGGAGCTGGGGAGTCCTGGGCCTTAAAAATGCATCAACTTTCACCTCTTCCTTGTCCAAGGAAGACGTTGTTGGAAAAAGGCCTTTTATAAAAACAATGAAAACCTCCTTAAATGCAAACCCAATCCCATGCAGAACGACAGGGCGAGCAGGATTTGAAGTTGGGAAGGGTAAAGAGCTGGGAGAAGCGGGAGGGTTCCCTGAAGCTGGGACACTCACCCACACCCGGAGCCGGAAGGGACCACGGCTCCTGCTCCGTGAGGTTTTAAGAAACACGCCGAGTCGATAGGAAGGGAATACCAGACGTGCCCAGATTTAGTTTTCCGTTAAATTTGGGCTAATGGAATAATGTTTATTACAGATATTTTTTCTGACTCCAAAAATGTTAGACCCCCAGAGCAAGGACAATGGCCAGGTACGGAAACTCACCAGGGCAGAAAGCCCCGGATGCCTGGCAAGGGGCCAAACAGAGGAGACAAGCACCTTGCCCCCAGGGTAACCTATCCTCCCCAGCATAGCACTGGTCACAGGGTTTGGACCCCTGACCTTTCCTATCACTGGTTAGGCCGTCTCCTCTAAAGACAACATCTAGGCCTCAGTTGCATTTCAGCTCCAGGCCTAAAAAAGCAGCACAAGCAGACAAGTGGTTCCTTGGCTGCCTCGGGACCAGCTACTTTGACTAATGACCCAGGCCCTGGCACCGACCAGTCAGTGGAGACCACGGCCCTGAAAGAGCACACCTGGAAGCTGATGAATGGTCTATTGCAGCGGTTCTCAACCTGTGGGTCGCGACCCCTTTGGCGGTCGAACGACCCTCTCACAGGGGTCGCCTAAGACCATCCTGCATATCAGATATTTACATCACGATTCATAACAGTAGCAACATTACAGTTATGAAGTAGCAACGAAAATAATTTTATGGTTGGGTCACAACATGAGGAACTGTGTTTAAAGGGCCAGAAGGTTGAGAACCACTGGTTGGGACCCTCCCCTGAGACCTCCCCTAAGAGTTCCACCTGCAGGAAAGAGACAAATACGCTCAGGACAAAGAGCCCAGTGTGCGCTCTCCCTCCAAGGAGCACGCCCCTGCCACTCCCTGCCCCCTCTCCTTCCCCCACAGGCACATACCCCACAACCTCTAAGGGACCCCATGAGACCTGCAACCAGGGAAGCAATGGGCAGCAGCAGCTCATCCTGGGCTACCCCCCAGAACCTGTCTCCTTTTCTCCGACTTCTCAGTGAGCGCAGGCAGCCCAGCCTAGGCTCTTCTGTTGCTTCTTCTATGCCCTTCCTTGTGTCACTCTCCTAAGTAGATTTGTGCTGCCATCATGGACTCAATACCCTTTGGCCCTCCTCTTTGGATAGCTCCATCCCCCAACCCCTTTCCTTAAATAAATTCATTTTTTTTTATTGCTTAAAGTATTACAAAGGGTATTACATATGTGTCCTTTTTTTCCCCCCCCCGCCCTTGACAATCCCCTGGCCTCCCTTACCCCCCAGTGTCTTATGTCCATTGGTTAAGCTAATATGCATGCATACAAGTCCTTCGGTTGATCTCTTACCCCCCTCCCTTCTGCCCCCCAACCCTCCCCGGCCTTCCCTCTGCAGTTTGACAATCTGTGTGAGGCAGCTCTGCCTCTGTATCTATTATTGTTCAAAAGTTTATAATGGTCTCTATTATCCATGAATGAGTGAGATCATGTGGTGTTTTTCCTTCATTGACTGGCTTATTTCACTTAGCATAATGCTCTCCAGCTCCATCCATGCCGTGGCAAATTGTAAGAGTTCCTTCTTTTTTACAGCAGCATAGTATTCCATCGTGTAGATGTACCAGTTTTCTAATCCATTCATCTACTGATGGGCACCTTAGGCTGTTTCCAAATCTTAGCTATGGTGAATTGTGCTGAAACTAAAGAGAAAATGAACAAATGGGACTACATCAAAATAAAAAGCTTCTGCACAGCAAAAGAAACCATCAACAAAACAACAAGAAAACCCACTGCGTGGGAAAACATTTTTGCCAACGTCATATCTGATAAGGGCCTAATCTCCAAAATTTATAGGGAACTCATACAACTTAACAAAAAGAAGATAAACAATCCAATCAAAAAATGGGCAAAGGATCTAAATAGACACCTTTCAAAAGAGGACATTCAGAAAGCCAAGAGACATATGAAAACATGCTCAAAGTCACTAATCATCCGAGAAATGCAAATCAAAACAACAATGAGGTACCATCTCACACCTGTCAGACTGGCTATCATCAACAAATCAACAAACGACAAGTGCTGGAGAGGATGTGGAGAAAAAGGAACACTTGTGCACTGCTGGTGGGAATGCAGACTGGTGCAGCCACTATGGAAGACAGTATGGAGTTTCCTCAAAAAACTAAAAATGGAACTCCCATTTGACCCTGTGATCCCACTTCTAGGAATATATCCCAAGAAACCAGAAACACCCATCAGAAAGGATATGTGCACCCATATGTTCATAGCAGCTCAATTTTTCTTTACTCACCATCTGAGATGGCTATTTAGCCTGCTTGCGCACCCCCGGCTTTAGCCTTTCAGTTAATAAGGCCATATTTTTAAAAACACATGAGTGGAATATTCATGCTTTTCCTTTGAATCTTCACTTCGGAGAAACTTGTGTATTAATACAGAAGATTAGTGCAGGGAGATGGGGTATTGGGGCAGAGAGAATGCCCCCCCGCCCCTCTTGAATCCTGCAAGTCTAACTTGCTAAGAGAACGAAAATACTGCAACCGGTGAACCAGCGGAGCCAAATGGCAGCAGAGCCCAGGTCCCCACGGAGAATGAGGGAACAAGGTCACCTGCAGGCTGCCACCGCCCCGAGGGGACAGGGAACCAGTTCTACACCCTGTGAGGATCAGGCTTTACCCAATATCACTTCACAGAGACTCAGCCCAAGCTCTCAGAAGCAAGAGGATAATCTAGTGAGAAAATGGCTGAGAAAATAAACCCAGAGCGGCAGTTTTACTCCTAATAAATGCAGACATTATGAGTAATACACTTCTTGTATTGGAATCTAATTCCTGACATTTAATTTTTATGTGTCTTGCCTCCCACATACTAATTGTAAACTTAAAATCTCACGCCTCCATGTGCATTCCTCTTGTGCCCAGCAGGGTGCCACCCCAAATATAAATACACACACACACATTAAAGATAAGTTGATTGAAAGAAAGACACTTACTTCTATTTCCATATGAACACAGGTGGCTAACCCGTCTCTGGCGATGCCTTCTATGGTGTCCCTACTCAATCCATAACTGTGATCATTATAGTTAAACGTGAGAATGAATTTCCCCTGAAATTTAAGAAGTACAAAGATTTTCCTAAAACAGCTGCCATGATGAAATTTAATATAAAGAAAATTATTTGATGTCTTACTTTTTATATGATTCCATAAAACTTACCAATATTACCAATAATATAACAATGGGCCTATGAACATTAATATCAGACTGTGATGGAGAAGTTGATTCAGAATTCTCTGCTGGCAATGACAAATTAGGTTTTTGGAAATAATGTGCTGACAAAATGTGAGAGAGTGAAATGTAGAACAGGTCATTTTGCTTACTTGCCCTCCTCCTGGCCAACCTGCTCCATAAATCTCCATTAGAGACAGAAAAACTTAGTTCGCCATCTGCCTCAGCAACTTGGGCTCTGCCAGCACCCCGGGTGGCCCAGAAAAGCTTCCCTTCTCTAAAGCTTGCTCTGCCCGGTAAACGGTAAACCCAAAGGCCGCGGATTACAGGGCCGTCCTGAAACCTCTGCGTGCTGAGAGGGGCCATGAAGAACAGACCTATCCTGCTTTTCCTTATAGGCTACCCAGCTCTTCCCAAGCTGTACTCCCTCGCAAAACAAAACAAAACAAACAAACAAAAACAAGTAAAAACACATGTCTCAAAATTGTCTCTTTCTCTGACAATATTACAGTTATGAAACCACTAGGTCTAATCTAAATCATGAGGCTAATGACAATGGAAGGAATAGAAACATGGACAGCTCTGACCCCTCATGTGCATGTTTTGAAATAAATTCTGAAGTGAGCCTGCAAGGCTGGCCCCCCAGTGGCAGCGTCCTCAGTGAGAACATGCAGTTAGGAGTCTCCGAGCTACCCTGCGCCTCCTGAACCCCCGTCTTGGAGATGTGTGAGGATGGGACAGGCTGTCTGTCGGGGCGGTGGTTGAAGGCCAGGAGACACTGGGTGCCCCGCAGGGTGGGATGGGCTCCGGGGGATGTGTCTGCTGCGAAAGATGAGGAAAATCCACCCCCTCAAATCAGAAGAAGCTTATGTCATAGATTCTGGAAGTTAACTCAACTATAAGTATCCTCAATAATTTATTCTCGGTGTCATACCCTCTTTGCTCTGTGGAACAAATACTATGACTCCTTTTCTTTTAATCTATGTATTATAACCAACTAGATAGATAGATAGACAGACAGACAGATAGATTGATAGATAGACAGACAGACAGATAGATAGATGATAGATAGATAATAGATAGATAGATAGATAGATAGATAATCTACCAGGTATGTTCTTATCTTGTTTACTGTGACTCACCCTGTTTTCAAAAAACCTTGAACCAGGTTTAAGATATATACTATATATACTTTGGGGACAAGGGCCTCCCTCTGTGGATTCCAAATACAGTTTCTGGAAGGATGTAGGGTGGGAATTACTCATGCACTGTGCTTATGTATAAAACAGGCCCTGTTAATAATTTTTTTTTAAGAATTAAGATTAAGTGACACTCCTTTCATTTCTCCCTGCCAGTGAATTTCTTAACAAATAGCAGTAATCATATTTCAGAAGCCTCCAGATCTGTGGTCTTATTTGCACAGAAGAAGTAGGTAAATGGCTGTGTCATGGACATGCTGGGGGATGGCTGTGTTGGGAGGTGTGCTAGGGGAGGGTGTGTGGCGATGGGTATGCCAGGGTTATCTATCCAGGGAGGATGGTAAGTGGGGGAGGGCAGGCCGCCGAGGGGATAAGAGCGGGGTTCTGTGCACAGAAGGCTGAGTGTGTGGCCGAGATCAGCAAAGCTGACAACGTGTCCTGAGTTTATAATCTGTAGGTTTGTCTCTCTTCGTAAAACAGTCTCCAGCTCACTTTTAAGAAAAGAGAAGGGCGTCAGAGGAAGATTCAAGTTGAAGGAACTGACATTATACTGAAGTCGTATGTGTCAGCAGAAGAGGTGAAAATGAGTGATTCTCAGACACATAAGGATTTCTGCAGAGGGAATGGAACTGTAAGACTAAATACAGCAGAGTTCAGTGATCTCGTTGAGGAGGAACTGAAGCAGACTTGATTACGGGTATGATAGGCAAGGTGTGGAACATCAGGGGAGCACATGGGTACTGAGAACAGATGCACCAAACCGAGAAAAAATGGCTCTAATCCAACAAGAGAAATCAACATCGATTTGGGGAACTAGTTGTCTTTCAACCCAGAGTGTCTTAAGAAAATGCTTCTTGCTAATAACAAGATGACTCCTCGGATCCCTCTAAAGCAGTGGTTCTCAACCTGTGGGTCGCGACCCCTTTGGTGGTCGAACGACCCTTTCACAGGGGTCGCCTAAGACCCTCCTGCATATCAGATATTTACATTACGACTCATAACAGTAGCAACATTACAGTTAGGAAGTAGCAACGAAAATGATTTTATGGTTGGGTCACAACATGAGGAACTGTATTTAAAGGGCCAGAAGGTTGAGAACCACTTCGTCTACACCAGGGTCCTCAAACTTTTTAAACAGGGGGCCAGTTCACTGTCCCTCAGACCATTGGCGGGCCGGACTATAGTTTAAAAAAAAACTATGAACAAATTCCTATGCACACTGCACATATCTTATTTTGAAGTAAAAAAACAAAACGGGAACAAATACAGTATTTGTATTTGCATGTGGCCCGCGGGCCATAGTTTGAGGACCCTGGTCTAAAGCTTTCAGAACTGTGACGTCCCAGAGGACTCTTGACACAGTAAACTGAACTGTCAGCACGGGGCCCAGGCGGGAACATACACAGCATCGCCGAGATGTGCCTCTGACAAGGTCAGAGGGAAAGGGCCTGGGACAGGAGGGCTTCTCAGCAAATGTCGGAGGAAACGTGCTCCGTGGTGCAGCTGGTCGGTTGTCGCCACTGCTTCGGGGTCTGTGCTTGAACGTTCTGTGCTGATGTGCACTGAGGCAGAAGCCAGGCTCATTACTGGGGAAGGTGGGGCACAGAAAGGAGGGCGGGAGGGGAGGGGACGAGGCAGGGAGGATGCAGCTGTATGGGCATCACTGGGGGTGGTGGTCTTTCAAAAGCAGAAACAGACTTAATCTGGCCCTTTTGTAAATTTCAGGGGGAAAAGTGGTGCAGGATTCCTTTGGTGATGGAACAAACGATAATATAAACAGAATCAAGGCCCCTGGTGAAGAGACAATAGGCTCACACTCACTGCTAATGAGGAAGACATGAGACATTCCTTTAGTTCCACTGGGGTCACGGGTGGACGTGTATTGACATGAGCATACACTTTTGACAAATAAAACAAATGAGGGTTGTGGGGGTTCCCTTTGCAGGTGAAGGTCAAAAAAGAACACAAGTGAAGGGATTAAGAAAAAAAAAAAATATATATATATATATGACACATAGACTACAGTGTGGTGATAGCCAGAGGGAAAGAGGGGCGGGGCAGGTAGAAGTGGGCAAAGGGGGGTACATGGGGATGGAAAGAGACACTGCTTTGGGTGGTGAGCGCACGATGCAGGATGCAGATTACATTTTATGGAAACCTATATGGTTTTATCAACCAATGTCACCCCAATAAATTCAATAAAAAAGAAAGAACAAATAAATTATCTTTAAGAAAATGAACTCAGCAGCAAGGGTGTCATAAATTACTAGCAATTAGATTATTAGGGTTTCAGGAAAATAAATTGAGGCTGATTGCCCAGAGCGCCTGTTTTAGGCTAATGCAGGGCAGCTCCCCTTAACAGCAAGCCTTCCTGGTGCACTAGTGAACTGCCTGGCCTCCAAGACTCAGAACTTCCCAAACAGGGTGCTATAATGGATGGCTAAGGCTGCCTAGGGGTCAGGGACAGGACAGCCACATGGAACACACCGTGATGAAATAGTGCTCCAGGAGGCAGCAATGAGAGAGCCCCACTGACAGCAAACAGAGGAGGGTCTCTGGGCAGAACCCACCCCCTGGAATGCTCAATTCGCAAGCTCCGTGCACCACGTAGGTCTGTAAGAGCTGTCTGTCTTCAGTAAAATCTGATTAATGACAGGAGAATCTGATAAACACAGATCACAACCATTTTTCACAGTGCTTTTACTTCTATTTTCTTAAACCGTCTACTCATCAGTCATATTGAAAATTTATAATACTTTCTCTAAGATCATAAAATAAAGCAACCTGTGGACAATGATGGATTAAGTGGATTAAGGAAAAACAACCCAATAAGAATACATCTCTCATAACAAACACAAAATGTAATTGTTCTTTTTATTACTGTTTTCCAATATTTCTACCAGAGCACATGTATTTCTTGTACAATAAAAATAAAGGAGAACATTCTTACCATGTGCACCATTTTATTAAAAACCTCTTCAGAGATAAATTGGTAATCAACTCGATCCCCTTCTCCAAAGTACGGGGGTCTTGTGGTGTGACAGGCCCTGAAAACATAGAACAGATCATCTAGTCTGTATCTCGTAACTTCAAATTCAAAATGGAAATGAGTTCAGTATAAGGTATATTAGAAAAAACTGAAATTGACCCATAAATCGTTAAGTTATTATACTCCATAGGGCTGAAACAAAGTTTGGATTATCAACACAATATTTTCTCTCATTGTTACCGGTGACCTTCTGAGCAACCTCCTCCGCCATCACGTAATAACACTGAGGGGAGTAGAACAATAGTTACTGCTTACGTATTTTCCACCCAAGTGTTTTCATGTTGTCTCTGATCCACGGCACGTTCTCCACGTTCCTCTCTCATCCCTCCATCTGGATGCCCACGTGATTTCAGGACTCAGTTTCAGTGTCACTCCCCTAAAAAGCCTTTCCTGAGCCCTTATCGCTGGAGTCTGCACCTCTTCTTTACACTCCCATCCCTTGGCGCCTGCGCTGACTGCAGCCAGGTTGCTTGTTCGGGACCCACCGCCCCTGCTGCCTGAGGGCAGAAGTGAGCTTGTTCCCTGAGCTGCCAGGACGTGTGCACACTGTGCGTGAACCTCCTCTGGGAGCCCAGGATTCCAAAGCTCAAGAGAAGTCTCAACTCAACTGTCTGAAATAGCATTGCCACTCCACACCCCCAATAATTCTCTCTCACCAAACCGCCTTTTTTCCCCCGGGTACCAGGTTTTTTCCCATCTTCCCCAGCAGGACACGGGGATCATGAGGGGAGGACTGATCTAATTCGCCGTGTTCCTGCTGCATTCCCAATGCCTGGTCCCCAGTAGACACTCACTGACTATCTGTAACACGAATGAAGAAATGCAATGTGTGAAGTGGACAACAGCCGCAATAAACTCCATCTCAGAGGTGACTCTAACATGACTTGTCTGAGGCCACAGAGCAGCCTGGTGTCGCTCCCAGGACTCACTGTGGGTCCCACCTCGCTCAGGTCTCTTGACTTCATACCACTCTGACTTCTGTAAATACTAAGTCTTGACGTCACACTTAAACCGTATACTCAGGAAAGAGACGTTCTAAGAGCAGACTGGCAAGTCATGGTGACATTGGTTCTGTTGTTTGGATACACTGGCATTTCCTCACACACCCTGGCAGGGACCTGAGACCCTCTGACTGCTGGTGTCCTTGACAGTCAGGGGAGATAAACCAGTGGCCGGGCATCAAACCCCCAGCGTAGCCTTACACACTGCGCCCAATCTGCACGCTCAACACAGGAACCGAGCGGCAGGAGTCGCTTCAGAATTTGTGAAAGGAAGACAAAGCAAAGCACAATGTGGCGCTTCTAGCAGGTAAAGGGAGAAATGGCGTCACCGATGTGGGGAATGCTGATGACAGAGCTGCACCCACTGCGGAACTTTCCACTAAGAAGGCCCTGAGGTGACCTGAGGCTTTTGAATCTGTCATCCTTTTTCACACACAGAAACATTCACTGTGGAGTGTGCTGCCAAGTATGAACATCTTAAAAAGAAGTACTTCGTAGTGAAAGCATGTTTCACTAAACTTAAAAAAAAAATAATGCTACATTTTGGACAGAGAAATCTGCTTTGGCATCACTTTTGCTATCCTTTATCTCCCCTGTAAATACAATTTCAACTGCAACTTAAATTTCTGAGTTCATAATTTACATCGTTAAACCACGGTCAATTAGTTCGATCCTGGTTTGTAACGGGAGCCATATTCCCTGTTAGTTTCACTTAACTGACAAAAGAACGGAGTTAGAGATGAACCCCAGGCTACGACACCGCCCTGAAAGTCTAGAGGTGAGTTGGACGTTATGATGGCCAATTCGTTGGCCAGCTATCATCCAGGATCCTCACAGACCCAGTCCATGCAGAGGAGGAGAGGGTCAGCAGGGAAAGGAATCCAGAGGCCAGGCCGAATACTGGGGTGTTCAAGTACCAAGGACACGGGACAGGAAGAAAACCATACCTCGGAAGAGCTAGCGGGCGGGTGAGGAAGTAGCATGCAGACTTAGAATCTCAGTTCTGACCACACTGCCTCAGGAAATAATCAACTCCTTGTCATCGCAAACATCTAGGCAGAGGCTCGGCTGTGAGCACATCTAAATTCAAGCAGATTACTGTAGTGAGCTCTTTCAATGGCATCCACAAAGGCCCAGGTGTTCCTCGAGCATTTGGCAGGCAAATGAAACTGTTCCCAACGCTCAGTGCAATATGTCAGTGAACTGCTGGACACATGTAAGAGGTCAGCAACACGGAAGATTCCAGCACAGATGTATCTGAGTGTCAAATTCCACGAAGCCACTCCGCTGTCCACTCTCCAGTAACAACACACCCCTTTCTAACTCACACCATCATCACCTGTCACTTATCCTAACTGGTCTCCTGTCTCCAGCCTGCCCTTCCCAAACCCTCCCCAAATGCATGCCGATAGGGTGTGCTTCCCAAACAAGGCTGTGAGCCAACTCCCCTGCTCAGAGACCCTTTATGATCAGATACTGGCTGTCTACTAGCTGGTCACATCTGTATAAACAGACAGCTTAGATTAGATTGCATCCAGGTAATTCTAGATGCCAGCCCATTTAGCTAAATAGCTGTGGTTTTTTACTTTTCTGTTTAGAGTGTTAAAAGTAAAATATATTTAGTAGCCAACATCATGCCAAAGGTCATGAAAAGTGAAAGTACTAGATAAGGGAGAATACAATTTTCTTTCATGACTATTCAGATCACTTAGATCAGTGGTTCTCAACCTTCCTAATGCTGCGACCCTTTAATACAGTTCCTCATGTTGTGGTGACCCCCAACCATAAAATTATTTTCGTTGCTACTTCATAACTGTAATTTTGCTACTGTTCTGAATCGTAATGTAAACATCAGATATGCAGGATGTATTTTCATTGTTACAAATTGAACGTAATTAAAGCATAGTGATTAATCACAAAAACAATATGTAATTATATATGTGTTTTCCGATGGTCTTAGGGGACCCCTGTGAAAGGGTCATTAGACCCCCAAAGGGGTTGCGACCCACAGGTTGAGAACTGCTGACTTAGACGGTCTTAAATCTAGAAGGTGGACGGGCAGGCTGGTGTTGCTGTGTTTCCCTCATTGTCCAGCTCTCTTCCAGAAAGACACCAATGTTAAGGCTGGAAACAGAGAGACTCCAAAGGCAGTAAACCTGCATTCCCAGGACACTAATAACACATGTAAAGAATATCCAACCTACTTTTCTTTTCTTTTTTAAATACATTTTTGTTGATTTCAGAGAGGAAGGGAGAGGGAGAGAGAGATAGAAACATCAATGATGAGAGAGTATCATTGATCAGCTGCCTCCTGCACACCCCACACTGGGGATCAAGCCCGCAAGCCAGGCATGTGCCTTGATCAGGAATGGAACCATGACCTCCTGGTTCTTAGGTCCACGCTCAACCACTGAGCCATGCCGGCCGGGCTCAATCTACTTCTAAAACCAGAAACAAATAGTAAAATCAAACCTAAGACAAGAGCACAATCTCTCTGCCACAGTGACATTTGTTATACCACCAATTATGCTTTTACTATTTATATATCTGGATATGCAATTTAGCACATGAGAACGTCATTGAATATGTTGGTCTTAGGTCAATGCAATTTAAAAAGGAAGACGGGACACCAGGAGAAAATAAAATACATAGGAGGGAAAGGAACGATTTAAGCAAATGAGAGAAAGTGCCTTGTAAATGCATACATCCACAGTGAAACTGTATTCATGCCTTTTCTCTTTTCACTTAATTAAAAATCAATAACATTTATGTTGGATGAAGAATAAAATAAAAGAAAATATAAAGAAGAGCAATGACCTGCTGTGATGTGCTCTGGTTTTATTATTGGTTTTAATCAGAAAGCTGCTGCATAAAATTGTAGTAACTATCTTATTTTCTCAATGGATGAAATTACTAGCTATCTAACCAGTGACATGGTCTTTGATTCATACTTTGTTGGAATTCTTGCAGTGATTTGCCATTGGACAAGCTCTGACCTCTGCCCCATGGGATGCAGTGAACGGCTGGCCGATGCTGTGGACCAGTGAGGGAGGTTCACTAATTCCATCCAGAGGAGAAAAATAGCAGCGGCAGCAGTAATAGCACAGAAGCACCAGCTAATTTTAGGATTTCTGTTCTGCCATCTTTTGCCTCCTTACAAATCGCACATAACACCATTCAGGTTTGAGTTCCCTATCCTATACAATAAAAGGCTACTATGCAAATTGACCGAATGGCGGAATGACGCACACTGACCACCAGGGGGCAGACACTCAATGCAGGAGCTTCCCCTTGGTGGTCAGTGTGCTCCCACAGGGGAGCGCTGCTCAGCCAGAAGCCCTGAGCCGGGCTCATGGAGAGCACAGCGGCAGTGGCGGGAACCTCTCTTGCCTCTGTGGCAGCACCAAGGATGTCCGTCAGACACCCTCCGAGGGCTCCTGGACTGCGAGAGGGCGCAGGTTGGGCTGAGGAACTTCCTCCCCTCGAAAGCACAAATTTTGTGCACTAGGCCTCTAGTTAGATTATAAATTTCATTAAGACAAGGACTTTGCCAATCTCCTTTCCACTGTATCTTCAAGGCTTAGCTTCTGGGAGGAACTCAGTAAATATTTATTGAAAGAATGGATGAACAAATGAATGAACCCTTCCATCTTTTCTTATACCCATCAGTGGAGATTGGGGGAAATCACCTATGCTTCCTATTAGTCATTTCCCACGAAAGTTGCATATAATACCATTAATTAGTTCATCCATTTGCTCACTCAACCAGTAACTCATTGATTGAACAAGTACTTATCATGTGTGTATTAGGTGCCTGCCACCTGCTGAGCCCTGAGAACTCAGTGGTGAGCATCACAGACCTTAGTCCCTACCCTCATTGGGCTTACAGATGAGCAGGGAAAACAGACATTAGATGAATCCATCACAAGCATGATGAATAAGCATTCTAAGAGGGGAAATATGGGATGTAATGAAAATGGATAATTGGGGGGCGCATCCAGGTGAGAATGCAGAGGCAGACGGGGTCAGAATCTGGGTGGTGAGTTCTTTTTTTTTTTTAAATATATTTTATTGATTTTTTACAAAGAGGAAGGGGGAGAGAGAGAGAGAGTTAGAAACATCGATGAGAGAGAAACATCGATCAGCTGCCTCCTGCACATCTCCTACTGGGGATGTGCCCGCAACCCAGGTACATGCCCTTGACCGGAATCGAACCTGGGACCCTTCAGTCCTCAGGCCAACGCTCTATCCACTGAGCCAAACCGGTTTTGGCCAGAATCTGGGTGGTGAGTTCTTAAACACCTCCCAGGACACGTCTGACCCAGCGTGCCTCAGCAGTGCATACCACAACCGAACCTGAGGGGCAGGCCACCAACCACTGGCCGTGTAATCGGCTCCCAGGAAGTGCAAGGAATCCTGATCAGAGAAGATCTTGGCTCTCCTCATTTTGGTTTTCTAGAAGGTTCCAAGCTTACGTATTAGCTCAATAGGCAGGATACACCCCTTTGCCCTGGTTTGATCTTCTGCTCTCTGGGTTCACTTATCTTTTACTACAGGTCCAAGTGCCCCTATATAAGTATAATGACACTCCATACGGTTTTATTCTAAAATTAAGTTTTAATTTACTTGTGTTACCTCAGGGTACTTCAAATATATTAATGAGTACATTATTCTTTAGTATTTGCGTCCTGAGGTTGTTTGGATGAGGAATGTAATTTTAGATATCTGAATAACGGACCTGCTTAAATAGCATCTGCACTGTTTGAACATGTGCAGCTTAAGGGAAGGAAGTTTCCTGTAACAGCATTAGAACGTAATTTGCATTTATTTTCCTCGCTGTCCTATATATCTTTTCGCAGTCACATCCTCAGCTCACGGACAAACACCACTAATCTAAAAGTAATTTCGTTGCCACACAGGAAAAATAAAAGAGGAAACCGGTGTGAAAGACCACAGTGATCATTCTAATATGATTCTCGGAAACACTTTGGAAGTCTGTACATCCAGCTGAAGGTTTCTCATGGAGGTTCTAGTTTCCTGGATATTTCCTCTATTTTATCTAAGTCATTAGGGAATTACACAGCAAAATATTTGTCCAGAAAAGCAGCAGCGAGCTGAGTGCTAACCGGCGGGAAAGGAAGGGAAGGCTTTGCCTACCACTTCTCAGTCCTTCTCCCGAAATTTGGCTCAAGAGAGGAAGCCGGGCGGGCGTGCAGATGAGGATCCGCGTGCTGTGCTGTGGGCGTGGGAGACTGGGAGGCTGCCTGTCACACATCACAACATTGTGATTGTGCTGCCGCCCCGCCCAGCGACAAGATGAGCCCGCGTACCAACGCCTCTCTGCGTCATTAAAACACGTGTATTCCCTGACCTTGGAGAGTGCTTTGGTTGTCACTGAATTAAAGATAAACATTTGAAGGATTAAAGTAAAAAAAAAAATACAGTGTACATAACAGTGCAATAAATGGCGAAGATGCAGATAAGCCTTCTATGCACGCATTTGAACTTGCTTCAAATCAATAGTCAAAATTAGCAATCTCCAACCTTCCAGTCTCCCCAGCCAATGAGCAAACTTACCCGTATCGGAAGTAAGTGCTGAACTGCCTGCAGAGGCGGTGGGCGAGTTCCCGTTTCCCACAGTCCTCAGGACCGGCTAAGACCAACATGGGGTACGGGGCGTCCAGGCTGGGCAGGGTGCTGCAACACAGGGCAGGGTCAGTGCGGGGCCTGCTCCGCCAGGGCGGGGTGCTGGCTGCACCCGCACAGCAGGCGGGCCCCCCTCCATACGATGCCAAAAATACATTCAAAGCACAGACAACCCGGGAAATCCAAGTCCGTGTAAATCTAACTTAACAATTCCTTAAAAAGAAAATAGATGGTAAGGTATGTTAAGTCTTGCTTGATGAAGTATTCCCCTATGAATTTCAAAATGAAATAAGTAAGACTGCCCTCTGAGAATTTCACTTTAACATCCCTACCTATTGCATTAGAACACTGATATGCAAAGAAACGGTAATAACTAAAACTTACCTGAGCAATTACTATGTCCCAGGCACTATTCTAGGAGTCTTACATGTTTTACCTCATTCAGTCATCACAGGAAGCTAATGGAGATATTTCTATCATTATCCCCATTAACAGGTGAAGACTGGAACACAGAGAGGTTAATTGACTTGCCCAAAGGAACAGCTAATAAGTAAGAGCTGACGTATGAATGTCGGCATGGCTGCTGGGCCTGAGACGCTCGCCTAAAGAATGAGTTGAGTACTAAAACCTCCTGCAACACGGGGAGCTAAAGTGTTGGACTCCACTCATGACACTAATTCTAGAGTAAGTGGGACATTTAAAATAAACAGATGGCTGAGGGGTGAATGTTATGAAGAATGGGGGTGGTGGCAGCACGATGCTTCAGCCTCTCTGAAAACCCACAGAGAAACAGAAAAATGTGAGCACAAAAGCCCCCGGAAAACATGTATCACAAACCAGGGGACAAGGTATCTCCATGAACCGCAAATCTGTGCAGGAAGACGGAGGAGGAAGCAATGGGGCAGCATGTGAGGGATCTGAGAGCAAGGGAACCCCGAGCAGCCAATGGGGTCCCCTGGGAAGCGGGCAGGCTGGAGCTGCACATGCACCAAACCTGTCCAGGAATGTTCACGGCCGCTGTGGTGTAACAGCCGGAACCAGAATCAGCCTGTACGAATCCCTCAACTGACTGTGGTGCATCCACACAAGGAATGCTACTGAGCCATCAAAAGGAATGAGCTACTCATACAACCCACCAACTTGGATGAATCTCCAGGGAATGAGCCAATCCCAAAGGGCATATACTACATCATTCCATTTACATGACATTCTTGCGATGACAACATTAGACAGATGGGAACAGATTCCGGGTGGCCAGAGCTCAGGGCAGCTCAGAGGGAGGCGGCTGCAGCTATAACAGGGAAGCGCAGGGACCTTGTGACGAAATCATCTGCATCTCGACTGTAGTGCTGCTCACATGAATCTACACACGTGATAACATTGCACATGTGAGGACATGCAAAAGTGGCAAATTCTGATACAGCTGGTACTGCATCCATGGCAGTTTTCAGGATTTGATATTCTACTATTGCTATGATGTCACCATTGGGGAGACAGTGAAAATACATAGAATTTCTCTATTATTTCTTACAACTGCATGTGAATCTAAAATTATTTCAAAATAATTCTTTAATGATTCAAGAGAAGAAAACTTTGAGAGAAAGTGACAAATATTGATAATAAGCAAATAAATATCCTCTTTCTCAAGAAGAAAACCAAAGCAAAAGAACAGAACAAATATTAAAGGCTGTAATTAAAGAAAACTTTCCTGAAATAGAAATAAAACAAAACTGTATCTTATGAAAGAACACACAACATACCTGAGAATATTAGCCAGAACAACGAATACCAAGATTTTACTAGTACTCTAGTAAAATTACTGGACTTAGAAAAAAAAGGGAAAAAAAATGTTCCGCTAGAAAAAGAGATGACATGACTTATAAGGGAAAGGAGATCAAATTGTCATTGGATTTTTTACAGCAATATTTTGCACAAAGTAAAATGAAGTAACAGCTTCAATATATTCAAGGAAAAATGGGCCATGGACTTTATATATTATAGCAAAAATGACTTTCAGTATAAAGGGCAAGAGAATACCATCAACAAGGGATACTGACCCCATAGACCAGCCGTGGGCAAACTACGGCCCGAGGGCCGGATCCTGCCCGTTTGAAATGAATAAAACTAAAAAAAAAACAAACCGTACCCTTTTATGTAATGATGTTTACTTTGAATTTATATTAGTTCACACAAACACTCCATCCATGCTTTTGTTCCGGCCCTCCGGTCCAGTTTAAGAACCCATTGTGGCCCTCGAGTCAAAAAATTTGCCCACCCCTGCCATAGACTGTCCTAAGGAATCTCCTAGAGAACAAGCTTCATATAAGCAAAATGACTCAAGAGACATCGATACAAGGGGCTGGGAGTGAGCAATGAATACTAAACTACCCACAGAGCCAAGACTAAGTGACAGCTAAGGCGAGTGTGCAGTCTGTGATGGATATATGTCCTGACAATATCAATACAGTACACTATTTTTAAAATGGGGTGATTGACACTTACATAAAATATATGCAATAGGCAAAGTCATAGAGACAGAAAGTAGATTAGAAGTTACCTGGGAGTGGGAGTAGCCGAGAACTGGGTGTTATTGCTAGAGTTTCTGTTTGGGGTGATTAAAAAGTTTTGCAAAAAGACGGTGATGATAGTTGTACAAAACTGTGAATATAATTAATGTCACCGAACTTTAAAATGGGTAAGATAGCACATTTTATTCTCTATATATTTTGCCATAATGAAACATGGGGGCTGGGTAATGGGAAGAATATAGGCAAGATACGTTCAGTGCTTTCAGTAATCATGTTGGTGGGGGTGTTGGTATTGTTATTCTGATACTGTTGTGGTGTAATGTGGGATTTTTAAAAAGAGTAATGATGGGATATTCTAGTTCCATCCTCCATGTCCTTGGTATGGAAGAAAAGGAGGTTCAGATGAAATAGGTAGGGGGTGAAGCAAAAACTCAGCTGTAATCTTGAAACTGAACTGCAAGTATCAATGTGAAGTGAGGAGGTACTTTATCATCTATTTATAGATTGATACAGATAGATCTATCCAGATGTAGATTAGATATCTATCAACAGCTTGGACAGATGTAGATAGATAGGTGCAAATAGGATAGAGAGAATAGATGACTACATGGATGGAAGGACAGAAGGAAGGAGAGAAGAAAGGAAGGAATAAATAAATATATTCCTGGTTCGGCCCACTCTAAGGCCTAGAAACAATGACCAACTCTATAGCCATGATTGTCTCCGGCACTCAGATTGTGACTGGAAAATACCATTTCTCACTAAAACAAACCAGAGCTTCTGGGGGAAATGGAAGATTTTTTAAAAATATATTTGTATTTATTTCAGAGAGGAAGGGAGAGGGAGAGAGAGAGAGAGAGAGAAACATCAATGATGAGAGAGAGTCATGGATCAGCCGCCTCTTGCATATCCCCTACCAGGGATCGAGCCAGCAACCCAGGCATGTGCCCTTGACTGGAATCAAAACTGGGACCCTTTAGTCCGCAGGCCAACGCTCAATCCACTGAACCAAACCAGCTAGGGCAGAAATGGAAGATTTTAAAGTTCAGACAGGACTTGCACAAGAGAGTCTGCAGAACCCTGTCAGTCCAGAGCATGAAGCTCTCAGCAACCACCAGGCCAGAGTCAAGGTTCTGCGGGCTCATTTTAATCCTGTATCCTCACCCAGTCATGGCAGGGCAGGATAGTGATTCCCCCAAAATGCAGCACAAAAGCCCCAAGGTCAAGCGTCAGGGTTCCTCCTCTGGGCTCCCGGAGAGCTGTGTGCTGGCCCAGAGTGGGACGGGCAGTGCCCTTGCGAGTTTTTCACAATGAAGACTGCCCCCTGCCCCGGCTGCTTGGCCATTCGCACTTACCTGCTCAACAGCCAGAAATGATGATGAAATATGTGTTTATCAGGCACTGTTGTAAATTTTTTTGATACATATTTTTATATAAATGTACCCTAAAGCATGAAACAACTAGCAATCTTCATAAACTAAAAAAGAAACACAATGAGGACATAAATGCTCTTTAAAAAAAAATCAAATGTGCTTTTCCAGATGTATGCAAGTAAATGATAAATCATTTCACCTAGAGGGCTACCATAAACATGTATAAAACTGTCAATGTCTGTATTATTAAATTACATGTAAAAAATCATGTCCTGGATGCAAAGTAAAGCCTTTTGCTCTCTGTGGGAAACCATGTGACGTACAGGAGCAAATATCACAAGAAGAAGAGAAGCCATTTATAACCAAAAGATCTTACAAGTATTTTAAGCACGCCGTTGGGTCTTGGTAGACTTTCTGAATTATACTTATAGCATAAATGGCCATCTGCTCCAACAGATCGGTTAGAAAGGAAAGGAGAAAACGTGGTAATCTGTCTCCGAACTTAGAGGTGAGAGACTGTTCGTGTGTTCAAGCAAGGCAAGCGCCTGCTCCGAGGGCACCCATGAGACAAGACTGGCAGGCTTCCCTCGGCCAGCGGGCTGCCTCCTGGGCTCTAACAATCCGCGTTCCTGGGATGCTCCCTGTCAGGGGTCCAGCCTCCACTCACAGCTAAGGAAACATGTACAGTGGACAGAAATGATCACGATCGTCCGTGGTTCTACCCTACAGCAAAAACCCTGACAAACTCTTTTTACTCATTATTATTATTTCACCATCCCATGTCACAGGCTGGCCATCATTCAGAGGCCAGATGAGAGAGGGACAATGAACCTACTCACCACCACACTTGGGGAAACACCGAGAGAGAGCCCATCTTCAAGCATGTGATGGATAAAATGCTGTAATCGAGCCAACTCGGCCGATCAGATAAACCCCTGGCCCCTTCCCTCAGACGAGGTGAAAAAGGAATGGGTCACAAAATGGAAGCCTAGGAAAAGGATGGGGTGCCCCATGCTCGCTGCCCCAAGTTCTACCCCAAGAATCTCTAGCGAATACCTGTCAAAGATCCTCTGCGGCTGCATCACGCTGTGGACAACTTGGGTCAGGTGATCCTGGGCTGCGACCACTTCCGGGGGAGGGTTGTACTTATTTACTGCGAAAACCTGTTTCAGAATCAGAAATGCAAAGGGAAACAGACTGCATTTCTAAAAAGCACACAAGGCTCAGATTGTCTTTAATGAATCAGTCTAGACATGCAACCAGGTAGAAAAAAAGAATGTAAGGCATGCTCATGAATCTTTGTGCTCAGTCTCCAAGCCTAAATAATGATAATTACTTTAAAATATTGAGCTGGAGTCCCTCGATCCCCTACTTTTAACACAGTCAACATCCCAACTGTTAGTAGAAGAGGAAGAAATAAAATTCAGCTGCAGATTCCAGGTAGCTGATGCTGCAGAATTTTCTTCTTATGCCATCTCACCAAGAGCTATTCTGATGATCTCAAATTCTACCCAAAGCTCCTCCTCTTTTAACATAACGTCTTCTGTCCAAAGACCTAGGCCTTTTCCTCATATTGTATGGCTCTCCAGCCCCTTGTTTTTGCCATCCCTCTAAATGCATTATCCTGTCTGCCATACCTTTCCATAACCTATAGCTTTGAATTATATTTCCTTCGCAAAACGTTAAAGGAAAAGAGAAATCTAATAAGTACCTTTGGTTGTGAGAATAACAACAGACTCCTGTCTGTAACTATTTTTAACCAAGATTTCAGAAAGGCATTTATAAAATGAAATACCTTCCTCTCTACATTAAGCCTGTTTCCATTCCACTCAATGTGCATTGAAAGACATCCCTAATCACCAGTCACTAAAGCGAGACATAGCGGCTAGCACAGGTATGGTGGAGGGGAGGCAGGTGCTAGCTTTTGAGGTCTGCTTACTCTGCAACTGTGTCCAGATGTATTATCTATATAATAAGAGCCTAAGCGACCGTTACAGCAGAACGACCAGAATGACTGGTTGCTATGATGCACACTGACCACCAGGGGGCAGATGCTCAATGCAGGAGCTGCCTCATGGTGGTCAGTGTGCTCCCACAGGGGGAGTGCCGCTCAACCAGAAGCTGGGCTCACGGCTGGCAAGCGCAGCGGCAGTGGTGGGGGTCTCTCCCGCCTCTGTGGCAGCACTAAGGAAGGGACAGTGAACCAAGTGGTAAGAAGCAGTGAGCAGGCAGGCAGTAAGGAGCAAGGGGTCCCAGACTGCAAGAGGGATGTCTGACTACCAGCTTAGACCCAATCCCCGCAGGGAGTGGGCCTAAGCTGGCAGGCGGACATCCCCCAAGGGGTCCTGGACTGCTATAGGGCACAGGCCAGACTGAGGGACCCCTCCCCCTGCCCAGTGCACAAATTTTGTGCACTGGGCCTCTAGTTATCTTAAAAAGCAGAATTAAGGATTTAAAATAGCAGAGTAGTAATTCATTTGTGTACCTTTCGAGTATATGGTAAAATGACAATAAAATACATTTCATGATTAAATCTATTTTAGAGTAGCACATAGAATGACACACCCTCTAAATAGGACAGTTATCTAAATTAATAATCTGCCAGAATGCTGCTGGCCTATAGAAATGCAATGCTGCTGCTGAACTGAGGTTGATGTTCAGCTTTGAAGAGGGTTAAACAGATTGATCCTAGGACAAGGAAGCACTCCCTGAACAAACCATTAATTCACATGTAAATTGATTATGGGCATCATTTATCGATTTTATTGGTCCTGCAGCAGGCAGTGTGAGCTTTTCAGCTTATTAACTGAGAAACACGTGAAATAATATGATTACATACCTTTTCTTCCACTGTAATCTTCTTCTGATCTAATTCCGTTAATTGTAGTAGCATAAAAATGACGAAGAGCCAATATTCACAGTGTTCCTATTTGAAATATCAAGAGGACAACTGAATTGCCCTTGTTTTCCAAATTAAAAAGCACCAGCATTCTACTTTCATGAGCATTGGTCTATCACCTGCTACCCTGTCATACACACACACACACACACACACACACACACACACCTCTACATTTTCACACTTATCAGCCCCATTAAATTAACAACTCAAATGCACACTGTCCCTTGCAACTTATAAAGCTCTTCAAAGTTGTGATCTTGTTAGTCTCCCTGTGAGGCAAGCGGGACAGGTGTGAGCATCTTCATATCTAAAGAGCCTTAGGGGTGAAGCATTCCATCTAAGGATCCATGGCCAGCAACTCAAACCCTATCTTCTAACTCAGCCATTTTCAACCTTTTCCATCTCCTGGCACACATAAAGTAATTACTAAAATTCTGTAGCACACCAAAAATACAATATATTTTTTACTGATCTGACAAAAAAAGGATAATTTTGATTGATTTACAAAAATAACAACAGTAATTACCTACCTTTTTTGCTCCCAAAGTGACTTTTTTTAAAAAAGTGACTTTTGCCCAGCTGGCATGGCTAAGTGGTTGAGTGTCGACCTATGAACCAAGAAGTCACGGTTCGATTCCCCACAGTCAGGGCACATGCCCAGGTTGCGGGCTCTGTCCCTGATATGGAGCGTGCATGAGGCAGCTCATCAATGATTCCCTCTCATCATTGATGTTTCTATCTCTCTCTCCCTCTCCTATCCTCTCTGAAATTAATAAAATATATATATATTTTTTAAAAGTAACTTTTTACATATGTGTACATAAGGATTTCTGGTACCAAGAATTAACCAACAGATGCAATCTTATTATGTGACATGAACAATAAGATGCAACTCTGTTATATGACCTACATATATATGGTTCAAGACAGTGCATTCATACCAGATGGCTATTGTTGCTTTGGCTGTTTTCACTTTTTAAATTTCTTTATTGATTTCAGAAAGGAAGGGGGAGAGGGAGAGAGAGAGAGAGAGAGACTGACTATGATCTCCTGGTTCATAGGTTGATGCTCAACCTCTGAGCCACACCGACTGGCTTTTGTCTTTTGTTTTTATTTGACAATCTAAGGGAAAAGAGGTCAGTGGCCCTGACTAAATAGTCAGGTATTGCATGTTCCAAAAATTCTTGGGGCACACTGAGTGAAAATTGCTGTTCTAACTCCAAAGAGTTTCAGAATTGCAAATATTGAAACATTTATTATTACTTTGTTAACTTGTTTATGACTTTTTATTTTTATTTTTTATTAATTTGTATCATGTATTATATGGAGGGGGTTCTCTCTTCCCACGACCAGTGCAGAGAGAGAGAACTCAGGGGTTGATGAATCTTGATTAGAAAGCGACGAGGTTTAAGGGAAAATGAATAAAACAAGACTGAGACAGAAATAGAGTGAAAGCTGGGCCTCAGTGTGGCGTCTGCCCTCTGATGGAGGGACAGAGGCAGATTTATTAAATACTCGAATAACAGGAAGTTACATCACATCTGGGTGGGCCATGAGTTCCTGGCAACATCATGAGCTCCACCCCCTTAACACATCAAACTGAGTGGTGTCCCAATCTCTTGATTAGGTCTGCCCCCAGGGCGTGACTCTGCCTTCGCTCTGAGTTTCAGCCGACATATTTACAGATGCCCAAGTGTTTTGCCAGCGGCACTCAACAGTATTATGAATTTATTTCATAATAAAATGATATTTATTCATGGAATGAATTCTTTATAACTCCCTACCATCGGCTGTTAGGATTATCTGCCCTTTAAAAATGCAATTAACGTGTTCTGTATCATGAAGCTACGCCTCTTTGAAGGGAAAGATGTTAGTGACTGATGCATCTTACAGATGACAATGTCTGTTACATGAACCGACACTCCTTACGGATCTTAAGCTGGGGGTGATGGCTGTTGTAAGCCCCATTGCTTTTTTTCCAGAGCTGCTTGTAATGCCTGCCACCATTTCTATACCAAGCATTGCTTTTACTTTTAAATCTTATTTTTCATTTCTTTTTGCCATTCTAGAGACATTGATCACAAAAACAAAGGTACTCAGAGCTACATACAAAGTCAAGAGTCTACAGAAAGGTAAGCAAAGGGTATAGGTAGAAAAGGGAATGAGGACAGACACACAAAGGCCAGGGCCAGGAGAAAGGATTCATCAGTGAAGCCAGAGCCTGCAAAACAGTCATGGGTCTCAGATTCCTGGATGTGAAGGGTCCAGGGAAATACATTTTTTTCTTTAATCATTTTACAACACCTGCTTCCCAGCTATATGCAGACAATTACTCTAGGTATCTAATCTTAGACTCTCTTTCCCCTGTTACAAAACAGGAACCACATTCTGTCCACACCCCAGCACCATGCATCTTCTAATGCAAGAGGCTGCTGATCCCCCACCTCAGCAGCTCCCTCCCGGGATCTTGGCCACCTCCTGGATGGCTCACAGGTACCACACAGAGTGGACCCGTTCAGGCTTCCTTCCCCTGACAGAGGTGCCCAGGGTGCCTAACCCTTCTGATTGCTTAACCCTCTTCTTTGCCTCCTAAGAGACTGAGAATGAAGATAAACACACTGCACTCATGTCCTGATGCTCTTTATCAAAAGCTTTCTTGAAGAAGAGTTCCAAGAAGCCCTCATCCCCTCCCTGAGGTAAATGATCTCTTACCTGTATTGGATTTTTCAGAAGATTGAGAACTCGAAGGAGGGGTAGATTTTCAATGTATTCTATTTCACCCAGCTCAGCAATCTGTTTCACCAAAGAGACACAACAGTATCAATAGACTGAATGCACAAAAACAGTAGGAAGGATCATATACGAGGGGATGCCGTGGATCCTTTAAGTCCAACTTATTTTAAAAATTGCTCTGTCGACTATCCAGCCCTTTAATGAGACTCTCACAGTTTCACAGAACCTCTCCGGCTTGAGAACAGTGAGGTGCTCCTCATGCTGCTTTACAGGCACACGTGAAACGGCACATGGAAGCAGAGAAATGGCACGGAAAATGCATGTGGAGGCTACCTGTTCTCCCCCACATCCCCCTTCCTGAGCCTCCAGTCCCCAATCTGCCCCTCAGCACAGCTTCTGCTGCCCTGGCTCACTGCCCAGTGAAGCCTTCTTACAGCAGGTGTAGCTCTTATCATTTGTAAAAAATGTATTTTTTTTATTGATTTCAGAAAGGAAGGGAGAGGGAGAGAGAGATAGAAACATCAATGATGAGAGAGAATCATTGATCGGCCGTGGTCTGTAGGCCCCCTACTAGGGATGGAGCCTGCAACCCCGCATGTGCCCCGACCAGGAATCACACTGTGACCTCCTGGTTCTTAGGTCAATGCTCACCCACTGAGCCATGCCAGCCAGGCAGCTCTATAATTTTTAACAAGAGATCATTATTTTAAAGAAAAATAAAAATGAAAATTGTATGACATAGTTCTCAACATGGGTGTTACACAGGTGTTCACCTTAATGCTTTTTGTTAAATGTACAGTTATGTTTATACTCTCTTCTATGTATGTAAGTTAAGTTTCACAACTTTTAAAAGTAAGGGGGAAAAGGTGTCCTTAATTTAACCAAGAATAGAGGTTGGGTTGCACCATGCCTGAATTTTCCACTAAACTAAAGACAAACACTTTTCCTTAAATTTCCTGTAGTTAGCATAATTACCATTTTATTTCAAACTAGAGGCCCGGTGCACGAAATTCGTGCATGGGTAGGGTCACTAGACCTGGCCAGCAATCAGGGCCAGCCAGGGCTTTCCTTCATTCTACGCCACCCCTTGGTGGTCAGCACATGTCATAGTGAGTGGTCGAACTCCCGAGGGGACAATTTGCATATTAGCCATTTATTATATAGGATATAGATACTTAACTTTTGCAAAAAATTAATAAGCACTTTTCATTTATATTTCTCCCCACCCAACTCATTCCTGCATACATTGTAAAAGCTCCCCAACAGCAGAGTCCTGAGAATCCTGAGTTATCCAACCACAAAACACAGCGAAAATGTAAACTATTCCCAAAGCTAAATCAGGGTAAGAATATCCACTCCATGTTTGAAGGATGCTACTTTCACAGATACAATAAGAAAGGCAAATTCCGAGATACAATATACAACCTGCCCACATTAATCTGGATATAGCAATGTTAGGCTATTACCCACAGCTTTTTCCATAAGATGAATAGCTTACCCCTTGGACTGCCATGTGGGTCCTCTATAAGATACAAGAATCAATATTTAATATTGCATTATTCAGGGGGTAGAAAGGTAAACTTGGTTCCCATTGGCTCAGTCATAACTCTCATACTATGGAATGACTTCCCTACAGACACCACTCCTGTGGTTGGTCCTAACGCAAATGTCACCATGTCTCACCAAGTCCGGCCACGGGCATTCACAGCACTGCTGGTGAGAGTGGAAATTGGCACACTCTTTCTAAAGGGCAATCTGCATTAAAAATGCATAAGCTATGACACCGGTATCCCACTTCAGGAGTTTTATCCTGAAGAAATCATCAGACAGGCAAACATTAGATAAAAGAATGCTCTGTTTTTTAGTAAAAGTTAAAATATTCTAAATCCCGAAAGCTCCACCATCATGCGATTAAATGAGCCATGGTGCAGTCACATAACATCCAATCCGGAAGATGGTGACATCTACGGTGACTGACATGGAAAGGTCTTCAAATGTTACAAACAGCACAGACAGAATGATCATGGACCACGCAGTTATATTACCACTAAGATGCCAGCTGGGATCACTGGGTTTTTGACAGTCAAATGAGAGGAATCCAGCTTCCCTCCCAGTCCTTTCAAAGGTAGGATGAGGCTGGTAAGGGCAGACGGGAGCCGGTGTGGAGTAGCCTGGCTTCGAGTTCCTATGGCTGCTGAGTTAGCCACGTGCGCAGGTCCTGACTGCCCTGCCTGAGCCCCCAGTCCTGCAGACCTACCCCCACAGCAGACCACCCCATGTCTTCTCTCCTCAAATGCCAAGGCCCGTGGCTGTGTGTATCACTGATGATTAGAGACGGAGTGGGGACACCGCACCCCAAATGACCTACAGGGAATATTGCCAAAATGGTTTTATTCTTAAAGGAACGTCAGCCATCTGCTGCACGAATGTCACACCAGCAGAGCTGGTCCCCATTCTAGTCTGGTCCTCTTCTCGAGACTCCTCTCCCTGTTAGCTCCTCCCCACCCTCCAGAGGCCTGTCAGCTTGGGCTTCATAGGGAGTGGTTTACAGGACTCATTTCATTGCCTTTTCCTTCTGGCCATGCTCACCACGCCTTACCATCCAGACCTAAGGGGGCTGTGCTAGATGGATGGATGGATAGACAGACAGACAGACAGACAGACAGACAGAAGACAGATAGATATAGATATTTGTGATATGATGACACTAAGTCTCAGAAAAGCAAAATGACATTCTCTAAGTAACTCCCAGACCAATATTTTGCTTCTAGAAGGACTGAGGTTACAATAGAGTTAACATTTGGGGGATAAGTTGTAAATGCTAGACATGACATCAAACCTACCAAGGACTACGGAGTAAAGAGTGATAAAGGCCCCCAAATCACCAGCTGATGATAAACATTTGCAAAGGAACTTAAAAGAGATGTTTACAAGATCATGGGAGGTACAGCAGTGTTTCCACAGCTAAAGCCAAGTGAATAATACCAGAGAAAGTGCTACCGATAAAACAACATTCCTGACATCAAATTAATCACATGAGAAGCAACAGCCAGGTTATGTTTCTTTTAAATGATAAATTTTCCAGCCCTGATACATAGCATTCTCAGTAGTACTGGAGAAATCTCTGAGGAAATCTTTGGAAGGCTCAAAGAATATTTCAAATTACTGGGTTGCTCCCCAACCTGCCCGCTGGGGAGCCAGGGAATTATGTTATTGTTACGAACCCAATCATTGTCAAAGGATCCCCACCACTGGGAAATGTGGCTTTTTTAAAAGGGAGTCTCTTTAATATTTGAAAATATTAAATTATAAACTCCTTCTTTCACTCACTTTTTTCTTTAAACGTTTTCAAATGTAATTTGGATAGTCTCTTGAAATGGAAGAGAACAATATATGATTTGTGAGGTCTATCTGGACGAGCACTACACAGTACAGTGGTTACTAACCACAAGTGGCAACCCAGCACTTGGAATATGGCGAGGATGAATCCAAATGTCCTGTGTGTAAAACACACACCAGACGTCAAAAATCTTACTGTGAAGCAACAGAATCTAAAATATCTCATCAGTAAATTTTTACATAGATTACATGTTGAAATTATAATATTTTGGATGTTTTGAGCTAAATAAGACATTATTAAAGCTAATTTCACCTGTTTCTTTTAACCTCTTGACTGTGGCTACTAGAAAATTTAAAGTTGCACACACATATTTTTATCAGAAAACACTCTCCTTGGACATTTACACCATACGCCTTTCTGAAAGGGGGCCCTTAGCGTCTCATTTACTGTACTATCCTGCAGGGTTAAGAACACTGACTCTGGGGGCAACCAGTGTACATATACATTTTGGCTCTGTTATTTGCTAGGTAAATAGCCTTAGACAAGTTACTTAACCTCTCTACATCCCAGGAGCGATAATCATAGGGTTATATAATAAGGATTAAGTGAAATATATGTAAAGTGCCTTGTGCTATAGTCAAAGAATATCACAGTTATTTTATGACTATAATTGTTATTATTAATATTACTATTGCTGCTTTTCCTGAATCCTGAAATACACTGAATTGGGATTAAATGAGTGCATTCCATCTTTCCAACATTCCCTGTATATACGTGAGAATCATGTTAATGGCAATCTCATAAAAAAGGTATTAAAACCATACAAAAGAGAGATGATGCTGGCTTCATAAGACACATGGCACAATGAGCAAAAGTTGTCCATTGGAATTAACTTTAGAAATCGACAAAACAATTTAACGTACAAATCAAGTGAAAGTGAGGATGAACAGTTCTGTCTGTAATTAAATATCTACTTCTTCCCAGTCCTAAAGATTGCCTTTTCTTAATTTTTAAAAACCTAACAGATGCCCTAGCCAGGTAGCTCAGTTGGTTAGAGCATCATCCCGATATGCCAAGGTGTCGGATTCAATCGATGAATGCATAAATGAGTGAACAACAAATCTCTCTCTCTCTCTCTCTCTCTCTCTCTCTCTCTCTCTCTCTCCCTCCCAAAACAAGCAATAAAAAAATAAAAATAAAAACCTAACAGAGATGGAAGTTCATTGGAGAAAGAGTCATCAGACACAGATGAGCATCATCACAGCTGAACAGAGACAGGTCTCATAGCCTCACAACTCAACCCAAGTAGGACCAATGTCTCCTTCAGGGTCAGCCAAACTTTCATTTTCAGAAGAAATAAGGATTCAACTTCCTTATGAAATCTTTTCCAAACATGTGATGGAAGTATGCAATATGAATAAAATCACAATGTAGATTTTACTGCATAAGAAATCACTATAGGTACCAACTTAATATACCATGATCATAAGTACAACTGATTTATTAAAAGTAAAGTATAATTAAGAATAAAAATTGCCTTGGCTGGTGGCTCGGTTGGTTGGAGCATCATTCCATACACCAAAAGGTTGTAGGTTCAATCCCTGGTCGGGGAGTGCACTGGAGGCAACTGATCAATGTTTGTTTGTTTTTTCTCTCTCTCTCTCTCTCATCAGTTTTTTTTTATAAAACATCCTCAGGTGTGGATTTAAAAGAAAAGAGTAAAAGTCAACTTGTATAATTTGTGCTATAATGTGCACATTAAGCCAGATACAGAAATTTGAGTAAGTCCGATCCCCAACTCATACAGCTGGGAGCATACACTGTTGTACCAATGGATGTAGGAGTTCACCCCCGAGCCTCTTTTCTTTCAAGGGCAGGCGTGGGCCGCACCAGCCTGCGGCTATTCTTCTGTCTACAGTTTCCCTGCGCTGACTTTCAGGCAGTCCTAGCACCATCCTTCTACACAGACTTTCACGCGGACACATTTACTTCAGAAGGTCATGTGCACTTGGTTGTCGTTGAAACCTTTAAAACCATGTAATAAGGGATCATCAAGTTTTCAAAAATTAAGAATTCTAAGTATTTATTTCAAGTCCTCCCTCAACTACTGTTCCAGGAGGTTTTCTAGAATGACATTTCTGAGCTGGCATTTAAGGTGACAGCCCTTGAGCAACCAATAACAGGTCCTACTGTGTCTTCTTAATGTCGACACAGAAGCCAATACCTTACCTTACCTTGAAGGTAAGGTAAGCATGACCTTACCTTATTGTCCTCCAGGTTGATCACTTCCAGGAAGTCGTGGTTCTCTAAGCCTTGGAGGCTCTTGATCTGATTGTGGGACAGGTCCACAATCTTTAGGGCTCTTAGCCGGTCCAAACCCGTGATCTTCTCAAGCAGGTTATGGCTCTAAAATGGTTAAAAGACACTCAATGTCTTAAAGGCCTCTACAGGAAAAGATGTAATGACAAGTTTTCATTCTGAATACTGTCCCAAATCTCTTCAAATCAGTAAGCCACTCTTGTCTGCCCCACCTCCCATTTCCATCATTCACATCCCTAAACACATGTACACACAGCCCACAAAGAAATCTCAATTTCTCAGCTGGAAGACCCAGAAGATAATATTTTTTTAAAAAAAATTTTAATATGTTTTTATTGATTTCAGAGAGAGAAAGGGAGAGAGAAGGAGAGATAAAAACATCAAAGATGAGAATCAGCAATCGTCTGCCTTCTGCATGATTGCCCCCTAGTGGGGATCAAGCCCGCAACCCAGGCATGTGCCCTGACCTCGAATCGAACTGTGATCTCCTGGTTCATCACTCAACCACTGAACCACACCAGTGGGCAGAACATAGTATTTTCACTAAAGTTAAAGCAAGATGAATATTCAAATCAGTAGGGCAGCATTTTACATTGCATAACCTAAAGCCTAATGACAGCATAACTCCATGTTTATCTTTAGAAATAAAATTTATGCAGTTCTTTCATCAGCATCACAATAAATCACTTGAATATTGTAATTTCCACATACACTTTGTTTTCAGCAGTATTCTAAATGCACTCCCTTCATAGCGTGAGGGCTCTGGCAGTCTGACACAAGCCTTCGGTTACTTGTGCTCTTGTGAGGTTTCTGCCTCACATATCTGGGCTGGACCTATGCCTTGTCCTAATCAAAGGATATGGCAGAAGCAGGCCAGTTCCAAGTCTAAGGATTAAGAAGGCCTGGCAGCTTCCCCTGTGGTGTCTTAGAGCCCTGCGGTGCAATGTAACACTAGCTACTCTATTGGAGAGAATTTGTGGAGAGGTCTCATGGGAAAGGAGAAGCCACGTGGAGAGGCTCCTGAGATTAAATACAGAGGGAAAATCCAGCCATTCCAGCATCCCAGCTGGGCCCAGACCCCAGCCCATCTGCCAGCTGCGTGAGGCAAGACCAGCAGAAGAACCGCCCAGCTGCCCCCAGCTCCGACTGTAGAATTGCTGGTGAACACAATGGTTAGCTAATAAAATTTCTCCACGCCACTACACTTGGGGTGGCTTATTATGCAACAATAGAAAACTGAAGTAAGTTCAGACAACGAGCATAAAACAAAGAAAGATTCAAGACTCAAACATTGTTCTTTCCCAACCCTCATGTACCCATCAACAACAAATTATGGTGATAGAATGAATTTGAATTTTCTTTACATTTTCCAACATACTCATAACTCCATGGTTCCTTAGTGTTGAGGTATAGTAAAACGCACAGTAAAAGTAACTTTTAATTTAAATTGAGAATCATATTAAAGACAATTTTGAGGTTTCAATTAATGCTGTTATGCCTATCTTTAAACTTTTAATAAACACTTAGGAACTAAAAAATGAAATTATGGCCCTGGCCAGGTGGATCAGTTGGTTGGAGTATCATCCCATATACCAAAAGCATTCAGGTTCAATTCCCTGTTGGGGTGTATATGAGAGGCAATCAATTGATGTTTCTCTCACATCAATATTTCTCTCTCTCTCAAATTAATAAACGTGTCCTCAGGTGAGGATAAAAAAATATTAAATCATAATATTCTCTTCCTCTATAATATTTTTTCTGAGATATTTAATAGCAAGAACTCATTTTAATCTTATTTTTCTTAAGATTTCACTTCAATAACGAGCAAGATTTGTGTTCATTAGTATAATTTATGGTTCTTTAAAACATGTTAATAGAATGTTGATGATCTATAAAGCTTGGGGTCTCATTAAACCATTTCCTTTATTCTTATATATGTTGAAAAAATTCTATTAGAAGAAGGAAAAAATACTAATAACCCCATTTGCCTAAATTAAGTCAAGTTTCCTACTGTGCAGAATTCAAAAATGTTCAACAAGTATAATAGAAAAGAAAAAGTGATATTAAACTTAACATGATGTCCATATTAATTTAACTTATTGAAATAAGACTTCAATATCCTATTTAAAATATGCCCACATATCAAGTTTATATACCCTATACTTCTTTGCAAAGAACCTTGAAGTGCTGTAGATGTGGAAGATAGCCTGTATAATTCTTTTTTTAAAAAATATTTTTTTATTGATTTCAGAGAGGAAGGGAGAAGAAGAGAGAGATAGAAACATCAATGATGAGAGAGAATCATTGATCGGCTGCCTCCTGCACACCCCCTACTGGGGATTGAGCCCGAAACCCAGGAATGTGCCCTTGGCCGGAATCGAACCTGGGACCCTTCATTCCGCAGGCTGGCGCTCTATCCACTGAGCCAAGCTGGCCAGGGCAGCCTGCATAATTCTTTTCAGCATCTCTGATGGCTTTCAAAGTGGTAGATACAAGAGTAATGAGCCTTGGACGGTGTTCTCAGTGGTTAGAGCATCGGCCCCAGACACTGAAGGGTCTCAGATTGGATTCCCGGTCCGAGGGCACATACCTGGTTTGCAGGTTCACTCCCCACCCTGGGTTGGGGCGTGTGTGGCAACCAGTCGATGTGTCTCCCTCTCATTGATGTTTCTCTCTCTCCTCCTTCCACTCTGTCTGAAAAGCAATGGAAAAAATATCCTCAGGAGAAGATTAACAACAACAATAATGAAAAGAGTAGAATGAGGCACAGAGAAGTTCAATTAGATAGCCTGTGGTCATAAAAGGAAGCAGAGCTGAGAAATATCAGAATCACACAATTTCTGAGTTGAAACTCATCCAGTCCAACCCATTATCCAAGTGCTGAGGACACAGTGGACATCCAGTTTCTGCACAAATAGCTCTTGCTTGTTGTGTCATGACTAACAGGGTAAAGGGAGCCTTCAGAGAGAAGCCATTTCCTTAAATAAATGAAATGAGAAATACTCATCTCCCCATGTGGAAGGGAAACAACAAATGGTTCTTACTAAGACAAAATAAATTTAAAATTTGAAATGCATTGTCCTGATTTGCTAAGGGAGGTGGCTTCCACAACAGCCCACAAGTGAACCACATTTCCCCCTTCCATTTATCACAAACGTTGATGGTAGACAGCTATTGGCGTGTATACTGAATTGTCCTTTTTTCTCTAAATTGTAAAGAAATTATTTTCAGTAATAAAGCAATTGATTTTCTTACTCCACAGCTTAAAAAATGAAAGCATTAAAAACCGTTGAAACAAATGTGTAACATTTCACTTCATGTATTTTATTAACATATGGAAAAGAAAACCTTCCTATTCTTAAAAACTTTAAGGAAAATTAATGATGGCACAAAATTGTCAGCATGGATTCCTTATTCAGTTATTGAGACAAACTCTTCAGGATGAAAGTGCTTTGTGTTGTTATTCTTTTTATTAAGATTCTACAAATTGAATTCTAGAGAAAGGAAGGGAGAGAGAAACATTAATGTGAGAGTGAAACATCGACTGGCTACCTCCTGCATGACCTTCCTGGGGATTGAGGCTGCAACCTGGGCATGTGCCCCGACCAGGAATCGAACCAGCGGCCTTTCAGTGCATGGGACGATGCCCAACCGACTCAGCCAAACCTGCCAGGGCTGTGTGTTGTTATTCTTAATAATGAATTCAATTCTTGTTCCCTTAAGCACACCCCCGATCTCCTCCTATTGCTCCACTTAAAGTTCATGGGAATGCCAATACAGAAAAGATGTAAAGAAAGGATAAGCTACAAACAGAACAGTACATGCTGCCAATAATCCTTTAAATTGTTACAACTTTAAAATGTGACTTTTCTTATAATTCTGAAATTTGCAATCCAACTTATCAAGTTCATTTTCATTTATGTTTGGCTAATATGCATTTGTGGGCAGGAACCATGAAACCTCTGGGAAATGATTAAACCTCCCCATGCCTCATTCCCATCCTCAGTACTCGGAATCAGTACTTCATCCTCCCCTGACTCACTGTAAGGAGTGGAGGGTCTTAAAAACACACTTCATCCCCAAGCTAGGGGAGAAAATTAACACACGGCCATCCATCAGCTCTCGGTGGTTACATAAGACAGGGATAGTATATTGTATATGTCAAAATTCTGCAGACAACCAAACATGTCATTTCAAACAACAGTTCAACACTCCCGTGGGAAAGTTCACATAGGAATTTAATAAGCTACCAGCCTCATGGCTTAACATCCTCCAGGCCCACCTTGTGACAGGTATAATAAAGAATAGCAAAGCCATCCAAGGTTAAGAAGTAGGAGGGAGAGGGAAGGAAGAAGAAAAAATCCTGGATAATTCTGAAACTATATTATCAGCCCCCAAATTAGTGAGCAATGCTGTTCTTTCAAAAATACTGTGTATTTGGGACTATTATGATCCTCCCAATTTTTTGTAAATTACCTTTTCATTGAGTCATAGTCACATAGCATGTTCTATAGCTAAGGAAGAGTGCTCTCTATGGGAAAGATAGCCAAGTTTCCACTCTCTGTTCATCTATTCTCAGTACTAATTCTGGTTGTTAGAAGGGGAGACTAGCATATATTAATACAAAAAGACAGCAAAACTTCAGTGCCCAGAAAACATCTTGTGGTTCATTTGAAAGCAAGAGTGTTAACATCAATAAATATACTGCTTAAATAAGCTTAAATTTTCTTTTACCAATAAGACATTATAAAATGTATTTTTAAATAATTGTTAAAAGTATGCCTTTCTCAATGCAAAAAAAATCAATCTTTTGAAAAAAAATGAATTTGGATACCAAATTAGAAAATCATTTTTCTTTAGCCTGAAATATTGATATATCTCACACACACACACACACACACACACACACACACAGCAAAGAATAAACAAAACTGAAGAAAATAACATACCATTAAGGAATTCTCTCTTTCTAAAGCTGAAAATTCCTAAACAATTCTAAGTCATGCCTTTCCGAAAACGTTAACTAGTGCTCCCAATGTTGTCAGACTCACCAGACAGAGGATTTTGATGGGCAGCTCGCCCAGGCCGCTGATCGCTGTGATCTTGTTCTTGGCCAAGCTGAGGTGAGTCAGGCTGCTGCACAGCTCTAACCCTCTGATTTCTTCTATCGCGTTGCCTATATACCATGACTGTGTTTAAGGAAAACGTTGTTCAAAACATTTTAGAGAAAACAAGAACCACTGGTAAATCAGGCAATAGCAAAAACAGAGCAGTATTATATGTCAATGTAGCATGAACATATTTTTGAAACATGTTTTTCACATAGAAGTTAATACCAGCACAATCTAAAATTAACTTTTTAAAAAATCCTCGTGCGAGGATGTTGAGAGAGAGACAGAGACAGAGAGGGAGGGAGAGAAACATGAGGTGAGAGAGAAACATCAATCGGTTGCCTCCCATATGTTCCCCTGACTGGGGATCAAGCCTGAAACCGAGGTATGTGCCCTGACTGGCACTCCAACCTGTCACCCCTTGGTGTAGGGACCACGCTCCAACCAACGGAGCCACACAGCGAGGGTGAAAATGAAACAGTCACATTTGCATTCACATGTGACTCACTTAATGGGCGAGGAAAGGAAGTGCAGAGAGGCTCCCGGCTGCCCCCTTCCTTGGTGTGGGCTCCCTCCCTCACAGGTCTCTGTGAGAAACTCAAGTGCTTCCCACAGGCTGGACTTCTGAACTGAACTGCCCTAGAGAGGCAACATGTGCCAAGCTTTCTCATCATCAAAACCAGGGTCACAGCCTGGGAAGTGAATGGCCTCTGTAGCCAATGAGCGCTAAGAAAAAGCCAATGTCCTGGTATAGAGAGAAACAGCCCTTTCTCTTCTCCCTTTAAAATAAACAAAGCCAAAACTCTGCCTTCATTTCCTCATCCATTGACTAAGTAAGTTTCTATTCATTGCTAAAATTTTAACCTACCTTCTGTGTCCCATCTGTGTAGGCACCTAAAACCATCAACTCAAATTCACCGAGTCTTCTCGCCTCTTTCTGCCTTCAATCTCCTTGGCAAATTTCTGGATTTGATACCATTTCCCCACTAAAGTTCAGTTTTCCCCTGAAAGTAGCCTAAGACATCACCATTTTCTCAACCACTTGTAATTTTCAGGGCATGCAATCCATCACCAAACCTAGCTTTTTTTTTTTTTTTTTACTTTAAAACATCTAATTATTCCTTTCCTTTTCATTCATTCCTCGGCCAACTTAATTAAGCTTTAGCACTAATGGGTACCTCCAACATCCTGTCTCCAACTCACTTCACACACTGTAGTCAGGTTAATTTTTTTTCAAAATATTGGCTGGGTATTACACTTCAATTAAAAAATTCTCATAGGATGAGAGATATGCAACATGACGGAAAAAGAATTCAGAATAAGGTTCCTAGAGTACATGCACCAGATGTTCAAGAAGCAAGAAGAAACAGATGAAAAACTCAACTACTTATGCAAGAAGCTAGAAGAAACAGATGAAAAAATCAACAACTTAAGTAAGTCCCAAGAAGAAATGAAGAGCGACATAGCTTCAATAAAAAACTCCATTGAAAGTATCAACAGTAGACTGGGAGAAGTGGAGGACCGAATTAGTGAATTAGAAGACAAGGAAGCAAAACACACTCAAACTGTACGGCAAATGGAGAAAAAAATTAAAAGACAGGAGGAGAGCCTAAGGGAGCTTTGGGACAACATGAAACGAAACAACATACGAATAATAGGGGTGCCAGAACAACAGAAAGATGAACATGGATTAGAAAACCTATTCGAAGAAATAATATCAGAAAACTTCCCTGAGGTGGGGAAGAAAAAAGTCACACAAGCCCAGAGAGTCCCAAACAAGGTGAACCCGAAAAGACCCACACCAAGACACATCATAATTACCATGGCAAATGTTCAGGATAAAGAGAGAATCTTACAGGCTGCAAGAGAGAGGCGGAAAGTAACATACAAGGGATCTCCCATTAGATTATCAAATGATTTCTCAACAGAAACACATCAGGCCAGAAAAGAATGGACGGAAATCTACAAAGTGATGCAAAGCAAAGGACTGAATCCAAGAATACTCTATCCAGCAAGGCTATCATTCAAAATTGAAGGGGAAATAAGAAGCTTCACAGACAAAAAAGGGCTAAGGGAGTTTATCACCACCAAGCCAGCCATGCAAGAAATGCTAAAGGGACTGGTGTAAAAGAAGAAATATCAAGCTCAGAAAGAAAACAGCCACACACACACACACAAAAAGAAATGGCTACAAACAAGTACCTTTCAATAATAACTTTAAATGTAAATGGACTAAATGCTCCAACCAAAAGACATCGAGTGGCTGAATGGATAAAAAAACATGACCCATACATCTGCTGTCTACAAGAGACCCACCTCATTAGAAGGGACTCACACAGACTGAAAGTGAAGGGATGGAAAAATATCTTTCACGCAAATGGAAAGGAAAAGAAAGCTGGGGTAGCAATACTTATATCTGACAAAATACATCTCAAAGTGAAGGCCATAACCAGAGATAAGGAAGGCCACTTCATAATACTAAAGGGATCAATACAACAAGAAGATATAACCCTGGTAAACATATATGCACCCAATGCAGGAGCACCCACATACATAAGAAAACTTCTGGAAGATATCAGGGGAGAGATCGACAACAATACAATCATAGTAGGGGACTTTAATACACCACTGACATCACTGGATAAATCCGCTAGACAAAAACTCAGCAAAGAAACAGCAATCCTAAATGACTCACTAGATCAGATGGACTTAATTGACATCTTCAGAACACTTCACCCCACAGCTGCGGAATATACATTCCTCTCAGGTGCTCATGGGACATATTCAAAAATAGACCACATATTGGGTCACAAGCAAAGTCTCCACAAATTCAAGAAGATTGAAATCATAAAAAGCTTCTTCGCAGACCACGATGGCATAATGTTAGAAATAAACTACAATAAAAACAACCCAAAATACTCAAACACTTGGAAGCTGAATAGCATGTTATTAAATATTGATTGGGTTACCGATGACATCAAAGAAGAAATTAAAAACATCCTGGACACTAATGACAATGAAAACACAACAATCCAAAACCTCTGGGACACAATGAAAGCAGTCCTGAGAGGAAAGTTTATAGCTCTACAGGCCTATCTCAAAAAACAAGAAAAAATGGTAGTCAATCATCTAACTCTACAACTCAAAGAATTAGAAAGAGAGCAACAAGAAAACCCCAGAGTGAGCAGAAGGAAGGAGATAATAAAGATTAGAGCAGAAATCAATGAAATAGAGACCAAAAAAACAATACAGAAAATCAATGAAACCAAGAGCTGGTTCTTTGAAAGGATAAACAAGATTGACAAACCCCTAGCCAGGCTCACCAAGAAGCAAAGAGAGAGGTCCCAAATAAACCAAATCAGAAATGATAGAGGCGAAATAACAACAGACCCCACAGAAATACAAATGATTGTTAAACAATACTACGGGCAACTCTACTCCAACAAACTAGACAACCTGGAGGAAATGGACAAATTCCTAGAAAAATACAACATTCCAAAACTCAATCAGGAAGAATCTAAAAACCTCAATAGGCCAATAACTATTGAAGAAATTGAAGCAGTCATCAGAAAGCTTCCAGCAAACAAAAGCCCAGGGCCAGACGGCTTCACAGGGGAGTTTTACCAAACATTCAAGGAAGAACTAAAACCTACCCTCCTCAGACTACTACAGAAAATTCAAGAGGAAGGAACGCTTCCAAGCTCATTCTATGAAGCCAGCATCACCCTAATACCAAAACCAGGTAAAGACATCACAATGAAAGAGAATTACAGGCCAATATCCCTCATGAACATAGATGCCAAAATCCTCAACAAAATCTTAGCAAATCGGATCCAGCAGTACATCAGAAGGATCATACACCATGACCAAGTAGGATTTATCCCAGAGATGCAAGGATGATACAACATCCGTAAATCAATAAATGTGATACATCACATAAACAAATTGAAAGAAAAAAACCACATGGTCATATCAATTGATGCAGAAAAAGCATTCGACAAAATCCAACACCCATTTTTGATAAAAACTCTCAGAAAGGTGGGAATAGAAGGATCATACCTCAACATAATAAAAGCCATATATGACAGGCCCACAGCCAACATCATACTCAATGGACAAAAACTAACACCATTTCCACTAAGAACAGGAACAAGGCAGGGATGCCCACTCTCACCACTCCTGTTCAACATAGTCCTGGAAGTATTAGCCATTGCAATTAGGCAAGAAGAAGAAATAAAAGGCATCCAAATTGGAAAAGAGGAAGTAAAACTGTCCTTATTTGCAGATGACATGATATTATACATACAAAACCCTAGAGACTCCATCAAAAAGCTACTAGACTTAATACATGAATTTGGCAATGTAGCAGGATACAAAATTAACCCCAAGAAATCTGAGGCATTTCTTTACACCAATAGTGAACTTTCAGAAAGAGAGATTATAAAAACAATCCCATTTACCATCGCACCAAAAAAATTAAGATACCTAGGAATAAACTTAACTAAAGAGGTTAAAGACCTCTACTCAGAAAACTACAGGACGTTGAAAAAAGAGATAGAGGAAGACATAAACAGATGGAAGAACATACCATGTTCTTGGATTGGTAGAATCAACATCATTAAAATGTCCATACTACCCAAAGCAATCTATACATTCAATGCACTTCCCATTAAAATACCAATGGCCTTCTTCAAAGATCTAGAACGAACTCTCCAAAAATTCATCTGGAATAAAAAAAGACCCCGAATAGCTGCAACGATCCTGAGAAAGAACAAAGTAGGTGGGATCTCAATGCCAGATATCAAGCTGTATTACAAAGCCACTGTTCTCAAAACTGCCTGGTACTGGCACAAGAACAGACATATAGATCAGTGGAATAGAATAGAGAGTCCAGAAATTAGCCCGAACCAATATGCTCAATTAATTTTTGACAAAGGAGGCATGAACATACAATGGAGCCAAGATAGTCTCTTCAATAAATGGTGTTGGGAAAATTGGACAGATATATGCAAGAAAATGAAACTAGACCACCAACTTACACCATACACAAGAATAAACTCAAAATGGATAAAGGACTTAAATGTACGACAGGAAACCATAAAAATTCTAGAAGAATACAAAGGCAACAAAATCTCAGACATATGCCAAAACAATTTCTTCACTGATACAGCTCCTAGGGCAGTTGAAACTAAAGAGAAAATGAACAAATGGGACTACATCAAAATAAAAAGCTTCTGCACAGCAAAAGAAACCATCAACAAAACAACAAGAAAACCCACCTCGTGGGAAAACATATTTGCCAACGTCATATCTGATAAGGGCTTAATCTCCAAAATTTATAGGGAACTCATACAACTTAACAAAAAGAAGATAAACAATCCAATCAAAAAATGGGCAAAGGATCTAAATAGACACCTTTCAAAAGAGGACATTCAGAAAGCCATGAGACATATGAAAACATGCTCAAAGTCACTAATCATCCGAGAGATGCAAATCAAAACAACAATGAGGTACCATCTCACACCTGTCAGAATGGCCATCATCAACAAATCAACAAACGACAAGTGCTGGAGAGGATGTGGAGAAAAAGGAACACTTGTGCACTGCTGGTGGGAATGCAGACTGGTGCAGCCACTATGGAAGGCAGTATGGAGGTTCCTCAAAAAATTGGAAATGGAACTCCCATTTGACCCTGTGATCCCACTTCTAGGAATATATCCCAAGAAACCAGAAACACCAATCAGAAAGGATATATGTAACCAGATGTTCATAGCAGCACAATTCACTATAGCTAAGATCTGGAAACAGCCTAAGTGCCCATCAGTAGATGAATGGATTAGAAAACTGTGGTACATCTACACGATGGAATACTATGCTGCTGTTAAAAAGAAGGAACTCTTACCATTTGCAACAGCATGGATGGAACTGGAGAGCATTATGCTAAGTGAAACAAGCCAGTCAATGAAGGAAAAATACCACATGATCTCACTCTTTCATGGATAATTAAGACCATTACAAACTTTTTTTTTTTTTTTAATATATTTTATTGATTTTTTACAGAAAGGAATAGAGAGGGATAGAGAGTTAGAAACATCAATGAGAGAGAAATATTGATCAGCTGCCTCCTGCACACCCACCACTGGGGATGTGCCTGCAACCAAGGTACATGCCCTTGACTGGAATCGAACCTGGGACCCTTCAGTCCGCAGGCCAACGCTCTATCCACTGAGCCAAACTGGTTAGGGCAACAAGTTAACAGATTCAGAAGACATGGTCATAGGGTTATGGCTATGAGTAGCATTCACAGTGGTCCTGTCAATGGAAGGAGCCATTTCCAGACACCCCCCTCCCCACATGCAGCCCAGGTCTCAGATAACTCCTGTCTTATTTTTGAAGCTCGATCAGCTAGTTTCTTGGCCCTATCCCTTACAATACCAGACTGGTTAGCATAAAAACAGCACTCTTCCTCAAGGAAGAGGCACAGCCCTCCTTTCTCCGCTGTGAGAAGGTCTAGTCCTCTTCGATTCTTGAGAGTAACAGCTGCCAGTGAGTCAATCTAGTCCTGTACTGCAATAATACTTTGAGCTATTTCTTCTAAACTGTCAGCAAGGTCCTTGGATAGGCTCTGATAGTAGGAGAGGGAAGTTGCTAGTCCCCCTATTCCAGAATTACAAACTTTTGAACAATAATAAATACAGTGGCAGAGCTGCCTCAAACCGATTGTCGGACTTCAGTGGTAAGGCCAGGGAGGGTTGGGGGACAGGAGGGAGGGGAGTAAGAGATCAACCGAAGGACTTGTATGCATCCATATAACCATAACTAATGGACATAAGACACTGGGGGGTAAGGGAGGGCAGGGGCTTGTCAAGGGTGGGGGGGGAAAAGGACACTTATGTAATACCCTTTGTAATACTTTTAGTGAAAAAAATAAAAAAAATAAAAAATAAAAATTCTCATAGGATGAATCCCAAATTCCTCACTCAGCATTTAGGGCTCTTCCCTTTAAGCAAACCAGTTAGTCAGTTTCAGCCCCATTATAATCCAATGAGAATTCTCCACTTCTGCCAGTGAACATTCTCAATGGGTCTGGGGGGTACCAATAACTTTCCTGCTTGACCATGTTATTGTTTCTTCATACTGCTTTCCAGCTCCTTTCTAAACGCTGCCTGTTCTTCAGGCTCAGTGTCAAATCCCACTTTTGTTTTTCCTTTTTCTAAACATTCATATTCAACCAACATCTTAAGTATTTTTTTGATAGATAACCTTATTTTCTTATTTCTTTTTTATTATTTTTTAATTGCATAAGTAAGTACAAATGATAGTTTGGAAGAACATATTCACAACGTCTAGAATAGGCAAAGGATTACTATCTAGAGTACATAAAGAAACGCCACAAACTAATAGAGAAAAAGGAGAAAACAACCCGATTGAAAACAAAGAATATGTTCAGGCTATTCCCAGGTAGTTTTCAGAAGAGCAAATCTAAGTGGCTAATAAACATGTGAAAAGACACTTCACCTGTAGTCAGAGAATACAAATTAAGACAAGATGCCATTCTTCACCCACCAGCATAGCAAACATCTGAAAGGATTAAAGGGTGTAAAGTTTCTAAAGAACAGATACTTTCATAGTACTGAGTGAGAAGGTTCATTATGATGCAGCCACTTTAGAGGTGACGCGGCAGTAAATATGTCACAGCAATTCCCCTTCTTGGCATCCCCTCTAGACAAACCACCGCTTCCTTGAAGCCTTTTCTATTTAATTTCTACCCCCCAGCTACCTCCTTCCAGGAGTCACAGAATCAACAATCATGGAATTAATTTTTTAAAGGGGTGGGAAGGGTTTGTAAGCATCACAAGGACATGTATTTTGCCTCATAATATTTTGTAGTTATGAGAACTCTACTACTTGAGTTATGTGACTTCTTTCCGCTCAGATGTTCCATTTGCAAAGTGAAGATAACGCCAGATTGCCCTGAAGCCCAAAAGTTAGATCATCAGAAAAAACTAGAAACTGGGTGTGAATGAGTTGCACAAACTGTAAAACACGTAACAGTTGTAAGGCATGTTAGCCTTCCTGAATTACGAGCACAGAGCACGTGAGGCCAAGGAATCCCCTCCTCCACCACTCGGCCAACAGCACGAATGGAAGATTCAAGGCCAGGACTGATTCCGAAAAGAACTAGGCTGCAGAAAGGGAAACTAGAAGCAATGGTGAGAAAATGTTGCCAGATGAACCAGAAATTCCTAGATTTTCTTCACTGGTTTCATTCAAATTCAATTGTTGGGTGGAAACACAGTTCTGCTTGTTGTCACTATGCATTTTCAAACCTCCTTGCATCAGCTTCCTGCCAGAATAGCTCTGCACAGAGACCTCGAAGCTCCCACGCTGTGGCTACGCTCCTTTCCGCTCCCATTTTCTTTAGCTACTTAACTAATCCTTCTATTACTAAACCAAGACCAGAGCTTTGCAGATAAGGATTGTAACAAAGGGTGTGAAATGTAGGAGATGGGAAATTAAACTCTCACACAGCCAGGTGAAATACAGCATCTTTGGAGTAGGCAATCTTTGGCGAGAAAACCTTCAGATGCCCATCTGTCTCGGTTTAGCAGAGGGAGCAACGGTCCTTCGGGCCTATTTCACGAGCACTCGTGTCCTGGTAGCTGTGCTCCCACCAAAATGAAGAAACTCTAAATTACCACAAAGGGTACATACAACACATGCTTGTGGGTGGCTGAGCCAGGACGCATTCCCTTGGGAAGCCGGCGAGGATGAGAACACTAGCAAACAGGAATCCTGAAACTAAGAAGAGATCATGGGAATTGAAAAGGAAAGCTTGGTTACTGTGTACACAGTAATTTTCCAAGACACTACAGCCTAAGCACAGTTCCCTGGGTGCCTCCAGCTGACGAGCTGACTAGAGCGGCAAGGCTTGTGCATGAAATCAGTACTGCCAGGGCCAACGGGAGGAGCAATGCGGGTGCATCACCGCAGTGGTAACCCTGGGCTCTGCGGCCGCCACCCTCACGCACAGCTCTGGGGCCGAGGGTGAAGAACTGAACAACTCTATCGAGAAATATGTTCATTTCAGAAAAACAGTCCCCCACTCTTCATTTTCCTTTAGATTTCCAGGAATTTCAGGCACTATAAATTAACAAGGTTGGTGGGTAAGGGGCATTTTAAAAATATATATTTTTACTAGTATTGACTTTAGAGAGAGAGAGGAAGGGAGAGAGATAGAGAGGTAGAAACATCAATGAGAGAGGCATGGATTGGCTGCCTCCTGCACACCCTTTACTGGGGATTGAACCTGCAAGCCAGGTATGTGCCCTGACCTGGAATCAAACCAGGGACCTCTTAGTTCATGAGTTGATGCTCAATCACTGAGCCACACCAGCCGGGCAGGAAGAAGCATGTTTTTACAGTGGCTCAGCAGCTTTCCTGCCCAGGGACCCCACAGTCACCTCGTGCGTGACCGCCAGCAATGATAACGGTCCATGTGCAGGCTGGTCCAACAGTCCATGTGGTCCATGCAGCGCCAAGTTCACAGCCTGCTTTCAGAAATTCCTTTATCTCCCCAATTGCCCAGTTTCTTATTTTAGGAACCTTTATCAAGTATTACCTACCCTTCTTCTAACATTATTCTTTCATAGGTTTTGGAACTTTTGGGTAAGAAGAAATATCATTGATAAGTCACTAAACTATTATAATGAATTAGCTTACTGGGTAATCCTCTTAGGCGTATTTTCATTTTAAAAGGCCACAGTCAGGAGAAAGACTCTCAGAACCCCGAATTACCAAATTGTATTCCAGCTCTAAAGCGCTTCGTTCTGTGAATAAGTCTTTGGCAGCGGAATGTTGGGTCCCGGAGGAAACGGGGCGGAAGAACCAGGGTGCACAGGCAGAACCTCGCAGCCGGGAAAGCCCAGGCGTTTATTTCACATTTTGGCGATGCTGTCAGCGGTTCGCAGTGCTTGACATGAATTACTCACTAGTCACTATTCGCTCTTATTCATGTGTCTGTGATCAAAATATATGGCCCGAGTGGGTAGAAAACCGTTACCAGACATACTGGAAATCCATCACACTCCTCTTAGTGGGGAGAGCCACAGTGATGGCTTTAAGCAAAACCAGCCCTGAGAGGCCTAGATCACCTTGCCAGGGCAAAACGTTCTTCCCATGGGAGTGACACTCTCTAAGCAATGAAACACGCACACACTGTGAACGGAGAGGTGATAACAGGAGTAATTACTCAATGAGATGCAACATGAGCAAAACAATGGAATTCAGAAGACTACTCTCAGTTCAACCATTTTCCAAATAATCTTGGACAGTTCGCCGAATCTCCCTGAGTTGTGGGTGCCTCATCTATAAAATAACGGCTAGTACTGGATGGTTTCTAAAATCCTGTCTCGATTTTAAAATTCAATGAATCATTTTTAAATTTCGTAATCCTATCATTGTAAATTACAATGCACAGCCAGTCAAGATTTATAGGTAAAGAATAAACTGCTCCTTTCTCAAGAATAATAAATTTATGTACACCTGGCAAAGTTTATCATCTTGCAATTTAAAATGATTATCAATTAATCACCAATTATCCACGTCTGAAAGGATAAAACAGCATGATAAAATAAACTACAAAGTTGTTATCTTATAGTTAATTCATTCTGAGGTATGAATATAATCTACCAGGATTACATTATCAGTAGTACTAGCTTTATTAACTCAGTTGTTTTTAAATAATTGTTTTGTTTGTTATATAGCTAATTACACTTTTATTTAACTTTATTTTAAAGAAAAGTGTACTTCCCTCCCTCCCGCCCCCGCAACTAGAAAAGTCATATATGCCCACTAAGAAAAGCTCAAACAAATATCAAAAGCATAAAAATGACAGCAGTCAGATTTCTGCAGCCATCGGATTAGTAAATCATGCCTTGCAAGGCAGAATAGAGAGAGTGGGCTAGTTTAGAGCTGAGCTTCTCAGAGTACAGTCTCAGACCAGCAATGCCAGCATGACCTGGGAACTTTAGAAACGTGATCTCAGGGGCCACCCCAGACCTACTCAGAAAGAAGCTCTGAGGAGGGGGCCAGCAATGTGTTCAGCAAACCATCCAGGGCAGTGGTCGGCAAACTCATCAGTCAACAGAGCCAAATATCAACAGTACAACAACTGAAATTTCTTTTGAGAGCCAAATTTTTTAAACTTAAACTATATAGGTAGGTACGTTGTTATTAACTTAATTAGGGTACTCCTAAGGCTTAGGAAGAGCCACACTCAAGGGGCCAAAGAGCCACATGTGGCTCGTGAGCCGCAGTTTGCCGACCACGGATCCAGGGGATTCTGACTCAGTAGATGTTTGAAGCTTAGTAAATAATTATTTTCAAAGAAATTAACTTATAATTTTCAGGCTTTTAAATTTGTTAATTGACATAGGTACACCATTGGCCCGTATATCGCCTGCTTTTTATTTACTTTTAAAAATATAATGGACACTCTTGAAACCACCACCATCACCATCATCCCACCCCCCAACCCGAGAGGTAGGACATTAGCAATACTTACACATCGTCTCTGCACACCCCTCCTGTCCCATCCAGGGGCCCCTCTCAGGGCTAACCACTATGCTCAATGGTCTATATCCTCTTCCTTTTCCCATTGGTTTTATACCTAAACTATATTTAGTTCATTAAGGTCTCTCCTATTCCTACATGGAAATACATTTCATTCATTTTCGATACATATAATATGCAGTTGTGTAAGTACACCATAATTTATGCTTCCTGTTATCCACGAACATCTGGCCTGCTTCAATAGTTTGCTTCAATAGTTTGAGCATTGTTAATTCTTACACAAGCCTCCAGCTACACGCATGCTACCCTTTCATATGTAAGAACGAAAATACTAGGTCATAGGAAATTTGGATGTTCAACTTTACACGATAGTATAAAATTGTTTTCCAAAGTGGTTGAACCAATTTCATACTCATAAGCAACCTAAAAAAGAGATTCTTTTGATCTACATGTCCCCCAACGCTTGGCGTTTTTTACCTTTCTTAAATTTTGTCCACTCATTGCTCATTTTTGCACAAAAGTGCTCGAGGGCGTGGCACTATGCTCAAAGCGTGCCATCAAAGGTGAAGAAAGGTTTATCCTACAAAATATGTCTTCAAGGAAGCATCCCTTCCATTCTCCCCACCTCTCGGCCTCATCACAAGCGTAATGTGTTCTAGCCGCTGTGACATCCTGACATCCTGGAACTAGGCGCCCAGGGGCAGTCCATTCACTCTCCACTCTGCCCTGAGAATCCTCAGGGGGCAGGCAGATACTTACTGAGAGGAGACTGGCTGCTCCCTGGTCACCCAGAGCACATCAGCCTCTGGTGGGAAGAGGAGGCTCAAGCTCATTAAACTCACAGGTCCCCAGTGACCCCCTGCGGCTCCGGCTAGGAGCATGTGCTTTAGCGAAGGCGCTTCACCTGCGTGGAGCCCGAGCCATGCACTAGACCTGTTCCTGAACTTGGTCGCAAATCAAAAGTTGTTCTTTTTTCATGAAAGCACATTTAAAATACACCAGAGAAGCTTGCTATCTAAAGGAAGCTTAGTAGGAATTCTTTTGTGAAATAGTCACTAATTTTCCAGAGGGCCGTATCAGGATTTTCAGATACTGAATTTATATGAAATAGGGTGCAAGTTTAAGTAAATTTGAAAAGGAGTCAGTTAAAATGGAACTTCTTATCTGGTTCCTGCATTAAAAATAAGCCTCCATTAATTAGAACTTAACTTTTCAGGTAGAAAATGCTCTTGGCAAGCTTTGACTTGCAGCCTTAATCCTTTGTAAATAAAACATCTTTCACATTTTGTGATGATCAGTCCTTCATTATTTAGTAAACTGCTTATCTGGTACTGTTTCATGCCATCAGGCACGTGCTCATCAATGAATCTATTAACCAAATTTCCCCCTTTACTTAGCAAAGGATACTGTCCAGAATTAGTTTAGTGAGAGCCTGGTATGCCGACAAATCAGCCATTTTAGAAATTTGGTTGAAGGAAAAATCCACCTTCTGAGGAGAAAAAGAAACAATATGTCATACTTCATTTTTCATTCAGCTTAACCACAGTAAGTAAATGCACAATAAGAATGTGTTTCTGGATGTAGGATTAGAATTCTTCATTGAAAACATGTTTATCCCTATTTCATCACTGTCTGTCCCCTTTAGAGACCCTCTGATGACCCCATCCTGTGGGCAGAACAGAACCCCACGACCCAAACACTCAGTTCCTGCAGCTACTCTCTCCCTTTCAGCATTTGTTTTAAACTTTCCCGACCTTCTTCCAGAATTTACCTCAGTTTCACTTTGACCACCATTTCTTTCTGATTCTCTAATGCCCAGCAAACTGATATCTTGTTTCTCTTTTCTTTGCCTTTTCTATTTTTATCTCAGTATATTCTCCACGTCATCCCTTAATGCCAGAAAAATCTTCCTAATTCATCCCTCAGGTCATATCTCTTCAACATAACACCCTTCTCAAAGTGGACTATTTTAGGAAAGCATTTTCAGCAACAGCAGTTGTTCCTACTCAAAAATATGAGATTACAGAAATACGACATTAAGTAACTTCATTTAATTGTTCACCTACTGACAAAGAATAAATAAAAATGACTTTAAAAAATGAAAAAAATCCTAACTTTGTTGAAACACTCGTTGATAATTTTCATATTATAACCATTTTATGGAAAACTATGAAGCAATTATATATTGAGCACTATTTTTATCTTCTTGTACCCTTTAAAACAGTGACCCCACCCCCAAAAATATACTATGATCATTTATTCAATGCATTAAATACTAAGTACTGTAAGTGCTAAAAACTTTAAATATTGAATTCTTGAAAAAAAGAAAAACTGGCAAAAACTCAAGTGGCAAGGGTAGAAAACTGATTAAGTTGATAGTAAAATGCATGTGTATGAACCATGTGAAGAATAGAAATGTGCAAACTAAACTGTGTTAAGTAAAAGAAATCAGCCCAGCAGGTGTGGCTCAGTGGTTGAGCATTGAACTATGAACCAGGAGGTCACAGTTCGATTCCCTTTCTGGGCACTTGCCTGGGGTATGGGCTCCATCTCCAGTTGGGGGCATGCAGGAGGAAGGGGATCAATGATTCTCACTCATCATTGATGTTTCTCTCCCTCTCCCTCTCCCTCTCCCTTCCTCTATGAAATCAATAAAAATATATTTATTAAAAAATCAGAACACAAAACTTCAAGCATATACAAACTCCAACTATGTAAATGTATATAAGGACTGAAGAAGTCAGTTTGGGACGATGTTAATGGAGTTTCATTGATTTGATATTTGTGCAAATGCTGGCAGAATTCTTTGGGTCTAAGTTAATTTCTACCATGTAATAATGATAAACTAGAAATAAACTTATAATTGTCTGAGCTAACTTCAAATTGGCACTTTTCATCAATACCTTTCATTTCTTGTGCCATACATGTCTCCTCGTGACATCTACCCAACCACACCTGTCAGGGCTGTGGGTGGAGACTAAGCCCGCCGTGCACCTATAAAATCAGGATTGTTGAGAGACCTTAAAAGGCTGAGCTTGCTCTGACTCCCGCTGGGAGTTCCACTGGCTCCCAGAGCTTTTTTGGAAATACCCATCAAGTCAAATGCACCTTCGTCACCTACTAAGAGCAAAACATTCCAGGAAACACAGAGTGAAGGGCAGCCTCCTCCCCTCCGGTGGTGGTACAGGCTCGGAGATAACAAGAAGGAGGCAGAGCTGCCCAAGAGGGTGGGACACTGCACACAGGCCTGGTTTTCTGGGAAGATACGGGCTCTGGGTCTCAGCCATCAGGGTCAATCCCAGCCCTGCCACCTCCCAGGGAAGACTATCAGTCATTCAACCTTTCTTCAGTGTCCTCGTCTGTGAAATGGGCCCATTCCAGCTGCCTCACAGCTTGTTGGGGGGATTAAATAAGATAATGCGTGGAAAACACCAGTTACCCGCCTCCCGAGTGCACACAGAGTTCTCACAGCCCCTCGCCGGGCAGCCTGATGCATTTGCTGTTATTCTCCAGGGACGATAAAGATGGGGTATCTGCCATAATGGGGTACATGCCATTACACATTTGTCCAAACCCCCAGTATGCACAGCAGCAAGAGGGAACCCTAACATAAACTATGGACGTGGGGTGACCTTGATGTGTCAATGTGGGCTCATCAACTGTAACAAATGGACCACTTCTGTGGAGGACTTGGGTCATGGGGAGGCTGTGCCCGGGGGGAGGCAGGAGGAACATGGGAAATCTTTATATCTGCTTGAACCTAAAACTGCTCTAAATAACAACAAAAGTGGGGTCTCTGATTTTTTTTGTTCATTTGTGGAGTCTGAGAGAGGGTGAGGTAAGGGTATGAATGGGAGAAACTCCGAGGAAGTACTTCCCAGGGCCGAGGCCATGCTGTTGCCCTGACTGACTTCCCCGGGGCTTACGCTGTTGCCCTGACTGACTTCCCCCGGGGCTTAGGGCTGCACGGACAAGCCAGGGAGGGCCAAGGAAACAGCTCTGCCAGTACAGCTCCCAATAACCTGCAGACTCGGTCCCGCGCCCAACACAGGCAGGCACCCCGTGTGGCCTATTTGGACAGAGCAATGTCACCCTGGCATCACTGTAATTTCAGAGGGGGAAAACCCCACTACTGATAAAGATGGCGTGATGTGAAACCACCGAAGGAAAATAAGAAGGGTAGGAAGGACGTCAGATCTTGATCTCAGATCTGTGCAAACGCTGGCAGAATACTTTGGGTCTAAGTTCATTTGGTTTGTAAATAAAATAAAACAGTAGCTAAAAAAGGCAGTAGTTGATGTCCATTCCTAAAAAACAACTTTAAAATTAAATATTTGGGTCCAAAAGAGGAACACTCGTCCCCAGCTCAGAGGCACTGGCTCCCAAATTTGTCAGCACATTCGAGCCCCAAAGTCCCGTCATTACCTTGGGCCACTTGGATCAGAATCTCTGGCAGCAGGACCCATACACCGAGGTTTAAAAACTCCCAGGTGACTGCAGTGTGCAGAAAGGTTCGGGAGCCAGTACTCCCCGGCCTCTCTGCCTAATGTGGCCCATGGACCGGCAGCAATAACCACCTGGAAGGTGTTGGAAACCACCCTCCCAGGTGTCCCCCCCCCCCCCCACCCGCCTCCCCACCCGCAGGACCTCCAGGGAAGAATCTCATTTCCACAGGAACCAGGTGAGCTGGGCGCTCACTGAAGGTGGAGACCCAGGGCCCTACAGCCGAGCAGGCTGCTCTAGCAACCACTGCTCTCAGAGCGTTAATCTGCCCCAGACGTGCAAAGGCAGCTGCAGAGGTGAGGATCCGGGCCTGAAACCACCACTTCCTTATAGAACCACTGGCTGGATCCATAAGGAGTGCGAAATCTGAACCCCCAGGACATTTTTACAGATTTTTCACAGTAAAGTTATTCTGCTGTCATAAAAGCATACAATCACTCCCTCTAAATGAGGGAGCGAGAACAGAAGGAAGCTAGCTCTTTGACGTGAACACTAGGTTTCAGCACAACTTCCTATAAACATGCTGCATTGACAAACCATCTCCCTTTTCCAAAATAAATGATGCATAAAGCCTCTCCCTCTTATTTCACTTCAAATCCTTACACTATTTACCCTCCCTCTTATCCTCGGAATATCCTATTTTAGTGACATTTTCTTATTAGTGTATTTTGCAAACAAGTTAACATACGGAATTGGTGTATGAGTCAAGTCTACCTTGAGATTTTTGGGTGGCTTGAAATTGAAGAATGAGGTCAGTTTATTTTGAGAAGCATTAAGTTCTAGAAGATACGGCATATAACTCACACAAGACAAATCTGGGGAGAAAAAGAAATACACAATAAGGTAAGCCAATAAAACAAAAACTGGACAAAGTCGTTAAAAACAGCATATGTTACATAAGAACATTTTTTAATTATACCAGATACAAGCACATCCAGATGAGTGAAATGAATAGGATGTGTGAAACACACACACATACACACACACGTGCACACGCACCAAACACTCTCCCTGAGCCAGTCACTGAACCTTCTCCCAGGGGCCCCCACGCCCTCCCCAACTTGTCCCAGGACAGCCACCTAACAGTGAACAGGCCTCCTCAGGGTCCCGGCTCACTCTAACAGTCACATCTTCAGAAACTGCCAGCCAGGGAGGAGAGGACAGGAAGTTAAAGCCCAGATAATCCTCTCGATAATTGGCCCCTAAGTAACTGAATTAGTTCCTTTCAGAAAGACTGAACATGCCACAATGAGAGAACTTTCTATGCTACAAATTTTGTTTTATTTGGACTCAATCCTAAATCTAATTAATTATTTGAAGCAATTTAAATGATTGCTATTATTTTACGTTGACTCTGGATTGGCTCAAATGTATGTGAGTTCTGCATTTTATCCCAAGCAAATATTCTGAGCCTTGAGTACTAAGTAAAGGACTGTGGTGCTGATATTCGTCCTAATGAAGTTACATGTCAAACATAAGAAATGAAGTATTGTGTTGTGTTTTGCGGCCGCTTCACAGCAGACATGGTTCTGGACAGGAGGAGAAATAAGAAACCAGCTCAGGCCCAGCCAGCATGGCTCAGTGGTTGAGCATCGACTTATGAACCAGGAGGTCATGGTTCGATTCCCGGTCAGGGCACATGCCCAGGTTTCAGGCTCGATGCCCAGTAGGGGGTGTGCAGGAGGCAGCTGATCAATGATTCTCTCCATCATTGATGCTTCTCTCTCTCTCTCCCTCTCTGAAATCAATACAAATGTTTTTTAAAGAAAGAAACCAGCTCCAGAAGAACCCTGAGATAAGGACTGGCTGCCCCGTCTCTGCCAGTAACTTGTTTTTCCACCTGAAAATGGTAGTGATAGTGTCTCCTCTCTTCTCATTCTAGATCACAGGGCCAGTCACAGCCACTGAGGCCAGAAGCACTCCACCAACTGCTACTTCGTCTCTCTGGCCAAAACCACCCCCTTCCTCCAGCCTGTCTGTTGAAATGAAATTGTTCTGGGAGGGGCACCCACCGGAACATCAACCCTCTGGTGGGAATTAATGAGCGCATCAAGGAAGGCCGTCTGTGAGAGACACCTAAGGGGAAACTGCCATTGCTTTACAAGCTTATCCTGCTTGTCCCTTCTGAGCTCAGCTCTGTGTCCGTCAGCAGTGGTCTCAACTCTTCATTTCCACCAGCCCCCCACTAACTTCAGCTGACCTTTCTGTGGCCGGTAAGGGCTGTGCCACTGAGTTCTGTCTTGAAGCAGCAGCAGCAGCAGCTACCACTTAGATGGCGATGAAGAGGTAGCAGGTACATTTCATACTGTGCAGACCAGACAGACAATGCTTTCCAGTCACTGACAGAGAAGTTCATGGTCTGGGTTGCTGGGTTTCTAACGTCTTCAAACCGGTTAATCCCTTACTCGGTGTAGGGACCTCCACGACCACCAGATGGCAGGAGCACCTCAAGTCTACATCCCTGGTTCTCAAAGTGTGGTCCTGACCAGCTTCACTAGGGAACTACCTAGAAATGCAAATTCTCAGTTCCCACCCTGGATCTGAACCTGAAGCTCTGAGGGTGGGGCACAGCCACCTGTGTTTGATCAGCCCCCACCTCCACGCCCCACTTCCACACCCCAGGTGATTCAGATGCAGACTGAGATTGGTCTGCTCCAATTCATCAGTAACACTGTCCTCACAAAAAGAAAAATCAACTGCCGAAACTGGTTTGGCTCAGTGGATAGAGTGTCGGCCTGCGGACTGAAAGGTCCCAGGTTCGATTCCGGTCAAGGGCATGTATCTTGGTTGCGGGCACATCCCCAGTAGGAGATGTGCAGGAGGCAACTGAACGATGTTTCTAACTCTCTATCTCTCTCCCTTTCTCTCTGTAAAAAATCAATAAAATATATTTTTTAAAAAAAATCGACTGTACTTTACACACAGTAGGTTCTCAAACACAGGATGAGCTAATAAAACAGGCCTTAAAGATGAAAGGAGACTGATCCCAAAGGAAAGCTTCATTGGCAAGTGTAGGCTCCTTGCGCAAGCGATACCACGCCTTCTCCCCCTCCCCCAGCTCTAGCACCTGGAAGCCGCCACCACTCTGCAATTCCTTACCCAGGAAACGAAACCAACCTGTGGGGGTGCGGGACGAGCGCCTGCCAGCAACACTAAAAAAGTCTTTCTGATGCTATGGTATCTGAGATTTGCTTTGAAATAATCCTGGGAGCGGGGCAGGGAGGCATAGAGGAAGCAAGATAGGCCACGGGCCCAGCCGATGTGGCTCAGTGGTCACGGTTCAATTCCCTGTCAGGGCACCAGTTGTGGAAGGCATGCAGGAAGCAGCCAATGTTTTTCTCTCATCAGTGTTTCTATCTCTCTTTTCCTTTGCCTTCCTCTCTCTAATATATATATATATATATTTTAAAGTACCATATACTTTTTGAAAAAAAAGATAGGCCATGGCTGGAAATTGCTGAACCTGATTATTCATGACAATGGTCCCTCTACTTGTTCACGTTTGTACTTTTTCATAATAAAGTTTTATAAAACTGGGGGTAGGGGGGTGTCTTTCAAAACAGTAGCATTTTAAGAAAAAATATGCTAGAATATTTCTTAGCCATTGAAATAAAAGTGGATTTTAATTATTGCAGTCATATAAGGTTAAAAAAACACACTACTTAAAATGAGCCAGAGAAGACCTAATCAGCAACATTTAATTGTGACAGAAAGACAAACTAAAGAAGAGTAGAATGATTATCAGAGAAGAAAGCAAGGCAGAAATGAGGATTCGCTTCCTTCCTTAGAAGTCTGAGGAAAAGAAATTGTAGCTTCAAATAAGATCAGACAATTAGAAACAAGGATCAAGCTTTCAAGGAAATGTAACTAATTTCGTGAAATGTGAACAAGGCGTCACAACAAATAGGTCATATAGACCTTCTAATGTCAAAGTTGAGAGTTTAAGAATCAACTAAATATAGAGACAGCAAAAATAGAGGAAAAAATTAATTTGAGAATCTCTGTGCTCAAATAAGAACAGAGGTAGATGGCCAGTACTAAAATGTTGTTGCTGCAAGCGCAAAATAAAGGAAAGAACCATTAAAGGAAAAAAATAAAAGCGAATTCATCTACACTGAATAAACTAAAACAGAGAAGGAAAAGGGAATCGTGGGACATTCAGGAAGTGTTAGAGAATCATCCCTCTCTTAAAAGGAAAAAGCAAACCTTCCATCTGAGACCCTCACCCACAGCATATTACCACAGTCATCGGCCATGGGTGCCTTTTTACATGGAGAGCCTTGGGTCGATGTGTACATTGACCCACAGTAGCATCTGTATCAAGTTTTGCAGTATTAAACTATATCACCTACTGCAAAACTGAACTTCTGAAATGATTCAGCGATGCCTAGAATGACAATGACATACCTCCAATTTTATTTACTGAGAGATCCAGCTTCTGTAGGTGGACATATCCGCAGAGGATGCTAATGTCAATCAAGTCAGAACCCTGAGAAAATAAAAGGTAAAGGACTTTAGTTGCTTTCATAGTTAGTACTCAGCCTTCTCACAACGTCTAGAAATAGCAGTTGTCGAAAGAAATCCGGAGTTCCTTTCATAAAATAGAGAAGAAGTGAGAGGGGGAAAATCTGAAGCCTAGTGCTAATAGGACCCAAAACAGACTACAAGCCCCATTGAAAAATGCATTCCTCTGAAGAAAATAATAGCGTAGAAAATTAGTGTTGTTAGCAAGAACAAATACAACACGAAAAGGCAAATGAAGGCAGTGCCACGAAGACCTTTTGAGCAGAGTTTTATAGTAAGAAACATGTACGAATAATAAAGCCACAGCCTTGATCTGGCTGAAGAAAAAGCCGATGCCTGGAATTTAAATGGCACATTAAAGAGAGTTCACACCTCATCAGGAGATCATTAACCACAACACGCCCACATTCTCACAGGGATCCTTTTCCATTCTCCCACAATAACCTCCTCTGATCAGACAAACCTGTGGGATCCCCAGGGCAGAGCGCTCCCAATTTAGAGATGAGGAATGTGAGGTACAGAGAGGAGTGTAAATAGCCTCAAATCGCATAGCAAGTTGGTGGGAGCGAAGCAGATCCAAGTCTCCTGAGTCCTTCACTAACATTCCCTCCATGACATCCCGCTTCTAGTGAACTGACAGGGGCTGGAGGGGTGTTCGGCCCCTTGGAACAGAGACTCATGTCCCTGGTTGGTGTTGTGACATCGGAGTCAGAAAAAGCCGACCACTGACGTGTCATCATACGTAAGTTCTCAACTACAATAATAATAGTGTTCAATAGAGGCCACTAGAACGGTAATCAATAACTATCTACTGAAACCCTACTGTGTAGAAGGCATTATGCTTGCCATGATGAGAAATACAATAATGAAACAGAGCCATATTGTGTCCTTAAGAAAAGTATGACTCTGGTAGAAGAGAACCTACATACACAAGTAATAACAGAAAGTAAAAAATAACGTGTAACATTCCTACTGGTAAGATATTGGGGCGGGCAGGGGACGGGAATCACTAAACCAGGCAACCCTAAGACAATGTATTCAGTAAAGACAGGTTATGAAGGCAAAGTAATTTAACACATAATATCTCACATGTAAGGAGGTCAGTGGCAAAGCAAGTTAAGCTTCAGTCCATCTGGCTGAAATAAGATTTAAAGAATTGCTTTTTTTGGTAGATCGATTTAAGGCATTGTGCTGCGTACCTAAGTGGAATATTGATCGCAAGGGACTTGTGTGGGATGTATTGGCTGCTGGAATCATCCACCATTCCAGGGCCTACACAGTGCAATTCACACAGGGTGCTCCCTGTATGTGGTTGCCCGGCCGGCTGAGTCATCCATAAAATGGTATAAGGTGAAAACAGGAAAAGATGAGAGCCTTCATATGCTGTTCTCACAGGACATGCCATGGAGCCAGCGTGGGTGAAAAGAGCTTAACGTTTCTCGGATAGTTTACTACAGGGGTCCTCAAACTTTTTAAACAGGGGCCAGTTCACTGTCCCTCAGACCGTTGGAGGGCCGGACTATAGTTTAAAAAAAAGCTATGAACAAATTCCTATGCACACTGCACATATCTTATTTTGAAGTAAAAAAACAAAACGGGAACAAATACAATATTTGTATTTGCATGTGGCCTGTGGGCCGTAGTTTGAGGACCCCTGGTTTACTAGTTCAAACCCAAGACAGAACAGCATTACGATGAATTTATACACTTGGGCCAAATTTTGGTGCCATAGCAAAATTTCAGTGTGCGTTTTCAACTACGTATCTGCATCTACTCAAGGAATACTAATGCTTTACCATACAAGGAAGCACAAAGATGTACTGTTTGCCTAGGACTGTAGAAAAACAAGGGAAAGAAACTGGAGTCCTCCACGGATTCTGCTCGTCTGAGAAAACCCAGCCCAGATTCTGTGCTGCACTGTGACTAGCATCGAAATCTTGAAAATTGACGAATAACAATACACTTGTTCACAATAATAGGTATCTTTAGGAAAGTGAGAGACTGCTCACAGCTACTTATTTCTTGACATACTAGGGGGGAAAGTCAATACCAAAACCCTTTGTTCCCATGGATTCAGATATAAATTATAGTCCTGATCAGAGAGAAAATTCTTAAAGAGTTTTTGATTAGTTTTATAGAATCAAATTCAACCTTCTGGAAAGAAGGCATTGATTGCTATAAAATAGACTACTTAAGATGAAAGACATAGGCTCCGAAGGGAATGAAACAAAGGAATTTGAGAAGCTGATTGTGGAACTGGCCAGGATTCTTTGATGTCTAACATTTACATAAATAACTTTTATCACCAATCTCCAACAAATGCGACTGAGACGTGGGACCACCACAAAAGCTATGGGTATCAGAAAAAAAATGGAAATAGTCCAACCCAGTGGTTCTCAACCTTCCTAATGCCGCAACTCTTCAATACAGTTCCTCATGTTGTGGTGACCCCCAACCATAACATTATTTTCGTTGCTACTTCATAACTGTAATTTTGCTACTGTTATGAATCATAATGTAAATAGCTGATATGCAGGATGTATTTTCATTGTTACAAATTGAACATAATTAAAGCATAATGATTAATCACAAAAACAATATGTAATTATATATGTGTTTTCCGATGGTCTTAGGCGACCCCTGTGAAAGGGTCATTTCGACCCCCAAAGGGGTCACGACCCACACGTTGAAAACCCGCTCTTCCAACCCGTGTCAAGATGCAGCCAGGCAATGGCGATGTTGTCACACTCACCGATAAAGTTAGGTTGAGGAAGACCTGCTCGGTCCCGGAACCGGAGCGTCCCAACTGGTAGAGTGCCTCAGCCACAGCCTCCTCTCTCAGGACCCCATCAAACTCACCCTGCAAAAAAAAAATCGGGAGAGGTGGACAAAGAGGACTTCCATTACAAAGAAACAAGCCATCCGTCTAATCTGGCACTTACTCAGTATGTGACATATCCAGGAGCTGAGCACTCCAAGATTTACCAGTCCCCCCCAAAATTCTGTGTGGAAGACACAGATTACAGTTGTTTACACCAATATCTATCAAGTCATTGTTTTCACGGCTGCTTAATTTTCAGGTGGTCACTGGCATTAGGTATGCCAAGTGGAATGAGCACCATAGGCACACCAACATTAATGGTGACAGTTACACTGATGGAGCACCGTGCCAAGAACTCTCGATGGATCAACTCATTTAATCCTCCTGCACCCCCAGGTAGGTACTCTTAGCTCCATTTCACAGATAAAGAAGGCTTACGGAGGTTAATTTGCCCGAAACTGCATAGCTAGTCTGTGACGGAGCCAAAACACGAACCCACATCTTTCCAACCCCAGGGCCATTCTCACTGGTACACCTGACTGCCTGCCCACCCCCTGAAGGCCGGTTACATCAAATTAAGGCCATGACTTTGCTAAATCTGGTATTCTTGCTGGAGAAAACAGGTCTTCTGTCAGCTTCCTATTGGCTAATTTTGCTGGATTCATACAGTTTTCCAGATTTATTAAAAGGGTAGTAATCATTTCCATAAAGGGGTCTGTAGACATCCAGGGGCCAGTGGTGGCCCAACATGCTCTTTCCTCAGTAGTGACATAAAGAAGAGGTAACAGGTGGTCAGTGCTGCCTTCAACTCTGTAATGATCTGCGCATTATCACTAGCATCAGCACGAGGACACATCATACAGAAATCACATCAGTCAGAACCAAATAACTAAGCATAACTGGCATACAGACTGTGACGGCAAAATGTCTTTCCAGGTTTTCCATGTTAATCCTGGTACTGAGGACATAAGTACGTCGGCTGGTGCTACTGTAAGGATTTTCTTTCTCCCAAATTTGCACTAACCCAGGGAAGCAAGTATCGCTCACACGGAGATAGCCCACAGGCTCCGGGGCTGGGCAGGCTTGGTTAAACCCGGGATCTGCCATTGTGGATATATGACTTCAGGCAGATAAAGTTTTCTCTCAGCCTCACATTCTTCATCTATAAGTAAGAAACATTATTACCTTCTCTTAATGTTTTGGGGAGAATGGCTAGAATATAGCAAGTGTTTCCAATAAATGACAGTTGTTACTACTAATCGATGCAGTCAGAAATCCCACATCGGCATGTTTCCTTCATCCATGCCAATCAGCCTATGCACAGAATGGGGAAAGGCATTTACTTTTCCAAATAAAGTTTCAATTTCTTATAAAAGGCCTGGGAAGGGATCAAGGTGGGCGTGTTACCTTCCTTCCAAAACTTTCCACCTAAACCTCTGAAGTTTACCTGACCCAGCCCCTCCACTTCCTGGCTAAGAGAAGATGTTGTACCTCTTGAATGTCTGTAGCCACTGATACGGAGACCTGCCATACTCTCAGCATTTTCCCAGGACCCCCAGGCAAGACTCCCCAGCAACGCCCTCACACCTCCTTTGAGGTTCCTGCCATTGGTCAGGAGCACGCCTTTGCCTTCTGGTCTTTGGTCATTTTCAGTCCTTTTATGTCCTGTCTCTATCTTGGGCGGCATCAGAGTCTCCAAGGATGGCCATTCAGCACGCCTTGCACTCTGAGCACATGCACACACACACATTTCTTTGCTCTCTCAACTTCGGACAACTTAAAATTGATCTCCTTCCAACTTTAGGCACTCACTCTGGCCTGGTCACCAGTCTAAACTGCTCCACCCTAGACACCTCAAACCCAGTATTCCATTACTCCCTGATCCTACAGGTGCCTACCTTCAACCTTTCCAACACCCACTGGACTTGTTCTTGGTTCACAACACGATTTCCAGTCCGTTCATCCTTCCCTTCTCAGGGTCTACCTGTCCCCTCCTGACTGTGCTTCTTTCCCTACTGGGTATCCCATGAGCAGTTTCAATGTCTCTACTCTCAACTCTCTGACTCCTGGCCCCCTGGTTGCAATGGCCACATACATACCCACGCCTGGAGCAAGTTCACAATTGAGCACTGTGCAGGGATTGTGTCATGCTCATCACATGCCGGACAAGGACACAAGCAATTTCAGGACTTGGATAAATATGACACTAGAGGTAAACAGGGCGCCCCTTTTAGTCAGGTCTAGTGGGGAGCAGGAGAGTAGCAAAGGCTTCCTTGGGGAGAGAGCAATTAAGTTGAGGCCCAAAGTTGTGAGTTGTTCTGGAAAAGGGGAAGAAGGGGCAGAAAAGAGGGCCAAGAAGGACAGTGCAGGCAGAGAGGGAGGCATGGACATCCCTATGGCAAAGGCGTGCATGGCCCATTGGGGAAACTACAAAGAGTTCCACAGCTGAAGCATAAGGTGGGGAGGGGGCAGTTCAGTGCCTGGTACAAACGTAAGTTGAAGAATTAACGACCCCACTCTCCCCTTGGTCTGCTGAGAGGGCTGGGAAAGGCCCCACCACCATGCACTCTGGTGCCGCTTTACAGCCAACTTGTGGCTGGGCCTCAGGGCTGTTAGCCGTCTCCCACTCTTTATCAGCTGCCTTTCAGCTCCCCACTTTGTGCAGAGTCCACCCTCTCCTCAAGCTGCCCAGTGCCGCCACTCCTTTGGCAAAGTAGAAACAACCAGACACGAACGCCCTCAATGTTCTGCACCTGCCCGAATGCTGCTCACTTGGGTCTCAGGTAAGCCTGCTCCTTCTCCACGTTCAGGGTCCCACTCCCTCCGTTTCCTCAGGGACTTGGCTCAGGGACCATCCACTTTGCCCTCTTTTGCCTGCGATTTCACGCAGTCACTCTCCACTGTCCCTCTCCAGCTATACAAGTTGTGAGTCTCTTCTGTCCTAAGAGGGCTCCCTTCAGCCCTGCTTATGTTCCGTATCTGGAGCTACCGTCTTCCTTGATCACCAAGCTCCTCCAGGGTTGCATTTTTATCCTTCAGCTCCCCTTCCTCCCCTCCAATTCGCTCTTCAGCTCACTACGGTTAGGCTCTGCCTTCACCACATCACAAAAGCACATGGGCCTCAGGTAGGCACAGCTAAGAAGCACTTTTTAGGCCTCTTCCCACTTAACATAATGGCAGCAACAATATTCCTGTTCCTCAAGACTCTTCCTTGCCTTGGCTTCCCTATTACACAGCCCTCCCTCCCTCCCTTCCTTCCTTCCATCCATTTGTATTAATTTCAGAGAAAGGAAGGGAGAGGGAGAGAGAGAAACATCAATGATGAGAGGGAATCATTGAGTGGCTGCCTCCTGCACGCCCCCTACTGGGGATCAAGCCCACAACCCTGACCTCCTGGTTCATGGGTGGATGCTCAATCACTGAGCCTCACTGGCCGGGCACACACAGCTCTTCTTTCCAGTTTCCTTCCCTAAACCCTCCTCATCTGCCGGCTACTTAAATACCTGTACCCCAGGGTTCTATGCTTGGCCGTCCTCTCCTCTTCCTTCCTGGCTGATCACACAGACGCCAATGCAGATGATTCCTGGTCTTCTACTCCAAGTCCGTGTCCCTGATTCCAGTCATGTGACTAGTATATCCAACTCCTTACTACACAGCTCTATCTGTTCCTGTTTCTTACTGTGGTTAATGGCCTTAACATCCCCACCCCCATCCCAGACCATGCCATAGACCTAGCAGGCTTCCTAGGCTTATTACATTCAATCAGTAACTTTCCCATCTCAAAAACGTTACACGTTTTCATCTTTACCTTCCTTTCCATTTCCACTTCCACTGCCTGAATGCAGCCTCTTGTCTCTCCTCCATAGATGTTACAGGAGTCTTCTCACCGGCCTCCCTGCTTCTAAACGAATCCCACTCGGCCATCAGAGCTCTCCACAAGCTGGCCAGCACCTCAGCCGCCTGTTCTGCTCTCACCTATCATCCATCAGTAGGAAAAGCTGCCCTCTGCCTGCCCACACACCACCTCTCCACCCAGACAAGGGTCTACTTTCCTTAAAGTCTCCCATGATCCCCACAACCCGGCTGTCATCTGTACACAGCAGAGTACATAAGGCTTCACATAATGCATAGGTATGATTTACTCACATTCTTATCTCACCTTGAGAGGGACCATGTATGTCCTCAATCATGTTCTCACCATCTTCTATCATTACTGTTGCTATTGGTATTACATCTAAAATTTGTGAGAGCCTACTCTGTATCAGACACTATATTAAGGACTTCAACATAGTTTCTCATTAAATTTGAGGTTCACAACAATCCAGGAGGAGGCACTGTTACCTACAGTCGTCACTGGAAAAGAGTGGTTTTCATGCATCAGACACATAGAGGGGCCCAGACTCTTCTTTTGCCCCTTATAGTCAAAGAGCGCTTCCTACATAGCAATCATTCAATTAATGTTTGTTCAATGAAGTCTACATTAATTAAATCACTTAATGGGCTGTAGTTAGCACATAAAAACATGCAAGTATTATTTGTGTTAGTAACAGTATAAGTAGTATAGTATACTAAGTATTTTACATGTGGAATCTCATTTAATTCTCACAATTCTCCTTTGAAGTAGGTTTTATTATAATTCACATATTCCAGATGAGACAGAGAGAGGTAAAGTAACTTGCTCAAAATCTCACAGCTAACAAAAGGCTTTACAGGAACCAACCACAGTATTCTGAACAGCTGGCCTGCACTATCTCCGTCAAGTCCATGAGGGCTTCGGAGGTTTGAGGCTAATTGCATTACAGGCACTCAGTAATCACTGTGACCACCGTGGCATTACAAATCTTAACTAGGCTAAGACATGGAAGATAAATCACTAAACATAAAAGTTCAAATAAGTCCTTTTAAGCTTGACAGTTCAGTATATTAAAACTTATGAGATACTATAAAAAGCTAACATATAATGTGAAAACACAAAGTAAATATTAATATTTAGAATGTAAATGGAAGAACTAATAAACTTTTCCCACATACATCCTATAAGCCAAAAAGGAATAACTAGTTCAAGTCATCCCTTTCTCTGGTTTGTTAATGGCATACTGAAGATGGATTAACAATGGTACTAATGAGCCTCATAGCTTAAGAGCATGTGTTAATTAGAATAATAAAATGAACTGGTGATTCATTTGTGAATTCCTCTGGGGTGGAAGCTGGTGGAAACCATACAAACATCTCGAAATTGTAAAAACACTGTATCCATTTTGCAATAGTCACTGTTAAAGGTTGCAAAGTAAATAAAAAGATGAACAAATAAGGAATAATTTCCTATAATCTATTTTAAGCAAAACTAATGTGTAACTAGCCCCTGTAAAAGGAGGTAGAAGAACAGGAAAGACAAAATGGAGGTGGAAAAAATGAGCCAAATTTTGAGAGTGACCAAAAGGACATTACAAAGGAAGGGAACCCAAGTGGGGTAAAGTGTAAGTGGTTAGTGGTAGCATCAGAGTAACAGAAGACAATGCAAGTTACTGAGGGGAAAATAAGAAGAGATAAGACTAATGAAAAGAGTTTGAGAAACAGAACGGGCATGCAAAGAGAAGCATGTTTGGCTTCAAGGAGGAAAGGTGACTAGGGAAAGGTGTGAAGAGGGGAAGAGAGAAGAATATCACAGAATGGGGACATTGGAATCATTCTATTTCTCTGCATCATACCAGTATCTACTTCTGAAAAGAATTTGAGGTAATTTATACTACAAAGGAAGAGAAAAGAGGAGAGAAAAACCTATCTCAAGAAAAACGATTGAAAGTAAGAAAAATATTGATTTGAGTTTCCTGGCAGCAGGACAAAGAAGAGAACATAACAGTTCATTGAAAAGAATTCCAGTCAATTTGTATTTTTTTAAGAAAACAAATAACATATTAGAAGCCAAGATAAGGAAGTGGTGTGATGAGAAGTAGAAAGGGACAGAAGACAAATAATGGGCTAAGAAGGAAGCAGGATGATAAGTGTAAGAAAGGAGTGGATGTGAGTGGTGTTTAGAATAGGTATCTATTAATGTGAATTTGTATAATGTACAAGGCAAAGCCACCACCCCAGGCAATGTCAATGGGAATGTTGGGAACCATCTCTACATCCTAAAACACTCCCAAAGTGAGGTGTGTGTGTGTGTGTGTGTGTGTGTGTGTGTGTGTGTGTTGCTTGATAATGTGTCAGATACACCTGGCAGAAGTAATATATTAAACTTGTAAGTCACGTATTGTTTGAGGAAGCACTTCTCAAATTATTTCAAATAAATAAATAAACAAACAAACCCCTAGTAGGGCAAAGACGACGAAGGGACTAGAAGTGGGGGAGAGCATTGGAGTACTTCAAATTCCCGGGGAAAGGGTGCAGGGGATGTCAAGGCCGAACTCTACGTATTCACAAGCTTGTCAAGGTATAATTTTAACAGAGTTGAAGTCTTAAGTCCCATATAAATAGCAATTTTTCATAACGACGCTGCATAATTTGACTCTTAAGAAACCAAGTGTGCTAATGAAACTAAAGGAGAAACTGGGAAATATTTCCGTAAGGGGTGGGTGATAACTGAAACGGGAAGAAGACAGGGGAAGCCTCGAAGTGGTCAGGACTAACGAGGGGCGCGTGGGGAGCTGCCGCAGAAGCAGCAGGTCCCACGGCTGGAGGAAGGAGAGAGGTGGTGAGCGGTGGGGGGAAGGCACACCTCCAAATTCAGCAGCTCGGACTCTGAGGACGCCTCGGAATCCATTCGCTCCTCGTTCACGCCCACGCCCTCGCCCTCGCCCTCGGATTCCTCCAGCTCTGGGTCCGACTCCGGATAGCGGTGAATGATGTGCTGGAGCAGGAAGGAGGAGGTGGAGGCTTTGTAAGAATTCACCAGCCTCTGCGCCGTGGGAAATGAAGACCAGAGTTTTTTTTCTGGGCGAACCACTGCCGGCGGGGCTCCACCTCTTGAACCGCTCGAGCCTCCTGGGAGAGAGGTAGCTTTCCTTCTCTGGGGATCTCCCCCGGAGGTCGCCATCTTGTTTACCTGGGTTGCCTAAGAGACTGACACTGGGGTAGGGGCACCGCAAGGGATTCTGGGGGCTGTAGTCTTCCCCCATCCAGAGTCCTAGCTTTGAGTCAGCGCCACAGGTGGCACGCGCCTTTCTTTTCTTTTGGTCTGCCCCGTGGTCGTCGTCTTCTCTTCTTTCTCCCCTTCTTCCTCCCCCCCACCCCCCCCCCCCCCCCCCCGCTTTTAGTGCATTCAGTCTCTGGCTTTGTTTCTTCTTGTTTGTCTTTCTCGTTTTCACCTCTTTTTCACACACCCATTTTCTTTGTGTCCAACTGTTTTCTCTGGACCTGGAAACCCCTCTTAAAGATTTTTCATCCCACGGTAAGATCACCTGTGAGCCCCATCCTGTTTCATCCACGAAGGCTCTTTTCGCAGAGTCGAACTTTGGAAATGTTAGATGTTTCTCTAACACCCTCTGTTGAAAAGCTAATAATGCTGAAATTTTACACTATGCAGAGCATGGTGTTAGGAGATGGGGTCTGCATAAATGAAATAAAAGGCGTGGCTTCCAACCTTATGGTTTAATTGGGGATAATAAAGAGAAACTAGCAGACAACTGAAGCTGATTTGTAATTAAATTCATTTTTTCTGGGACACGATAAGCCATGTCCTTGGGGAGAAAAATAACAGTGGTCGAACAATCCAATCCAGAGGATGGTAAAAAGGGAAATCATACCTTGAGATGTGTCACAGGGCCTTTCAGTGAGTCATTGGTCACTGGCAACATACACATCTGGAGAACAAAAATCAGTAGCCGTCAGAGAAATAAGACAGAATCCTGACCTTTGGCCTCTTACTGCCCAGGTGAGCAAATCTGTGTTTGAATTATTTATCTGCTTTGTGAAGAGTCTTGCAGATACAAACAGCACAATATGAATATGCATAGTATTTTCATTATAAATAAATGGAGGCTTAGGGTATTTTTCAGAGTTCATTAATTATTGAAGTCCCCAGCTCTCACTCTGACATGCTTTGATTTTTGTTCCTGACCAAATCAAGTTACTCAAGAGTCCATCTTGATTGTAAATTCATTCTGAAGGTGATGTGTAGGTTTTATAAAATTATTCTCTCCAACATGAAGAAAAATCATGGAGAAATTTGATTTTAACTATTTAGGTACTGTGTTACTCTTCATCCTCCAGCTTTAAAAAAAATTGTGGCAAAATACACATAACATAAAATTTACCATCATAACCATTTTCAAGTGTACACTTCAGTGAAATTAGGTATATTAACATTGTTGTATAGGCAACACTTCCATCTATCCCCAGAATTCTTTTCACTGTGCAAGACTGAAACTCTATTTCCATCAAACAATAACTCCACATTCACCTTCACCCCAGTCCTTGGCAACCACTGTTCTACCTTCTGTCTCTATGAATTTGAGTAGTCTAGATAGCTCATATAAGTGGAATCTTACAGTATACGTCTTTTTGTGACTGGTTTATTTCGCATAGTATAAAGTCCTAAAGGTTTATCTATGTTGTAGCATATGTCAAATTTTTCTTCCTTTTGAAGGCTCAGTAATATTCCGTTTATCTGTCAGAGGGTACTTGGTTTGCTTCCATCTTTTGTCTATTGTGAATAATGCTGCTATGAACATGGGTGCACGGAGACCCTGCTTTCAGTTATTCTGAGTGTCTGCCTAGAAGTGGAATTGTAAGATGATATGATAATTCTACTTTTTAATTTTTTAAGGAACTGCCCTACTGTGTTCGATAGTAGCTGCATTCATTTTACATTCCCACCAACAGTGCACAAGGGTTCCAATTTCTCCACGTTATCACCAACAATTATTTTCTGATTTTTTAAAATAGTAGTCATCCTGAATTGTAGCTCTGGTTTTGGTTTGCATTTTTCTAATGCTTAGTGATATTGAGCATTTTTTTTTTCATGTGTTTATTGGCCATTTGTGTATCTTCTTTGGGGAAGTGTCTATTCAAGTCCTTTGCCCATTTTTAAATCAGGTTGCTTGGTTTTGTTGTTGTTGTTGAGTTGTAAGAGTTCTTTATATATTCTGGATATTATTATTATTATTATTTTTACCAAACAGATGATTTGCAAATATTTTCTCCCCTTCCATGGGCTGCATTTTCACTCTGTTGACTGTGTGCTTTGTCTCGTGGACATTATTAATTTTGAGTTAGCCTAGTTTATTCTTACTTTTGTTGCCTGTGTTTTGGGTGTCAAATCTGAGAAATCACTGTCAAATCCAATGTCATGCAGCTTTTCTCCTGTTTTCTTCAAAGAGTTCTGTAGTGTTAGCTTTACGTTTAGATCTTTGATCCATTTTTGAGTTAATTTTTAAATATGCTGTAAGGCAAGGGCCCAATTTCATTCTTTGCATGAAGACATCCAATTTTCACAGCATCATTCTTGAAAAGACACTACTGCTTATTCTAATGTTTAAAATTCCCAGGAGAAACTAGATAGTCTCTTCGGGCAGAGAGCATTAACACTGTGCAAGGTGGGACTAATTACAGGCAAGCACTACTGAGCACCTGATCAGTATTACTTTAATAATCTGTAAGGCATAAGCAATGGCTAGTCTTCATTTCTTTCTTACTCCATCGGTTCCCTTCCAGTTTTTGCATCCCTGGAGGAGCTGACCCTGCAGACAGTATCACCTGGCTCCCTTGCCTTCTGTCTTTTGATTGATTTGGGGCAATGGAAGGCAGGAGCTGGGAAGGTAGGCAAAAAAGTGGTCAGTGCTCCCCTCCCACCTCTTGCATCCCTCTGAGACTGTGCTTCTGTCTGGAGCCCTTTCCATAGCTTCAGCGCACATGAGGCTCTGGAAAACTTTGCTTCTTTGATCCTCCAACTCCTGCTGAAGCTAGGCCCTGGGTATCTCAGGGCCTCTAGTCATCTCTCAAAGGGACTGTATCTCCCATTGACTCATTTCTCTTCAATGCATCAGAACCCAACTAATGGGTAAACTCAACCCATGCCCATGCCTGCCTCAGTTATTGGACTAATTTAACTGTGCCTGGAAGGGACCTCTTCCACCTCACTGGACTTGAATGAAATAATTCTGTAAACTACACCCAGAATTTTGTACCCTAGTGGTGAAAACTGGGTACAGATGTAGTCAGAATTACAGCGCTTCTACACTGCCAGCTACCCGCATTGCTAACTCAACCCATCAGACCATGCTTCTGCACTGGTAAATATGCCCCAGCTACTCCGATCAGCAGCTATCAGAATTGCAAGATTACACTCAGAAGGGAGTTATTTAGTGGACTACTTCTGGGATATTTTGTAAACCCAACCTAGTCTAAGGATCATAATCATCACAATGTACAAGATATTACATCTTTGCCATCTCAAAAATTACCCTTTATGTTAAAATTTAAAAATAAACAAGTGGATATGGATCATAGTAAAAATACAGATAGAAAGATCTTCTCCATGCCAATTCAGTTCATACTTATTCAGATGATGACTAGGGAGCAGCCTTAAGCAGGAAGAAAATTTTGACATATGCAACAACATAGATAAACCTTTAGGACTTTGTGATATGTGGAATAAGCCAGTCACAAAAAGACATGTACTGTAAGATTCCATTTATATGAGGTATTTAGACTACTCCAATTCATAGAGATAGAAGGTAGAACAGTGGTTGCCAGGGATTTGGGAGAAAGGTGATTGTGGAGAGAGGACTTTCAACTATTCACATCTCCCCATCCAACTATTTCTCAAAGTAGCTGCCACGTTTTCTCATAAAAATCCCAAACAATATCCTGTATTTTCATTATGCTTGTTTTTAAAAATGAAAGTGAAAAGACAGAGTATTTGTCACCCTGACAATAAACCTGCACAGGCAGAGAATTAGATGTCAGAATCCTTAGAAGCAGCCACATTATTTAGCTGATGAATTAATAGGAATTTGTGGAAGAGGTAGGATTTAAAATTATAGCTGAATAACAACTCCACTTTCATCTGCTACTAATTTTCTTTTGACTATAAAAGACATTCGTTTTTCTGAGTAAAGAGTAAGAAAGATCTATATTGTTTTACAGCCGTACCAACCAAAGAGGCTGCCACTTTAGTAAGAGGTTGTCATTTGAATTGTGTATACAGTGTGAACATGAATAAAGGAAAGCCTCATTCATAATGGACTTGGAAGGCATGAAGGGAGGGTTCTGATGCATATCCACTTGTTACAAATTACTTTACGTCCCCATGCAGGAAGAAGAAAGCGTTTCTCCTTGCCCAGCAACAACTCAGCCAATAAGAAGCCACCACAACTCCGAACTCTCACACTCTTCCAATAAACTGTTGTTCAAAACTGCCCCTCCCAACGTCCCCCCTTCCTCTATGACAGCATGGTTCCTTCCTTTGTTTCCTGGACTTGCCTATGGTTCACCATAGTTTGCATGTCCCAAATTGCAATTCCTCTGCTTTCTTGAATAAACTCCATTTTCCTGGCTAAACCACTTACCTGTTTGCTTTAAAGGTTGACAACAGAAGTAGATGAGCAGAAGAGGGGAAGATTGGGAAAGAAAACAATGCCCTGGGGTGCATGTGAGAATCCCGAAAGCATGAGCCAACTCAGACAGGAAGCAGCACTACTTTTCTCAGTGGTAGGAAATCAGATGAAGGAGTGAAAGAAGAAACAGCAGAGGCCAGCATCTGGACCTGTCTTGACACAAGGGGCAGAGAGGACTGCACACCAAGGTGTCCTTTATCAATAAGAAGATGAGGTGCTTTGAAAGGGAAGGTTGGGGGTGTTGTGCAAGGTCAAAGACAATTCTGCTTAACTCCAATTGACAGCATGGCTACCAGGTTTAAGCATTTAGCCAATTTCCATCATTGAGATACAGGTTGGTATATGGAATTTATTTGGAGAGCAAAACTTGGGTTGGCTGCCTTACCAACTTTTCCTTCCAACCCCCCTAAATAAATACTGGTCTATTAATGTCACCAGGCCTAATCACCCACCTAATTCCTGATTAGAAATAATAAGTGTGGAAACTGAATACATTTCATTGTTAAGCAGGTCCATTAATGTATTAATTGAGAGCAGAAGAGCAGAAGTATTTTAATGTTGTGACAAACTGCTGAATCTGAGCTGTAGGCTGTCAGAGCTACAATTCTGGGCTCTATCATTCAAAAATGGAACCATCTAAGGAGAGGAAACATCACAGCATGGGGTAATGTGTGGAAATCCAAAATAGGGACAAGGCTACTACTGCTAAACCTCAAGACTGCTTAGAAAAGTGGACATCCTCCTTAAAGGAAGTCTGGTAAGCACACAGCTCTTGGAGAAAAACAGCAAACTGAAGAAAACGGATCCCATACATCTTGTCATTCTTCCGGAATAGAGGAACCAGACCTCCCTCTCAAGGAGGGACAGATAAAGAGAGCTGCCTGGCGAGGCTGAGATGAGAAAGGAGTGACTCAGCAAGAAGATGGCAGCCCCTTAAAAATGAAATGTGGGTCAGAGCCTCAGCCCTCCCTCGCCTTCCTAATGGCTCCTCCGAGGGTAGTTCTGTTAACTTTGTAGTCTTCCCTTAACAGGGAAATGAACATCCCGTGACCTCATCACAGCACTAAAAGGGGTCACATTTTAGTTAGCAAATGGCAATCTCTCTTTGTAATTTACATACTAAGCCAGTGGGAGCTCCTGGATTCCTGCAATCTCCCTTAGGGAGACATGATAAGTAAGAAAAGCTGCCCATGTTAACCCATGGCCTAGCAGGAGAAACTGAGCTATGCATTGATGATTCAAAAAGATGGGTGAGTTTTGTAATACAATGTGAGAGATGCTAGTAATGGAACTCTGGACTCAGTGCTAAGGGAAAGCAGAGAGTTATTTATCCATTCCTGTTTCTTAATATTCAGAGTAGTAGAAATTATTCTCTACATTTTGTGGACCAGAAACAGAGTTGAGAAGGTTAGGTGACCTGCCCCGTTAGCTGCAGACCCTGCTGAGGGTCCATTGATTGCACCCCATCAGAGTGTCCGTAACTTGCTGGTGATTGGTTTAGGATAGTGACACAAAACTCATCTGACCAATGGTATGTCTCTATTGGAGGGGCTCTTTAAAAACCAGTTCAGCCAAAACCGGTTTGGCTCAGTGGATAGAGCATCGGCCTGCGGACTCAAGGGTCCCAGGTTCGATTCCAGTCAAAGGCATGTACCTTGGTTTCGGGCATATCCCCAGTAGGAGGTGTGCAGGAGGCAGCTGATCGATGTTTCTCTCTCATCGATGTTTCTAACTTTCTATCTCTCTCCCTTCCTCTCTGTAAAAAAAAATAAAAATAAAAAACAAAACAAAACACAGTTCAGAGGCAGGATTGGTGAGACTTCCACATAGGGGTCTTGGAACTGTGCCAGCCTTCAGTACCAGCCACAGAGCCCGTGGGAGGGAGCCTGGAATCCAAAAATGTCTGCCGGCTGCCCAGGCCAAGGACCATCTCGGGCCTTTCACTACTTCCTTTGATGGTGGGAACTCTCTTGGATGTTCCTAGTGGTTAACCAGCTACTTGAGCTGTTTTTTGTTTTTTTTTTATCTTTTGTAGAATCTGGAGCAGTTAATCACTTCATATTCATTTCTCTTTGGTAATGTAGACAGCCATCTCTGTGAAATGCGGAGCAAGTTCAGAGAAGCCACAGGACAGTTCTCCCCTCTCCCAAACCCTCACAGTCCTTTATAAGATCAAACAGGTGTCTGTGCACAGAGAGCAGCATCGCAGGCCAGAGCTCTTGCATGTGATGATGAGATAATGCCTGCTCTTGGATCTCCTCAAGGGTCCACAGGCCGCACCCACCGGCACCTTCTCCCACTTTGGTCTCCTCTCAGCATCTTCTTCCCACTGCTTTCTAAAATTCAAATGAATCTCTCAATATTCTTCGTGCTATCTCTACTTTTAACCCTTGTACATTACGATTTTATGCTCACCGCCACCCCTGATGTTTATCCTTAAATTCTACAAACACTCCGTGCACAACACGTGACGAGCCCAGTGCAAGATATGATGCTGAGCGTGGGCCCTGCCTCCGTTAGTTTATACTCTAGTAAGGGAAGTGAGTCAGGGTAGGCAAGGAAAGCAGAAAGTACAGGTCAGCATGGCAGTTTTGACCAGCTGAGGCAGGAAGGGCAGGGGACCGAGGTGTGAGCAGAGGGAGGGACCAGGCAGGAGAGGACCAGTAACCCTCGTGCCCTCCTCCAGCTGGCAGCTCAGCTACGGGACTGACTGCAGGTGAAGGAAGAGGCTTCCGTAGGATCTTTGCCACCTCAGCCTTTCCTGACCTCTCTCCTCCGCAGCCTGTTGACCCTTCTGTGCGCTTCTCCCTTCTCCCAAGTGAGGCACTCCCTTTACTTACGCTTTTAAATATTATTATTATTGTCATCACCTTCAGTTGCCTTTCTCTCCCATAAGCTGGGCAGTTCCTGGGATCTTCAAAGGCTGGGTGTGAGGCAGAGCCAAGATGTCAAGGAAAGTCCCTCCCTCCGCCTGTGGGATTTCACGGGAGAGGAGCGTTTAGTAGGAGAGAAGGGGCTGAGGCTTCCCAGGGGGGTGGCAGCCGCGTGGCCTTCTTCTCTGGACAATGCTCCCCATCCGGCCTTGTTGCTGTGCTGAGTGGGCCCCCGTGGTGCTGTGGGGGATGGGCTGAGGGGAGATGATGACTCACATGCCTTGACTAGAAGGTAAGAGGGCCTTGGGATATCACAAGGCCTCATCCACGTGACTTATTCACTGCCAGATAAGAAAATCCACCGAGCACCACTGTCTGCAGGTTGGCCTCTGTGCTTATGTACTCAGAGCTCCCCGGACTGTGAATACTGACAATCAGGGCCTCTTGCTGGCTGTTACTGATAATACATACATGGGCAAGGTTCTTTATTTTAAATCCTCATATGAGGAGAGAGAGAGAGAGAGAGAGAGAGATGTGAGAGAGAAACATCAATCGGTTGCTTCCCGCACCTTGACCGGGGATCAAACCTGCAACCCTGGATTATGTGCCCTGACTGGGAATCGAACCGGCAACCTTTTGGTGCTTAGGACAAGGTTCAGCCAACAGAGCCACACCTGCCAGGGCTCTTCTTGACCTTTTTCGTGTGGCTGCTGGCAATTATTTAGTAGCTTATAGCTCACATTATATTTTATAGGACAGCGATGAGTAGTGCACAGTTTATGTGACAAGCCACCAGGGGAGATATTGTTCACTTTCGGTTGGTTTAATTATGCTGAAGCTTTGAAGGCGTTAGGTATGGGCGAATATGAGTTAAGTGCATTCTTCCACTGCCCTCACTGCTGACTTTCAGCAAGGCTTTCCTCACTCCACTCCGCTTTATACAAAGCACCTTCTCTCATTCTGGTGCTAAAAGCATCCAAGGGCTTCTTCCCGGATCTGCTTCCTTTGTCTTTCTCCCCAGGATGCATCAATTAAGAATACTTTGATGACCGGAGCTTCCGGGCAGAGCTCAGCGCTGCCCACTAATGAACTCTCCAAAGAAAGCCAAGCTGCTGTCCTCCCTCTTTCTTGCTGCCTTGGTGTCTCCCCTTCCCTGTCCTACCAGGGCCAGGAGAACAAAGTAGGGGGTCCTTGGGGCTGCAGGGCCTCAGGCCTGGGTTCCCACTTCCATTTTTCCAGCTGGGAGAGACACCTGACAAGCAGCATATTCACTTCATTACTCCACCTTCCAGGGAGAGGAATGGATTTCTCAGAGCAAGGTTCAAGCAGACCAACCTTTTCTTTGTTAATAGCATTAAAACAGCAACAAATAACAACCCACATTTGAACAGATTAGAAAACCTTTCAATGGATTAACATAGTGGCCCCCCCACCCCATTTCATTTCATGTCCTATATAGAACTGTTAATTTTCAACTGGCTTCAAACTTTCAATTCTCTTGTCCAGATGAATGATGTCATGTTTCAAGTCCATATTATCTTCCAAGTTCAACCCCAAAGTCAGCGTGTGCCAAGGATGTCTCCACTCCCCCACAGGCCCTCCTTTAGCTCCCAGTTATGCTCCTTGGCTTGTAACATCATAATTCCAGTCTTTATATGGCATCTCCCTGTGTGTGTGTCTCCAAATGTCTCCTCTTCATAATTACCACTCACATTGTATTAGGGACCCACTGTACTCCAGTGTGACCTCATCTTAACCATGTATAGCTATAATGACCCTATTTCCAAATAAAGTAGCTTTCTGCCATATGTGGGGTTAGGACTTCACCATCTGAATTTTGAGGAAATAGTTCAATCCATAACCCCACCCTATAGCCTGGCTTCAATGCACTTCCTTCTGGAAACATCCTGGACCCACTTTCCATTGTTCTACCCTCTTCGACTGCCTCTGGCCCAAGTCACCCCCATAAACTCTTCTGCATGGTGGCACAAGCCCTGGCTTTGCATCTGGTTCTGGTACTTGAGTTGGCTCCGAGCTGTTGTTTTGAAGGGGATGTTGACCCTGATCGCAGGATCTCTAATGCCCACGCCCTCTCATCTCCCTGGGAAGATGAAGGAAAAGCAAGATGCTCAGGCTCTCCTTGGCCCCAGACCTGCTGTGCCTGATGAGGAGGGTCCCATGGCGACTCCCTGCTGTGAGAGTTGTGCCCAGAACCGGTGCAGGAGTTCTGGACAGTTCTGAGGACTCCTTCTCTCCAACTACCGCCACTGACGATGTGAGATTGCTCTGAGGCAGCCCCACGCGGCCAGCAGCTCTCCCAGCCAGAGCCGTTAATCTGCTATTTAAGATGCACATCTTGATTTCTTTTCACAGCCTGCTCAGCCACATTTTGCAGTTTTGATTAGGAGATAGCACCCTGTACACAAGAACTGGGTCGGGTCACACCATTTAATAAAACTCTCATGACCCACGCAACTCTCATGATCCACGAGATCCCTACACACCAAAGGGCACAGGAGTCACATCGCTGTGCTCTCGGTGGCCAGAAACCATGCCGCTTCCATTTGGGTGGGACCTTTTCAATGTCACAGGGTGAGGGATCAAGTCATAATTATGCAGATCCAAATCGCCCTCCGGCAAGCCCACGGGCGTGTCTTCCTTCACATCGCAGCCGGCTTTCATTCCAGCGTAAGACTGATCACCCTCAGCCGTCCGGCATCCAGCCTGCAGAACAGGTGGGGAATTAAGACTTCGGTTGAAAAGAACTTTTGTCTCAAGCTTGATTTGGATGGAAAGTGTGCGTCCTCCTTCCATGGCGGTGCTTGGGGAGTGCGTTTGCCACGTGCCAGATGTCGGGCTCCGGCTGCCCAAAGCTCACAGCCCTGGGATCTGACGACCCAGTGGAGCCAAGCAGCTCATGGCTTTAAGGTGTGACCTGAGACCGTGCTGTCCCTGGTCATCTGTGTTCTCATTAGAAGGCAGTGCCACTCCAGGTCAGGTTTCTCCCCGAACCTTTTATGACTTAGGTGGCAGCTGATGTGATCACAAACATCTTCCAGACCCACCATCATACGCAGAGTCAGAACCAAAAAACACCTTTGTGTCTTTTCCATGCGTGTAGGGGCAGTTCTCACGGGTGGTTTTCAGTAGTTGAGCTGTCATTTTGATGTGGTTTGGGAGGTTTCGAGCACTGCGTTTATCTAAGCTGCCTTTTGGACCCGAACCTTCTGCAGGTGCTGAAATAGCCATGGGAGGGGGGTGAGGGTGGGTGGGGGTGGGGGTGGTGAGGGGAGGCACAGAATAAACAGGTCTGCCAGGCACTTGGCTGTTTCTACCTCATCATCAGACTGTGGAGGCTGGTCCCCGGTCCATGAGCAGGATGCCTTAGGTGGGTTGGTTGACTCTTGTTTGGGGTCATCCAGAAGCTGTCTCAGCAAGGACGGCTTATGGGCCCAGACCACCTCCTCCATCTTTCATTGGGGTGAACCTAGGATACTACCCAGCATTAGCGAGATACAAAGCCTTGCAAACCAGTGGTTCTCAACTTTGGCTGCACATTAGAATCACCTGGGAATCTTTTTTAAATCCTGATTTCTGGGCCTCATCCTCCAGAAATTCTGTTTCTTTGTTATGGGGTGGGGCCACAACATTAGTAACAAAGAAACAGAATATCCGGAGGATGAGGCCCAGAAATCCGGATTTTAAAAAGATCCCCAGGTGATTCTAATGTGCAGCCAAGGTTGAGGACCACTGCTGGAAACAATGGACAGTGAGATCCGCTTTTCTCCATTAAGGAGAGAGAGAGGCTTTCTCAGGCTAACCTTAAGGGATAAGCTACCCCTACTTTTTTTTTTTTTTTTGTCTGTAACAGGGAACATGCTTCAGCTTACCTTAAATCGGGTAATGACAGCCCCTGACAAAATCACAGGGCAGGTGTCGGGTCGGGAGGAAGAGCCCAGGCTAGAATATCTCCAACAGAAGGAGCCAGTGGGCTTTAGGAAAGGAACCACTGCCAGGCCCCGCTCTCGGCCTACCTAGTCCACACCTCAGTGGTCGGGAGTAACATTTCCTTTCTCTTTCTGCTTCCATCAGGCTTAGTTTTAGTTGTGGCAACTCTAATTCCTCTGTGTGGTTTCTGGTCTCTGCTTTTTATTTTTAATCTCAGCTTGAATTATGTATCATAATTCCAGAGCACTTCAAATTCTTTCTGGAAAACAGGAGGTAGTGGGAGTGGGGAGTCAAATTATAAGTAAAACTAAAAACAGAGTCATTCACAAAGACCACGTCACGTCCTCACTAGAGAAAGAAACCGCATCATCATCTGTGGTAAATGCCCATCAATCTTTGCGTGGAATCTTTTAAGGGCCAAGCAGCTCTCCACTTTAAACTGGGACCTATTCCACTGTGGGCTGCCTTGTACTGGAAGAAAATTAGCTTCCTGGTAATATGTCTCTTATTGATCTTCTTTCCTTTGAACATTTCAGAGGATTTTTCCTCTCAGCATGCATTTGTTACTATTGCTGCATAACAAATTACCCTAAAAGTTAGCTTAAACAACAGTTTGTGTGAGAGGCACAGTTTCTGAGGGTTAGGAATTCAACAGCCAATAACCTGGATGGTTCTAGCTCAGGGTCTTGTGTGAGGTTATTATCAAGATGCCAGTTGGTGTGGCTAAAGTCATGGGGAGGCTTGACTGGAGTTGGAAGATTTCCTTCTAAGACGACCCACTCACACGGTCGTTGGCTGGAGGCCTCGGCTCCTTGCCACGTGGCTCTCCCATGGGGCTGTGCGAGTGTCCTCGTGACATGGCATCTGGCTCCCCCAGAGCAGGTGATCCGAGAGGGCAAGGAGAAGCCTCAGTGTACTGAGGACCTAATATGGTCGTGCCATTGCTTCTGGCAGATTCTACTTAGTAGAATTGAGTCGCTAACTGCAGCCCAATTCAAGGGGAGGAGAATTAACCTCTGCTTTTAAAAAATAATTTCTATCTCTTCATTGATAGTCTCTGTTTGGTGGGACATTATTCTTATTCTTTCCTTTAATTTTTTAGACATAGTTTCCTTTAGTTCTTTGAACGCATTTGTAATAGCTGGTTGGAACTCTTTGTATGGAAGTCCAACATCTGGGACAATTTCCAGTGACTGCCTCTTTTCCTGTGTACGGGCCAGACGTCCCTATTTATTTGAGTGGCTCCATTTCTTGGTTGAAACCCTGACATTTTCTTAAAAACATTTTTTTGAGATATGTCACGTACTATAATATTTGTACTTTTGAAGTGTACTATTCAATGGATTTTAGTATATTCAGACGGTTGTGCAACTGTCACCACTATCTAATTCCAGAACACTTTCTTCACCCCCAAAAGAAAACCAATACCTATTAGTTGAAAACTGGACATTTATAATAATACAATGTGGCAACTCTGACAATCAGATACCCTCTTCCACCAGGGGTTGTTTTTGTTGCTGCGTTGTTCTTACTGTTTAGTAACCTTCTCAGACACATTTTGTAAAATATGTATTTCCTGTCATGTGTGGCCACTGGGAATGTAGATGGAGGACACTTACATTCAGGGAGACCTGCCCAGCCCCTCCTGATACAAAGATAACCCAAGGGCACCAGGTGCCAACCAGTCTCTAGGCACCTCTCTGATCAGCTTCCCCAGCAAGGTCACCCAGGGGCACCAGGGTGCCTAGTAGGAGCTCTTCTCCTTGCCTGGATGGTGCCCTGCCAATGTGTAGCCATATTTTCACTTCTGGCCAGCCCTCCGGCCCCCTGATAGACTTTATGCGTCCGTAACACTGACAGGAGACAGGCCTCTCTGCTATTGGACAATTGAGGAACTACCTGTGGCTTCCGCAGGAGTATTTTGGAATTATAATTAGGTCTGTACATCTGACTTAGAAGTAGCTGCCTTCAGAATGGCCAGTCACACCTGGCGTTCAGTGTGATAATTAGTCAGTAGAATTCCACAGCCTTGGCTGAGCCATGTTTCCCGGAGTGAATGGCTGAGACCAGGCCGATCATACCTCTTTCACAGTGAAGAGTCTTACTGGGGGAGAGGCAGGTTAGCAGCTCGCTGGAGCCAGCCAGCCTGGGTTTGTGTCGCACACTGGTGCTAGAGGGATATTAGAAGGGACCTTTTTTGTTTGCTGTGATAAACCTAATTATCTATGGAAAAAGAAGCTGAGAGATTTTCACTTTGCAATACACGTACGGGGCGGGGGGGTTAGGGGGAGGGGCAGCGGGAACCAGCCCACACAGCAGAGGAGTAGAAGAATAACTGGAATACACAAGCTGATCTTGCCCTCTTGAGTGTGGCGGATTCAAGATGGCTGTAAATCCTTTGGTGTCCCCCTCGTATTGGAAGGGAGGTCTATGTACTCTTGGAGCTGTAGAGTATGGCCACAGTGATACGATGCTGGTTTTAGCCTTTGAAAGGACTGGCAGCTGCTGCTTTGGTCTCTTGGTACCTGGAGCCCTCATGTAAGAATCATGTACATCCTGTAAGAAGTCCATGAGGAGAGGCAGAAGCTACATGGGGCAGGAAAGGGGCCCAGCAGAGCCAGCCAAGGGTCATTCCTGCCAAGGTGTCAGGCATGCCAGTGAGGCCACCTTGGATGCTCCAGACGAGCCCAGCTGCCAGCTCGGTCCCGCCCACCGACCCTAACTGATGCCAGTTGGAACCGAACTTCCCAGCTAGTCTCTGCCCTAATTCTGGATCCACTGACTCGTACGGCATAATAAAACAATTGTTTCAAGCTACTAGGTTGGGTTAGTTTGTTATGCAGAGATATACAACCGGAGCAGGAGCCAGTGCCCTTCTGTGAGAGTGTTCCTTAGACATGAGCAAGGGGCCAGAGTTAGACCTGACTTTCTGCAGCTGCATCTGGGTGCGTCCTCAGAGACCCTCCTAGGAGTCAGGACTAAGGGGCCTGGGCCTGCCTGCTGTGAAACTGGGCGGGGCTCCTGGCTTGGTAGGACACAGCTGGCCACACTGAAGTAAGGTCCTACTGGTGGAGAGCAGATCTTGTGCTTATGACCAGCAGATAAATACTTAGAAGAGAAACTGCTGAGTCATGGATATGTAATTTCCAACTTTTTGATACATACTGCCAGCTGTATTCCAGAAAGGTCCTGCCCATTTCCAGTTCCTCCCACGGTCTAGGAGAGTCCTTTCCCTGCCCCTCAGGAACACTGGTTATCAACTGTGGTAGTGACTGTGATCTGAAGAGAAATGTCCCCATTTGCACGACCTCAGTTTGTTCATCTTCGTATCCATTGTGCCTGGCATAGCGTCTGAGACAAAGGAGACGCACAATCAATATATTCTGAACGAATAAAGACATCAGAGGCTACGAAATCTGTTCCTCCAGCCAAAGCCCTCCGCCGTCTCCCTGCTCTTGTCCTAGATGTCCCACAAGGGCCTCATATTTTCCATCCACTCAACCCTGCATCTCCCCTCCCCCATGCAGGTCCCGGCTCACTGACTGGCAACCACCCGCTCAGGCAGCCTGGCTACAAACCTGGGAACCTTTCTTTGTTCCTGTGCGAGTTCCTCTTACCCCTCCCATCCAGCCATTGCTCACATCTTGCCAATTCCATTCACCCTTCACCTATTCCTTCACTCTAATAGCATTTCTTTATCGTTTGCTGTGTGTCAGGGATTGCTCTAGTAAAGCCATCGTGCTTTTAACGATCTCCTGCATCCGTCCACTTCTCTCCATCTGCACTGCCTTCGCCTTCATTTGAGCCACCACCGACCTTCTCCTGGGTTATCACTAGTCCTCCACCTTCCGATTCATTATCGATCTTCCCCACCAGGGTGATATTTCCAACGTCAAAACCTGATCCACTGTCTTGCTTAAAAGCTGTTAGTGGTTACTCCAAACTCATTAATATCTCCTACAAGCCTCCAGCTGCTTCTCCAACCTTTTGTTCCCCCAAGGGCCTCCTAATGGCCACAGCTACTTATAGTTTCTTCAATACACACAGCGCTGAACTTTGCAAAACCTTCTTATACACCTCTCTTACTCCACAGAGGAGATGATGGGTTTTATTTATTCTTTTTTATTTGGATATGAGATGCATTTCCGAAAACCTGGCTTCCTTCAAAAGAGCCATTCACTCAGAAAGGGCAGGTTGGGGACAGGATGGTTTCTCGTCAGTAAGGTAAGAGCTAGTCATGCAGGTCAGGATGCCTGTGGTTTAAGTCGGGGCCTCAGCTCTGCATTACTAATAGGCTACCAGGAGGGGCAAGGCCCTGGACAGTAAGGGCAGAGGCTGGCTGGACTCTAAATTTTGGTGTGATGGGGTACAGAGCGCCGCATCCTTGGAGAGGGAGCCAGTTTGTAGAGCCACAGCAGGGTTAGGTGGGGGTGGGGCACCCCTATGTACTGGTTCATGGGGTCTGGGAGTCTGGCTTCTGATGTGGGTGACTGGAGGGAACAGCGAGCTCTGGGGGAAGGTGGGTCAGAGAAGCACCACATCACCAGCGTTGTGGGTCCCAAGGCGCAGTGGGCCACTCAGTGCAAACCTGGGCCCACACTAGGAAAATGACAATTAGCAGATGTCCTGTTGTGGGGATGGGAGGCAGTGACACTTCGTCTGAAGTGCCGGATGTTGGTAAGGGGCAGGGCAGCCCACGCAGGCGGCTCCCGGAGCAATACTGTCTCAGAGACCAGGCTCAGGGCCCTGCCAGCACCTGCTCTCTGGAGGGGCCTGGGCCAAACTTGCCAAGTGCTTGACACATGTGCGTGGCTGGTTAGACCTCACAGCCTTGCCCAGCTTTTTAAGAATAAATTAAAGACAAGCAAGGCCAGGACTGGTGGCTGTGGAGCAGCACTCTGGTTCCCGATCCCTCCAATTAATAGAGAACCTTGTCTCTCGATCTGATTGGAAGGCGAGTCTGATCTGTTGACAAAGCATTGCTGTGCTTGACTTGGAGTAAACACCCGAATAGAGAAGGGGGCCAGCGGGGACTTCAGGGAACTCACGGAGCACGTTGGAAGATTTTTGTCCTCACTAATAAATGCAGTCTGGGCACTCTGTAGCATACCGCCTGCTAGCAAAGCTGCGGGAGGAGGCAAATGGCTCCTACTGATGGTTGAAGGCTACTGATGGTTACCAAGGGAGCCTGACAAATAGGAATGTCAAATTGGCCTGAATGTTTCTGTTCTCCCTGAATTTGTATGTTAAAATCCTAATACTCAGGTGATGGTATTAGGAGGTGAGGCCTTTAGGAGGTGCTTAGGGTAGATCCCTCACGAATAGGATTAGCCCCCTTCTAAAGAGACCCCATAGGGCTCCCTAAGCCTTTTCACCCTGTGAGGTGCCATCTATGAACCAGAAAGAGGGTTCTGACTAGATTCTGAACCTGCCAGGGCCCTGACCTTGGACTTCCCAGCCTCCGGCACAGCAATGAATCTCTGCTGCTTCTAAGCCCTGAATCTCTGGTATTTTGTTCCAGCCCGAGGGGACTAAGGCAACCAATCCTCAGTGGAGGGATGGGATGTGGGTGAATTGCTTAGATACTCTTACTCCCTCCTGACCTCTGAGAGGGTCTGGGATCATGTGTGACTATCTCAGGGTGGTGCTGGGGCAGGGCCTTCACAGAACTAACTGCAGCTAGAAAACACAGAGATGAAATGCCAAGGAAATGACCACAGTTAACAACACTGCGGAGTGTAAGACTGTCTGTAGCCCCGGTGAAAATACTTCAATGTCTGCTGAACCGGAGGTGAGTGACTGCAGCTGGTGCCAAACGCCAGGACCTCCGCTTTCCGAGTCTCTTGAAACAGCATGTCCTTGTTGCGTTTCCACATTTTTAAGTTGCAGCTGCAGCTCTCCTTCAAGCTGTTAGCACTGACTTCCATGGGGCATCAGAGAAATACAAGGGCCTCTGAGCTGCTGGAGAACAGGGCAGCCAACAGAGAACAGATTTTCCTCTCTGTCTTTTTCATGTTTTGGTGAATGGGTCTGGTTGTCAGAGGACAAAACTCAACTCTGGGGACTGGTACTGGATGGCGCTATGATGGAAAGTTTTGAAGAAAAAGGGGTTGGTCCAAGGAGATGATCAGACCTCAGGGAAAATTTAGGATTTTTAAGCTTTAACAACAGTTAGTTATAGTTATAGTAGTGCGAATTTTGCTCTTTATCTACTAGATGTATTTACAAACTTTTCTATAAACAGAAACACTGAACTAAGACCTATGTGCATGGCTCAGTAATACTACAGAAGTTAAAGGAAGGAGGCAGAGAAAGCAAAAGACATAAATAAACTGGGGGCTCCAGGGTCACTCATTGAGTTTACAATACAACCCTGTTGCCTGTGTCCCTAGGACCAATGTGCTGAGTGAGCACTTGATATTGGTAAAGCATCACCTCTTCTCCCCAGTCTCTAAATCTGGCTCCTATTCCCATCACTCTGCTCAAATAGTTCTCTTCGATGCAATAACATCATCTTTGTTTAAAACTCCCTTGCTTTATCTGCCCTCCTCATCAAGGTCAGCATCTTTGTTGTGTGTATTAGTCAGGATAGGCAAAGATATGCTGCAGTAACAAATAACCCCAAGATTTCAATGGCTTAAAACAATAAAGATTCATTTCATGCTTACATCACATGTCCACAGCAAGTCAGCCGGGCTCTGCTCTGCATCTTCCTCCCCCTGGGACCCAAGCACACTGAGTGGTCGCTGTCTGGGATATTGCTGGATGTTGTGGCAGAGGGGACAGTGAGCTCTGCAGGGTTGCACACTCGTAGTGAAATGCTTTGGCTGTGAAGTAACACACTTCTACTCACAACTCATTGGCCACCTAATCACACGGTCTCACCCCAACAAAAGGAGCCAGAAAATTCAATCCTACTATATTCATGGAAGGTAGAGAGCAGGAAATATTGAGAATCTGATCTAAATCTCAGACTTTTAATTGCATATAGTGCATTAAGACACCATCTCTCCAAATGCTATGTACATGTAATTCCCGGGGATGCAAAGATCCCATGTATCGACTGACCACCAGCAAGGTTTAGAACAAAAAGGCCTCCTCCCTGACTGGTTTTCTCTCTTGACTAGTTTTCATAACGATACTTAGCTGATCCTCTACACTTCTGAGAGTTTTTCTTTTTTTCCTCTTCTCTTTGTTTACTTTTTGAAAAACTGTGGCGTTTATAAAAATGCACCCCTCCATCTCACATCCTCCCATCACTACCCCAGTTCTGCACTTTCTTTAAGATCATACTCTCGTTCTGCCCTCTTCATTAAGTTGTTTCTGGTTAAACATAGTCTACAGTATTCTTCCTTTTTCTGAATTCCTCAAGTATTTAGCATGAACCACACCATGAGCTTTCCGCACTATGTTGGCTTGCTATATTCCATAGTTGCTTCATGCATGTTGCCCTGTTATTTCCATGAGATGGTCCTGTCTTTGAAGGCAGGGCCTTGCCTTCTAGATCTGCATGTGGCAGTCTAACCATACGAAGCACATCTGAGCTCCCAAATGCAGCGTCCTCCTCGGACTGGCTGTCAAGAGATTCGGGTGCTGGTCCTGCCTTGGTCACTAACTAGGTGTCCCCACTCCCTGCCCTTGGACCTCCTCACTTGACCCCTCAGCGAAGTGAGGTGGATGAGACTAAAGCTCTCAAGTTCTATCTGGCTCTTGTGAATCCACGACAGGTGAGTTAGAGAAATTAATTGATGTCGCCGCTGAACCCCACATAGGAATGAAAAGACTCTCGCCTCCCTCTGCCACCCTGTGGAAGGTTATCTGTGGCTGCTCCCAAAGCCTGGCTCCTTTTATCCCCAGGGGCCTGGCCAAGGGGCGGGAGGGGAAGGAGAGTCACTTGGGAAACGCCCTCCAGCAGGCTCTTATTCTGAAAGGTCCAGGCCTTGGGAAGGAACCCTGGATCTTCCAGTGGCAGGAAGGAATGAGACTTCGGCTTTGGAGGAATGAGGGGGAAATGTGTAACCTGGAGTGTTGGATCCCCAAAGCTTGTAGATTCTATGGTGCCTCCCAGCGGGCAGGACCGGGGTGGGGGAGACTGAGGGGTTACCTGTGGACACTGGGCATTGCACCTGGAGCCTGAAGCCTGGAGACATAGGAAGGACCTTTGGATCTGAGGGCAGTGGTGTCCAGCGCAGAGGTGACAGACACAGTGATCAGCACACACGGATGACAACACCGTGCTCACTGCCATCTTTCTGACCTGCTTCAGCGGCGGACACAGGCACAGCCAGAGGAAGGCAGGCTGCCCGCCTTTCCAGGAAACCACAGCAAATTACTGAAGTTGCTGAGAACGGTTAAGTAGGAGCTCAGAGTAGACTTAGAAAAGAAAGGGACATCTTTCTTACCTCGGTTTTGTAGAGCCGTTTGTGAACTTGTAGGAGTTCCGTGTGACATTCTCAGCACAGGAGGGAAGTGCAACAGCAAACGCAGGCCCAGGCAGGTCGCCAGTCTGTTGCAGGGGGATGGAGCCTTCTGAGTTGACTGATCTGTGCACAGGACATTGGCAGGCAGAGACGCACTCACTGACGGCTAACAAGGAAGCAGGCTTGAGGAACCAGAATAATATCATTTATTATGTGGGGAACATTTATGATGTGTCAGGCACTGAACTCCTCTTTTACTCTACTCAGCAACTGTTGACTAGGAGCTATTATCCCATTTCTCAGATGAGAAAACTGAGGTACAGGGCATTTACTAACCTATACAACAGCAAACCACCTGTAAAAGCTGAGGTGACATTTGGAGCCAAGGTCCATCAGGTTCTAAAAGCAGATGGAGGTGTCAGACTATCAGCCAATGCCACTTGAAGCTCAAATATAGCAGGTAAGGTCCCCTCCCTTTCCCACATGGGATGAGGGAGTTTGGCTCAGAATAGGGAACAGAGGGCTTCTGAGCATGAACTCTGGCACTGGCATCTCTCTGGGGCGAAGGCCTTCATTTGAGCCTGTTTCCCACGTAAAGGAAGGAACATAAGATCTCAAAGGATACCACAAGGATCAAATGGAATAATGTGGTAAAGCACTTAGCCCAGCATCTGACATATATGAGATGCTCAATAAATGATTTCTAAAACAACATAATGGCAATCATACAATAAAAGCAACAGCAAAAACCAGGCACTAATGCTCGAGTCTAATGCATTCCTGGAGTCTTACAGTAAGTAAATCCTGTGATGGAAAGCTTGGCCTCGTGAGTGAGTAAGTGTGGGGTGAGGCGATGCCAGCTTTCCTCCTCCTGGGGTATCTTTGCAACAGTGATGGCGAACCTATGACACGCGTGTCAGAGGTGACATGCGAACTCATTTTTTTGGTTGATTTTTCTTTGTTAAATGGCATTTAAATATATAAAATAAATATCAAAAATGTAAGTCTTTGTTTTACTATGGTTGCAAATACCAAAAAATTTCTATATGTGACATGGCACCAGAGTTAAGTTAGGGTTTTTCAAAATGCTGACATGCCAAATTCAAAAGGTTCGCCATCACTGCTTTGCAAAGTCAGCGGGAATCGGAGGCCACGCTTCTACTGGGATACAGTGTAGTGGGCACTACGCTCACTTGACAGCTCTGAGCCCCTTATTTTTCTTTTCAGTTGTGGGAACGTACAAACACTGTACTGTTTAAGAACACACGTGAAGCTGTTACGGGCCACTGCTCTCTCGGTCCCGGGGCCGCCCCCTCCAGGTGAGCGAGCGTCCTGCAGTCTTTCTGATCACAGACATCAGTCCTTGGCCCACGTATGTTAAAGAGATTTCTCAGATCACACAGGTTTCCTCACGCCCACACCTAGCTCCGCCAGCAGAAGCTCTTCTCCGGGGTTGGCATCTTTTTTAAAGACATTTCCAGCTCCCTTGCAGTGGCTTCTGCATCTCATTCCGTTCTTGGTAATTAGCTCTCTCACTGCACCCCAGCCCTGTGGCTGCCTCCCTGCACCTCTGCAAAATCCCAGGCAGGCCCCGGCCTCAGCCCACGAGGACACCCACTGCCAGCTGTGCGCGCCTCCCTCCAACTTCCACTTCAGAAAACACTCCACTACCTTCCACATCTGGCCATTCATTAAGTACTTCTTATAACAACCATGCCTCATGGAGACAGGCTCGGGGCCTTTGCTGAGCCCGTCCCTCTGTGTTTCCTTGTTCTTGGACCTCATTACCCTCCCTCCCAACTGTGACCAGTTTGTCTGATGTCCCTGCCACATTAAGACGGTTGTTCCCAGGTGTGTATTCTGCAAACACTTTGCTTCTCAGGCACAAGCTTGTTGCTCAGGATGCTCCTTGCTTCCGTATCCTGCCAGAAGGATGGCCGTTTTGCTGGTCTTCTCAGATCTGCCCCCAGTGGAGTGAGTCTAGCTCACCCGAGTCCTGTCACCCTCTGTGGTTTAGTGGGAAATGTGTGTCCCCTGGTCCCGGGGAGGCAGCCATAGCGATACCTCAGGGCAAGAGTCCTGAGGACAACGGCCTGGGTCCACTCAGAGCCTGTGAGGCAGGAATCCAGTTTTTCCACCAACAAAGAGTCACGGGTGAACTTCAGGCGCTGTGTAGCCAGGGAGGGGACAGTGAACAGTGACATACACCGTCCTGAGCTGCCATGGGGCCCAGCTCGGAGAGAGCAGCAGAGGGTTGGGCTGAAGACTTCAGTCCTAGGTCCTGCAAGATGAGATGCCTTCCGAAGTGAAAGGACAGCTGTGGCAGATGGAGAAGGAGAAAGGGGCCCTGGGAGGCCAGTATCAGAGTGGAGGTTGTACGACTCTCCATATCAGAGTGGAGGTTGTACGACTCCATCAGGGCGGAAGTATAAGCTCCTTGTGACAGGAGCTGTCTCTTGCTGGCCACTGCATGCACCCCGTGCCACCTGGGCTGGGACGGGCAATTACACCTTTGACTGACTGAGTGGAGGCATTAGCGCAGACATCCATGGGGGTGACCTGACAGGGAGAATCATCAGGATTAGTTGCCAATTCAACTTGGCTGCGCTTGAGGGTTTATTCCCAGGCCATCTGAAACATAAATCAGTGACTGACAAGCTGAGGAAATATTCAGACAGGAGTTCCCGGAGAAGATCTGGGGCTCCTAGGACTGAGGTCACTCAGCAGGGGGCAGTGCCCCAGGTGGAGGGCCCCCCGGTTTCTGGGTTACTGGCCCTCTCAAGGGTTGTGCTGTGGGAGCTCAGCCAGTTCTCTTGCTCTGTCCTATGAAAGCGATGAGTGTCCTCGTGTCTAGAGCCAGCTCACGCTCACCAGCACTGGCACATATATGGCTCAGGAAATGTTTGCTGAATAAAGAATACAAGAAAAACAACACACCACGTTTAAGCTTCTCAAACACTTTAATGTTCTTTTGTTCCCACCAAGACCAAAGTTGTACAAACAGGTGTCAAATTCTGGACCATGAGGGCGTGAGGAAGGGCCATGTGCATTGAAGTCTCTGCTGCTCTCCCTCCCACCTGTGTTCAAGGCGTGTCACAGTCAGCACCCCTCTTTCTTCTGTGACAGATCACCCAAGGGTGCCAAGAGCACCTGGCAGCCCTGGGACAGTGGTGAGGCCATGTGGCAGGGGCAGTGAGCACTCACACCACCCAGGAGCATTTCAGACATGGACTCGCTGGCTGGCACACGGAGGGGGGATGCCATAGCTGCCCCTCTCCTAGCACTCAGCTGAGCAGACGGGGCTACTTCCTAAGGTGAGAAAGACCGAGGGGCTCATAGGAGGGTAAATGAGCACCTAAGCATCGTTCACACCCAATGTGTCCAGTGAGATGAAAAGTTTTGTAGCTGCTATTTTCTCAGAAAGTGTGGGGAGAAAATCAAGAAGACGACTGAATCACCTTTCATTCTGCCATTTTTGTCATTAATTTGATGGCTCTTGGTTTTGATATGGCAGAAATAAAAATTAAAAGGTAAAAGACCAACTCATAAGCTGTGGACGAGCCACTGCATATAAAACACAGAGGGCATGCCTGGCCGGCGTGGCTCAGTGGTTGAGCATCAACCTATGAACCAGGAGGTCACGGTTCGATTCTGGGTCAGGGCACATGCCCAGGTTGCAGGCTCGATCCCCAGTAGGGGGCGTGCAGGAGGCAGCCAATCAATGATTCTCTTTCATCATTGATGTTTCTCTCTCTCTCTCTCTCTCTCTCTCTCTCTCTCTCTCTCTCTTTCTCTCTCTCTCCCTTCCCCTCTGAAATAAAAACAAAACAAAACAAACAACAGCAACAAAACACACAGAGGGCTCTCCCCCAGCCCTGAGGTGCTCTGTGCTGCTCAGGCAAGTTTGCTGAGCGCTCCATCCAGCGGAGAAGCCACTCATTTGATCTTGGCAACTGAGACAGAAAGCAATGTACATGCACTTATTTCACTGAACTGAAAACTGACAAGGTCAACAGGGTAAGATCCCTACTGTTCCTGCAAGAGAACCTCTGAAGCAGATTTAGGAAGAGACTGAGGCTTAGGTAGCAGCCTGCCTCCAAAGACTGCTGGGCATCAGTAACTCGTGCATTTATTTTCTCAGAGTCCCATTGACACAACCTTGCTCTCGGTCCCACCCAAGTCCCTTTGGAATCGACCTCATCAAAGTAGATGTTAAATCAAAACATTCTGTACTGCAAACTCCCTTTGGAGTGTATATGAAAAGCCAAAACTGAAGAGGAAAAAAATGCTTACACCTTCTCTCCACTAAAACATCTCTCCACGACGTCAGCTCAGAATATACCAAATAACATGCCAAAGAAAAAAGTAAGTATAAGTTTGACTAAATAACCAGAAGTGACCATCCCCCACCCCTGACCCCACACAGTACCCCCCCCTCCTGACCCCGCTACACCGTGGTTATCTTCTTATCCTTGGTGGCCTGCTTGATGGCGGCCTGCTCACAGATGATCTCCTTGAGCCGCTGGAGCCTCGTGTTCTGGGTGGTTTGGTCTCCCACGCCCGTCTGGCTGCGGTGCAGCAAGGTCAGGGCATGGATGTACTCCAGCTCCGTGTACTTCACGCCCTGGTCCACCACCAGGTTCAGGAGCTCGTCAGCCGTGTTGTACAGCATCTCGTAATACTGCCTGAGGGAGGAAGAAGAACACGGCTCACCATCTCCTGAGCGATCTGTGTGGCTTTAGTGGTCATGGATCTGCTGTTTATAAATGACTTGGTTTATTTATTCACTAAACATTGGTTAGTCACTGGGTGTTGTTCTGGGCCACAGGAATATGATAGATAATGAGACAGACCCGATTTCTGTCCGCTTGGAACTCACTGAGCCTCTTCATGACAATAGGAAGCCCTAGGAGATCTCATGTCTTTCAGAGTTCAATCAAGACTTCCTCCTATTGTGCCTTTACCTCCAAAGAAAGAAAAGCAGGGCACAAAACCAAGAGGGAGAAAAACCATCATCGGGTGGGCAATGCCAACAGTGTTTGTCTCATTCAATTCTTCACTCATTGCAGGCTCTGTGCAATGCTTGGTTTTCTCCTCTAAACGTGGGATAATAATAGTGCCTACCTCTTAGGATTATTGGAAAAATGAATCAATCTATATAAAGCACCTAGAATGGTGCCCAACACAATTATACATGCTCCATAAACATTAACCGTTAGAAATATAATAACAATAATGTATTAACAGCAATGCAACAATGGTAATCGTATACAATGATGAGCAAGCCATGGTCTCTTTCCTCAAATGGCTCAGAGACAAGTAGGAAAGGCAATGAAAAACAGAGAAATAAATCACTGCATTTTTGCTGACAAGTTCATTTCCACGTACTGTCATTTCCCCTCGCTGCACCCAGTGAGCTGTGATTATCCCCTTTCTCAGATAAGGAAACTGAAAGCACAGAGGAGTTGGGGGGCTTGCCCATGTCAGAGACAGCGAGTGACTGTGCCGGGATAGGAACCTGGGTTTCTGACTCTCAGTCCGATACTCTTTCTTCAAGGACACAGCCAAGAAGAGCATGCCAAGTGCCACGAGGAGGGGTTAGTGCCTGAGGAAGGGGAAATCACATCTTGCTGAGGGGCGGGTGAAGAATCCAGGAAGTCTGCATGGGGTAGGACTGCCAGGCAGGGTTTACAGGGAGCAAATTCTAGATTAAGGAGAAAGAGAAGAGCATGAGCAAAGGCAGGGCCGGGGGCCTGGGTAGCCTGCGAAGTGTGGCTGAATGACGGGGAGTCGCAGGAAGACAGGAAGTCAAAAGGTAGAGAAGAGAGTCTGACATCAGGCTAGTAGAGTCGATAAAGGGCCCCTCCCCATTCCCAAGGCCCCACTGTGGAGAGCAGAGGCGCCACTCCCAGTCCATCTTCTGGGCGATTAATGAGATGGTCGGGGAGGGGACTTGGCCAGGACTGAGGGGACAGACCAAGGTAGCGGGTTCAAGGAACCTCAGGGTTGAAGGGATCTTGTGGGTCTATCAGGATGCCCTGCTCAGAAATCTTCACTCCTGGGCTTGGGGCCTTGGATTTGTTTCTTCTTCATCAGCAGAAGCTTGAAAAAATGGGTGTCCTAGGGAGAACTAAGCCCTCCTGGGGCAAGGAAGCCCTCTGGGGTTCCATAAGCTCAAGAATGTTTTACGAATTGTCGGTACAATGAGACAGGTCAGTGAGAGCCCTGGTGTCTTCACACGGCTATTTCCTTTTCCTGCTCTGCCAACCTCCTGTTCTAAATAAAATACTCTGTTTAAAAACAAATAGGGTAAGGAATTCTCCTTTGTGACTATGCCCTAAAGAGTGCCTGGAATGGAAAGTGCTCATCTTAGACGGCAAGTGCCTGAGTGACTCCTGGCAGCAACTCGTTCAACATCCTTGTGCAGGGTCCTCTTGGGGCCAGTTCTCTGTAGTGGTTTCAAATGGGTGTTCAGTTTAACCTCCCGGACCCATTCAGGAATCAATGCTCAAGGATAACCTTGAATGCAGACAGAGGCACTGCTGAGAGAAGGGACGTGTGCTTTCTCACTGCCAGAGGTCTGGGGCCCAGTACCGGCTCAAGTCAGAAACTGTTTGAAGTTTCATGTTAAGCATAAAATCCACATGACCTACTCCCCCTCCATAACAAATCTGTTGTAATTAAAAAAAAAACTAATTTAAAAAGACCCAATGCTGTAGGAAGAGGTATCCTATTTACCCGGTGGCTTCATACATCTTCTGGCTTCCTCCCCGTTTGGACAAATGAGGCCCGCCTTATCTAATTGTTTCCCTCACATGCACAGGTGAGCCAGGGACTGCCCATTTGTAGAACTAAGCAAACATTTAAAAATGTCTCAGGAAGAACACACGTTCAAATCTAGATCTACAGATGGAATGAGAGAGTATTGGGGCCCGGGTTTCTTTCAAAGCTCCAAGGGACTAGGTAGCTGCAGTTCTACACTGGAGGTTCCCACACTGCAGAGCACCTGGGGAGCGTGGGAAAAGTACCGGCTCTGAGGCCCCTCCCCAGGTCCTCGTATTCCCAAAGGTCCTGAGGCAGCCAGGAGGCTGCGCAGGGTCTGCTTGGTGTGGGAACAGATGCAGAACCCTGCCCATCTCCTTGAGCCAAGGACCAATAGCATTAGGGAAGGAGACAGAAGCAGTAAGTGGGTTGTAATGCTTTTCAGTGAGATGAAACCAAAAGGATCGGGTTTCTTTGTATTATGATGCTGATATTTTCATCATTTATCTTAAGAAGTATCATTGAACCCATCAGATCAGATGAAATTGTATTTCTCTTGAAAGAAATCGGATGAATTGTTTCAAAGGTGAATGGCTAGTTTTCTACAGAGACCGCTCTTCCACGCTGGGAGCAAACAACAAAAGGAAGAGGCCCGGATTTCTAGTCGTGGGTCCCCCAGTGTGATGAGTGATAAAGGACATGCCACCCAAGCCCTTAATGTTGCAATATCCTCTGTGCAATGAAGATCTTTATAAATCCCAGAATGACACTCTGGCGGGGACTGAGAGAATAAAAGAGTCCTCAGGAGCCTCGGATAAACAGCGCCCCAGAATCGCGAAGCTGAGTTATTAAACAAAATTGACAGGTAACTGATGGTGTATTTTCTGTAGTTAGGGGAAAAAACTCCCCATAACCATGATGATATATTAGATCATAAAGAAACATAAATATTTAAAGACAGAATGAAATTCATCCATCTTTCAGAATAGTACCCAGTCGCAAATAGTACTAAATCAGCCCAGCAGTGGGGAGGTGGAGAAAGGGTGCCACAAGGTGCCCTGAGGAGAAAATAGGAAAGTGCCCCAAACTACACAATTAGAATGAGCTTCTATGATAAACACTGCCATGCTGAAATGAAATCACGCAAACCAACTGGGATAAATAATTTATCAGCACTTATTGAGGCCTCGGGAAAATGAAAGCTTGATCTTTTATCACCAAGTGTTAAAACAGCAGCCCTGGCTTCCCAGGCACGTTTTATGGTAGACAGCACTTGACTTAGCTGCTGGGATGGGATTGCATGCTGCCGTGAGTTTGACATGCTTGGTTTAGACCCTTTGGCTCATGACTTGTGGAGAGAGTCTCTCCATAGCCCATAACATCACAGGGCCAATGGCCAGACCTGGACCAAGTGTCCCCTTCTGGAAACCGGAGTCCATTGTCTTCCTGATGGGTGGGACATCTTGTGAGAGGAAGTCCCCTCTTGTGCACATGGTAATATTAATAATAATATCTACCTTTTAGCTCCATTATCACAATCCACCCTTGGGTGTAGGTACTGCAGTCATCTACTATTATTATTTTTAAATATTTTTATTGATTTCAGAGAGAGGAAGGGAGAAGGGAGAGATAGAAACATCAATGATGAGAGAGAATCATTGATCGGCTGCCTCCTGCAAGCCCCCCTACTGGGGATCAAGCCCGCAATCTGGGCATGTGCCCTTGACTGGAATCAAACCTGGGACCCTTCAGTTCACAGGCCGATGTTCCGTCCATTGAGCCAAACCAGCTAGGGCCAATCATCCATTATTTACAGACTATAGGCGTGGTGCACGATTCATGCACATTGAAAGGAAATTAATTAGAAGAAATATTTTAACATCACTATTCGCCCTTTCTCTATAATAGAAGTGTCAACCAAATTCACGATCAACAATGACAGATCAAAACACACACGTGCGATTGGCACCAGTGAGAGCTTTATATGTATCGCACATGCGCGAGTCAATGTTTATTTTTAAATTTCCAGTGTGCGTCATATGTACCAGCCGGCCGGTTGGTGGGATGGCCATCTGGTCGGTCACTTAGCCTTTTCTATATATAGATTGCCAGTGCATGTCATATGTGCCGGCTGGTCAGACGGTTGGATGGATGGACAGTCGGTCACTTAGCCTTTTATATATATAGATGAGCAAACAGAGCTTTAGCAAGCTATTTGTCTGAGGCCCCTGAATGGAGGGCTTTGAACCCTGGACTCACTCCAAAGCCGTCAGAATACAGAAATATCTGAAACTGTAAAAAGCAAAAGTACTAATTTCGAAGAATACTTGTGTAGCTAATTCATTTTTAGTATGATTTAGGAAATGTGAATTTAATAAAATTCGCATAATGACTCAACTCTCTGCCTTCTATTGTATGGTGGCAATACAAGCTAGTATTTTGGCAATTCAAAATTCGCTTCCACACTCTGCAGTTATAGTTGCGTAACAGTGGGCCTGATCTGGGAATTCAGTGCTCTAAACCAAATAACGAAGTCACTTTGTAAATCCAGCATTTAGAACTCACAGGAAAGCTTTCTGGCTTTTTCATTCATTTTGTCACCTCCCTTTACTCCTCCCTTTTTGCCCCTCCAAGCTAGTAATGGACGAGGTGACCTTTCTTTCTAAAAGCTGGCTGCCCTTCTGACTCATTACTTCCTCCCGGAAGGGAGAGAATTAAGTGATTTCACTGTAAAGACTTTCTCACTTAGTCCTCCTGAGATAAAGAGTGTGTTAATGTCAAGGAGAGACTTAGGCTCTGAAGTTGGCTTTTTAAAGTTTCAAAGAAAGAACAATTTACCGGAATATAGCTTAGTAATAACTGCTGCTCCTCACGTGCCTTTTAGCCAATAGTTGCAGCATTCTGAGCACTTAAATAAAAATCCAGTTGTAGACGTGCCAATGAATTATCAGTTAAAACATTCAACTTCTGTTTTCCTGCTCACTCAGTGGTACATATGACAATAAGCAGGGAGATGGAAAGAGAGAAAAGAAAGGAACTGAATAATCTATAAGCTAGATAATCATCCCATAAATAATTGAGAGGTAGTTACAGCGGAAAGACTTGGGGAAATAAAAAAAAACACTCCGGAGACCACCTACACTCAGATTCTAGTTAACTCTCACTGCCCGACCAGCTGTATGACCTTGGGCAGATGCTATCAGTTCCTGGGACCTCTGCTTCCCAAGAAACACAAAGAGGCTACTGCAGGTGCTGCTTAAGCACCAGCATTTTTGGATTTTAAAACCTTTACAGCATCCTCTGCCTGGTCCTTTAAAATCGTGGGCTTCCACCAGAATTATCGGTGCTGATTTCCCCGAGCCGTGACTGCAAGATGCTGTAGCGGTGGACTTGAAAACATTCTGAACCAGTGGAAACTTAGCTCACGGCGCCTCCCAGACCACAGATAACCTGGATGGCAGTCCCGTGTGATGGAATACATTCGTTTATGGAAAAAGATAATGTGATTGCTCTCATTTGCCTTCCCCTTCGAAGAGCTTGCAGGGGTCCTCAAACTTTTTAAACAGGGGGCTAGTTCACTGTCCCTCAGACCGTTGGAGGGCCGGACTATAGTTAAAAAAAAACAAACTATGAACAAATTCCTATGCACACTGCACATATCTTATTTTGAAGTAAAAACACAAAACGGGAACAAGTACAATATTTGTATTTGCATGTGGCCTGCGGGCCGTAGTTTGAGGACCCCTGGCTTAGAGTTAGTTTATTATAGACAAGACTGAAAGTGCTAATCTGAAATAGTTGAAGTTACTTTCATTTTAGGAATCAGAAAACTAAGAGAAAAGTGAAAGCATTTTTCGAGAGTTGGGGGCAGAATTAGATTTAGATGCTATACTGGGCTCGATTCTAACACTCCTGACAACAGGTGGGGCAGGGTTTTGTTCTGACCAGGCCACTCCAGAAGGAAAGTGAAGTATGGCCTTTAGAAGCATCAGTGTGAAATTCCCTCCCCTGGCGGAGATCATCCCGGAGGTGAAGAGAGCTGGGAGTGTCTCTGGAAGGCTGGCACGGGCTTCCTCCATGTCATTTACCCCTATTTTCTTCATATAAAGGGACACACACACACACACACACACACACACACACCAGGGCCTTTGGTCAGTGGCACTGTGCTTAAGTGGCAGTCACCTACTGGCCTGGTTCTGACACTCCCCACGCTGCAGCAGGATGGGGGTGTCTCGCCTGGGAAGACACTAACAGTTAAAGCAGCTGGGCTCAGCCCTGCTGGGAATGCACCCTGGTATCTTTCCTAGCTGCAGCCACAGCCTTGCCTTATTTCTCTTAAAACATACACCCACAATCACTCGACACCAAGGAATTCCTCTGAGACCCACCCCTGGAGATGGTGACCTCTCCCAAGCTCAGTAACACTTGCTGAAAAGGGGAAACATTGCTTTTTGCTCCCTTAGCTTCAAACTCTGCTCCCCACCTCTGGAACACATCCTACATTTATAAAGAACTATGGTTGAAATTTCCTCTTCAACAATGCCAGGATTCATAGTCACTCTCTGCTGCATCAGATAATTTTTTAAATTAAGTTTTCTACAACAGGGCTGGGAGAAGATCTGCATTTTAATTCAGCACAATTAAAACTGTGTCTCTCTGGTCTGGGTACTGCCTTTGGTCAAACTCCAATTGTATGAATAATTATTCTGTCTATTAAGAAGTCTGCTCAACTTCTCCTCCATTTTGAAGGTTTTAATAAATATTGATCAGGCACATTTCTGTTTGCACTTGCCAAAGCAATTCTGATGGATTCATCTTCTGATGTTATCAAATAATGAAATATGAAAGAGTGAATAGAATTACCCTCTTGTTCTGTGATTTTTTTTATTTAGGTCCTTCATTTTACTTTCATAATTGCATTTGTCTCATACTCCTGTAAATGTTCTTTTGATTATCAAAGGGTGAGTTCAGGTTGGTTAAGGAGAGCTGTTCTGTGCTAAATATCACTTTAGAGTCTTTTCCATTAAAATAAAACACAAATTATCTAATAGCACAGGTTGATAAAAGGACCTTGGATTATGCAGTTTGGTGGCCTCAAAGCTACATGATTTTTACCAATTAGCACATGGCCCTTATTGGATATTATCTGCTAAACTATATATTCTCAGATTAGTGATCTGGGAAACAACTGCTGAGATATGCTGAATAAAAATAATTCAGATGCCCTATGGTTTTTCAGTGTGAAGTAATGAAATGGAATTATTGTCTGGCTGGTGTGGCTCAGTATGCACCGAAGGGTTGCCAGTTTGATTCCCGGTCAGGGCACATACTTGGGTTTTGGGTTTGATCCCCAGTCAGGGAGCAAACAGAAGGCGACTGATCAATGTTTCTCTCTCACGTTGATGTTTCCCCATCTCTCTCCCTCTCCCTTCCTCTCTCTCTAAAATCAATTAAAAATTGAAGTGGACTTATCAATAAATAATGCAAAGAATTTTTTCAAAGGACAACCTAATATTATCACTAGTGTTTAGGGAGCTCTAATAGCATTTTAAATGCTAATATAGTGCAGAAAGGTATAGTATTGGTTGCAAGAAGCTTCTTTTATCTACACTTAAAAAAAAATCCAATCCAGGCCCAGATCAAAGGTATCTGAGGCACTAGGCCAATGCTCTCATGGAAAGTAAGGTAAATCTGGGGGTTACTAGCCAGCCTGCCCACCTATACTACCCCCAAAGAGTCGGAGGGCCCTGGAGAAGGTGCAGACCCAAGCTCGCTGCTCTAGGTGACTCGCAGAGTGAGTGACGGGATGGAGAGGTGAAGGGGTGACAGTGTTGGGTTTCTGTGTTTACAATATGGAGATCCTTCTCCACCTGTGACTGGGGAGACAGGTATGGACTGCATGGCTTTGATGGGAAAACCTGACCATTAGAGTATCATGCCAATGAGGTCAGGGTGAGGGCTGATTCTGGTAGGTGCCAGTTCGTTCTATTCTTGTGCCACTGACTCTGCCTCTGGCCAGCAGCTCACAAATGTGTCAAGCCAAGGACTGGATGGGGTTGATGAATAGTTCACTGCAAGCCATTATCACTGCCAGGGGTGCTAGATGCAAAGACTGCTTGCTATTCAGTCATTAGTTGGCTGAGTTAGTCAAACCTGTCTCCTGACCTTTTGGTCCTAGTTAGAAACCCTAATCCATGTCTCTTGTTTGTTCTAAGAGATTTCTCTACTTTGCTGAGGCAAGAGACCATATCTTTTAGGACTGAAGGGACAGAAAGGAAATGATTTTGGCAGAGAAACCAAAAAATCAGCAGATTAGAAAAGTGTGAGCATATGCAAATTGGCAGGTTCCAATGGCAAAACTCGACATGTTTACTAAACCTTTATGGTTATTTATGAAAGAGAGAAAAATCTAAATAAAACAAAGCTGCAAAATGAGCCACCTGAGATCCAGGGACACGTGACTCAGGATGTCAGTAAAAAAAATGATAGACTAAATCAGAAGGAGCTAATGGAAATATGTAGAGCATTCAGCAGGGTTTAATTAAAGACCCAAACACTCTGCCAATGGGTAGCTTGTGATCCTGGGAGATGAAAAAACCACTGTGGATGACATATGTTTGGATGTCAGTGAGTCATTTTGTACAGTGCCTCTAAAAATATTACTAGCAAAATGGATTTAGTCTGAATGGCTACCCCTGATATGACATGGGCTGAAAAACAAACAAAGGGTAGTGATAAAGGCAAACCAACTCATTCAGAAGAGAAAGCAGCTGGTGAATGCTGAGGACACTGGCTTATAACTGACCTCACTGAACACCTTAATTAACGTGCAAAAACATGCAGAGTGCTGGAAGCTGCATATGTTACCTAATGGGGAAAGGCTGTGAATAGTGAAAAAGAAAGACAAATACTGTAAGGACCCCAGAGCAGCCCAAGTGCATTTGTGTGGAAGAAATTCCAACCTCCTATATCCCATGGCTGGGAGAACCTTAGAACAGCACTGGTAAACATGGTCCATGAGGGTGTATGTGTGTGAGGTAGAGGGATTTCCCCAGAGCATTTTCTTACTTCCTGTGAAAAACACTGCTGGTTACAGGACAAGGAGGTGATGACCAACTCTGTTCTTGTACTTCATAGTTGTGGATGGCTTTCTCCCATAAGCCATTTGAAAGGAAATCAGAAAAGAGTGCCAAATGGGATTAAAAGGACAGAAGGTTGGAGGAAAATAGAAGCATAAAAGAGATTCAGTCCAGTTTTTGCTCAAATGTCAGCTTATCTGTAAGTGAGGGCATTGGGAGGGAGAGGTTTTCCCTGACCACCTTATCTAAAACTAGAGGCCCTATGCACGGAAATTCATGCAAGAGTAGGCCTTCCTTCCCCTGGCTGCCGGCACCTGCTTCCCTCCTCTGGCTGCGCGCAGGCACCCAGGACCCGGGCTGGCTTCCCTTGGGCCCCGGCTTGGTCAGGTAGGACATCAGGAATGACATCCAGAAGATGTAATTAGCATATTACCCTTTTATTATTATAGATGATACCTGCCCTTTGTCATCAAGCTCTGTCCCTTTTCTGAGTTTTACTTTTGTTTTTAGCTCTCACCTCCATCTAAAAATGTATCTTTCCAAAAATATCTTAAGATATATTTTTTAAGTATAAAGTACATATTTGATAAGTATACTAATGTATAAAGCTAGAGATGCGGGGTAATGCAGTGGTTAGCTAAGAGCCTGGATTCGGGAACCGGGGGCTGGACTCTGACTATTGGTGTGACCGTGGGCTATGTATTCATCTCTCTGTGCCTTATTTTCATTTGAGAAAGGAAATAGTAATGGGGGGGTGTTATAAGGATTGGATGATGAACAGTGGCTGCAATAGAGTGTTTATTACACAAATAAGTGTCTGCCCCACCCCTTCGTAGAGAAGGGCTGGACTCTGTCACTCCTTGTTACCCACTGGCCTGAGAACAGGGCCCTGAGTGGTGTTGAATAAATCAAAAGGAATGAATGAATGAAAGAGCCAACAGTCAGTAAATCTCGCTGAGTGGCACAATGCAAACAGTAATCTGATTCTTTGACGCTGGAAGGGAGGAACTATGGCTAACAGCGGCTTCGTGTAAGGGCCACGGTACTCTGGTGCTGTTCTGAGCAGGAGGTGTGGGGCGCCTCGACTCTGGGATAGCTGGATGCAAATGGAAAAGGGGAGCACGGAGGGAGAGATGCACTTCTGACTGAGGATCTGCAATCCTCCGCTTATCTTTCCTTCTCTGGTGGAAACAGACACGAGACCTTGGCTGTTTCTTGGCCTGTCTGGACTTCAACTTCCTTATTTACCCCATGAGATGAATAATATCACTTACAGGTTAGGTCTGAGGATGAAAGCTAACGATCGGCAGGACACTTGCTATGTAACAATGGAAAGGAGAACAGCTCACTGGTCTTATACTTGTTACCCGCCACCTCTGTGCTATTTCTTCCTTCACAACTGCATGGGGTATCATATCCCCTACACTGCAATGGTTTTTATCAATCCTTCCCTCTCCACTTGGAAGAAAGGTTCATTTTCTTTCTTTTCCTAAGATTAACCCTATGCCTTTGACCCCAGTGCCTCCCAATGCTTTTAGGACCCTGCTGGGTTTTTCTTGTTTGTTTCAATTCCTGTGTCTGGTATCTACCCCTGAAAACAAAACAAAGCCAAACAACTGACCCCATACCTTGCACTCCCCCCTCTCATTGTTTCTTTTCTTCTTTCATTGTTGATTTCTAGAAAAAAAGCATTTTTATGCCCGAAAGCCGCCATTTTGTCTGAAATTATATTTATAAAGGTCACCAATGACACCCTAGTGCACAAACACAATGGCCTTTGCTTAGCACTCCCCCCCTGGACAGTTCTCCATCCTAAAGTCAACTCGCATGGAGCCCCGTTATTTAGGCCCCTCCCAGCTCCCACAGCAACTTTGGTTTTTCACTGGCCCCTCCCCTGTCTGCCCACTGAGGGCATTCCTGCCAGCCAGGCGCTGGCCCCCTGTCTTTACTTTGCTTCCAAAAGTCTTCTCTGTACATGAGATGTCTTCTCTTTCTCTCTGATCTGGTCTCTTATCCAATTTGCCTCAGTGGATAGAGCATCAGCCTGCAGACTGAAGGGTCCTGGGTTGATTCCAGTCAAGGGCACATGCCTGGGTTGTGGGCTCAATCCCCAGCGGGGGGCACGCAGGAGGCAGCCGATCAATGATTCTCTCTCATCATTGATGTTCCTATCTCTTTCTCCCTCTCCCTTCCTCTCTGAAATCAATAATATATATATATGATCTGGTCTCTTAATAGATCAAAGCTTCATTTTCTCCGATTTGCAGACATTTTTACCAGATGCTTTATCAGGCATCCCCCCTGACTTCCAAATTTTGCTTAACAGAAGTGTAGTTTGCAAAACCTCAAAATAGTAACATTGGGGGTGTTAAAAGGATCAAATGATGAAGAACCATGGCTGGAATGAGTAAGTGCTGCGTGAGTGTCTATTATGTAAATAAGCTCACTTTTGAATTTCTGCTCTTCCACCTCTTTTGATGATGATCCCCAGGTCTATCATTATAGCATCTTTTGTTCATTTCTTCTTTCCACTTGCAGCATCACAGATCTTAATCACTGCTCATTGGGCTATTACAACAGTCGCCTAATTCAGTCTCACACAAGCATTAACTCCTCCCAGGCCAAGTTCCAGTTTAACAAGAGCCACAATCACAACCTGTGTGTTTACTAGTGCTAATGGGGTTAAGCCCAGACTCTGATACCCAGGGCCTTTTAAAGATCTGGCCCCCAGTCCACCTTTCCTCCCACTTTTCCCCTGCATCAACCTCCTATTTAAGCCAAACTGAGCTACTCACGGTTCCTCGAACGCTCTGTGTCTGTGTATCTAAAACCCACCAACCTTCAAGATTCCTGAAACCCTCTGTCCTCTATGAGCTATCTGAGCCGTTCTATCTACCGTTACTTATTGCATGGGTCACCCTTAACATGTATCATTCAGAGAAGTGTCTGGTTTTTAAAAAAAATTATTTTTGACATGGTGATACAATAAAGAAAGGTATCAGGTATGTTACTATTTACATAAACTTGGAAAAGTTACTTGACTTTTTTGGGCTTCAGTTTCCTTAACCATAAAATGAGGATATTGATAGTACCTACTCATAGGGTTGCTAGGAGGAGTAAATGAGTTAATATCTGTAAAGTGCTTAGAACAATGCCTGGCACCTAATATATTTTTATATATTTGTTAAATATATTTGATAAATAAGCAAGCAAAACAAAACAGAAATAAAACATAAGGTAAACAGTGCAAAGTCTCTCTCCCACTCCTGCCTGCTGTCCCCAGTGTCTAGATGTCCTTCCAAATACATTGTATACCTACACAAGCACAGCACGTCCCCCCCCATACACAGCATGTAAAGAGAAATGGTGTTTACACGCTCCACTGCACTTTGCGTTTTCCACTGAACACTAGATCTTAGAGATGGTTCCATTTCAGTCCACATCGACTTGACTTATTCTTAATGGCTGCAGAGAATTCAACTGTATGGATGTACCATAACGTATATTTATTAACTTCTCTCAGATCGCAGCCTTCTTGACGAAAAAGACTGTCTTATGACTCTCTGCAGCATCCTCTGTGCTTAAATAGTGCCTTTAAAAATTCTTTTTCTATGTGTTTATTTGCTCAACAAATATTTAAGCATCAATTATGCAACAGGGAGTATATCGTAGGTACTGTGGATACAGACGCTAGTAAAACCTAGTCCTTGCTCTCTGGAGGTAGAGTCTGGTGTGGCAGGAGTCATGCAATTGCAGCAATGTGACAGCAGCCTAATAAAGGTACAAATGAGACTCTGAGACCACCAACAGGAGGGGCTATGCACTTAGAGCAATCCCGGAAGACTTTGTGGAGGAGACATTCATGATGAGGCGAACATGAGAGAAAGCAAGTACTCAAGTAAAGAAAATGGGATGTGTGAAGTGTGTGGGGAAGTAGGAAGAATGTAGTTTTGGGGGGAATTGCAAATGGTTTACTTCTCACTGGAGTGCAAGTGAGAGGGGAGGAGGAACTGGAGCTAGTAAGGTAAACGCTCCAGCTCTCGGTGGGCCTGCTGTCAGGCCCGAGACTGTGGGCTTCCATGCGAGGTGGAAGAGGGGGGGCGGGCGAGACTGCTTTGAGTTGTCAGCCTTGCATTTGCTTGGGTGGTAAGACAAAACAATGATCTGTTATTACCAGGCTTTAATGAAAGAAGATACTTTAAGACTCCTCAAGTAGAAAAGAAATAATCTCAGAACAAAAGGTCCATGCTTTCTTTTATGAGAAACTCACAAACTTACTACACGGTCATTATTTCCCTAACTTTCCCGGGGATGAGGACAGCTGACACCCTGGCACTTGGGAATAATTCTGTAATTGATGTGGAGGAATCTGAAGACAGAGGGTTTTAGAGAGAAGCCGGCCATGAGGCCATGTGTGATGTAGAGACCCCTCCCGCACACGGTGGAGGACACAGTCTGAGAAGCAGGAGCGCCTTCAGGCTGTCGGACCGCCCAGCTTCTCCTGTCAGAGCATGTCATTCTTTAGGTTTCCTCACCACTCCATGATCCCAAGCTGGACAAAGTCGACCTCAAAGAGAGAGAAGGGTGCCAACATCTCAGCAGAAAAACATGTCGAGGCTGTCACCTCTAGTACCTTCTATCAACAGGGCCGTGGGACTATTGCAACATGCACAGCTGGACTAAGACAAGGCTGAGAGGACAGGGAAGGCTGGCAGTGGGAACAGAGGAGAGCAGGAGGCACACCTTTTACCCAGAGGCACCGCCATCCCTATCCCTCCACTGGTCTGGTGAAACGTGAGGGAGGGAGGACCTAAGATGCACATAACTGTACTCGTATATAAAATTATAAGTGAGGAGTACCATCACTATCTTGTTTAATCTCTTGACAAGCACACACAATGGCTTGATGACCTTAGTTTGGCAGATAAATAGAGAGTCTGAGAAGAAGGCCACAGTGTCATGTGACTGACATGGGATTAAACCCTGGCTCCTTGGATTCTTCACTAGTTATGGGAGCTTCTGGGAATTCCATACCACATAGCGAGAACTTAACAGCAGATCCTTAAGTTTAGCATCAGATTTAAGTCCGGGGAGGGTATCTGGAGGAAAATGAGATGTAACAGGGTAAAATTAACCACAGGAAAATACATTCTGTGAGTCAGAGAAAATGGGGGATGAGGGACAGAATAGCAATTTTTTTTAAACGGCCCTTTCCATATAAAAAGACTAGTACAGAGACACAGCAATGCTGCTCTCCTAAGTCTATATGTAGAGAAAAGGCCTTTAATGGGAAAATATATATAGCATTTGCATCCTTTTTTTAGAAAGAAGAAAGTATTGGATTTGAAAGGGCAACTTATGAGAGAAGGTCTTTAATGCCTCTATTTAAATGCTAATGCTAACCTATAGCTCCGGACCACACAGAAATGAAAGATTTTGAAAGACCAAAAAGTGAATTTAAAAGGAAACCTTAGTTCTTGAAGAAGAGATTTTTTTAAATTTTTTTTTTTGAAGGGAAGCGAACACATGAGATTTCATGAGAAGCACACGCTTCTGATGGGGGCAAAATCCATGGGCCGCCCAGCAGGTGAGTGTGAATGGAGTTTCCCCTCAAAACCTGGCCTTGGAGTTCCAGGTCTGCCACAGAGTGGACCTGGGAGGGGGATGCTTTTTCAGCCAACTGACTGCTTCCCTTAGAGCCGGTGCTGAGGGAGCCCTGCTGACTGGCAGGGAAGCTGGAGACCCAGGTGAGCACAGGCCTGGGGTCACGTGGCCCGGACAGGGCGGACACAGGGGGCACAGCGAGGGCCTCCAGAGTGTGTCAGTGCTGCTGGACTTCCCACGGGAACAACAGCAGTGACTGAGGCGCAGCGCTGGGGAAAGGTCTGTGGGAATCAGAAGCAGGATTAATGCTGGGAGACCGCGTGCCGCACGTGGTGCCAGGGAAACCAGCTCAGCCAAATGAAATGAAATGAAACCCGGAAATTGTGTGATGGGGGGAAAACTAGGAAGGGGGCCCAACGAGGCTTCTGGGGGGGGGGGGTGTCATATTTTACATATGTTTATCTGGGTGACGGCAATCAAGATGCATAGTTGAGATTTATACCGTTTCCTGTATGTATGCTATGCTTCAGTAAAAACATATTACTTTCTCCTCCTAATCCTGCCTCCAGAAAAACACAAAAGAAAAGATAAAATGAAAAAGCAGGCAGTAGGCCAGGTGATGGGGTGGGCACCTGGAGATATATATATATATATATATATTATATATAAAACTCAGTCTCATACCCTAACATTATATGTAACTCAAAAACATTACACCAGCTAAAAGAAGCTAGACACGAAGACCACATGTTGTATGATTCCATTTACATGATATATCCAGAATGCACAGACACAGAATGTGCACGGGTGGAGGGGGGCGGGGGGGAAGGGGAAATGGGGAGTGACTGCTAATGGAGGTAGGGTTTCTTTCTGGCGGGTGATGAAAATGTTCTAAAGTCAGCTAGTGATGATGGCTGCACAACTTTCTGACTACAGGAAAAAAACAATGAATCACATTCTTTAAAGGGTTAATGTTTATAGCATGTAAATGACACCTCAGTAAGGCTGTTACACAAATGTTACTCCCTGACTGTCCGCAGCCAATGCTGTTTCAAGACTGATCCAGCAGGACATGTGCTCCTGTGGCATCTTCAGAGAAGGTCTGTAAGCTGACAGACACGCAACATTCCCACCAGCTCGCATTCGCACCAACTGCCCCTGAAACGTACTAGGGCATTTCGCAGGGCTCCACACTGCTGTAGGTCTGTGACCCCAGCATCTTTGCAGGAAATGCCTCTGAACTCCCTCTAACCCTATATACTAATCTCAAGAAAAAGTTGTCAGTAATAATAAATAATCCCTACTACGAAAGTCGGTTAGAGTTGGGAACAATTCTATGTGTGTGAGTACAAAGTAATAGAAATATAATTGAGCCACAGAGTCACAAATTAATGTTTTCATTAAGGAAATTAGTGTTTATTTAACACTTACTATATGCCAGGTGCTTTACAGGTGTACCTGATCTCATCCTCACAATGGAGGCTCACAAAGGCTAAATAACTAAGATACCCTGGCTGATTAACAGCAGCCACACTGGATTCTGTCTACATATTACACTTCCCTATCCCCCTCCCCCCTACCTCCAGTCATTCTGGGAAAACTCCAAGTTGGACCATGAGAAAACAGTTCACACCCAGAATCAAGCTTGGGGAGACAAAAATGTTTACTCATAATCAAGAGACCCACTGAGATCATATTTGTGACAGTCCTATGTAAACTGTAAAGTGCTGTGTGCATATTTGGCAAGAATATATTAATATATTTTGGCCTGGGTATCATATGGATGGGGGAAATGACAAGCTGGGATGCAGATGATGGCTGCCAGGTGACGACTGCTGTGCTAACTTAAGGTAAAGAGAAAGATGAAATGTCTCGCATTTTCTCTCCTTTTACACTTGACTTCCAGATCCTGATTCATGGCAAACAGTGACTCTTCAAGGTGGAGCTGAGGCAGACGAGAGAGAAAGGTGAAGAGTGGGATGGCCTGTCATCTCAGCAAGTACAGTTTAAAACACACACACACACACACACGTTCATCTTCAACAGGAAAAATCAAAAGATGTGCAAAAAGGCAGGAAATGGCCTGGAAAGCTGAGCCACCAGGTTTCTCACAAATACTGCAGAGGAAGTGGGAGGAAAGAGCATTACCTTCACAATTGCACCTTCAAAATCAGTCTCAATATTCCCAGTGCTTTCAAACACCCAGTGAACCTCCCCAGTGCTTCCCATATGGCCCAGTGGGCTCCACAGCGAGCAGGACGTGGCCCACCCATCCCCCTCCCGTGGCCCTGAGCAAGTGCTGCTCTCAGGACAAATGGAAACCAGAGGAAGATGGCGGAGGGGCCCAGGGGAGGATCCTGACAAGCCAGAGTAGAGTTATGAGAGGAGAGTGAAGCTCACTCTGCCTGGACCCCGCTGCTGACCTGGTCACTAGACCATGCTCCATCGTTGGCCAGGACAGTCTATGACCAAGGTCATGCTAACACCCTGCTCCAATGAGCACTGCTGTGTTGGAGCTGCAGCCGCTATGCAGGGGAAGGGGCCTCCCGTCTGTCCTGCCCACATGAGCCTGCTCTGGCCAGTTCCTGCTCCTCTCTCCACTCTTCCTCTCAACACCTAGTCTAAATTCACAGGCACAGGAAGGAATTCACCTGCTGCCACAGAACCCACCCGAACCACAGCCCTCCTCAGCATACCTAGTACAGTTCAAAACCCAAAGACGTCAAGGTCTGAGGTCCTGTCGGGAGATTACACGTCACTTAGGAGACAGGAAGAAAATGCTGTGCGGGAGGCTCCTGCACGTCCCAAACCAGGCAGCTGGGGGTGGCTCTCTCCCTCCGGGCTTATCTTTCTGCTGAGATCTGCTTTACTGGCAATTTCCCATGTTTCCAAGAGAAGCATTTCAAGCAAACATTGGTTTGCAAACCAAATGTTTCTGCAAGTGTTTTTTTCAGGCCGGGGGGTGCAAATGTTTACAAACCATGCGGGTGGGAAAGCTACAGTGATGTGCTTCAGAAACAGTTGCTCAATTGAGGGGAAAAACCCCAGCTCTACCAAGTACAGCCAGGATGTTATTAAACCACTAGTAGCCCGGTGCACGAAATTCGTGCACTGGGGTGAGGGGGTGGGGGGGAGAAGAGGCCCCTCATTCTGGCCTTCACCCTCTCCAATCTGAGACCCCTCAGGGAATGTCCAACTACCTATTTGTGCCCACACTTTTAACAGATAACAGCTCCATTGTTGTTCCTTTCTTATACTTAAAACCATTGGAATTAGTAGGTATTCAAAGTGTGTATACATTTTGGGGGGACACCCTGTATATCTCTAGTCAGCGGTGAAAGAAACCAACAGCAGATTTGGAACCCCCAGACAGGGAACCTTGCTCATTCCCCACATGTCTCCTCACTTCACTTTCCACCTTCGTGGGCAGCAGGAGAGTCAATGTTTTCTCTCATTAATTCGGAAAAGCACTTCCTGTCACCCGCTGCCCGGCTCGAGTGCGCTAGGCCCCAAGCAAGTGAGGCTCAGTCAGGGCAGCCTTCACTCATGGGTGCTGGCACCCAAAGTGCACATTCCTCCTCTACAGTCGCCCCGACTATCCCACTGTTTCACTGCGAGGACGGAATTCCTCTCTGCCTCTGGGCTCTTGATCTACCTCAGAGAGGGCCGCCCTCACCCACCAGGTGTGTCTGTCTGCACCTGCTCCTGCCTCAGCACCTGCATTAACTCCCCAGAGGTGATCTCGTAGCTGCACTGTCCTCCGTGGGGACAGGGCATCACCACTCCGCCCTCTCACTGTCATCTCACAGGCGCCCACTCTCAGCACCCAGAACACCCAGACACTCTCCAAAGGACGTGAGCGCATCAGAGGGGATGTGTGCACATCTTGTGGGGGTGTTAGGCATGCCGAGTTGATGGAAGTGCGGTGAAGAGGTGGGGGGAACTTGTGCATGCCTTGGTTTGCAACTGTTGCAGGCGTGGGAGGGTGACAGTGTCCTGGGGGATGTTCGCACGCCAGGGGAGTATGTGCACACAGGAGGCCTCTGGCTTTGCAGATCCGCAAACCCCCGTGGTGTGGCCAGGAGGACGTCAGTCTGGCCCGCCATGGTGGCTGTCCCTGCAATCCTGCACCTTCTGGGCCAGGAGGCGGATCTTACGCAGTCACTCCTGGGCGCTGATGGCTGCCTCCCCACCCTGAAGGGTCACGAATCCGAGTCCCGGGACCGTGCACAGCCTCAAGCGCTGCCCCCCGCCCGGCAGGGTCACAGATCCGTGTCTTGGTCCCGAGGACAGCTTCAAGCACTGACCCCCACCCGGCAGGGTCACAGATTCGGGTCCCGGACTGCAGACAGCCTCCTGTGCTGCCCCCCTGCCCACCAGGTCACGGATCCGGGTCCCGGGACCATGGACAGCCTCAAGCACTGCCCCCCACCTGGCAGGGTCACAGATCCGGGTCCCGAGACCGCGGACAGCCTCAAGCACTGCCCCCCGCCCAGCAGGGTCACGGATCTGGGTCCTGGGACAGCGGACAGCCTCAAGCGCTGTCCCCCCTCTGGCAGGGTCACAGATTCAGGTCCCGGACTGCAGACAGACCCCCGTGCTGCCCCCCTGCCCACCAGGTCACAGATCCGGGTCCCGGGACCACGGACAGCCTCAAGCACTGCCCTCGCCTGGCAGGGTCACAGATCCGGGTCCCGCCCGGACTGCAGACAGCCTCCCGCGGTGCCCCCCGTCTGGCAGGGTCACAGATCTGGGTCCCAGACTGCAGACAGTCTCCCACGGTGCCCCCCACCCGGCAGGGTCACAGATCCAGGTCCTGGGACCGTGGATAGCCTCAAGCACTACCGCCCCACTCGCGAGGACATGGATCCAGGTCCCAGACCGCGGACAGCCTCAAGCACTGCCCCCCGCCCGGCAGGGTCATGGATCTGGGTCCCGGGACAGCGAACAGCCTCAAGCACTGCCCCCCGCCCGGCAGGGTCATGGATCTGGGTCCAGAGACCGCAGACAGCCTCAAGCACTGCCCCCTGCCCGGCAGGGTCACAGATCCAAGTCCTGGACTGCGGACAACCTCAAGCACTGCCCCCCTCCCAGCAGGGTCACAGATCCGGGTCCCAGACCGCAGACAGCCTTGCCTGCTGCCGCCCGCCTTCAGTATGCAAATTAGCCGCCATCTTGTTGCTTCAGGGTGGGGGTCCCCACTGGGGTGCCTGGCCAGTCTGGGTGAGGGGCTGAGGGCTGTTTTCAGGCTGGCAGGCAACTGAAGCTCCAAACCTCTCCTTTCTTTCTTTCTTTTTTTTAATTCTGGCATTTATTTACCTTCTATGCCTGTCACTGGAGCTGAGAGCCGGCTTTCTCTCTGAGGCTCGGCTGCTGAAAACAGGTTTCTGGCCTTTGTTTACCTTCTGTATTCGAAACTTTGTTGCGACTCCAGCTCTGAGATCCCGGCTAGCTGAAAGCAGGTTCCTGGGGTTTTGTTTAGCTTCTATATTTGTTACAATGTTTCAAACTGCAAGCTCAGAGGCCAGCAGCGAAGGCGGGGAATGTTGGAGTCCTCCGTCACTGAAGCAAGCAAGCCTCCTGTTAGCTTTAAGCTGCCTGACTGCCGGCCGCCATCTTGGCTGGCAGTTAATTTGCATATTGCCCTGATTAGCCAATGGGAAGGGTAGCGGAGTGACACCAATTTGCATGTTTCTCTTTTATTAGATAGGATGTCTGTGTACTCTTCTGTACTCCCTGTGACAGTGTGGGTGTGACACAACACCTCGGATGTGCCCATCCACTCCTCGCCCTGCCACTAGCTAACTAGTGGTCATGATAGTATAACTTAGCCCATGGTACCTCACTTTCCATATCTTGGAAAAGAAATGGATTACACTACAGCAGATGACATCTGAAAACCATCCCAACCCTAGAGGGAGGCTGATGTGGGGGAAGCACAGCATCCTATATAATAAAAGGCTAATATGCAAATCGACCAAATGGAGGAACCACTGGTCGCTATGACACACACTGACCACCAGGGGGCAGACGCTCAACACAGAAGCTGCCCCCTGGGAGACAGGCCTAAGCCATCAGTTGGACATCCCTCCAGGGGTTCCCTACTGCAAGAGGGCACAGGGGGGCTGAGGGACCCCCCTCCCAGTGCACTAATGTTGTGCACCAGGCCTCTAGTTATTAATATTATTCCTATTTTCCCAGAAAAGAACTCCAGGCTGAGAGAGATCAGGCCCAGGTCACACAGCTAATCAGCAGCAGAGGTTTGATTTGTTCCTTGTAAGCCCCAAAATATCACACCATAAGGGCTCCCGACGTTTGACGGGCTCCCTGGCTGCCTCTGTATTAAACAGTGGTGTACCTGGCCATAGAGGATCCACATTTGTTATTTGTCCTTTCATTTTTTTTCTATGAGGCATTGTGTCACTCAGTCTGCACTGAAAACACACACACACACACACACACACACACACACTGCTTTGACAAGAGCACTGAGCACCCTGGGAACGTGGGAGATGCGGCGCTATTTCAGTGCATAGTCAATCCACTGTAATCGTGGCTTCATTGTAATAAAAAGCTTTATTGTGCTTTGTAATGAAGACACAAAGCACTTAGTTGAAATCACAGTCTTTTAAACTAATCTGCTTTATACTCTATGGCAGAGACACAGATGCATGGGAATTCAAAGTGATTTCTACAAAATGATTTACTCAAAGAAGCAAGCCTGAGTGGGAACCTCAGTTCTGCTCAGGTACTACACTGGGGGCGCGGTTTCTTATCTTTCCTCTTTTTCTACTGTGGTTATGGCGGCACTCTGATCTTTCTCTGTGTTTATTCCACTGTGAGGACTGAGAGACTTCCCAATAACAACCCTTCCACAGTATGTGTCCTCCATCTGGACCCCTGTACCACGTACCTCCAGGCGCACACACACACACACACACACACACACACACACACACTCACACACGTACACTCACACACGCACACTCACATGTGCAGCCAAGACAGCTAGCTCAGTGGGAGGACAGGGTAATGAGGATTTTAAAGCCTTTAAATAAAGATTATAACTGTTGGTGCACTGCCCAAAGATACAATAGTAATTAAAAACTCTTCAAAGAATGGAATAAGTCCATTAAATTCAGTTAAATAATTTTTCAGAAGCACTTCTTGCTGTTTGGTTCTCTCACAATGAACTGAAGGAAGAATATCTCATTTTCCAAATGGGACTTTATGGAGTTTTCAATAAGCCCCCTCAACACTTATCTAAATCTTTAATTAGTTCTATAATATGCTGATGATATCAAGCCTAATTAAATTTATAGAGATAAGGTGCAATGAAATTCTAACCAAGTGAGCTGGAAAGCATATATTAAATAGTAAATTTAATGGTTCAAGTTGATAACTACAATTTTTTATCAAAAAATTCAATTCAATTTACATGCTGTATTCAAATTGATTTTGAGTGTGCAAATTATTGGAAAAATCTCTTGAATATATCAGTAAAGTTGCTAATCCAGCCTATTTAAATATCAGTTATTAGTGTCTGCATTTTCAAATAAGCCACACACATTTGCATTTTTACTGCATATAGTAAAAATTATTTGAACCTTATGCCATTTTATTAAGAATACTAAGTGATTTTTCTTTTGGTTTCATGCATAAATTAAGGAGGTAAAGAAATGACTAGTGGATCTAAAGAAGAGAGTCAGCAACTCAATATATAGCAAGGCAAAGATTACATATATATTGCTGACTAAAGCAGTTTATGTTACTCTTTGGGAACAGCAATTATGATAATAAAATTCTCCCTCATTTAGGATCAGCTGGAATGAAACCGTACACAAACATCTGATACCACAATCTCAGGGAGGGGTGGGCACATACAGATTTGGGAGGGAAGCGGGATGTACTGTCATGTTTATCAGAAGGTACAGGTGCACATTTCACCATTTGCCAAGCGCGTGCCTGGGAAGCTATATTAAACATTATAAGCACTGTTCAATGAGCTGCAGTGACCTCCGAATCAGCTGCATATTTGCAGAGATTGAACCGGACCAGCCATTATCTTTTTTCTCCAAAACACTCCTTTATTAAGACGGGATTCCATTGGTTGGAAATCTACCTTTGAATAATCAAAAAGTTTTCCAAAATCTATTACATGGCATGTGCTTGCATTATGGGAGGTAGGAATAATACACTGATGACTTCAGAGGACAGAAAAGTGAGTGTCAACTGGGGTAGTCAGTCATTCCAGAAAAGGGGTGGGAGTGTGATGCATTTTGAAGAGTGAGAGGGGTAATAAGTAAGAATAGCCAGTACAAAGCATGGAGGTTAGACTATAAATCATACGTAAGGAGGACAGTGAGATCAGGGGGAAGAGAAGAGTCCGGAATAAATAATGAGAGAAGCTGGGTAGTTAAGAAGGGGCAGTTATTAGGAGAATTTCTATACAAGCTTGGCAAGTTTGGGCTGGATAGTGTATTTTAAAAAGTCACTCTGAGGATTAAACAAAAAATTAGTTTAAGGAAAGCAGTATATCAAACAGTGGCTTAGAAGGAGATACTGAGAGACACCGACATCAGCTGAAGAATGTTGCTTTCTTCCAGACGTGAGATTGAAGTGATGTGGGAACACAAAACAGGAATCAGTTAGAGGAAGAGAGTCAACAAGTCTTTGTGCTTAACTGGACTTAAGAGGTTGACAAGGATGGATGAGCCACAGAAGGCGGCAGAAACTTCTGTAATGTAAAATCCAAGGTTAAGGTTCGGATTTGGCAGGTGTTGAGCTTTCACAGACAACCAAAACCAAAGTGATTAATACTTGAAGACCTGGAGGAAGAATTGCTAGGACCAGATAAGGATGACGAAAGAGAATCAGGACCAAGGATTATCCAGATTTCCTCCTGAAGGGAGGATGCTGTCAAGTTAAGAAATGGGAACTTGCTTTATGAGAGAAGACGGCTCTTTTCAAATGTATTCTCTTTAATAAAATGAAAGCCTGTGTATTCTGAGACTATCCTCATGGCTGAAAAACAACGGAAAGCTGGGCGTGGAGGACTCTGGTGGGGAGCGGTGGGGAGAAGGTGCCGGCAGGCCTGGCAGGATGATATCCTTCAGCATTAGGATGACTGCCTGTCCTGATCCCAAACTTTTTGTTCAGAATTTCCCAAGAGCAGACAGCAAATACAGGTGGCCAAAGAGAAGGGATTGAGAATCTCAGAGTACCTTTGGCAAATTTGGTAAAACCATGGACTGTCTGGCCAGAAAAAATTAACATCTACATAAACAGATTTTGCATATAATTTTTTGGTGTTTATGGACCCCCTGAAGATCCATCATGTACTCCAAGTTACGTTTATATGGTTTATACTCTAAAAATCACACACATACACACTTATTTATATAGACACTCGTCTTTCTACACAAACCTACACCATACTTATGTGCATGTCCATCCATCCATGCACTGCATGGAGCTCTCTTTACCCACTTCTGTTTCTAATTGATCAAGATCTCTCTGCAGACCACAGGAAGGCAAGAAAAATGTAAATGTGGGTGGATCCCTCCATGTCACAAGGAAAATAAAGGAAGAAACTTCAGTATCTCCAGAATTAGGAACACAGCTTATGGGATTTATTGTTTAGGCACATATATGTAGATCTTTACACGTGCACTGTGAGTGCCTTGAGATCATTTATCTTGATTCTTAGGGTGCTTACGTAGAGACAGTCAAGCCCTAGAAAGGTCTTGGTTCAAACTTACAGCCCAGGGAGCCATACTTACTATAGGCCCCCCTTCCGTGTCGAGAGAACGGGGACAGACGACCTGCTCAGTGAAAGGAGGCCACTAGGCCAATTCTTCCTTGCCTGGCTCCTACATCCACAATGTCAGAGGAACCGGAAGCTCCCCATCTCCCCATCCTGTTGTCCTGGTTCAGCTCTGCAGTTGGCTTTCTTGATTCTCTGACCTCTGAATAGACACTGTGGAGACCCAGTGCCTCAGTGGGCATATTCCTATTACACGGGTTGACCCTGCCTCTGCCCCCATCCATGTCTTTCTATGTCCCCCCTACCGCAGCCCTCAGGAGCTTGGATTCTCCCATGGTTGGCCTCAGTGATGATTTGGTGACCTTTTCTCCTCACTTGGGAGTGACCTAAGCATCTGTTGATATTTGAATTTAGAAGCAACATGGATGCATTTTGAACCCTTGCCACTTAGTGAGGGAGTACAGGGCACGCCTTTCACTGTGGCACAACAACGATCAGGTGACGAAGAGCAAACTGCAAAGAGGGCCCCCGGCAGAGTACTTAGTGCACTTAATGTGGCTGCTCCGAACAGATCAGGGAGCCAGACCGGGAGGGGAGGGGCTCTCCGTTATTTAGTGGCTGCACGTGAACTGAAACACACGTCTCTTCATTTCACACGCATCCCTCTCTGTTCCAGGGGCACCGGCTCTCGGCTCTCTCTTCTTGGTAGAAAAGTGCCTTTTGGATGCTGCCTGCCTTCTCCATGGAGAAAACCACTGGAACTAGTGACCCTGGGATGTAAGGTCTTCAAGAAAAAATAAGACTTGCTGGCTTACAGTAAGCTTGTATGTGTTTGTACAAAAACAACAACCACCGACAGCCTAGGAATCTTGCAAGAGCCCTGGTCACTGCTGATGGGAATGTATGTGTGAAGACTGGGGTAGGCCTGCTCTCTGGGAAGGGGAGGGTCTGAAGGCCAAACGGGACAGCGAGGAAGCATAAGGGAAGAGACAGGGAAAGATGTAAAATAGAGATGAGAAGGCAGAGATGGGGAGAGATGAGACATCAGAAGAAAGTAACAGATAAACATGATTTTTCACAAGTGATTTCTCAAAAGGGATGAACTTACCCACGTGATTTGCTCAGCACTCTAAGACAATTGGGGAGATGTGGAAGACAGATCAGAGAGGCCCTGACTTCTGCATGACCGCCTGCATGCAGAGGTTCCCGAGGAGCAGAGATGTAAGCACAGCTGCCTAGAGTGTCCACAGCAGGCGGGAACATCTCACTCTGCCATGTGCAACCGGCCCTGGAACCGATAAAGGCTTGGATCTCTTTGTGTGCTCACTGCATCTCCATGGGAGACGTCTCAGGCTGCATGTTCAGACCCAAAATCTGACGCGTCAAAGTTCAGCAACGCCCATCCGCCCGGCGCACCTGCCTCTCAGTTGAAGGGGTTCAGACAGTCCCCATCTGCCCGAGATGCTGATTCTTAGACAATCAATACCGCAGCGCCTGAGCCTCATGCTTCTCAGAACTGCCTGCTCCACGGTGCGGTCGACAGCGGGTGGAGGAGGCCGACACTGCACTCAGTTTGTTCCCACCCTGACCTTTGAAAGGCAGAGTGGGAAACAGGTTCCCTGGTTTAATGCCTTGGTATTCAGAGTGCGAGGCGTTTGAAAAGAACTCCCGAGATTCAGAATCAGGTGTAAGTGGTAAGATGCTGAGGATTGCTGTTTTAGAATTGGAATCCTGGAAATAAAAGTATGCGCTCTTTCAAGAACTCCGGGGCTACAGTTGGGGAATCACAACTCGTGAAAAGTCACAGGAAGCCTGCAGTGTGTTCTGGGGTGGCATTCTGCTCCACAAGCTGTTTGAACCTTGAGCAACCGCTCTAAGGACATTTAGAGAAGAAATGAGAAAGATGATGTCTCCACTCAGAACCTAGAAAGCCACCAAGAATAATCACTTCTAAATTGTGCCTCTAATGTTCACGGCCGTGTATATAAGCCACGGAAGCTCCAGCTCCAGGAGCCCTGCTCTGTCTCGTCCTTGGCACAGGGTGTAAAGAGCAGCAAGCCTGCCCGGCAGGCGTGGCTCAGCAGTTGAGCATCGACCTATGAACCAGGAGGTTCAATCCCCAGTCTGGGTACATGCCTGGGTTGCCGGCTCGATCCTCAGTGTGGGGCATGCAGGAGGTAGCCAATCAATGATTCTCTCTCATCATTGATGTTTCTATCTCTCTCCTCCTCTCTGGAATCAATAAAAAAATTTTTTTTTTTTTAAAAAAGAGCAACAAATCTGAGCACTTCTCATCTCCCCTGTACCTGCTGTAACTCACTGGGAGGACACAGCTGAACTTCCTTGAACCTCCCACCAGGGGGCAGTGCTAGAGAAATTCAATTGTTATAGAATGATAATCCTATCACACATTTTATCCATCAACTCATGCTTTTTGATTGTCTGAGCTTGATTTCTTTTTATAATTCAAAGTGATTCAGTGAAGAAATTCGAGGAAACCACTGCACGGAAAACCCTTCAGTGGTGGCTCCCTGGGATGGGCTCGGGCCAGGTGGAGCAGCCAGCAGTCTTTGCCTGAGAAAACTTGGTCAAAAGCACTGGGATCTCCTCCCTCGGGTCCTTTCCTCGCTGCTTTTCATCTCTCCTCGTGTTACTCTATTCATATTTCAAATGAGAATGAAACTCCTCGGCCTTGCCCCCTAATCTGACTCACCTTCAGTGATGTCAACTGACTATCAAACACATAGACACCGGAAAGCCGCCTGCTAGATATCCTTATCCTTACAACAGGACAAAAGATGGACCATTGCTGACACCCCCTTATTTTTATACCAGGTACTTCCATTTGCAGTTTCATTTCATTCTTAAAACCACCCAAACACATACACAATTGGTCTCTATTTTAGAGACAATTATAACTACAGGGTTAAAAGGTTAAGAAACTACTGGAGGTTATGGAGCCACTAGTAAGTGGTAGAGTTGGGATTCAAACTCTGGGTTGCACCGACCAAGTTGCAACACAAGCACATTTTGGAAAGAGACACAGAATCTTTCTCTCTGGGTAGCATTCTGGATGCCAACTTTGTGAAGGGTGAATGAAATGGTGCGGTATATTTTCATGTCTATAAATTTTCATTAATGCCTCTGTTTTCAGTTTCTCTTGGCACGCTCACATTTTTTGAACTATTTATGGGCCCTGAACTTCTCCAAAACACGTTACACATACAACTGAGCCCCCTCCCCCCAACCCCGCCACACACGCACTGGATACCCATTAACTGTATCCCATCTTCTTCCCATTTTCCAGAAACCTATTGACATCTTCTGTTTATTGGTTAATCCCCTCCTACCCTTTCTCATTTTGGATTTAATCTTTTTTGTGTCTCCATGAAAGTACAGTGGGGACCACTATCTTGAACCTTGTATATTATCAAATCCTCACAAGCTTTTTAAAAAATGGAGATGAGGAAGATCATTTAAAAATAACTTTTAATATATGGCACTGAAATTCAGTATATGTCCATGGAGGAGCATGCATGCTATTGCTTATTTTGTGTGACCGAGCAGGCACGCTGCCAAAGCTGTCTACTGTGCTTAGACCAAGTAGTTTTCAAACTTGTTTCATCTCTGAAACCAGTAAAGAGGAGAGATGCCAGGCGCTCATGTGCAGACTCTTAAAAGTCCAGGATGCTTTCAGTCTCCAGGTCCAGTCTCACTGTGAGGCCTGCCCAGCCATTTCCATGGGTCACAAGGTGACTATCCAACTCCCTTCACCAGCGAGGCCACCCGGCTCAGGGCTGGTCCCAGTGGCATCAGTGCTGCGAGGGTGGTAATGAGCAATGGCAGTGCAGGGTGTCAGATGGCCCGGAGCCTGGGGTGGTGAGCGGCTTCTGCACCTTGATGTGGTCTGGAGAGGCGCCAGCCCTTCTCCACGAGCAGCAGGAGGACAGTGGCAGCGGCAGCAGCTTGTATGTGATGGTGATGACAGCACCGTGAGGCAGACTGGCAGCTGCCACAGACACCACCGCACAGCTACCGGCCAGCGACAGCAGCCACAACTCCAGGAGAGAGTGGTGACAGACTCAGGGTAGCACATGCCTAACACTTTAACACAGAGATTTCAACTGTTTTCACCTCATGGCACACATAAACTAATCACTAAAATTCAGCACGCCAAAAAAGATTTTTTTCCCCATCTGACAAAAAATACAGGTATAATTTGATTCATTCATACCAGATGGCTATTGTTGTGTTGGCTGTCGTCATTTTTTTAAAAAAATATATTTTATCGATTTTTTACAGAGAGGAAGGGAGAGGGATAGAGAGTTAGAAACATCGATGAGAGAGAAACATCGATCAGCTGCCTCCTGCACACCTCCTACTGGGGATGTGCCCGCAACCAAGGTACATGCCCTTGACCGGAATCGAACCTGGGATCTTTCAGTCTGCAGGCCAACGCTCTATCCACTGAGCCAAACCGGTTAGGGCTGTCGTCATTTTTTTATTTGACTATTCTAAGGGAAAAGAGGCCAGTGTCCCTGACTAAACAGGTATTGCATATTTTAAACATTCTTGTGGCACACCAGTTGAAAAAAATCACTACTTTAATGTAACATATTGAAAATCACTTTCAATATATAGAATATACTGCTCTCTAGGTAGCGTGGTTGTAAGAAAAGACTCGCCTGTGATAAGGGGCTCCCTTTGTAAGACCAAGGTCAGAGGACCATACATACTAGTCGTGTCTTTACACCATCTCTGCATCACTGATTCCAAATTTCAGCTTGTAAGGAGTTAATCCATTTCTAAAAAGGCTAGTTCTTCTAGAAGGGCTGTACTCTCTGTTGTCATCAGGTGGCAATAAAGAGTCATCATATATAATCCCAGATGGTTTGGATTAGGAGGGAGATCAGACAGTATTTTAAATCACGACTCTGTAACTAAACTCACTGTCTGCTTATTAAAACAATCCGAACTGAGAGAGTCAGTAACAAATGAAAACGCAGTAACAAAATGTCTGTAAATACAAAACAAAAGAGTTCCCTTACACTTCTTCAGCTGCTCTTAGCTTGATGGGTGTATAATGGAGTCTCAGATTCATTTGCACAGAAGTTTCTTTCTCTTTGTTCGATGCAGCGACGTTAACTTTGGAACTGGTATTTCTTCGGTAGTTTACTGCACCATCGCTCCTTTTCTAAAATAACGTCTTCCTCCAGCCGGGATGGATGTGTGTGTCAGATCTTGAATTAGTGAAACCTGTCTCTACTCTCTCAAGTGGAACCACTCTTTTTTTTTTTTTTTTTTTTTTAGGCTGGATGTTCTTTAGAACTAATTAGCTCCAGAATCAACTCTTAATAATTATTTTAAAAAATCACTAGGACTACTAAAAGTACCCCTACTTCCAGAAGCAGTGTTACAAACTCCGAGTGCTTCCTGCCATTCTCTATAACTACTTTCAATTTTTGTTTTTATTAGTATAAAAAATAGCTTTATTATATACCATATAATTCACCCATTTAAAATGTACAATTCAATGGGTTTTGACATTTTTATATATCTGCAACCATTACTGCCATCAATTTTAGAATACTTTCATCACCTAAGACAGAAACCCCATCCTCCCTGCCCCCTCCCCCACCCCAGGCAACTGCTTATGTACATTCTGTCCTGTAGATCTCACTATTCTGGACTTTCATATGAATGGAATTGAGCAGTGTATGATCTCGTGACGTCATACACTGCTTGATTCACTTGCTTGGCTTTTCTTCACTTACATAATATTTTCAAGGTTCATTCATGTTGTCACAGGAATCAGTACTTCAATCTTTTAAGGGCAAATAATAATCCATTGTATGCATATACCACATTTGTTTATCCATTCATCCAATGATGGGCATCTGGGCTGTTTCCACTGTTTGGTTATTATGAATAATGCTACAATAAACATTTGTGTCCAAGTTTCTGTGTGAACATATGCTCTAATTTGTTGGTATACCTGTATATATCTAGGAGTGAATCTTATGAGGTTTTAACATCTTTTATTATCTTAATCCTCTTTCTCTTAATTCTTATCTCACTGTATGGCTCACATTATGGAGCCAACCCTGCTACTCTGTGAATAAGCAGAAAAGCCATCTTGTTTTTAAAGCTCCAGGAATGATTAGCTCTTACATATGTCCAGTAACTATCTGATGTATGAATTATATGAATGAATGACCCCTTCCTAATTTGTCATAACCTTGAGCAACTGACTTCTTCAGGAAATGCTTCAGACACAAGCAGTATAAATTATATGCTTTGGGGCTTGTACTTGCCTCTGTTCTTTAAGAAAATTAGTGGCCAGAAGCTCCCAATGGTAGATGTTTCCACAGATGTGTAAGAGCCAGAGAACAGGCTGCTCTGAAAGGACCACCAAGGTGCTAAAGTGACTCAGAGGCTTAATGTACAATACGGAAGTGGGTCGTCAGACCATGTATTTTGGATGATAAGGATGTCGTAAGACAGATAACCCCTTGGACGGGCATGTCTTGGTCTGGGTAAGGTCTGCTTCCTTTATTACACTAAGAGAAACCTAGGTAGGCGTCCTGTGCACAGGAGGGCTGCTTCCCCTGCTCCTTCCTGTCTCTCAGAAGGACTGCTTGGGGATCTACAGGTCCTCTCATATCTATTTGCTAGATGTGGCTATGCATCTGCGAGTGTTCTTACGAGGCAGACAGCAGGTATCTAAATGAGACTGATACCTCTCAGAGAAAGTAAGAATGTGAAGGTTTTGTGTACTAATATGCGACCCCAATATGAACCCTCAGTGCTCCCCGAAATGGGTGGGAGATAGGTTTTCCCTGTCTACCTAGCACCTCTCCACATTATTACCATGAACTCTGAGGCTCAGGAAAAGAACCTGTGTCCCCCGTGGAGAAGTCTTCATTGGAGGCAGAAGAATGGTATCAGGGTTGGCACTTAACTGGGTAGTGACAACACAACTTCTGAGCCTGGCCCGCTGCACTGTGCCTCCTGCATAGGAGTCGGTCCCCTCCACACGGGGGCTGACCTAGGGACTCCAGGCCCTTGGGTTTGACCTTCCGCTTCTTAGTGGCAGGGGCAGCCTCCCCTACCAATGTTGTTTTTATTGGGGTGACATTGGTTAATAAAATTAGATAGGTTTCAGGTGTACAGTTCTATAATACATCATCTGTACAGAGTTTAGTAGAATTTAGACAGCAATGAACTATGTTATCATGCCTACTCTTAATTACTTAAGATTCAGATTGATGTGGGCAGAGCAGATATTTATAGCTAAGAGAGAACATGGCAATATCAATATCAAAAGCTAATCAAACTAATAATCTTTCTGTATCCAGTTAGTAACAAGAACATAACTATGTGTGGATAGAGAGCAGAGGTCATAGTCATTATCACACAGTAATTTCTGTTTATGAGAAAGTGTCCCACAGCAATATGATCCTAGTTTTAGAGAAGACGAACATCATGGGGAGTGGGATAACTTGCCCCCCTAGGGCTGTGTCAGACACTGGGCAGGGTGGAGGGCCAATGGTGTCCTCCCTCTCTAGGCCACCTGTCACTGCCCAGGGTGGCACTGTTTCTGATGAATACGAACCCGTGGGAGCTGCTGGTATCAGCCTGCAGGAGGCATGGAGGCACTCAAGGAGCCCTGACCCAGGAGTTAGGAAGTCTGGGTTCTGCCCTAGCAGGATCCTTCCTGGCCAGTTACTTAATCTCTCTAAGCCAGTTCCCTGCCTATTAAAGAAGGGACCAGATAAGGAGACTTTCACCAAAATGAAGAGATAACCCACAGAATGGGAGAACATATTCATTGTGAAATCTGATAAGGGGTTAAATCCAACATTTATCAAAGTCCTTTCTAATAAAGACGTTTTAGGTTTGGGGAAGACAATATGATCGAAGTAATCTGAGAAACAAATTCTAAATAAATCTCTGCCTTCTACTGATTTTTCCTTTCACCCAAAGTATGGAAATTGTGGTCAGTTTAGCTAGGTCAGTTTTTTCTACTTCTCTCCTCATACTCTCAGACCTCTTTCAGTGTTTGTGTGTGTGTGTGTGTGTGTGTGTGTGTGTGTAAAAGAGAGAGTGAGCGACAGAGAGAGACAATGAGTTGGCTCACTTTCATTTTCTCCTTAGCACGTGAGAGAAGAGCTAAATTCACATTCATGGAAACCTTCAGCTTCACGGAAGGACTATAAATACAGAAATGCAGATTACTATTACTTCTGGTAATTTCAGCAACTACTGCTAATCAGAGTGACAGAGGACAAGGGAACATATATTGTGAAAAGGCTTTTCTTTTCCTTTGATAGCAATCACCTTGGAAATTTTATTTTTGTCTGAGCCCCTTAAACACTTGTCACTCCGGGTTAAAAAATGTCCTTGGAAGCAACTAAATCTGCAACTAAATAGTACAACGCACTATAGCAACAAAGCCCTTGATTTTCTTAAAGATACGGTTTTAGGAGAGCAGCAGCATCCCCAAATTAAACTTTATAACATTTTCTGTTTTTAATAGCTTTTGGTTCTTGAGAAGATAACCTTTCCTCTGTCTACAATACCCACCCTTCTAAATCTCACCTCTTTCAAGTATAGCTAAAAAACCCCATTTCTTCTACAACACTTTTCTCTAATCATTTCAGTGCACTCTGAATAATGTCCCAGCAGCACCTCCATCTAACTCTTTCCATAAAAATGGCTTCCAATACAGACATTTTTAAAGTGTCTATTTTCTTTGGCACATAATCAACTCAGGACATTGTCTGTGCCGCTCACTTATTACTTAAATTTCATTCAGTCAGCAAACTGCTATTGGTGTAGTGGTTCTCTCTTGGTTCTGTTCACCCAGCATTCGTGCCACTTCTTTGGTAACGGAACCCTTCCTTTTCTCTGGAATACGTGCTCTGAGGTCCAGGTTGGACTAATCAATCCTTCACATAGGTGTGAGCATGTGATGTGGATTGTCCAATCAGAATGCTCCATTCTTCTTGGTCATAGCAATTGGCTGAGAGATGAACAGGGCCATCAGAACCCTCTGCGCCCCTCCCCGCTTTCAACACACACGCACACACACACACACACACACACACACACAAACTTGCTATACTAATTTTAGAAGAGAGAGGATCTCTTTTTTCTAAGATTTCCAGCTACAAGTATGACACTAATTTGGGGCTACTATTTTGCCACAGGGGGAGATAGGCTATGTGATGATAAAGCCAAGCAGCTGCAAATAGAACTAAGAGTGTATCAGAAAAAAGACTGAGCCCTGCTGATATGGTTTAGACCTTTGAGTAAAATCAAGTCTAAGACCAATCACCCTTGACTGTCCCAGTTTCATGATTCTATACATTCTCATTTGTTGGCTTAAGCTGATTTGGATTTGGTCTTTCCTTCTTGCAACTGGAAGTTATCCTGACTAATACATTAGATGTGTACTATACCAGGCACTGATCATCTAGTCTAGGGCCTGAAGTCTGGATATAGTGCACCTAAATTCCAAAGATAACCCCTAATGAACTATGTGTTCCATTATTCATGCCTTTGTGTGTCCCCTCCTACATTAAATCTGAGCTAGCCCAGTCTTGCTTCAACTAACAGAATGTGGTAGAAGTGATACTGTGCCAGACCTGGATCTATGCCATGGCAACTTCCACTTCATGCTTTTGGGAGCCCTAAGTCATCATGTAAGAAGACTACCCTGATGGAGAAACCACTTGGAAAAGCTATGTGAAAGGGGGATCTCTGAGGCTACATGGAAAGAGAAACCCAGCCAGCCCAGCATCCCAGCTCAGCCCAGCCTCCCAACTATCCCCACCATATGACACGAGCTGTCTTGGGTATTCCAGCCCCAGCTGCCATCAGATTACAGCCAGGCAAGAGGCTCCACAGCGGTCCAGCAGAACAACTGTCCAGCTGAGGCCTAGTCAATCTGCTAAATCAAGAGAACTAATATAAATGTTGCTGTTCTCGGTATTAAGTATTGGGATGATTTATTACATAGCAATAGATAATGGAAATAAGTGCATACATCTAATAGGTAAATTGTCCCTGCTATGGGGAACCAACTTAAGGGCACACAATCCAGCCAGTTTTGTTTTCCCTTAAAAAATTAAAATTCTTGAACATTATTTAAGTATTCTATATAAGTGACCAAGATAAAAAGAGATATGATATAATTTTATGTCAAAATTTTAATACTAATGAGTAATCATCAAACCAAAGCTTAAATCAAAATTTAGTAATGAGTAATAATGTAAGACTGAGCTTTGCAAAGGACTGACAAAATTAGACAAGCTAAAATTCACTAGTTTCACTAGATTTTACTATATATGTATGTAACATTGAAGGTTGTAAGTCAAAGAAGACATTATTGAAAAGATACTGGGTAACTCATAGACAAGCCAGACTGGGAAAGTGAGCAGGAATAAGCAAAGCTAGGCGGCAGTTGGGATCATGGCCAAAATTACTGCAGAATCACTCTCCAAAGATAGGAAATACCACGCTGCCACTGCTAAGCACAGACACCAGGTCTTGTTCTGCTCTCATGGATGTTGAGCCACTGAAGCTACCACCATCTCATGAGGTTCCCCATTCCCCTGCCCTCAGTGTCCCTAGTTCCCTGCTTAGTCTGGAGTGGGCACATCTGACTGGCCCAGCATAGGTTACATCTCTACATAGTCAGCCAGCCTGGACTTTGTGTTTTTATGATGGAAGGTAGGCTGTGTCTCCCTTTAAGGCCATGTTATGAGGAATTCCCTAAACACAGAAAGAGATTTAGAAGTTAGTTGGTCAAAAAATGACAAATGTCAATCATACTAGTATATCACTGCTTTTATTTGTCTTTTAAAATAGCTAGGTTTTCTATTGATAAGACAAAAAGACATGGTTTATTGCTTTCCCCTCCTTTCTGAACACTTACTTTTTTATTTATTTATTTTAAATATTTTAATTGATTTCAGAGAGGAAGGGAGAGGGAGATAGAAACATCAATGGCGAGAAGCATTGATCGGCTGCCCCCTGCATGGCCCCTACTGGGGATCGAGCCCGCAACCCAGGCATGTGCCTTTGACTGGCATCGAACCCGGGATCTGTTAGTCCGCTAGCCAATGCTTTATCCACTGAGAAAAACTAAATAGGACCTTTCTGAACACTCTAAATTCATGTAGGAAAACACAGTAGCTTCTTAAAAGCCATTTGAGGACAATTTCATCAGTCACTGTATACACCTTATGTAGTGTTGTACTGATACTTTGGGAATGGAGGCTTACACTTAGCAGTGGTCCTACTCTCCCTGTGCTGTCTGGCCCAAGTTCCTCCAGGCCTGGACACCTAATGCTGCTGCCACGCCAGGTTCTGAGATCCTCATCCATCCCTGCCTCTGTTGGGCCCAATAATGCCTGTGATCATTTCTAGACAGGCCTTAGGTGCTGTGCTAACAGCCTTTCTCCTCATCTTTCTTGGTCTCCTTTGTTTCTCCCTGCAAGCCTACAAGACAACAACTCCTTTCAATTGCTCTCAGGGAGGATAAAAAATTGTCACCCCTCGTTTAAGCCCTTTCAACTAGGAACACCCCATCATCACCATTTAATAGAGTCTATAAAGTCATTTGGGCCCTGGTATATCTTCTTGAAATGCTAATACATTACAGTGAAATGAGCTGTGTAGCACAGCAGTGAAAATGCAGATAGAGTTGGTTTTGAATCATAGTTCTGTCATTTACTAGTTGTGCAGGACTTGGGTTACTTAATCTTTCAGAGACTCAATTTTCCCATTTGTAAAATGAAAATGCTAATACATGCTAGGTCATTATAAGGATTGAATAAGATATGTGTAAATCATGTAAATACAGTCCCTTACACGAAGTAGGTACTCAACACATAGTAGTTATTAGTAATGATATTAACAATAATAAAATATTTTAAGTGCTTGGCTTATACTGAGATATCATATTGAGTCATCAATTTTTAAGACAATATAATGAGATATATGTAATGCCTAAACTACATTAAATGCAATGGTATCTTTGATGATGGATAGGATCCTCTAGTCTCAGAGATAAACACCAGGAACCCCAATAATCATGGTGGTGAAACAGCACAGAGTCGGGCTGGTATAATTTTCTACAAAAGAATTATCCATAACCAATTCTTACTATTTTTCCATTGTGTTCTAAATATGAACAATAGTTCAAAGAAAAAGAGGAATATTAGAAAGGAAAAAATAAACTTATTGTTCTAAGAGAGGGACAGCTTGATCTAGGAGATTAAGCAAAACTTTGAAGTTAGAACTAATAATGGCTTGCTGATCAGGAATGGACAAGACAGATGAGATGGAACAGGAAAAACTTAATATCCACACAAATGATTTATATTAAAAAGAAATGCAAACATGTAGCTCCTATTGTTAGGGATGAGCCAGCCTCAGCACCAAGCACAGGATCCTGTGTGTGATAATATGTCACGCTGGCCGGCAGAGTCCTCGCTATTGTGTCTGGCTGGGTGAGGACCCCTTTTAAGATAGTTACCAAAAGGACATTTCTCCCTCATTTTACAGGTGAGTAAAGTCATATTATCCAAGTAGATCTGCACAGGCCCTTTGGAAAGAGAGAGACACCAAGAAAGGAGCTGTAGGTTTCCCAGGAAAAGTGTGTGTGTGTGTGTGTGTGTGTGTGTGTGTGTGTGTGTAATTTAAAAATGGAAAAAGAGTTATTAGAGGCTCTTTGGCTTCAGGGCCCATAATTTAAACATATGCCATAGGTGAGAAGGAGCCTCCAAACACCCCAGAGCGCGTTCTTTCCTTCTGCACCACAAACAGTAAATATTTAAGGCTCATTAGAAGCACTGGCAAATAGCTGATGGCCAATAGCTACAAAATTTAACTAAGGCAATCAGCTTCCTGGCAGACATATGCTTCCCTTGTTCAAATGTGAGTTATGTGTCATTATCATTTCAGTACTTTCATTCCTGGAGAACTGGGAAACCAAGAAATAATAATAATAAAAAAAAAGCAAAATTTCTGAAAACTGAAAAATAAACATTCTCCCATGCTATATAATTAAAGTTAACAAAAGAAGCCGACCGGCTGCCACATACATGGAATGGGAGAAGCTGAAACATCAAATGACTGATTTATCACAGCAAGTAATTACTTTATGTTTTTCACAAACATTTCAAGCCTATTATTACTTTCACAGAGGCGCACACCAAGAGAAGACTGTCACCTAAGGGAGAAATGGGGAGCCGGGCTGTAATTAATTTCTGGTCGAATATATCACGAAGCCCTTAATGTTGTCAATAAAATGCTCTAGCAATGAAAAATCCCCAACGTCTCCCCTCCCTCCTCTGTCCCCAGTCCCCCAACATGGTTAATCAGCATCTTGTGGAAGATTTGCCTAGAGGAGAATGCGACGCAGCCTAGTGCAGGCAGCAAAGTCCAGGCCATTGATCCACTCCTTCCCGGCCCTGTGTAAGGGTGGGGGGGGGGGAGGGAGTAGGGGGGGAGTGGGGGGGGGGGGAGTTAATCAGGAACTGGCCTCTCCCACACCCACTTGTTTTGTTCCTCATTTGACTCCATCTCCAACTGAGAAAGTGGAAGGTGTGCAATTCTTCGGAGGAACTTAAACATGCAGATGCCAGGCAATGGAAATCATTACAGCAGCAGCCATAGCCTATATCCTTAAAGGTTAGAGCACAAAGATTAAGAGTGCCTCGAGGACAGAGTGAAACGCTGATCTGAATAAAACCTTTCCATCAATCGGAAAATTGCAGCACAGCAAAGGAGATGCGGAGCTGCAGTAGATGTGACATTTATATTTTTGAGCACCTACATGTTTATTTTTTAAATTACTGTTCAGAGCCTTAGGAGACCTTTCTAGGTCACCCAGACGCAGTAGCCAGCTTCTGTCTGGCTGGCTGGCCCTCCAGGACATGTGGTGAACAAAAGCCTCCATCCAAGATGGTGACTATGCAAAGAAACAGGCCTCTATTACTTCCCTCCTCATCCACACACAGGCGCCAAAATACTCAAGTGCCTGTCATGTACCTTGTTTCTCAGAAATCTTTACAGTATCTTCATGGAACTGAGTTGAAATTAATCTTCCTTGTGAAAACCTCTCCCGTGAGAGTCTCTTTTGAGAGCGGGGGATGGGGGAGGTCGAGGTGAACCCCATCCCTGGCCCTACATCATGGCACTCGGGGCAAGTCATGTCTGTCTGAGGCCCTGCAGTCAATCGTCTGACCAAACCCTTCATTTTGTTGACGAGGAAACTTCAGCCAAGAGAGTTGAAGTGACTTGTCCAGGTGTGTGCATTTATGGGTTGAATTTGTTTGCCGGCCAACCACTGAATAAATGAAATAGTTAATTCTCCCCTAAATTTCCAAGAACAAAACTGGACTCAAGGTGTCTGCCCTGAGGGATAGTTTTAATGAGGATTCAGCTTAATCCAGGACAGGCCTTTCAGGTTATAATTACCTTTACCGTCCTTGAGAGGAGAAGAGAAAGGGGGACTAACGGACAATAAGAAGCAGAGAGAAAAATGGCCTAGATGTTGTGTGTCTCAAAAAACCTGAGGTTAGGTCAGTATTTCCCCAGGAGTGTCTAAGAACTACCGAATTGGGGTCCCTTGGGTACATGTTAAATACAGTGCAGGTGCCCGGGCCCCACCCTCAATCTTCTAAATCCAAAATTTAGGGATGGAGTCAAAGAATTCCACTTAAAACAAGTTCTCTAGGGAATTCTCAGACCCTCTAGCTTTTGAAAACAATGGTTAACCTGGTTGGTGCTGTAAGAGCTCAGTGTGTGCTGGGTCTCATTTGCAGGACGGGTCCCAGAGAGCAATGCTGGGCCTCAAGTTATTGCTTCAGGACAGTTGATTGGGAGTTTGGGCAGAAAGCCTACAAGCAGCACCAAGAACATATTCCCCTGTGGGTCTGTGAGGGCGGGGTCTACAGAGCCCTCTATGGTGAAACTGCTAATTAAAGCTAATCATAACTGCCAGAGGCCAGAGCTCGACAGAAATCGGGAGGGGGCAGTGGGAGTGGGGGTGGGGGTCAGGGGGGAGACATACAACCAGAAAAATACAAGGAAAATATGTTCGAGAGCTAAGAGCCTAATAGAAAGATGAAATCATATTTTAATTAATTAAACAAAGCAAAACAGAGACCCAATATTTACAAGACGACAGCCCTGATTTCATAGGTGAAGAACATACACAGCCTTTGGGGTGGGACTGAGCTAACTTTGAATCCTGACTTCTTATGTGAGCTGGGTGCTGACCACTGAGTTCATGGTGGTCCTCCAGCCTCCCCTCAGCACTCTGGCTTGTTTTCTTTGAAACTGCGAAGGTGTTAGGAAAACAGAAGGTGGGATGGAGAGAGGGCTTTCTGTAGAAGATGCAACAAGAAAAGGTGGATGCTGGGGAGGAAGTCTGGCCTGGGCATGCTGGTGAAGGGTTGTAGCTCTGCTTTAACAGCTGTAACAACAGTGCCTGTTTCCTACTTGTAAGTATCAAAATTAAACATCATATCCTATTTGGAAAACAGGAAAGGTCAGCTGCCAGCATCAAGCTTTGCAGTGAGAATTCTAATCGAGTCAGTAAATGATCATCCTTGGGCTTTATCACAGAACGAGTTTAACGTCTTTTCAGTACAATGCAATCCTTTCCTGGCAGAAAATGGCCTTCCTGGGTGAGTTAATTCAATTTCCTGATGGTGACGACTACAGGGCCAGTGCAGGGTTTACAAATAGCACAATTTGATGAGAGCTTTTGGACAAGTCACTTCTGATTTCCATCCCCTGGGATCTTTATTGGAAATAATAATACGTGTCATCTATACTAATCTCTGAATCATTCCAATGGCAGCATATCGCTCCAAAGGGAAGACGCTGTCTGCCAACAATCCCTAAAGTATATATGTGCAAGGTATAGTAACATTCATTGAGCATAATCAAAAGGAAGCTTCTTAATCAAAGCCTCACACCTGAGATATGTTCATGAGAAATCAAACACCAACACTGACAGGTATTTTTTGAGGGCGTTATAAGTACTCATTGTTTTGGGGTGCTTTCTGGGCGATATGCAGACCAGCAGGCATACTCACCTGACTTCAAAGAGCCCTAATTAAACAACCAATTTAGATCAATTGTTGGAATATATAGAACCTACTATACGTGCAATAAACACAGAAAAAGAGATCAGAAGAAAGTCTTATGGTCAGAAACAGGGTAGCAAAGCCAAATGATGGTTTAATTAGGGAGATGTAATGTTTAAATCTACTTATTCAAATATCTTTAATATTTTTCTCAGAGATCAAGCCATATCAATTCTTGGTTTACTATTACATTTTATTAACTGGTACATTTCCTTCTACCAGGCAGCAAAAGCGATTTAACCTGTCATATTTCTCCATTTACTCCGGCCCCTAGGAAAGTCAGGGCTAACTGTGCACCACCATTACATTCAAGAAGTGTAACAGAATTTTGGGGAGCATTTTCATGAAAAGAATTTGGATAGCAGACTAATCTCTCATAAAAATTAATCACAAATCCACATGGTTAATAATCTTGAGTCGAAAAACTTGAGTATTACAGGTAAAGGCTAAAAAAGGAATAGGTTACCCCAGAACTGAAAAGACACCGATACCAATGGCAGAATAAAGCTGGGGGTGGGGAGGGGAGGAGGAGGACCAAACAGAGAAAAAGATGTGAAATATTTTGGATTTTTTTAAAGTAAAAAAATTGCTCCCCTAGCAAGACAGTGAAAATTTTATGTGATAGGTAAAGGCATTTCATGTTGTCAGTCAAGAGACCTCTGAAGCCTACCTCAGGCAGGACCATTCTTTGGAGATTTAGACCATGGTACTCGCTTGTTTGGAGACTGGGGTGTGCCCAGCAGATGGCAGCATGGCACTGCTAATCCCTGATCACACCACCCTGGTCACTCCAGGCAGGAAACCTATAACCTTTTCCTGCAGGAAACCAAACTAATGACTTGGTGCAATAGGTTTATAGAAAGAAACCTACCAAACAGCTCCTGGTGGGGATTAAACATTCTCAGCCCTCCAGAGATCAAGATCAAGGACAAAGCAGGGTAGGTACCAAGTGATATGTTTTGTTTCCAGGCTTTGCGCTTGGGAACATTCCTTCCCTATCCTCTTCAGGGGCTCCTCTTCCTCCTCACGCCCCTCCCTGGACATGCTGGTGTCCCTGGGGGTTGTTCTGCACCCACAGTGTTTACTTCCTCTAATGGCTTAAAGGACAACTCTATGCTGATGACTCCCCAAGTCTGTTTGCTCAGCACAGGCCTCTCCCCAAAGCTTCCAAGCTATACATGCACTTGCGTCTGGGAAATCTCACTTGGAAATCCCACAGGCACCTCAGACTCATGTCCACTGATGATCCTGCTTCATCGAATCTACCTATCCCTCCTCCTGCAGGCTCATCTTATTTGATGGTGACCCAGCTAGATACCCATGTCAGACAGTGGAGGGTCATCCGTGACGACTCTTTTTCTTTACCCTCACAATTCAATCACTCCCAAAATCCTGACAACTTCAGCTCCTTCATACTTCTCAAGCATCTCCTCCATCCCCACCAGCCCTGACCTCTTCAAGCCCCACACACCTCTCACTTAACAGTCACCTTCCAATGGGTCTGCAAGCCCTCCAGTTTTATTGGCCTCAAATCCATTTCCCACATAGCTGCTGAAATCATCTTCTGAGAATACAAATCTGACCATCTCACTTTTCCACTTAGAAGTCTTCAGCCACTGACAGTATGAAGTCCAAACACCTTAACTTTATCACCCAGGAGTATTTATTGAATGTCAGATACTGTTCTAGGCTCAGGGACTATAGAAATGAATAGTCTTTGCCCTAGAAAGCTCACATCTACTTCCAGTAGATGGGGAACTGACAAACTGTTTGAAAGCAGCTGCACCATTTATACTCCTGCCAACAATATACGAGGGTTCCAGTTTCTCCACATCCTCTCCAACACTTGTCATTTTGATTAGAGCAACCCTAGTGGATGTGATGTGGTATCTCACTGTGGTTCTGATGTGCATTTCCTTAAAAGTGAATGATGGTGAGCATCTTTTCATGTGCATATTGGCCATCTATGGACCTCCTTAGGAGAGATGTCTATTCAAATCCTATGCCTATTTCTTTAATTAACAAATTTTTCCCTCCAACAGTTTTACATTTACAGAGAAATTGAAAAGACAGTACAGAGATTTCCCAGTTAACTTACACTCAATTTCCCTATTATTAACATCTTATATCAGTATGGTGGATCTATAAAAATGAATGAACCAATATTGACACATTGCTATTTACTAAAGTTCACAGTTTATTCACATTTTCTTAGTTTTTACCTAATGTCCTCTTTCTGGTCCATGATCCCATCCAATTACCACATTACATGTAGTTGTCCTGTCTTCTCAGACCCCTTTTGGCTATGATAGCTTCTCAGACTTGCCCTGTTTTTTAAAAATATGTTCTTATTGCTTTAGAGAGAGAAGGTAGAGGGGAAAAGAGGAATGGGGGAGAGAGGGAGAGGGAGGAAGAGAGGAAGAGAGAGAGAGAGAGAGAGAGATATCAAAGGGCTGCTTCCCTCCCATATGCACCCCAAATGGAGATTAAACTTGCAACCTGGGCATGTGCCCTGACTGGAATCGAACTGGTGACCTTTTGGTGCATGGGATGACGCTCCAACCAACTAAGCCAGACTGGCCAGTACAGAATTTCCTTGTGGTTTTTTATGACTTTAAAGTTTTGAGGAGTACTGGTCAGGTATTATATAGGGTCCTCTTCCATGAATATAGGCCTGATGTTTTTTTCTCATGATTATACAAGGGTTATGGGTTTGGGGGAAGAAGATCATAGAGGTCAAGTGTCATTTTCATCCCCTTGTATCAAGGGTACATCTGTCAACATGATTTATGCTTGTCCACGTTGACCTTGACCACCTGGCTCAACTACTATGTTTCAGATCCCTCTACTATAAAGTTACTTTCCCCCAATCCACAGGCATTCTTTGGAAGGAAGTACTCTGTGTATCCTACACTTAAGAAGTGGGAGTTAGGATCCCCCTCCTTTAGGGTAGAGTAGCTACACCAGGGGTCCTCAACCTTTTTAAACAGGGGGCCAGTTCACTGTCCCTCAGACCGTTGGAGGGCCGGACTATAGCTTAAAAAAAAACTATGAACAAATTCCTATGCACACTGCACATATCTTATTTTGAAGTAAAAAAACAAAACGGGAACAAATACAATATTTGTATTTGCATGTGGCCCTCGGGCCATAGTTTGAGGACCCCTGAGATACACAATTTATTTGGAATGCTTCAGCACAGATTGGTCTCTTCTCCTCACCAATATATTCAATCACTTATTTATATCAGTATGGACTCATTGATATTTATTTTTTATGCTTTGGGTTAAAATCCGATGCTACTTTTTTTTTTTTTTGCTGCTCAAATTGTCCAACTTTGACCATTGGAAGCTCTTTCAGTTGGTTCCTGTGGCCCTGGACACATCCCATCATTGTGTCGTGTGTGTATTTTGTTACTGCAAGATGTTCTAGCCTCATCTTGTATATTTCCTGTCCCAGTCCTAGAATTCTATTTCTCCCAGGAGCTCTGGGATCTTTCATTTGAGAATAATATTACAACCAAGATCTGGGCACTAGGTGTACTTAGTGCTACTGGGGTGCCTTTACCTATATTCTAATTTTGCTATTTGCCTTTGTATTATTGAGTTGTAAGAGTTTTTTATATGTTCTGGATACAAGACTCTTTATCAGATATATTATATGCAAATATTTTCTCCCAATCTATTGGTTATCTTTTCACTTTCTGATTCAATGTCTTATTGAATTAAACAAATATGGTATATTGTACTTTTCCATATACTAGTAAACCCGTGTTCAGAGGAGGCATTTCAGGCAGGATTTATTTTATCCTTTGGTCCTTAGGTCTCAAATGGCTCTTTCTCTACCAACCAGATGTCTTTGTTGGCTTTTGTGGGGTAAATGTTCCCAGGTATGGGCACTATATGTGGGCAACATAGGTCTTCACTGATTAAGTGAATATATATAGACCAGCTCCAAAGCTAACTCAGAGTTGCTGGAAGGGAGCTGGAAAGGGGTGGGTGTGGCACCTGGGACCAGAGACAGCCCTTCATTAAAAATGAAACTGCCCAGGTATTTATCCTTCTAGAGCAGGGGTGGGGAATGTTTGGCCCGCGGGCTGCATAAGGCCTGAGAAATCATTTGGTCTGGCCCTGCCAAGGCATTAGGGGTGAGTTATTTAAATGTTTGACCAAATATAGCAGGGTAATTTTTAGGTTGATAATTTTGTATGGCCCACAAATGATGTTATAAATATCCACATGGCCCTTGGCAAAAAAATAAATAAATAAGTAAATAAAAAAAGAAGAAGAAGAAGAAAAGGTTCCCCATCCCTGTTCTACAGGGATCACAATTCTGCTTTATGATGGGAAACACAACGCCCGTGAGTACCTATCCCGGGAAGTGCAGAGCTTTCTCAGTCAGCACCCAACGAGAAAAGAGAAGCTGCCCATCTGATTTTTTGCATCTCACAACAGAAACACTCTAATCATTGCATTCCCTCCCAGGGAACTGAGGAGGGAGAAGCCTGCTCCAAATGCATGCACAGCGTGCTTCTACACTAGGTGACCTGTGTAGTGAGGATAAAGAAATGCAACCAAAGCATTTCAGGCCTCTTGTGGGGCCTGTCAGTGGCCGATTCTCTGTCCAGAGCGATGTAACCTACCAACAGCATTTGACACAGATGAAGACACCTCCTCTCAAAACACTTTCTTCACCTGACTGCTCAGACAGCCTCTCCTGGTGGTCCTCCTACCCCTGACTCCTCTTCAGGTTCCTCGCTGGTCCTGCTCCAGCACCCCAACATCCAAACAGTGGAGTGCCGCTCAGTTCCTGGACAGCTCCTCTTTCTCCTCTAATTTGTTCTCGAGTGCTCACCTCTTCCTTTCTCTCAGCCTTAAATCCCAGCTTCATGCTGATGAGCCAAGCTCCTCTTCCCATCCCAGACCTCTTTCCTGAGCTCTAGGTTCGTATATGCAGCTCTCTTCTTCATCTCTATTCAGATGACTAATAGGCACATTAAACTCAACATTCCAAGCCCAAACAAACTTTTGATCTCCCCTTCCTAACTGCCCCTTTACCCCTCTCCCACAATCCCAATTCTTGCCCATGGTTCGGCTCATTTTCATTTCAGTAAATGAAAACTCCATCCTGTGACTTGCTCAGAAAAAGAACCTTGGAGTCATTGGCTCACTTGCAACCTTCAGCAAATCCTATCAGCTGTATTTTTAAAATATATCCTCGTCTGACCGCCTGCCATCCTCGCCACTGCTACCATCTTGCTGTGAATCACCACCATCTTTCACTCGGATCACTGCAGTCGCTTTCTAACAGCTCCATCTGCTTCTGCCCTTGCCTGCAACCTCCTCTTCCCAATCGTCTATTTTCAACCTAGCAGCCCGAGTGATTCTTTTACAGTGTAAGTCAGATGATGGCCCTCTTCTGTTCCAAACCCTAACAGCTTCCTACCGCACTCACAGTAAAAGCCAACACATCATTACCGCAGGCTTCAAGGTCGCAGCCTCTTAGATTAAACCTCTGATCCCACCTCCTACTCTTCCCCTTGCTCATTCCCTTCAGCCCCACTGGCCTTTCTGCTGTTCTTCCAATGCCAAGCACACTCCTCCCTCTGGGTTTTGCTCTTAGATTCCCTCTCCTGGAAGGCTCTTCCCCTGGAGAGCCACAGGATTTACTCTCACTCTTCCCTTAGCTCTGTTCTTAAATGCTACCATCTTATTGAGGAATTCCACAAAAACTCCAAAACTGAAGATTACATTCATTATACCCTGGTGCACTCAATTCTCCTCCCCATGCCTATTTTTTTTTTACCATAGCATATACCTTTATCTGACATACATATATTTTACTTATGTCTGTCTTGCCCCACAATAATGCAAGTTCCATGAGGGGAGGATCTACAGAGGATGCATGATCAATAAATATTTGTTGAATGAATAAATGAGTGAATGAATGAATCAAGGCAGGAACACAAGGGTGAGGAAGTGTTCATTTCTGTGTTAGAATTCCCCTTACCACTCCTAAACCTTAGCTTTCATTTCCTTACCTTTGTCAGATTGAGGAATGAGAGATACCATTCTCAGGAAAACAAAAATAAGAAGAAAATCAAAGTGAGATGACACCTTGAAGGAGAAAAGCAGAAAATAGAAGTGACAGGAGAGATAAAGGAGAAAAGAGAGTCAACTGTAATGAGAGAGACAGACACAAAGAGGAAATGGGGGTGGGGGAGAAAACTAGGAGGAAAATTCTGGAATATCTTTCTGAGTAATGGCCTCACAAACGATAAACACTGCCAGGTCCACCGTGGGAACTTCAGTGCCCACTCAGACTCCTGAGATATGCCAGACTGTCCCCAGTGACTCAGCTCTGGAGAAGTGACAGCTCAGAGTAGGATGATCTCTGATGACAGGAATTATTTTATTTTATTTTTTATTTTTTTTTTATTGCTTAAAGCATTACAAAGGGTATTACATATGTGTCCTTTTTTTTCCCCGCCCTTGACATTTACCCCGGCTTCCCCTACCCCCCAGTGTCTTATGTCCATTGGTTATGCTCATATGCATGCATACAAGTCCTTCAGTTGATCTCTTACCCCCTCCCTCCTGCCCCCCAACCCTCCCCGGCCTTCCCGCTGCAGTTTGACAATCTGTGTGAGGCAGCTCTGCCTCTGTATCTATTATTGTTCAAAAGTTTATAATGGTCTCTATTATCCATGAATGAGTGAGATCATGTGGTATTTTTCCTTCATTGACTGGCTTATGACAGGAATTAAAAAGCACACTGATAAAGCCTTCCACTTTTCAGTTAATCCCAGCAATTTCCCAGGACAAAGCCTCTTTTTGAGTTTGAAAATTAATCTTGGAGTCAGAGGGTGAGAACCACAGCAGAGGTCATTACCACAGGGCACAGGGTCTCTGCAATTCTGGTGATCACAGGCCATCTTGACCCTTTGCTCAACCAAAGTTTATCCTCCTATTAGAGATTAGACGAAGCACAGGTGTGTATAAAAAGAGACAACTTCACAACACCCCAAGCAGAAGAATGAACGTAAACGGAGTTACCCCAGAGCCCTCATTTCTTTATTACGGAAAGGGCGTTAATTTTCCCACTGGCCAGAACGGCTACGGAAGAGAAAAACCACAAGCATCTTGCAACTTCTTGTTAAATAAGTTTTCTGACACATGGTGACTGGTGATTAATTACTGTGTTAGAAGATAACATTCCTATAGAGATTGGCCAGAAATACAGCTGCTGTCCATGCTTGATTAGACATTGCCTAAGGAATGCTGAGGCACACAGCTCCAGTCTATCATTTCTGGCTATTTTGGTGCTGCTGTTACATTTATTTTACACAGCTTCAAGTTCAGGAGAATTGATGGAGCCCATTTCACAAAACTGTCCCTACCGAAATGGGAGCAGAAAAAGGATAAGGCTGTAAAGTGTGTCTATGCCGGTGTGTGTGTATGAGGGCAAGAGAAAATGAGGGACAAGGCCTGTGAAGAGTAGGGATACATTACTTCTCTCTGTAACACTTTCCACTCTACAAAGAAAGGACTGCAAGGGAGACGATTGGTTTCTTATAAGCCTAGAAGGAAACTGACCCATGTCGGCTGATTAAAACTTTCAGGGCATTGACGATAAAACTGAACTTTGGCGTTATCCAAGCCCTTCACCAACACCAAACAAAGCCTGGATTTGGTCCCTGTTCATTAGTCCAATACACACGATGAGCACTTACTCTGGACCAGGCACTGAGGAAACAGACAGGAAGAGTCTCGGGCCCTTGAGCTTACAGTGTGGTAAGGAGATGTCTTCTGACCCAGGATGGGAAGGACAGAATCACCCAACGCCATGCACTTACACTAGCCTACTTCCTAACCCACCAAGAGTGGAGAGTAACAACAGGCAGTAGCTGTCCCAAATGGCCACATTTCAGCTTACACCCACCGCTCTGGACTTCAGTCACAGGTCCAGCTGGGAAAGGCATGCCTCGGTTGCTGTTCCATTATTTCACTCAGGCCACCGAAGCCAACTCCAATACTGCCCAGTCAGCATTCAATATTCAGATGCCAGTTTTTTCTAGTGTGTGTTTGAGCCCCATACTGTCTGCCAAAAACTGTGTTAATTTACTTACTTCAGCTAAATAAAAAAAAATCATTTAAAAAGGATGATTGGATTTAGGAAAATATATTCCTCCGAGAATTAGTAATGCTTTTCTCTATCCCTCAGGCCTCCACGTTCTTATGTTCCCCTTGTCAATGTTATTATGAGACTAATTCAATAATGAGATCATTCCCCATAGAGCGGCCAAATAAATGCAGCATTCAGTCACACCTGGTTTCTCTAATCTGGGCAAGAAAGGCTTTCCACCAAATTTAGCCTAAAATAGGGAATTTAATGAACACACACACACACACACACACATGCAGGAAAAAATAAGACAGGGAAGGAGAACAGAGAAGCAGAAGAACAGGGCAGCAGTGGAACAAATGCAGTGACAGATTGGAGAAGAAAGGTTAAACATGAAGATATATGACTATGTGATTCCAAAGCAAAGTTCCTAGCATACGTCTTAATAATTGTCAAGGTAATATAATACTTCATTGTTCCTTAAATGTCTCAAGAATTGTTTCAAATTTTCTTGAACTTCTTAGGGAATCAAAATATCAAGCAAAAAGACACAGAAGTACTAAATATGAGGCAGGAACACTCTGGATTATTAAAAACAAATGATTTCTTAGCCATAAAGGAGTCTGTGGAATAATTCAGCTAGATATAAGCTTAGCACTGAGAAGCCATAATCATCATCTATCCTCTTCAAAACTGGTTAAACTTTCATTAAAACACCGAAGGTCTGATGACTGAAGCAAGGTATAAATGGTGTTGAGACCTCATAAAGAGAGAATAAAATTAACTCGCAAATTTGAAAAGACACGTTATAAAGACACATTAAACACTGAAATCAGCAAACCTAGAAAAGAGGAAGTGCCGTTTAAAAGCAGTAGCTTCAATTACAGGAAAACGAGGGGAGGCAGGTTTCCTTTGGGACGAGGTGGAAGAGATGAGGAAATAGGTTCATGTAAAACACATTCAATACCTGTTGTTTATAATAAGAGAAAAAAAGGGAAAACCCAATGTCTGCAAATTTGCAAGTTATTAAATAAATAAATTATGGTTCATTTACAAGAAATTAAAAGTAGTATTTTCAAGGAATATTAGTAAATATGGGAAAAAACATGTTTTCAAAGAGTATAATGATCTGATATGGAAAAATACAATTAAATGAATATAAAGCCACATTAACATAGTTTTAATTTTGTAAAAAGAGAAATTGCATGTATACGCATGTACAAAAACTCCCCTACACACAGAATACGTGCACAAAAAACCAGGAGAAAGTATACCTAATATCATGGTCTCTACACTAAAAGTTTACAAGTAATGTTTATAGTCTTCTTTGTATTTTATATCACATACTAGAGGCCCCGTGCATGGATTCGTGCACCAGTGGTGTCCCTTAGTCTGGCCTGCACCCTCTCGCAATCTGGGACCCCTCAGGGGATGTCGGACTGCCGGTTTCAACCTGATCCCTACAGGCCAGGCCGAGGACCCCATTGGTGTTATCTATATAGATGTGATGCAATAGCATATAATACTTTTATAACCCCCCCCCTAAAAAAAGTAAAGTTTGCAGCAAGAAAAACTTAGGTTAAACAATAGGAAAAATTATCTAATGGATGTTTTGTTTCCAATAGAATTTTAAAGAATATCTTTCTTTATGACTGATGAAAACCTATTTCATTTATTTTTGCTTTTTAAAAATTGAGATATAATTGATATATACGTATTAGTTTCAGTTGTACAACATAATTATTTGATATACATATGTATATATTGCAAAATGATCACACTAAATTTAGCTAATATTAAGCAACTGTTTAACTTTTTCTTTTTAAAATATTTTTTCCTCATTGATTTCAGAGAGGAAGGGAGAGGGAGAGAAAGATAAAAAAAAAAAAAAAATCAACGATGAGAGAGAATCATTGATTGGCTGACTCCTGCATGTCCCACCCTGGGGATTGAGCCCACAACCCAGGCATGTGTCCTGCCTGGAAATCAAACTGTGACCTCCTGATTCATGGTCGATGCTCAGCCACTGAGACACACTGATTGGGCTAAACTAACTTTTTAAGAACCAATAATCTACTTTTAAAAATGACTCATACGCTTTGGTACAAGGAACTGAGCCCAATCGTCCCTCTTACCTTGCAAAGTCCAGGTCTGCCTCCCGTGACATGGTGATGTTGGTTAAATTCTGTTGAAGAACAAAAATGTTCCTGCACATTTTCTTGATGCCAGACTCACTGATGCGCCGGAAGTACTGGGCACCATTAATAAGGATGCAGGAGATCAGGTGTCCTAGGCCTGACGGATGGGCATAGGGTTGGGGAGACAAGAAACAATAGATCAGTGACCTCTTACATAAACTGACACACAGGATTTCTCTCTTCTAATCCTCCACCATTTAAATGACCAAAGATGTGCAAACATCTCTGATGGCTGCACCAGCTAATGTCACAATGATTTCAGAGCTGCCCTGGTACTGAAAAATGGGGAGACTTTGCTGGCAACAAAACCTGGTAAATCCACCGTTCTAGCACCACCACGTACACCCAGTCATGCCAGGGCTTGGAGAATATGCCAGGTTTCATAAACTATTACAGTGCAGGAACTCTTTTCCTGTACAGGTATTTTGGGAGTGGAGAACACATGTAAATACCATGATGTGTTTGACCTCCTCTTTCTCCCACAAAACATAGGAGTATACACTACCTCAAAAGTTGCTTCGGGACCTACCTAAGCAAAAATAAATCAATAAGAAATTGGGCTATTGGCACTGACGCTTATACACCTCAACGCTGACAATGGAGTATATTTCTGAAGTAGCAATTGGAGAAAATGTAAGCAGAAGAATAGTGTGAAAGAAAAGCAGATCATGTATAACTGTTGAATTCCTCCAAGATAGCTATGGGCATTTCTAGAGTCTGATAAGTGGTTTGTTTTTGTCTCCAAAGGGCTATCTTGAGATCTAGGAAACTGACCAAGAGCAGGTCAGAACATCAACAACTACAGGTCCCATTCAGGGTATCCTATGTAATTGAGTTCAGAACAACCCGAGGCACATGTAGATTACCATTTCAAGAAGCCAGATTCCAATTCTAAATACTTGGAATTAAGTAAACTTCTAGTTCTTCTTTTTCCTTTTTTCTTGCAGAGCTGGACTCTAGCAGGCTGTTTCCCCAGAACTTGAGTGCTAGTCTGACTAGTCCAGAGCGGTCTGCTGTATTTGTTACTTTCCTCTTCTGAAGGCATAGTCCCTCCATGGTGACTGTGGCTCAAGTCAGAGCTTAGGGTGCGTCTTTGGGTGTAATGGCTCCCTCTGTCTTCAAAATGAGTTTCCCCTCCATTAGGATGAAGGTGGCAAAGAAAGAGGAAGGTGTGCGCTCTCTTGTTATGCTATACTCACCAGCATTGCTTCCAGCCCATAAACCCACTTGCATGTGCTACTACTTGAAAGTAAGGAAAAGACACACAGGGATTTTACATTAATGCCAGACAACTGACTTCTGTGAAAAATCTCCGTAGGTCAAGTTTCGGCTGCTACTCCTGAGCCCATACCTCCAGGTATAATTCTGTCCTGCCATTTGCAGTAAATCCTAGTGTAGGCAATGGGTGTAGGCAAGTGGATTGTTTGTAAAGAATAATAAATACTGCCCATCGGTGTGGCTCAATGGTTGAGCATCGACCTATGAACCAGGAGGTCATGGTTTTGTTCCTGGTCAGGGCACATGCCCAGTTGCAGGCTTGATCCTCAGTAGTGGGCGAGCAGGAGGCAGCTGATTGATGATTCTCTCTCACCATTGATATTTCTATCTCTCTCCCTTCCTCTCTTTCAAATAAATAAAAACATATAAAAAAGAATAGTAAATACTAATAAATATATTAAACATTTATGTAATAAATAATAATAATAATAAATAATAAAACCAATTAGAAGTTGGTCTGCTTTATGTTATCACTACACACCAGCAATTCTAAACCACAGCTGGGATGAAGTACTTCCCCCGGCCACCCATGGAAGCCTGAGACCTTGTCCCCTCCTCCCCCAGCTTGGGGAAACTCAATATTATACCTTTTGAATTTAGAAAATGACATTGCAGAGAAATAACTGGCTTTTAAAACATAAAGTCTGAAACTTTCCTAGTTAAAATTAATTCTAAGTCAGAGGATCAGGTCTGTATTTTGAGACGTGGTCTCCCAGCAGGATTACATGTGAAGAAATGCCTGGACACAATGAGAGGAAAACTCTGGGAGGGAGAATGTAGGGCTTGGGAGAGCCCCGGTGAAACCCAGAGAGGACACTGTGCAGGAGGGAGAAGGGAATTCTCAGATGGGCATCTCAGATTCAAGCTACAGAGCGTGACCGCTGCCCCCAAATCCATTATGCCAGGCGCTCTCTAACAGCTAGCTTTATGATATGATTTAAAGAAAAAATAGATATCCCAAGAAACCAGAAACACCAATCAGAAAGGATATATGCACCCCTATGTTCATAGCAGCACAATTTACAATAGCTAAGATTTGGAAACAGCCTAAGTGCCCATCAGCAGATGAGTGGATTAAAAAACTGTGGTGCATCTACACAATGGAATACTACGCTGCTATAAGAAGGAACTTTTACCATTTGCAACAGCATGGATAGAACTGGAGAGCATTATGCTGAGCGAAATAAGCCAGTCAGAGAAAGATAAATATCACATGATCTCACTCATATGTGGGATATAATGATCAACATAATTTGATGAACAAGAATAGATCCAGAGACAAGGGGCAGGGGAGGGGGGGGGGGGGGTTAGAGAACAACTAAAGGACTTGTATGCATGCATATTAGCATAACCAATGGACACAGACACTGGGGCAGTGGGGGCTTGCCTGGGGTGGGAATGGCTGGTGGGAGGAGGGGGTCAAATGGGGAAAAAGGAGACATATGTAAAACTTTAGACAATCAAAAAATAAAAATAAAGAAAAAATAGGATTTGGAGGTCCACATTCTCTGGAACACAACTGTTTCATGAAGCAATCAACAGCCAGGCATCATCACTGCCTCTCTTCAGGTGGCTACAGTCCTTTAGATGACGCACCTCTTACTAGTTGTAAACAACACTGGTTTCATTCTGAGACACACCATGGATGCTTTTAACACCCAGGTCTATGTACAAAGAAACCAGAACAAGAAAAGAGGGAAGGCAATGTGAAGTCCTGACAGGGATCCTAGGAGGGAATTCAGCATGAAAAATTACCTGCCTGGCACCACTGTGCTGCCTCTCATTCCCTCCCCTGCCTGTGGCCTGCCCTGAAGGCATTCAGGATGCAGCCTTCCTAAAATCAATGCCCATCAGAGGTTGCCTTTGTTTTCCCACAATAACGCATTCTCTGAGAGAAAATGTTAGCCAGGAGGGATTTTTCAGGGCCCTCTCCTCACGGTGTATGTTTCTTTTTCTTTTATGAGCTCCTCTTGAGTGAATTCGGGGCCCTCCACACATTTACCCAACTCTCATGAGTGGCATGTCAGGGAGGCAGCCGGCTGCCATCTGCCTTATCTTGGATTAAATCTCCTTATCAACCGGGAGCAGATGGCAGCCATATTGTTGTCTACCTGGCCATACAGAGATACCAGGCATTGCTGCTTTAAGCAAAAAAGATATAAAAATTCCAACAACCTTTCCCCACAAGTTTTAAACCTCGATAATAGAGAAAAATCAGGCCACCGGCCCCTCCTCTCTCCTGAACATGCAGGGATGGGGCAGGGCTGACCTTCAAAGATGTACTGGAACTTGTGCTGCTGCAGGCTGGCACTCATGGCCTCTTCGATGGCACTGATGTCTTTGTTGAGCTTGACCACCAGAGGGTCATAATCCATGCTTTCCACGTTGGCAACGATGGCATAGTTCCCCTCCTTTGCAAGAGGGATGAGATAGTGGAAACAGTGAACCCTGGAAAAGACAGAGAGATGGGGAGAGCAATGAGCAATTCATCTTTCTGATGAGAATAATGATCTTTTTGTGATAGTGCACTAAAATATTTGCAGAAGCAGTGGCCTGTAAAACCGCATGTGCCCCTCCCCCTTTCACCAGAAAGTCATTTTGGTTACTCCACAGAACAGGTAAATGATCCTGAGCAAATCAGCGTCTGTGGTCCTTGCTTATTGAATCCATACGCTGTGGGGGAGAAATAGATGAGCTCTAAAATCCTTGTCAGTGACGGGACTGCATGCATAGTGTGAAAAGCATTAGATTTTTCAACAGATATTGTTGTAGTAAAAATGAGAGGCAGAAGTCACAGATCTAAAATGTGGAAGCTGTATAATGAGACTGCATTGGTTTCAATTCCCAATTCCAACCCTTATTAGCTGTGTGACTTCAGGCAAGTTATTTTTTCTCTCTCTGTCTCAGTTTCCATATCTGTGCAATGGGAATGATAACAATTCCTAAGGAGCTACCACATAGAAAGTGTTTCGCATAGGGCCCGGCACGAAGGAAGTGCTAGTAAGGCTGGATGTCATCACTATTAGCATATTTATTAATGTTAGTCTATTACTTAAATAAAACACAAAACATCCATGAATTTGTAAAAATTGTGCTAGGCCCTGGGAATGTAAGACTCAATTTGTGTCCTTGAACACTACAGCCTGGTAGGGCTGACCAAGAAAAAATGGCCACAAGAGGGCAGTGTTTCCCCAAGAAGCACATACACTGCCAGTGTCTGGAAAGGGCGTATCTGAATGAGCTGGAGGAAGAAGTGCACTTTATTTCTGTGTTGAAATGGCCTGAGTCATTTTGGTTATGCACAGTTCTTCATTTCTTTTTATTACATTTACTGAATTTATTGGGGTGACATTGGTTAATAGAATTATGTCAGTTTCAGCCCTACCAGTCTACAACACAGTGGTTCTCAACCTTCCTAATGCCGCAACCCTTTAATACAGTTCCTCATGTTGTGGTGACCCCCAACCATAACATTATTTTCGTTGCTACTTTATAACTGTAATTTTGCTACTGTTATGAATCATAATGTAAATATCTGATATGCAGGATGTATTTTCATTGTTACAATTGAACATAATTAAAGCATAGTGATTAATCACAAAAACAATATGTAATTATATATGTGTTTTCCGATGGTCTTAGGCGACCCACAGGTTGAGAACCGCTGCTATAACACATTGCATTGTGTGTTCACCACCCCAAGTCAAGGTTCCTTCCATCACCATTTACCATCCCCCACCCCTGTACCCTCTTCTACCTCCTCCACCCCCTCTTCATTTATTTTTTGGTAGATATCAGTAACTGCCAAAGATGTTTGAGGTGGGTGAGAACTGGCTACTTCATTACCTTTGTATTACATTGAAATGAAAAGCAAGTTTCAGTCTAAATACCACACACATAGGTATTTATTTAAAAAAGAAAACAGAAACACCATCCATAGTTCACACAGGCCATTCTCTGAGCTCAGGGAAGTCCGAACTCTCTATTGTTTTGGATGCATGTATCTGATGCTCCTGGTGGGAGATATGACACAATTCGGGTCAGGATTCTATTACCCTTATAGTTGGCCTCAGGTAACAAGAAATATTCCTAAACACATGGCCGCAAAAACCTTGGGCATTATCCCCAGCGATGCAAACACAGACTTGACTACCATCTTTCTAAGTCGAGTTTACTGAGAAATAATTTATAAGCAGGAAAATTCACCCTATTTAGGGTCCTATTCTATGAGTTTTCACAAATGCATACAGTTATGTAAGCACCAGCATAATCATTACAGAATAGTCTTATCACTCCCAGAATTCCCTTGTCCCCTTTGAAGTCAACCTCTACTGACAACCCAAGCTCTTGCAACCACTGATGTATTTCCTGTCCCGTGGTTTCAACTCTTCCAGAATGCCGCCTAAATGGAATTGTATAGAATGCCGCCTTTGGAGTTTGGCTGCCTTTACTCTGCGTTAAGGGTTTGAGATAAATCCATGTTGTTCATTCCTTATTATGGCTGAGCAGTCCCCCACATATGGATGTACCACAATTTCACTCTTCACCAGGTGACATCTGGGTTGTTTCAAGTTTGGGGTGATTATGAATAAGGCTGCTTCATGTACAGGTTTTTGTATACATTTTCATTTCTCTTGGGTAAATACCTAAAAGTGGATTGGTGGGTCATATGGTAGGTGTATATTTAATTTTATAAGAAACTGCAAAACAGTTTTCCAAAGTAGCTATGCCTTTTCCTATCCCACCAGCAACGTGCAAAGGTTCCAGTTGTTTCACATCTTCCACCAGCACCTAGTCTTGTCAGTTTTCTTAAATTTTAGCTCTACTAAGGTATAACTGGCACCTTATAGTCATAAGATATTTAAAGTGTTTTGATATAGGTATACATTGTTAAAGGATTCCCCCATCTAGTTAAATAACACCTTTATCACCTCACATATCTATTAATTTTTTAGTGTGAACATTTGTGTTCTACTCTAGTAGCAAATTTAAATTACACAGTACAGTGTTATTAACTATAGGCACCATGTTTTACATTAAATCCCCAGGCCTTATTAATCTTATAATGAAAGTCTGTACCCTTTTCCCAATCCCTTCCCATTTCCTCCACTCCCCCAGCCACCAATTACTTCTCTTTATTTAGATTCCGCATATACTAATACCATGACTATTTGTCTTTCCTTGTCTGGCTTATTTCACTTAGCAAAATGCCTTCACACATTTGTCAGGTAAAAAGAAAAGTGCAGTCATTCTAATAGATGTGTAGTGATGTCTCATTGCGGTTTTAATTGATGTTTCCTAATGACTGATGATGTTGGGCATATTCATAGGCTTATTTGCTATCATATATCTTTGTGTTCACATCATTTGCCTACTTTTTAAATTAGGCTGTTGTCTTACTAAGTTTTGAGAGTTCATTCTATTTTTTCTGGAGGCAAGTCTTTTATTAGATATGCATTTTGCAAATATTTTCTACCAGTCTTTTCTTTTTTTTTCCACATAAAGTTCTCAGTCTATTAATCCTCTCATGAAAAATCTGCAGTCACCACAGATAAAGTCAGAAGAATCTTTACTCCTTCTGTCATCCAGTCTCCAGCTCACTTTCTGCAGCACCAAAGTTGGCCTTTGCAGACCTCTGACTTTCTTCATCCTGTTCTTGCCTTCCTTTCTCTGAGCTCTTCTTTTCATATAGGTTATGTCTTGCGAGTCTGTGTTTGGGTTCATTTTTCTTTGCATAACCCCAGGAATCATAAATCATGCCAAAGCCAGCTGAAATGCCACCACCAAACATGGGCCCTGAACCCAAACACAAAGGTGACATCTGCTGTGGTTTAATGCATTTTGGCTGCTTTCCCTCGAATTTCTGTCTCAGGTGCTGTTGATGATGGTGAAGGGCGCCAATGATTATTTGTTTCTGCTGAGGTAGTTTGTTGTCATAAACTTCCTGGTCCGGACAGTCTCTGTGTTGCTCATGATGGCAGCTGACCTTGAGGCAGCCAGGGGGAAAAGAGGCACCTTCCCCGCCTCCCTCCCCCCCCCACTTTACCAGTATCTTTCAAAGAATGGTTTTAAATTTTGATGAAGTTCAATTTATCATTTATTTCCTTAATGGACAGTGCTTTAGGTGTTAGATTTAAGACTCTTTGCCTAAGCAAAGTCACTCAATTTTTTCATGTGTTTTCTTCTAGAAGTTTTAAAGCTTTAGGTTTTGCATTTAGATCTAGAATCTATTTTGAGCTAAGTTGTGTATTGCACGTACTATATTCTTATAACCTGTTCATGCAAGGGAATCGAAATATCTTGACTAACAGTTCATTTTCATGATGGGAGCTCATCTTAACAGCTGCTAAGCAACTCATGACTAATTGCACCAATAAAAGCTCATTCTGACAGTCACGTGCTAACTGGCAAAATGTACAGTTTTGATCAAGATACCAGTAAATGCACTGGTCACAGAACCCTCTAGAATCTGATTTCCTAATATAATGAAAGTCAATCAACCCTGGAGTAGGATTAATGATGAGGGAAATTGATTGGCACTGTGGTTGAAATTTAAACTAAACAGCTCTTAATTGAAAATAAAATGAAGCCATCAATGCTAAAGTATTTTTATAATAAATTATAAATATTACAATCCAGGCAATGGAAAGACCAGGGACAAAGGCCTATGTGAACGGAGGGCAGTTTCAGGAGGTGATGAGCTGCTCCTTCCGGTACACACAGATCACAGGACAGAGGATGAGGTGAGCTTGGGGAGATGGGCAGGGCCAGGTCATCATGGGCTTTGGAGGCCATCTGAGGACTCTGGACGTTGAGAAGCCACAGGGAGCCTTAGGAGGATTTTAGGAGGTGAAATGATATATTGGATATGAGCTTTGGCAAGATCACTCTGGCACAGGATAAAGGGAGGATTGATGGTGGAGGGTGGAAGAAAGTGGAAGCAGAGACACTACGTACTTAGGACATTGTTACAGATTGGAGGTGAGAGCTTATGAGAGCCTGAGGCGAGGGGCGGAAAAGAGAGATAAACACTGTTTTAAGGTACCATCTTCCTCTCCCCAAATGGCCAGAGATGAAAAAGAAATTAAAGTAGTCATTGACAAATGTCAAACTTTTAAAAAGTGTTTTTATTCCTTTTCTTTTGTATTCTGGCATGTTGTTGGTGACCTTAATATGCCTTGGGGATTATGGTTTTCTGCAAATATTGTTGATTACACAGCAGGATGGTTGATTTTCAGGAAGTGCACACTTAGGATCCCAACAGTGACAGGCGGTGGCTCTTGAACCCACTTGGATTCCTGCTGATGGTGAGAGAATCAGCTGATAAAGGTGACATTCTTTGCATCTTGGACTCAAATGGCAGCCTAATTTTCTTCTTATAACGTTCAAACAGGATAAAATACTGAACAGTATTTTATGGTCTCACCATGTCTTTCATTTTTTTGGGGGTGTCATTTGCCTTATGTTTCAAACTTTGGAAAGTTGGTGGTTAAATGTGACCTACAGTGACGCAGGTAAACTGTCAAATGCTCTTTGGATGGGTTCTTCACCACAGAACCTGCTGGATTTGAGGACCCTTTAAAATTGAACTTTAACAATAGTAAAGAAAAATATGGACTATGGATATAAAAATTGGGGAAAATAATACAAAAAATTGGCATTTGAAGTTGTTCTGGACTTCTTGCTAGCATTTCCCATTACTTTTCTTTTTCTATCTATGCTCTTACCAGTGTGTTCTTGGGTAAAAATGCCAGAGGCAGTGCCTTCCAGCCACCTTTTCATTGTACCAGTTCTGGACAACAGGTCCTAAGTTCTAATTCTTTCTTAGCAGGGAAGAAAAGAACAAACACGAGCTGATTATGATCACAAAGATGATGTTGGCCATGCACCACCTCTGTATCTTTCAAATACATGTAGTGAACTACTGAGTGAAAACAGAATCTCAAAATCAATTAATTTTCTTTAATGAGAAACAGATTTTATTTGGGGAAACAGCACTTATTTTATCTGGATTTGGTCTCAAACCAGCTAATTCTCAAAGGTGACTGATGTTTTTATTGAGCATCTATTATACAGTGGGACTCTTCCTGGTTCTTGGGCCATCACAGTGAACAAGACTCACCTGATTCTTGTCTTCAGGGAGCTAACTGTCTCTTCCCACTGTGGGCACTTTGCAGTCTGCTCTATTTTAGCATTATTATACTACACTATAAGGATTTGCTTGAGATACGTCTTATTCATTTTGTAAACTGATTATCATCAGCAATGGTAAAAATAAAATAAAAAGCTTAGTACTGTGACAATAAATGAATAAAATATGTGAACTTTCACTATCGAAGCCATACATGGGGTGTTCTATCCAGTTTTATGCACCATACTTTAAAGAAACAAAGACAAATGGAGCATATGCATGAGAAAGCAACCTGAATGTTGGAATCATGTTATATGAGGAGGTGAAGACATTCAACTTAGAAAAAAACAAACATGTTTAGTGTTCACAGTAAAAGTCAAGGAAAGAAAATTCTGCATCCAGGACTCTAAAACTCAGCATTTTTTGTTATTTTTAAAATGACCTTCTTCTGTTTTTAGACTAATGTTGAAGGAGATATAGCAGTGGATGTTACAGCACCAAATGGTTCCTTGTAGAGTTAATAAATAATGACTAAAACATGTTCAGCATTATAGAATAGTACTGCCAAGATGTAGAAAAACAAAAAGGGCAGAATAGAGGTTAAGGATTTAAAAGATTTTACTCAAACGTGTTGTAAACATCCCACCTGGAATTAACTACACTACAAGCAGATAATTCTAAATGGAGAACACATCCTGTGCCCGCACAATCAAAGTATAATTCCAGGAGCAGTGATAGTAATGAATTCGATGTTCTCTTGTTTTTCTGTGTGACCCAGGTAAAAGAGACATCAGAATGTTACTGGTGGTTTCTTTCTTTTATGCTTATTGCATTTACTTACTCACAGAAAACACCTGTCATGTTACAAATAAATAGAAAACAAATCTAAAACTTATTGTAAATCAAATCAGAATACAGAAGAAAAGCCTTATTTCTGGACAGCTGAATGTAAGAAATAAGTTCAGGTTGGAACCAAGATGGTGGCATAGATAACGCCGGTACTCGCCACATCCCACAACCACATCAGAATTACAACTAAAATACAGAACAACCATCATTCAGAACCACCTGAAAGCTGGCTGATTGACCGTCCTAAAACTAGAGAAGTAAAGAAAATACATCAAGACTTATAGGAGGAGTGGAGGCGTGCCGCTGTGGAGGCCTCACGTGAGGAGCAAGCGGTCCCAGCTTCAAACCAGACTTCCAGAGCTGGGAAGAGAAGTCCCTGTAACTTTGGGCTATAAAAACCAGCGAGGATTGTGGCTGAGTGACATGGAGGCTCCTGGAGACCCAGGCAGTCCCTCTTAAAGGGCCAGCACATAAACTTAAATGGTCCTGCTTCCTCTGAGTTCCAGTGCTGGGGCAATGTTTGGGGGCAGGGTAGGGAGTGCCTGACACATACAGGGAGGAACTGAATTGTTTGGCATCGGGACAGGAACTTGGGAGATGGCTTTCTCCCAGACAGGGGTCCTTGCAGGGGTCTTTGTTCCTGTGCTGGGACCTCCTCTGTTGCAGAGCTGACTGGCAGCCATATCTGAGTTTCCATAGTGTGGTCCACAGTATTCATTCTGCCCTGGTGATTCCCTGAGACTCAGCCCCATCCAATTTGCAGCCCCATCCAGACTGTTTGCAATAGCTTTTCCATATGAATGGCATGTCCTGGTTCAGGCTTCAGACTTTCCTAAAATTTCCTAAAACAAGCAGCAGTTGGCATCACCATGCCCCAAAACAACCAGTAAAAGACTAGTGCCAAGACTAGGCACTAGCACCAGCCTGCCTTGCTTCACAGCTGGGCCTCACCTGGGCACTTCCAAGCTCAATACAAGTAGCAGCTATCTGCAGATTCTCTCTGTAACTCTTACCTGGTAGTCCCAGGCAGTGGCTGATTTTGCATCTCCTGGGAGACCCCAGAGCCAGTGCACTGGGTGGACAGCTTTAGACCTTACCAGATTACAACTCTACACATCCACATGCGACACACTCAAGGGACAGATTCAGTGAGCACCAAAGCCCCACTGAAGTTGGTCCTGCTCCATAAGGGTATCTATGCAAAGCAGCTCTTCCACCTTAATCACAGCTTGTCTCCACAGCCAATTGGCCTGCAGGACAATTCATCCCAGTGATGCCAACAGCAATCAAGACTCAAGTACAACAAGACTGTGCACACAGCCCACACAGGGGCATACCTAGAATGTCCAGCTCAGGTGACTGGGCAGGTTAAGCCAGGGGGCCCTATAGGACACCTACTACACAAGGCCACTCGAACAAATCCAGGAAACATAGCAGCTCTACCTAATACATAGAAACAAACACAGGGAAGCAGCCAAAATGAAGAGACAAAGAAACATGTCACAAATGAAAGAAATGGAAGCAAGCAAACTACTGGATACAGAGTTCAAAACAATGGTTATAAGGTTATTCAAGGATCTTTAATGAGAACTTCAAGGGACTCAGTGAGACTTTCAAGGATCTTAGTGAGAATTTCAAAGACATGAAAAAGGACCAGTCAGAAATTAAGCATACACTAACTGAAATAAAGAATAATTTACAGGGATTCAACAGTAGAGGATATCGAGAATCAAATAAACAATTTGGAATATGAGGAAATGAAAACACCCAATCAGAAAAGCAAAAAGAAAAAAGAAAAGAAAATGAAGATAGTGTAAGGAGCCTCTGGGACAACTTCAAGCATACCAACATTCACATTATAGGGGTGCCAGAAGGAGAAGAGAGAGAGCAAGGTATTGAAAACCTATTTGAAGAAATAATGACAGAAAACTTCCCCTACCTGGTAAAAGAAATAGACTTCCAAGCCCAGGAAGTGCAGAGAACCCCAAACAAGAGGAATCCAAAGAGGCCCACACCAAGACACATCATAATTAAAATGCCAAGGGCTAAAGACAGAGAGAATCTTAAAAGCAGCAAGAAAAAAGCAGTTAGTTAGTTACAAGGGCGAGCTCATACAACTGTCAGCTGATTTTTCAACAGAAACTTTGTAGGCCAGAAAGGAGTGGTAAGAAATATTCAAAGTGATGAATAGCAAGGACCTACAACCAAGATTACTCTACCCATCAAAGTTATCATATAGAATTAAAGGTCAGATAAAGAGCTTCACAGACAAGAAAAAGCTAAAGGTATTCATCACCACCAAACCAGTATTACATGAAATGTTGAATGGCATTCTTTAAGAAGGGAAAAAGGAAGAGGAAGAGGATGAAAAAGAAGAAGAAAAAATATGAACAATAAAATGGCAATAAATACATATCTATCAATAATAGAATGTAAAAATCAAAATAAAGGAACAAGAAATCTAATGAACAAAATAAAATAGTGAATAACATATAATCAGAGGCATGGAAACATGGAACACACTGATGAATCTCAGAGGGAAGGGGAGAGGGGAGGCAGGAAGAGACTAACCAAAGATTGTATATGTATAATGCATTACCTATGGACACAGACAATAGGGTGGTGAAGACCTGGAGTGGGGCAGGAACCAGATGGAGGAGGCCAATGGGGGGAAAAAAGAGAGACATCTTTAATACTCTCAACAATAAAGATTTTTTTAAAAAGAAATAAGTTCAGAAATAATGCTAAGATAGACTCCAAATCTGCGATGCTCCTTGTCTTGTTCCATTCACAGGTGCTCACAAGTAATAAAGAAGTGACTCACTGAACAAGATAATGAAGAATAAAAAAAAAACAAGTGTCATACAAAAGAAGCGACATTACCAAGACATTATCATTTAGGCTTTACCTGGGCACACTGAAAGATATCCACGTTCTAACTAGAGTCTAAACAGGAGTATGAACCAAAATCCTATTTACATTTAAAAATCTAAATCTATTAAAGACTCCAAAAGAAAAAAAATATTCTATCAACTTTAACAATGTCTCCTAGTCATCTAGAAGAAAATATATTACTATACACTCTTTAATCCTAAGATTTCTGATCCTGAAGTTTCAAGTCTATATCCAACTGCCTATCTGACATTGCTACTTAGATGTCTACTAAGCATCTTCAACTGAACATCTACAAAATGGAATTCTTGATTTCCACCTCTCACTCAACCTTTTTCCTCCCTTGGTCTTTCTCACCTCCGTCAATGGCTTTGGCATCCACACAACTGCTGTGGTCCCAAAGCTGGTTGTTCTCCTTGAGTCCTTTTCCCCTCACTGCTTCCAGTCCCTGCGCCCAATCTGATCTACTAACAAGTTCTATCGGCTCTACCTTCACAATGTGTCTCAAGTCCAACATTCTCATACTCCCACCTCCGTCATGCTGGTGCTCATAATGGTTTCAACTGGTCACTCTGCTCCCATTCATACCTCTCCCTGAAATTCCTTTTCCATTTACAGCCAAAGTGATCGTTTAAAAATATGAATGGATGTCTGACTTATTTAGCTTAGCATGATATTCTCAAGATCCATCCATGTTGTTGCAAATGGCAGTATTTCATTTTTTCTTATGGCTGAGTAGTATTCCATTGTATATATGTACCATATTTTTACCCAATCATAAACATGCTAAGTGAAACAACTCAGACAGAAAAAGTCAAGAAATATGTGTGGGATATAAAATTGAGAGTAAGAAATGAACAAACAAGAAAAACAAACAGAAACTCATAGGCTCAGGCAATAGTATAGTGATTACCAGAGGGAAGGTTTTGGTAGGGTAGTGAAGGATAAAAGGGGTCAAATACATGGTGACAGAAAAAGACTAGACTTTGGGTGGCAAATGCATAATCCAACATACAGGTGATGTATCACAGAAATGTACTCTTGAGTCCTGTATAATTTTATTAACCAATGTCACCCAATAAATTTAATTTTTATAAAAAATTGAAAAAAAAGTGAATGAATGATGAATGAATGAATATGTCTCCCCTGCTTAAAAACCTCACATGGCTTCTTAATGCACTGAAATAAATGTGAACTGTTCACTTGGTCTGTAAGACCGTAGAATGTGTCAGGCTCCATGACCCCACATAACCAGGCTCCAGCCCACTCCTTTACCTACCCATTCACTCTACCCTCTCCTCCCCTTTTTCCCTGGGTGACAACCAGCTGAACACCTCTCTCTTCCAAGCCTGATTTTGTCTCAGGACCTTGTGGTGTTTCTCCCTCAGAGAGTCTGAAGCCCTTTCCCCTAGGTCTTTGTACAGATGGCTCCTTCTTGTTACCTTGCCACATTTCCTCTGCCCACTCTATCTAAAAAACAAATACACACAAAGCTCCCGCTTTCTCATCCACCTCAGCCATTCCCGGCACTGCCCAGGATGACAGCACTGGCCACAGGGAGGCGCTGGAGCACTGGGAACGTAACTAGGCCAACATTCAATGTGACGTGAGTGTAAAATCTGCAGATTTCAAAGGCTTGGGACAAAAAAATACAAAATGTCTCATTTATAATGTTTATGTTAATTACATGTTGAAATGATATTTTGGTTATACTGGGTTAAATAAAATATGTGTTATAATTTACACAATTATAAATTATATTCTTTTTTCAAATGTGACTTGTAGAAAATTTAAATTATCTATTTGGGTCACGTGTAGCTCATTTTATATTTCTATTGGATAGCACTGCTCGATTCCATTTTGCCATTTCCTTGTTTTGGTTGCTCTTATCTGAAATCATCTTTTTTGTTTACTCATTGGCTATTTTCCACGTTAGAATGTAATTCCAGGAGAGTAGGGACCTTCGGTGTTTTTCCATTCCTATAGCCCAACTTTTATAACACTACCTGGAACAAAGAAGGCACTCAATGGATATTTATTAAATGAATGAATCAACAAGTAAAGGCTCTCTAGTTTTTTCATCCTGGCATTTCCATATATGTAATAACAGCAGTTATCAAAGTACTCAGAATATTCTACACTGCAGGGGAAGAAACAAGAGGCCAGTATTTTCATGAATTATTATTTTAACTTACTCTCTCCTATTGGGTTTTAAGATCTTGAAGGAAGGGACCATTGTTCCTGAATCTCTATACTACCTTCTTGATCAGCAGAGCACTTTAGTAAAAACAGCAGTGTCAATAAAATCACCATAATCACAAAGCTATCACATTTTGCATCCTTACTATGTAACAGGCATTGTATTAATTATGTCATTTATAAAATGTACAAGTTAGGAATTCCTGTTTCCATTTTTAGGATGAGGAAACTGAGGGTTAGTAAATGTAACTAACTGCCTTAAGATCAACTAGCCATCTGGTATAGACATTCAAATCCAGGCCATTCTGATATCACAAGCCTTGCAAGCTCTGAATCACCGTGTTCACACTACAACATGCACTCAAAAAACTGCAGAGTGGCTGAATAACACTACAAATGATAATAAAAAATTATGGTGATATTTTCCAGAAAAAAAAGCAAGTGATTTATGACCCACGGTGGGTTTCAATCTTGGCGTCTTGTGGGTGGCCGAGTCATACCTGACTTCCAGATGCAGCACCAGCAGGCAGCGGTCGGCCATGTCCTGGAAAGATCTGGCAAGCTCGCTCAGGGTCTGCATGATTTGCTCGGACACCGGGGGCAGATCCATGTTCGTGTGACCATCCTGAGCAGGAGAAAGCACTGGAGAAAGGGGGGAGGACAAACACCAGTCATTTCACTACATGCCTACTGGGTTTTGAAATGACATGTTATTTTGTTGTTCATCATGTTGTTTTTACCAATTTGGCTAATGCTAGTGTTGGCAGCATTAGACGTCCAAGACAGGATAGACTATTTCTGTCCTTGATTAAACACAGAAGCCCAGATGATTGAATCTGTTTGCAGAATGACAAAAAACAGACCTTCAGAGTTGGGAGTGACCTCAACAGTCATCTGGCCCAACCATGTGGTCTATGCTTGTGTCGTTTACACATCTGCAGGTGGCTGTTCAGTTTCGGGTCGCACACCCACACAAATGTTTGTGAAAGGACACTCAACACCTTCTGAGGCAGCCGAGCCAATCTCTGAAGGATCTGACCATCCTACATCAAGTCATATCTGTCTGCCCTGATCTTGCCAACTTTACAGTCATTCTCGTATGTGTCAGCACTTCAAGTATTAAAGACATCGCCTTTGGCTTCCTTGAAGTCTTCCCTTTTCCAGGCTAATTGTCTGTCCCCCGTTTTTTAATGATTCTTTAAATAAGTGAATTGAATAATTTTACAGTTCTCATACTTTAATAAAAACATCCTGGTTATTCTGTATCTCCCTTGAAATGTGGAATGCAGGACCACACACAATAAATACTGCAGAGGGGAAAAAAATACAGAGGGGTCTGGCCTGTCGAGAGAGAGCTATCTACTCCTTCGCTCTAGATGCCACACTGCTTGCACGTAAGGCTAAGGTGTTCAGGGGACGAGCTGTGGTTTTATGTTCTACTTGAACTCATATAGAGCTCAGAGTCAACTAAAAGTCCTACAAAGGTCTTTTTGGAAAATTTTATAAAGCTAATTTCTATATCTTTCCCAAGTAATTGACACAATATTCAATAGAACTTGGACATTGCCTTCAGGAAAAGACTGAGCAGCAGAAATGTGAACTACATTTGTTTACGTCTAGGTTTCTGTTATGTACCCAGTTTCCCACAATCTCTCAAAGGATGCCAACAGTAACTTCACAATTTCATTCAAGAGATCTTTTAGTTCTCTAGAGCCTCAAAGACTGGCCCTGAGTCCTGTCCCCACTACTTACTATGTGACCAAGAGGTAATTACTTAAATTCTGTCGTCCTGTTTCTTTTTCTATAAAATGGAGATAATAGTACCTAGAGCATAAAGTTGTTGGGAGTATTGAATAGATTAATGTAGATAAAACTCTTCAACCAATAGCACATAAAACTCACTCAATATTAACATAAATAATAAACACAAATAATAAGTATTCATTACCATTTGATTTGTCCAGGTTAAGAAGCTTAATTATAGCAACAAGTTACTTAAAAGCTAATTCTATCCATCTTGAAGTCTAATTTCCATTTATCAGTTATTTTTGCTTTTCCATCTGACAATTCTTCTCCTGATTGGAGGACACAATGTCCTTTGGATGTGGCCAGGCACTACTGACTAAGGGCCAGGAGGTGTTCACCTTCAGGGTAGGGAGTCAACATCTGGCTGCAGCTGCATCTACAGTGATGGGCTGTCAGGGCTGCATGGATGCCTAGACTCTGGCCAAGCCCGGAGAAGGGACCAGAGAGATAGTCAAGACTTAGAAGGATAGTTCTTCCCTATGGAACCCGACTTTAATAAATTATCACAGCAAACAGGAAAAAAAGACTTTGTCTAAAGGAACTGATGTGTAAGGAGGAAGGGAGCGTAGCGAAGTAGACTTAAAATTATTTCCAGCTGTGGCATCATCTAAGGTGAACAGAGCTCGATCTGCAGGAGGCTCCATGTGAGGCAGCGCCACTCTCCTGTACTGTGAACATGACTTATGTTCTTTCATCGCCAGGAGAGATCACTGCCTTCAGGTCTTCATTTGGCAGGTGGGGTGAAAGCAACCACAAGCAACACTGATGGAGTATTTCAAAGCATTTTAGGGCTTTTGAGCTCCTGGATTCCTCTGTTGTGTGACACTAACTGTGGCAGAGAGAGATACTATGTATCCATGAAAAGAGGTAGAAAAACAGATCCTGAAGAAATCGGACTCATGGTCTGAGGTTCAAAGTTCTACAGTGGTTTCCCCTCATCAGCAGGGGACACGTTCCAAGACCCCCAGCAGATGCCTCAAACCATGATGGTACCCTAAACAGACCTTGTTTTTTCCTATATATATACACCTTTTCACTTAAAGAAAGCACTGTACAGCTTCTCTTTTGTATCCAAATTACCAGCATCTTCCACTACTCTTGTGTTTGGGGGCCATTACTAAGTAAAATTAGGGTGACTGGAACCAGGCACTGTGACACCACGACAGCGGATCTGTAAGGGCTACTTACCAAGTGACTAATGGGAGGGTAGCACATACATTCGCTGAACAAAGGGATGAGTCACATCCCAGGCAGCACAGAACAGGGTGCTGAGATTTCATCATCCTACTCAGAACAGTGTGCACTTTAAAATTATGAATTGTTTGTTTCTGGAATTTTCTATTTAATACTTTTGGATTGCAGTTGCCTGCGGGTAACTGAAACTGTGAAAAGCAAAACCAGAGATAAGGGTGGACGGACTACTGTACTAATATCCCAAAGTCTATCAAAGGCATTCTGGACAAATTCCACCAAGAAAGTAAAAAACAACAACAACTGCTTTATTATAGAAATACATAATTTCATTATGTGTAGCAACCGAACATTGCCAAACTGTGCCATTAAAAAAAACCAAGCAGCCATGGCCGGTGTTGCTTAATAGTTAGAGCATCGACCTGAGCATTGGAGGGTCAAGGTTTGATCCCCAGTCAAGGGGACGTGCCTGGGTTGCAGGTTCAATCCCTAGCCCTGGCCGGGGGAGGAGGGGCATACAGGAGGACACCACTCATTGTCTCTCTCTCACATCAATGTTTCTCTTTGTCTCCCTTTCCCTCTCCCCTCCCTTCCACTCTCTCTAACAATCAATGGAACAAATATTCCTCACTCCTTTGGTGAGGATTTAAAAAAAAAAACAACACACCAAAAAGACAAGTACAGTAACTTAATGGCAAGATAAAACTTGAAACAAGTGAGGTAAAAACAGTTTAGATAGCAGCACACTGCACATTTCGCTTGCCTGTAATCTATAGCAAAAAGATAACACTTTAGTAAAGCAACATGAAAAATCATGCCCAGAGTTCTACTGAAAAACTGGCTTGTGAATTCTTGAGGGCTCACTGAAGTTTATGAAGTTTTCTTAACAAGAAGAAGTACACTGAGCAAAGAAATGCTGAGAATGGCAAACAATGACAACACAAACAACCAATGAGCTCTTAAATGTCAAATGGAAATGTGCAAAAAAGCAAGGCTGACAGAATCTGCTGTTTGGGAGATTATAGTCAAGATAGGTTACCACACACACACACACACACACACACACACACACACACTTGCACAAACCCTTTTAGAGGCTCCATGGTGTATATTTATCTTGGGGATTGCTTCGTTTCGGCAGAACACATATTATGGGCTTTAAAACTATTAGCACTCAATCATTTTATTAAGGTATGCACTTTGAGCATCAGATCATTCACAAGATGCTTGTTCCTCTTATAGCCTTTGCATAAAAGCAGGCATCTCTGAGACTCCTAGCTAACCATCTGCATGGCAATGTAGCTGGGCTTTCTATGCTAAACTGATTGGTTTATGAGGAAGCTGAATCCTGGTCTCAGGGGCAAACCCTGCTTATTAGATAAACCAACAGATACTCCCAACTTTCCTTTGTTCATTCCACTAGAGACTGGAAATCTAGAAGTCTGCCTTCCCAGCCTGCTTAGTGGTTAGAGGTGGCTATGTGTCACTGTATGGCCAATGATCCTCTAAGCTAGTGGTTCTCAACCTGTGGGTCGCGACCCCTTTGGCGGTCGAACGACCCTTTCACAGGGGTCGCCTAAGACCATCCTGCATATCAGATATTTACATTACGATTCATAACAGTAGCAACATTACAGTTATGAAGTAGCAAAGAAAATAATTTTATGGATGGGTCACAACATGAGGAACTGTATTTAAAGGGCCAGAAGGTTGAGAACCACTGCGTCTAAGCAGATTTTTCTTTGGCAACTTGACCTAATTATGGGCTAATTCTGCGGCTCACCTTTTGACAGGGAAGTGAAACAACCCTAAAACATGGATTGTTGCCACTAACATTTTCTGGGTTTTATGCTCAAAAGCATCTTCAATCCCACATGTTCATCCTTCCCTAGTGCTTGGCCAGCTCCTTTCCCTTTCTCAGCAACTTCCCCCAATTCAGGTTGCTCTCCCAGACTCTGTCCTTCCTACTCTCCATTACTCCTCTCTTGAGGACCTCAGATTCTTATTAAGACTTCAAAAAGATTCTCAACACTTGCTTTCTCCATAGTCTTGCTTCCCATTAAGTCTTTCATGTGCCATTATCTGATTTCTGCCTTTGACGCTTTGTTAAATAACTATTCCGAGGATCATCACCAATGATAGCCTATTGCCAACTCCATTGGGCGTTTCCCAGTATTAATTTCATTCTACACGGAAAGGCCATTTCCTCCTTGTAATTCTGTTTTCTTTTGCCTCATATGGCACCCTGTTCTTCAGGGTGTCCTTTCACAGCTCTGACACTCTTTTCATAGTTTCCTTCACTGGCTATCCTTCCTTTAGCCCACCCGTAAATGCTGGTGTTCCCGAAGATTTTTTTCTATCGGTCGCTCTCACTTGTCATTCTATCTGTTCTCTCTGAGTGAGCTAATCCATTTTCATGGTTTTCGCTATTATCTAAGAATTGATGATTCCTAAATTTTATTTGATCAACTGTTTGCCAGCTATCTTTACCAGTACATCCCACAGGCATCTCAAATGCAATGAGCTCAAAACTAAACTCATTATCCATCTCTACCATCTGCCCTTTATCCTGAATTCTCTCTCAGTGGCATATCAATGTCGGAATCTCAGCTGCAAACATAAGAGTAATCGATTCTCTTCCTTCCCTCACTCCCCTCAACAAAGACTAATGTCTGCCCACTTTATTGCACGAATGTTTTCTTAACATATTTTGTCTTTTCTATATCTACTGTTATTTTCTTGGTCTAGCTCCCTCTCTTCCATGGACTACTGGGACAATCTCCTGACTGATGTCTTTGCCTTATGCCTTGTCCCTACTTAATTCAATCCTCCATATTTGGTTAATTAAATGTGAGTGAGGCAGTATTATTTATCTAAGACACACGCTTGGCTATATTAATTTTTTATAAAAATCAATGATTTTTAAAAATGAAACAGAACAAGTGATTTAATTGGCCAACATAACAGGACAAATAATTCACATAATAACAGATTAATAAAGATCAGGAAAGAGAAGCAACGCCTTGCCATTTACAGCTATAACTTTCCCCTTAGTTTCTTGAGTAGATGCCAGGACAGAGTGGAAATAGGGAAGCAGTTCATTATAGCTGGCCTCCTTGGCTATTCAAAATCTTGCAAAAGTATAGCTTAAAGTGATTCCGGTCAATCCCTACAGCCCAATCCCTATAAATTGGGTTGCCTTTAGAAGTCACTTTAATTTCATGAGGCCACCTTGCTGCAGCTGAGACTTGGGGAGTCTCCTCTCTTTTCTGCTGACATAAAATCCCTGGCATATCAAACACCCAGCATCTCACAAGGAAAACCAACACACTAACTGTCATGGAGAAGCAATCAACGTAGGTCATTAGGATGTCTCAAGTGGTTCCACATCCTAATATTAACCAGACTGAAATCTGTTTAGGTCTTAAAATCAGTCAAAATTGGACTCATTCAGACCCAGAAGAGCATCTGTTTTCAAGGATGCAGCTGCTACACTTTTAATGGCAACTTACTGTGACTTGTTTAATTGATTCATATGAGGATGTCCTTGTGCATCTGCAATATTATCTAAAATTGTTACAATATTAGCTTAGACTGGGATCAGTTGTCATCAAAGTGATAAATTGAAAAGGGAAAGATGGTTATCACAGCAGGAAAAGAAAGGTTAACTCTGCAAATTCAAACTCTTTAGAAGATGGAAAAGAGACAATGAGGAATGATCCCATGAGATTTTCTCCCTGGAAAACATTTCAGAAGATCACGTTTTGGTGCAATCATTATTTCTGACTCCTCTTCCTATTTGTACAGAAAAATGACAGTCACTACAAAATGATCTCTGCTTCAACCTGGGTAAAATTATTTAATTTCCAGTCTTCAGTTTTCTAATTTAGAAAATTGTGGTAATAGCACCTTCTTAACTCCTAGAACAATGTGTGATTAGCTTTTGTAAATAATTTTGAGATCCTTTGATTTTGTTACCTGGATGACATTTTTTAAAAAGTGAGAATGGGAATCCTGATTAGGCCTGTGACATTAAGAACTAATGGGGCTTACAGAGTCAATGGGGCTGTGACAAGAAGACCCTCCCTCTCACCTCTTTCCTCCTGTTAAGTGCCTGTGGGATATGCTACTACCAAGCTCAACACCAGGTTACAATGTAAGTGTTAGGCACTATAAATTCACAGTTCCAAGGGGCAATTTTAGTGTCAGCTAGCTCTATCCTCAGCCTTCTTATTTTCTCTGTACCACAATCCCTACTTTTTATTCATGCCCTTGAATTATTTACAAACTTATAAAAGCTAACTTTCCTCCACCCCAGTGTTTTGTGCACAGCAGGCACTTTATAAGTGTTTGTTAAACAAATTATATATAGATAAACCTACTAGTTTCTGGAATGGATACATGACCTCCACATGCTGAAGTATCTACTGTCTTATTAGCATCTAATTTGAATTTTCTTAGGATATAGATGTCCTTTCTTTCTTATCTAAGTCAATGGCTCCAAATTAAAATTTCATGGTGACACTTTTTGATCACTTTCTCCTTCCTGAGACATATTTTTAAACACCCAGCTATTCTTTGCAAAAGTCCTAGCTTTAGCCAGTACTACCAAGCCATTTATTTAGACACTCCTTCCCATCCTCCAGTCTATAACCTAGTTTTAAGCTCTTTTGTTCTGTTTCTACATAAGATGGACGTCATCTAAGAAACACATTTGGTGGGTTCTCTTTATTTTGCCTCCTATTTCAGAGGCAATGGTTCTTTTGTTCCCAGATAATAACTATTTCTTTCCAGCCCAGATTTCCTCAGAAATTCTGGGTTGAGCTAGCAAAGCCAATGGGTTTTTGAAAGCCAAAGTGCCGACTCAGATTGCTTCTTGACCTATAGAATTAGGATTGCAAAGAATGGGGACACAGGACACATTATTCAGATTAGATCCCAGACCTGCATCCATGGGCATAGCCAGCGCTGGAAGTACAGCTCCTCTCTCAGACACAACGCCCATCAGTGGATCCCTCTGTCTAATGGCTGTGCTGGGATGCTCAGCCTTTCACTGCTGCCCTGGAGGGGGGCTCTTTCCACTCTTACAGGGGAGGAAGGGCAAATGGAAGGGATTTTTAAAAAATTGGGCTGGGTAAAAGTAGATGAAATTCATTATCAAGAAGGAAACAAGATAAGGATGGGGGACCTGGGGGGTAAGGTGAAGGTGTCTTATTCATATTTGCTTTGCTTGGTTCTATCCACCTAATTGATAACATATTAATGGTAAAAAAAAAAAAAAATGCTTCCAGTGGCTATGGGACTATTTGTTATTTAAATGACCATGTCCTACACCTTCCCCTTATTAATCACAAGACTACGGGCAACACAACTTCTTAGCGTTCTCTGGAACATCTCCTTCCCATTCCTTTCTCTTTCTCTTCTCCAAAATGCCTTGTTTCCCTAATTATAGAGAGTAACTCTTTAGGGAAGAACAGATATGCTTGTCCCTCTCACTGCTCAGGTAATGACATCTGTACGAGAATGTATTATTATGAGGCCAAAAAAAACCCAAACCAAACAAAACACCCAAAGATCATATTTTTATAAAGAACCGAACTTCAGGGATGCTGCTTACGAGTAATTTTCATCTCCATGAAACCATTCTCTTTCCTGCAGCTTCCCAGATAAATAAAATGTATTCTTTTACTTCGTATTTCCTCTGGAATACATTTCTTAACAACTCTAAGCCTCATTTTCCACATTTATACAGGTTATGTTGCTGTGAGGGCCACTAGGGGACTTGGGCTGGAGCTCATCTTCTCAACTCTGGCACCTCTGCCTCCCTTTTGCGGCCGGAAACATTTAATCTCACACTGGATTTGCCTAAGTCAACGATTCTTGGTGCGCTGCGAGAATTTTTAAAACATTCCAACACCAGACTATTTGGTCAGGAACACTAACCTCTTTTCCCTTAGATTATAAAATAAAATAATGACAACAGCCAATACAACAATAGCCATCTGGTGTGAATGAATCAAAACTATACTTATTTTTTGTCAGATGGACAAAAAATATATTTTTGATGTGCCGCAGAATTTTAGAAATTAGTTTACGTGTGCCACGAGATGGAAAAGGTTGAAAATCGCTGGTAGAGTGTGAGATCCATGAGAACAAAAGCAATATGTTATTCTTCCTGGAGCCTTTCATAGCCCACGGCTCTTCTTACACTCAGCAATAATGCCTGTTGAGTTTAATCTTTAAGGACAAATCAAAGAATTTTATATCCTTTCCCCCCATTATATCTTCACACAATGCCTTTGACCTAATGTCTTGCAAACAGTTCACTAGCCTGGAACATTATTCCACTTCGGGGTAGGAAGCTAAGCTCCAGAAAGGCTACGAGCGTCTGAAACTGAAGAATGGTTCCAAATATTGACCCATGTGGTGGGAACAAAGGAGATCCGTGTGCGGCACACCGTGAAAAGCAAAACAAAAATAAAACCCAGGTGAAAAGAATAGCTGTTTCCTTAGGCTACACAGGATAGGAGGCATTCTGAGCGGCCAGGATGGACGGGATGCAGCACTGTCCGCAGAGGGAAAACCACATCCCCTTAATTAGGTGATAGGGCTTGCTGGTAGGTCACCAGCCGCGCAGGCCCAGGGCCTCCGAGACGGTTGGCGTTAGGCTCCTGCTCTGTACAGTGCAAAGCAGCACAGACACGTGGTTTTCACACGTTGTGAGCAACAGAACAGACCTCAGCCTCTTTTGGACCTGGGGGGAAACAGTAATATTGATTTTTCTTTTATTCCGAATAATCCTCACTGATGCTTCATGAAAACCTAATCATCTACTAAAAAGGCATGTAGTGAGGCCAGATCAGCTCCTGCTGGAAAGGGAAGTTACTAGAAATGGGGGGAAAAGCTAACGAACAGCTCGTCCTCCTGTGAAAGGCACTATTGTGGAGCCGTATTAGGCGGGAAGCCTTTTGTGTTTCTGTAAAACCCGCTTTAAAGAGCATCTTAAAAGGTTAACAAATACTTAACTCGATATTTCAGGTGAATAAGCAACACAGATGTAAGTTTTAACAGAATTTTAGAGGCAAAAATATTATATGGCAAAGGGATAACATTTATCCATGTTATTAAAACAGCAGCCTTTCAACTTCAGCATTTGTAAACCTCACCAAGAGTCGTAGGGAGCGGCATAGTCACTGTGTAAATTAGAAACACTAGGCCCACTTACTCATGGTGAAACTGAGGCCAACAGAATAAAGCACGTTTTCCAACATGACACAGCAAGTAAGTGCCACATTCCTATAGCTCTTTCTTCCGTTTATCTTTTCGAGTTTCCTTGTGTCAGGCAGCTGCATCATTCAACAATTTAGAGCCAAGCTGAGAAAGAATCACTACCTTCTTGACTGAGAGCAAGTACAACCTCACTTTTATCCTTGTACTCCCAGAATGCCATGCAGTTCCGGAATCAGCAGGTAACTATCAAGTACAGTGAACAAGAAGGTGCCCTTTGGAGACAGACAGACCTGAGTTCAAATTCTGACTTTCTCTTACATATGGGCAAACTTCCCTGTAACGTTCCCCTGTAAAAGGAGGACCCCCACACCGAACTCCCAGGATTCTGAAGATTAAAGGAGAAAAGATATAAATGCTTAGAACAGCGTTTAAAATGCAAATGCTTACTCTATGGCAATCATTATTACTACTACTTCTATTATTTATTCAATACAAATGTATTCAATAAATAAATAACAAAACCCCAATGTGTTTCTCCTCCATTTATAGCTTTAAGTGGGCTTTGGAACAATTAGTTCTGTACATTCAAGGGCAAAGCGTCATGTGCTACTGTGACTCAGAGCAAACGTGGCCGAATCGTAGAAGCCCTGGTCACTCTGACCCGATCGCTGTGTGGACAACACAGACAACCGACTTATCTGGAAGACAGAGTGGACCTTGCCACGGAGCCTCACAGTGTAGCTGGCACCACTGCCTGTGAGGCATGCTGGAAGTAAGAAACAGGCAGAATGAAGTTGCTACCATGTGGTCCAGGATTTATAGGTGGAAATCTGGCTAAGAGAATTGCTGGTCAGTGAGAACAGCGTGCACTTCTCCAGTGTGTGGTGAAGGGAACAATGGAGTCCTGCTCCTTTCGTCTTGCTGGTGACAGATACTCTGTGCAGCCTCAATTGACGAGTCGGTGCCAAACACATACTGACTAATGCCTTGTGAAGGTTACTAATATACAGCCATATTTCTGTCTTTATATATTAGTTACACATGAATACTGTTCACACATCCATTCCAGTCTTGCTACGTAATCCCTAGAATAATTAACAGTTCATATAGAAGCTTCTAGAATCAAGTTTCCTAAAAATCAAAAGATAGTCTTTTTTTTATGCTAGTTAAGGGTAAACTACATAGAAAAGCAATAATTTATCTGTCAGGTGATTTTATAATTTCAGGATATTGCCTCAAACTCTAAGTACTTTTCTTCCCCTGAGTAAAAAGATATGAGTGTTCTCATTAATGATGAACCCGATTGCCCTACCTATGACAACATTTCTTTCGGATTGACTACCTATGTGTAGGCTCAGAAAGTGGTTAAATCCTGATTCAACCTCTTTATATAACCTTGGGCAAACTGCTAAACCTGTGAATCAGCAACAGCAATCTCTGCCTAGGAGGAGCACTGTACGAATTCAATGAGATGACACACGTAAAGCATTAGCACCATGCTCCGCACAGTGAGCGCTCAGTAAATCTGAGTCACTGCTGCTGGACCTCCTGGGAGGACCTGGAAGACAGCAACGCCTACACTCATCTCATTCCTCAGGGAGACACCTTGCAAAACACTAGAGCCGGTGGGCTTAGCTGTTCACAGGGCTAATGAACAGGAAGGAAATAACATGTTGATCTATGAAGACATTTACACTCTATAAAATCATGACCTTTTGACCTTAAAGTAAGGAATTACAAAAGTATCAGAACTATAGAATTCTGGAAATGGTGAAGACAAGCAGGAGAAAAATGGGACTAAGGGTGGCAGGTTTAAATGTTATCTTTTTATCTACAGAAGGGGAGGAAAACCTTTCTCCAGAGTTGCCAATTTAATAAAGGAGGTGGTATATCAGGCAGGTATGAGGAAGTAGTAGTTTATATTTATATTTGTATTTATATTTATAATCAGCGTCTGTTTTATGGTCACAGTTTATTCCCCTGCCAGAGGCACTGTGAGGAGAGCAGAGATGAAATACGCATGGGGGTGTGTCTACGGTAGAGTAAGGGAGTCACGATTATGAAATCTATATAGCCGTGACATGTCGACCTGGAATGATAGGAATTATTTTCATTTGAGGAGACAGAAATTGTGTTATAAATTATTTCAATATGCACATAAAGACACTGACAAGTCAGGACTTCTATTAAGGCTAAAACAGTTGAGATGGCCTTATTTTGGAAAGATTTTTTTTTATATTTACTACTATAGAAGATGTGTTATTTTACTCGCTTTCTTGGGAATATATTCCCCTTGATAATACCCTAGGTTAAATTTACTATAGAAAGTAAGACAGTAAAATACCTTATGCCCCTGTCTACTGTCAACTCAGCATCATCTCCAGTCACTGCCTGGGGAAGAGGAATATCTATATATAATGCATACATACAATCTAGGAATATAGTTTCCTACTTCTTGCGGCAGGGTTTTGGGCTTAATTCTGGCATTAAGACGTGGCAGGCAGGAAGGAAGGAAGGCGTTATTGTCCTTTGCGTGGTAGAAAGATGCTTGGGCAGAAGGCCTAGGAGGAGAGCGCGGCGGTGCTGCTTCCTCGCAGCAGGTGGCGAACCCCTGGCGTGTTTTCTCGTTTCCTGTGAGCAGAAGCTAGTTTCCTTGCTCTTTGCTTCCATCCAACTGTTTTCTAAGCCCTTTAAACAATTTTTAAAATATCTAATTCCATGTGTTAAATTCCTTCTTGCTTGAAAAAACTAAAATTGGTTTCTGTGTTCCTGACTGAGCCTGGATGAATAAATATAACCTTCCCATCATGAGCTATTTCTGAGCTACAGCGACTCAGATCTCAGAGAACATCTGGAGCCGGAGGAGTGGGATGAAGGGTCGCTGAGAATGTGCCTCCTGGACACCTTACCCACAGGCTCGCTTTTCGTCCCATATGCCCTCACCTGTGATCACAGGTTTCTTCTTTCATTCCTATGTTCCCCTCTGTGAGCTCATGAGAGAGCTCTTTGGGTGCTATACAACAGCATGGTGGCTAACAGTACAGACTGTGGAGGAGGCATATTGAGTAAGTTAAAATTCTGGTTCCACCACCTAATAACTTAATGTGTCCTCTCTACCTCAGTGTCCAGTTTGCAAAAATGAAGATAATATGGTATTAACTGAGAGAGAGAGAGAGAGAGAGAGAGAGATATTTAGAATACATCCAGGCATAGAGTATTTGATATTATTATTGCTGTTGAAATTACTTAGCATTTTTGGTTCAAATTTTATGTCCCAAGTCTTCCCACCCCTCATCATGAACTACATTCCATTTGATAAGTTCTAATCATGGGATCATACCTATATTTTTCCTAAATGACTGAAAATGTAATGTTTGAAAATTAAACATCCAGCTACTAGTACATCCAGTGTTTACTTCTTTGCTGTGTAAACTTCAACATGATGACATTCTCCAAAAGACTGTAATAATGTTTACTTTGCCGTGAATTCTTCCTTTTGGTCTAATTAAGTACTACAGGGTGTTTGGTCTCCATAGTCTTCCCTCTTGAGAAGAAAAATCATCCAAAAGACAAGTCAAAAACGTACTTCTCATCTCACTGTAGCTGCATCAGATTCCCCATCACTATCGTCGCCATGTCAATGGCATCCTTATGTGACGGAAGCACCACCCAGGGCCTGCATCTCATCACGCGGTCCATAGTGCATACTTTGCATCACTGTTACTTGCTTCTTCCTTTCAGGTTTATTTTAGTCTTATTTTGAATGCTGTTTTCTAGCCTCTTCTCAGGGAGGTGGATTTTCATAGAATATTTCTCACACTTTCCCCATTAGCTGTGCTTTCTTCATTTGAGATATAAAACTCAAAATACAAGTGTAGGAATTTCTACAGGGTTTTAACTTATTTGGTGCTACAGATGGTCCATTTTGTGTTTTGCCATTATTTTAGATGAAAGCAGAATACACAGTAAGATGTTACTAAGTAGTAAGGGAGGGAAGAGAAAAGGCGATGAAGTGACAGAAAAATATGCTTTGACTTTAAAGAAGCAATTCTGATATTTCAAGTTTGTTTTCGTCACTTTATTTTATGTTTAAATTTTTAAAAAATGTGTTTTTCTATTACAGTTGGCATTCAATATTGTATTAGTTTCGGGTGCTTAGACATTTATATACCTTATGAAGTGATCACCCACTAAGTCTAGTACCCATCTGGCACCATCCATTAGTTAACACAGTATTATTGACTACATTCCCTATGCTCTACTTGTTTTTATCAGGTAAAGAAACAACTTAATGAGAAGAAAGAGCAGTAAAGGTCGAAAAAAATGGCGGAGGCTTAGACGGACGTGTTGGTCCTTCGTCCCGGAGCAGATAGGGGCGAGCAGCTGAAACGGGTAACAACCAGCCCGATCAAGCTGGGGAGGTTCAGCTGAGAGACAGTCTGCAGCCAGGAAAGACAGAGAACTCCTGAAAAATGCGGATGGTTAGAGATTGAGGCTGAAACTTCCCCCTGGGCGCCAGCGCAGCGGCGAGACCACGCCATCTTGGGAAGCGGTTACCTACCAGCATCCAGAGATCGGCTACTAACCCAGCGGCTACTAACCCGGAGGCGGCGACTTGCGGGCGGCGCGACTGCGGGAGCCCAGAGGAGGCCTGCGCCCCTCCACGGAGGGGCGGACACTCCTGGGCGGCCAGCAGAGGCACAGCGACCACGCCATCTTGGGAAACAGAGCTGCTTGAGACTAGGATCCTGGCCTCAGCACCACCCAGTCTGATCTCAGACGCATACTAGGACCCTGCAGCCACTGGGGACAGAGACCTGTGACCACAGCTACAGACCTGCAGACACGGAAAGTTCGGAGATCCCTGCTGCAGATCCGTGAGTAGCAGAGCCCATCCCCCCTTCCCCCAGGATCGCGGGCAGTGCCAGAGTAACTAACTGATAGACCTACCCCTTGCCGGGGCCTCAGCGCTGCAGAAACTTTGGCCTGAAAGTGCTTGAGCACCTTAGAACTGATCCTATGCGCACTTCGGGCTTCAGAGCCCTGGGCTGGGAGCAAAAAACGCGCACAGCACCAGGAACTAATCCTGTGCGCACTGCTGGCATCAGAGCCCTGGGCTGGGAGCAAAAACGCGCACAGCACCAGGAACTAATCCTGCGCGCACTGCTGGCATCAGAGCCCTGGGCTGGGAGCAATCGCGCGAACGGGAGTTTGTCCGCCTAGCACAGGCCCAGAAACCCCGTTTCTCAGGGCAGGAGGCAGCACCAAGCACCAGTGACTTGACTGTGTTTCTTATCACCTGCGCCTGAGATCCTGATTTCCTGTGCGTTCATACTAAGAGCCAGTGAATCCAATTCCTGGTGCAAGGGCACACAGGGACCCTGATTCTCAAGGTGAGGTTGCGCGAAGCAACAGAGACTCTGATACTGAACTCTTGGGGAACTCTGACTCCTGGCGCAAGCTAAGGGGCTCTGCTCTGGTGCTAAACACGCGTCAGGGGGGCCTCTATTTCAGCACAGTGCAGGCAGGGTCCCTAATTCTAAGGGCACGCGCGAGGCCACATTGAGTGTTGGCAACACTGACACAGAGCGAGCCTGGTTCCCACCAACCAACAACAACCACACATCTTAGTGTCAGAGCTCTTCAGTGACACTAGGGTGGTGGGAGCCTCCCACTGCGCACGGCCCAGGCCCACGCAACTCAACCTTTGAACCATCAGGAGATAATCAGAATGAAGAGACGACACAATACCCAGAGGAAAGACAATGAAGAATCACCAAGAAAGGAAATTAATGAAGCTGAAGCGTGCAACATGACAGAAAAAGAATTCAGAATGATGGTTGTACAATTCATTCACCGGATGGATGAGAAAATCAACAACCTATGCAAGAATCAGGAAGAAATGAAAAGTGATATAGCTACAATCAAAAACACCATGGAAAGTTTCAACAGCAGACTAGAAGAAGCAGAAGACCGAATTAGTGAGTTAGAAGATAAGGCAGAGAAACAAGCTCAATCTGAACAGCAACTGGAGAAAAGAATTAAAAAACAGGAGGAGAGCCTAAGGGAGCTTCAGGACAACATGAAACGAAGTAACATACGCATAATAGGGCTGCAAGAAGGACAAGAAGAGCAGCAAGGATTAGAAAATCTATTTGAAGAAATAATGACAGAAAACTTCCCAGATATGGGGAAGAAAAAAGTTACACAAATACAGAGAGTCCCAGGCAAGATGAACCCCAAAAGACCTTTACCAAGACACGTCATAATAACGATGGCAAATGTACAAGACAAAGAGAGAATCTTAAAGGCTGCAAGAGAGAAACAGAGAATTACCTACAAAGGGTCCCCCATCAGATTATCAAACGATTTCTCAACAGAAACACATCAGGCCAGAAAAGAATGGACGGAAATCTACAAAGTGATGCAAAGCAAAGGACTGAATCCAAGAATACTCTATCCAGCAAGGCTATCATTCAAAATTGAAGGGGAAATAAGAAGCTTCACAGACAAAAAAAGGCTAAGGGAGTTCATCACCACCAAGCCAGCAATGCAAGAAATGCTAAAGGGACTGGTGTAAAAAGAAGAAATAAAAAGCCCAGAAAGAAAGCAGCCACAAAAAAATAGAAATGGCTACAAACAAGTACCTTTCAATAATAACTTTAAATGTAAATGGACTAAATGGTCCAATCAAAAGATATCGAGTGGCTGAATGGATAAAAAAACATGACCCATACATTTGCTGTCTACAAGAGACCCACCTCATTAGAAGGGACTCACACAGACTGAAAGTGAAGGGATGGAAAAATATCTTTCAGGCAAATGGAAATGAAAAAAAAGCTGGGGTAGCAATACTTATATCCGACAAAATAGACCTCAAAGTGAAGGCCATAACCAGAGATAAGGAAGGCCACTTCATAATACTAAAGGGATCAATACAACAAGAGGATATAACCCTGATAAACATATATGCACCCAATGCAGGAGCACCCACATACATAAGAAAACTCCTGGAAGGTATCAGGGGAGAGATCGACAACAATACAATCATAGTAGGGGACTTTAATACACCACTAACATCACTGGATAAATCCGCTAGACAAAAACTCAGCAAAGAAACAGCAATCCTAAATGACTCACTAGATCAGATGGACTTAATTGACATCTTCAGAACACTTCACCCCACAGCTGCGGAATATACATTCCTCTCAGGTGCTCATGGGACATATTCAAAAATAGACCACATATTGGGTCACAAGCAAAGTCTCCACAAATTCAAGAAGATTGAAATCATAAAAAGCATCTTCTCAGACCACGATGGCATAATGTTAGAAATAAACCACAATAAAAACAACCCAAAATACTCAAACACTTGGAAGCTGAATAGCATGTTATTAAATATTGATTGGGTTACCGATGACATCAAAGAAGAAATTAAAAACATCCTGGACACTAATGACAATGAAAACACAACAATCCAAAACCTCTGGGACACAATGAAAGCAGTCCTGAGAGGGAAGTTTATAGCTCTACAGGCCTACCTCAAAAAACAAGAAAAAATGGTAGTTAATCATCTAACTCTACAACTCAAAGAATTAGAAAGAGAGCAACAAGAAAAGCCCAGAGTGAGCAGAAGGAAGGAGATAATAAAGATTAGAGCAGAAATCAATGAAATAGAGACCAAAAAAACAATACAGAAAATCAATGAAACCAAGAGCTGGTTCTTTGAAAGGATAAACAAGATTGACAAACCCCTAGCCAGGCTCACCAAGAAGCAAAGAGAGAGGTCCCAAATAAACCAAATCAGAAATGATAGAGGCGAAATAACAACAGACCCCAAAGAAATACAAATGATTGTTAAACAATACTACGGACAACTCTACTCCAACAAACTAGACAACCTGGAGGAAATGGACAAATTCCTAGAAAAATACAACATTCCAAAACTCAATCAGGAAGAATCTAAAAATCTCAATAGGCCAATAACGATGGAAGAAATTGAAGCAGTCATCAAAAAGCTTCCAGCAAACAAAAGCCCAGGACCAGACGGCTTCTCAGGGGAGTTTTACCAAACTTTTAAGGAAGAACTGAAACCTATCCTCCTCAGATTACTACAAAAAGTCCAAGAGGATGGAACACTTCCAAACACATTTTATGAAGCTAGCATCACCCTAATACCAAAACCAGGTAAAGACAACACAATGAAAGAGAATTACAGGCCAATATCCCTCATGAACATAGACGCCAAAATCCTCAACAAAATCTTAGCAAATCGGATCCAGCAGTACATCAGAAGGATCATACACCATGACCAAGTAGGATTTATCCCAGGGATGCAAGGATGGTACAACATCCGTAAATCAATAAACGTGATACATCACATAAACAAATTGAAAGAAAAAAACCACATGGTCATATCAATTGATGCAGAAAAAGCATTTGACAAAATCCAACACCCATTTTTGATAAAAACTCTCAGCAAGGTGGGAATAGAAGGATCATACCTCAACATAATAAAAGCCATATATGACAGGCCCACAGCCAACATCATACTCAATGGACAAAAACTAACACCATTTCCCCTAAGAACAGGAACAAGACAGGGATGTCCACTCTCTCCACTCCTGTTCAACATAGTCCTGGAAGTATTAGCCATTGCAATTAGACAAGAAGAAGAAATAAAAGGCATCCAAATTGGAAAAGAGGAAGTAAAACTGTCCTTATTTGCAGATGACATGATATTATACATACAGAACCCTAGAGACTCCATCAAAAAACTACTAGACTTAATACATGAATTTGGCAATGTAGCAGGATACAAAATTAACCCCAAGAAATCCGAGGCATTTCTATATACCAATAGTGAACTTTCAGAAAGAGAGATTATAAAAACAATCCCATTTACCATCGCACCCCAAAAATTAAGATACCTAGGAATAAACTTAACTAAAGAGGTAAAAGACCTCTACTCAGAAAACTATAGGACGTTGAAAAAAGAGATAGAGGAAGACATAAACAGATGGAAGAACATACCATGTTCTTGGATTGGTAGAATCAACATCATTAAAATGTCCATATTACCCAAAGCAATCTATACATTCAACGCACTTCCCATTAAAATACCAATGGCCTTCTTCAAAGATCTAGAACGAACTCTCCAAAAATTCATCTGGAATAAAAAAAGACCCCGAATAGCTGCAGCGATCCTGAGAAAAAACAAAGTAGGTGGGATCTCAATGCCAGATATCAAGCTGTATTACAAAGCCACTGTTCTCAAAACTGCCTGGTACTGGCACAAGAACAGACATATAGATCAGTGGAATAGAATAGAGAGTCCAGAAATTAGCCCGAACCAATATGCTCAATTAATTTTTGACAAAGGAGGCATGAACATACAATGGAGCCAAGATAGTCTCTTCAATAAATGGTGTTGGGAAAATTGGACAGATATATGCAAGAAAATGAAACTAGACCACCAACTTACACCATACACAAGAATAAACTCAAAATGGATAAAGGACTTAAATGTACGACAGGAAACCATAAAAATTCTAGAAGAATACAAAGGCAGCAAAATCTCAGACATATGCCAAAACAATTTCTTCACTGATACAGCTCCTAGGGCAGTTGAAACTAAAGAGAAACTGAACAAATGGGACTACATCAAAATAAAAAGCTTCTGCACAGCAAAAGAAACCATCAACAAAACAACAAGAAAACCCACCTCGTGGGAAAACATATTTGCCAACGTCATATCTGATAAGGGCTTAATCTCCAAAATTTATAGGGAACTCATACAACTTAACAAAAAGAAGATAAACAATCCAATCAAAAAATGGGCCAAGGATCTAAATAGACACCTTTCAAAAGAGGACATTCAGAAAGCCAAGAGACATATGAAAACATGCTCAAAGTCACTAATCATCCGAGAGATGCAAATCAAAACAACAATGAGGTACCATCTCACACCTGTCAGAATGGCCATCATCAACAAATCAACAAACGACAAGTGCTGGAGAGGATGTGGAGAAAAAGGAACACTTGTGCACTGCTGGTGGGAATGCAGACTGGTGCAGCCACTATGGAAGGCAGTATGGAGGTTCCTCAAAAAATTGGAAATGGAACTCCCATTTGACCCTGTGATCCCACTTCTAGGAATATATCCCAAGAAACCAGAAACACCAATCAGAAAGGATATATGCACCCCGATGTTCATAGCAGCACAATTCACCATAGCTAAGATCTGGAAACAGCCTAAGTGCCCATCAGTAGATGAATGGATTAGAAAGCTGTGGTACATCTACACGATGGAATACTATGCTGCTGTAAAAAAGAAGGAATTCTTACCATTTGCAACAGCATGGATGGAACTGGAGAGCATTATGCTAAGTGAAATAAGCCAGTCAATGAAGGAAAAATACCACATGATCTCACTCATTCATGGATAATAAAGACCATTACAAACTTTTGAACAATAATAGATACAGAGGCAGAGCTGCCTCAAACTGATTGTCAAACTGCAGTGGGAAGGCCAGGGAGGGTTGGGGGGGAGGAGGGAGGGGATTAAGAGATCAACCGAAGGACTGGTATGCATCCATATAACCATAACTAATGGACATAAGACACTGGGGGGTAAGGGAGGGCAGGGGTCTGTCAAGGGCGGGGGGGGAAAAAGGACACTTATGTAATACACTTTGTAATACTTTTAGCGAAAAATAAAAAAAATAAAAAAAAAAGAAAGAGCAGTAAAGACTTTCTAACCCAGAAAGTAAAAAGCATGTCCACATAACACCAAAACAGAGTTTTAGAAGGAAATAAAGTACTTCAGATGAAAGATTGGTAAAAATCTGTCCTGTGAGAAAGCATACATCACAAATGAAGTGGGCAGACCAGTTGTCTCCAATGAGGGGTGCTGAAGAATGTAAAGAATATGAGAAGGAAAAAGTCAGAGAAAAGGAGTAAAATTTCTTTTCATTAAAAAGTAATGTGTTTTCAAGATCAATATCCCCGCTCTGTCCCTGGCTAAGCATGGTTCCCACTTCCATGCTTCAGTTTTCCATCTGTAAAGTGGGAATAAAGATGCTAGCTTTCGAATTAGCTCAGAAAGTGGCTGTGGGGATTAACCAATGGATGATTAACATTACAAATATATACAATGCAGGAGCGTTTCTTCTGGGGACACAACAGAAATCAAAGAGCAAGGGAAGGAAATTAAAAATGGACAGGACATCTTCATTGCTTCCTTGGTACCCCTGGGCCACTCTTTTCAATGACGAGAGGAGGGATGCCCAACAAGTGATGTAAACTAACTCGAGATGAGCTATGATAAGCAGGCCGACCGTGTTCCCCAAGGGTTAGGAAACAGTAATGATGAAAAGAGTGCAGACTGCCACTCGTGATAGAGAGCCAGCTAAACACCCTAGTAGTTTTTCATCTGCGAATCAATGTCCTTCATGGCGAGCATACACTAACCAGTAATGAGTCTCCTTAGAACTGCCCGGGGAACTCCCCTCCGCCTCTGCAAGAAGGCATACAGTTCACATGGAAATTAGCACTTTTAAGGAGGCAATAACTCCTTTCAAAGAAGTTTTGTTTTCAATTAGTTTCTGCAAACATCTTGCCTTATGAAAATTTGCCCCTTTTCTTCCTCCCTCCTCCCAATCTATCTTATAAAAATTAAAGGAAAACAAGGAAAAACAATCCATAAAATTTTATAGATAGATATATTTGATTTATTTAAGAGCCCAAGTATGAGCTGGGGATATTTAAAACAACCACAATGCTCAAGCCCTGTTAGTCTTCTATAACAATAAAGAGAAATGAATCTCTTACCGGTCAGGTCTTGCACATTAAGCCTGATGATTGGGTTTGCTCTGTTTGCCAAGGTCTCCTAAACCTTACCTGCCCTGAAGAATTAGAAAGCCGGCCTGGGCCTCCAAGACACATAATTGTATTTCACCTCTCCAGGGCTTATAAGCATATAGCTCACAACAGACTGTACAATTGGGGCTCAGGCTCTCTTTTCAGCCTCTGAACAGCCTCCCTGTGGGATCTTCATCTAGAAAAGATTTCTTAGGAGGACTCGTCAGGGAAGGCCACGCCGCCTGGCCTGGATTTTCTGTGTGCTCTGTGGTTGACAACCTTGAACCAGTGAAGGAAAACAAAACTAGGTTTAAAAGCCTGAGAGAAAAATATTGTTATTTCTTCAACTTAGCTGGCTTCTTTTTTTAATATAAAAAGTTAATACTGAGGAGACTGCATTGTGTTCTGCCATAAACAGAGATGAGCAGCCAGGGAAGTGCAAGTTCTATGACTAGGTCTCTTGCTAATTTTTCTAAAAGGGTTTGGGATTTATTTTCTTCCCCAAAGATTTATATACTGCCCATTTCCCTACGCCCCTGGAGTTCTTTCTCATATATTACCTCATATTAGCCCTGCAGATTTTAATTAAAAAGATTCCACAGGGGCATACATACATAATAAAAACAATCTCATAAAATAGAATGACAAGTCTCTGTTTCTCAACGTAAGGCTCTAAACATTCATCCCTTCAAGTCGACCTACTCCTTTCTTCTTTTCCACCTTCAACATTTCCTAGGTAACTGTATTAAAAATAAAACAAAAACCTCTGGTCCATTTAACTACCTCCCTGCATTCATGACTGTGGCCCACTAAGCTGTGGGCCCTAATGGCCTGGACCGTGTATCCTTTGTCCACTGGTGACTCCTCATACCTAAACCCATCCTGGCACAGGTGGGCTGACAACTGAGGTGACAGATGAAGGAAGGACAATACCCTGTCATGATCAGTGCAAATTTCACCCTCCTATTTCCCTTCATGGGAGTTCTCATCTCTTTCTTTTTTGACACTTAGTATCATGGATTCTGCTCTAGAAATGAAGTATAAAGTCAGTCGTTTCCCCACATCCTCGGTACCACAGTTGCCCACAGTTTGGCATCCTTTATCTATATGTCACTGCCGTCATTTATTGCCTTCCTCAGGAGCATGGCATTGCTTTTGTCCTGGACTGTCTCTAGTCTGAAGAGAAGTTCCTAGGAGGGCGAGCTCCTGGGTTCCTCTGTGGAAAGCATTTGGTAGTTGATTTTATTAACAGGACTTACATGATTCTGATGGTTTTCTTTCCGGTCACCTAGCATTTACTGAACACGTAGAGAATACTCAGAAATGTGCTCTAACACTAAAAGGCATTCACAGCCCAGCTGGCATGGCTCAATGGTTGAGCGTTGACCTATGAACCAGGAGGTCATGGTTCGATTCCTGGTCAGGGCACATGCCTGGATTGCGGGCTCGATCCCCCATGTGGGGTGTGCAGGAGGCAGTCGATCAATGATTCTCTCTCATCATTGATGTTTCTCTTTCTCTCCCTCTCCCTTCCTTTCTGAAATCAATAAAAATATATTAAAAATAAATAAAAGGCATTCATAGAGTTGTGTGTTTTTTAAAAAAAAATTTCTGAGCTTTTCAACGTTCTGAGCCCTTTAAATATGAAAACCCCATGACCACCTTTCTGTGGTACCTGCTGCAGGGGAGTAAGATGAGGCACAACCTCAGGGAGTGACTGGCCCAGGGCCACCTGGTGAAGCAGAGGGACCACGGGAAGTGGCTATGGGTGCAATGTCCCTCCCCTGGAATCTCCTTTGTATAATGCCTGCCGCCCCGGGATCTCCACGCCAGCCCGCCACGTGCAGCCTGTGAATGCTACTGCAGTCCTCTTCAGACCATCAGGCATCTGCTCCGAGAGGCTGAATGAGAGATGCCAGAGGAACATTAGCGCAGAATTTCCTAACTTTAGTGCAATTAAAATCTCAGCCACAGTGCGGAATTAATGCAGCCCTTTGCATTCTAAATACATATTTTAATTAAATGACACCCATCTGTAGAATATGAGACTGCATTTTTATTGAGGATTTCGCATTATATAATCTGTTCCTATGAAGCGTAAATGACTTGGTTCATGTTTGCAGAAACCTCAGAAGAATTATATAGATCCTGCATAAGCACATGTGGGGACACTCAATTTTGCTTAAAATTTAAATCTGTTTCACTAGCATGCTAAGTGTTGTTTGTGTGATGAGATTTAGATTGTGTATGAACGCCTTGGATCGTTTCTGGGGAGCGTCTGTGAGAAGGAAAGACAGGTCAAGGCTGGGACACCCCTGCCCTGGCTGGAGCCATGCAGTCATGATGTAACTGAATGTGAAGCTTCATCTGAGGAGAAAGGGAGCAAATGCTTTCCTCTTTAGAGCTGTTACTGAGCATCTTTGCTCGATGTGGGTTCTGACCTGTATCTTCACATTCAGTGTGTTCTTCAAGAAGGGAAAGGCCTAGAGGAGGGAACCTGGACTTAGACATCCAGTTTTGTCTCCATCAAGCGGGAGGACGTAGCAAAATGGTGCTGAGGCTGGGCACACTGAATCCTGCCTCCACATTCTCTTTAACCTCTCTCTGCCCCAACTTCCTCATCTAAGAAATGAGGACAGCTACCACCTCCCTCATAAGCTACCGTGAGGACTAGGCAAGATAACACAGTAGAGACCTTGGACCAGGGCCTGCCGCAGACCTGGCTGTTGTTTATGAATGCCAGCTGTCACTGCAGCAGAGTCAGGTCTGGGAGTCCCAATGTCCTGCTTTGCTCCTTACTACCTGCATGATTTTAGAGGAGTTACTCAATCTTTTGAACCTTATTTTTGTCAGCTGAAAAATGGAGACAACAATGCTGAGTGCATTAAATTCCCATTGTTCCTGTGACAAATTATTGCTAAGATTATAGTTTACACAACACAAATGTATTATCTTATAGTTCTGGGGATCAGAAATGTGATATGGGTCTGATTGGCTAAAATTGAGGTGTCAGAGGCTCTAGGGTGAATCTGTCCCCTGGCCTTTCCCAGGTTCTAGAGGCTGCTGACATTCCTTGGCTTGTGATCCCTTCTCCATCTTTAAAGCCAGCAATGAAGAGGTGAGTCTTTCTCGTGTTGCTTCACTCTGAACTACTCACCTGTCTCCCTTTCCTACTTCTAAGGAGCCTTGTAATTACACTGGGCTCACCTGGACTATCCAGACTACCTTCCCCACATTAGGGTGAGATGATTAGCAATCTTATCTTCAACCTTAACTCCCCTTTTCTGGGGATTAGAGGTTGAGAACTTTAGGAGGCTATGTTCTTCCCACCACACTTACCCCCCACAGGGTTGTAAGAATTAAAAATAATATTCTGAAACTCCCAGTAGAGTCTTGTGCACTTATAAATAACAAATGACAGTGTTCATTATTGGAGCGAATCAGTGACTACGGTCCCATCAATCTTGGAAGTTCTATAATCTTATAATCATATTGTTAAATGTGTTTCTAATAGTTTTGTTTTGATCATAAAGCAGTATGTTCCAAGTTCTGATTACATATCTCTAAAGATTTGTCTATTAATAGCCAGAATATCACAACAGAATAACATTTGACTCTCTGGTTAATCTTTTAGTTGCGATTTGAGGTAAATTAAATCTTCTAATATGATTATTATACCCCTAGGGGGATCTGCCTCAAAAACTCTGTCAAATAGCTTGTGAAATTATCTTAACAACCATGAATTGTTAATTTGAAAAGATACATGCACCCCTATATTTATTGCAACCTTATTCAAAATAGCCAAGATATGGAAGCAGCCTAAGTGCCTATCAATAGACAGATGGATAAAGATGATGTGTTACATATATACAGTGGAATATTACTCAGCCATAAAAAATAATGAAATCTTGCCATTTGTCTCAACATGAGCAGACCTAGAGGGTACCATGCTAAATGAAATAAGTCAGGCAGAGAAAGACAAATACCATATCATTTCACTTATATGTGGAATCTGAAAAAAACACACAAAAAAACCCCCAAAACCAAACAGAAACAAACTCACAGATAACAGAAAACATACTGATGATTGCCATAAGGAGTGTGTTAGAAAGGCTGAGTGAAAATGGTGAAGGGAAATAGAGGTACAAACTTCTAGCTATAAAATAAAAAGTCATGTGGATGTAATGTACAGCACAGGGATTGTAGTCAATAGTATAACTTTGCATGATGACAGATGATTACTAACTTATCACGGTGATTACTTTGTAAGGTAAATAAATGTTGAATAACTATGTTGTACTCTGAAACGCATATACTATTGTATGTCAACTATACTTTAATAAAAATAGTAAACTTTATAATATTACTTATGGGGATATAATATTAGATATAATATTATAGATGTGCTGCCAAAACCGGTTTGGCTCAGTGGATAGAGCGTCAGCCTGTGGACTGAAAGGTCCTGGGTTCGATTCCGGTCAAGGGCATGTACCTGGGTTGCGGGCACATCCCCAGTGGGAGATGTGCAGGAGGCAGCTGATCGATGTTTCTCTCTCATCGATGTTTCTAACTCTCTATCTCTCTCCCTTCCTCTCTGTTAAAAATCAATAAAATATATTTTAAAAAAATATATTATAGATGTGCATCTATAAACACATAACAGAAGGGCTTACATTTTTTCACTATACCTAAAAAACCCCCACAAAGTCAAATTTCCAGGCTTCTGTTGTTTCTCATGGAACTATTGCTGATAAACAGAATCCAGTTCCAATCTATCCTGTGTTTGGCATCCTATTGGTTTCAGCTATCTGCCATCTGATAGTCCTTATAAAACCAGAAAACATCTTGGTCAATATTATGTGCCCATGAACAAGGCAGAATGTGGGAGCAGCTGAAAGGGTTAAAGAGAATAAAACAGGGCAGAGAAAAACTTATTGTGCTTAGCAGATATCTTGCAGAAAGCTTGCAGCCTTGAGCACGGCATAGCCCAGATAACCAGAAGACACCTGGCACGGGAGGAACCAAGGACGGACCAGACCCTGACATCAGCAGAGTGGCTTGCAGCCAGTAAAAATTAATAAAAAACCTATCTCCCCCTGCTCGCTTTGCTGATGCCTTTCTCGGTCTCAGCCCACCTGCACCCAGGTGTCGGGAATAAAATCTCTCTTGATACATTATGGCCTCATGTCATAGGTGCCTAACCCTGGCCCACTCCGGACCTTTCAGCAGCCGCCTGGGATCTTATTGAATAATGGATAGTAGAGCTTTTATCACTCACCCAACGGTGACAAAATCAATTATCCTAGTAAATTTGGATTTGGTAGTCAGCACTAGAAATGAGGACAGATATCAGTTATTCATCAGAAATGTTACAGGAGAAATTGTGAAAGTCCAGATCCCAACTGACATTTGGAAGGTCCATTTTTCTCCAGTTTCTGGATCGCAGGAAGACTGATTGGAACCTTGTGGACAATAGGTTCTTCCCACCTGGGTCTACCTAACATTTTCCTATAGTCTCAATAATTCATTAGAATTGATTAAAAACTTAAAAGTGAGGACCCAGTGAGAACTTTTGCTACTGTAATCACTTTTTATTTTAATCAAAGCTAGAAATACACATAGTCAAGTAGTTTTTATAGGTATACTATACTGCTCCACAGGGTCTTTTTAAAATTTTTTTTCATATTTTCTATTTGTATTTATGTTTTTCTAAACATTTCTTCAACTCTATCTTCTAACCTTTCTTCTGAGATCTTTATTTTCACTTATTTTTTATTTTCAAGTGTGTTTTTGTTGTTGTTCTCAGCATGTTCCTTTCATATAGTATACTATTCTTGCTTCTTGGATGAAGTGTCTTTCCTTGTTCTTCTAAAGATATTGATTATAGGTTCTTTTAAATGATTTTCTTTCAGGATAACCTTTGTTTCCTCTAAGCTACTTTTTCTATTTACTTTGGTTTCTAAGTTTCATATTATATGGTTTCCTCAAATGTGTATTTCCCCACGGAAATAATATTATTAGTGGAGGTTAAGGTTGATTAGTTTGTGATTTTTTTTTTTTTTTGGAAATTAATGAAATCCACATTGTTTGAGCCCCTTCTAAGTACCATATCAGTTGGTGGTGTAATGAGGAAAGAGATAAAGTCCATACTTCCAAGGTGCATGTGGTCTAAGGAAAGACAGATGTAGAAATGGATAAATGGTATAATATAGTATGTAAAATGCTAGAGATAGCTCTTGGGCACTATGAAAGGTCAGATGAAAGTTGCTTAATTCAATCTGAGAGGGTCCAAAAAAGTTTCTTGAAGTGCTCACAGTATAGCCGAATTTTTAATGAAGAAGAGGAAGTAACCAGGTGAAGGGGAATGGGAAAGGTAGGAGGAAAGGTGTCAGACTCAGAGGAGACGACCTGAATAAAGGTGAGGAGGTGAGAAATGGCATGACATTGCAAGAGAACTAAGGGCAGTTCAATTTCCATAAACCAGAGATCTAGATTGTGAGGAACTTTCTAAGTCATGTTAAGGATCTTTGGATACTTCCTATGGGATGATGAGAAGAAATCAATGTATAAGTTACCAGGTCATATTTGCATTTAGATAGATTGCTGTGGTATGGCCTTTGTATCACAGGTGAAAAACCATGAAGGTGTAAATTAGGGCTCTGATAGTAGGAATGAAGAAGGAATGACAGATACAGAAATATTTAGGAAGTAAGATTAGCAGATCTTCATAGCAACTATCTATAATTATAAAAGCGTAATATGCTAATTAGACTGGACATCCTTCCAGACGACCTTCTGAACGAAGCCAGGGATGCAAGGGAAGCCCGGTCCTGCCAGCGGCCGGAGGGAAGCCCGGGTCCCAGGTGCCAGAGGGAAGCCGGTGCCGGCAGCAAGGGGAAGGAAGGCCTACTCTTGCATGAATTTCGTGCATTGGGCCTCTAGTAAGAAATAAACATTATAGCCCAGCTGGTGTGGCCCAGTGGTTGAGCATTGTCCTATGAACCAAGAAGTCACAGCTCAATTCCCAGTCAGGGCACATGCCTGGGTTGTGGGCTCGATCCCCAGTAGGAGGTGTGGGATGAAACATCATTGATATTTCTATCTGTCTCTCTCCCTTCCTCTCTGAAATAAATAAAATTATATTAAAAAGAAAAGAAATAGAGATTATCATTATACCTCATTTATAGGTGAGAAAATTAAGACTCATAGCGATTAAAAATCGTATCTCATATCCCATAACCAGAAATGACAATGTTTCTATAAAAGAAATACATTTAGAACTTCCCACAGTTGACTTTAAAGTGATTTTCTGGACCACAACATATTCATTAGTCAGTAAGTAAAATTTGTTCCAAAAACAGGTACTGAAGGAAAAATTGTTTAAGGAAATAAAAGATAGGTCAAAGTAGAAGGTCAGAAAGAACATTTTCAGTAAATAAAATCCACATTTAGCAAGGGATAAAATAGGCATATAATTAAATATATTGCTTTAAATAAGGAAGTTAATGGCCAAAATGCTATGGAAATCCAAAGGCAATTGTACTGTTTAATCCCAGGAGAAAACCATAAGGGAGGTAATGGATGACTTGGGAGGAACCTGCCTGTGCTATATAAGATAATTGTTACCATCAGTGCCTGAAATGAGAGGGAAAAAAGGGGAATAGTAGAACTGGCAGAAATAAGAAAAAGGGTTGGCTCATTGTAGACACATTTACCAGCCAATTCAGCAAATGGAAGAAGAGTAGCAGATTTTAGGATCTCATTGGAAGCACTCTGTTAATTTAATTCAATTTGACGAAACATTTACTGCATACCTGCTATGCCTTGAACTGGTTTTATTGTTGATACTGATAATTACACTGGCCTTGTCAACAACTGTCTCAACATGCAGCACTCATACGCCCTGTGCAGCACGCCCAAGCCGGTTGATTTCTACCTGGTGCTTTGGTTTAGGATCTAAGCTAATGGAGACTCTGGTGAGGGAAAGGAGTCTCAGTGCTGGCTCATCTGGCAGTGGAGGCTGGGCTGTTAAGTAATTCACAGGACTAATGCAGTGTGGAGGGTACAAAATTAAGTGAATTGCAACATGGGTAATTGACCCATAATGAATTCAAGCTAAATAGCTATTTTCACTATTCTTGCTTCCCAGCCCTCCCAAGTATATTCCTGGGATACATTTCTCAACTGTTCAGATGTTTCCAATGGTCCTGCTAAAATGAACAGAAGATCCACAATAATTAAGTCTTTCTGTTGTTTCATGATGTATGTGAAACCTTAAGAAGTGATCCTTGTAAAGTACTGGTATACAAACAAAATCACAGAATAATAACCCATTACCTTACTAGTGGATACAGAAAATACCATATTAGTACTTAAGAATTTAAACTTAATCTAAAGACCAGAATGGCCTTTTTCTTATAAGAAAAAATCCTACTTTAGACTAAATTATACTGTGCCAACAGGATTTTATTGAAGACAAAGACTATAGTTATTAAAAGCTAAGTAATTTAAAGTTGTGGTAGCAGTTTTAAATTAATGCATATTTATTTATTTTTAACATTCCACTGTATATGGCATTAAAGAAATGTTAGTGTTCTATTTACTTTCCTAAATCTATTTATAGCCACTCAGACACTTAATAGTCTAGTTTTGAAAATAAAAATAGTTAACAGTCATTTAACTGAAAAAAATCCATATGAACAATAAACTCAATCAGACATGTTCCAAGTTAATCCCTAATAAAGAAGAGAAGAAGTTGTTTGACTTATTAGGGAAGTTGTTAGGGAAATACTACTTTCCCTGGAAAAATTAATTCAGTTCACTTTAAGTCATAAATATAAAGATCCTTAGAGTATGCCATTGAGGCATCATTAAAAAAAAAAAAATCTCACCCAAGGACTTGTTCATTGATTTTAGAGAGCGAGAGAGACACACACACTGATGTGAGAAACATCCACTGGCCTCCTCCTGTACTGCCCCTGACTGGGGACTGAACTCACAACCTAAGCATGTGCCCTGCCTGGGAATCGAACCTACAACCTTTCAGTATATGGATGATGCTCCAACCAAGTGAGCCACACCAGCCAGGGAAAAGCATCATTTTAACTGGGAATTTTAGTCCTTAAATATAGTCTTCATATTGACACACACACAGAAAATCAGGCATATTATCAATTGGAAAATACAATCTTTTTTAAAGGAAATACACAGAAAACAGGGTCTCTGTTTAGGCCGAACTAATTAATTATAAATAATTATATCTTTTCTGGCATTGTTTCCTCACAATTAAATATGTGTGCTATAATAAATATGATCGCAATTCTTTTCATCAAAAGGTAAAGCCTTTCCCCTCCTCTTGATTCTGGGCTGGCCTTATGGCTTGCACGAACACCTACCACGGCTGAGGTTATGCCTGTGTGGATTCCGGAAACTGGGCCTTAGCATTTGCTTATGCATTCTGGACACTGCCCCAAGACCTCTGAGCACTGAAGCAGCCCCGGATGAAAGACCACAGGGAGAGAGGCCAGCTTTCCCAGAGGATTCAGCCTCAGCCGAGCTGCCCAGCTGACCGCAGCTGCTTGAGTGAGCTCTGGAAAGCTGCCTAAATTGCTAAAGTCCTAATTATCTCATAATTTCAGATAAAATTTACAATGCTCACCTAACAAAAAATGGGGAAAAAAGCAACAACATAGAAAGCAGTGGCAGAGCTGTCCTGGTCCCTTAACAATTCCATTTGGAGACAATAATGACTAGGGCAGGGATCTCTAAACTCTTTGATTAAATATCCTAACAGTAAAAAAACTTTTCAGCCCAGATCATCAGAATAGATATTTATTTACTTATAAATTATGCACATCTATTATGGTACTAAATATATAACTAAAAATTAATAAAGAATGAGCTGAAGGTGGAACAAATAATGTCCTTAAATGTCTTCCTAATCATGATGACTTCAAACTGATGTTAGTTACTACATCATGGCTCATATACACTTAGGGCAAAGTTCATCTTGATGGCAGTGGATATAAATCCATATTCCAAATAATATTCTTGACAAGTTAAAGTTCCTTTGCCAATTTCCAGTCATATCTGATTAGATTGTTATTGCTGATTAGATAACATCATACTATGACTGATAAAGAGCTCTACCAGGAACAAGAAAAAATAACAGCTCAGCCATCTTCTTGCTGTTTATGCTTGTTTGTATTTTTAGTCTAGGGCTCCCATGTCATCTCTTATATTAAATATGCTGTTTTAATTGTTAAAAGTATAAACATATGGTCTCATACTTTTCCTCATGCCCCAATGTATTGTTTTTCACATTTCCTGGAGGCATAAAACCTATATTGAAAATAACTGATCTAGAGAACTGAATAGTAATCTTGAATCTTAATTATAAATTATAAATTCCCTAGTAAAGTAAAGGAGACAATATCTAGGGCTTTAAAATTGCTTTAAGCCCACAGGTAACATCATACTCAACGATGAAAGGTTAGAAGCTTTCCCACTAATCTCAGGAACATGACAAGTATGGCTACTCTCACTACTACTATTCTATACATAGTACTACTGGAAGCCCAAGTCAGAGCAAGCAGGCAAGAAAGAGAAATATAAGACATTCAAACGGAAAAGAAAGAATTAAAACTCTGTTTACAGATGACATGATCTTATAATAGAAAACCCTAAAGACTCCCTACCAACCCCCCCTCCCCACAAACCTGTTAGAATTAACAAATCAATTCAGTCAAGTTTCAGAATGCAAAATCAACATACAATAATCAATTGCATTTCTATACCTAACAAAGAATTATCTGAAAAAGAACTAAATGAAACAATCCCATATATAATAGCATCAAAGGCAACAAAATACTCAGGAATATATTAAACTAAGGAAATGAAAGACCTGTACACTGAAAACTACAGGACATTGATGAAAGAAATTGAAGAAGACTCAAATAAATGAAAAAATAACCTGTTTATAGATCAGAGGGATTAATATTATTCAAATGTCTATACTACCCAAAGATTCAATGCAATCCCTCTCAAAATTCCAATGGCATTTTTCACAGAAACAGAAAAAAAAATCCTAAAATTTGTATGCAACAACAAAAGACCCTGAATAGCCAAAGCAATCTTAAGAAATAGCAAAGCTGGTGGCACCACACATCCTGATTTCAAGCTATATTACAAAGCCATCATAATCAACACAGTATGATACTAGCATAAAAGCAGATACATAAAGCAGAGGAAGTGAATTGAGGGCCCAGAAGTAAACCCATGCATAAACGGTCAAATAACATTTGACAAGGGAGGCAAGAGTACTCTCTGGAGAAAGGACAGTCTCTTCAATAAAGGATGTGGGGAAAAGTAGATATTCACATGCAAAGGAAAGAAATTCCTATCTTACGCTACTCGGGATCGATTAAAACTTAAACATAAAATCTGAAACTAAAACACTCCTAGAAGAACACATAGGAAATAAGCTTTATGACACTGGTGTTGGCAAAGATATTTTGGATATGACACCAAAAGCATAAACAATAAAGGGGGAATGCATTAGACTAAGAGAAAAGGCAACCTGTGGGCTGGGAGAAAATAGTTGCAAACCACATATTTGATAAGGGATGAATATCCAAAATATCTAAGGAACACACAACTCAGTAGCTAAAAACCCAAATAATTCAATTAAAAGATATATTTCCAAGGAAGACATAAAAATGACCAAAAAGTAAATGAAATGATGCTCAACATCACTAATCATTACTTAAATACAAATCAAAACCACAATGAGGTACCACCTCACATCTGTTAGAATGGCTATTTTAAAAAATATAAAGAATAGCAAGTGCTGGCAAGGATGTGTAGAAAAGGGAACCCTTGTTCACTGTTGATGGGAATATAAATTGCAACAGCCACTATGGGGTTTCACAAAAATTAAAAATAGAGCTACTATGAGATCCAGCAATCTTAACCCTGGGTATTTATCTAAAGGGAATGAAGTCACTATTTTGAAGATCTATTTGCACACCCATGTTCATTGCAGCATTATTTACAACTAGAGGCCCGGTGCACAAAAATTTGTGCACTCAGGAGGGTCCCTCAGCCCGGCCTGCACCCTCTCACACATCTGGGACCCCTCAGGTAGGGTCACTAGGCCTGGCCTGAGATCAGGGGCTAGTGGGGCTTTCCTTCCCCCAGTTGCAGGCAGCTGGCCCCACCCCCACCACTGCCACTGCTCGCCATCTGTGCAGCTCTGCCCCTTCTCCCCTGCTACCAGTGGCCTCTCTCTGCAGGCAAAAGGCTGGGGTGCGATGGCTTGGATGGCCTGGCCTGGGCCTCCCTCTTTCTTTGCTGGGGGTGGGGCTAGCCCTGCAAGGGGCCCTCTGCCTACTTGATCACCACTGGCCTGTTTGCCTGATTGCCCCTCACCACTCTGCCTACCTACCTGCCTGATCGCCCCTAACTTCTTGCTTGGGGGCGAAGCCAGCCCAGTGAGGGGCCATCTGCCTACCTGATTGCCCCTAACTGCTGACCTGCCTACCTGATCACCCCTAACCACTTGCCTGCCTACCTGATCACCCCTAACTGCTGGTCCGCCTATCTGATCACCCCTAACCACTCTGCCTGCCTGCCTGATTGCCCCTAACCACTTGTTGAGGGGTGGGGCCAGCCTGGTGAGGGGCCGCGGTGGTCTGGTCTCTGGTCATGATGCCTGGCCTTTTATTAGTATAGATAGCCAAGGCATGGAAGCAATTTATGGATGAATGAAGAAAATGTGATGACACACACACACACACACACACACACACACGAACATTATTCAGCCATAAAAAGAAGGAAATCCTGCCAACATCCATGAATTCTGAGGGCATTACACTAAGTCAGAAAAGGATTAAGTCAGACAAAGAAAGAAAAATACGGTGTGATCTCACTTATGTGTGCAATTTTAAAAAGCCAAACTCATAGAAATGGAGAGTAGGATGGTGGTCACCAGGGACTGGTGGATAGGGCAAATCTCACATCTGCTGGTCAAAGGGTACAAACTTCACTTATAAGAGGAATATGGTCTGGGGATCTAATGTACAGCATGTGGCTATAGTTAATAATACAGTGCTGTATACCTGATAAGAGGGTAGATCTGAAATGTTCCACCATACAACAACAGCAAAATGGTAATTATCTACGGTGAATAAGGTGTTAGTTAACCTTATTGTGGTAAACATTTTGCAATATATATGTGTATCAAATCATCACACTCTTTACCTTAAACTTACACAATAGTACCTGTCAATTATATCTCAACAAAGCTAGAATATTTTATTTTCTATTTCGTGAGGTGGTAAGGAAAAATGGTTCACTTGAAGGTAACAGAGTGTGATATCACACAGATATGGGTTTACACATTAACTCCACCACTTACAACCAGAATATTAACCTCATAGGCCATAAAGATTAGATGAAATAACTTAAAGAGCTTGGTATATATTATTCCCATTGTGATTAGCATATCTGAGAATAATGCTGAATGTCTCATCAGGACACTATCTATACAAGCAATGAGGGGTTTGGGAAGCAGTAAGTAGAAAAACATAGGTCTCAGAATACTAATTTTTATAATTCTGCTTCTGGGTATATACCCAAAAGTACTTAAAGCAGGGACTCAATGAGATATTTGTGCACCTGTGTTCATGGCAGCATTATTCACAATGTCTAAAAAGTGCAAGTGTCTACTGATGAATGAATGGATAAACAAATTGTGGTTTATCCACATAATTCAAGCTTTAATTTAAAAAGGGAGGAAATTATGACACATGCTACAAGTGGATGAAGACCTTGCTAAATGAAGTAAGTCAGTCATTTATATGAGGTCCCTAGAGTAGTGACATTCATGGAGACAGAAAGTAGGATGGTGGTTGCCAGGGCTAAGGAGAGGTAGGAGTGAGAAGTTAATGTTTAATCAATATAGGGTTTCAGGTGGGGAAGATGAAAAAGTTTTGCAGATGGAAAATGATGACGGTTGCACAACAATGTGAATGTACTTAACGCCATTGAACTGTATACTTAAAAATGGTTAAAATGGTTTAAAAAAGGAAAAAAAGAAATACCAGTTTCCATTTCTAGCTAACATAAAGTTGTAGCAGAGTTGGGACCTCCAGAACCCATCATCTATACTAGCAACTCGGGAGTTGGGAGAGAATAAGTAAAAAGGGAGGTATTAGGTAGTTTTATTATTCCTGAGGCAGGACAGGAGGGTTACCCCAAGCCCAACACTTGTCACCCCTGAGAACTAGGCCTGGCTGAAGCTTGGGTAAGTCTTAACTGGAGCTGGTCCACCGGCCTGCTTCAATACAGACAGACCCCTCGACGGTAAGAGGCCCAGGAGATCTAGAGCTACTGGGGCTGTGGAGCTGGGTGGTCTGTCTTCTGTGTTATAGTTTCTACTAACACCACGATGCAGCAGCTTCCTCATTGCCACAGCCCCTGATACAATGAAGTGCAAGTTTACAGAAAAGCCATTTCATGAGAGCTGGGGGTTTAACCTTCAGTTTCACTCATTGTGGTCCCCAATAAATTCAGCCTCACCCTGTGCCTGAGTTCAAAGGCCACAGGGATTTTGGAAGGCTGTTAAACATAAGTGCTCAGCGTCTAATTTCAAGTGCAATACATCAAAGATCCCTCAATGTAATAATTAAATTATTATGCAGAATGGCTCAGCTATCAACTAGAGGCAGACCTGGGCATTTCACACTGAGTACCACTGTGGGCAAATATTGGCAGTAAAATAAAGAGAGCCATCTTGGGATGGCTAAGAATGAGGTAAGGAGCTTTAAAAAGGAGAAGTAACAAGGAAAAAGTACCACTTACCGGGGTATCTACTGTATGGGCTGAGGGGTACACATTAGTTGATTTGATCCTCGAAGCAAATCACGAGGAGTTTATAATACAGACACCACCCGCCGTGGTGGTAAGTGCCTCGCCAAGGCCGGCCAGTGCCCGTCTACTGAGCTGTGCTGGTGCCGAGGAACAGAAACAAGGCAGGAGTGTAACATCAGATGTGGGTCTCGCCTCAATACTCCGCGGGGAGGGTGGGGTCGGGAGAGAAAGCGTGGACGCAGTGTGGAAGGAAAGCCTGTCTCCCCACCTGGTGAGGGGACTGGAGGAGGCGGTGGAGGAGTTTCCCCTTTGGAGCGTTGGCAGCCATCTGTCTGCAGTGACCCAGGAGGGAGGCAGGGACCTCAGCATATGCAAACCTCCTTCGTGGGGCCGTAAGCTAGCACTTGCAAGATTTCTGTGAAAAGCCCAAAAGCTGTTGGCTTGAGCCAAAGTGTTAATTGGGCTTGTGGTACCTTTAAACAAATGATACACTGGTAGAGCTTTCTCAGACTCCCTCTTTCACAAGCAGACATGAGAGGAGCCTGGAACATCTCCCACTGGGTAAAATCTAAACAGATACTTTCGTTCATAAAGCCAGTTCTAAAGGATGGCCTTTTCAATTAGGGTTCTGAGTAAAGTCTTTGATGTTATTTGTTTTGATGCTTATAACAATAATCCATAAATCTTAAAATGAATATATGGTGAGAATTTCTCTTTATATAAGGATTCTCAGTAGCCTGATATCCCTATTTAAAGACTGTACCATAACAGGTCAAAATCTTCCTATCAGCGTCCTTGAGTGAAGTTCTATATTTCCCTAAACACTGTGCAGGAGAGGCTGTCTTGGAGAAAATGGGCAGGTCCTCGCTGGGCCCAAGGAGAGAGCTTCTGGGATGTGGATTGTGGCCATTTCATTCCGCTCCTTTTCCAGGCTGCCCCCCCTAAAGCTTCCAGGGATTTCTCATTATGAAGAGAAGGGGCTTGTTCTCAAGGAGAAAAGAGCACTGCATAAGGAGAGTGCCCAAGATAAGACCTGGAATAAAAGGTGAACACCTGAAGGCATGAATTACTGATCAGGCCCAAAGCTTGGGTGAAATACATGCATCTCTTAAAAATAATTCACTTGGGACCACAGGCAGCTGCATTTTTAAAGACGTACAATAGTTAAAATTCTCAATAATGATCTAAATGTAGGAAGAGATGTTTGAACTGGCACGTCTCCCCCAGGTGTCAGGCTAATGATCATTTTCCTTTCAGGACGTTTCTCATATAAAGATAGTCTCTATAACAGAGACCTAGTTACATAGCTTCTCATCACCATTACTGAGGCTCTATAATAAAGTAATTCCGATAATACCTTCTCTTGTCTCCTGGCCACCTCAGGCTTCATAATACCTCAACTTTGCATGCACTGTGTTGTTTTAGAAGAATGAGGCTCCAAAGAGATAGAGAATACACATATATTGGAAATAAAAAAGGAGAGGCCAACCCCGATTGCAATTAAAATGCAATAGTCCTCCACTGCACGTCCCAAAGCTAGTTAATACAGACATTTCCAATAACTTTAATCTCTAAGTGGTGATTGTTGAAAAAAAGAAATCAAGTTTGCGTTTCTTAAAAGACAAGAGGGAAGAAAATGACTTGTCATATCTGACTGGGTTGGAAATATAAAATCCAATTCTGAGGAAGCAGAGATAAGGCAGGTGCCGTGGAAGTGCCATCAGCTTAGCAAACACTAAATAATGAACAATGCAGAGACTGTCCAGCATGATAAAATACTCCATTAGAGGGACTGTTTTTAAATGAGTGATAATTGTGGCACAGCCACAGTGAAAGGTTATTGAATTTTTATCTGTAGCCGGAAGCTTTTGACAGACTTGCTGAAAAGTCATCTACAAATAGTACCTCCTTTAGATGAAGCTGACAAAGGGGTTTCCAGCATGTCACATCTTCCTGACATTTACGGGATTTTCTGCTTCCTTAAAGAATCTGATCAGATAGTCTTGGTTTCTAGAGAGAGACTTAGGTTTTCATGAGCCTTATGGAAAAGTCCTCATTATTCTTCCTTTCGTAAAAACTGGATTAAGTTGTTAGTTAATAACTTCAGTCACATCTACCCAGGATTCAACAACCAGAGCTCAAAGATGCTAGTACACAGAATTAACTGCTATTAGTAAGTAACACTGAGTCTTGGAGACCTATTGTATAATTTATAATACTGGATATAATCGCAGTATTGAAATTAGGTTAATAAAGTAAAAGAAAACCTTTCCCTAAATATATGACTAGAAAATTTGGTTCCAAAATAGATCCTTTGTGTAAGGAGAGGCACAGCTTTTATACCTCAGTTTCTTTTTTTTAAAAAAAAAATTTTATTGATTTTTTACAGAGAGGAAGGGAGAGGGATAGAGAATTAGAAACATCGATGAGAGAGAAACATCCATCAGCTGCCTCCTGCACACCCCCCACTGGGGATGTGCCCACAACCAAAATACCTCAGTTTCTTAAAGTGAGTGAAATGTCAAGATCAGTTCCCCCTCCTCCCCTTACAGTGCATTCAATGCCATTCACACTAAGGACACAGCATCACATCCATCTTGCAGCTGTGATTTCAGAAGTCAGCTGAAGGACAGCAGTATCTCCGTGGAGGAAGCTCGGCATGCTGGGTGGGGTTCTGAGGCACGTTAGTAATGGGTGATGATGATGTCTTTCTGGATACCATAGTCTGCATTTTTTTTAACGTATATATTTTAAGTTGATATCAGAGAGGAAGGGAGAGGGAGAGAGAGCTAGAAACATCAATGATAAGAGAATCATTGACTGGTTGCCTCCTGCACGCCCCCTACTGGGGATCAAGCCCACAAGCCAGGCATGTGCCCTGACCAGAAATCAAACCATGACCTCCTGGTTCATAGGTCCATGCTCAACCACGGAGCCACACCAGCTGGGCAATGGTCTACATTCTGAGAACTATCAGCTTAAGTCTAGATTTTGTCACTGACTCATTTTGACTTTGGGCAAATAGCCAAACTTCTGTGTTTCATGATTATGCTTTGTAAACTGAGATAAGAATGGTTGGCCTGCCAACAATAGTTTGAGGCAAGGATAAGGGATTAAGAATTAATGATTACACAGGTCTGTGAAAGTATGAAACACAATCTAAGATGAGTGCTGTTGCCACCCACAGGCACCTCTGGGACTACACACATTCACAAGTGCCACCCTCTGGTGCACTTACCTGGGGCCACGGTCTGACAAGGGTCTTATGCACTAGTCTATATAATAAAAGGCTAATATGCAAATTGACTGAACAGCAGAATGACCGGAACGACTGGTCGCTATGACGTGCACTGACCACCAGGGGGAAGACACTCAATGCAGGAGCTGCCCCCTGGTGGTCACTGAGCTCCACAGGGGGACTCCACAGAGGGAGCGCTGCTCAGCCAGAAACTCTGAGCTGGGCTCACGGCTGGCAAGCACAGCAGTGGTGGCAGGAGCCTCTCCCACCTCCGCAGCAGTGATAAGGATGTCAGTTGGATATCCCCCGAGGGCTCCCGGACTGTGAGAGAGCACAGGCGGGGTTGAAGGACACGCCCATCACCCCCCCCCCACCCCCCGCCACAGTGCACAAATGTCGTGCACAGGGCCTCTAGTTGATTAATAACTCAGCTGTCTGAGAGAGCACATCCAGTCTATACATAGAACATTTTTCTAAATTCAATCCCACAGAGTGTTGAAGATTTCTCCCATTCTGTTTTCCTCAAGGATGGCCATTTCATTCTGATCCTTTAGCCTTTGATCTTATCTAACTGAAACTACTTCTACTTTTGTATGAACCTTTATCACTTTTTAAAATAATGTCCATATATATTTTCACACTGTACCCAATTTCACAACTAATCGTATGTTTTGTAGGGATAAAAACGCCAAATGGCAGGCCTGCCTTTAAGCCTTTCTGTTTTCCTCAAGGATTTGTCTCTCCTACCCACTGAACTGTGTGCTACACCTAACTTTAGTTTCAAGGGTGGAGAAAGGAAAAAGACACTCTCTTTTTCTGGAAGGAAGTTCATTAAGCCATGGTTCATCTTGGTTAGTGGGCATACCTGGAGTTTGAAAGCACCAAGTCTCTGAGGGCCTTTCTAGATAAAGGGCTTAGGTTCAATAGCACAATCTGTGCTTCTCACTGAAAGAGGCCTTTCTGCTTGGGGGCCAAGTCAGTCCCTCAGACTTCTCGTTCAAGTCCCGCCACCCTGATAGCCACTCGTCCTCATGGCTGCTCAGTGTCACCCCGGGTCCCTCTGCATTTCCTCCATCTCCTCAGGCTGCTGGGCAATTTCAGCCCAACACTCGAGGGACGTCTCTTGTTTTCCACCTTCTTCTGCTTCCTGCTTTCCAGAGATTTTCACTATTTCTTTTTCCTGTTACCATTTTCTGGTTTTGTTTGAAGACATAATTTTTCAGCTGGAAGCTCTCAGCCACACTACACTTAAGCATCCATGATATTATCATATTTTAATAAAATATTTCCCTTATGGATACAAATGTTGGCATTTTCAAAGAAACAGCCACATAACTCTTTATGGGCAGACACTTAGAACTCCATAATTACACGGAAGCGCCCACAGCACGAGCCCCTGTAACTTCACAACTGATATTTGCTAGAAATGTTCAGGAGCATAGATGGTAACTTGAGACAAAAGAAAAGCCTGAAGGGGTAGAAGGAAGGGAGGTGAAGACCCTGTACTCGGGGAGGAGTGAGAACCCCAGTGCTAACACTCATGGCAGTGACCCCGGAACTTTATACTGAGTCCCCGCTGTGTGTCACATTCTGCTAAGAACCCAAGTTCATCATTTCACTCAATGGTTACAGTAACTCAATGAACATAAATCACTGTTTCTATTGAACAGGTAAGAAACCCCATTTAGCTCAGAAAGGCTAAGTACTTTTCCGATAGTAATACAGTAACTTGCCTGCTTCTCCCCACATATACCTGACTTCAAGGTCAAATATGTCTATATGCCTCCTAGACTAACCCCTAGAGTGCCGGGGAGCGCGATCTCGCTCCTCCTGTCTTACGCCAAAAGTGCCGGGAACACTATCAAAGCTTCGAAATGGTGTCCAGTTCTAAGTCTTCTTTTATTAGTGATGATGATTTTGCTAAATATGTCAATGTAGTAAAGGTTTCCTTAAGTTTTTGAATATATAACTTCATTTACTTGCAATTCATAATTTTTTTCCTAAACTGCTGTAAAATCAGCAAAAATGCCTTGGCAATTTTAGCATAGTTCCTAGGATATTGGTTGGCACTCAAAGGGCTAAGGGAGAAGCATGGGAAAGGTTCTGTGAATTAAAAGAAGAAAGATGTTTGGAAAGAGGAAAAATTACCATGGTTTAGAAGCCAGGTGAGGATACTCAGGTGAAAGGAAAGAGAAAAAATGAGTAGAAATGTTCTAAAAAGGACTAAGTCTTGTGTATCAGTATTTAAATTGTGCTAAAAGCAAAGGAACATGGCCCCCCTGGTGAGCGGAAGCCTGGCTGAGCAGCAGCTGCAGTGCACAGTGCATCATGGGAGATGGGGCTGGAGGGGCCGATGCTTTTCCTCATAAACCAAGAATCACCAGCATCTCCACTGCCAATAATGACATGGGTTTCGGGGCATTCAGAGGAACAACCAGGTGAATGCCGGGAGCACAGGGATGTTCCACACAATTCTGCCTTCATTAAGATCAATTTCAATCAGTTTGTAAATAACAATAGAGTATAATGATGATTGAAAATGAACAAACTGAATTATCATAAAATTATCATTTGGTGTGTGTTATTTTTCCTACAAAATATATGATTCGTTGTGAAACTGCATACAGCATGAAAAGATATTTGGGTATTATTTTAAAAAGCGATAAAGGTTCATACAAAAGTAGTAGTGGTTTCAATTAGATAAGATCAAAACAAATTCAGAGGATGGACAAGATATAATATAATGCCAGTGGCAATTTAATGTTCTCGGCAAACAATGTGATCAGGAAGTTAACCAATGACAATGAATTTGGAAGGTGTCACCAACCAAGGAAGAAGGATGACAAGAGTGAAGCCACAGAATGAGTCAGCTTTAAAAAATGACAGCTAATAAGGCCAAAAAAAGATGATGGCATAGGAAGCCTAACCTCAGAAAGATGATTAGAGAAACTAAACAGGTAGAGTGAGGCCAAGCAAAGGCCCGAGGAGGAGCTGTCTGATAACAGTCTACAAATATTTGAAACTTGTAAATACCGAAGCGGGACAGGAATTACCACGCATAGAGTTTTAATTAAAAATAATCAGATGAAATTACGACAGGGGGAATTCTAGCTTAATGGATTGACAAAAATCAAAGCTGAGACAGGACAATGTCTCATGAGATCTTGGCTAGGGACATTTTTATACTGATTTGTGTCACGGCAGAAAAACAACAAGGCATGCGGGGGTGGGTGGGAGATCTGCATGTTTTCTTTCACTTAGCATGAAGGCAGAAAAAGCCCATTCACACTCCATCTTCTAGAAAATGTTAAATCATAGCAGGCAATGCATAAAGGTCCCCAAGTATGGCACACACCATGTATGAGAGGGATGTACAGACACTGGACCTTTTCCATCTTTATTGTCAATGACGTGATTGACTAGTAAACATTTCCACGTTCATTCAACTGGTTTGGCAATCAGCCTTCGGTGTTAAAATAAAAGAAAAGGCACCAATTCTTATATTCTTTTTACTTATTTGACTTGAAAAGGATAAGAGGAATGTTTTTATTTTTAATCAGGTTTGGGAGACAGGTTGGCTAACTAAAAACTGCTAAGCAGAATTCTATTCTACCATAGAATCAGAAACATCCATCTGTATGCCTGGTGCTCTTGTCCATAAAATGAAAAGTCATGTGAAGCCAAGCTTTGAGAATGAAAACACTGATAAAATAACCTCAAAGGATTTCTAAAATATAAACAGCTACAAAAATTAAAGAAGAAATTGAGGGTGCTCTATATCAAGCTTGGCTATGTGTTGAAATCCCCTGAGGAGTGTTAAAAAGCACAGAGGCCTGGGCATCTGCCCGAAAGCTCAGTAGCTGATTCTAGTCTAAGACTGAGAACCAATCTGTTAGAAGAGTGGCTCTTGACCTCTGATTTGATTGGTTTGGGGATGCCCATGCCATACCTGGGAAGAATTAAATGAACGTCTCAGGGAGTGGGCCTAGCATCAGTCTTTTTCTTTTTTCTCCAGCTCCCCATTGAATACAACTAATGTGCAAAAAAGTTGTGAAATGCTGCTCTAAAACACATTAGACCCTAATGAAAATGGGTTAAAGTAAGACCATTTTTAGTGAACAAAATGCAGGTAACTTTTATTCTCAGCATGGCTGTGTCTGAAATTACTATGGTTGTGGACACTTACCAAGGATTGTTTAGCACATGTGGCAACTAGGAATAGGGGCAGGCCCTAAGCAAGTGGCTGAGGGCAGAAAAACAGCTCCTCCCACAGAGAGCCTTTCAGACCCACAAGATTATAATCAATATCAACTGCATAATTGCTTAAGGTGGACCACGATTTATTTTAGTAGCTATTCAAGTTGTCCAAACGTTGGGCTTATAATAGATACATTTGTCATGTTAAAAAATAGTCACTAGAAAGATAAACAGAAAAAAGCAATTTGTGGTGGGGAAGTGAAAAGTCGATCTAGAATTCAGAAGGAACTGACCAGAGAGGATTACAAGAATTGGAGGCATAAAAGTCAATCCCAGAGCATCATCGGTGATAAGTCTCAGTGAGAGGAGTTAACCTTGACACGGTGTGATGAGAATGGCATTTATTTCTGTGGTTTTCCTTCCCCAAGACCATAAACCCAGTCTAGTCATGAAAAGAGATGAGACAATCCCACATTGAAGGACATTCTGCAAAATATGACCATCATTCCTCTAAACTGTCAAGGTCATCAAAACAAGGAGACTCAGGAAACTGTCACAGCACAGACAAGCCTACAGGGGCACCGTGACTAGATGTACTATGATATCCTAGATGTGATGGAACAGAAAAAAGACATTAGATAAAAACTAAGGAAATTATAGACTAAAGTATATAATTAAGTACATAGACTTAATTATATAAAGTACAGACTTTAGTTAATAATAATGTATCAATGCTGGTTCATTAGTTGTGAGGAATGTAAGATATTAATAATAGGGAAAATGAGTGTGAAATACATGGGAATTCTATACTATCTTTGCAACTTTACTCTAAATTTAAAACTATCCTGGGAGTCAGAAAACAAGGCTTATGCAATGAGAACCAGAGGGACCCAGGAGAGAGAAGGTCAGGCTGGGTCAATCCAAGTCCTCACTGGGGCTGTTTCTGGAGCTCTTGGCAAAAAATTCTCTTTTTATTTGGGATCAAATAATCTTGGGGCTGCTGATGGTCAATTTTTATTCTAAAATAAAAATTTTATTAAAAAAATCAATCCCGGGAGCCATATTAGCATTAGTCAGTGAAGGAGGTATGGAGTTACATTAGCAGCTAGAATCTCTGATATTTGTGAGGACAGTGCAATGGTAGGCAAAGGGTCGTCATAGCAGCCAAGTCTGAAACAAGCAAAAAAAGTAAACTATAGTCATTTATATTGGCTGACTAGACCTTCAGGCCCAAAATCTTTAATAGCCAGGGATAGGCAGGTAGGGGCCAGGGAAATGTTCTCACATATATTAAAGTCTTTTGTAGAGAAGATATTCAACATTTAATTTCGGAAGAATAGGACAGAGAAAAGAGGGTTAGACAAAAGTCAAGGGCCTTGAATACAAAAGAGAAAACCTCCTAGATGGCAAGATTGCTTATAAGGCAGAATGTATAATCAAGGAAGTGTTAGAATCTCTAAACCTGGAGACTCTTTACAGAATCCAAGACAGAGAGGAGGCCCCTGAGGAAGCAGTGCAGACGAAATGAGCCCTGGAGCCCCTTCCTGCAGTCTATTTTTAACAGCAACACGTCCTTAAAACAAAAGGGTGAAATACAAAAGAAAGTCATTAGTGTTCCAATTGAATACATCTAACAATTTTTATGTAGGTCACATTTTCCTGAGGATTTTCTTTACCATAACAGTTCATTTCAAAGCCTTTCTTTCGAATTCTTACAAACACCAGGTACCACAATGGACAGATACCATGATGTGTCTTCACTACAAGGTTGAAGTGATCTAAGTGGGAAAACACACACATATAAACCTAGATCCTGAATGCCCAACTCAATATGATCCTGTTCAACCTCCTTGCACCGAAAGCATGTTTGTTACAGCAGATCCTGAACATACAGGAATTCTAGAAGAGGGCGTGGGAGACAGAGACTAAGTAGTGGATGGGCAGAGGAGTCAGAAAACAAGGCATGTGCAACGAGAACCAGAGGGACCCAGGAGAGAGGGTCAGGCTGGGTCAATCCAGGTCCTCCCTGGGACTCTGGGCAAAAATGCTCCTTTCATTTGGGATCAAGTAATCTTGGGGCTGCTGATGTTCACGGATGTTGCCATTTGGAAAGCACTCGTCTGAGATGGAAAGCAATAAAGAGAAAATAGGAAGTGCTGGAGAGGGGGAGCAAGAGTGAGCAGGTGTGTAAACATATCTGGGACAAGATGCTATCTTGTGAACCTCTGGATCCATCCATACCTAAAGCCTTCTGCTGTACCAATTGTATGAATCCATGCATTCTCTTGCCTTCAACTGGTCTGTGACTTTCAATGGAAAGAATCATAAGTAGAACAGGCTTAAGGAAGATTGAGGGGAGGGGCACCAAGTGAAATGGAGCAGGAGCCATGGACTGAGGTAGGACAAAAGTAAGAGCAGTGCCTTTGGTTCAGTCAGAATCTACATGAGGTGAGAAGACCCTTTTAGGTATAAAGAAGACAGAGGGACCTTTGGGAAAATACTAAGAGAGATGGAAAAATTATCTTAGAAAAAATGGTCACCCTGATTTCCTGGATGAATGGACAGCCATGCTCTGCCCTTAAATGCAACACTTGGGGATGACACACGTTTCGGGTGGATGAGAATCCTGCTACACTATGTGAAGAGACATTCTACTACGAAAAGAATTTTCTGCCCACTTCCTCCACTCCATTACATGAGTAGTTTCTTAATGATAATAAAGCACGGCATTTACCGTACCAAATAGTTAATAGGATGTTGAACAAAAACTGAACCTGTAAACTTCTTGCCTTGATTTCTTCCCATCCTGAGCACCCATGGGTGCTAGACAAAAGCTAGCATTTTATTCCTGCTACTTAGTCTCCAGACTTGGAACAACTCTTGTTGAGGCAATCAGGTTCGCTTTTCAAAATAATAACCAAGAGCTGTTCCTTGTTCCCTTTCTAGAGTCACACTGACATGGAGCAATTAGAGTAACCCATTATAGAGAATTCCCTGCTTTGTTCAGTTTATAGACATCAATGGACACCTCTCCTGAAAATTCAAAGAACAGACTCGTGTGGGCGAGCTAGGCTTGCTGGTGGTGGAATAAAACACATCTGCTCACTGCTTTGTTTTAACAAAGACAACATAAGTAGTGATTACAGTTCACTGGGGTTTTGCACCAATCCTCAAAACGCTGACAGTTACTTAAGTCACTCACTGGGTGGAATGATCATCTTGAGAGGAACAGAGAGGGTACCATTTATATTATAAAATGGAGTGAGCACATGAGACAAAGCATCAGCAGGCGTGGTAGAAGAGATCTTTGTCAGAATAAGAGATGATTACATTTAGGAATTAGACAGCAACTGTACTGAGTACTCGTGGTGACATGAACAACAGCTCAACTGTGCCATTACAGAGGTGAGCATAATTCTTGGAGCTTCTCTCTCTCTTTCCAAAACAGTTGATGCAGGTTGGCCTGAGTATATCACTCAAAGGCTTGATAGAAATTGGAACTATTTTGCCTTGTGGAGCCCTTTTAGAATGGACAGAACAGAAATCTGGAATGCCATGCCACTGGAAATAAGATACTGTATTATTAAATACTAGAGGCCCAGTGCACAAATTTGTGCATGGGTGGGGTCCGGCTGGCCCGGCCCCAATTGGGCCGGGCAGGTGTGGGGGAGGTGCCATAGGTGGTTGTCCCTGCCCCTGGTCGAACTCCTGGTGGAAGGGACAATTTGCATATTAGCCTTTTATTATATAGGATTAGACACTGAAAGGCCACCAATGATCACTAATACAACTACCCATGCAGTCCTGTATTTGCAAGAAGCAAAGAAATCAGCAAAACAGGCATCTGGTCCCTTTTCAAAGCTGTTTATTTTGCAATTAGCAAAAGGGAAGTAAGCTATATTTGACTTTTTATTTTTATTTTGGTAAAGTGGAGTGGCACCGGGAGATAAAATGGATAATTTAGGCCAGGGGTCCTCAAACTTTTTAAACAGGGGGCCAGTTCACTGTCCCTCAGACTGTTGGAGGGCCGGACTATAGTTTAAAAAAAAACTATGAACAAATTCCTATGCACACTGCACATATCTTATTTTGAAGTAAAAAAAAACAAAACGGGAACAAATACAATATTTGTATTTGGATGTGGCCCGCAGGCCGTAGTTTGAGGACCCCTGATTTAGGATATTGCTTGTGACAGATTGCCTGACACAAAAAGATGATAAAGTTGAGGGTCTTTCAATGAGACCTACTTATCTGAGTCTGCTCAGATCCAATACTGTGCCCAAATTATCCTTAATAGGTGCATATATTTTTTTTCTATTTTTATAGGTTCTGGGAACAAATACGTATAATTTTTATCAGCAGATAAGAAGTAATATTTTAAATAATAAAAAGTAAAAGTACAAATAAGAAGTCATATTTTAAGGTTTCTAAAATAGAGTCTATGATCTCACTCAGAGCCCCTCCTCTGCTGGCCTTCAGGAGAGATGCTCAGTCAGCACGAGATCCGAGGCCGTGTGCATTCCAGGGTCGGGACTCTGCCCCTGGGGCCGGGATTTTGAATAATTTAGCCGGTGAATTTCATCTACACCTCTCTATGCTGGAAATGCTTGTTAATCAATAATAACTTGTCAAAAGACAATGGTAATAAACCACTTCCCCTGAAGTTCACATTCCAAATGATGTAAGTGTTTTCCTAGCAATAACCTTCGAATGGTTAACTCTGGTACTAAGTTCAGGGCAGATTCTGTTTCTTTCATGTTTTTGCTGTTATTTTCCTTTTTTCTACCCTGTTTCTGTCTCTCTGTTTATGCATTCAAATCTGCCATTTCCTTTATTCCTTCTTCATGTTTGCTTTGCCTCTATTATAACTGCTTACTACATGCTTCTGAATGAATGCCTTTAAGATGTATTTATTTTATAGTTATTAAATAATGTCTATGTGCCCTAAAGTTTTCAAATTATTTTTCTCTGAGTCATTGGTTCTTGATAAAAAAAAAGAAGTTTCATATTTTTATTTCATACCCTATTACTTAGTTTTCTTGAAATCTATAATTAAGTTGTCTCTTAACCATCTCTTTTCCAGAATAATTGTTTTTCTCATATTCTCTATTTTCAAGCACCTTAATCACTTCTAATATTCTCTTCTTAGACATTTTTTCATTAACTTGTATCAGTTAAAATAAAAAACCTCAGCTGTTGCTCAGCGCTGAGTTTTGAGATAAGTTCCTTCCCTTGGGAAGTTGTGAGGGGGACTGGCTTTTGTTCTTGAGACAATCGTGGTTCAATCTTCCACGATTTTGTTTCTAAGGTTTAATATCAAGCACTGTTAACATGGACCATTTTTGGCTTCCCACGCCCCACACAGGGAAGTGAGATTACTTCCTTTTGCAGAACCACCAAGTGCAGAGGCTCAGCTGAGCTGGATTCTGGCACAGTCTTCTGACAACCTGGACACGTCCCATAGGGTGACACATTCCCAATGAGAGTACTCAGTCCAGTTCCTCAGCCGTCCCCCACCAGTTACTTACTCTGGGATGTGGAAAGATTGGAGAAGGCTGACTTTGTTCGGCCTGCTAACCATTCCAGGCTTTCGTGCATGTTGGCCAAGGCTTTGAGGTCACTGACGTCACGCAGGATGTCTTGTGGAGGGATTAATTTATCACCCAGGTTCCCAATAAGAACTTCCGACTCCTTGCCAAAGGCTGCCCTGCAAAGCAAATCAGAGACATTTCACATACAGCACGGCAAAGACTGGGGTGGGCAATACTTTTTAAGACATGCCCGGCATGAGGTTGTTATAATCACTGTTATTACGGCATGCTACTTTTCCTAGGTTTAATTTTATGAGGATACTATCATATACCTGCTTAAAATTAGTTTGATCCTAGAAAGAGAGCTCTTGGAAGAAGAAGCAAATGACCTGATGCTTGTACCTTCAGCAGCAACTGGTGTGGGCCTGACCTACACAGGGATGGTCCTAGGGATGCTCGGATGCCTGCTCTCTTCCGGGATTCCCCTTACCTCTTCTCCCGCTGTGCAAATTGATGAATAGCTGATGGTGTTAAATATATATATATATTGTTTGAAGGTATTTGAAGTAAATAAAACCACTAAATTAATCTGGCAGTTAGAAAATGTTCTGAAATGTTCAAAAGCAAAGGGGCCCAGCCTCTTTAAGGAGCCGATTATAGTTGGGAAGGAAGGTAGGCCTCATTCATTCATTCACTCATATTCTAAAAAGGCTCTGGGCACATAAATAAGGAAGCATTTAGGCACTCATCATTTGGAAAGAAAACCCAGTAAAAATCAATGCCGGGATCCTTTTACTGACTGGAAGAAAACACAGTCAGGTGGATTTCACACAGAGCCCAATGTTTTTGGAGGGTTGAAAATCATGCTACGTGGGGTCGCAGAAGGATGAGCTGGAAGGGACCGGAGATCCCGCATGGCTCAGCCACTGCACAGATGAAGAAAGGAAGGTGCCGAAGGTTAACTACTTTGCCTGCAGGACACATAGTGGCAGGGCTGGGACTCACGCTGTCCAATTCCCACAGCTCTCTTTCTTTAAAAAAGAGAGGACGGAAATGATAAAAGATGAAGGAAGATGTACTCAATCTAAAAGCAAAATTAAAAAAACACACAAGACGAAACCCCATTCAATTTCCCAGCCCCTCCTGCCGATGTGGCGGTCAATGAAATAACAGCTGAAGTCGTAGACAGGTTTCCAAGAAACATCTCTCAAGCATCTTAGTTGGCAAGGACCTCTTTTGTGCCCTCCCCCGCCCCTTACTGGACGCAGCCCTGGCATCAGGTGCCCTTGAGCATGAAAATAATGCTGAGAATAATGGAGCCAAAGACAGGAGGGCTTGGAGGCACCGATGACGTCATGGAGCTGCAATGCAGCCCCAGATAATGCACTTCTAGGCTTAGTTCGTTTTATAGGAGAGAAAGTGAAACCTTATTTGTTTGAGCCATTGCTATTCCAAGTTTCTGCTACTAGCCGCTAAATGTAATTTCCACTGACACCATTATCTAATTAGCATAAGTGATGTCATTCTTGGAAAACTTTCCCTAAATTAGATATCTCTGAAATCGAGTTACTGCGAAAGCAAGACAATGTCTCTTCCATGCTCTGAGCCCAGCAGACAGTACAATATCTCCCCCTTGGCTGTCACGCAGTCGAGTTGTAAATATGTAGTTTGCTTAATCTGTCCTTATATATCCACTCTCCCAGCCCCTTAATCATCTTCGATAGATATAACAAATAGTGCCTCTGAGCTCGGTGGTTAAAAGCAGCAGGGGAGGCAAACAGCTTTGAAAGCCCGGCTCGGAGCCATCTTTATGCATGGAGGTGTGACCCTGGGGGGAAAGTGACAATCAAGACAAATGCATTTATGTCGAAGTCGAATCTGCTTTGTGGGATCTGAGGCCTGGGCATGTCTGCGGTCTGCCTCCGAGGCCAGATGCCGAGCCCACTCCCCTCCGGCTCCCTGAGATCGGCTTAACCTGCTCCGAAGGGAGCTCGGTGGACCGAGAGAAACACACACTGCCGCGCGCTGCACACATCGCAGACATCTCATTTGACAGGAATCCATAATCACCCCCTAACAACCTGGAGAGGGTCCCGCAACCATGACATCCAGAATAAATGATTGACAGCTATAACCATTTCACACAGAAAGTCATTCCTTCGAGGATTTGTGTGTCAAAGAGCTTGGTGGACGGTCTTTGTGTGTTATAAAAACCTTCAGGGGACGGCTTTAGCTGCAAAACCATGGACTTTTTTCTAAACCCTCTAATTTATTAAGTAAACTATGGTATAGTCACACTATGGAAAAGTGTGTAGTCATCAGAGATTATATAGTAGAAAATACTTGATTCCATAGAAAAATGTTGCATATAGTTTATTTTTAACCATGATATGCAGTTGAGTAAAACAAGCTGTTATAAAACTGAATGCACTACATACTATTCAAAAAAGAGTACTTATAGATTTTTATGAACTGAAAAAGACTGAATATCTATACACCAACATGTTAACTATGTGACCGGATTATTTTCCTTTGTGCTGCTCCGGATTTTCTACGTTTTCTCCAAAGAACATGTTTGCTTTGTAATTAAAAACAAAAATTACAAACCCTACCAGGAATGAGAAAACCTTTCAGATGGACACATAAAGAATTTCACCAGGGGAAATGGGAGGGGGGGATTACAGTCACTTGAATGGAACTGGGAGTGACGGGTGCGGGCTGGGGGCTAGCTCAGGATGGTCAGTGTCCACCACAGAGGGTCTGTTGGGGTCATACCCCAACGGGTCCAGGGATCCCCAAAGGTGTGGACGGAGTCGGCGAAGAATGAATGACATGGAAACTGGTTTCAGTTCATCAGCATAGTAAGGTTCTCCCTCCAGGATCTCCAGCGAAGTTCTGGTTAGGAACTCCAACCAAGTTCTGGTCAGGATCTCCAACCAAGTTCTGGTGCCATGTTCTCTCGCTAGGTTCTCCAGGTTCTCCAGCCAGGTTCAGTCACCAGGTTCTTTAGCCAGGTTCTATCCAGGTTCTTTTGCTATGTTCTGTCTAGGTTCTCCAGTGAAGTTCTGAAGCCAGGTTCTGTCCAGGATCTTTTGCCATGTTCTCTGGCTAGGTTCTGGTTAGGATCTGATGAGGTTCTGATGAGGAGCTGATGAAGAGCTGATGAAGAGCTGATGAGGATCTGATGTGGATCTGATGATTATTGTCTTGTTACATCCGTATTTATACCAGCCGATTTTAATCCTGTCAATTTCTATTACAAAGGTTAGGGCGTTTCTTATCTCCATTCCAGGGAGTAAAGATTATGTAGCTTAACTACCCGCCTGGCAATTAAGGGGTTGTATCCCCTCCCTAACCTCAGGGAAAAATCCCCACCTGGGGAAACAACCTTTCTCGGAGAGGTGACCTTGGTTAAAACACATAGCACCAAGAAGGTGAGCAAACATATTAAGAACAGTATGCCATATATGCCAGGTCCCTTGAAACAGCAAGGATGGACCGGCTCCCGGCAAGGGTCACGCTGCCAGACTGACCACACCCAGCACCTGGGCCAATGCGGTTTCTTTCTAGATCTGAATCGTACTTACTCTTTATCACCTGCTTATTATGAAAGTGCAGTACTTAATGGAGATGTTACGTGTTTTTGAGGGAAATGGGTAACAGAATGATCATTTTCTTGAGAAGTGAAGTGACAGGTGCTCCGTAATTGCCCAGTGATTACCTGACATGGCCAGGAAGAGAAATGTGCTTGCTGTGGGTACCCTGAGTCCCATGTGAGGAGTCACTGTCACCATCGTAGGCCAACATGCTCACAGAGGAGCCCAAGAAACTGAAGAAGGGGGTTCAACCTGTTAAGCTTAATTTCCCAAGACAATTATCATCTTTAAAGAGCTTGATCTGACAAGACTTCATTTAAGAGAGTTTTGCGAGAGCGTGAAATCTGTGTAACTTAATTTTACCACACAATCATCATCATTAAAGAGGTCTATCTGACAAGAATTCATGTAAGAGAATCTTGCCAAAGATGCTGAAAATTGTCTCCATTTAGTCTTTAAATAATTCTGTTATCCACTGAAATCTTAGGAAGGAAAAAAAGAAAATCTGCATTTCAGCAGGCTAAATGCACTTAGGAGAGAAACACTGCAAATCGTTTCTGAGCGACGGATTTGCAGATCTATGCTATATTTGGTCACATAATATACACACTCGACTCAGTGCTCTCTCTCCCTGCCCCATTCACCAATCACCCAAGACTGCTTCCTACTGCTGAACCCACTGAGCGACCAGGAAACACGGACAGAAGGTCAGTCCCCCTGTGACCCAGGCAGAGCAGGGGAAGGGCGAGGACTAAAGCAAGCCGGGCTAATGGTTTCGAGGTGGTATTTCCTCTATGATTTCATATGAGGAGGATGTGAGTATTATAGTCACTTGAACTGAACTGGGAGCAGTGAATGCTTGGTCTGGTGGCATTTCCCCTACGATTTCACATGAGGAGCTGGTAGGGGTTCACTTTCCCATTTAGTTCAGAGGTCACCAGATAGGAGGAGCTGAATCTGACTTGAGATGGAGGACAAAGGGATCCCAGACCTGGGAGGAATGCAGTGACTGAGGTCACCAGACAGGAGGAGTGGCATCTGACTTGAGATGGAGGACAAAGGGCTTCCAGGCTTGAGACGAATGGAGTGACTGAGAAGTGTGACTCCCTGTTGGGGAGAGAAGGAGAATGCCTCCCTATGATGGGTAGCTGTCACCTTGTATTAAACATAAAGTATGACATTTTAAAATAGGGGTACAAGGGTGAGAATGGAGACAGAATGACAGAAGGGTGGAACCTAAAAGTCCTAAGGCTATTGGCCCAAACCCATTCCTCTCCTCTCCCCTGCTCTGATCTGTAGGGGACAGGGGGAGCTGACCCCTGCAGGCTGTTTCCTAGGCTCCCACTGGGTACTGAGCATGGGTGGCCCTGATGGGACACTGAAGGACACAGGGAAAGGAGAAGACAGGGCATTTATCCCTCTCCCTTTGCCCAGGATGACGTCTCCAGCAAGGATGCATCTCATTCTTAGTCCATCCAGCTCCTACCACCCCCAACTCCTCTGCGTGCCTCTCCAGGAAGCACTTCTTCCCCTTGGCATTCCAGTTAAAGCGACAGTGACTTCCTGCTGTTGCTCATCTATGAGTTATCTTAATGTCCCCTGTGTGACACGCAGGGCACCATGAATCCATGTACCAATTCCCTACATTAAATTCCCTCTAGGTAAACACTACGAGTGGCTTCTGTTTTCCATGTTAGATCCCAACTTATACAAGACCTAATAATGATGTCTGACCACATTCCATGCTACTGGGAAGCGAGTACGTTTCTGGCACGGGGATTAATTAGTTCTGTTGTGCAGGTAGTGAAACTGAGATGTGTCAAGGTGACCTGTAAAGATCACTTAGCCATTACCTGTCAGAGTCTAAACTGATGAAGGTTATAAAAAGGTCAGGTCACCTTACCCAGATTCGTCATAATACCCACTCCTTATGAGATTCGACAATGACACTTCCATTTATCATGTCTGCTTTTTACAACTGCTCAATCTTCAACACTTTCAAAACGTGTGCCAAAATAATGGGGGTAGTACCATTCTGATGGGTTCTTTAATCAGGTTTTCACAAACTGCTCTTCTAAAATGATCCTGGCTAAACCCTTATAAATAGGAAGTAATCCAGTAGTCCAGTTACCTTGATTACAACGTTATTTTTGTCCTTGAACCTGCTGAAACTCATCACTGTCTACCCTTCAATTGTTTTCATGCATGTGCATGTCATCACACACTATCATGTGAGTAGCTATTTTTCATATTTAATAAGTAATTGCTCCTCTTTAGAAAGCTGCCTCCTCCATTATCACAGTCGAGAATTTTTCCTTTGCTTTCTTCACCTACTGTGTTTCTACCATTTAGAAACTTGCAATGCTCATGACTGGCAAGGTGAGGTGAGCAGTCTACAATTCTGTGCAAAGGCAGAACTGGGAACAAGCTGGGGGGTGTGGTTCTCAGGTGTTCTTTACAATCAAGGTGAATATGTGAAATATCAGCAACTTCTCTTCCTTTAGTGTCTGTTTGGGCCTTAAAACATATTATTTCCCATTGGTTGCAGGGAAATTGGGGTTTCTGGGTTCCTACCCACTCAGAGATGGCAGAGAAATTAATTATGACCACCAGCCCTTCCCCTTGTGCTTTTAAATCAGCTTGCTTGGCTCTAGCTGGTTTGGCTCAGTGGATAGAGCGCCGGCCTGTGGACTGACGGGTCTCAGGTTCGATTCCAGCCAAGGGCACATGCCTGGGTTGCAGGCTTGATCCCCAGTGGGGGAGTGCAGGAGGCAGCCTATCAATGATTGTCTCTCATTGATGTTTCTATTGCTCTCTCCCTTCCTCTCTGCATCAATAATAAAAAAAAAATAAACAAAATAAATCAGCTTGCTCACTGAGACAGGCACAAAACACCTGTCCTGTGGATTTATGGTATTCTGGCACTGACAGGGACCCTATGGGTTTATGGTATTCTGGCACTGAGAGGAAGCATATGAATTTATGGTATTCTGGCACTGACAGGGATCTTGGTAGTCTAAACGAGTAGTTCTCACCATGGTTATAAATTAAAAGCTTAACTAGGAAATCAAACAAAATACTTGATGCCAAACTCCACCTGCAGAAATTCTGATTTTATTGGTCAGGGGCGGGGCCCAGGCATGGGCATTTAAAAATAACAGCTTTTTTTGAGATAACATTCACCCATTTAATATGTGTACTTTAATGGTTTTTAGTATAGTCGCAGAGTTAAACAATTAATTCAGAACGTTTTCCTCTCCTCAAAAGGAAATCCTGAACCCATTAGACTTTGCACTTACCCCAGTCTCCACCCCCAGCCCTTGGAAACCACTAATATTTCTGTCTCTATAGACTTCCCTATTTTAGACATTCATATTTAACTCCTATTCATATAAATGGAATCATACAATGTTATTTTTTTGTGAATGGCTTCTTTTACTTAACATGGCTTTAGGGTTCATCCATATTTAAGCAGTGCTTCATTTCTTTTATCACCAAATAATATTCCATTGTATGGACAGATCACCTTTTATTTACCTATTCACCAGGTGATGGGCATTTGGGTTGTTTCCAATATTTGACTATTATAAATAATGCTGCTATGAACATTCACACATGAATTTTTGCGTGGATGTATGTTTTCATTTATCTTGAGTATATATACCTAGGAGTGAAATTGCTGGGTCAAATGTTAACTCTATTGTTAATCCTTTGAGAAAATGCCAGATTGTTTTCCAATATGGCTGCACCATTTTACACATTTCCTTGTACCAAGGGTTCCAATGTATCCACATTCTTGCCAACACTATGATTCCCGTCTCTCTTTTTTTATTGTTATTGTAGTCATCCTAATGGATGTGAAGTAATATCTCATTGTGGTTTAAATTTGCATTTTCTTGCTGGCTAATGATATTGAGCATCTTTTCATGCGCGTATTGGCCATTTGTATGTCTTCTTTAGAGAAATGTCAAGTCTGAACCTTCATTAATTTTTTAACTGGGCCATTTGTCTTTTTATTATTGAGTCATTAATTCTTTAGCTGATATTTACTAGGAACGCGCCATTACCCAGGCCCTGCCCTAGTTCCTGTAGTAAGTTCAAAATCCACTAAAATTATTTCATAATTTGCTCATATGCCACAACGCAGAGTTGGAAAAACACCATGTTAAAGCCTGCCTGGCTTTGTGAATGTGTTCCTTAATTGGACCTTCCTCAGATGGCGAACATTTATCAGGCGCTTCATAGAGAAACTGGAGCCCAGAGGAAGATGTGTTCATTGGCCACCGTGGCAAAGGTGGGAGCAGAGCTACATCTCTCACAAGCTGCAGGGGCTTTAGTGTTTCCCTCTGCCCAGGGGTTCAAATAGCCCCCACCCCCCAACCCAAGACATATAAAAACTGCTTTGAGTCATGGAAGTGGACTTTCCTAAGCACTCAACTGTCATGAGGTGCTAGAGCAGGGAGGACATATTCAGATCTGTCAAATCTCAGCATAGAGCCCTTAACGACAGCAGGCACTTTCCTACTTTTTAAGACCAGAGAGTTTGATTGACAGGCAACTGCCTAGCAATAAAGTAAATCAAAGCCTCCTATGGGGAAACAATACTTCTTCTAGTTCCCTGACATGTTTACCATATAACCCACAAATGATTTAAGAGTTTATGTGGGACACAAAGAGGGAGGACACAACACTCTTAAGCGCAACATGGGAGAACTCTGAAAGGAAAGAGAAGGAGGAGGGGATGAGTAAGCCCAACGACTGGCTGGTGAGAAGGGCGACTGATGGGTACCCCCTCCACTAAGGAGAGCATGTTGCTTCCACTGGGTCACACGTCATCCCTGAGCCGTTTGTCAACTTGACCGGTGGGTGGTGTCACAATGACGAGGAGCCTTCTCATTTTAAATTAATTTCTTAATTTCAAATTAATTTTAAATTAATTTTTACATGGAGGGTCAATGGGGATAGCTATGCATTAAGTCTGTTTTTAAGTCACAGGGTGTGTCACATATACTCGGCTCAGAAAACATGCCTGGAGAGCTTTTAAGAGAAAGAAACCCTGAGAGATATAAGAGCATTCTTTCCTAAAAGGAAAACAATGACAATTTCCAGTTCTTCCATTATTTTAGGCATGTTCCCAGGTCATGCTCCAGCAGGTGGGTGCTAGTAATGGCAGCAGTACATTGTTAAACACACAGAGCAGAAAAAATAGAATTGCTTAATGCAATCATGTCTTAGAAATGCTGGAATCCCTTGTGGTTTGAAACTTCCTGGAGTAGCTGCTTACCCTCAACTCTTCCTTCCTGATCCTTAATCTGAACATGTCATAGAAAGGAAAACATTTCGGTCGGCGAATGAACATATTTGTAATCAAACTGATCACTTCAAACATTTAAATCATTTTAATGTGACAGCACAAAGACTGACTAACCACCAAGTGTTCATGTTATTATTAGGGAGATAAGACCTTATTATTATGAGATCTAATATTATTGCTAGAGGACTGCATTATCCAATGCAAATACTTTTGGTTCATTTACCACCATTATTCCTTTTCACCATCAAGCTTTCCTTCCAATTACATCTAAAGCAGTGACTAATTGAGAACCATTAAAGAGATGAAAAGAGAAAGAGTGAGGGGAAGGGAGAGGAAAAGCGCCCCCCCCCTTTTTTTTACAGAATTATGTCAGCTAATAAATGTTTCAAAGTTCATCAATGGATGATAACATTACTGGTGGAGAGGCTGTTAGAGAAGTGGACAATCACATAGTCTCAAGTTAGCAACTCAGATTAATCATAAAGGCACATACATGCACCTGTCTACAGGGGAGTCTGACAGTCACCACCTTAACGCAATAGTCAGTAGCAGCCCAGGCAGACGTGATGGAAGCAGGACTGTGGGAGGCAGAGAACGTCACCCATGTAGTGTTCCCAACAGAAATGTGCAACTGGGACATAATCACGAAGAAGCTGTGAGATAAACTCACATCTCTACATGGTAACTGGCCTGGCCTCCTCACCAAAGGATTCTATGTCGTGAAAAATAGGGGGAGTTGATGGGACTTTGTGGATTAGGAGACCTAATGAGAATGAGCGAAACTCAGAGCTGTGCAAGTCACGTGACAAGAAATTCTTCACATTTTCTCTATAATTAGAGTTAACATTTTTCTTCCTCTGCAGCATAACTTTTGTTCTTTCATCTGTGTTACTAACTATACATCCTATACATTAAACCAGTGATGGCGAATCTATGACACACGTGTCAGAGGTGACACACGAACTCATTTTTTTGGTTGATTTTTCTTTGTTAAATGGCATTTAAATATATAAAATAAATATCAAAAATATAAGTCTTTGTTTTACTATGGTTGCAAATATCAAAAAATTTCTATATGTGACATGGCACCAGAGTTAAGTTAGGGTTTTTAAAAATGCTGACACGCCGAGCTCAAAAGGTTCGCCATCACTGCATTAAACAGTCAGCCTTTTTATTTCTGACTGATTTCTAATTGCTAATGTAAAATAACAGCTCAGATTTTAGGTAAACAGTTAAGTATTTGCACTTTGCTATGGGCTGAAATGTATTCTTTCCCAAATTCGTATTTGGAGGCCCTATACCCGAAAATGATGGTGTTTAGAGATGGGATCTTTGGGAGATAGTTAATTCAGGAAGGGGGTACCCTTATGATGGGGTACATACTCTTATAAGAAGAGGCAGAGCTCTTTTTCTCTCTGACCTATCAGGACACAGCAAGAAAAACAGGCCTCTGCATGCAAGGAACTGAACAGGCCTGCACCTTGATCTTGGACTTCCCAACCTTTAGGACTGAGAGAAATAAATTCCTGTTTGGGCCACTCAGTATACAGTATTTTGTTATGGCAGCCAGAGCAGACTAAGACATACCCTAAACCCTGAGAATCCTTCTACCCATTCCTTTATTTAAGCCCATTACTTGTATATTGAGTAATGCCTGCATTCAATAAGTATTTATTGAACATGTGTGACACACTACACTTGGCATTTGATACCAAAATTCTAGAACAATAATACAACTTAATACTCTGACCATTAGCTCTATACTTTTGCTATCAGTGTTGAATCCTGATTTGATGGAGGAACTTGTTTGCAAAGCCTTTATAGGCACCTTCTGCTCTTAGGACAATGTTTTTCTAGAAAATAACAGTCATCAAAGAATTGATCAAATTTTCTTATAAAAACAGCTTTAAAATTGAAGGTTGTGATTCTGAGACATCAAATAAATGATGGTTACAGAAAATATACCATAAATGTAAACATACTAAAACTAGAACCCCAAGAAGCAGCTAAAAATAGTAAAATTATTTTTTATATGCCTTAATCCATTTATTCTTTTTTTCCCATTGATTTTTCTTTATTGATTAAGGTATTACATATGTGTCCTTTTCCTCCCATTCCCCCCCGCTCTCCCCCCACTCATGCCCTCACCCCCCTGGTGTCTGTGTCCATTGGTTAGGCTTATATGCATGCATACAAGTCCTTTGGTTGATCTCTCCCCCTTACCCCCACTTTCCACTACCTTCCCTCTGAGGTTTGACGGTCTGACTGATGCTTCTCTGTCTCTGGATCTGTTTTTGTTCATGAGTTTAAGTTGTTCATTATATTCCATAAATGAGTGAGATCATGTGATATTTATCTTTCTCTGACTGGCTTATTTCACTTAGCATAATGCTCTCCAGTTCCATCCATGCTGTTGCAAATGGTAAGAATTCCTTCCTTTTTATAGCAGCATAGTATTCCGTTATGTAGATGTACCATAGTTTTTTAGTCCACTCATCTGATGATGGGCACTTATGTCGTTTCCAAATTTTAGCTATTGTAAATTATGCTGCTATGAACATAGGGGTGCATATATCCTTTCTGATTGGTGTTTCTAGTTTCTTAGGATATATTCCTAGAAGTGGGATCACTATTAAACATTCCCCAAAGTGGAAAGAATGCACTAGGTATACTGACTAAACAAAGGGCTCCAACTTAATCTAAAGCATAAATACACAACATAAAAGCACAACTTTATTAGAAATTAAATATGACCTAATATGCTAGCTAAAACACACACACACACACACTCTCTAAAAACAGCCTGTAAGTTGCAGAATCAAAAGCTGTCATTCATAGATAAGGGACAAAGGTGCAGAGGAGTGAGGGACCAGACTAAAGTCACACCGAAAATTAGAGGCAGATGGAGCAGAAACCCAGACTCAGTCTCGGGGTTTTCTCTACACTCTATCCCCCTTTTTTGGGGGGTGCCGAGTAGATGAGTACACTGATGTATCAGTGGGTAAAGATAGTGAAAAATTCCATGTAAATTGATAAGACGTAACAACAAGCAAAGAGCTAATTGTGAAGCCATAGATTTTCAGGCCGATGGCACCTGCCCCGAGTTCCAACATAGACACAACTTGGAAGAAGGTTGCATTGAAAAGCTCTCTTAGCTTGAACACAAACACATCTTTCTTCAGCTAAGCCACCAAGCAATGGTGGATTCAAACAATAAAGGAACAAGGTTTGCTCTGTAGGTGCTGAGGCTTCCAGGCCTATGCAGGTTTTCTGCCAGAAGCCACTATAAATTATGAATTTATTCAAATAGCAACAGTTTTCTAAGAAGAACATTTCTTAAGCTTCAATACAGAGTATCAATATGTAGGAATAAAATAACCAATAATTGCTTATCATGAATTGAATATATACTTTGGTTTTTCAACTACCAAGAAGGATTACAGGTTTAAAAGTAAAAATTTATATAGCATTGACCTTTCTCGTCTGAGGAGTCTAGTTTATTGACCATTCTGGGTATTTCTCAAATTGCCATACAATTTCCTTTTGAAGAATCTAAATCTAGTCAGAGCATGGACACTAAACAATTGATCTCAAGCAAAGGCAGGAAGCCCAAACTTTGCAACTAAGTGTCAGGTCTTCAAGGAAGCACTGGGGGAACAGAGGGGGGGAGAGTGAGGGGTGGGAGGGGGTCATGGGAGAAAGACAAAGACATGGGGACCTCTGGGGCAAAGTGAGATTCCACAGAGAAGGGTAAAGGCTTTGCATAAAATTGGCAGAAAAGTAAAGATGGTTTAAGATTAAGATTTTTTCCCCCCAGGGGTAAAACAGTTAGAATGATAGTGTATTTGTAGAGAATTGTCTAACTGGCAGTGAACAGTCACTGGGTTTGAGAATGTGTGGAATTTTTTTAAGCAAGTATGAATTTAAAACCTCAGCAACAATCACTCGTGGTTAAATAACCTATAATGAGCAGTGAGCCCCTGCCCCAGCTCTCCTCATCCTTAGTCCTGTGCCCCCCAAAGAAGCACCTACAACTTAAAAAATTGTTTTTAATTCTTCCAGTTGTTATACGCACCTCGTTACATAATCTGTGGAAACAGCTACTTGTTGATATATTACTTTTAGACATTTATTCTGACAGACTGCTCAATGGACTGATGAGGAATTAATTAGCTATGTTCTCCTTTTCCATCCCCAAATTGCCCCCTTCCCCTTCCTAATGTAGTTATATTACAATTTTTAGTTTTTCACTGGGTTTTAATAATATATGCACACATCTTTACCTACAGTAGGAGCACTCACCACACTATAAAATGCCGACTTGTCTTACTCCCCCCAAGACTGTGGGCTCCACCCCAGGAGGAAGCGCAGTTTCGGGGAGAAGATGCTGGAAGAGTTGATGTCTGAGCTGAATCCTGAAAGAGGAACTGGGCAGGTACAGGAGGTGGGCGTGGCATGAGCAGAGAGCATTCTAGGAAGAGGGATGGGCAGAGCAAAGACACAGCAGTCAGTAGGAAAGGGCACGGTGGCCTGGGGACCTGAAAGCGTTTAACAGGGAAAGAAAGACAGTGAAAGGGCAAGTGTCTTCCCAGGCCTGGCAAGTGTGAGCCTGCGGCAGGGGGCAGCCATCAGTGAGGAGATGGACAGGGGAGCAGTCATCAGTGAGGAGATGACAGGGGAGCAGCCATCAGTGAGGAGATGGACAGGGGAGCAGCCATCAGTGAGGAGATGGACAGGGGAGCAGCCATCAGTGAGGAGATGGACAGGGGAGCAGCCATCAGTGAGGAGATGGACAGGGGGAGCAGCCATCAGTGAGGAGATGGACAGGGGAGCAGCCATCAGTGAGGAGATGGACAGGGGAGCAGCCATCAGTGAGGAGATGGACAGGGGGAGACAGAAAACAGACGAGGAAGGAGGCCCTTCCGTGGCGACTGGACTCGCACTGCTCGCCTTATCTTCGGCACACCTCGTCCTGCCCCGGCCCAGGCTAGATGACAAGTGTTTTTCCTTCCACAGTGGCATGGTACGTCACTATCAGCCACACTTCTGAAGGGCTGAGTGGGATTAAATTAGAGGGATTAATTTTCCCCCTTTATTAAGAATGTTATTAAATGTACACCTATGTGGAAAATTAAATAATTGCATGATCTAAAATTAAACAAAAATAAAATGTCTTAAACATTCTATAGTGATGCTTAAATGATAGTATTAGATAATTATAATCCTCAGATAACTGTATAAGAGAGATTTTAAGTTTTTTTTTCATTTACTGCCAATCATGCTAGTAAGTCATATCATTTTGATATAATAATAAAGTGCCTAATTTAATCTTCTTGAACATTAATTGATATGTTTGTAGCTGAGTCTCCAGTTAATTACCTGTCTTTTCTGTTTAATCTTGAGATTTAAGTCTGCTTCCCACCCTCCCTTGCTGGGCAATGTCCTCCATCTGCCCATGACCTTCATCTTATTTAATTGGGGGAAAAAGAGCATTTTAGCAGGGCATTCTCTCCCCTTGTACTTATTTAATACATTCATGCTTCCTGAGTCATCTTTCCTTTTAGAATTATATTTGAAAGTGATCTTAAACATGCAGAGATGGTGAAATAAATGCCTCCATTCTAGTAAACATTTTGTCCCAGCAAACGAAAGTGTTTATTTTCCTGCACCAGAGTTTTCACTTGTTTCTTCAAATATATGCAAAGATTTTCCGACAGCTACAGTTGTCTGGAAACCCTTCATGGTTGCTGCTTTTGAGAACCTTTTAAATTTCCAAGTGAAAATTTTCTGAAAATTTATACTCTACGTCATTCAGACCATGTTTCCATCCAAATACATCCCTAGGCCCACTAGATTTCTGCTTCGTTTACTTGTCTAATCTGGGCTGGATGCAGAAACTAAAGAGGTATAAAGACCTACCAAAGGCAAAACAAAACAAAAAACTCTGAGGATCAGAAGTCAGGCTGTGAGCTTCTAAAAGGAACATGTTACTAGACATAAAGCTTAGGGAGGCCACTGAAGACATTTCCTTCCCATTAAGGCAAGATGCTCACCATTCTTTACATGCTGTTCTTTTCATCTGAAGAGTGAGAGATCCTTCCTACTTGTATTCAGCTTCCTTGGTTCAGCATTTATTGAGGATCTCTGATGAATGATGGGGCTCCAAAGAGGAAGGTGAAAGTGCAAACCTGCTTTCTGCTTTTAGTCTGACTTGTCCCTCAGTCTCTTTCCACTCAGGACTGCATCACACTATCTGAAACCCACATAATTTTATATCATTTTGATATTTTCTTTCCCTTGGTATTATATTATTTATCTTTTCAATAATGACTATTTTCTTTTCTTTGACTGGACGAGCATAAAGCTCAGATGAAAGCTAAGATAATCAGTTTTAAAGTACCAGCCTCCCCTCCTCCAATAGCTGGATATTCTGTTACCAACCTATTATTGAAAGGGAGAACTCAAAACAATGTAATACATGAAATATAATACAGCGAGTACTAATGATAACACACGTAATCTAGAGTAAAGCACCTACATGATAAAATGTTTGTGACATCAGTAGAAAGTGATTAGCATATCAGCCAACATGATGATGATTATTAAAAATGAAGGAATAGTCTGGTCGGTGTTGCTCGGTAGTTGAGCATCGACCTATGTATGAACCAGGAGGTCACAGTTCGATTTCCGGGCAAGGCACATGCCCAGGTTGTGGGCTCAGTCCCCAGTAGGGGATGTGCAGGAGGCAGCCAATCAATGATTCTCTCTCGTCATTGATGTTTCTCTCTCTCTTTCCCTCTCCTTTCATCTCAAATCAAGAAAAAATATATTAAAAAAAAGAAAATGAGGAATAACTCAAATGTGCAAAAATACAAATTCCTGATCCATTTTTAGGCTGGTTGATCAAAGTGTTAGAGGAGGCAGATAGACGGATATGAGCCGGGAGAGGCTGGGAGAGTTAGCTGGGCTGGAGGAAATCAGTGTGAGACGTGACAAACTGAAAATAGACAATGGCAGTGGTAAGTCCCTATGTGAGCAGAAAAGATTCAGAGCCCTCCGGGATTGGTCTCCCCAGTGGCATAACACCTAGCTGAAGGAGCCTCATTGAAGGAATAAGGGAAGGGCAGACTTACTGAGGGGCACTGCAGTCTAGGGCTATACATATCCCAAACCCCACCCAAGTGGGGCACTGGGTTCAGTCCCAGCCAGCTGAGCTGCCCACTCAGGTCCTCTCTGAGCGTAATGCTTTCCTCACCTGCTTTTGCTGCTATTTGTTGTCTCTTGTCTGAATCTAATCCTACAAGCAAGACAAGAACTGGGGGCGCAGAGGACTGTCTCTGGCCTGAGGTTACCTCCGGCCGGAAACCCCCTTGTCACTGCTGACGACAGTGTGGTAGCTCTGGCAGCCAGACCACCCGGGCTCAACCAGCGGCATTACTTCGTGGCTCTGTGAATTTGGGAAAATCATGTCATTTCTCTGCACCTCAGTTCCCTCATCTCTTGCATGGGAATAACAGCACCTGAACACCCATAATGCTGCTGCCCAGTGCCAGGCTCGAGCTGACTGTGATCGCTGTGACAGTTGAAATAGATTGTACAGTCTTTCCAGAAACGTAATCAATTATTCATCTTTCCACATGCTAGAGTTCAAGACTAATTTGTAGATTTTACAAACAAGAGTGGGCAAAAGTAGGTTTACAGTTGTTCATATGGGAAAACAATATAATAATTCATAAATAATAATACAAGAATAAACTCTGTGTTTTGCGTACTCACAGCTGTATTTTTTCACTTTTATCACTAGAAAGCTCTGGCCCTGGTTCTGCCAATTACATCTGTCCACTTAAGGATTTTCAACCCTGGCTCTAGAGAAATGATTCTTATTCTTTGATATTCTGGGGCCCTGAGTGAAATGGCGCTAAAAGACTTTTAGGACAGTCTTTCTAATACACGTGTTCCGTGCGCCCCCCCCCCCCCCCCCCCCACCGCAACTCTTAGACAACCCTTAATCTTCCCCTTTACTTCCCTCAACACCTTACCCCTTCTGTTAATTACATCTCCAGAAAGTAGGGCTGCTTTTATCAGTGGATATTCATTGATCTCAAAAGGATAATATATTCATATATATGACAGGTGCAAAGACAATGGCTAGAAAGCCTGCTTTCAGCTTGTTGGGAACAAAAGGATATTTGCTATTTTTCTTTTTTCTATTGAAGCCCTGGCTTGATCTAGTTCCCCCCCTCTATTCAAAGTTAAGCCTGGAAATAATACATTTTATTTTTTAGTTAAAAAATAAGAATAGAAAAAGGCCTTGTTTAGTAATGAAGGGAACGTGACCTTTATTCAATGTGAAGGGCACTGGGTTCTATATTCATCCATCTGCTAAACAGCCCTCTGAGCTCTAAGAGCTAATTACAGGAGGGGAGTGTGACTTCTCAGCCTTGTGGCTCACACCATGCTCTATGGTACTCTAATGTGGGAGATAAAGGCTCTGTCAACGCTCCCAAGTTGGAATGTCAATGAAGACTGTTCTCTACCACTTACCTTGCCTCTCAACTTCTCCTCAGGATAGAGAACATGACAGAGTAAGAAGAAAGAATCAATCATACACAAAACAAATAGACCTATCATATTATTTTTCTTCCGTTAAAGCAAATACAATTTGTTTTCAAACCATGTCTAATTGCAAAAATGTAGACAGAGCTCTCAGACATAAGGTCCAGCACAATAAACCAGATACTATAATTCAATTTATATGAAATTTGAGGACAGTGAAAACTAAACTCGGTGATGAATGCCAGAACAGTGGGTTCCTTCAGGGCAGGCCTCTGGGGCCCTGGAAAAGCTCGATATTTTGATCTGGGGGGTGGTTACATGGTGTGATCACACATAATAATTCAATGAGTTATACCCTTCACTTCATGTATAACTAACCAAAAATTTAAAAAAGTGTAATTTGTTTTTCCTTTAAATCTAAGCTGGAAAGTGATACAATTAAGTGGGCAAGACAAGAGTAAAGGAAGCTGGAACTCACTGCTAACCCTCCTAAACCAGAAGCGGGAGGTGGCACACGAAGGTTAGCCCTTCAGATCAGCACACTCTTTCCTGGGAAGGGCTGGAAACTCCTCCCCAGGTCCAAGCTGCTGAAGAGACCTAATGAAGCTGACGCACTTCTCCTTGCAAGCACAGCATGCGATTAAGGTGTGACGTTAGAATAAGCCAAGGAACGGCAGAAAAAAGACCTATTTTGATTTAACGTAACCTGAAAAGTTGAGGAAAACACACTTTATCTTTGAGAAGGTGCCCCTAACACAACCACGAAGGGAGCGAGATGATTAAAGGGAAGGAGTGGGAATGTGCTTATCCAGACGTCGTAAAGCTCTGGCAGCAGGAAAGCGCAGTGGCAAGACTGACAGAGAGTAGAGCCTGTGGCTGAACTTGTCCTAAGACCAGGTTAGTTATTCTTACGTGGGGCTCCAATCCATCCACGTCTCCGTCACTCTTTACCACTCTTGATAGAAAAACATTATGAGGCTACTCTCTGTTATTATCACCATGTGATTTAAATTATGGGGCATGTAGAGAACAGGCATAGGAAATAAAAATTTAAGAGTTTTTAATTTACTTCAGATGCTGGGGAAAATATATTCAGCATTTAAAGGTGTTAGAAAAAACACCTCTGTGACTTTGGTATAAGCCTGGGTTTCTAAATAGAATACAAAATTTCCTATCCATTAAAAATAATACATTTGACTTATTAAAAATGTTAAAGTCTGTTTATTAAAAGACACCATTAAGAGAGTAAAAATGGGCCTGGCTGGTGTGGCTTAGTGGTTGAATGTAGAGCCAGGAGGTCATGGTTCAATTCCAGTCAGGGCACATGCCTGGGTTGCGGGCTCAAAACCTAGTAGGGGGCATACAGGATGCAGCCTATCAATGATTCTCTCTCATCATTGATGTTTCTCTCTCTCTCTCTCCCTCTCCCTTCCTCTCTGAAATTAATACAAATATATTAAAAAAAAGAGGGAGAAAGTAAAAATATAACTTATAAAGTAGAAGATGATATCTATCATAAAAAAGTTATATCCAGATATATAAAGAATTCCTACAAACCAGTACAGAAAAGACAACCTAATTTAAAATGAGTAACAAATATGTTGCAAAAAAGGATATTCAAATGGCCAGTAAATACAGAAAAATACATTAAAAGGTGCTCAACTTCCTTAGTCGTGAGAGAAATGCATATTAAACCAACATGAAAGACCTCTACAAACCTATTATAAGGTTAAATTTTAACAGATGGAAAATATCAAGTATAGATGGGATATGGAGCAACCGAAACTTTCATATACTGCTATGCAAACTCTTACCATCACTCTGGAAAGTGGTTTGGAAGTGTTACTAAAATTGAACATATGCATAGCCTATGACCCAGCAATTCTACTCCTATAAATAAACAATAGAAGCACTTATATATGGGGTTAACAAAAGACATAGAATATTCATGGCAGCACTATGCAAAAATAGTTCCAAACTAGAAACTACCCGGGTGCCCATAAGCAGTAGAATAAATGTTTGTGTAGGTATGTATATGTACACATATACATACCTACACAAACAAATAATAAAACCTAAAAACTGTGATGTATTCACACAATGGAATACCATATAGACTATAGAGTGATAAAAACTTATACAACATAACATGGATTAATCTCACCAACATAATGTGAAGCAAATGGAGCCAGTCATAAAAGGATATACAACTGCACCATTCCTTGTAGAGAGAATCCAAAAACAGACTGAAGTAATTTGTGTGTCTAGAAGTCAGATAACGACTATTGGAGAGACAAGTAGTAACCAGAGGAAACACGAAAAGGATCCTTGTCACTATCATTCTGTTTCTTGATCTAGGTACTGGTTACACAATAAAAAGGGTGAAAATGTACCAAGCTATGCCTTTGATATGTGCACACATATTCAAGAAAAAGTAAACCTTAGGTAATTTAAACAGATAAATGGAAACTCTAAGAAAGAATCAAAAGGAAATGCTGACAATCATACATAACATAAAAAAATGAAGAATGTCTTCTCTGGGCTGACCAAAAGACTGGGCATGACCAAGGAAAGAATCAGTGAGCTTGAATAATTGTCAATAGAAATTTCCAAATATGCAATCCAAAGAGAAAAAAAGAGTGAAAAGACAGTACAGACTATTCAAGAACTGTGAAAAAGTTACAAAAGTGTAATGTATGTGTAATGGAAATAACAGAAGGAGAATAAAGGAAACAATATGCAGAAGAAATATTGCAGCAATAATAACTACGAATTTTCCCAGACCAGTGACATACACCAAACCGCAGACCCAGGAAGCTCAGAGAACACCAAGCATGAAAATTCCAAAATATATACATCCAGGCATAAACTATTCAAATGGCACAAAATTAAAACAAAGAGAAAAACCCTCGAGGAAGTCAAAGGAAAAAAATCACTTTACCTATAGAAGAACAAGAAAAAAAATTACAGTGGACCTCTCTTCAAAAATTACGGAAGCAAGAAGAGTGAAGTGAAATATTTAAAGTATTAAAAGAAAAGAATCACCATCCAATGAATGCTATACTCAGTGAAATTATTCTTCAAGAGTGAGGGAAAGATAAAGTCTGTCTCTGACAGACAAAAATTGAGAGCATTTGTCACCAGGAGACCTGTCTTATAAGAAATGTTAAAAGAACTTCAGGGAAAAGGAAAATGATATAGGTTAGAAACTTGGATGTACATTAAGAAAGGAAGACCATGAGAGAAGAAAAACCTAAAGGAAAACATACCTGTTATTTCTCTTATTCTTAATTGATCAACAGGTAACAGTTTGTTCAAAATAATAACATTATATGCAGTGATTGTAGCTTATGGAAAAATGAAGGGAATGAGAGCAGAGCCATAAGGAATGGGAGGAAGGCTCTGGAATATTCTGTTATAAGGGCTTGCATTCCCCATGCAGTGGGATCGTGTTATTTGAAAGTGGACTCGGATTAGTTTAAATGTATCTTGAAAACTCTAGGACCACCACTAAAAACAGTAAAAAAATAAGTATAATTTATATGCTAACAGGGAAGAAAAAAATGGAATCCTACAAAATGCTCAATTAAAATCATAAGGGGAAAAAGCACAATCCATAAAATAAAAAAATCAATACATTTGAATTCAATTAAAATTAAAGACTTCTGCTCTACATAAGACATTGTGAAGGGAATTAAAGACAAGGCACAGACTGAGGGAAAATCTCTGCAAAACACATATCAATAATGGACTGGTATCTAAAATACACAAAGAACTCTTAAAACTAAAAAATAATAAAACACACAACCCAATTAAAAATGGGCAAAAGATCTAAACAGATATCTCAACATGTGTCAATACAAAAATTAAAACAATGAGATACCACAACATAACTATTAGAATACTAGAGGCTGGGTGCACAAAATTCATGCACTCGGAGTGGTCCTTCAGCTGGGCCTGCATCCTTTGCATTTCCATATTAGCCTTTTATTATAGGATACCAAATTCAAAACACCAAATGCCATTAAGGATGTGGAGCAATAGGAACTCTCATCCATTGCTGGTGGAAATGCAAAATGGTACAGCCACTTTGAAGATAGCTTGGCAGTTTTTTGTGAAACTAAACATACTCTTACCATATGATCTAGCATTGCATTCCTTGGTATTTACTCAAATGAATTAAAAATTTACACCCTCACAAAAACCTGCACATGAATGTTATCAATAGGTGAATGGATGAACAAACTATAGCATGTCCATACAATGAAATATTATTCAGAAATTTCAAAACAAAGAGTTATCAAGCTACAAAAAGACATGAAGAAAACTTTAATGCATATTGCTAAGCAAAATAAGCCAACCTGACAAGGCTACATACTATATGATTACAAATATATGACATTCTGTAAAAGGCAAAATGATGGAGATGGTAAAAAAAAAAAAAATCAGTGATTAACCAGGGTTTGGGGAGAGGAAAGCAGGGATGAATAGGAGGAGCAATGGAGAATTTTTAGGGCAGAAAAACTATCATTTTGAATGGCAGATACATTCATTAAACATTTGTCAAAACCCACAGAATGTATAACAAAAAGAATGGACCTTAATGTAAACTATAGACTTTAGTCAATAACAATATATCTATGTTAACAACTGTACCACATTCATGTTAAAAATAGAGAAAATTGGGGGATGAGTGAGGGGATATATGGGAAGTCCATGACTTTCAATAAAATTTTTTATGAACCTAAAATTGTTCCTCCTAAACTAAAGACTGTTCCTAGTTTTCTTATATCAAAGTAACTAGTTAACAGGTTTCTCTGAGATAATTTGAATAATAAGGAAGAAAAATATAGATAGGAAGACTTCAGGTTAAATTACTGGTGAATTTTGAGTATCATGATTTGAGAAAGTTTTAAATGGCCCTTTAGCATATTTTCATAATAAAATGATGGTAAAATATGGCACTACAGGATATGAATATGGTTAATGTTGTGAGCTGTAAAGACATATTTATCTATAGTTTTGAATTACATTCTGAGAAAGAGAAGAGCTCAGGGCAGTCTTATGATAAAATGAAAGTAAGGTACTGGCCATTCCTTCTTTTATTCCTTTTCTGGTCTTTGATTCTTTAAAGTGTTTTTATTTTATTTTTATTTGAACTATTTCTTTATTCACCTGGATAGGCAAAAGACAATAGGAATAAAATTAATTTTCATGTGACAACATATTACTTTCCCCTCTACTTTACAAACTAGGTGGGATGTTTCACTGTGGCAAACCCCGCCTGTGAAAATGAGTAGCTTCATCAAATTAGGCCCTAAGTAAAAAATTTAAATTGAACTTAGGTAAACACTGAGTGATAAAGTTGAAGGGGAGACATTACTTTTGTCAAAATAATCAGAAAGCAATAAGAGAAAATACAATGTATATGAACAGACGTGGGGAGCACATTCGTATTTCCAGAAAGTTTAACTAACGGTTCTCTGAGGTGAAGAACATGCTAAGAACAACTGTAATATGTGCTGTATGGGCAGGAACTTTTCTTATCAGCTGTCCGTCATATTTCCAGGTGTGGTGCTTAATAAGGTGAATACAGCTTTGCTGAATACGTGAATGAATGAATACACTATTTGTCCCCTAAGAGGGGAGAAGGACCTACAAATTGAAATATATTTTAACTCAATTTAGTAATGCTCCAAATTTGATTCATGTCACTCACTGCCTTCTAATGTTTTGAGCACAAGGCATAGTTGCATGAGAAGTCAGGTGTATTAGGATGAAAACAGACTTGACTAAGTTTGGTTAATTGCTGCTTGATATTTAAAATTGGCCAATATTTCACACAAGAAAGAATTAGCTAACCAGATGTTTTTCCTCCTCATGCTCAGTACAACTTAGAAAATAGACCTTTTACCTTATGAAATCTTCTTCATCTTCTCTCTTTGGCCTCAGCTGTTTGGGCTGAGCCATATTGATCCAGTTGGGTAGAGATTTCAAGAGTCTGCTGATATCATCATCTTTTGCCCAAGATGCACTGATGACAAGTTTTTCTTCCGACTGGACGATGCCCCTAAACACAAGGCAGAAAAGGGACACGTCAGCACATTGCTTCATATCTGGCTGGCACTTGTCATCGACCTCTGCTACACAGAAAAGATGCCTCACCCCTCTCTCTTACTAACATAATCCATTACCTGGGTTGGGGGCAGTGATACCATTAATAGGTCCTGTTACTGGGAACAACCATTTCTGGACTTTATTCTTAGATTCTTCATTGTGGAGTCATCTAAAAGGCTAAGAATGCTAACTAGCCCTCCTTTATGGTAGATTTTTTTTGGGGGGGTGTATTTCAACAAAGATGTTAAATAAGGTGGAGTAACCATATAGGAGAGTGCTATTAAATGACAACATAAACGGTACTGAAAGGTGACCGAGTGTTACAAAGGGTTGTCCTCTGGCTTCTTGGTTTAAACTACCAATTAGTTGTACATGAAGTCACTCTTTGAACTGTGGACACCCCTGCATTCAAAGCAAATGCACCATCACAGAGAAACCTCCGCCCTGATATCTAGCAGAAAGTCTCTGATTCTCTCCCTCTACAGTGGCCGTGACGAGTGGCCTGGAGGTGACAGGTTCAGGCCCTTTAACAGGGCCCGTGGGTTAGCCATTGACACTGCTCTTACCAGAACGTACCTGTAAAGTCATCTTAGACATTCAATTTCACCTTCATTAAAAAACTTCTCTTTCTATTCAACATTTCTGTCCCTATCGCTACTGTGAATGGTCTAAAATCTTCATCAGCAATTGTAGGGACAGAGTGACAATGACTTATGAAGGGAGTGCTGATTGGCTGGCTCCCTCTGAAGCTGACCAAGGCTCCAGGAAGCTCCCTCAGCCCAGGGAGGGACTTATTGTGGGATGAGTCACTTATTGGGGATGTCATGCAGTTCTCTCCATACAATATACATGTGGTGTACTAGTATATGCACGTATGTTCGATAAAACTTCCTTTACCCAAGAGGCAGTTTAATGTTTTAGGCAAAATAAGTTGAAGCTGAAACCCTTGACTCATGACAACGTGATCCCAGGTAACAGGGCCTCAGGGCTGCCTGAAAATGAGCTAGAATAACAAGAGAACCAAGGTTGATTTCTAGAATACTTCTCACCCTAAGTGAAAGTTTTCTAATAGTAGTATGGTTAGTGGTACAAAAACAAACTCTCAAATTACTCACAGTTACCTTCAATCCCCGTTTCTCCCCTATATTTTTACATAATTTCTGAAATATTTATGGATTAATCCCACAGCCTAACTTTTACACTTTTTATACTTGGGGGGCTGGGTGCAGTCTTAAGGAGTGGCATCACCTCACATTTATGGTACGCCACGCCAGATGGACCCGCCATGCTCTTAGGCATTCTTCTTACCTGTCTCTGATCGACTTCCTCTCCCATTTCCCTCAATGACTATTTTTTTAAGCCTGTACCCTTTATCTCCTCATTGCTTCCTCCCCCCGCCCCAGTCTTCCTATGTGACAGAGGAGGGGACCTAAGTACATACTTTCAAACACTCCACCTCTGATCCCCCACAGAAGTATATGCAAATCTGTTTCATTCTCATTCACCCCCAGTAATCTCTCTACCTAGGCTTTTGAGGATCATTTCTCCCCCGCTCCCCCACAATTATCCCCTCCTTTTCCTTATATCTAGTCCCTTCTTAACCATGGTTTAGCTTTCTGTGGTTTCAGTTACCCAGGGTCAACAGTGTTTTGAAAATATTAAAAATATTAAAAGAAAAATTCCAGAAATAAATAACTGATAAGTTCTGAGAAAGGTAATGAAATCCCATGGACCCCACCCAGGATGTGACTCCACCCTCTGTCCTGCGTCTCCATACCGTACACCCCCCACCCATTAGTCACTTAGCAGCCATCTCATTATCAGATTAACGGCCATGGCATCACAGTGCCTCTGTTCAAGGAACACTTATTTTACTTAATAAGGGCCCGAAGCACAGAAGTGATGTTGGCAATTCAGACATGCCAAAGACAAGCCATAAAGTACTCCCTTGAAGTGAAAAGGAAGTTCTCAATTTAGGAAGAAAAAAACTGCATGCCGAGGTTGCTAAGATTTCTGGTAAGAAGGAAGGTTCTACCCATAAAATTATGAAGAAAAATTCATGCCAGTTTTGCTGTCTCGCCTGAAACTGCAAAAGACACGGCCACCACAGTATATGATAAGTACTCAGTTAAGACTGAAAAGACATCAAATGTGTTAGTGGGAGAAATGAATGGAAAAAGTGTCCTGACTGAGAGCCATCAGCCAGGGTCCCCGAAACCATGACCCCGAGCCGTTCACTAAAAGTGAGGATGGTTCCACAGATGCAGGAAGAGGTCTGGACTGAAAATACAAAAAGTACTGATAGTATCACTACATTGTTCTATTGTATGATTGATCTATTGATTACTTATTGTTAATCTCTTATTGTGCCTAATTAATAAATTAAACTTTATCATAGGTATGCATATATAGGAAAAAACAGTACATACTGGGTTCAGCACTATATCCACTTTCAGAAATCTACTGGGGATCTTAAAACGTATCCCCCACAGATAAGAGGGGACTACTATCTATAATAATAAAAGTGTAATATGCTAATTAGACCAGACGTACTTCCTGACGAAGCTGGGGCTGTGAGGGAAGTGAGGGAAGCCCAGGTCCCGGGTGCCAGAGGGAAGCCGGTGCCAGCAGCCGGGGGAAGAAAGGCCTACTCTTTTTTTAAAAAAATAAACTTTATTGTTCAGATTATTACAGATGTTTCTCTTTATTCCCCCATAGCTCCCCTCCACTAGGTTCCTACCCCACCCCATGCCCTTACCCCCTGCCACTGTCTTCATTCATAGGTGTAAGATTTTTGTCCAATCTCTTCCTGCACCCTCACACCCTCTTCCCCCCAAGAATTGTCAGTCCACTCCTTTTTATGCCCCTGCTTCTATTATATTCACCAGTTTATTCTGTTCATCAGATTTTTTTATTGACTTAATTTTTAGATTCACTTGTTGATATGTATTTGTTGTCACTTGGTTGTTCATAATTTTTATTTTTACCTTTTTCTTCTTCTTCCTCTTCTTAAAGAATACCCTTTAGCATTTTATATAATCCTGGTTTGGTGGTGATGAACTCCTTTAGCTTTTTCTTGTCTGTGAAGCTCTTTATCTGACCTTCAATTCTACATGATAGCTTTGCTGGGTAGAGTAATCTTGGTTGTAGGTTCTTGCTATTCATCACTTTGAATATTTCTTGCTACTCCCTTCTGGCCTGCATGGTTTCTGTTGAGAAATCAGCTGACAGTCGTATGGGTGTTCCCTTGTAGGTAACTAACTGTTTTTCTCTTGCTGCTTTTAAGATTCTCTCTTTTTCTTTTGCCCTTGGCATTTTAATTATGATATGTCTTGGTGTGGTCCTCTTTGGATTCTTTTTATTTGGGGTTCTCTTTGCTTCCTGGACTTGTGAGTCTATTCCTTTCATCAGGTAGGGGAAGTTTTCTGTCATTATTTCTTCTAATAGGTTTTCAATATCTTGCTCTCTCTCTTCTTCTGGCATCCCCATAATTTGAATGTTGGTACATTTGAAGTTGTCCCAGAGACTCCTTACACTATCTTCATATTTTTGGAGACTTTTTTCTTTTTGCTTTTCTGGATGGGGTGTTTTTTGCTTCCTCGTATTTCAAATCGTTGACTTGATTCTTGAAATCCTATAGTCTGCTGTTGGATCTCTGTTTATTATTCTTTATTTCAGTCAGTGTATGCTTAATTTCTAACTGGTCCCTTTCCATTTTTTTGGCATTTTCATTAAGATCCTTAAAGGTCTTACTAAGTTCCTCAGAGGTCTCACTAAGTTTCTCAAAGGTTTGTAGAAGATTCTTGAGTAACCTTATAACTGTGGTTTTGAACTCTATAGCCAGTAGTTTGCTTTCCTCCATTTCTTCCATTTGTGACATGTTTCTTTGTCTCCACATTTTGGCTGCTTCCCTGTATTGATAGAGTGGCTTTGTGTGGTAGGTGTCCTATTGGGCCCAGTGGCTCAGCCTCCCCAATCACCTGAGATGGACACTCTTGGTGCACACCTTTGTGGGCTGGGTGCACAGTCTTGTTGTAGTTAAGCCTTGATTGCTGTTGGTAGCCCTGGGAGGAAATGACCTCCAGGGCAATTGACTGCGAGGACCCGCTTGTCTATAGCGAAAGAACTGCTGTGCTGTAGACACCCTTATGGGGTAGGACTTGCTTCAGTGGGGCTTTGGTGCTCACTGAGTCTGCCTCATGAGTGTGTCACTTATGGATGTGAGGAGTTGAAATCTGGTATCTGACCACTGGGTACACTGGCTCCTGGATCTCCAAGGAGGTGCAAAGTCAGCCACTGCATGAGTCCACCCAGCAGGAGCTACAGTGAGATCTGCAGATTTCTCCTCTTTGTTTGGGGTTTGGAAGTTTTGGAGCTCACTGACCCAGTTGCAGTTTGTTAGGTTAGGCTGCAAAAGGACAAGAGATTCATATGCAAAAGCTGCTGTGCACAGCTTGGGTGGGGTTGTAAATTGGGTGGGGCAGGGTCTCAGGGAATCACCAGGGTGGAGCAAATAGCGATGGCTGTCAGTCAGCCGTTTCCGCATCTCCGTGTCCCTGAGTCCTGCACCTCCACAGTAACAATGATCCCTGCGAGCAGCTCTGCAAGAAAGCCATCCTCGCTTTCCGACCCAATGCCAGACAATCCAGTTTCTCCCTGTAGGAGTCTGGGTCCCCAGAGTCTCGCTGGAAATGAGTTCAGAGCTGTCGGGAGCTTGTATCTCCCTTCCAATTGAAAAAAACAGTGTACCCAGTTGCCAGCCCGTTTCGCTCGCCTCCGTACCTCTGCTCTTGGTGCCTCTGCACCTCCTACCCAGTCTCAATGCGCTTTATTCTTTCCTTTTAGTTGTAGAACTTCCACTCAGCCAGCTTTCCCATGGTTCCATTTTTGTCTTTTAGTTATAGTTTTGGTGTGGTTGTGGGGGGCAGCATGTACAGGTGTATACCTTATGCTGCCATCTTGGTGCTCCCCAGGAAGGCCTACTCTTTCACTAATTTCGTGCATTGGGCCTTTAGTATCTATATGTTCTCCAACCCTCTATGTTATTATTATTAATTCTCACCTGAGGAAATGTTTAGATTTGTGAGAGAGAGGGAGGGCAGGAAAGAGAGAAAGAAAGAGAGGGAGCAAGAGAGAGAGAGAGAAACATCAATCGGTTGACTCCTGTATGCACCCGAACTGGGGTTTGAACCCTGAACCACAATATGTGCACTGACTCGGAACTGAACCTGCATTAAACCCAAAACCTTTTGGTTTGCGGGATGTCGCTCCAGCTGAGCCACTCAGCCAGGCCCTCTAGGTTATTTTTTCAAAGAGTGAGTGAATGAATGAATGAATGAATGAATCTCTTCGGTGATCCAGCCTTTCTCTCCAGTGAAGCTCCTCTCCCTCCTTCACAGATACTCATCACTTGAGTGAGCTTCACTTTATCACCTCCCTTTTTTTAATTCATGAACTCTCTAGGATGTGCTCTTTGATTTAACCCATTCATTGTTTTTGATAATTTTTCAATGAACATATTTTTCATTTCCATATTTGCTATTTAGCTCTTTCATAAATCCACTCAAAAATGCCCTGTTTTTGTATTATGGATTCTATTCCTCTGTCTCTTTAAATATTTAAAAGCAGCAATTTTAAAGCTCCTTTCACACGGCGCTATATTGTGTATGTCTTTGGATGTCAAATGTCCTGTTTGGTGCATTTTCCTTCCCTTCTCATGTGCTTTCCTAGTTTGTTCTGCAAGCTCTGCCTCAGTGGCACTTGCCTCCTGCAAGAATCCCACATGTGCCCTGAGTTTTGGAGATGTTACTATTAGGTGGTTTGCATTTGTCTCTTCTGGATCCTATGGGTTTCACTAGTTCTAAATAATTTTTTAAGGCTTTTTTTTTTTTTTTTTTTTTTTTACCTTATAAGTTTCTCTCCCCACACGAATAGTGCAATTTGCATGTGTCACAGAAATAGAATTCTGATTTCTTTTCATGGCCACCTTTTTTACTCCTAGGTGGGTGGCTCATTCCCAAGCCCAGAGTTCTCCTGGCTCCTTTTATGAATGAATGTCCCTCTATAACTTCTGCACAGATAAAACTGCCTGGCATGCAGGTGTTAAAATGTCAGCCCCTTTTGGTTCTTGATCTCTGATATGACCTGAAGTAAATTTAACATCTTGGAATCCTAACACTAATGTGACAGTGTTAGGAGGTGGGGCCTTAGATAAGTGATTGGGTCATGAGGGTGGTGCCCTCCTGAGTGGGATTAGTGCCCTCCTAAAAAATCCCAGACCATTCCATCATTTGAGGATGCAGTGAGAAGCCTGTGACTGGAAGAGGGTCCTCACAGTACTATGATCTTGGACTTCCAGCATCCAGATCTGTGAGAAATAAATTTCTGTAGTTTATAAGCCACCCAGTCTGTGGTATTTTGTTATAGCAGCTCTAAGAGACTCAGACAACCTCACTCCGTGGTCCTGATGCCTTCAGGGGCCACTCAACTGCAACATTAGCTAGTTGCTTTGGCTTTTTTGTTTCTCTTTCATTTGAGGCATCTGGAGAATTTGTTCTTCCTTTGAATGTGGATACGTACTAGAAAAAAAAATTGTAAGGTACATATTTTTATCTGGTCTTTCTATGAGCTGGCAGTAGGAAAAGAGCTTCCTAAATCTATCTACACCACATTTTTGGCTGAAGTCAAAATTCTGTCTTAAATCAACTACTGCCCTGTCTTCTAAGTCTCAGACCTGTATATCCAAAGGCTTACAGGAAAACTTCACTTGTAAGTTCTACCAGCATTTCAAATAAATATTATCTACCTCTTTCTCTCCCACTAAACATCTAATATACCTGTTTTTGTCAACAGTTCATCCATCCATCCTGCCATCCATAGTTACCACATCCTGCCAGTCCACCTCCTTAGAATCTTATGAATCTGCCATTTCCTGACCAGATTGGGTCATAATCGATGTGTAGACCCTCATCATTTCTCACTGAGACTTGGCAGTGACCTTGTAACTGGGTATCTTGCCTGGAGCTTCAAGACCATCAGTCCAACTTACAGCACTAGTCGCAAGAGTCATTTCTCTAAAATTGTTCAAATACAATCATCTTATCCTCCTTAGAATTCTTCACTGACTTCTAATTCTAAGACCAAGTGACACTTAGCAAGCCATGAACACCTACCTTTTCAGCTTCATCTCCTGCTACTGTTTCCTGCTCTGTCCCTGTTCATTACCCCAGACAAACCCTGGCCCAACCTGTGCTGCCTAAATACCCTACCCATGACAAGTATTGGAAAGTTTTTTGAATGTGATATACTATTTCCTGCTTCTGTGTATTATCTCTGCCCAGAGAGCTTCTCTTCATCTTCCTTACTTGCCTCTGCTGATCAGGATTACCTCGGCTCTTCCCTTAGGACAGCTGAGTCCTCTTCTTTGAGCCTCATCACCCTTATACCAGAGGCTTTCTATGGTGACTGCACCTTGGGATCATCTGGGCCACACCCAAGACCAAGTAAATGAGACTCTCAGAGGATGAGGCCTAGGCATCAGAATTTGTAAAGATTTCCCAGGTGATTCCAATGTAAAGTCAAGGGTGAGCACCACTCCCTTACACAGAACCTCCACTCTCACTGGTCCTATTACACTTCTTCACAATTTGTGATCCCATACCAAATGATGAGTTCTCTGAGGATAGAGTTGATTTCTTACTAGATTTTGTGCCTGTGGCACTTAGCACAATACCTGGTATTGGGAAAGTGTATAAGAACTGAACTGGAGATAAAAATAGCCCTCTTCAGTTTTAGGAGTCTAGACAACACATTGAACTAAAACCAATTTCGTGGTTTTCCTTTAGCCCTTCTCTGCACTAAATGACTTGGGTGAGCTATCAAGCCACTGGCATTTGACCAAATCATAGATGGCTCTGCCTGGCTCTCACCATACCTCCCTGAATTCAATACAAATCAGACTAATGAATACAGGTGTACCCCCCCCGACCCCCCCAAAAAAATCCAACATAAAAAAATCCTGACTCAAAAAACAAATGAGCCAATGAGTGATTGTTGACAAGCCTTCCCTTCTACCACTTATTTTCACGTGGCAATTATTGGAAAGTCTCCTCCAAGTCTCACTTTCTCTGTGAAGAATTTGTTGATTGTGTCAGCAGCTTTCAGTAATCTCTCCCTTTGGAAAGCAATCGAACAAAAAACCCTCCTTTTATACTTATCACCTACAACTTCACCATTAGAACTTTGCCCCATAGGATGGGCTGGGCAAACAATGGCCTGTCAGTCAAATTTGCCCCATCAGCTGACTTTGTATATCCTGTAAGCTATAAACAATATTGATATTTTAAAATTTTTAAAAAAATCAAAAGAAGAAAATTACATAAAATTTAAATTTCAGTGTCTATATCTAGAAAGAACTTTGGTTGGGTGGCTCACTTCCTCTTAAACCCACACCATAGGTCAAATTCTGTTGCATAGAATTAGAAGCCCAAACCTAACTCTGTATTCCAGCCTCTAAATCTTTGAGCCCATCCTTTCTGGCCCACTTCAGCCCTGGGAGTCAGTAAACAGTTTGGGTCTATAGGTGTGAGATGGTATTGCACATTTTGGGGACTTGGAATTTTTCACTTAACACTAGCTGGAATGAAAAAATTAGCTTAGTGGGAACTATGTTAAAGGCACTCACATTATTTACTTACATATTTTTTGGAAGACTGTGGAAGAATTCAATAATTCACGTACTTTATTGCTGCCTTCAGTAATATTCATTGATCCTGTCTTATTAAAAAATGTAATCCAAATTAACTAACATACTACCTATATAGTGCCCTCAACAATATATTATTAATTCATACTGGAATGAACATCAATTTCAAATGCAATTCCCAATATTCCAATTTAAAATACTGGCATTGATTAGCAACATACAATTACCCTAAAGAAAATTTTTCATTCAAATGGCAAGTTCCCATTTGACCAATTGCATTTACTGGTTTATACTTTTGTGCTAAACTAGATTGTGTGGGCTACAAAATTCCGGGACATATCCAAATAGCCTCAAAAAAAGTAGAGCTAAATCTAACAATTATTCCACAAGAAGAGTAGGGTTAATTACCACTACCAGAACCATAATCTACTAATTAATTCACAGCTCAATGGGCCACAGACAGAGCCATCTGTGTAACTATTTGTACCTTCTCCCAGGAGGAAGAGGAAAATAGGCATACCTCTTGGAACAGGTGATAAGGCTGCCATGAGAGGGTCCACCCTCCAGACACAGCCGAGTAAATTTCATTCGGAAAACATCTGTTGGTGCCGACTGGCTCTGATGCGCATTGCGTCCTCTCTGGAACAGTTGGGACGTGCAAGTGTGTGCCTGGTCCCCGGACACAGCTGGGGTGCTGAGTCTTTCATTAAGTACACAACCAGGGGCAGGTGGGGCTAATTGGATTCAACTGTTTCCAGGGCATGATGTTTACTTTCAGACACTTCAAAAACTAGGAGCCAAGCTAGACAAATGAACCCTGGGCAAAGTTGGTCCAAATGAAGCTGCTGTTGCGGATTTTCGAGTGTGAATGATGACCTGCAGCAGGCTCAATGCAGCGCAATGTCCAGCAACACAGTCGTAATGACAACGAGAGAGAAACAAAATTAAGAGCCGGCACTATGCTGCTGATTAAAACAAAACAGGACAAAATAAACGCAAATTCAAAACCAAAATATCCCTTAAGGTAAGACGGAGCAGAATAAACAGGAAAAGAGCAGAGAAACATCAAGTTATCTTTTATATCACGCTCAATGCTCATTGGAGAGCCTTATGGTAGTATGTGTTTCTACTCAATAATCCCAACTTAGGGAACGTCTGATAACTCTGGAGATGGCTCCTGGAAAACAGAGGCAAACTGGAAGGCACCTGGCATGGAGCTGGTGGCAGGTTTCCCTGGCATGTGCCCTCGGCTTTTTTGAAGTTCAAAGTTAGTTTGTTGGCAAAGGTAGCAAGGCGACCGAGCTAAGCTCTCACTCCTGCAGGACCTGGCCTGTGGCTACACAGGAAACTCGAAGGGCTTCACGAGCCATCACAGCCCTGGTGTCTAGTCTCTGCTACAGCACGATGAGGCCACCACCTTCTTCACACACCACAGGGAGGAGGTCGTCTTTCTCAGCAAACCTATGATGTCCTCCTTTACTGAATATGGGAAGTTTTCAGAGCTCCCTTTTCTTCACCTTCCTACCCAACCACACTGCCAACCCTAGGCATTTGGATTTCTTGACCTTCTCCCCAGCCATCACGATGGACATGCTACCCCACTGCCTGCTCATCCTACCCAGTCTGCCAGGAATTTCCTCATTCATTCAACAAGCAGACTGAGGGCCAACAAGGCGTGCAGGCCTGGGCCACACCTGGGTTCTGCCATCAGCTACTGTTAGCTTTGCGTTCTCGGTCCTCCATGAAGAAGTGGTAAAAGGTGGGCCCTGAGGATGGACCTTTCCCTAACAGAACATGGGAACATGCTGTGTCTTCTATCAGTTAAGACTCTAAGATTAGAAGATGCTTTATTTGTATCCTCCACCAGGCCGGACGCAATGCAGAAAGGCCAAACAAAATCTTGACTAATGAACACATGGTAAGTTGGAACAGACAGAAACTTCAAAAAACTGTGACTTTCAATTTTTAAATGACTATTTTGAGACAAACGCTGCTGGCTGTGCCTCAGGACAACGGGCAGCAAAGGGGGAGAAGCGCTCAGCTTGGGACAGGCTGACTAATGGACCAACTGCCTGATGCTAACAGCGCAGAAGACAACTCGCAGATGAGTGTTCCTTAAGCCCCAAGGGGTGTGGCTAATTAAGGGAAAGACTTGTGGGTCCTCTTTTCCCTTTTAGGAAACCTCTCTTTCTCCAGAGCATGTAGCATGGTATCATTACATATACAGGCTTTCTCTCCAGGGTGAGGTGCTCATGGAAAGGTGAGCTGTTTCTGACTTCCCCGACCTCTAAATGCCAGTGGATGCCCAGGTTCTTATAGTAAACTTGGTGAACTTGGAAAGCCAGCCAGCTCTCAGCAGAGGGCATTGTAAGCCTATGGATGTGATCATTTCTGTAAGAGTTATCTGCTTCGAAAGAATCCGACTGCAATGTTCCCAGCTCCCTTCCTCCTTCCCAGTGTTATATCATTTTGGATCATTTGAATTGTATATGGCTTGCTATTTAAGTCAGTCATTTGCTGGCAGCCAAACTAGAACATTTCCTGTTTTTCCTCTCACTGTAATCAGGATTTGGCTGTCCAAATTAGGACTGCCCTAATTACTCCTCAGCAGGTGCCAATCTGGGGGAGGGCAATGCATGGGGACAGGAAGTAAGGACACTGCGTCTTCAGACTCATACGGTAAGAAAACACTTTCCCACTGGTGTGAAAACCTGATTAAGGAAGAGACAACAGGCTGTGCGCGTATGTGTGTGCACACAGTTGTATAACAACCATATACATAATATTCTATTTCTTCCCTTCAAAGCTTCACAGAGTTACTCTTACCAGCCCCGAGATAATTCATCCTAGGCTGTAATTCAGCAACTGTGGGAGATCACTGCAGATATTACCCTGTATATGGGATGGTCTCTTAGTGGCACCATTCCAGAGAATCTGGCCAAGAAGGTCACCAAAGTGTCATACTAGCCTCCCAGGGGAAGGAATCAACAGACTCTTGATGGCCACAATATATCAAGAACCAAAAGCCATGGCCACAATCCTGGAAGGAGTATATACCAGAGATACAGTTGCGCTGTATGGACCAAATGTTGATATAGAAATGACAGAGAATTATCTCAATTCCTGTAAGAAGGACATACCATGGTGAACAACACCACCCATGTTCCTGCCTCAAGCCAATCACTGGACTTACTCACTACATCCACCCTACTCACTACATCCCACCCTACCCATCGCCAAAGCATTAGTTCTTCAATTCACCCTTTGTCTCCTACATCAATAATTTCCCCTTTTCTCTAAGCAGTTTCTTCAAATACAAACACTCAATTCTTTCTCGTAAATAAAATAGCACACAAAATGACAAAAAAAACAGTCATGTTCATAGAAGAAAAGAAGGTAAATTACAGAAATTGGGAGAGTTTAGAATTATAGGCAAAATTCTAGAGCAGACTATTAAACATAGTGTGTGAACAGGAGGAAGCGGCACTCAGTTGGTGCCAGGAAGACCTCACAATGAGTGAGTCACATGACTTTGTTCCTTTCCTAACTGGGTAATTTCATTGACTTGAATGAATAAATTGTATATATGGCTCAAGGTCAAGAAACCTTATATCCAAGGGTAATTTGTAGTCTGTCCAAGATGAGAGTTCTTAACATAGGTCTGGCAGGACAGGGAGCAGTGGGTCCCAAAGTGAAGGGATGGGAGGGTTCCTGCTCAAACACCATTGCTAGCTTATTCCTGCCCATCTTAGGGAGACACGAGGGAAGATTAGCTACATTAAAAGGATTGGGACTTGGAGATGACCAGCAAGAAATCTAACCTCTCTTATAGGGCAGATAATAAAATATAGGGCAGTACTGTCATCAATGGTAGTCATTATCAAAATAGCAGCTAATCATTTTGGGGGAACTTAATATTTTGCTGAAAACAATTCTAAAAAATTGACATTTTCAAAACTACCCCATTAACTCCTTTTGGCAGATGAGAAAATTAAGGCACAGAGGGGCTGAGTAAATTGTTCAAGGTCATACAACTAAAAGGTAAAAAAGCTGGTATTCAAATTTAGGCTCCAGAGCCTCCTTCTGAGCTTACCCATGAGCTCCTGGAGTACTGAGTGATATGTGGATATGGATCTCAAAGGAAGTCTCGAGAGATACGGCCCCAAATTCTTAATTTAGCCCTGTCCTATTGAACATTTTTAAAAACGATATATAAAGAAACCAGAAGATTGCTTATAAAATCAAGATTGACATGAAATTTGGAGGAATAGCTAAGATTTTTCTGATGACAGAATGAGAATTCAAAAATATCTCAATAGATTAAAATGATGAGCTAACAGTAACATTAAATTTAATGGGTAAATGTGAGATCTTGAATTTGAGGTAAAAAAAAAAAATCCCTACAAATACAGCATAAAAAAAATAAGGCTAATTTCAACTATTTCTTCTTACATCAGTTCCTACCCCCTCCAGCCAAGCAGTGGCCATGTCCCACAAATTTACTTCCTTAATGATTCTTGAACTCTCTGTCCCTACCCGGCCTCTCCTCTGATTCGAGCACTCACTGCCCCTCTTCTACCTCCACACACTTGCTGTCCGATCCATCCTATACAAAGCTCAGGAGGATCTCCCTAAAGCACCTGGTACTCCCCGTTCACTCACCTTCACCAGCTCCCACCTCATTTAGGTCAAGTTCCTGGCACTCAAGATCCTCCACCATTTTGGCTCCGCCTTCCTTTCCAAAGCTCCAAATTCATCATTTGTTCTTCCTGTTTTTGCTCTTCCCCACCTCCTTGACATCTCTCTGGTTCCTTCAGCTCCATAAGCCTAAGTCATGTCTAAACCTTCCGTTTCCTTCACAAGGCCTCCTTCATGTCCTCCCCCCAGCCTTTCTTGTCCTCCTCAGGTAATTTCTTCCCCCTGGAACATCCTATTGTATTTTCTGTATAAGCTAATGCTGTGGATATACACATGTCCCCTTTCTTTGTCCCCTATTTCCCTTTTTATTCTCTATCAAGAGTGTAAGCTCATTAAAGGTATAATCTGTGACTGATTGACTCTGCTGTCCCCATACACTCAAACGTGTCTTGGGTCTGGTAAACGCTCAATCAGTAGCTGACAAATGCAATGACAGGATGTAAGAAGAAGCACTGTGTCCAGCACTGGGGGAGGTGATGGTGCTGCTGAAGTACAAAGAGGACACCTGGATGCTAGGCTCAGTGTGGAGTTCTTTATAAGCCAGGCAAGCCAGGCTAGTGGGCAAGAGAGAAAGAAGACTGGGATGGTTTATGAGAAACCGAGAATGTTCAGTCTGGGGTAAGGGCGGGGGCAAGAAGACAATATGGACCCTGATAGCCAACCTCACACATATAAAGGGTTTTCATGTATATGGATTAAACTAATTAGGAATTACTCTAGGAAAAAGGTCTATGCACAATGGATAGGGGGACATCATTTCAAAACAAGAAGTTGCTCAAAAGGACCAGCTTGCTTTGTGGATGTAGAGAGCTTCCCATCACGTGACATACTGAGAGGCAGGATCATAAATGATGAGGAAAAGATCTACAGCCAGTAAGATGCCAATCTGTATGAAGTTAAAAAAAAACTTCTTTCTAAATCACAAGAACAGCCCTAGCCAGTTTGGCTCAGTGGATAGAGTGTCAGCTTATAGACTGAAGGGTCCTGGGTTCAATTCCGGTCAAGGGCACATGCCCGGATTGAGGGCTCGATCCCCAGTAGGGAGCGTGCAGGAGGCAACTGATCAATGATTCTCTCTCATCATTTATGTTTCTATCTTTCTCTCCCTCTCCCTTCCTCTCTGAAATGTAGTGAGATCCTCAAGAAATCTAATGAGACCCTCGATGTTGTGATAAAGGACCAACTAGAAATTAAGCATACACTGACTGAAATAAAGAATATTATACAGACTCCCAACAGCAGACCAGAGGGTCGCAAGGATCAAGTCAAAGATTTGAAATACGAAGAAGCAAAAAACACCCAACTGGAAAAGCAAAATGAAAAAAGAATCCGAAAATATGAAGATAGTGTAAGGAGCCTCTGGGACAGCTTCAAGCGTGCCAACATCCGAATTATAGGGGTGCCAGAAGATGAGAGAGAGCAAGATATTGAAAACCTATTTGAAGAAATAATGACAGAAAACTTCCCCTACCCGATGAAAGGAATAGACTTCCAAGTTCAGGAAGCGCAGAGAACCCCAAACAAAAGGAATCCAAAGAGGACCACACCAAGACACATCATAATTAAAATGCCAAGAGCAAAAGACAAAGAGAGAATCCTAAAAGCAGCAAGAGAAAGAAAATCAGTTACCTACAAGGGAGTACTCATACGACTGTCAGCTGATTTCTCAACAGAAACTTTGCAGGCCAGAAGGGAATGGCAAGAAATATTCAAAGTGCTGAATACCAAGAACCTACAACCAAGACTACTTTATCCAGCAAAGCTATCATTCAGAAGTGAAGGCCAGATAAAGAGCTTCACAGATAAGAAAAAGCTAAAGGAGTTCATCACCACCAAACCAGTATTATATGAAATGCTGAAAGGTATCCTGTAAGAAGAGGAAGAAGAAGAAATAGGTAAAGATACAAATTGTGAACAACAAACATGCATCTATCAAGAAGTGAATCTAAAAATCAAGTGAATAAATAATCTGATGAACTGGTGATTGTAATAGAATCAGGGACATAGAAAGGGAATGGACTGACTATTCTTGGGGGTGGGGGAGAAAGGGGCGTGGGGGTGAGTGAAGAGATTAGACAACAATCGTGCACCTATGGATGAGGACAGTGGGTGGGGAGTGAGGGCAGAGGGTGGGATTGGAACTGGGTGGAGGGGAGTTATGGTGGGAAAAAAGAGTAACTAATGTAATAATCTGAACAATAAAGATTTAATAAAAAAAAATAATAATAAAAAAACAAATCACAAGAACAACAATAATATAATTGGTGATCAACGGTGTTTAGATTCTAGAATCAACTTTACCTTATCTTGGTCAGGTTATGTAACTTCTCCATTATAATTAATATTCATCAGCATTATTATTTGTTAGAATTATTGGTTGGCCATAATGAAGTATAAGCAAAAAAAGGATATGATTTGCTTTTGTAAAAAAAAACCTTAAAATTCAATGGAGGTTAAAGACAAACTTAACAGTAAACTTAAAACAATTTTATTAAAATGCAACCAATTTTAAAGGTTTTTTTTAATATTTTGTTTTAATATTTAAAATATGCTATTTGAGTCTCATTTGGTTGATGTGACGTTGGTACAATCACTTTGGAGGTGGGTTTTTGTAAAGCTGAAAATATAACTCTGTGGCCCAGAAATTCCAATCAGAGAGAACTAACGATGAGCAGTGGCTTTTAAAATTTGTATTTGTGTACCAGTTAAAGGAATTTTGAAAAATGATATTCTCCTCCCCACATTTAAAAATTGATATTTAGTATCTTTCAGTATGAACTTAAATGGTAGCAAAGAATATACTTTGTTTAATATTATAAATAGTGACACTTTAAAAGCACTATTTTAAGTGTACCCAGTGGAATCTCAACACCACAGGGATTTGATATCCACCATTATACACATTAAATATATTCGAATAAGGTCCTCTCTGACAGTTGGTATTGTTCACTTTTCTCTTGGAATTATTATTTCTATTTTAGTTCCTCACTGAATTTCATCCATTAGAAATATATATTTATGCTTGAGAGTATCTTATTGATTACTCTATTGTAGTGTTCTGCCAAAAACTGCACAAATTAAAATCTAAGATACATTAAAATTTTCTGTTACCACAAGACTAAATTTTAACATTTTTGTTTGAATTGCCATTATTATTATTTAGTACACAATAATTATTATTTAGTACACAATTGATTATAGCATAATTACTGATTACATGTATATTTTAAAGGCAAATATGTTATAATTTTATGAATCACTTTTAAACAAATAAAGTAAAATATCATTGGAAGCGCATCTCTCAGTGAGGTGGTTGATGTTCTGTGGATAAACAATACTTACTGCTGGAAGGTGGTAAAGTATTAATCTAAGTTGTATACTCTTCAGCCAGATTCATCTTTCTGACCACTGCTTCCCGGCTCACTTATAATGACTCCTTATCATCTACTATGCAACATCTAAATGTTCAAGTCTTGCCCTGACTGGTTTGGCTCAGTGGATAGAGCGTTGGCCTGCGGACTGAAGGGTCCCAGGTTCGATTCCGGTCAAGGGCATGTACCTTGGTTGTGGGCACATCCCCAAAAGGGGGGATGCAGGAGGCAGCTGACTGATGTTTCTCTCTCATTGATGTTTCTAACTCTCTATCCTTCTCCCTTCCTCTCTGTAAAAAATCAATAAAATATATAAATGTTCAAGTCTTGCCTTTTAAGACCCTTTGTTATTTGGTCTTACTTTTCCTATTAAATGTTATCTCTCACAACCTTCTACTAGGACATCTGTTCCATCCAAACCTCCTTCCATTCCCCCTCTGAATACCAAGCAACCGCGCTGTGCTTCCTCTCCGCCCCTGCAAAGCCCTTACTTATTCTTTGCAACTTCCTACATCGCATTTGTCTTTCTCAGCCCTAGCACATAGCTCATCATCTCTGAAATCTTTCCAGACTCCAATCACCCTTTCTCTCTTTCATTCCCTCTGCTCTTATATTCTGTGCTGCACAAGTAGTACCTGATTATGTACTGTACTTTACCTGCCTAGGTTTAATTATATATCATACAAAATGTAGTATTTTATTATACATTCCTTTCTCCCCTAATTGTGTTAGGTTTTGTCAACCAGATCATAATTTGCTCCTATAATTAGCTTTTCATGAGAAGTGCTATGATCCTTTCCATGAGCTCAAAGAGATTTTTGAACCCAGGGAAAAGAACTTAGAGGGAAAAACTAAAGGTTTTCAAGTTCATAACAATGGTTGTTCATTTCTGCTGATGCTAAAAACAGTGTAACTGTCTTTTCATGACAGTAGGAAGGCTATAGATCAAACAGTAAGAGGAACACATTTGAAAGAAGTAAAAGAAAATCATATTATAGATTATTAAGAGTTCCTATGAGTTTGAAATTGCTTTACTTTAAAGATCGTTTAGAATCACATGATGGACTAATCAAGTTCTGGAATGTCCTCAAGGAAGATGAATCTTAGGATTCTAAGCTTTCATGGAAATCAAGGCTGACACCTCATCTCAGCCACCGATGGCAGTCCTCAGTGGCTCTGTCCCTCTGTGCCTCTGAACTTTTCCCTCCCTCTGGGGGATGACGACAGCATCCAGGAGACTCTTTCTGTGGCACATGTTCTCCTCAGGCCCCTTGACCAACTAAAGGTGGTCCTTTCCTTCGAGTGAGGCTCTGAAGGCAGCCTCACCAACCAGACAACAGTTAGGTTGCCAGTGACATTGCTCAGGTCCTACCTGTAGGCCGCCGTGCAGGTGTCCTTATACTCCTGGAGCTTCACGCACACCATGTTGAGGAACTGGTCTGAGTACGCACTCAAGTCATGCATCAGATTCAGCAGGTCTTGCACTGTCTTCTCCACAATGATTGTACTCTGCCAAGGACACAGAGAGGACACAGGCTCAGGAGTTGTTGTTTTTTTGTTTGTTTGATTGTTTGTTTTTACTCAAGTAATAGGTAGGACAAGGAAAGATGGCTGAAATAATGCAATCATTTCAAACACTCAAGCTTTCCTGGGAGGGCATTTAAAAGTATTGATTAAAAATGACAACAAAATAAGTATCTTACATACAGCTGGTCTTCCCAAGATCTGAGAAGTGTTTTCTGTGAAAGGACATAGGCTAGGGGTTTTCAAATTGATTTCATGGAATTCTGGGCAGTCACAGCTATCTCTGTGGCTTTTCATAAAGTGAATACATATTCAGTTGGGCCTGAATTTATCACCTCCAGGTCTGTACTTTGAGATGAGAGACCTATGGCAGGCAGCACAGAGAAAAAGCCTTCCATGACTTATTTTTAAAGTTTCAAAACCATCAATCTATTATGAATAACAACCAGCATTTGTATTGTGCTTTACAGCCTCTAGAATGTTCTTACATACATGGCATATGTTATCTCACCTGAGACACATAATGATCGTCACGATCATGAACATTTACTGGTTCTTGCAAGTACAAGGTACAGTGCTAGGGTTCTACATGCTTCACCTCACTTAATCCTCTCAACACGCCCACCTGCTGGGTGAATCCTGTATTCATCCCTGTTTAAAGATGAACAAACAGGCTTAGAAACAGGTAGCACACAAAGCAAAGGCTCCAGGCTTTGCTCTTTTAACTACACTGTTCTGCCTCCCGGCTAGACCTGAGTTCTGCCTGTAGCCCCATCATTTTCTCATGAGATCACAGTACTTGCTACTGTTGTTGCCACTGTAGAAGCAATGTCCAAATAGACTCCGACATAGAGACAGGGAGCACTCTGCAGTAAACCAGTGTTATGTCTAAAAAGAGGCATAATCAGTGATTTTTCACTCTTTAAGAAAAGACTGAGTTATGTAAACCATTAGTTCATCTTTCAAAAGGAGCAGAATTACACTGGGGTAAATATTAATCACATGCTTAGCAGCTTGGAATCCTTTGGTCAATAAATGGTTTGTTGAATACGCATTTAATCAGACAGAATTGCATAGGCTACGGCAGACTTGGCCATAAAGTAAAGATTGGAAAAAACAATTTTTTCCATTCTGACAGTGACCCATGAAAGATCAACGGCACTTTATTATGCTGAAACGCAGACAGTGGGGCACAGGCTTTTGGTTAACTGTCTTTTTCTTCTAAACATAAAAAGAATGGATAAAAGTATGCAGCTTTTTTCTACACAATGGAGGATCTGCTTGTTATGTGTTTACATGTGTATGTTTATTCAAGATTATTTGCTTGTAGGGATTTCTTGTCTTTTTCCCCTCTCCCCCCGCCCCCCACACTCCACCCCTGTAATCTCCCCCAGAGTAAAATAACCAGAAGGAGAAAAGGAAGAACAGTTATATTCGGTAAGGCAAACCAAATTACCATCTCTATAGAATTCCCACAAGTTCAACTTCCTTTTCTGTATTGATTTTAAGATTAAAACACTGCAGATTCCCCTGATCCATAATCCCATTTCTCTGTATTTGTGTGTGAGTGACAGGAATTGATTCTTCTTAGCTACATGTCCCCACGCTGCTAAGAAGAATCTAAAATCCTCATCCTGCTTCAGAACTCAGTATATCCTACAACATGTGGACAGCAATTAACAAAGGAGAGTCCATTTCAGCCTTCCCGACAAAGCCAGTGTCAAACCCAAAGCTCTGCGGGAAGATGAGCGTGGGCGCGATGAGTGGGGGAGATAGTGCAGATTGTTGAGGGACAGGGGCTGGCTCTCCTTTCAATTATGCCACTGGTAATCAGCCCGGGGCAGGTTTGGGTAACCTCTTCCTTTCTTATGACTCAATTTACTCTTCTAATAACCGAGGATAATGTGATGGCGCTGCTAATCTACTGGCCCTCATCACTCGAGTATTCACTGGGTGCCCCGCGCTTCTGCTGGGAAATAAACACTGTAATTGTTCCAGGCCTCCCAGGTGTGCTGGGGCTGCCTGACCAGATTACCAATTTCTCAAAAGCAAGCCTGGCATTCTTCTCCTTTCATCCAGCTCCCACCCTCCCCGGCTAATACTTGCTTATAATTTCTCAGGATCTTCAGGACGATACTACTAATAAAAGGAACAGGACTAATAACAGTAAAGCACATCAATAAACCCGGTTGTCGAATGGGAGGGGTGCTAGACACAGCCATCCCTGCATTTGGAAACCTCTCTGAGTGGACCAGTTTGGTCTGTATTTATCCCAGTGCTTCCGGGTGACCAGCACTGTGCTAATGACAGTGAGAGTGGAAGGGAGATGCAGGCAAAGAGGACCAATGCCTGGAGATAAGGATGTGGGGTAAACAGGGCCTACAGGAGAAGTAGGGAGAATGCCATGGTTAATGTGAATGGTTGTGCTCACCAACCATTGTGATGCTGTGATTACAGACAATTTTCCAGCTATTTGCTTGGTTTACCTTGTCATGGCAGCACTCTGGATAGCCAGTCACTACATTCTCCTCAAGGAAAATGACACTCGTTTGCCAAATGATGGGTATTTTTACAAGGGAAAGAAGTTCCTATTTTTCACAAATTTATAATAATTTCCAAATCAGTGGCTCTGACAGATAAATGTTGAAAATATCAGATTTCTAACAAGGTCAGTTCTGTTTTTATTATATGATCTCTTTGGCATCACAAATGATTCATTGATTCATTATTAATTCCGGTATCTGCCTATATTAAATGAATTCTAAATAAAACCCTGATTTTGTTCATTGTAATTTCTATTAAATATATCATAAATGATTGATATTTATACAGAAACAACTCAATTTTCATTTCTCGTGACTTATTACCAGGTAATCAAGTCTGGGCATGACATGAAAAATGAGAAAATGAAAAAAAATTCCCAGGATAGCTGATGCTATGAAATAATAACAACCAAAGTTTCTTACGGGGATACAAAGCAATCTAAAACACAGAGAGGGTGTGTGACCAGCTCTTTCAAAAACTGAATGACTAAATAAATGAAGACATGTGGATCTTTGAGGCCTTGTTCATTTTTTTGCTAAAATGGGGCTCTGTAGCATGATACTAACAGTGATATTTTAAGAAATTGGCTCTAAGTTCAAATAACTTGACAAATGCCAAGTTAGAGAAACCTGAAGTGGTTTCTTCACTGGAAGACTGGAAACTTAACATGCTGATGCCATGGTGAATCTTAGAGGAGAATATGGTAGTCAAACTTCCCCTAACGATTTAAGTAAAGAATAATTTTTCATAGCATATCTTTTTGCATCTACCAGGACAATGTTTCCAGAACATGGTTTGGGAACAACTCTCCCAGTTCTCTGGTCATATGGATGAGGACACTAGGCCAGATGACAAGCTTGAGGACGCAGAGTCTAAGTGGGAACAGGGGAGAATCCAGGTCTCGTCCTCAGACTACACCCTTTCCTACACCCAGCTTTGTGTTTTCGTTTTTTATAAATTAAATCTTTATTGCTGAAAGTATTACATATGTCCCACTTTTCCCCCATTGACTCCTTTTAGCCTGCCTCCATGCTCTGCCCCAGGCCTTCACCACCCTACTGTCTGTGTCCATGGGTTATACATACATGCATACAAGTTCTTAGTTGATCTTCTGCCTCCCGCTCTAGCCTTCTCTCCAGCTCTCCTGAGCATGCCCACCCTGGGCTCCAACCATCCGTCTTCTAGTCAGGAATGACTGTACCAGGCTACTTCCTGCCTCTGTGCCTTTGAGGTTCCCAATCTCCATGCTGGGTATGTCCTTCCTAGCTCATGCCCCTCATCCTTGACGAGGCGGCTCAAGGGTTAACTGCTCTGATTTAAATGCCCCTCTTCTGTGCTACCAGAGCACCGTGGGTATAATTTTATCTCAAGTCTCAAGTGGGATATGACAACTGCTGGGTCACTTACTTGACTGTCTCTGCTGCTAGTCTATAAATTCCTTTGATCAGCAACTATACCTTGTATCCTCTACTACCAACTAGCAAGGCTTCTGGCATATTGCCAGTGCTCTATAAATGTTTATTAGATGAATTAATGCAAATGCATAGCCCATTAGGAACAGGGTAAAAACACAGATGTAGAGTAAAATTAGAAGGCCAGGTAGTGGGTTAAAACCCTGACTTGGTCAGGTGGAATTAGAACACAGCTCTTCAGTACACATTACTGGGTCTCAATTTCCAAATGAAGACTGAACACTGATTGTCACTGAAGTTCTTGGATTTTTCTATAAAAACACCTGACTGTATTATTTTCTATAATGTCAACCATATCCTATATAATAAAAGGCTAATAAGCAAATCGACTAAATGACTGGTTGCTATGATGCACACTGATCACCAGGGGGCAGAAGCTCAATGCAGGAGCTGCCCCCTGGTGGTCAGTGCACCCGAAGCCAGGCTCATGGCTGGCAAGCACAGCGGCGGTGGCAGGAGCCTCTCCCGCCTCTGTGGAAATGCTAAGGATGTCCAACTGCAACCTTAGGCAGGGAGCGGGCCTAAGCCATCAGTTGGACATCCCCTGAGGGCTCCCCTCCCCCCGAGTGCACGAATTTCGTGCACCGGGCCTATAGTATATCTATATATATAAAACCCCAATATGCAAATAGACCGAATAGCGGAACAACCGAGCAACTGGTTGCTATGACGTGCACTGACCAACAGGGGGCACACATGGAACATGGTGGCGTTGGCAGTAGGTGGCAGAGTGCAGAATATGGCAGGCATCATCTGCGGCAGGATGATGGAGCAGGTGTATGGGGGCACCAGACTAAGGCGGGGCACCAGTCGCTGTCATTGGGGCAAGCCTCTGGTGGTTACTGAAAATTCTTTGTTCCCATGTGCTGCGGTCCCGCCCAGCGCTCGCACCTGCTGCCACTCACACCCGCTGCCCACACCCGGCGCCACCCTGATTGCCCCTGAGGGCTTCTCCACCTCCCCCTGTTTCTGAGGGGCGATCGGGGCAGTAGCCCCCACTCACACTTGCTGCTGGCACCGGCCCCAATAACTCTGCAGTGTCAGCGGGTACAAGTGGGGCCAGCACTGTCAGCGCGTGGGAGCGGTGGCGGAGGGAGTGGGGCCGCAGGCAGATGGCACTGGGGACTGTGGTGGGAAGGGACGGATGGGTGCGCAGAGGATGGGCTGAGACCCGTCCCTGTGCCCACCACAGCCTCCTGGCCCACAGTTCCTTTCAAGGTGCACAAATTCGTGCACTGGGCCCCTAGTATGTATGTATGTATACGCACACACATATATACAACTAAACATGATAATTTTAAAGTTTTAACACATAAATAAATTCACAATTGAGGAAAAAAACACAAGTCTGGAGCATGGCAGCTCTGTATTTGTGCTGTTTTACCTGTGGAGCAGGGATGGCTCAGAGATGCTGCAAAGAACTGAGGGTTCTGGGAAACTGCTTTAGGAAGAATTTGAAAGAAACATAAACAAATCGTCTATCACTTCAGACACACCCACTACCACACACACATACAGCAATTGGGGAGGGAGGGGCTACCTGAATGTCTGATGATGACAATAATGTTTCTGTTTATTGTTACAGAATCAACTATAATTTGCAAAACTTGCCATACCATATCGTCCTCCCAATTAGCTGGCTGTAAACAATGCTAACTCCAGTCTTACCGTGGTGATCACTCTGTAGTGTAACAAATACCAAATTATAATGCTGGATACCTGAAAATTACATAACGTTACATACCAATTTTACCTCAATTAGGAAAATAGTAACGAACAATGACTACTGACAAAAGCCAAACGGAAACCTGCTGTTTCTAATCTCCATTTGGATTTGTGTGACCTTGAGAATGCACTGAAGGTGCTTGCTTTTCTCAGTGAGCCAGCTGGTGAAAGGCTGTTCCCAGGGGTTCATTGCCTGAGGAACTGGCCTTCCACTCTCCTCCGTCACCCTTCCCCGCACAGGCAGGCCTTTACACAGCTATATCTCCCGCAGAAGTGAGTGCTGATGTCCAGCAAAACATGAACACAATATTCACAGATGTGTTCCTTATAATAACCAATAATAAGAATGAAAGCGATCCTCATGCCCATCAATAATTGAATGGGTAAATAAATTGAAGTGAATTCATACAGTGGAATGCAGCAGAGATGAAATGGAGGAACTGCTGCTACACTTGACAACAGGGATGTCTCACAGACCACAGGCTGAGTGCAAGTAACATGGTTTTGTTATTACTGTGGTTCAAGAAAAAGGTAAAAGTAAGCTCTGGGGATAGAAGTCAAAACAGTGGAGGGGCCAGTCCTGATGGGAAGGGAAGAACCTGCCAGGTGCTGAAAATATCTTGCTTGGGCAGCTGTTGCCTAAGTAAAAACATATGTAAAAACTCTTTGCTCTTAAGATTTGTGCTCTCCACAGTTTGTAATTTTAATATCAAAAGAAAAAATGTAAAATTATATCTGATTCTATTTCTCACCAATTTACCGCTCTTTCATGCACTAGGGCCCACATTCTCCAGATTACCCATAAGGCCTTCACGACAGGGCTCTGTCTACCCTCCAGCCTCTTCGCCTACCACTTCCCTCTTGCCCCTCTGGGACCTGGCTACCTGGGCTTCTTCAGTTCTTCCTCCCCTCGCAGGGCCGTATACTTCCTGCAAACTTCTGTCCCTTTTTTTGCTTTTCTAGAGTATTTTTTCTTTTTATTAATCCTCACCTGAGGATATTTTTTTCCATTGATTTTTAGAGAGAGTGGAAAGGAGGGAAGGAGGGGGAGAAAAAGAGAGAGACAGGGAGAGAGAGAGAGAGACAGACAGACAGAGAGAGAGAAACATTGATAACATTGATTGGTTGCCTCCGTCACGTACCCAGATGCAGGCTGATGCTCTAACCACTGAAGCACACAGACCAGGGCTCAAGTATTTTTTCTTATCTTTCAGGTTACAACTAAACACTCCTTTCTGTGGGAAGACTCTCCCTAGCCCCTATTAGGTCCTCCTATTAGAAACACCTAAAACACCTCTCACCCCTTCCCTTTGGTTCTCTTTCACCTTTGCAAGGGGAGGGAGAGACATCTGGCTGGTGGTTACACCTGTGCATGTTAAATATCAATTTTGAACAGTTTATGTCCAACCATAATACAAATGAATTGGTACCACTTCCAAAATGTGTCTCAGCAAACCATCTGTACGTGTATGACTATTTTATCATAATGCTTTCTCTTGTGGCATATACTTAAAATGTGGAGATGTAGCAGTACTGTTGGCAACACTACTATAGACCACTAAATAAAAAAGTGTTCAGGAGGATCAGAAATTATTTGGAGAAAGAGCAGGGAATTTAACTAATTGATTAATACATATTTATTAAGTAATATTGTCTCTGTGCCAAATATTAGGGTAACTGTAGGCAACAAAAAGCCAGATGAGACAAGACTGCCGCCCTCCAGTGATCTTAGATGTTAGTAAAACAGTGAAGTGTCACAGTGCTACTCCAGCATCTGTACCTCGTCCAGTGGAGGGCCGGGGAGGAGAGAGTTCACCAGGCTGCAGTGGAAGGTGGGGAGTGGTGAGAAAGAGGATGTTATCATTGAACTGAGTCCTGAAAGATAAACAGCAACTTGTAGATTAAAAAGATGGGAGAAGAAGCACTCAAGTAATGCAGCAGCATAAACATGACATGGAGTGGGATTCAGGATTTGCAAGTGGTTCTTCAGGCTGGGTGAAGGGTGTGTGTATGTGTGTATGTGTGTGTGTGTAGATCAAGACAGCGAGCTGAGGAAGGCAGCCAGAAGCTAGATCCTGGAGGTTCTTCTATAACAGCCGTGGGTAAACTACGGCCCGCAGGCCGGATCCAGCCCCTTTGAAATGAATAAAACTAAAAAAAAAAAAAAAAGACCGTACTCTTTTATGTAATGATGTTTACTTTGAATTTATATTAGTTCACACAAACACTCCATCCATGCTTTTGTTCCGGCCCTCCGGTCCAGTTTAAGAACCCACTGTGGCCCTCGAGTCAAAAAGTTTGCCCACCCCCGTTCTATAACATACACAAACATAGAACCTAAATACTTTTAATATCCCTCTGTCCCCTTTTCCAATAAGAAAACACACAAACTAATCCAATCTAATATCACTAATCACTGGATAATCCACTCAAAGTGAAGGAAGATCATTTCAAAAGGTCCCACTGTCAAAAGGACAAATATATTCATACAAACAACAGGGGAATACATTCTGAAGCTCTGTTTGGCAGCCTAAAGAGTCAGGAAGAATTTATGAATAGGCTTAACAAAGAAAATCTGAGTCAAAAAGGTTGTGCAGTTAGGAAAACTATATTCCTTTAGAATTCACTTAAGTAATTATAGAATTTACTAGAGGCCCAGTGCACAAAATTCGTGCATAGGGGGTGGGTCCCTCAGCCTGACCTGCACCCTCTCCAATCTGGGAGACCTCAGGGGAGCCCTTTCCGATCTGGGATCCCTCTCCAACCCGGGAGCCCTGACGGCTTAGGCCCACTTCCTGTGGTTCTCTGCTCTCTTCAGGGCCTGGCCGCTCCACGCTCCCTGCCCAGAAGCTCTCCACGGCCCAGAAACTATCCATGGCCGGGGCAGGACACTTGCCCCGTCACAGCATCGACAAAGCAAGCATTCCACCAGGCTGCTCATGATGCCCGGTCTCAGTGGCCGCCCCCCCCAGGACTGGGGACTCCAGCAGGGCTGAGGGGACTGGGCACCGCCATCTTGTGGCTATGGGCGCTGCCATCTTTGTGATGGAGTGGTGGCTAATTTGCATATTACCCTTTTTTATTAGATAGGATTTGCCACCTGGCCAGTGTGGCTCAGTTGGTTGGGCATTAACTTGTGCACTGAAAGGTTGCTGGTTTGATTCCTGGCCAGCACACATGCCTGGGTTGCAGGCTGGCTTCCTGGCAGAGAAAGTGCAGGAGGCAGCTGATCAATGTTTTGCTCTCTCACTGATGCTTCTTTCTCTCTCCCTTTCCCTTCTTCTTCCTCTAAAAAATCAATTTAAAATTTTTATTTCCTAATTAAAAACTTGGAAAATGTATGTGAAGTAAATTACTAATAATATATTTTTTTAACATTTTAGGTAAAGGATTATTTCTGGTTGAATAAACTCTATCCCTAACATATCTGATAAGTACAGCTGGTATGTTAGGAAGTTTCTTTAGGGATTTGTGATTTCATATTCAAAACAAAATACAATAGTTGTGTATAATTAGGCAGTAAGATCCCAGGGGGCATCTTTGTTTCCCTAACTAATATGAGGTAATAAAAGAAATATTTGTTGACTTACATACTTCAAATCAATATGACTCTATATCCAGGTGATCAATTCCCCTTGATGTATAATAGGACCCAGAGAGTGGAAATAAATCAATGAACAGGTAGGTGCACATTAGCACTTGTAAGACATATGCCCACCTGCAGGTTCCCAACAGACAGATAGACACACACACACACACACACACAGCATATATCACACATTTCAAAAGACCTTAAGGTTGCTATTCAGCAAAATACATAGTACTACATGTTAGGGGGCACTGAAAAGTATAATAATTACTATACCAAAAAGTATAAGAATTGCTATAGCACTTCTTTTGTTCCAGGCAATGTTCCTGGTTGAACACATGGTCTCTTTTTCCAGGAGGTGATGATAACCTAGTTGATAATGAAACAGAATATCATTTTGAACAACAAACAAGTAATATTCCAAGAGAAGTTGCAAGTAAGTGCAACAGACAATATAGGAGAATAGGAGTAAAAGGGTGTGAGAGCCTGAAATGTGGACGGGGGGATGGGTGAGGTTTGGAGAGGAAGAGGAAAGGTATTTTAGACAAGATAAAAGGTGTATGCAAAGGCTGGGAGTAAGGGTGAGCAAACAGGGGACCAGGGTGGCTACAGGAGGGGATTCCTGTTGAGGACTTGGAGGAGAAGGGTTGACTGGACTTGGGAGCCAGTCTGTGGATGGTGTGAATGACAGGTGCAGATGGAGAGAAACAAACCAGGGTGTTAGGTAGTGGAGCTCAGAATCCTAATTCTAGAGCTGAAAGTAACTCTTGCTATCTAGTCTAATTCTTTAGTTTTAACAAAAGGAAAACAACTAAGTCAAATACTAAAGGGCCTATCAGAGATACATAGCTAGTTTAGGATACTTCGAAATCTAGAAACCAGGTCTAAAAACTAAATCCAGCTCCCTTTGGCCAGAGCTGATGATTAGAGTATCAAACAGAATAAATTATTGCAGGTGATCATATTTATTTTAAAAAATATTTAAAAAGACCAATGCGCAGAGAAAGCAAAAAACAAAAACAACCTCTCATTTATCAAATTCCTCTTTGAGAATTAATAAATAAAGAGAAAGAATTAGACAATTACTCTGTCTTTCCAGAAGGATTTTAATTTTGCGATTACTAAATAATGAAAGCTCTTTAAGGAAGACCACCAGCAAAGGCACGTAGGAGAAAAAACAGAACCAGAAAATCATTTTGGAGCCCCAAATAGAACAGCTGATTCAGGTAAAAATTATCAACTAGTGCTCAGAAAACAGATGAAAGTTGATAGGAAAGGAACAATTTTGTAATGGCAAGGTTATACCGGACAGATGACTTTCTGGTCACATGAGGAAGACTGTAACTGCCCCACGGGGGGATCAGATGGTCACAATCTCTTTCAGAGGTCAATCTTAGCATCACTAATGTGAGGAAGCCAGCTTGTGCAGGTTTGCAGATGTGATAGAACATGATATATAAAGATTTAATATAGCAAATCACATTATAATCAAATTGTTGCAAACTAGTGATAAACAGAAAAATCTTAAAAGCAGCAAGATAAAAAAAAGAGAGAGATTTGAAAACAAGAAAGAATTCAGGCTTTTTGATGACCATTTCTATGTTCTCTTTAATACTCCATACTGTGCCTCCTCCTGGGAAAAGGTGTTAGATGAAGAAGGATTTTATCAGGTTGACGTATGGGATGAATTAGAGAAGTGAATGTTCAAACAAGAAGATTGACTGAGGCCCCAACAATAGTCTAGGGTGGCTTGGACATTCATGATAGGAGAAAAAGAGGGTTCAACAGAAAAAAAGAGTGGGTCATAGACAAAACAGAAGTCAAGAAAACAAAACAAAATAAAAGCTAAGGTAGAAGAGTTTCAAGAAAAAGAAAGGTCTAGGGGAAGGGCATCTGACTTTTAAGTAACAACCCAGACACAGAGTTCTCCAACATGGAAAGAACAACTCCAACGGAGGACTTTCTCCCTGGAATACTGTGAAAAAAACTCCAGTGGAGGACCTCCTCCCTGGAATCTTGTGGAAAGAAGAACTCCAACAGAGTAATTATGGAACCTTGTGGAAAGAACTCCAATGGAGGACTTCCTCCCTGGAATCTTGTGGAAAGAATAATTCCAACAGAGAATTTACTCCTGGAAATTTATAGAAAGAAGAACTCTAACAGAGGACTTACTCCCTGGAATCTTGTGAAAGGGACTCAAATGGAGGACGTACTCCCTGGAATTTTATGTCCCAGCTATATCTTTCTAAATATTGTCTTTCTGTGCAAATGGCTTAATAATACTCTAAGCTTTATAGTCTAGCTATACATACATTTTAAAAAATACTTTATTATTTTTAATATAAGTTGTTTTTTAAAAACATAATTTGCTCAAAGAAAACTGTAATAAAGGAAGCAGTATAAAAGTTAAAAGGCATGAAAACACACACACACACACAAATATAAATGACCTTATAGGAAACAGGTCTTCAAAGGTAACCAAATTCTAGCCCCTCGTTAACTTGATTGATGAAGACAAAATATCCAAGTACCATTATTTCCTTTTTCTTATATTGAGCGTGCCTGTAATTATGAATAGCACTTATATTTATTATCAGTAGCATTTATAGTCTAGTATACATGTGAATATTAGAATAAACTACCTGTCATTCATCTGTCAATCTATCCAATATTTACTGAGTACCTACTATGTGCCAGGCACTACATTATGCTACATCTGGGAATCCACAATTATAACGAAGTGTGCCATACAATATAGGTCTAAGTGCTCATATGTATTATCTTATTTAACTCCCTATAAATTTTATTTAACATGTATAAGGTGGGTAATTATCCCTATTTTACAGTTGAGGAAATAGAAATACTAAGAGATCAAAGAGTTGTCCAAGGTCACATAATTAGTTCATCCAGGATTTGGGCTCAGGCAACCTGCATCTTTTGTTGCTTCTAGCAGAAACAAAGAAACAGTGAGTGATGAGTTAGTCTTTTTCAGCTACAATGTGTTGAAGCGAATGATGAGTGATTATGGAAGGTCACTGTGACCTTCAGATGACGGTTTTAGCGGTGGTTTTGGTGACAACAGAACCAGGTTTACAGGAAGCTGTGAAGGCAGTGTGTGGCGAGGGAAAGAGACACCCATTTGAGACATATGTCAGTGAGAGGAAGGTGTGAGTGATCCAGCAAGTAGGCAGGACAGAGTCAGGAGAGGAAAGGGAGGTGGAGCCTCCTGCTGCTCAGCAGGCTGTCCTGGCAACACAGGCCACTCCAGCACCTACAGCGAAGAGATTCTTTAATGACAGCTTCCCACCAGCAAGTGGCCCTCTCTTCCCAATTTCCTGATACCCCAACCCCTTACCTTACCCAGAACTGAGACCTCAGACAAAATAACTGGACTTTGGACAGAAGATGGCCATACAGGCTCAGGCCTGTAATTCAAACTTTCTCAGGCTCATCTTTCGGAAATTATGTTTTTGCATAATTTTCCATGCCCTGCTAACAATATCACCACAGCATTTTCTAACACCTTTTCTCCTGAGAACTCAGAGTGCTTTGCAAATATCTCAATCGATATCCCAGCAGATTGCAGAAAGTAGAGCAGTCATTATCATTCCTATATTTGAGCAAGTCTGACACCTAAAGCAATTTCAAGGAATAAGAATAGCACTCAGAAATAGAGGTTCGTAAAGAACTCTAGAACACGAAGCTGCCATCAGAGGTGGTCCCAGATGCCTGCATTTCTCCATGTCCCTCAAGTTCTCATTCCACTGTGACTAGGTTCTGTAACGTCACAAAGCATCTGCCTTCACAGAAAACCCTGTCTTGATGTAACAGTGTTATTCCAGCATTTTATGGGGCTGTTTTGTCCTTTTAAAGATCACATGTCCTCAGCCACTCCATTTAGTGCCAATAAACAAACAAATCTGGAAATTCACGAAGCAGAACCTCTACGTACGTTTCTTCCTTTTGCTGGCAAAGGCAAGGTCCCTTCAGCAGGAGGCCCCAGTGACCCATGCAGGGGCACAACTCATTAGGGAAGAGCCACAGATCTATAAATCAACATGTCAGAAGAGGATGTGGGGCTGGGCCCATGGGAGAGGCACACCACACACATGTTTGCTCCGCTCTGTGCAGCTCGCCTGTCTTTGGAGGCTCACACCATATAATCATCAATTATGCTGACAAGTTTCCCACACATCGTTTCAGCCTCAGTTACTCCTGCACCTCAGGGGTGAGATCCAGAGCCCTCCAAGGAGGAGAAGGAGCGGGGAGCGGGGCTTCCAGGAAAGCAGCACATCTGGAGCTGTTTGGGGAGGAGCGGGAGAGAGAGAGAGAATGCAAACATACATGCACCAGGGGAAGTTGGTTAAAGGGTAGAGATACAGTGTCTCAGACCCAGAGGGACAACAACATTTGAGAGGAGCTAATGAATTTTATTTATTTTTTAAAATATGTGTTTATTGATTTCAGAGAGAAGGGAGAGAGAGCGCGAGGGATAGAAACATCAACGATGAGCGAGAATCATTGATTGGCTGCCCCCTACTGGGAATCCAGCCCGCAACTCGTAACTCGGACATGTGCCCTGACTGGGAATTGAACCATGATCTCCTGGTTCATGGATCAACGCTCAACCCCTGAGCAACACTGGCCAGGCAAGAGTTAATGAATTTTAAACAGTAGATCTTGTTCTTGACAAAACTGGTCGTTGTAAACCCACCATTCCAGCTCTTTCTAGGAATGAAGTTGAGTGCTCCATGACTTCGGTATGCTGAGAAAAATACTGTGCACCACTGGGCAAAAATCAAATGATTCCAAACACCACCTGCCTTGGGGATATGGAACAAATTACTCTCCCTTTCTTTATTCACGAAAGATGTGACACCCTTCATTAACCATGGTGACATCTCCATCCTGCCCACCATAAGGCCAAGGAGGGCTTTAACTCATTTCCCCAAGTTTAAGAGCTGAGTCTGTCACACTACCTTTCCTAGATCTTAGCTATGAAAGCACGTTATTTGTGCAGAAACAGGCCCGTATGGAATTAGAAATTACCATAACGCAATCTGAGAAGCAAACTCAGTGGCATCCTGCCAACGTCTGTGTGACAGGAACAGAACCACCCACATCCTGCCCAAGAACGCACTCTTCTCCCGAGTCCAAGAAGAGCTGGTGGTTCAAAATCGGACTATGGAAGCTTTGATGCATTTCTTTCTAACACAGTCTCTTCACACAGGAAACACCTATGCCACCGGGAAGGATACAGCCAACACAATACAATGATTTCCAAACTTTAGGATTTCACCGACCAGGAAAAATAAATGGATCAACATACACCCAACTTCTTATTTTGCAAATTATGATGCTTAAAATAAAACGAAACAAAACCAGAGCACCTTCAATACCATTGTTTTATAAATGTACTAGTATGATAAAAGTATGATTATTTTACTACCAAAAATAGGAGGAAAAATAGTAATATAAGTACAACCTTTCCCAAGAAAGTAAACCAGAACACACACATACACACACACACACACACACACACACATACACACACACATTCTCTATTGACTTCACCCATTTCCTGTGGATCCTGTTGGACTCGCTGGCCCGGGTTGGTGGACCGGCTTTGGGGACCACTCTAGGAAGGTGTGTTTGTTGTCACTAACAGAGTACATTTATTGCAGGTTACTATACCTGATGTGACATATAAGCCAAAGAACAATGTTCAACGGTTGTGACAGCTCTCAGTTTTGGGGGAAGGTTTTGCTTTTAATTGGAACACTGTCCTTCTACCAAATGAGGGCTTCATATTTATTCTAGGCAGTGGTTCTCAACCTGTGGGTCACAACCATCGGAAAACACATATAGCATATTAGATATTTACATTACGATTCATAACAGTAGCAAAATTATGAAGTAGCAACGAAAATAATTTTATGGTTGGGGGGTCACCACAACATGAGGAACTGTATTAAAGGGTCACGGCATTAGGAAGGTTGAGAAACACTGTGAGTCTCTCATTAGACTGAGGGTGAGAATAATGAGAGGCTATGTTTTATTTTTATTTATTTTTTAAAATATATTTTTATTGATTTCAGAGAGGAAGGGAGAAGGAGAGAGAACAGGAACATCAATGATGAGAGAGAATCATTGATTGGCTGCCTCCTGCATGCCCCATACTGGGGATTGAGCCTGCAACCTGGCATGTGCCCTTGACCAGAATCAAACCCAGGACCCTTCAGTTGCAAGCTGAACCGGCTAGGGCTGATATGTTTTAAAAAATTGGAAAAATGAAGTACACAAGGATTCAGATGCCATGATTTTATCTTTTCGAAGTAAGTATAACATTTTTTAAAATGCAAAATTAATACAAAACTCAAAAGTACTAAATGGAATAATGAAATTGTTCAACAGCCTCTTACTGTGAAAACTTAGAAGGCACTTTAAGAAGACGCAGACATAATTTGGAAAGAAAACTCTAATGATTCATAAAATTACCACAGTTCCCATGTAACTGAAAACAATAGCGCTTACTGCAAAATACAGGCAGAGCATTCAAATCATTTTAATGGTTTCTCATCTCTTTTCTTTTTAAACTCTCTGCTCCTTTTATCACTAAGATTTTTTGAAAATGAACAGTAGGATGTTCCTGCTGCCCATTTTCTTCTTGTATTGTCTCCCTTTTGTTCTAAAAATGAGGGTAAAATTAAGTGCTTAGATCACTAGAGATTTCCAGATGGTCAGACAAATGGCCCTGTGGCTCCTGGGCTTGCTTTCCCACAGCTATGGACACACGCCACTCACTCAGGCTCCACAGCTCTCGTTCAGTACAAATCTGATGCAGCCCAAGTACCTTCAGGATGTGACAATCAAATTTCTGCCTAGAACAGTGATGGCAAACCTTTTGAGCTCGGCGTGTCAGCATTTTGAAAAACCCTAACTTAACTCTGGTGCCGTGTCACATATAGAAATTTTTTGATATTTGCAACCATAGTAAAACAAAGATTTATATTTTTGATATTTATTTTATATATTGAAATGCCATTTAACAAAGAAAAATCAACCAAAAAAATGAGTTCGCATGTCACCTCTGACTCGCGTGTCAGAGGTTCGCCATCACTGACCTAGAACAAGGATCAAAATTGGTTTAATTGCCTAAGTCAAAATGGAAAATTTCTATGCATTTATAAAGTATCCCTCTACTTTCCTGGTTGTATACATTTGCAATAAAATATTAAAAAATTACATTTTCTATTTTTTAATCTTAGTGGATTATTCAGAAACAGAACTATTTTTTTATTGATGTGCCAACTTGCCTTAGCTCCACCCTTCCTCCGGTTCATCTCATTAACCCTTTTCCTGCTTCCATTCCAGTGTTACGTTCCCTGTTTGTGTGACCATGTTTCCCATTCCTGTGTGACAATGCCAGGCCAGCCTTCCCCTCCTTTTATTTTCATGTGTTCCTTTTGCTATTCTCCTTTCAGTTGTGAACTACCTCATAATAAGAAGCAGGTAAGGGCTGGATAACAGCTAGGAGAGTTTATTTTATTAAATAAACATGCATATTTGCTTACTATATGCCAGGTGTTATTGTAGGTGCTTTAAAAATAATTGGCATATTTAATCCCCATGATAACTCTATGAGGTAGATGATATTATTATGTCCACTTGACATAATAAAGATGATAAAGCTGAGAAGAAAAAGCTTGGTAGTAAGCTAGGGTAACACAATCAAGATTAGTGGAGCCAGGTGCAAAGCTAGTGAGTCTGGCACCAGAGACCCTGCTCTCACAAAGAATAAAAATGAGGAGGAGGAAGAAGGAGAAGAGGAAGGGAGGCATAATCAGAGGAAGAAACTCAGGAATTAATGACTGATTCATTGGGGATGAGAAGGCTGGAGGGAAGGGCAGTTTAGGATTCATGGTAAAAATCTGGGCTTAGGGTTCACTGGGGACTGTGGCACAAAGAAACGTAAGGCGGGCATGACCATGTTGGAGGAAGAATTTTGCCATCGTGAAGATAAACGGTAGCTGATGTGGCTCACGAGCATTGGGGGCTGGGATGTCAGCAGAGGTGGAAAAGAATGGCAGGAGCGCCGAGATCACTAGAGATTTCCAGGTGGTCAGACAAATGAGTGCCGTGGCTTCTGGGCTTGCTCTTTTTCAGAGATATGGACACTCATCTTTTTTTTTTTTTTTTTTTTTTTTTTTTTAAAAACTCTGATTTATTAAGACTTGTCTATGTGTTATGGGTGATTATTTGTTGTGGTTTTATCTGTTCATCTTGTTTGGTTTTTTTTTTTTTTTTTTAATATATTTTATTGATTTTTTACAGAGAGGAAGGGAGAGAGATAGAGAGTTAGAAACATCGATGAGAGAGAAACATCGATCAGCTGCCTCCTGCACATCTCCTACTGGGGATGTGCCCGCAACCCAGGTACATGCCCCTGACCGGAATCGAACCTGGGACCCCTCAGTCCGCAGGCCGACGCTCTATCCACTGAGCCAAACCGGTTTTGGCTATGGACACTCATCTTATTGAATTTTATGTATAAAGCATGTATCAAATGCGTGTGGAACTGAAAGATCAGCACAAGATTCATCTCATTATCCCAAACTGCCAAATGATGGGCTGCTTGCTGATTGACACCTGAACATATAATTATAACTGGCAACCCTACAGAGGTCAAAAACCCAGCTCGCTCCAGATCCCAAGCGGCCACCTGTGGGCTGAACTGGAAGTCAGTTCACATTGTTCCCACGTCTAATTGCAGAGAGGAAGCCCAATTACAGTTCCCACGCCTGTAACTGTGAGCCCCAGGTCGGCTTTGGGAAAGCCAGTGGCTCCCCCAGCCCCCCGCTTACTCAAGCAGTAAGGATTTCCTGCCCTAAAATTCTGGTTCAGAGCAGGGATTCTACCTTCCTGCTGTAGTTGATGTAGTTTACCTCAGATGCAAAAAAAAATAAATAAAATAGGAAAACTGTGTGATGAAGAACCTGTATCAACCTCTTTTCCAGAACAACATCTGGTGAACATTCTGGAGCATCGCTGGAGGGAAACACCGTGCTAGGGAGACGCGAACACAGAGCGGGGAGCCGACCTGGACGAATACCAGCTGGGTGCAGGGATTACGCTGAGCAGGGCCGCCCTCCATCTCATTCAGTCCTCACAGCCTCACTTTACAGAGAAGCCAGGAGCTTCAGTTCCTCGTCCACCGTGACACAGTTAGTGAGCGGTGGGGCCCAGAGCTGCCTTCAGACTGGTCCCATTCCAGAGCCACACTCTCTCCTCGTACCACATGGCAACTTAAACCCGAATCCTCAGGCAAGGCCTGGCAGGAAGGAGGCAACACCTAGTTTTAGTCTTCTCGGAGAGGATGTAAGACACACATAACCAATGGACATAAGACGCTGGGGGTGGGGGAGGCCAGGGGATTGTCAAGGGCGGGAAAGAAAAAGGAGACATATGTAATGCTTTTTGTAATACTTTAAGCAATAAAACAATTAAAAAAAAAAGACACACACACAGAAGTAGCTCCCACTTGGGGTATGTGTGAGTGCTTTTGCCCTCGGCCTGAGGTTTATCACAGACCAGTCAGACCTGGAACTGGGCCTTCAGGGAGGGGAGGAGGCTGGACCTCACTGGCACGGGGCGAGTGGGACTGTTGGCTGGAAGAGGGGTGCTCTGTGTTCCTTCAGTGGCCGGACGGAGAGGCAGGGCCGGGCCTGAGGAGTAAAGGCACAGGGAGCGGGGATGAGAAGATGTGCCTAGGGGAGGACTTACTTCTGGGTAAAGAAAGCAGGTTGGACATATACATCGAGTCTCTCCCTCTAAAAAATCTCACTGAAATGACAGCCAAGGGATTATTTTTTCCAAGACATAAACCTATAAGGATAAGGAGAATAGGAGGGAGAAGACAGAAGCAACACAATTTTGGAAGCTGGGAAGCAGATCAGAGTGGCAAATGCCATGGACAGACTCAGGAGAGCAGAAGCTTATGTCAGCAGCAGTAGCAGCAGCTCTGCTGTGAATTCCCACAGCCGGGGTGCATGTGGATGTGGGGAAACGGAGGAGTGGCTAGTATGCGGATTAGATGAAAGTTGTTTTTTTTTTTAAATTTATCTTTATTGTTGAAAGTATTACAGAGATGTCCCCAGTCAGGACACATGTCCAGGTTGCAGGTTCCAGGTTCCAGCCCCAGTAGGGGCCTGCAGGAGGCAGCCGAAGGATGTTTCTCTCTCTCCCTTTTCCTTCCTCTTCCTCTAATACTCAATAAAAACATATTTAAAAACAAATCTTCATAGTTCTATAACTCTAGCCCAGGCAGTGCAATCAGAAGAATAAATAAAGCGGAAGAGCTCTTGCCCCTAATATGTGAAAAACAGAAAGGATCTCTTTGAACCACACTCCATATAGAACTATTACTAAAGACAGTTTAAAGCATTTTAATTTACTTATAAAAGAAAATTCTTGTTTTTTTATCTCTGTGCTTCTGGCAATTATTTGATTACCAAATTGATGAAATAACCTCAGATTCATGCTGGTTTACATGAGAAGGCCATTAACACACATGCTTTAAAGATCCCTGGGAACCACATGGTCAGCTCTCATTCAGTGCAGCACGCAGGTTATAATCTTCCTTTAATTAAATTAATCAATACGCATTTGCTCGGGTTCGACTGAGCGGACCTGGTTGGTCTCCTTTAATATGCACACCTACCTCTGAGGCTCCTAAAAATTAGTCTTTGGCAGGTGTGAGTGAGTGATTAGAGTTTTCACTGATACTTTATAGATCAGACTGCGTCACATTTAAATGAATGAGGCAGGATAATTTTCTGAGAGTCTAGACTAGCTTCTGTTCCAACTGCCACAGGAAACTTGGGGGTGGGGCTCAAGGAGATGTTTCTCCTTTTCTGATCCCACTGGTAAAAGAACAGCCACGTCTTTGATTGCCCAAGAAAGGAGTCACAGAACTCGGCGAATGGCATCTGCGGCCAGGTCTCTGGGAAGGGAAGCCGGGTGCCTCAGTGGGAATGGGTAGGAGGCACCGCGTGCTTTCAAAGGACTGATGACAGTGATGGTTATGACCACACTGAACTTTCCCTGAGTGCTGACTACGTGTTTGAAAGTGTTCACATTAATGTGTAAGTCAGACATTTATATATTAATTTACGTGCTCCTTACCCCGGTGAAGAAGGTACCATTATTGTCATTTTACAAAGGAGAAAACTGAGGCAGAGAATAGGAAGTGTGCCCAAGGCCACACAGCTAGTAGATGGCAGAACCAGGACCGGATCAGAGCCCGCTGGCGTAATCACTCTCAGGAGGGCCCTGAAGTCTGGGAATGCCTGGAGGAGAGGCTGTAGTTCCCATAAGGGCAGGACCGAGGCCTATACAGAGCCCCGCAGGCAGCAGATCACAGAGGAGGTGTGTGGAGACGTCTGGGAGCCCAACACTAGGCTGTAGCCTTCGGGGCCACAGGACCTGGGCCAATGGCTGAGTTGGGTTGGCAGGGGCGAAGAAACTGCTGGGCACAGAGGGCAGAATATTGTCAAGTCAACTAAAGAGACTTGCAAATGAGCTGCTCAGCAAAGACTAGGATGAGCAGAACCCAGGCCAGTAGACGGAGCTTTCACATTTCTCTCTCCATCAGGGAGAGTACCACAGCTCTTGCAAAGCTCTACACAGCTTCAGAGCAACACAGGCTCTCAGACCCAGAGATGAATCACAGGGAGTTCTACTCTGGAAGAGGGAAAGAAGGTAAAGAAATTGGAAGGCACTTATCAGAGATTTAGTGGAAGAAGTAAGCAGCAATGCTTCATATTAGCCAATCCCCTGGCCTGGCCCACATGACTGCACCTCCTCACCAGCAGTGGTACAGCCATCTCACCTGCACAGCCTCTCCAGCTAGCATCACCTCTTGTCAACCTCCTCACTTTCCACCGGCTGCAATGGATTGCAGACCCTGCCACATCTGTGCTCTTGGCCTTCTTCCTCCACTGGAAATGTCCACCTCTCCGTCCTCTGCTGGGTACACTCCTACTCAACCTGCAGGATCAAATGCCAGCCTCTCTGAAGGCTTTCTCCAAATTAGTCGTTCACTCCTTTCTGCTCCCACAGTGCTTGGGAGCCTAATTTTTAGGAGCCTAATTTTGTCAAGAAAATACTGGGCAAATGAAATTAGTCAAGACAACAATTTTCTCCCATATTTAAGTATAGTTTGTTTATGATGAAAACCTCTGGAGTCCTTTTATGTAATTAATTTAGAAATGATATATAAATTCAGTGTTTGCTAGCAGTGTTTGCCGGTGGAAAGTGAGGAGGTTGACAAGTGTTCTCATTTTCTTACTATTAAGTAGAACACTTCCAAAGAGTAGTTTCTGATTGCTCATTCACCGCTTCTTAAAATAATGTGAACCAAGAAATCACATAGAGAAATTTTTTCTAGAATAAATAGGCTTTGAGCTAAGAGCCTGTGGGTATATTATGATCACTGTTTATGTAACTCAGAAGCTTTCAATTTTGCTCATACTAATCAACTTTTGGTACTTAATTTCTGAATCAATCAGGTGCTCAGACAAAACGTAAGAGCATCGCTATCCTCTCCAACAGTAAGTCAGGTGTGCAAAAAGTAATATGGGTACTTGATGGAGACAGGATTCACACTATAGATGGATTTTATAATTTCCTTGTGTGTAAAATGTAAGTTTCTTGAAAACAAAGCCTGGTTCTACACATTTTTTTGTACATCCCAGAGCACCTAGTGTTGTGCCTCATACATAAATAGCAATCAATTGTTATTTATTTCTTGAAATAGCTATAAGAATAACAGGAAAAGAGACTTTGGTATTTCATCAAATGCACTAGCTGCCTCCAGTGAGGATGGGAGCCACGCCCGTGGACACACCTCCTATTCAGAACACAGAATGGAGGAGGGGGAGCATAACAGCAAGGTGGAGAAACCAGAGGAGAAAGCGAGGGGGGGCGGGGGGCGGGGGGGAATCTCAGGGAGAATCTCCCTCTCCCTCTACTGTCCTCAGGCCATGGCTTAGGGGGACTAGGTGTCCATTCCTTGAGTTTCTGTTCTCAGGGCTCCCACTCTGAGGAATTTGATCACCCAACCTCACTCCCACATTTTCACTTCTTACTATGTGAGGCTACTAGAACCAAATATTCCATGGCCGGGCAATGTTTCCACATCTGCTATACATAATCCACTTACAAAATCCAAAGTTCCAGTGACAAGAGATCTATCTCTTGTTCCATAAATATCTATACTCACTAAGCCCTCTGCCTTTCCTAATTTGAATTCAAATGCCTTAAAGGTCAGAAGAAGCGGATTTGACAATTTCTTGCTTACCAATATGCTATAGGTTGATATTCGGCAAGTTACTAAACACTAATATTTGCAGGAAAAGTTTGGGAGCCCATGGCATTACCTAACAATTCCTGTCAACTTTTGTAAAATAACACAACTCCCTAAAGATGAGCAGCGGGATAGAGAGGCACATGGACTCCGAGGTAGCGGGTCTGGGTGGTAGATCCTGATCTACACTCCGGAGATGCACTACATGAACCAAGTCAGAGGCACTAGGTAAAATGCCACCCAAATGTTCATGGATATGATCAATTTCCACATATAAATCAGGAGACCTAGTCAGATCAGGTTTCAGAAACCTGTGGCCAACACCCGCAATGGCCACACGGAGCCGCTTAGCATCCATCACAGCTGTTTATGAAGAAGAGCGACCAGAGGCCACAGCACAGGAGGTCAGCAATCATCAAAAGAACGGATGATGGTGAAAAAATTAGCCCTAGGCATGGAAAGAACAAACTCCAGAATCCCCATGAGAACTTATACTTCTTATTGCTTCTAATACCATCCCAAAGAGGCATTAGAAGCAAATGACTCAGTGGCCACCTACTTACTGTCTTTTATGAAGTCTGTTCACTCCTATAGCTGTTTGGTCTGTAGAACCCAACAGAACTGTGGGATGTCACAACCGTCAGTCATTAGTGCAAAACTGCAAAGCTGGCAGTATACCCGTCCCCGTCCCCCCCCCCCCCCCCCCCCCCCGCCCCAGCCATCCCAAACTAGATACAATTCTCTAACACATTTAGCCTTTATTTTCTTGGCAAAATGTTTAAATGAAATATAATACACAGAAAAAAGTAACAAATCCTAAGTGCAGAGCTCAATACGTTTTTACAAAGTTAATCTAACCAAATAACTAGCACCTAAATGAGAACACTGCCAGCCGTGCAGAGGCCGCCCTTCACTCCGCCAGTCGCTTTCCCTGCCCAGAGGCAAGCACTGCCCTAAATTCTAGCCCTTTCATTCCTCTGACCTCTTTTGAACTTCATTTAAGGGAATAAAACAGTGTATGCACACTTGTGTATGGCTTTTTTTGGCTCAATATTATGTCGTTGAGATTCATCCATGTTGTGATATTTAAAAAGAGCCTGTTCTTTTCACCACATTATAGTATTCCATTGAATAAACATACCATAAACTATCTATTCTATAGATCCTTGGTTGCTTCCACTTTGGCTATGAACATGTGTACATATTTTTTATTGGGTTGATACCAAGGAGTGGAATTGGTGGGTAACAGGATATGTATATGGTCGTCTTTAATAGATACCACCAAAGAGTTTGACGTAGTTATACCAACGTGTGCTCTACTTTTAGCACATGAACATTCCAGTTGCTCTGTCCTTAGTAACCTTGATAGTGACAGTTTTTTAAAAAAAATCTTAAATGTGTAGTGGTATTCCGTTATGGTATTTTATTTTGTATTTTCTTGAAGAATAATGATGTTGAGTATCTTTTTATATATTTTTTGGAATATCTTATTTTCGTAAGTGTCTACTCAATCAAGTCTTGGCCCACTTTTTATTGCCTTGTCTTTTTCTTACTAGTTTGTAGAAGTTCTCTATATATTCTGGACATATATCTTTTTGTTGGAAATATGTAATAAAAATACCTTCTCTCTCTCTATGACTTATTTTTTTCTCCTTTACAGGTGTCTTTTAAAGACAGTCTCAATGAAGCTAAATTACCTCTTTTATTACTGGCACTTTATGTGTCTTTTTAAAGAAATCTTTGCCTAAGTCATGAACCTATTCTTCTATTTTATCTTTCAAAAGCCATATTTTTTCATTCCAATTGGATATCCAGTTGACTTGGCACCAGTCCTGGGAAAGATCACCCTTTCCCCACAGCCCTGCAGTGGCACTTTTGTCCTAAACCAGGTACTGGTCTGTTTTTTACTCTATTTTTTTTTATACTTTCAATATTCACTGATGAGGGAAATAGTGAGCCAAAGATAATATGAATTCAGTAATGTTTATAATTATTTTGTAGTCTGTCATTAAAGCTTTTATCTGTACTGACAAATAGTACTTTTATGTATGAGACTTAATTATACAGATACATGATCCTTGCAAAAACTCAGAAACCCTCAGTCCGTCAACTTCTGCTTTAGAGGTTAATCTTTAAAAGCTTTTACTCACATCCTGGCTGGTGTGGCTCAGTTGGTTGGGTGTCGTCCTGTGCACCGAAAGGTTGCTGGTTTGATCCCTGGTCAGGGCACATTGCCTGAGTTTCGGGCTTGATCCCCAGTGGAGGGCATGCAGGAGGCAGCCACTCCATATTTCGCTTTCACATTGATGTTTCTATCTCTCTCCTTCTCCTTCCCCTCTAATTTTTTTTAAAAAGCTTTTACTCACATATCTTTTCCCTAACATAATTTCTCACCAGTAACATAAATCTATGACCACAACCAAATGTAAAAAGAAAAATGTATGTGTTTATCTATGTATGTGTGTTTATATATGTATGCGTGTGTGTATGTATATATGTATCTATCTAGCTGTCTATCTTATTTTTAAAAAGCAACCTTGGCTTCTTGTAGAAATCCTTGAAAATCTTAGGAACAGCCATCAATTTCACAGCTGGAAACAATGATTAACTTACCTAAAGGTCATCTTTCTGCTGTAACTAGTACTACAGTTAGTCAATTAATCAATCAATCAATCAAAAAATAAAATTCCTCAATTAATGAAGCCTCTAAGTCAGTGGTTCTCAACCTTCTGGCCCTTTAAATACAGTTCCTCATGTTGTGACCCATCCATAAAATTATTTTCGTTGCTACTTCATAACTGTAATGTTGCTACTGTTATGAATCGTAATGTAAATATCTGATATGCAGGATGGTCTTAGGCGACCCCTGTGAAAGGGTCGTTCGACCGCCAAAGGGGTCGCGACCCACAGGTTGAGAACCACTGCTCTAAGTATAAAGTTCTTTTTAATGAAGCAGATCAAAGTAAAAAAAAGTTTAAAAATAACTAACGGTATGCATCATGTGCACCAGTGTTGGTGTATGCCTGTGGCTTTATCAGAATGTTTCTGAAGCTACACACACAAACAACAGCTGACTGAGTACTGTGTCACATGACTTTTATTTAAATCACCCAGGAAATATGGGTTTGACCTTACACAGACTATGAAGGCGACCCTTTGACATTTCCTTCCTTGCCTTCTTTACCCTTCATTATCTTGATATACAATGTACTTCCTGCCAAACTAGTGTTTCTCAAAGTGTGGCCCAAGAAACACCTTTGTTAGAATCACCCTGAAGTTATTAATAAAACTGGATTCCTGAGCCCCAATCCTGATGTAGAGAATCAGAATCTGTGGGGTCAGCCCCAGGAATTTCCACTTTTAAACACAGTCCAAGGCAATTCCTGAACACCCCAATTTGAGAACCACTGTTTCTGATCCTACTGTAGCTTTTCCTCGTTTCCTAAAAGCGGAACGCAGGCGCTGTCCAAGCAAGGTCTGCCTTAAAGGAATCTTCCCTCACAGGCCCCAATTCCTCTTTCTCTTGAAAACAGATTGGGAGAATCAGGGCTTATTTGTGAAGGAGGCGACAGCAGAGCTAGTAATATTTGGATATTTGGGGATGGGTGGAAGGCATTCCCAGCAGAGAAAAGTGAGGAATGTAAAGGCAAGGATGTTCTCAGCACATAAAGCGAGCAGGGAGCAGTTGGCTGGCTGACATGCCTGAATTATTTCTAATTATATTTAAAGAGAAAGGAACATACATACTGACATCATGTGGCTATGCCGATAATCCGTTTAGGTAGATCATGAGATTATATACATTTGTGTTCACTGGGTTAAAAGTTTACTGTGTTTTGCACAGGGTATTATTATTATTTCAATACCTACAGAATTTAAATCCCACATCTAAAACCTGGAAATAAAGAGGAAAAAGAGAAACAACACCCATTAAGCACATATGTGGGTGGACCCTACACTAGATACTTTACTATCTGCTCTTCCATTCACCAATGTTCTCTGAAATATGATTTTCCTTAGAGTGAAATCCAAATTTCTTGACATTAAGATACTTGCTGAAAGTCACATAGCAGCTGTGCAGGGGGAAAGATCTGCTGTTAATTTGCTTTGCACGGTTCTTTCTTCCTTCTCACAAATGGCCAAACACATCCCTGGAGTCACCAGAATTAACGTTTTTCATTGTAAACGGCACTTTTGAAAACTGAGGAATTGCTGGCTCTTTTATTTTCTTCCTCGGAACTTTTAGTGATGGTCTCTCATGCTCTGTGACTTTGACTGTAACGCTGTAATATGTGGAACATGAGGCCCAGGAAGGGGCGGCGAGCCACTGACATCAGTCAGGCTATGTGACCAGATGTTCCCAGTGCAGCTGTTCCCAGGCAGCTTTCTGACTCACACAGCTAGCAGCTCTGAGTTGGGCTCCTGTAAAGGACATATGGGAAACACATATCTATGGTGCTGTTGGCCCTCAGAATTCTATCTAAAAATACAGAATTGTATAGATTGAACCCTATGACATTGCCAGTTTTTGACATTGGTTGACCTACAAGTGGCAATTTCATAACCTAATAGAAGCACCACATATGTGCTCTAAGGAGTTTTCTTGTTGGCTTCTGGCTCAGCTCTCTAGAGGGTAAGACAACTATTTGTTACTAAATTTCCTGCATTTAACTCCCGACCCCATTGATGTTTTTAGAGAGAGTGGGAGGAGTAGAGGCAGAGAGAGAGAGATACATCGATGTGAGGATGTGAGCAAGACACATAGATTGGTTGCCTCCTTCACATGCCCCAACCGAGGCCGGGGATCCAGCCTGCAACCGAGGTATGTGCCTTTGACCAGAATCGAACCCACGACCCTTCAGTCCACGGGCCAGCGCTCTAACCACTGAGCACCCAGCCAGGGCGATTTCCTGCATTTTACAGAGCTTCAGCACGCGAAACAGTAGTAACATGGAGTGTTACACTTAAAAGTACTCAGAGTAATTTCCTCCCCACATCTCATTTTATCTTCAAGGTTCTGTACACTGAAGACCGAGAAATTCCATTCTTTTTCGATTCTTAAAACTCAGAGGTGACCCTCTCATGCTAGGCCATTTGTCTAGCCTAGGAGGATTCTGTGACTTCTCTCTCTAAAACAAGCAAACAAGCAAGCAAATAGACCCAGACAACCGAACTGCCCTGACCGAGCACGGACGGCAGCCAGTGGCTCTCCAGTCCTGGTCTTCAGTTTGATTTCCTTCCAGGGCTAATGACTATAAGCCACTACCCTGTGAATAAACCCATTCAGGTCTCCGGGCGCCAGCTGCAAATAGGAAATTAAAGTAAATGGAAAGCCAGGCGCAGCAACAGTTCCAGGGTGGGTACTGGATCCAAGAGACACTCATCCATTAACCAAACAGCAGCACTTCCAAACCCAGCGGGAACCACTGGCTCCCTGCTGAGGAACAGAAATTAACTTTGCAAGGAGATAATTTGTCTTTAGATGGCTGTCATATTCAGAGAAGCTCTGGGTGAGGTGGGGGGCAGAGAGGGAGGGAAGTGGCAGCAACACAGCCACATAGAAAAAGGAAGCTTATCAGGGAGACAGGTGGCACTGAGGATGGGTGTCCGTCTTGCCACCTCTGGGACCTGAGCTTGAAATGTAACAGGAGCTGTGGTGCCATTTGGGTCTAATGGCTGCTTGAAAACACTGAGACTCTCCAAACAATGGCTGTAGATTTAACTCATCGAAAAGGACCAAGGAGACACGTGGAATCAGGTCTTTGAAAAACAAATTGGTGCCAGTGGGTGGGGTTTTGCAAGGTTTGGGGGGAGAGGAGTCAAGTACCCAGAGGGTGTCCATGGTAACAACAAAGAGACCTGCTGGGGTGGCAGGCTGCCACCAAGTAAGCCATGGGGATCTGAAATGGACCCTGGATCGGACAGCAAGCTGCCAAAAGATGCCACTTGCTGTTCAAAACAGATGAAGGATACTAGATACCCAAGACTGTGACACTGTTTTGACTAACTTGAACATATTTTAACATCACAGGGTTTGAGAACTGCCGTGGGGTCAAAGTATAGGAACAGTCTGACGTGTGTGAACTGAACAGAACACCACTTGATCTTGGAGCCAACATTTCTCCAGCACCTGCCCAAGGCCCAGTCCTCACCCTCAGGAGTTTCTGGATGTGTGACCCCAAAGGCACCCAGAGCGTTCTCTTCAGGGCTGCCTGGCACATAAAGTTGTCTGCGTGTTCCCTGAGTATCAGAAGATAATCAACAGGTAGACCAATGGATATATTGTTTTGTAAAAGTGTTGCGTTTCTCCGCTGTATTGCTGGCTGCAGATAAGAACCTAACAAGCAAGGAATTTGAATCAAGAGCGTTAAGAAGCTTGGTGATGCAGACTGGGGGCAGCTTTGTGGGCTACATACAAGCTACACTAGTTGGCCATGGCCCCGCCGATTCCAATTTATAGTTATTTTCATAGATGTGAGTAATATCCCTGAGGTACTACGGTGTGAGAAGTGTCGCAGATGACAGGAATCATGCACTTGTTCATTGAGCAGACTTTGCTGGGCACCTCCATGTGAGACACTCCACCGGAAGGTATGTAGGCAGTGAGGACAGCCTTCCTGCACTCCAGGAACTCACAGACTCGCAGGTGGCAGAGAAGTGAACAAGCAATAACAAACGCAGTGTTGCCACACTGTTGGTGAATGGCAGTGCCGGGGTAAGGCCTGAGCAATGGGCCCCGCGTGCGTAACTCACGTTCTTTCACAACTCTCAGTCACTGCAGCATCTCACATACTTTTTCTTGTTTATAGCTGCACCAGTAACTACAATCTGTATATTCACAATGTACGCATTTCTTATTTAACCTCCATACTGATGCTTACGAGTCACCTCAGTATTATTTCCATTAAACAGATCTGGAAAGGAAGACTCTGGGAACTCAGGCTCTCCGTGAAAGGCACCCAGCTAGTGAGTGGCAGGTCAGGGATCCAAGTCCAAAGACCATACTTTTTAAACTACACACAGGGTTTCACTTTATAAAATGCTTGTATAGGTTCCAGACCATTTAATCTTCCAGACAATGCTGTAAGGTCAATATTTTCGATTCCAGGTAAGGAAACTGAGGCTCAGAGATGCTAAGGGATAGGACCCACTTACACAGCTACTAAGTGGCAAATCTAAAGGCTGACAACCAGGTGCCAGCCTCTAAATTGAAGCTTTGCCCACTACAGTCAATACATGTAATGACTGTTCGTGAGTGTGAAGGGGAACACAGGGTTAAGTACTTTGACTGGCCGATGGAAAACCGGGAATAACATAATGCCTACTTTTCAATCGCTAGTTGCTTCTACCCTCTTCCCAAAGGAAAGGTACACGCTCAGCTTTTCAGAACCGTTCATCATTCTGCATTATGTTCAGAGTGCTATGACATCACCACTTGGGCACTTAGCACAGAGAAAATGAATGTGAAGATTTGAAGGTTATAGGCTAAAAAATGGATCCCAGGGCCCTAGCCTCAAACCCACATATCTCTGAATGTAGTCGTGCTGGTATCTTGAGGCTCCAGATGAAGAATCAATCCTGCCTGCCCGGTAAGTGGAAGACATATGGACCTGAGTGTTCTTATCGCTTATTTTCATATCTCATTAGACAAAAGAAATCTTCAGGGTACTGGCTGTAGCATAGAGGAGCAATTGAAAATCCACAGGTGAAACCAAGTTGGTTTTCTGACAGGGGTTATAGATTATTGCAGGAAGCCTGGTGGTTTGGGAGAGGCTGAGAGGAGTACGAAGTAGCAGAAGCTCTCTCTGCTAAATGCCTGGGTAAGTTGTGCCTGAGAAACAATTGTCCAGGTCTCTCCGCTGGTAAAAAGGGTTGATTGGGCAGTGCCTTAGGAAGGGAAATAGCAGGAGGAGCCACTGACAACACCATAATCCGCTAGAGGGCAGCACCGTGTGTGCTACTTCCTGCAAATGAGAAAGATCAAGTGGGATCATAGGCTGCCCAGGCCTCTGGCTGATGGTCCAGATCACAAGGCTTCTGCCTTCTTTAATTAATGCCAACAGGCAAGTTCTGTTTTATTTTTCTAAATTGGTTTCTTGGGAGCAAAGGAAAGGACTAGATGGAAGATACACCCCAAAAGGAGAAATGGATAAGAGGGGCTACTTGAAGGTCAGGATGAGGTGCAAAGTAAGATCTCAAAAGTTTCAAGTGCCTCAGGGTTACTCAATTTTGCTGATGGCTGTGCTTATGTTTTAAAAATAAAATATCTGCTGAGTGGATGAAAGAGTGAATTGCATTCCCGAGGCTCCCATTACCTCTCCTTTGCCAGGTTTATCAGCAACGATTAGTATGACCATCAGGTCTGATGTAAACTTCCCTCTTGCACTCTTTTAGCTTCAGAGCCTATGAAGCACAGAGGTAAATTTTTTCTTTTGAGCAGTGGAGCCCAGGAGGAGAATGTGCAAGAAAAATACCTAGTAGCCAGTGCCGGAAGCCGGTCCATCCTTGCTGCTTGGCACAGTCGCTGCAGGAAGGAAACATCTGCACAGCATATGTTTCAATGGACCTGGCATATATAGCATACTGTTCTTAATATGTTTGCTCCCTTTAGCGCCATGTGTTTTAACCAAGGTCACCTCTCCGAGAAAGGTTGTTTCCCCAGGTGGGGATTTTTCCCTGAGGTTAGGGAGGGGATACAACCCCTTAATTAAGTGCCAGGCAGGTAGTTAAGCTACATAATCTTTACTCCCTGGAATGGAGATAAGAAATGCCCTAACCTTTGTAATAGAAATTGACAGGATTAAAATCGGCTGGTATAAATACGGATGCAACAAGACAATAAACATCAGATCCTCATCAGCTCCTAACCAGAACTCCGACCAGAACTTTGGCTGGAGATCCTGGCTAGAGGTCCTGACTAGGCTGCTGATCAACTGAAGGCTGTCTTCGTGTCATTCCTTCTTCGCCGACTCCGTCCACACCTTTGGGGACCCCTGGACCCGCTGGGATTGGACCCCAGCAAGCCAGGAAACCACAAAGAGAGGGCACACACGTGTGAGGGACATTAACCTCACAGCCTCTGAAGGTGCTTCCCTCCCCAGCCCCCAGGGCGCCGGTGCCCTGTGTCTGTCACTCACAGCTCTACCCCAACTTCCTGAGAAACAGGAAGCTGGACGTCCAGTGTCTGGAGAGAGGAGTGTAAAATGACACTGCTGACTGCCTCTCCCTGCAGCCAAATGGGATGGACCCCTTTATACACTTCCTGTCCGAGGACAGTGACTCTCAGGAGGCAGCTGTTTCCTCCACGCGCCACCTCTTCTTGAAGGTTAAACTCTCCACCGCCCTCCAGAAGGCAAATGCACACACCGGCGACATCTTGACCCCACTAGGGACTGTGCGCTACCAGATCCTGTTGGTGAGAACCTCTGGCTCACTGACAAGTCAAGGAAAGAAGGCACCAGAGGCTGCGCCCTCTCCCAGGCAGAGGAGCAAAGTCTGGGGCTGGAAAGAGGGTGTAACTCTTACGTGCTGCTGGGCTGACGTGAACCAAGAGGTTGAGAGATTTAACCTGGTCAGAAGTGGGAAAGGCCTCTAGAACATTATCTCTGTGCCCCCGGAGACCAATATGAGCAGGGGCATGTGGTCAGGGTTCAATAAACACTGCTGGACTGGACCACACTGAATGAGGATGTCCGAGAGCTGAAACACTGGCGAGTGGTTTGCTGGGCCTCAGGCGTGCCAAAGCCTGATGCCAAACATCTCAGGTGTTCGGGTGAAGAAAGATTTTCTTTCCCCTAATAGAGGTGATGATGAACAAACAATAGATGAGGTCTTGACAATAACAATATTAAGAAGAGAAAAGGAGCGATGGCAACTGAGCCCAGCTAGCTCTATGAAGCAGGTGTGCTGGCTGGTGACTAAGCACATAGTTACCTTGGTGTCATACTAAAGAATGACATTGTTTCCAAGTAGCCAGAGACCACCTTGATTGCCTAGCACAAAGCCAAATTGCACTTTAAACCGGTACTTTTCTACCTCAGGCTAGAACTGTTTACGGGATTCTGAACATTAGGAGCAAAAAGACAGGTAATTGACTAACTCTGGCTTGCAGTGACTTGACCTATCTCTGACCTCCCAGGCTTTTAAAAAGTACTTAAGAGCAAAGATACCTGATTATCTCTTAATTTGTTTATTGTTGTGTTTTGAACAAATCATTGGTCCCTAGGTCACTGTGAGAGTGCCCAATAAATACAAATTTGTTTTGTGTGAATCCGTGTCAGTCATGGATTTTTAGAGACAGCAGACCTGTTACTCCTTTCTGTTAAGAACACTCATCAGAGGAGACTCCATAAGAGCTGTGCTAGCTCCCTGATCTCCATCCCAAAGGCTTCAGTCAGGAAAATGTTATGCTTATTTTTTATTTTTAAATGGAAGAGAATGCATTTTAGAAAGAATTGATTAAACTTCAATCATCTTTTGAGTTATTGAGAAAAGGAAATGTTATCCAAGTCACATTTATATACATTTAGATGAATGTTATCTAAGTTAATTAGATATTTACATGTTATCTAAATGCATTCAGGGTGTTATGGCCATTTTCCCTCCTTTTTTCTTACAGGATCAGTAGACTGAGTGATCCATATGTCTCCAATTATCTTGAAGGCTATCCTTATGGGAAAAATATGGAATGATGACAGTTCATGAATCAAGTAATAGCAGGTGGTTGAAAAACTATATTGAGAAAGGGCTGGTTAACGGATTCTTTTCAACCTAGAGAGATATCCATCCATAACAGACTAAGTCCTTGGAAATGACCTGAATATAATTTTATTGATAACTGTGAATAAAGACATATAAGATTTATTAAATTAAGAAAAACAGAAAGCTCAGGATGCTGCTATTACTACTGATGACAAAGTCAGGAATTTAACATCTGGACAAGCAGGAAATCAAAACAATGAAACTTAAAGATAACAAATGTTTTCACTTAGATTCCAAATTTCTGGCTCTATCAAGAGTATAAAAAAGAAAAAAAATGACCTGGAGATTTTAATTTGTCAAAAATCAGTAGGATTTAGAAACTTGATCAGATTCTTAGAAAAGCAACCCCCACCAAAAACCCAGGCCTGGATCAACAGCACTATAATGTGCTACCAAATGTAGGTCATCAAACTGTCCATGTATTATCAGTGAAGATCAGACTGACTGGAATTACCCTTTGTAAGTTCACGTTGCTCTCCCCTTACAGTACTCCCCAAGGTGGCCTTCCTTTCTACTGACAATACTGCCCACAGGTGCCGCCTCCTGTTCCTCTGTATCCTATAAGGAGAGTTCAAACATCACCTCCCGAATCGTCACTAACCACTGATCTCAAACAAGCCACTTCCTTCCTAAATACTTCCTGTCATGATAGACATTCCCATCTTATGTATAACATTTTTGACTACCTGAGACCATCTTCCCATTTACCTATTTCCTGGTTTATTTGGTTTTCCACCACTAGGCCGTAAGCTCCATGAGAGCTGTGACCTAGATTGTCTTGTTGCCTGTGTCTTAAATAGTGCCCCAAACAGAATAGTGGTCCCAGAAGTATTTGCTGAATAAAAAGTTAAGCATTTTTGTTGGAAGACCATAGCAGACTGTATTTAATTCTATGTATCTCATTTTGAGAGGGGACATTGAACATTATCCAGGAGAATAATCAGGATGGTGAGAATTCTAGAAAACTTCCCCAAGTGAGGAAGAGTTGAATAAACTGGGACTGTTCAATTTAAAGAAGAGAGGGCTAACAGGGAACATGATAGTTATTGTGTAGAAAAAGAAGCATACTTGTTTTCCAATATTCCAGTTGGCAAAACTAGAAGTAATGGATAATTTACAGAGAAACAATGGGCCGCCAATGGAGTGGCCTGCCTTTTGGGATGGTAACTTTCCTGCTAGGATTAGTATTTAGCGAAGCTTGATGGCCATTGGGCCAGGAGATGCAAAAGGAATTCTGGCACAGGGATGGGGTGGGGGAGGTAACCTAGCTAACCCTAAAGCCTTTCATTCTAAACATCCCATGATTCTGTAAGTCTGTTTATTTATGAGTGTGATGTTCCCCAAAGAGTATTCCTTGGAACATGATGTCCTTGTGATACTCCTGTGAAAACAAATTCACTGGGACATGGAATATATTGCATTCCCTTCAGTAATGTGCTACTGTAAAAATACCTGCTTAATGTTAAATTAATTTTTCCCAAACCCATTCTTACCTTGGATCCAGTTCTCACACGGTACCCATTAACATCCCACATAACTGGTCCTATGGACCACACTTCAGGAAATGGTGGCCTACACGGTGGGAAGAGCCTTCTTTTCTCCTTAGGAGACCTTAAAATACGAAGATGCTAGAACTTCTAATTCTGCTCAGTACCAAAGATTTAGGCTAAAAATATAAAAGTTTTGCAGCACCCAGAGAAAATTTTAAAATTTTCTGCAATTTTATTAACACAATTAACCTTCATGTCACAGGAACTAACAGTGTTTTTGTTGGCTTAGAAGAACACAAACAGATCAAAGAAATTGACATTCTATTGAAAAATAGTTCCCAAATATATTTATATTATGAGTTGTTTCTTTGAATATTAAGCTCATGAATAACTCATATACCCTTAGTTACAATATATTGAAAACATTAATATTTCATATGCTAAAGTACTTAGAGAAAAACATACATAGAAAGTATATTGTGAAAGCTGACCAAAACCAAATCAAGAAAATAAAATGTGTATTTAGGAAAATAAATCTTTATGTTTTGTTTCAAAGTGGATTAACCTGGTGAGAATGCAAAAGACTGAAATGATTCACTCAGTAAACAAATACTTGAGTATCTACTATGTGCTGGGCATTAGAGATGCGCTGCACATGCTTTCAGGAAGCTCATTATTTAGGGAAGGAGGCAGACAGTGAAACAAGCCACCATAATACATTGTGACAAGAACAGTGATGTGCTGGAGCCAGCTCCCACTGGCTCATAAGAGTGAATGGTTAAATTTTTAGGACCATGCAAAGCAGTTGTTAAACTCTGACATGATTAAACACACAATTAATACTACTATCAATGCACTTGAGGATATTTACGTCTATTGTGTCCGTATGGTGAAAATTCTATGTAATGGGTGCTCTGTGCAGCTCTTCTCCGCTCTGCATTCAGCTCCATGTTGGTAAATCAAGTTGGCCATGGTAGGAGTAGTCACACCATGACAATTGGCAAACACTATTGCTCTCTCTCCCACCCCATTTTTACCCCCCTAGAGAATTGGCTATTAAACATTTACCAGAATACCATTGGGTAAAAAAACCACTTTTAAGTCCCCGAGCTTGTGGAAAACAGATGAGAGCTCCATTAAAAGGTAAAAGCTACCAAACAAGATTATTGTATTCTGGTCTTCTTGGTTTCTGAAAAGCTCTCCTATACCAACAAACCCTTACTTACTTTCCCCCACTCATGAACATGCATTGACCATCATATACAAGACATTAAGGGTTCAAGAATATGTCAGGTATGCTTTTGACAACAGTGGCCAGACAAATTAGAAAGTTTGTGTTATGTAAAATTCAGCATCCCATATAAGATACAATTATCTTCCACTGCTGTCCCTTATGAAACATGTTTACAAGCTAGCTTCATTCATGTTAAAAATATGGAAACTGGAGGAAGAGAAGGTATAGAGAGATAAATGGTGATGAAAAAATAAAATAAAAAGTACAAAGTACATATTTTTTAAAAAAAATCTGTCATCACTGGTGTTCTCTTTCCAGAGTTCACTGCAAATTAAAATTATAATGATCCTGAAGCCAATAAATAAGTGAAACTGAAAATATGGAAACTGGAAACGTTTTAGTACTGTGTCTCTTGAGTCTATCAAATCCTTCCTGGCAAGTGTAAAATTTTCATGAGAATGCTTAGATGGGAGGGAGATCATCCATAATACCAACCAACCCACTGGCTGCCAGGGTTGATGTAAAAGACATCACAGACAACGTGGACATCATCTCCCTTCTCCTATCAGCGGTTCTCAACCTGTGGGTTGCAACCCCTTTGGCGGTTGAACAACCCTTTCACAGGGGTCGTCTAAGACCATCCTGCATATCAGATATTTACATTACGATTCATAACAGTAGCAACATTACAGTTATGAAGTAGCAACAAAAATAATTTTATGGTTGGGGGTCACAACATGAGGAACTGTTTTAAAGGGCCAGAAGGTTGAGAACCACTGTGATCTTTCTGAAGCTGTTTACTCGGGCAAAAGGGGCCATTTCTGATTTCCTGATGTGCTGCTAGGGCTTCAATTTAGAATTATATGTATACTAGAGGCCTGGTGCACAACATTCATGCCCTGGAGGAAGGAGGTCTCCTCAGCCTGGCCTGTGCCCTCTTACAGTCCAGGACCCCTCAGGGGATGTCCACCTGCCAGCTTAGGCCACTGAGCTCACCAGCCAGAAGCCGGGCTCACTGCTCCTTAGTGCTGCCTTGGAGGTGGGAAAGGCTCCCGCCACCACCACTGCACTCGCCAGTCACCTGGCTTCTGGCTGAGCGGCGCTCCCCCTGTGGGAGCACACTGACCACCAGGGGGCAGCTCCTGCAATAAGCATCTGCCCCCTGGTGGTCAGTGCGCACCATAGTGACTGGTTGTTCTGCCATTCAGTCGATTTGCATATTAGAGTTTTATTATATAGGACTAGAGACCCTGCGCATGAAATTTGTCTGTAGGTATGGTCCCTAGGCCTGGCCTGTGATCAGAGCTATCTTCCCCAGCTGCCTGTAGCCAGCCCGGTTCCCCACCCCCCACCCCGGTTCCCCACCCCCCACCCCGGGGTCCCCACCCCCCACCCCAAGTTCCCTGTTCGCCATTGGGCAATGGGAGCCTGCTGGCCAAGGGAAAGGGACTGAGAGATGGTTAGTGCGCCTCGTAGTGACTAGTTGAGCAGTCATTCTGCTGTTAGGGTCAATTTGCATATTACCCTTTTAGTATATAGGAGGATGTATATAATCATACACATACTTGGAGGTGCATTCTCCTTCCAAGTATGGGGCTCTCTGAGGGCTTGTAGATGTTCTACCCCTGACCCATAAGTTCCAAGAGACTGATATAGTTGTGGAAAATTAGAAGTGAATCCTATTCTTCTACCCTCCTAGAAAAACTGCCTTGGCTGTCGCTAGTAATATCAGGAAAAAAGGCTATGCTTGCATAGTACTTCATAGTGAGGCAATCTTACCTATGTTATCGCCTTGAACTTGCTAAGGAAGGCATGACAAGTGCTATTACTACAAATTTATTTGTAAACTAGAGGCCTGGTACACGAATTCATGCACGAATGGAATCCCTGGAATCCCTTGGGGTGGCCTGCGGGGATCAGGTCTCAGCTCACGCCCCCAGGCTCACAGCCCTACAGCCCTGCCTGGCACCCCACCATGGCCTGGCCCCTGCCCGGCTCCCTCAGCACCTGGGAGCTGGGTGGCAGCCCCATCCCCTGCTGCAGGGTGGTCGATGGGGCAATTGGGCCCCCACTCGCACCTGCTTTGGCCTGGCACCGCCTGCTCACCTGCTCAACCATACTGCCGCAGTCTCGCTCTCATGGGGGCTTATTGGGACCGGCAGCGCCTCTACTGCCACCTGCTGCCAGCTCTGCGTCGCTGACGCCCACCATGATCCACACCGCCTCCTGCTGGTCAACGCATGTCATAGAGAGTGGTTGAACTCTCGAGGGGACAATTTGCATATTAGGCTTTTATTATATAGGATAAATATACCCACTTAAGATCACGCTGTGATGATATGGGTTATAAACTTCATCCAAAAATCTTGCCATGATGCCAGGGGTCAGTGCTCTCAACAATAGTTTGTGGGCCAAATCTGGCCTGCCACCTATTTTTGTAAATAAAGTTTTATTGGAACACAGCTACATGTTCATTTGTGTACCAGCTATGGCTACTTTCCTGCTATGAAGGCAGAGTTGGATGGTTGCAAAAGAGACTCTCTGGTCTTTTGCAGAAGAAGTTTGCTGACCCGGCACTATCTCACATTGCCTCAGTTGACTGATTGTTCCTAAATTTTCAGCAGCAACAGTATGGACTCTTTCAGTCCAACATGCAATGGATTATTCTATAGGTATTGGGTACTTGAAAGGGACCCTGGGCCCAGAGTACCACTGTGGATGCACATCATCTACATGTCAACCACAACTCAGCTAATGGTGGTTAAATGCTGTGGTTATAAAGTTCTTGACTGGCATGAGGTTGATCTAGAATTTCTATTATCAGCATTTTGAGGTTTACGAGAAACTGAAGAAAAAGAACTAAATAGAAAGATATAATGGAAGACTTAAAAGATGAAATGAAAGCCTAAGGTAACGAAAGCCTAAGCTGGTGGGCTAGAAATGGATTTTATGAAATCCCAGCCTCAGCTTGTGTCTTGCATTGTCTTTTCTCAAATTTCCTTTCACTTGATCCCTGATGTCTTTGCTTGACTGAAGACCAATTACGTGGGAACAAAATAAGGGAGAAGTCTTCCTATTTTTGCTTTACATTTTCCCTGTGTGTATATTATGTATGAGGGGAGTGAGGAGCAGAGGACAGTAATCATAGAATTCATCGAAAAGTCTGTTGGTTTATCATGGTAAACAAATGCCTGTCTTTTATGTTCTTTTAAATCCTGTAAGACTGACAAGTTAAGCCATTCAGCCAGATACTTCATTTCCCCCCGGAAAAGGAGTGTGGACATCAGCACTCTGACACAACACTGGCAAAGACCAGATTATTGTGACCTGAGTTTATGACATGATTAGAAATGGACCTCTAATCTGTGAAAGCGAGCAAAGCTTCTGTCATGGCAACACCAAGTGTGGAGCTTTGTTTCAACCCAGCTCCAAACTGGTATAAGAAAGATGAGATCTGCTGGATGAGAGGGAGGTGAGGTGGCTGGGACAGGTGGCCCCCATATCATCTTTCTAAATAGATAACAGTCTAGTCACTCTCTTTCATGTACAGAGAAAACACACAAGCAATAAAAACCAAAGTTCCCACGATATAGAGGCTGCATACACATACAAATTTCAACTTCAAGACATAAGTTTAGATTTTTAGGCTTGAGTTTATATCAGGTCCTTTAAGTTTTAAAAAAAAATCCATAAGAGGTAGAACAAAATCTACTACAATAAAAGTAGAAAATCTAGTGTAGTTTCATGTAAACAGACATTTTCAGGGGGTAGTTTAAAGAGGGCTTCTGAAGAGGGTTTTAGTGTGGTTATAAAACCTGAGTGGAATCTGAGGAAGAGGATGAAGACTGCTGGTACACCCACAGAAGCGCGGCAGAGAAGCGTGGCCAAGGACACGCAGGAGAAAAGTGAGCCGCAGCACGAGGCGTGCCAAGTGGTAAGAATGGGACGTGTGGTGTAGTGAACACAGTGAAATGAAATTGGGTGGCTGAAATGGAAAAGAGGCTCTACAGTGGGCATGGTGGTTGGAACTAATGAGGGTGTGAAGATGGGCATCTGAGCCTTCTTCTTGGTAGGGCAGTGTGGAGGTAGTGGTGAGTTATATTTGTCTGAAGAAGCAGGTATATAATAATATTTGTGTAGACTAACAATGAGGAGAAAAAGCTGCAGGAGAAAAGGCCTTGCCCATTGTGGACACAACATTCCCTACCTCAGCCACAGCCATCTTCATAATGGACAAATTAAAAGCCTGGGATCATGGCAAACCCTGGCTTCCCATCCCCAACTGAATCAGGGGCCATAGGCTTCTACTGCCTAATCCCCTTAACCTCAGTCTTCCTTTTTCTATTCTTGTGTGTGTGTATGTGTATATGTGTGTGTGTGTGTGTGTGTGTGTGTGTGTGTGTGTGTGTGTGTATGGAAAAGTTTGTGACACGGAGGTATATCTTAATAAATAATCATAAAGCAAACACTCAATGAAACCACAAATCTGGTAAAGAAACAAAACTTTCTAGTATTCTAAACACTCCCCACCCAATCAAAACTTGCTCATTTCCCAATAGTGGTAATCTTCATGATAATCTTTTTTTGCTCTTCTTTATCATTTTGCCACTTTGATATGGATCCCTACACTATCTAATTTAAACTTGCCTGTTATTATCAGAATCCTATTTTGCATATTCTTTGTGATTTTTTCCTTTCTTTCAACGTTATGATTCATCCAGGCTGTAACATGCAGTCATTCATTCTCATTGCTGCATAGAATTCCATTGTGCTATACTAGAGGCCCAGTGCATGGATTCGTGCACAGGTGGGGTCCCTCCACGTGGCCTGAGGGGATCGTGCTGAAACCAGCATCCAACATCCCCGAGGGATGTCGTAGTGCATGAAGCGCCGGGGAGGAGCCACTCCTGCTCATTCCGGCCCTGCTCATCCTGGTCAGCTGAGCATCTGCACCCCCCTCTGCCTCCTATCTTCTACTGTCACCCCACACATCTCCTGGTCTGCTGCACCCATCTATGGAGAAGTGGGTCCCTAGGGTGGAGCTCCCGTGGCCTCATTAGGGGTGCAGACTGAGGTTCTGAGAAGTGGGGTGAGTACCTGAGCGGCGCCCGGGGCAGACCAGGGAGTCAAGGTAGCTGCGCAGTGAGGCTGCCCACTTCGCGCACCGTCCTGCAAGTCCTGGGGTGGCTCTGGTCTGAGAAGAGGAGGTGGGTGCTAGGGACGGAGTTCGTGGTCTTTTTTTCCCCTCTCTCCATCCCTAGGTTCCAGCTGACATAGGAGGACACGGCCAAAGGGGTTGACGGGGTCAGGGTGCTGTGCTTCCCGAGTAGTGCCTGGGAGTGACGGAATTTGGGCTGATGGCCCGGCTACCCAATGTGAACTGCAGCTCAGCCCCACCTGCTTGCAATCTTTCATAGACTCAATCGCCTGTTTCTCTTTTCATCTGTCCAAGTTGACTGCTCCCTGGGGGTCAGTGCGCATCATAGCAACCGGTCAACCAGTTAAATGGTTGACCGGTCGAACGGTCGCTTAGGCTTTTATATAAATAGATATGACAAAGTATCTATTTCTCTCAATGTGCTATGCTCTTACATGCCTCTATATGCCTGTTAATGCTTTCTCCTCTACTTGGAACATTCTCCTACCTTTCTAGATTTAGCTAAGGTATCCTTTATCAACTCTTTCTTGAATGACTGCTCCCTCTCCTAAGCCCCCAGTGTGCCATGTGGATCATGGCAGACATACTACTGATTCGTTAGTACCATGCTGTGTACTAAATATATATACATGTGATGCATGTTGGCTAAATATGTGCAACTCTAGATAACTTCCAAGTACAACACGTAAAACTTCAAAGAAATCAAGTACATGTGATCTACAGCAACAGACAGATTAAAAAGCTGAACCTAGTGCATTGGCCTGAGGTTCGTAAGTCTGAATTTTAATCTTCTCAATGGTGCTCTTAATTGATGACCAGCTTTAGTTGTCACTCTTTGTTGACTACCAACTCATAAGCCCATTTCTCCGTGACCAGCAGATGAATAGGCAAAGGATAAAAAGCTTGCCAAGGAAAACACAGTGAAAATGAATTTATTAAGAGCATGCATTTTTCACCAGAGCACAATCTTCAGAGCAATATGCTGCACTGTCATTATCTCATTACAGTAATTTCAACACTTGCTCTTGTTAACTTATTAAAAAACATTTTAAATCATTTTCTTCATTGCAGGCACAACAAACTACCTCATTACCCAAATATGGATCAGAGCCAAATGATATGGCAAGGGATGTGATAAAGAAATGTGCACACACGGACAGAGCTGGAATTCGGAGAGGCGAGCTATAACAATATGCAACTGCAAACCACTGCTCACCAATCAGAAAGCGGTTTTTCAAAATGCTGTCTTCTTTATGCCACAAAGGCGCTAAAACATCATGCCTCTCATCCATTCCAAGTCCCTAGGGCAGTGGTCGGCAAACTCATTAGTCAACAGAGCCAAATATCAACAGTGCAATGATTGAAATTTCTTTTGAGAGCCAAATTTTTAAAACTTAAACTATATAGATAGGTACATTGTTATTAACTTAATTAGGGTACTCCTAAGGCTTAGGAAGAGCCACACTCAAGGGGTCAAAGAGCTGCATGTGGCTTGAGAGCCGCAGTTTGCTGACCACGGCCTAGAGGAAAAAGATACCTTGTTATTTGGCTTAATTTTTTCTTAAATAATATCTTGGTAGAGCATAAATGAGCCTCTACCCATTTTATATAAGTACCTACATTGTACAACAATCCCATGCAAACACTTGAATGAAAACCATCAAGTGTAAAAAATATATATCATTTCAAATACACTGTCTAAAACAGGGGTTGGTGCACTATGGCTCACAGCCAGATCAGGCTGCTGCACTTTGGGTCAGTAAAGTTTTATTGAAACACAGCCATGCTCATTCATTTACACATTATCCATAGTTGCTTTTATATCATGATGGCACAACTGATCAAACAGTGACCATTAGGCTCATGTAGCCACATGGAAATGGACATATTTACTACCTGGCCCTTTGCAGAGAAATGTTGTTGAGCCCTGGTCCACAGCCTTTCCACTCGCAGTGGGGCTCACGGAGCAGCAGAATGGCCTCAGTCATGCAAAATACCAGGACCCAACCAAACTGACTGCATCACAATGTGCCTTTATAAAAAGCAAAATAAGCCAGTCAGAGAAAGACAAGCATCACATGATCTCACTCATGTGTGGAATCTAATGAATAAAATGAACTGGTAAACAAAATAGATCCAGAGACACAGAAGCATGGAACAGACTATGGAATCTCAGAAGGAAGGCAGGGGAGGGTGGATGGGTGGGAAGAGAGCAAGCAAAGACCTTGTATGCATATATGCATAACCCATGGACATAGGCAATAAGGTGGTGAAGGCAATGGGGGACATCTGTAATACTTTCAACAATAAAGATTTTTAAAAATTAAAAAAATACCTCCCTGGTGATAAACATGAATATTAAAATATTAGAAGCATTGATCTAAAGAACACAGTCTGAAAGATAAATAAAATGATCAGAAAAGAGGTGGGTGTATTGTTATGTTATTACTAGACAACTGAAGAGAGGGCTGCTTGCAAAAATTTTAATAAAGAGGAAAAAGGAAACAGATTGCAAGTTGGAAAGTATCAGTATTGTATATGAAGAGGAGAGTTTTCTAGCATCGATTTACACCCCTAGAGAGAAAGGACATGTGTAAACTACTTTACCCCGGATGGCTAGGTTTCTTTCATAAAAGAACTATTACTGCTGAAAGCAGGTCTAGGCCCCATATCACTCTCCCTAGTGCAAAAACAACAAGTAAATAAGAAATTTTCAACCAAGTCCATTTGGTTGTCATATTCATTTCCTTTTTAAATACTCTATTTTCCCTGTATAACAGGAAAATTGTTTTTCCAATAAGGCAAATGGGTTATGATTTGCTCCCTGAAAATAAATCTGTTATAAAACCCCTCTAAATCTCTCTATTTTCTCATGTGGTATTTGTGTTCCATTTGTAACAGGGACACGCTGTCATTTTGGGTTTACTTTATCCCACACTATAGGATCTGGCAGCGATGAATAGCATTTTTCCTTGTAAAGTTACAAGGCCTCATCTACGCTTGTGATTATATTTACTACCTTTAAGCTCTTCAGTTGGCAAGTTTCACCATATCAAACTAGACACCTCCAAAGAGTAAAGAATAAAATATAAGCAGCCAAAGAAACATTTTCTGAGCTTGCCTTCCAGCCAATGGACAATGAAATTCCAACTCATGAAAAACACGTTATAATCACAATCTTCACTGAAAAACCCCAGCTTCGTGAACTCGCAAAAAGATGTCAGGCAGTAATTTGAGAGGAAAGTTATTACTCCTTTGATAACAACTTTCAGTTGCTCAGATTTTTTTGCCTTTTGCTCCCAAGCACACCCTGCTTTGGCCCCACGGGGCCTAAGGTAGAAAGCACATTGAAGAAAAATGTTTAAGAGCTTTCAGACCAGACCAGTTTTGATTTCAGAGGTGACAAACTAAAATCTCTCACAGAAAATTCATAACTTACCCCACCCCCTTACTCTTCCAATGAAACCTGACAAAGAAGGAATGTGGTCACTACTTTATGCTCTTTTCTCAAAGCATCACGGACTGTTATAGATGGAAGATCATTGGAAGAGGCCCAATAGCCTTTGCCTAGAGATGAGAAATTGAGGCCACAGAGGTTAAGTAGACTGCCCACCGCCACATCATGAGCTGGTAGCAAATCACCAAGTCGTACACTGCTATGGCACAGTGTTCTCATTTCCTTTCAATCTTGGCACTTCTAATGTTCGGTCCAGGCCTGGGCCACAGCAGCCTCTCAGAAACTGCTCGGTGAATGCAGATCTCTGAATTCCAGCTCAAAGTTTCTCCCACTGCACCACGCTTGCTTGTATTTAACAATGGATTAATCTCTCTTTTATCTTCAAAAGAATCAGAAGTCACATTTCAAATTATGCTTTTACACAGGTATAATTAAATCTTTAAAAGGTGGGATGGCAAAGAAATTAGAGGCTAGAGCATAACAGACGTTTTACAACCCGCAGATGCCAACAGCCGGCAGCCCACCCCACTCCGCCTGCCTTCCCCCACAGTATAACGGCAATTATATTCCAGGGTGAATAATATAATTATCTAAATGAAACCAGGAAGGGGAAAGAAGCATACAACATAAAAGGATTAGCTGCTCAAGGACTTGCGTTGGGGGAGGCAGGAGGATGGATCCTGCCTGACAATTTCATAAAGTAGCCATCAATTATTTAAATCATTTTGACTTTTCAGACAGCATGCTGGACAGGAAGGGAAAAAACACTGTGCAATTTTGAAAACCAGAAATTAGGAGAGAGATCCTTGTTATTTGGTTTTGGAGTGAAATGTGCTGTGCCTTGAAAGAAAGGAGCAAGCCAAATCCCCTAAGCGGGAGGTGGTTCAAAATGTCACTTTCCTGGAAGTCAGCACAACAGACTACTTTCATTCTAAGAGCAATGGCAGCAGTGATCTAACGTATGGTAACAATTTTCTTACTACTGATATTAAGATGAAAATACATTTTCTTTTTTAAAATACAGTTTTACTGATTTCAGAGAAGAAGGGAGAGAGAGAGAGAGATTGAAACATCAATGATGAGAGAGAATCATTGATCGGTTGCCTCTTGAATGTCCCCACACTGGGGATCCAGCCCACAACCCGGGCATGTGCCCTGACCTGGAATCAAACAGTGACCTCCTGGTTCATTGGTCGATGCTCAACCACTGAGCCACATCAGCTGGGGGAAAATGTATTTTCTATTAGGTTGGATATGATTCTTATCATTAGATGGACATTCTTTGTTTTAGGTTTCTAGGTGCATTGGTGCTGCTAAAATCCAATGTAAATAAATTACTCAGTATATGCAAGGTAGCAAATTGTAAACAGAGCTGTAGGTAGAGTAGAAAGAGAACAAGGGCAGCAGGAGAGAGGCCTGGATTCTGTTCCTGGAGCTGCCACTTCCTCACACTGTCACCTCATGCAAGACACTTAACGTGCTGAGGGTGACTTCAGCGAGAGTTGGAGTAAGATTCCAGCTCTAAAATTCAAGTCCAGTGTTGAGATGACAGCCAATGCCAACAGTAGCTGGGCAAATTCAGACTATAGGCTTAACTGTACACAGTCAGCCTTATTAAACAGAGTTATGACTTACAAAGAATATTTGTCCCATTTGTATGAGTTGGGTTACAACATTCCTTGTTTGCTAGGTTATATTTCTGTCATGTGAGTAAACCAGCCTGTTGCTATATGCCAAGGATCTGAAGAAGTAAGGAAGCAGAATTTGAAAAAGCCTAAAATTTTTGCCATTACTTAAGTATTTGCATTGGTCTAAGCTAGCTCTAAAGCAATGAATTATTTACCCAAGTTACAGGTTTACATCTGAGTTAGTATTCATGGGGTGAATATGTCAGTAATTTCATGAGCCAATTAGCTTGGTTTTCCCTAGATACACCAGATATATCTAGTTGAGAAAGAGTAAAATTAGCTTTTAATCCAGTCACTTATGATTATTACTATAAAGCTACTCCATAAAAAATGCAGACATTATAAATATATAACTAATCACATAAATATTTAACTAGTGCATTTTAGACAAATATATGAACTATAGCAAGATTTTAAAAAATATAGCTACCCAGGGACTAATTAAAAACATTCACCAACTAAATTATAACATTACAATTAGAACTTATTTCTGATTTTTTGTTTTTGTTTTTGACCTAGAGAAATCTTTAATTTGTTCTTATTTATGTTTTATACATCAAACAGTTTCTGATCACTTGCACCTTACACATTTTTGCCATGCCGGGTGTAGGAGAAAGTTCTTTCTGCATTGATTGTGTGGTCCCTCTGCCTCTACTTCCACCCTATTACTTCCTCTACAAACAAAGAGGGCTTGCTAATTCAGCCGGGCCTCTGAGCTTGTGTTATGTTTTCCTAATATGCAGATCACTGTACATTCCAGCAGGATGTATATACCACCTCCTGTGCATGCATCTCCCAGGCATTAAGCACACTTTTCTTTTCTCTTCCACCTTCTTTACCCTCGACTAGTGTAGAAGTCAGGATCCAGTTGACCCAGCCATTTAAAAAAAATACTATGTTTTTATTGATTTTAGAGAGAAGGAAGGGAGAGGGAGAGAGAGAGAAAAAAACACACATAGATTTTGGTTGGCCCCATACGCACCCTAACCAGGGATCAAACCTACAACCTGGCATGTGCCCTGACTAGGAATCGAACAGTGACCTTTCAATGCATGGGATGACATTCAACCAACTGAACCACCCAGGTAGGGCAGATCCAGACATTTAACACTCAAAAGTGTGCAAGGAGGAAACAAGAGGCCTCTTAAAGGGCTCCTGGCATCTCTTCCAGGAAGCTTAACACAAAAACTCTTATTGAAAGACAAGCTTATCTCTTGACAAAGCAGGATTTCCTTTCCCATGTGCTAGTTCCTTTGGGTCTGGCTCCTTCTATAAGACATCCCTGAGGGAGGACCCCCAAATCCCAGAGTAAATTTACTTGTTAGCTCAGAATGACTTGGTAAAGAATTATATTTGCTCTTTTGTCCCATTAATCCAGATTTCCAAATAGCTCAGAGTCCCTATGCCTTGTCTTCTTCTCTCGGGCAAGAGCTATTTTCCCCCTTACATAGCCACCTCCCCAACTACTGAGCCGGAAGAAGAAGAGCCATGAAGTGCTAAAGGAGTCTGCTGCCAGGGCATTCCTATGCCCAGCGTCTCTCCCAGAGATGTGCCACCTGCACGTGGCCTTTACTTAGCTGGCGCAGCATGTCCTCAGCAGTTTGGTTTCATTTTGGGGGTATGGAGGGTAGAGTTGCAGGCAAAGAGTGTTTTTCCTGGAAAAGAATTCTAAATGCTTTTATTTATTTATTTATTTATTTATTTATTTATTTTTTTTGGAGAACAAGAAAAATAGATTTATTTGCATTACACTTATTTGTGCAGTTATTCAGTGTCTGGTAAGTTAATGTTCAAGAAAAAATATTAATTTTATTAAAATGTTCTATTATTTTATGTTAACGATTACTCATTTATTTCAGCCCTTTGTATTCAGCATGTCTCTATTGAAATAAACTTACGTTTCTATGAAAATTGAAGCTTTTGTTTTTTTGTGGCCCACATAAACTTAAACCTTGTTTATTTGGCCATGTTAGCCTTTGAGTTTGACATGCTTGGTGTAGGGCTTGGGAATAATTATTCTCTGGTGGCGGTTGATCCTGTAGTCATAAGATATTTTCCATGGCCAGTGGATCACTCAAAGGGCCTGTAAAATAATGCTCGTACAAACATTCTAGTTATCATTTAATTGATTTTAAAAAAACTTGCAGAACATGATGTTATGAAATCATTATACATTCTTTCCTTTAAGGATGTGGTTAGGTTAATTTCAACTATGGCATTTTACTGAAAGAGAGGAGTCATAGGCCTCTAAAATGGAGTTCTTTCAGTCAAGATGGAGTCCAGATGTTACCCCTATATTGTCTCAATTATTCTTTTCCATTTATAAAATTATTATCCTTATTACTAAAGGCTTGGTGCATGAAATTTGCGCACGGGAGGGGGGTGTCCCTCAGCCCAGCCTGCACCTTCTCCAATCCGGGACCTCTCAGGGGATGTCTGACTGCCAAGATTGGGCCTAAACCAACAGTCAGATATCCCTCTCACAATCTGGGACCTCTGGCTCCTAACTGCTCACCTGCTTGCCTGCCTCATTGCCTCTAATTGCCTCTGCTTGCTAGTCTGATCACCCCTAACCAACTCTGCCTTGGCCCCCATCAACATGGCTTTGTCCAGAAGGATGTCTGGTTTAATTAGCATATTACCCTTTAATTAGTATAGATAGCTGTAAGTTTTAATTAGTTTTAACATGGCAACCTGTTAACAAATTATTGATATAGGCTTTTTAATTTCCTCAAGATTATGAATTGCAAGTGGAATGAAGCAACATTTCCAGTTGACATATGGATCCACAGGTAATGCAATGTCTTAAATTAAGCTTGTGACAATTAAACCAATAAACTGTAGCAATAAGAAAACTTTTAATAAAGTTCAACCACAGAATGTTCATCTCAATATATGCTGGAATCTATACCGTAAGTAAAAGGGTAATTATTTGAAATAGGTACCAAGAAAACAATGAATTTGGGCAAGAGTGGTTTTTTTTAGAGCTCATAATACAACTAGAAGGTAGTCTAATAGCCTGTACCACAGCCATAACTTCTAACCAAGAGATTATAAAAGTCATAAATAAAATCACCATGGAATATGACAGAACTTTGAATGCTAATGTAGAAAGGACATTGGTAAGTGTTGGGGTTCAGCCCCAGCAGGTCCCGGCGTTCCCAAAGGTGAGGACGGAGTCTGAGAAGAATGAAGGACACAGAGACAGCTTCAGTTGATCACAGCCTAACCAGGTTCTCGAATTCTAAATGCTTTTAAAAAATAGAATCTAAGCAGGGGTGGGCAAACTTTTTGACTCGAGGGCCACAATGGGTTCTTAAACTGGACCGGAGGGCCGGAACAAAAGCATGGATGGAGTGTTTGTGTGAACTAATATAAATTCAAAGTAAACATCATTACATAAAAGGGTACAGTCTTTTTTTTTTTTTTTTAGTTTTATTCATTTCAAACGGGCCAGATCCGGCCCGCGGGCCGTAGTTTGCCCATGGCTGATCTAAGAGTAAGTTTTTAAACAGGATCTAAGAGTAAGAGCAAGTTATACTATGTTTACGTTGGCCCTTTTCTTAGATACAACTGTTTACTCATCATGTTCATACTTTCATTGAAACATCACTGTAATGTACTTCTTTTTTTATGTCTGTGCTCGCCACCACCACAACCCCATTCATCCCCACAACTTCCACACTCAGCACACAGCTAAAATCATATCCTACTGACTTGAAAACTTATGACTGCAAAGAAACATATACTCAGATGTTTACATCCTAAATGGAAGCAACTAAGATGTCCTTCAATATGTGAGTGGATAAACAAATGTGATACATCTGTGCCTCATGACACACCCACAATCCATACCATGGGATGTTATTCAGTGATGAAAAGCCAAGGATGAATCTTATGCACACGGCTAATTTAAAAAAGCCAGTCTGAAAAAGCTAAATACTGCATGATTCCAATTATATGAATTTTAGATAAAGAAAAATTATAGAAAAGGCAAGATAATTAGTAATTGCCAGACTTGTGTGGAGAGAAGCCAGAAAGGGTGAATAGATAAATTATTGGAAATTTGAGGGTTGGTAAAAAAAACAACCATTTTGTAGGGCATTGTAATGGTAAATACATGACATTATGTATTTGTCTAAGCCCAGAAAACTTTAAAGCACAAAGAATGAGCATTAATGTATGTAAGTTTTAAAATAATCATTTAGGCCCTAGCTTGTTTGGCTCAGTGGAAAGAGCAGACTGAAAGGTCCCAGGTTCAATTTCAGTCAAGGGCATGTACCTCGGTTGCACGCTTGATCCCCAGCCCTATTGGGATGCGTGCGGGAGGCAATCAATCGATGTGTGTCACTCACATCGATGTTTCTTTTTCTGTCTCTCCCCCTCCCTTCCACTCTCTCTAAAATCAATGGAAAAATAACCTCAGGTGAGGATTAACAACAGAGAGAGAGAGAGAGAGAGAGAGAGAGATATTAAGGGATTCCAGGATGGAGTGCAGAATATGACAAAACCATCTAACTGAATGACAAAGGTATAAAAGTACCTTCTGGAAAGGAGTGGGAGAAAAAGGTGCCAACCCAAGTAGTTTTGGAAATTAGTAGAGTCTGTAAAACTAATGGCTAAAGACACTGTACACAAGGACCGTGCCCTATTGATAAAGGCATTTCCTACAAGCCTATGGATTAACAAATCTGATGTTGTTATACATGTTGCTGGAATTGAACAGGTAAGTGAATGGTAAAGATGGAAGCAGGTGTTTCACTGTTAAGAGGGAGGTTGAAGATATAGTAATGCATTAGAGTTGGAGACATCAGTATGAACTCATTTTTAGTTTAATAAATAGGTACAAATAGCTACATATAGAAATATGTACAGATATGAATATATACCAGGGTTAGTATATGCAAATATGTTTCCTTTCTCTATCAGCTGAGAGGACCTAGAGGTAGCAACAAGCATAGCAAGTCTCAGCTCCTGGTTACAATACTATTCTCCAATAACAGCAACTGAGTTCCTTGGAAAAATGGCTGTTTCTAGGCCTGGGTAGAAAATATACAGATACAGTTTGGAGCATCTTGTGGTGCCAGGAAAGTAGTGCTAAAAATCACCAGCATCAGGACACAGGATATAAGAGTGCCAAGTGAAATACCTCCCAACGGCCAAAGTTGGAACCATCTGAGCAACAAAATAAAGTAGTAGTGGATTGTAACGCACTGTGAACAATAAAAATCCGAGTCCCTATTGACAAAGAGAAATGATTGAATAAATATGAAATGGGAGAAGAGACACATCCCTCATGCAGAAGCAACCCAAATAACTAATGCACATTCTCTGCTGTCAGGGAAGCGAAGCCTACCTGCCCGCCCCCGAGTGTGTGGGCCCTGCATAGCTGCTCCTTCCACAGAGCAAGCTATGGAGAGAGGGAGGGAAAGAGTAATTTTGCAGTGGAGAAAGCTAGGGGCCAAGGTCAACACTGACAGTGATGAGTCATGTTGGCAGCGTGCACACCTGATGTGATGTGATGAGAATGGCACGCTATCCCTGGGATCTTCCTCCCCAAAACATATTCCCAGATCAAATAATGAGAAAAAGAGCAGACAAAGCCATATTGTAGGACATCCTACCACACACCTAACCCACTCTCAAGGTCATTCAAAAAATGGGGAAACCTGGGAACTCATACAACCAAGAGGAATCTAAGGAGACAAGACAACTAAATGCAATGTGGTGTCCTGGGTGGATCCTGGAACAGAATAAACACATCAGGTGGAAAACCAACCAAGGGGTAATCTGAATACAGTGTGAGATTTAATAAACAAGAATATCAATATCGATCATCAATGGTAATAAATGAACCACACTAATATCAGATGCTAATAGTAGGAAAACCTGTGCACAGTGTATGGGGACTCTCTGTATTATCTTTGTAATTTTTCTGTAAATTTAAAATTTCTGAAATAAAAAATAAGTTTATTTAAAAAGAAAGTCAAACATTTAATGTTACTTTCCTTGGCAAACAAGACAGGTTCACTTCTACACACCCTACCAGCTGTGTAAACCAAAGGCCACTCTTAAACAGATTGCTGACAATTTCCCTTTTATTCAATCAACTAATGAGTGCCTACTATGTGTCAGAGACTTCTTCTGGCTCTGAAAGAATTGAAGAAAAGGGGATACTTCTGGTGGAGAAGTAAGAAGTTAACCTGCAGCAGCCTCTGCTAGGGTGGGCTGCTCATCTGGCAAACCCTGAGAAGCCACGGACAAACACAGCAAGGTCACCAGGGCTCTTCTGCAAGCACCTGATAGCCAGCCTTGACCTTGGGATGACCAAGGGGAGAATAAATTTAAAAGCGCTTTGTGGAATAAAAAGGAAGAAGCAATTAAGCTCCTGCTGCTGAAATAGGGCACAGAGAAGCTGTGTGTGGGGAGAGGTGCTGAATGGCGCTAATTTAAGTGCAACTATCGGAGTTTGACTTTGTAGCTATTTGCAAGTGAATACTCAGGGTATTCTGGACTCCAAAGATATGACCGTCCGTCAGGGGAATAGCTGTAACTATGGAGGGAAAAGCAGACACAAATGATGAAGAAAAAGAAAGGGAAGCTGGAAGCTTAGGCGGTGTTTTGTGTGTGTGTTTTTTTCTCCTTAAAAGACTATTTTCAATATGCACAATCCAAAAAGGACATAATGACACAGATAACCTATTAATGAGCTCGCTGTGTGCCACGTGTTCCCCTAAGCAGGGCTTTAACTGACAGCTCCTGTGTACGGGAAAAGGCAATAAACGAGAGAGGTACAGCTTAATCTTTAAACAAATGTGACCCTTCGGCAGGCCAACGGCGGCTCCGTGGGCAAAGGTGATGAAGAGCCCCATCCAGTCCTCGCCTGGAGGCTCAGAGAGGAAACCCGAAGAAGATCTATGAGCACAGTATTTATTCCAGAAAGTAAGCCTGTCTGGTGTGTTTGGCCAATTATGACGATCGATCAAAAGACTGACTTCGAATGCTGAGCGGAGCAAATCTCAGGCAGCTATGAGGTCACTCCAAGCTTCGGGCTGGAGAGAAACATTCGCAGGAAACTGTCTCCCCTTCGGAACTGGATTACTGGTCGCTGCCTGGGCTGGCCTCTCCGGCCCCAGCTCTCTGCCCTCTAGTCTGTGAACTGTCAAAGCCACTCGCCCTTCAAAGAGCATCCGCTGGACGCACACCCCTCCCCCATGCTGTACCTCCTCCCACTTCAAAAATGAAGACCTTCTCGAGAGTTCCGTGCCTGTGACCCTCATTTCTCACTCTCCATTCGTTCCTCCACTCATCAGGCTAACCCCACTCTCTCAGGAACACACCTTCTGCGTCTTTGCTACGTTATGTCCCTTGTTTGGGTCGCTGTGTCCTCTGCTGTCTCCATTCCCACACATCGGACAATGCCCAGTTCAGGACCTGCCTCTTGTCTAGAGTCTCTCTTGAGTCCTCTAGCCCACAGTGGTCTCTCTCCTCGATTCTTAAACTGCAATTCTTCTGATTTCCTAATTAAATGGGAAACTCCTGAGAAATGGGAATTATACTTTACATTTCTTCTTTAGCTCCACATGTCCTTGTCTAGTGATAGGACAAAGTAGGTGTTTAATAAGTCAATATTTATCATTTAGTTGTACCATTGGAATTTTAACTGTGGAAATTGCTCATCTGTGTCGTGTCCCTCTCGCTATAGCAGATGCATCAGACTTAGCATGTGCGCTAAGATAAAGTGTCTGAGTAGGACAGGATCCTCACACAGCATGAAGAAAAGCAGCTGCTTTATTTGAACAGTTAATCTTAAAGGGGCATTTAACTTTCAAACTGAGAGTCTTGTTTCTCTCTCTCTCTGTTTTCTCACTAGAACATCTCTAAGCCGGAGCTGCAACATCCAGACAGGACAAAAATTACTTATGATAAGAACTTCAAAAACGCCCAAGAACAGCAGTTCTCTGTCTGCGCTCATCCGGCTCCGAGCAGTCATCTCGCCAGGTCAGCAGTCCCGCTGCTCCCAGGAGTGATAACTATCATTTGCTCAGCTGTCGAGCCAGCCTTTTCTCTCTTCTTGGTATCTTTTGATGGGACGTTCTTCCTCTTCTCTAGTGTTTAAGGAAAAGAAATAAATCTGAAGATGCCTTTGTTAGCAAGTAAAGTCCAGTGTATTTCAGGCAAAGGCGATTCTAAAGAGCTGAGCAACAGAGTGTTAATGCAGTTGGGTCCCTGTCAGCAGGTCTAAGTCACTACCTGTCATAAGTCACTACCTTCTCTCCTGCGGCTCCACCAAGGAGGGGCCCAGGCAGGATGCAAACAGACAGCAGCCAATCAAGGTCTCAACATGCTCACCACACATGAGCCCTGTTTCTTAGTACAGTGGAGGTGACGACTAAGATGGTCACCAGTGGGCCTACCTTTTCTGAGAGCGAAAGTCAATTCAGAGGCCTCGTTGAAACCCAGGCTTGTCCCTGTACTGACGTCATTCTGAAATGGCCAGCTGCTCACACGGTTCCTAGTACCAAGTGGAGCTGGTAAACAAGTGTCACTACTGAGATTACTTCTCTCTCAGGAGTCCCTCACCACTCTCCACCTGCCTGGAAAAAGCCCTCTATTCCAGCTGCTGCTTCTTAAACTGACCTTAAACAGACATAATAAGTGAATTCTTGAAAAGTTGCATCTAATTCAAAATCTGTTCCAAACACATTAAGAAAGACGAAGGACATTTAGAATTATAATTGACTTCAAAAGACATAAACTCTGAGATTATGAATGGGTCTCATACAACATAGGAGGCTGGTTGCAGATGACTTTCTGTGACAAAAGAAAAACATTTCTTCCTTCCTAGCTCCTCTGTACTTACTCCAAAAGCTTAGCTGTACTATACTGTACAGAAGTTAGTATGTAACACACACACACGGTGGAGCAAAAGTAGGTTTATAGTTGTTTGTGTAGAATATAATATAATAATGAATAAATAATAATATAAGAATAAACTGTTCATATATTCACAACTATGAACCTACTTTTGCCCCACCCTGTATGTATAGACAGGGTGCTCCCACAAATGTATACACACATGTTGAATAATTATAAAGACAGTGTTTATTAAAATACATTTCTTTTTTAGAATTATCAGTTATTAAAGTGTGTATACACTTTTGGGGACACCCTGTATACATAAGTTTTTCTCTCTCCTTGCTGTGCAGAAAGCTACTTATAGAAATCTAGTTAACCAGCACCTTCTCTAAGAAAAGCAGCCAACCAGACAAGACCCTATTTCTTTTTCATCCAGAAATAAGACTACAAAGATATTTGTAAAATGCAAGTTGATCTACTGTGTGCCTATTCCTCTTGTATGAAAAGTCATCTCTCACCTGCTCACATCACAGCCTCCTTCCTCAACAGCCATGCAGACCTGCTCCCTGGCAGTGTTACACCAATAGAGGCACTACTGACAGATTGGTCACAAGCATGAGCCGGCCAATTTGCTGTTCTCTGACACTTATTTAAAGGAAACGTTTGAATGGGTACTTTTAGAGATTGGACATTCTTTTAACAAAGCAACTGCTTTCCCACTTAATTCATTTCTCTTTATGTTCAGATTTTCTAAGAAAGATATTAAAAACCTATGAATACCACCACGGTAAAGAGCTTAGGGAATGATTGGAAATTCATATCTGGGATGGCTAGTGAAGAATCAAGATGACCAAGTTTGTTCACTCTGAAACAAATACAGCAAAGTATTCATTATAGGATCTAGATCAGTGGTTTTCAACCTTCTGGCCCTTTAGATACAGTTCCTCATGTTGTGACCCAACCATAAAATTATTTTCGTTGCTACTTCATAACTGTAATGTTGCTACTGTTATGAATCGTAATGTAAATATCTGATATGCAGGATGGTCTTAGGCGACCCCTGTGAAAGGGTCGTTCGACCGCCAAAGGGGTTGCGATCCACAGGTTGAGAACCGCTGATCTAGATGGTGAGTGGTGTTCACTGAATAATTTTCTTCACCCTTTTTAGGTATTTAAAATATTTTCAAAATCAACTGTAGAAAAATATTGCCAGGTTCTTACCCTGGTTATCTAATCCTGGTTATCTAAACAAACTTGGTAAACACCAGTGCAGCCAGTGAATGGGAAACACTGGCCATGTCTGCAGGTGTTTTCTTAGCATCCCCTCCCTTTAATGCTAGTGGATTTCCTGAGCGATGTGATCACATGGGCATGTGGACTAATAGCAGCAACTATAAAACAACTCGATATGTTGAGCAGTTCATAAGGCACTGCTGAACACATGGTCCCACGTACATTTCTCTTTGGTCTTTGAGGGACTTGAGCCAGCATCACTTTCGCTTTATAGATCAGGGGTGGGGAACCTTTTTTCTGCCAAGGGCCATACAAAATATCAACTTAAAAATTAGCCTGCTATATTTGGTCAAACATTTCATTTACTCACCCCTAATGCCTTGGCAGGGCCCAGACCAAATGATTTCGTGGGCCTTATATGGCCCTCGGGCCTCACGTTCCCACTCCTGCTATAAAGGAAATGAAGCTCAGGGCAGGTAAGTGGCTTGGGTTTGTCTATTGTCACTAAGCTGACTAGGAGACCAGGTCCCTGTTTTAAATGCTTTCCCTACCAGGCCACGATGCATCAGTTATTTTTCTGAAAGGCTATAAAGAATCACAACAGAAATTCTACAAACATTAAAATGTATTGACCCAGTAACAGAATTAATAATACAAAGATAACAACTAAATAAGACAATTTGAAGATGGAGATGAATGTTTTAAAATCCCCAAAGTCCCATCAGTCATGAAATAGTAAATTTGCTCGGCTGCCTCAGCAGTGAGCATAGGTGAGTGCTGAAAGCCACGATGACAACAATCAAGACAGGATGAGGGCATTTTCTCCTTCACCTTCCTGGGTAACCCCAACGTGGCCACCAGGGGTTGGTTATTTGAGGCCCTTACTTGTCATGAAGAGGCCAAACAATATCAGCAGCGAGTAAAATAAAATAATAAGAGTAAAATTCAAAGAAAATCAAAATGCAAACTGTGGTATTTCTTTAGGTCTAGACACTGAAGAATCAAATTAGACCCTAACGCATCTTGATTCTAAGAATTATTTTAGTACAGTGAGACCATTAGCACCTCCTCTCAGAGCTATGGAGGGACTGGGGGGATCAATCGATCAGCTCTGTTTTCAACTTAATGATTCGCATCATGACTCCCAGCATCCCTTAAAATTCACTAATCTGGTTACGCTAATAAAAGCTGAATCTGTTCTGTACCACAGTGGAACGGCAACAACTGGCCGTGATACAAATATCATTCAAATGCCACATTTTTCACATTAACATAACCTGATGTGATGAAAACAATCTGCTATTGTTGCTGGCCACACCTCCTTGGGACCCCAGAAAGAGGACTGGCGGTACCTCATCTCAGCCGGAGAGAGATCGGGTTTGGGCATCAGTGTAATTATCTCTAGCTCATCATCACACTGTGAGCAGATGTGTCTACCAACCTTCAAGGAGGTTTAAGCCCTGCTCCAGCAATCACTAGGCCTACTCAACATTCATTTGGAACCTTGTTGATGCCTAGAATTTAGACCATCCTGACCCTGTTGCCTAACACTGCTTCCTGCCAGAGGGTATTCAAGGCAAATATAGCAGACTGAATATATTGTGTTCTATATAACTTGCTTCCAATTAGCCGTAGTAGGTTAAGCAGTGCCTGCCCCCAAATAAATTCCCACACAGACCCTCGGTGTGACCCTTCTAGGATACAGGGTCTTTGCAGATATAATTAAGGACTGAGATGAGATCATGCTGGCCTAGGGCGGGCCCTAAATCCAATGACAGTGTCCTCGTAAAAGCCAGAAAAGGACAAATGGAGACACAGATGAGAAGACCAGGTTACAATGGAGGCAGATCAGAGTCCCGTTGCCAGAAGCCAAGAATCGCCAGGATGACCAGAGGTGGGTGAGGCAAGGTCCTCCTCTAGAGCCTCGGGGGGAATGTGGCCCCTGGAAATTTGGTATGGGAACTGGAAGATGTATCTCCACTGTTTTAAGCCACCAAGGTTGTGGTAATTCGGATGGCAGCCCCAGTAAATGAACACACTGGCTTTATTGGTCATTAACCCCGCGCGCTACTGTTGCTGCTAATAAATGGTCTGCAGAAAAACGCCAGGAACAGAGAAAGGAGGTGACATAGTATCATCTTGCTGCCACACAGGGCAGTGCGAGGCCGGAGGCAGAGGCTACCAGGTGGGTACCAGCGTACGAAGAACTGGAGTGGGTAGACAGCACGGTGGCACAGAGAGGAGACACGCTGAAATGTGGGCAGGGATGGCAAGGATGGGGGCAGGAGCCAGAGGTCTGTACAGGTGAGAGGGAAGGAGCAGGCAGGGAACATGTATCGGAGCAGCCAATGCTGGGATTCACCTGTGATGTGTGGAGGGAAGGAGACATGGTTTACAGTCATCGTTCCACTTGGTCATTAGAGGTGACCCCTGTGCTCCGGTGGCACATTTACTATTCTTGCTTTATAAGGAGGAAACAGGTGCAGAACGGCTAGCACTTTGGTCCTGGCCACAAAGTTTTCAACTGCAATGTTGGGATTTAAAGCCATCTGTATCTGCTTCGAAGGCTTAGGTACCCAGCTTGGTTCAAGGATCAGAGAGCCCACTCTTATAAGCCCAACTGAATTAAAGATGCCTGGACTATAATTTTCATATGCTTCCTCTCGGGCAGTAATAGATTCTCTGGCAAAGACAGATCCAGGCCAGTGGCACTAATCCTTGCTGCACCTTACAAAACTCGAATGCCCAGGCCCCCTTCTCTGGGGTGGGGTCAGAGCAGTGATGTTGCAGGATGCTCCTGGGCTGTTCTAACAGGCACTGTCGTTGAGAATCACTGCTCTAAACCCTCGGGTACCAGTGGGCAGTGCGACTGGCTAAGGAAGAGAGTGTGGTGTTTGCGGGCTGACTATAACCACTTCACTCCTCAGAGGGAACCTGACCAATACTGGGGCATCGAGGAAAATGAAAATATGCTTTAAATCTTTTGAGTGATCACCTACAAGTTTTACTTGCACAGCTTACTGGTATGTTTTTTTTTTTTTTGCAGGAATTTGAGCCTAAACATAGAAAGCCGCCTCTGCATGAGCCAGGAAACGTAGGCTCATCCTGTGTTTGGAAAGAACTTTGAAAAATTCAGCAATGTGCTAGACTAGGAAGCAGCTTCTGCTGCCACAGTAAATATTGTTTTTACATTTCTGGGCCTGTATGAAACAAAGCTGAATCGTTTAAGTGACTACTGCTCTCCACAAAGCTAAGAGCGAAACCACCAGCTGGGTGTGGGGGTATTATATAAGGAAGGGCTTCTAGAACTTTACTCTCCATCAAAGTCACCTGGGAGGCTGGTTAGAGCAAGGCTTCCTTGGCGCCAGCCCAGAGTGGAGTGAGGTGCAGGGACTTGCATCTCTCCGGGCTCGGGAGATGCTGATGCTGACAGTCCCTGGACCACACTTGGTGCTACCCTGGCACCGGCCACGCTTCTCCAACTCTAACATGCATGCAAATACCCCGGTGAGGCCGTCCAAATGCAGATTCTGACTCAGAGGTCTGACGTTCTTGTCCACGGACCCTCTCTAGGTAGCAAGGGTAAAGCATATTCCATCAGGGGGCAGGGAGAAAACTGGTACCTTCGTTCAAGCATTCAGATGCCCATGCAGCATTGTGACAGGTAAAAGGTAAACACCTTAAGCATTAGTGCCCTTGCCCTTTTTGGATGGAGACACTAAGGAAGCAATAAATTAAATGATGCCTCCAAACCAATAGTAAGTAGGGAACTGAGTGGCTGTTTCCTGGGTCTCAGGTGTGAGCAATTTGTAGACTCCTGTAGGCAGAGAAGGCATAAGAGGGCATCCACTTCAATTGACTGTTTCTATAGCTCCAGGTGCGAAGGCTAGGAGCTCTGACTCAGGAGAAATGAGGAATGTCTTAAGGGATTTCCTTATTTTGAAGCATCAGGCTTTGCTGTGCACCATGTGGAAGCCATTTTTTAAAAAGCGAAATCTCAGATGGTGAGAGCATGAGGTATATTCAATCCTGCCTTCAGACGGACAACATTCGAGGCTTGAGAACGATGACATTTTAATGTAAGCATTGCCCATAATCTTCAACCCAAGACCACAAATCTTACACCACGAGGAGAAAGCATGCACACACATGTCCTTTTACCAAGGAAGCTGCCATTAATTCTCTCCTTGTCACTCAGTCATCCATTTATTCACTAGTGAGCATCTTGGTAGCAGACACTGTTCCAGAGCTAGGAATTTAGGAGAGAACCACCTGCAACTAATATCTGAGCCACACTGTGGGCACAGAGGCCAGAGATGGCTGGTTCTGTGCTTTCACTTCTCTGTGAGACAATATAGGAAATAAGGGGTTTAGAGCACTGTGGCCCTAACTATGGTGAGAGCCCAGCCCCCCACCTGCTGTACATTGACACTTTTATAAAATACAATAGAAATAATTAATTGGAAAAAAAAGAAATGAAAAAAAAAATGCCACAGAAAGGTATACAAAACACAAGTCCTGACTTTTATTATTAGAGCCAACGGACAGTGATAACTGCTTTAAGGGGCGGGGCTCTAAAGGTTTATTTTCAGCTCTGTGGTCTCCAGGCAGATGAGGAGCAAACAGCTGGCAGACAAGCTTGCTCCTCAGGCTCGGCTTTGGGCAGAACTCATTCAGAGCGTGGCCTCCAGGGTTAGGCTCCTGGGTTTGCAGTACAGTCCTAGCACTTGCACGCTATGTGACCAAGGGCAAGCCATTGAATTCCACTGTTTCTTAGTTTCCTCCCCACAAAGCTGTTGCCCATATACAGAAAACACAAGTCAAAACATAAAGCACTCAGGATAGTGTCTGGCTCACAGTAAATGCTATTAAAGTGTTAGCTGTGATCATTGCTACTGTCTACAACTATTACTATTACTGCTACTTCTATTACTACTGGTACTGTGCTCTGTATCATTTTGGGGCAACACTTGAACAGTTGTTTCACCTATAAAGTGGTGCTTGTAATCTCTTCCCTTCTATTGCTTCCTTCCCTTCTATGAATTCGGTGCCAAGAAAGTGAAATCACCATGTGAGGGCACACGATTGCCCATGGAAACTGCCCCTGTAATGGACTCTCTGTGCTACCCAGATGTCATTCCAGAGGGGAGGGCAGTGTCCGGGGTTCCTGCACCACATCACAGGTGACAGCAGCCCCGGGAAGCTGTCCTCCACGCACCCTGAGACCCAGCTGGGCTGGTGCTGCCTGATGCTGGGCAACCAAACCACAGTCTAACAGACGGAGCGACTTTGAAGGACATTTTAGAACTTCATGTAACTGAATGCTTCACCCACCTGCATTTTTTCACACATGCACAGATTTCCCCAAGCTCCCTTCTTGACAGCTGTTTTGGAAACTCAGCTTAAAATTTTCAAAATTATTTCTTACTTTTTCTTCAGATTCGTCACCTACAATTGGCTGGGGATCACAATATCCAGGTGACAGAGAAGCATTTGAGAAATATTGAAACTTGAGCTTGGGAAATTTTGTTAGAAAACAATTTACGGTCATTTTAAAGCAAGACAAAAGCTCAAGATCCGAAAGGAGAATAACCATCACTCCATTTCCTTCCTAAATCTCCTAAATCTGAGACTATGAAACAAATTTATTAATATGGCCTAATGATTTTGCATTCTCATAAAATAAAAATTTTATCAAGAAAGAGAGGGCAACAAAACAACCAAATAAGAAACAACCAAATAAGAAAGCGAGTGTTTTGGCTGTAAAAACAAATTTGGAGATTACTAACATGAATGGCCTAGTTTCAAGACTCACTCACTCAAACGAAATTACCACACTGTGACTAGGTCAAAGAGAGAACAGGTCAAATTGGAGTTCTTATCTGGCCTCAGAATGAATGGAGTTACTGATTTAAGGAAGGAGAGGGAAAACCACACAACATTTAAGAGGCATAGTGACATGTGCAAAGGGCTGGTGATGAGGTTGGGAGGGATTTGACAAGCATATGGGGAGACTGCCCAGAGATGTAATTCAGTGAGTGGCCCTGACATGGCCCAGATAGCAGTCAACTAGTTATGAGTCTGAATGTGTCTTTGCCACTCGAGCCGAAAACGGTAATGTTTAATAAGCCAGCATCTTTAGTTCACAGACTCACTCTAGGGACCTTGCTGTAAATGTCATTTAAATTCAGTACACCAAGCACACCGAAGGTGCTCTGTACAGCAGAGAGCGTGGCACTGTAGGGGCACAGATGCTGAGAGGTGTCCTGACAGAGAGGAAGTTGATGTCAAACAACAACAAAAAATATTAACAAGTCTGTGTCAGTCTCTATTTCTTATCTTTTCCCCCAACTCTGCAATTATTTATGAATCTCAAAACTTATTCTCTGTGTCTATCCACCTCCCACCCTCCATCTATCCATGCTTGTATGCATTCATTCAGTAAATTATTTATTGAGTGCCTTCCTGCCGCCTGGTACTGTATTAGGCTTTTAGAACTTACATTGTAGTTGGAAAAGACAAAAATAAACAAGTTAGAAAATAAATGAAATAATAATTACAGTTGTTGTGTTAAGAAGGAAAAAACAAAGTCAAAGTGTTAAAATAGTGACTAGCTGGGGAAATCTATTTGGGATCATAACAAAAAAGAGAATTCCATTCAGATGATTCAAATGAAGAAATATTAAAGAGGAGATACTCCCAGGGGTATGGGCAGCACTGACAGAAGCAACAAGAGCTGTCCTGGTACCAGAAACTAGCAATGGCAGAGAGCAGTGATCAAAGGCAAGGAGAAGAAAGGCTGCAGTCAGAGTCCACTGAGAGCTGCAGCTCTGGAGGAAGGGTCACTGGGCAGGACTGCTGCCGAGGGATGTGCCCACAGCCAGCACCATGATGCAGCGTGGAGAGGAAGGAGATAAGAAATAACCCAACCTCCTCCTCCCACCCTCCTACCTGCTGCTAGTGCTTCCTATTGGTACAACCTGATCCCGAGCCCCTGGCAAGGGAGCTTTGGTGATATCGTCCACAGAGTTTGACTTTCGTGTTGAGAATGGATTGGGGACATGAATGGAGGAGGGGAGAATGGAGAATAACCAGAGAAGGGGACGTACTTAGGTGGGACAGTCAGGAAAAGCTTCTTCCTGGAGGTGACATTTGAACTGAGACTCAAGGAGGAGAAGGTCCCAGCCCTGCACAGAGCCAGTGGAAGAGCCATCCAGCCTCTGTGATTCTCCCTTCTCTAGGCCATGCTCAGTACACATTCCTCACCGGGAAACATCTCACACAGACCCCGACAATCTGAATAAACCCACTCCTCGGGGTGATGCTATAATTCAAGTTCTGGGAGAAGCAAATGTCGCTACTCAATTTTCTCAACACCATGGAAGAGTCTGCTCATAAACGAGAATGCTCCTATCTAGGACACTACCTATGAAAGGCTCAGCATTGCTATCAATTCTAATGTGCACAGAAGGAAAAATCAAGAAAGCTATACACAAAGGTGGGTAAGGGCAGCCATTAAAGCAACTGTAGCTTCCTTCCACTGGTACTCTCTTTGAAGAGCGAGAGCCTTCCATATTTGCAGATATCCTCATATCAAGCAACTTGGGTAAAAAATGAAGAAACATTTTTCTCTCTTAAGTGAAAAAACGCCAGGAAGATTCCATTTCAATTACAACTGTAATAGCAATCAATGTACAGCCATAATTTAAACTCATACTATTTTCTTTTAGTTTTATATTTGTCTTTATGTCCCCGGATAAAATGGATACAAAATAAATACCTCAAGCCTATGAATCCACATATCTACTGAGAAATTATTTTATGTCTGTTGCCCAGAAACCATTTATTTATATAGTTAAAGTAAAAGTTTCAATATTAACAAGACCATCACTTAAATCGAAATGGTATGACTTTGAAAAGCCAGTTTGCTGGTAGGTTCAAGTTCATTGTGAGCTGGCCAAGCCCTTAACAGCATCTGTCCTCCAATGGATGGGTACGGGGGTTTCGGTGGGCATCTGTTAGGCAGGGTGATTTCCTTCCTGTAAGTCCCAGCAAGGGCAAATTCCAGGCAAATAAGGAGACCTTGCCTGCATGTTAATGAGATGTGCGTTCTACCATATTCAAAGCTATCCACATTTTTCTTAAAGATCCTAAGGAATTTCCATTATCTCTATATTAGTCCTAAATGTCCTTAGTACCTATTTAATTTATTTCCTCTTGTTTTGTCTCCGGTGAATATAAAAACAGATGGCAATTCTTCTTCTGTTTTTTAATTTGAGACTCTTGCGAAGGCCATGAGAACTGTTGACAAACATTAAGTTCAAAGCATAGCCTTACCTGCAGCAGAGGGCGCTGCACGCCCAGCACCTTCATGGTGTCCGCGTTGGCCAGGATCTTCAGGGGGTCCGATGTTTTCGTGACTCCTTCAATCTCCTTGTTGATCTCAGCCAAGACTTGATTGAGAAAGATGTTTTTGATGTACACAGTGAGGAACTCTCGGAGAGGACACTGTTTGGCTGGCCCAAGTCCCAAGGCATGCTCAACTTCCTGAATGAACCTGGAAGCCAAACAGGAATGGTTGTTACATGTATCAGAAAGATGGCTACAGAAATATGACAAAACCCACATGGGTATCTCTGGACTTCGGCTATTTTCATGGAGGGAAGCAGGGAAGTTCCCAGAATTCTTAACAAGAGCAGGTCATCACTCTATAATATTCATATCCATATATATCCATATCTATATGTGGATATATATGTATATGTATATAGATAGACAGATAGATATGTATGTGGATATATGTATATATGTTTTAATATATAAATATATGTCATCTTTCTCTATATAACTATCCATCTTTTAAAATATTATTTCACTAATTAAATAGAAATAGGATGAAATAGAAAATTACTTCTAAACTGGGGTGGAGAAAAAGAGATGCACAGAATATTTTTATTAATTCAAGAAGTAAATAAGAATACAAAAAGCAAAGCACAATCAAAGAAAAACAATTACGATGCAAATTTAAAAGTACACCCTAAATACTACATATTTCTCATTGAGATTTTTATATGTGTAGATAGAAATGTGTGTGTGTGTGTGTGAGAGAGAGAGAGAGAGAGAGAGAGAGAGAGAGAGAGAGAGAAGTGATGATACGTGAGTTGGGAGATTACGAAGTGAACAGGATGGGAGGTGGGGGCAAAGAAGGACTTCAGCCTTATTTGTAATGATCTATTTCCTTTACTAAAGTACTTAAAGCATATATAAAGGATTGTTAATAACTGCCAAAGCTCGGAGATGAGTGTGCAGTTGTTTGTCATATTACTCTTTGTGCTTTTCCATACCGGCAGTTCTTGCTTTGCATGTTTCTGATATATACAAACTTAAGTTACTACAGTTTAGTAATGCCTGTCCTCCAAAACCAAGATTCAAATGCCAGTTAACAGTGTTTTAACTGTGAGTAATGGCATAAAGTATAAACTCTGAGGCTAGCTCTTCAGTTCAGATACCTCTACCAGAATAATTGATGTTCACCATGATCAATGATCAATCATCTCAAAATGTAATGGTGACTGATCATTGCACATCTGTTATTCAGTTCATGTACAGACAGCAAAGTCTCTCAGTGATATGCCCATGTGATATTTTACAAAGGATAATTAAAAGGGAATTGGCCAAAAATGGTAAAAGTACAGAAAAAAACACACCTAAAAGTGGTAACAGTGGGAGTGAAGTTTGAATTCAATGTAAATGGATTTATAGAAGCAATAATTGACCATGGGAATGTTGCCCCATTCGAGAGGCAAATGCAGTCAGAGTGAAGGTGAACTTGATCTAAATAAATGAGGAAAGTGGTTATGACAAAAGGGATGAAGGTGGCCCAGAGGAGGTATGCCAGCCAAAAACCTCACATTATAAGAACTCTTTGAGATATTTCATGACACTGAAAATCCAAGAATAAAATACTGGCAGTTGACCCGAACTTTGAAGGAGGTGTGACAGTTCACCAATGCATAGGAAAGATGCTCACTGTGTACAACACAAAGAAGGTACAAGCATTTTTCAACTACTCTGGACAAGATTTTCACAAAGAAATTAAATGTTTCTAATGCCAAGTGGACTAAATACATTGTTAGTTTTCTTATTTTTTCATATCTGTATACATTTATAACAGTAAGGGAGTTTGTAATGTGTTGTTAAAATTTGTAAACTCATGAAACCACTGTGATTTCCCCACTGATTAAGACTCTCTGCAGGTAATGTTTATAGTTGCACAATGCTGTGCAAAGCAGGTTACCAATTTTCTCAAAAAAAAAAAAAAGGAAAAGGAAAAGTGAAATGAAATCAGATGGAATAAAGACAACAAAATGAATGACTAGCTGGGAAGATGTATTTGCAACCTATATTACAGATGACAGGTAGGGGAAAACAAACAAATTTGTAGAAAAATGACCAAGGGCACAAAAAGACAGTTTACAGTGAAGGGAAGACAGTGGTTAGTAAACATAAGAAAATATTCTTAACTTCATTCACAATGAGAAGGGAAGTAAACTATACTGAGATGGCATTTTAGCATCTATGCATTGGCCAAATTCCAAAAGTCTGAAAACACACCCTGTCGGCCAAAGTGTGGGGAAAGAATCATTCCCCAATAATGTTGATGGGAGTGAAAAAGTACAACTTATGAAAGACAAGTTGTCATGATCATTCAACATTACAAATGCACTTCTCTTTGACCCAGAAATCTGACTTTTGAAAAAATTTGCGGACAGCCATAGCTGAACATGATTACATAGGCCAGTGTGGCATTATTCTAATGGCAAAAGACTGGAAACAACAAAAAAATCCATCAGTCAGGGATTTGTCAAATCCACCCATGTATCTGTACACTGGAATACCATGCAGCAACCTCAACCCTCCAAACATGGAAGCTGTGGGGGCACTAACATGTAAAGGCCTCCGGGATATATTAAGTGAGAAAAAGAGCAAATTGAAAAGCAATTTGTGTTCAATAGTATTTATATTACACTGACTTTGGTGAAATAACTATATATCCTCATTTGTTTATTTTCTTATAAAGACACCCTGGGAAGACTCATAACAAAACTAAAACTTCCCAGCCAGCGTGGCTCAGTGGTTGAGTATCAACCTATGAACCAGGAGGTTGCGGGTTAGATTTCTGGTCAGGGCACATGCCTGGGATACAGGCTCGGTCCCCAATGGGGGATGTTCAGAAGGTAGCCGATCGATGGTTCTCTCTCTCACTGATGTATCTCTTTCTCTCTCCCTCTCCCTCTCTCTCTGAAATCAATACAAATATATTTAGTTTAAAGACTAAAACTGAGTACCTGTAGGAAGCAGAAATAGGGGTGGGGTCTGGAAGAGGAGTGGGAATAAGACGTTTCAGTTATAACTTGTTTGAATCATGTGATTTTAAAAATCATGAATGTATTAACTACTCAAATAAATTTAAATTAGAAAATGAAAATCACCTACACATGTCAGAGACTATATTTCATAAACTGCTTTCTAATTAGATCACATTTAAAGTTTAGTGTATACATGTTCCTTCAGTTTAGCTGTTTAGCCTCTGAAATGTTTCCTTCACTTAATAAAGAAATAAATCGTGGTTCATTGTGCATATCAGCAGTTATACACTCCATTAACCCCGGGTGTGCATGTGTGGTGGGGGAAGGAGCAAGCACACGTAGGACTATCATGAGGAAAAAGCAACCCAAAGAATTTGGGGGAAAGGCAGAAATTGGGAAGTGATGAGAAACAGCCACAAGGCTTCTTAATTGATGTCATCAACATGGAGGGGGAAATAAAAATATGACCCAGACAAAATATCATGAGTCTTTAAGAAGAGTGGAAGAAGGTAGGGGAAAATGAAGACATGGAAGTAGTTAGCCATCCACGGCCATCATTTTCAGATCTCTGATTTCCGCACCCTGCTCTGTGGGCCCCTTCTCATCTCATCTAATGCTCAAATCCCCCACCAGGTGCCTCTGGGGACTCTTGGTGGGCCTGTGAAAGAAAACCTCTGTTATTAATCTGCTGATGTGCAAATATAGCAAAGGTCTTATTATTTTTAATATTATGGGAATCAATTATCAGAATCCCAATTTATTCTTCTCAATGGGACTTCGATTTCTGAGTATTTCTTACATTTTCAATATCTTTAACATTAGAACACAATTTTTAGTGTCACTGTTCCTAAACAGTGACAGAAGGCTCTAAATTATTCCCCTGTTCATGTTTTCTGGTCCCTTATTTGCCTTCGTGTCCCTAAAATATCGAACCGCTCTGAGCACACTGATGGAGGAGTTCCCGTCACTTGCCACTGAGTGATTTCTCTCAAATACAAATCACTTATTCCCTAAAGCACACACATCCGTCTAAAACGACACATCCAGGCTGATGCTGTCATCTCTGACTGGAGGGGACCCATCCAGCATGTTCCCAAATCTGCTTGCAGAGCTGCGAGGGCCCTCTCTGTGCAGAAAGTGTGAAACATTCGCAAGAGAATGAAAGAGAAAAATTAGAGCTGTCTTATCAGACCGCTTTTGTCCTCTAGTCGAAAAGGGGTAGCGATTGCTTTAATTAGGCAAACGGCTCTTTCTGGGGCAGGAAGGACACTGAACCAGCACCTTCTCAGGCATCTGGAAGGTGAGCCAGACTCCTGGTCATTGTGGGGAGGAGTGATCTAAGGAGGCTGAGCGGCCAAGAGCAGGCCTGAGAGCAGCGGTACCCGAGTCTGAATCCTCAACGTACAGGGTTGGGCAGATTATTCAGCCTCCCTTTATCTTAGCTTTGTATTCTGTAAAATGGGTATGATAACACAGGACTATTCTGATGATTAAACGAAGAGATGAAAGTTAAGCACTCAGCACAGAGGCTGACAGCAACTGCTAAGGAAATGGTAACTAATGCTATTTGTGTAAGTGACCAAAGTCCCATGTGGCCAGGGGCCAAACTGCTCAGGCTGTATCCTCAGTGAGTAGTACTGGCTAGCACACAGTAGGCTCTCAGGATGTATGTGGCGAAGAAAGTGCTGAATAAAATAATTTATAGACCCTCTAACTTCAACCCATAGTTCCTGAAACGGGCATGTCCTGGCTGACCAATAATATCCTCTTCTCAAGAATTTGGACTAGAGAGCCAAATAAAAAAATTGTTTTTGAAAAAAATCACCCCATACCTCCACCACCCCAACGTTAATAGTTGCCTCTCACTAAAAGAGCATTCTCTAGTCCCTGCCCATATTCCACACTGCTTTTTACTTTGCATAATTCAGTTGTTTCACATTACTTTATATTCTGCTCTTTTGTAGAGTATCAGAGACTTATTCATCCCCTCCTGCTAATGAACACACATTATTAAACCAAACATTGATTAGGAAGCAGCCATGCTGCCGCCTGGTTTATTATAGATAATCCCACAGTGAACATCTTCATTTTGTTTCTGTTGAACTCTTTCCCCAAGTTATTGGCAGGACCTCCTCATAGTCGTTCATGAGCAAGTCTGTATTTTGTTTCCCCCAATCCCCACAGTACACCGCATGGCTCCTTTCACCATCAAGTACTTTGAAGAGGATCTGCTGAGTGGGAGGCAGGAGAGTGGAGAGGAGACTCATCAAAAAGCCCGGTTTTTCTAACACTGCTCCCAGTCAGCTCAAAGGAAGTGAGGAAGCATTGAATTCTTAGCAGTCAAATGGATCTCATTAGGAAAGAAAACACTTCACTGCAAAGGGAAGATGAACACAGATGGAACCCTGTCAAAAGGGTATTATCTCATCTCAAGAAGTGCCTTCATGTTAGGGATTTCCCATCTCTGTAAATGATGAGAAGGCGAACACAAAGCCCAGGTAGAGATATAAAGATGTAGACAGAATAAGACTCGAAGGAAAGGATCTACATAATGATATATGGGAAGCATTTAATTACAGGATTTCGAGAAATCTTATTCAGATCAGCTTCCTAAATCGAAAATTGTAAAGTAGGATAAAACAAAAAAACAAGTGAGAGTAGACAACCTATTCTCATTGCATTTGAATGACCAAAGCATGGATCTTACTCCCGACATTGTAATATTGCTACTTGTAAATATTTAACCAGTTTTCTTTTCAGAATTTCATCAACTATGGGCCTCCTAAAATATGTACAAATGTATCAATATTTTAAATTTACTCTTTTCTATACAAGTCTATGTCCTTTGGACTGCATACAGGAGCACACACTACCTATATTTACCCAGGATTTTCAAGATTTTTATCTTGATTTGATTCCTATCCAGAGAAATTATAAACTAATTAAAATTTCATACAAGTTTCCCAGGTCCTTGCTTAACTCAGCCTCCTCCTCATTGCAAATTCTAGTTCATTGCAAAGCTCCATTTCTTCCATCTCATCTCAGCCACAAATTGTAGCTGTTGCCAGCTGGAAACAGCCTTGAACACAGAGGGCCTTGATTGTGTTTTAGAAGTGGCAATGATATTTATTCACTTGAATAAAAATAGTTGCTCATAGTAAACATGTACTCCTTACATTCACACCCTAATGACTTTCTTCAGCTCCATGGCCGACATTTTCAGTAATGGGACAACCGGAAATCCTGTGCCTCCCAACAGCATCACTTCTCTGGTATTCTTGTCCTGAACCCAAAAGTTGAATAGTCATGGGGAGACATCATCTTTCCATAAAATCAAAATACAAAATTAAAAGTGAAAATTTCAGGAAAATTCAATTCAGAATTCTGGGTTTTGGAGCGCAAAGAATTTGTCCCTGTCTCTCATGAACAGTGTGTCAGTGTTTGCTGTTAATTATGCTTTTAATGTATACATTTGCACATAATCTGTATCATACCCCATACAAAATTTCAATTCCTTTCACTCTGCTATTTCCTGACTTTGTTGTATATTATTGTATACATGTTTTGGTAGTGTAGGCTGAATAGTGTACACAGAGTATTTATCTGAAAGGCTTGGGGATGTTTCTGCCGATCCCGTGTATTAGAACCACTGGCGATGTGTGATGTATCCCACTGACCTTCTACATTCTGCGGATCTCTCAGCGTATCACTTCACTGGTCTCTAATCTAGCCTGAATCTGCACTGATGGGCCATGCTAACCCCACCAAGAAGCTCTGAGTCTCTTCTACTGCAGAGTAGCTTTAGAGACATTTTTAGAAATCTGAACCATCTTCCCTTTGTGTTAGCCCAAGGTTCCTGTGTGAGGATCTGCGTGATACGTATGGGCCTGCGGAAGCTCTGCTTAAGTAGCCGAGCACATTCCAGGCTAAGTCCAACGGCCCATCCTCACTGTGCACATTTAATAATGTCGTTTGACACAGACATTTCTAAATGTATGAATTCAAACTTAAACAGCGACACACTGTTCATGAGAGAGACATGAATGAATTCTTTGTACTCCAAAAGCCAGCGTTCTAAATTTGAATTTTCTGCAATTTGCACCTTTGATTTTGTGTTTTTGTTTCATGGAAACAGTGCAACCAACAGCAGTAATCACAACCCTATAGCACAAATGACACATGAATGACAAAGAGAAAACAAAACTACATTTCCCCTGATATCCAGTAAGTAGGAATAATCTTTGGGCAGGAAAGATAATAAAATGCTGAGTGCCACATGTAGAGCTTTCCTGGAATACACGGGCCAGGTACGAAGACGCCAAGCAGTGCTCATTATAGGGTCCTGCTGAGGACCCTTTCTGCAAGTCACTCCAAGGGGCAGAGCAGACGTTTATGAGAGTATACTTCCAACCCCTGCCGTGCTTGACGTACATGGGAAAAATCAACCTATAACCCATAATAAAGCCATTCTGACATGAGCCCATCCTTGCATGTTAGTTGTACCCAGGGAAATGGGCCTTTGGAATCAAACCCTGTGACGTCACACCAAAGGCAGGAAACAACTCAGGGTGCAGAGAGATGCTGCCCAGCGAGCATGGCTCCTTGAAGATATTTCTTACTCAGTCGCTCTCAGACGCGACATTCACGGCACAGAGCAAACCCAGAGCAATGTGGGCTCAGAAGGAAAGAAGCCTCAGAAGAATTGCTTGGAGATGAACTTGCCTGGATTATCCGACTCAAAAAAGATCCTTTAGAAATGATTTACAAGGGACTCATTCAGAAGCAGCAGCAACAAGCATATTTAAGGCCATAAATCAGTGGAACATGAAAACTGGAGAAAAATCCATGAAGGTTAATGCACATTTGGAGCCCATTTGCCTCTTAATGCCCGGGAGTAAGTCATTGGCACAGCGGGGGTGGGGAGAGACTCCCCAACGGTCTGCACTCGCTCACGCTGAGGGTAACCGCTCTCTGTGCCTTTTGTACATGAAGATTTTCTGAGTAAAAGTGCACAATAAGCTCATCGTTGCAGAGCCCAATCATGTCCTCAGCCCAAATCCCTAGGAGACAATTTGCTGAACTAATGAAATAAACAAGGATTTGGATGCTCTTATTTGCAATGAGTAAAATGCATGCCTAGGACTAGAGGAGAAAAAAGGTAAAAGTCATTAAATAAAAGGAGAAAAGAATATTACCTACAAAATGTGAATTCTGCAGGCCTGTAAACAAATTTAACTAGAAAAAAAAAAACTTAACCTGAATATATTGCAAGTGATTTTGGACTACATTTAAGTGTTCCCTCCAGACGAAAAGCACTTTAGGCAAAATAAAGTAAGCCTCTTTAAATGACAGCTGTGTATATTTTTTAAGCACATAATTTAAAATTGATATAATTTAAGCCCTAATCCTTAATATTAAGCAGTCTTTTTGAGCCAAAAAGTGCATATAAATAAATTAATAAATAAGGATTATGGATATAAAACTCAAAGACAAATATGATAATCCTGCTCTTCTGACAGGCCTGGGATTGTTTGTATCCTTTCCATTTATCTTAATTGTAGTAAAATAACCTCTCCTTCATATTTTTTATTATAAAAGATAAGGCTGTCAGAAAAATTTTCAAGAAAAATTATAACTTATTATCAAGTGTCCATCATAGTACCTGAAAATTATATGTAATATATTAAATATTCTTTTGTTGTTATTGTTGTTAATCCTCACCCAAGGATATTTTTCCATTGAGTTTTAGAGAGAGTAGAAGTGAGGGGGAGAGACAGAGACGTGCCTTTGACCTGAATCAAACCTGGGACCCTTAGTCCCCAGGCTGATGCTCTATCCACTGAGCCACATCCAGCTGGTCTTTATTTATTTTTAAAAATAATTCTTTATTGTTGAAAGTATTATATATGCCCCCCCCTTTTAAATTAGGCTGAGAGCTAATCTCTCTTCTTTTAAAATTTATTTTTATTGATTTCAGAGAGGAAGGGAGAGGGATAGAGAGATAGAAACATCAATGATGAGAGAGAATCATTGATTGGCTGCCTCCTGCATGCCCCCAACTGGGAATCGAGCTTGCAGCCCGGGCATGTACCCTTGACTGGAATCGAACCTGGGACCCTTCAGTCCATAGGCTGACACTCTATCCACTGAGCCAAACCAGCTAGGGCCATATGTTCCCTTTTTTCTCCCATTGCTCCTCTCCAGCCCCCCATCCATTTGGTCTTTAGCTATTCTAGTGCAGGATACAGGGCAATGGCCAATGTACCTGCTTCTCTGTCAGTAGAAGCTATACTAATAATTGCTAGCATCTACTGAGCTCCTACCATGCCTGATTGGACAGCTTTGTACGGATTACTTTATGCAATTCTTATAATAACTCCATGAGGTCTGTGCTATTACTATCTGCATGTTACGTATCCTGAAAGTGAGCCAGTGAAAAATAACAGTAACATTAATGGCTGACAGTTACATGGTACTTACGATATGCCGGCACACTTACTCCTCATATCACTATGAAGTACAGGGCTTTCATAACTGTCATTTGGAAGAAGAAATGAAGGCATACAAAGCTTAAGTACTTTTCCCAGGTCAGCTACTAAGTGATGGGGCCAAAATTTGAACTCGGACAGTTTAGCTGCAGAGGCCAGGCTATAACGTACCCTTCTAACTTTGCTGCCTCCCAAATGTTCCCCTTTGGGTAATGACTCATAAAGGGGGTTGGTAGGGAAGGACAATCAGCAGAAGTCCATGCAGAAAGCCCTCGAGTGTGGACGGATGCAGCAGAACCTTGTATTGATTGACAGGGCCACAATATTGCTAGATACAAAATACCTGAATATACGAAAGACTGAATTATTTCTCTTAAAATACAATACATCTTATCCCATGCCCTGACTTCTCTCTCCAAGCTCCTGACCTGCATTTTTAATCGCCTATTACATACTTTCAATTGGATGTCCTCTTGATAATTCAAACTCTGTCTAAAACGAACTCGTCATAACTGCCCTCCCATTATCATTCCTATGTTCCTATGTTCCATTTCTGTACCATCTCATTTAACTTATGGAGGCTTAAACTTAAATATCTTCTATTTTTTCTTCTTATTTTCAGCCTTGCCACTCATGTAAGAAGCTAGAGACATCCTCATTATATTATCTTTTGTGTACGTGCACTTACTCACTGTCCATTCCTTTGTTTTAATAAGCAATACGCATGGAGTATCTACCTTAGGCCACGCATTGTTTTGGTGCTAAAGCTTCCACAGGGAAAGAACCCTGCCCCAAGGATGCCATTCACAAAGCATACGACATGAGGTGCCATCTCGATTAGTCCCTTGTTGGAATCTGGGCAGACATTTCTGTGGCTCCATTTGTAACGTCCAGTACCATGACTCAGGCTTTTATTAACTGAGATGATGTAGATGAATGGACAGAACTTAATTTAAGGTAATGTCTTTCCCAGGCTTCCCTAAAATAATCTCCTAACTGGTTTTTCCATCTTTAATCCCTCCTTCCTTCAATGTATCTGACATACAGCTACTATGGCATAGAACATATAACTACCTGCAGTTCCATAAATGCACCACATCCATATCCATTTGGCCTTTAAATAATCTAATGCAAGTCAGAGGGCAATGGCATCCTTGTCTCTAGGTCTTGCACATGCTGGCTTATTTGCAAGAACATTCTCCCCATAGATCATCTCCCAACAGTCACCTACAGCCAGTAGCTTAAATATTACTTTCTCCAGGAGGCCTTCTTCCTGGAGTCTCCCCTGAATTGCCTTTCATTTTGTCCCCACAGCACCCCAGGTCCACAAAAGACTCCTGATGAGGGGTATTTTCTGCTGGTTTGTAAAGATTTTGAGGAGAGGGAACGTGTCCTGTTCATTGCAGACAGTCGCTAGTAGGCACAAAGAAATAAGTCTAACATGTATCCATTTCTACTCATCAGCAAACTTGGCTTTCTGTATACTCTTTACATAAAAAAAAAAAAAACATAAAAAAAAAACAAACCCAACAACAACAAAAGCCTCTTCTCATGGTATCTCTGTGGTCTCCTTTTCCATCCAGGCATTTCCTAAATCGTGGTAGAGAAGCTGGAATGGAGGCTTGAAAGCTGTCACTTTCACTGTAACCTTCCTTCAAGGACCAATCAGAGTCCACTCACTCATGGTTTTCCCCCATCTCTTTAAACCACATTATTAATTGAACTACTTTACTTCATTACACAGAGCTAGTCATTCCTCTCCCTCTGTTTTCTCTCTCCTGTTGGAACTGAGCTGGAGCAGCCACGGTGCCCGCCCGCCTGTGCGTCACATGCGACGCACTGAACGATCACTGAACGCAATGGCAAGCACAGTGGATGTGGTGAATAGCGTTCTAGTGAACAAAGCACGGTGTTCCTATCACAGACGAGGCCTGTTGGGAAAGGCCAGTGCTTTGGAAAGGGTTACACTGCACAGCTTATTTTAAAGGCTGTGATTTGGAAAATAAATGCAGAGTATTAAACAAAGTGAAAAGATGGAGATAGTGAAGGAACAAAGAGAAGGTAGAGAAGTGAAATGATGCAAGCACTGGGTTAAATGTATCAAGGAGGCGTTTTAGGGCAAACCATTAGCAAATCAAAACATGTTTCCATCCCTGGCCCCGCGAAATTTAGTGACTGTGGCCTAAGTGGGTGCTTCTTGGGTATCAAGGGCAGATGTCAGAGACTGGAGGTATTTCATGTGCCAAAACATGAATTTTGAGCCTGCTGGGATCAAATGACAGCATGTTGCTGGAGGAGAAGGCTGGCCAGTGGGTCCACTCCTTCACTGTTCCTCAGCAGAATAGATTTCTTTACATTTAATAAATGGACGCTTTGGAGAACAGTGTGACTGTCTCTAATGAGCCTATTTGGCAGTGAACCTTGTTTCTGAACTTAGCTTATGACTTAGCTTCTCCCACTCTACGATCACTGGCCCTCAGTGAACTGCCAGCTAATGCTCAGGGCTCTCGGGAAACATACCTGGGAAATAGCAAGATCCCCTGTCAACAACTATGGCACACGTGAGTCTCAGACATTTCTTGTCCCCTAAACTTTTCTAGTTTTATCTCCTTTATTCACAGTCTTAATTATTCCAATTAAGCCATAATAATATTCTCATATCACCGTTGGTTCCTTTCTCTGCTCCCATATCCACACGTTCCCAGACCAATATCTATAATGATCTTGTAACAATATTCACAAAGTTATTTCCACAGTGGCTCAAAGTTCTCCTCAAATTTACCTCCTACAGATCTCTTTCCTATTTGAAAGAGACTCGGTTTCTAGAGTCTCACGTTGGCCACCTACTGTCACATTACACTCTCAGGGCTTCTGCGTGACAAAATGCGCTGCAGTCACATCAACTGTATACTGAAAGTGAACGAAGCTAAAAAGTTCTAAGCCATTTCAGCTGGGTTCTACTACTGACTGTTGGTTCCACTATTATTATCCTACTTCCTTCCAGAGTCCTCAGACTCATTTCCTCCTTTATAGTTAGTATTATAAATAGATCCACTTTTATATTATTCTATTTTATTCAAGTTTTCATATCCTTTGTAAGGCTAAATAAATGTTAAAAATTAGGCTAACAGCCCAGTCGCTGTGGCTCAGTTGGTTAAGTGTTGTCCCATGCACCAAAAGGTCCCCAGTTTGATTCCAGGTCAGGGCACATGCCCAGGTTGCAGTCTTGATCCCCAGTAGGGGGTGTGTAGGAGGCAGCCAATTAATGTTTCTCTCTCACATAGATGTATCTTTCTCTCTCTCTCTCTCTCTCTCTCTCCCTCTTCCTTCCTCTCTCTCTCAAATCAATAAAAAACATATCCTCGGGTGAATATTAAAAAAATCTACATAAAATGATGGAATATACATTTTCAAACAAAAACTAGCCTCTATAAAGCAATTTCTATTACAATGTTATCAGTTCCAACAGAACCGATATTCCTCTGGATTATGTTGATGACAAATACCTAAAACACTCAGAAAACAGCTGCCACAGTCAGTGTCTGCACTTAGGTTATTCTGCTCAGTGAGTTACATGCTTGAGCTCATTGTTGCTACTAACTGCAGCTGAATATGCAAGGGACAGAAAAAACCTATAGCAGTTCAAACACTAAAAAAAAAAAAATTCAATATAAGCCCTGGTTTCACCTGAGAAATGTCTCCTGGTTTCAAAGCAATGGGAAAAAAAGTAAGGAATATATGCTTTATCATAGCACAGAGATAAAATATATCTTAAGGAAAAATTATTTCGGAAAACTTTGTCTCATAGGAAACTTGTGAAAAAATGCCTAGCCCATCATACTAGCAATGAGCTCCCTCTGCTAGTTTATTTTCAAAATGATAGCAGACATAAAAGTGTCCAATTTTATGAGGTCAACAAGGAAAAATTATGGCCACAGGCATGAGAGCCACCGGCACTGGAATTAGCTTTGCATTGAGCATGTATGTATTCAGATCGTCACTGTGTGCATTTATATTTATTAATACTGTTATGTGTTCTTATATCATTTCCCACATGCATATTTTGTTTTGGCAGCTATATAACAAGCTCCTTTTGGGCAGGAGGTATTCATTGTAGTTCCTTTCCTTTTATAATAATCACTTATACAAGATCCCAGCACCTCACTAATTAATAGGGACACTAAGTCTAAATAAGTCATGTGGCTAAATGATGGTCTCTCTACTACAGTGCCTGTTAGCCCTTGCGAATGGCTTCCACATTCTTGAACCTCACTCTACTTTGGGGGCTGTTTTGACAGTGATGGTTATTTGCATTTTACAAAGGAAGAAATTGCAGTTCAGATGAGATAAGTAATTTGCTGACAGTCACACTGCTATCAAGTTTTAAGATTGTATCTTGAACCTAGATCTGACTCCTAAGTAGTGCGCCATTCTTCTACACCAAATTCTAAAAATGTCAAAGCCCGTATGCATTGGGATTCCGAATAAAGTAAAATAAATGGCCACAGATCTGATAATTGTAAAAACGTTTTCAATGTGCTCATTTCTGAAGATGGAGAGGCATGTTTTTCACAACTAAGTTTTAGGTATTGTGGTTGTTTTAAAAACATTGGCAACATCAAATGCATACAGCTTTGTTGGAAAAATGAATGGACAAAACGCACGTGTAGAAAGGAGGGACATGACAGGAGCTGCTACTGCCATGTGTTCACTTCTAGTGCAAAGGACTCTGGCATGGTGCCAATGCCATTCACAGGCCCTGGAGGCTGGGGGAGACCTGGAATTCTCGAAGACTCAGTCATAGCACTAGGCCAAGTGCAACATCTCCGTCTTCTGCCCCTTGGTTCAATGTCCTATTCTTCAATGACGAAAGTGAAAGAATAATTAGAACGTGTAGGTTTCTCTTTAAACCAGTTGGCCGTTTATCTTAACAGCACAATCACCCTGCTAATGATATTAAGCTGGGTTGAACTAGAGGATTCTTTCACAGCAGAGTTCCCAAGGACTCCCGTTCCCATAGGATCCAGCCTTCTGTAGATGCACCCAACATTCATTTGCCGTAATGAAAGCCAGACACAGAATGGGGCCAGCACAGTGGTGAAAACACAAGGGCTTTTGTTTATATTGAAAAAGAGCTCCGCTTAGTCAATCTGAATCTTCCTAACACCTAGTGAAATATTTATTAATGAGCATCGGCGCAGCAAGCCAGAAAGTCCTATTTGCATTCATTTGAACCATAAATAATTGAAGGTAGATTTGATTCCTTAAGTCATGGTTTCCGAAAATATCCTCACTAGCATGCTGAGGGGGCGGGGAAGAGAGACCACCAGTGAAGTAAAATGCATTAAATGTTGAGGGTGGTAGATGCTTTGCAGATCCTTGGACTACATGGACTATTTCTCAAGAATAAATAATGCATTATCCTGTTAAACTCACCTCAGTGGAGGGGACAGGATGAGACACTGATACTTTTTCCTTATTTCTGTTGGTCAGGACTACAGGGACTATATCTTGCTGTTCATCAGGCTGAACCAAACAGTAGTTCTCAGCAGATCTGGGTATCTATTTACTCACTCAGGGACCATACATTTCATGTGCTTACTATATGGCAGGAGCCGCTAGATCATAAGAATGAGAAATGGACAAAACATAGAACTGGCTCTTAAAAGAGCTCAGGCTAACGCAACACTGAATCCAAAACATAATTCACACCGAAGCCATTGATCCAAAGAAAAGGAACTTAAGAATTACACTCTGGACAGGCTAATGGGCTGAAGGCACAGACCACTGTTTATTTGCTTGCATACCTCTCCCTCCACAGGACTGTAGGTTCTCTGAGGGCAGGGGGCTGGTCAGCTTCATCACTGCATTCCCCTCAGTGCCCAGCCCAGGGGGTTAGTAGATGGTCAGTGCAGACTCCCTGCATGAAGAAGTGAGCTAAGACGACTCTGAAAATGGCAACGGTGTAAACCAGACAACTAGGGCTCTGTTTAGCTGAGCAGATGTAAAGAAAATATATATTCATTTGCTGTTGGCCAGTGTTAATGTTCATTTTATGCTGTATCTTCTCTATGAATGACAATTAGAGCCAACTTCATGTGTGCAAGCTCTAATTAATTCACAGCTTTGAGTCTCTACCTGTAGAAAGTATTCAGAAATTACAAACAATATTGCTGCTAAGACAAATTGTGCCTCTTATTAGCTGGGTATGCTACTGTAGGGGTAGGGAAATAGGTCTATCCATTATTCATAAAGAGCAAATATAACATAAGCAGCAAGAGAACATAAGCATGAGGGGATGCTAGTAAATCATGTCCAGCTCACAGCCAATAAGAAGAAAATCATTTCCAAATATCGTGCATGCCTCTCATCTCATTGCTCCCCTTGGAAATTAGCACAGGGATAAATAGCATTGCCAAGGAAGCAGTGAGCATGGTCAAAGAAACACAGCTTCCTTCATGCTCTCTAATCACCCTGAGCCCACATGCCATGTCTGCAACATCGGCCCCACGATGTTAAAGTATCTGGTGGGCGTCTGCCACGCATGCTATGGCTCTTGGCCAGTTGTCATGTAACATTTCTTTGTTTATCTGAAAAAAGAGGGGCTTGGTCAACTCTGACCACAGGCTGAGCCATTCTATTCCCTGAGGTAATTTACAAAAGTTATAACACTGGAAAGGACCAACGCATGAGATGATCTTACAATTTTTCTCCCTTGCTCTCTGACTTGACAAGTTATGCATGCTTGACACACCATAGTATTGTTACGAGAGAACAGAAGATGCCTGCCTGTTAGGTCTCCACACCGAGAAAAAGCACATGTTTTAACTAGATGTTAACACTGTCAGTTGCTTGGGTCACCTACACCTGATGGCAATGGCCAGGGGATGTCCCTGATACGTTTCCATAAATCGACTTCTTTTTCACTATTGTTTCTAAGACTGAACGTGTGCAACAAAAGAAAGAAAATTGTTGGGAGCCATTAGAAATCACATATACATCTCCAGTTTACAGCATAATAGGTTTATGGCTCCTCCAAGCCAACTCCCGGTTTGGCCTGGAGTTAAAAGATAACATACCCTCACCCTAAGCACAAAGCTGCTACATCTCCTCTGATAAGAGCATAGCTGCGACATTCCAAAGCCTCCTACGTGCTAGGCCCATGGACCTCCTTGCCCACTCCCTCCCTCTAGAGCAACATAAATACTACCCGCTGTAAAAATAAAATTGAGGCTTGATCAGAACTTTGTCTTGCCTCCATTTCTTCGCGTCTCCTATCCTCTCATTCCTTTGCAGGATTTGGTGTGGAGTACCCACGATGTGTGCCCTGTAGGTTGGGGCAGAAAACCATATCAACAGAGGACTGGATATTTACTGCAAGGATATTATTTAATGATATGACTCTTACTTATTTCCTTATGAGGAAAATAAAAGTGATGTTATTAAAACTAAATAGCAAAACCTTTATTCTTGTAGCTGTGAATCTCTCAGATGAAGCATCATAAAGAGAAGCAAAGTAGTTATTTCAGATCTTCCTAGGGAGAAAGAAGACTCCCTATTTGGTCAATTAATTCTCTAGGAGAAGACATTGTCATAAAAATGCTGAAGGAATCCGAATAATTAGAAACAGAATAATTGATATATATATTTCCAAATGTACAAGCAATATACTCATCTACCTATCTAATCTAAATATAATATTAGAGCATCCAAAAGGGATGAAACTAAATAATACTCATAATGTTTGAAATGTGTCTTCAGAATTTTAGAGGCACGTTTATATTCATTACCTAATTTAATGCCAGTGCTACATTGGCAGTGTTATTTGGGGAAGCAACGTGTTAGAGAGGGAGGAAAAAGTGCAGGATGAAAGAATGGCTGGATGAATGAATAATAGAGTGCATTCCAAAAAACTACAGCTAGCTGATTTACTAATTTCTTGGTATTTAACCTGTTCCTTTGATGTGTATTATTCTCTTTACATTGCCTCAACGAGATCAAATAAGATGCAAAAGTCATCAGGAGGGTGTGGCTCAGTGGTTGAGCTTGACCTATGAACCAGGAGGTCACGGTTCAATTCTGGTCAGGGCACATGCCTGGGTTGTAGGCTCAATCCCCGGTGTGGGGCATGCAAGAGGCAGCCAATCAATGACTTTCTCCCATCATATATGTCTCTCTCTCTCTCCCTTTCCCCTCTTCTCTGAAATCAATAAGATTTTTAAAATTTTTTTTTAAAAGATGCAAAGGCAACAAAGTGATCTCTACACAAGTCCCACCTTTATGACTGGTGTATAGCTCTGGATTATTACAACGTCTCTACACTAGCCTTTCCCATTCCCATGTCACTATCCACCCAATGTTTCGTCAACAGATTGCTCTACATTAAAGATGCAGTGATATTTCACAGTGATATTCCATTTCTCAAAAACCTTCCATGGCTTCTACTTCCATCACACAAATCTAAAATTCTTTATGGTTCTCAAAGCCCTCAAATGATCTGGCCCTGCTACTTTTGAACATCTCTGGAGGATGCTCATTGGCTTATTATTTCACAAGAATCAAAAACAATTCCTGCCCAAGACCTTCCATATACGTTTTTCCACTCACTAGAAACACCCCTCATTTCAGAGTACCCACATTTAACATAGATGACACATGCTGAGAGAGAGGCATTCAGCTGCTGTTCTACTTGATGGGAGTATGTCCTGGGGTAAGCAGGACAGGGAGACACAAACCTAGGCCTCTCAGTCAGACTCAGCTCCTGCTAGCCTTTCATGGTGTTAGCACCTGGGTGTGACTATGTAATCAAGAATCTCTATATATAAAAGCCTAAGCGACCGTTATGACCGGTCAACCAGTCATAATGACACGCACTGACCACCAGGGGGCAGACACTCAACACAGGAGCTGCCCCCTCATGGTCAGTGCGCTCCCATAGCCAACATTCCGCAGCCAACCTCCTGCGCTCCCTCCCCCTGGCCGGCCATCCCTGATCAGGACTGGGTGAGACGGTCCCAATCGGAGGCCAGGCTGAAGTACCCCACCTGTGCACGAATTCATGTACCGGGCCTCTAGTTTTAAAATAAGTATTTTTAATGCACTATAATGCCTATTATTCACAAAGTGAATACTTCTTGTGGAGCTTTACTGAGTAGGGGAAAGAAAACTGGAAGGAAGTCTTGCCTTATTGTATTTACCATGTTAACAGACACTGGTTCATGTCTAACTTGGCAAGTGATTTCCGCAGGTAGTTATGAGGTTATTCAATCTTCCCCCTTCAGTACAGGAGTAGATCCTAATACCCACACATGACGGGAATTTTCTGACATAGATAATGGAATTATCTACATTCCACCTGCCTTTTAAAGCTCGGCCTCAGGCCCAGTGTCTCCTCTCTTCCCCAGCTTTTGTAGTCCAAGGAATGAAGTTATGTGTTTATACCTCACTGTTTCCTGTCCTCCATTATTTCTTATGTAATCATCTCTTGCCAACGTATTTTCATTTTTCTGAGTACAGAGACTCTGCTACTTTTTCCATAGTCCCCAGGGCTCATAACACAATGTGCCATCATGTTAAGAATTCCATGGTATGTTCTTTTCAACAACACAGTATACAGAAGAGAGCACAAGGCTTGGGGTCATACAGGGCTGGGTTGGAATCTCAGCTCTCACAAATATTTAACTGAAGGACTCCCTGACCCCAGGCCCCTAGCCTATTGAATGGTGAATAATACCTGCCTTGGAGGGTCTGGTGGCGCTGGCAGTGACGTCTATATGGCACTAATGCAGTGATTCCCAAAGTGGGCGCTACCGCCCCCTGGTAGGTGCTGCAGCGATCCAGGGGGGCGGTGATGGCCACAGGTGCATTTGGGGGCAATGAGTAACTGCTATTAAAATTTTAAAAAAATTAATTTCCAGGGGTTGAGTAATATTTTTTCTGGAAAGGGGGTGGTAGGCCAAATAAGTTTGGGAACCACTGCACTAATGCCTCCTCGTCACCATATGCATGCAAGCAAAGTGCCCAAAATTTAGTAACTCTCATCAAATGGCAGGTAAAACTCCTAATACTTAATTCATTTATTCATTTATTTGTAAATGTGCCAACCAAACAAATCACAGAGTATTTGTATCATGAAAGTTCTGTCCTCACAGAGTCTCTTTAAGTAGGAATTCCTTTGGAACTTTTAATAACTCACTTTACAATAATGGAGATCTTTAGAGCCTACTTGGAACTTCCTAACAATACCTTAAGGCTATATTTATTCAGAGTTCATAACACCATTTTTATACATATTATCAGTCTCCTAACTAGCAAATAAGAAATGATGGGACTTTTATCAGGCAAAGGAATACACACACACACACACACACACACACACACACACATATACATACACGCCAAGGGAACAAAACGACCAAACGACCCATTGCTATGACGAGCACTGTGGCAGCCAACCAGCCTGATTAGGGCTCCGATTGACCCCCCCCCCCCCCCGCCAACCTCCCACGGCCCCTCCCCCCAGCAGGCCCTGTCCCTGATCACTCCCCTCCAATCGAGGGTGGTGCTGGCCAGCCAACTGCCTGCAGCCCCTACCCCCAGCCAGCCCTGTCCCCAATCGGCCCCCACCACCCTAACTGGGGACAGGGCCAGCTGGCCAACCTCCGACGTCCTCTCTCCCACGCTTGCCTGGCCCTGATCGGGCCCCCATTAGGGAGGGCCAACCGGACCCCACCTGTGCACAAATTCATGCACCAGACCTATAGTCTATTCTATATAATAAAAGCCTAATATGCTAAGTGTCTGGTCATCCTTTCAACCAATCAAAGCGTAATATGCTAATGATATGCTAAGGCCACTCAACGGCTTGCTATGATGTGCACTGACCACCAAGGGGCGGAGAGTCAACCAGTAGACCAGTCGCTATGACATGCACTGACCACCAGGGGGCAGACAGTTGACTGGTCGACCAGTTGCTATGACGTGCACTGACCAACAGGGGGCAGATGCTCTGACTGGTAGGTTACCTTGCTGCTGGGGACCAGCCGATCGGGACTGAGCGAGATGGGTCGGACACACCCTGGAGCCCTCCCGCAATCCCGCCCTGGCTGGCCAACCTCCTGCGTCCCTCCCCAGCCCCAAATGTGCACTGGTGGGATCCCTCGGCCTGGCCTGGGCCCTCTCACAATCCAGGATCCCTTGAGGGTGTCGGAGAGCTGGTTTCAGCCCAACCTTACAGGCCAGGCCAAGAAACCCCACTGGTGCATGAATTCGTGCACCGGGCCTCTAGTGTATATATATATAAAAGCCTAAGTGACCAGTCATTGACCAGTCGTCAACAGGTCAACCAGTAGCTATGACACTCACTGACCACCAGGGGGCAGACGCTGAATGCAGGAGCTGCCCCCTGGTGGTCAGTGCGCTCCCACAACGGGAGCGCTGCTCAGCTGACCAATGGATGCCAGATGCCAGGCTCATAGCTGGCGAGGCTATCGAGCGGCAGCGGGGCAGGCGCAGCAGGGCTAGAATGAGCAGGAGCAGCGTGGCACCCAGCCCAGGCTCGGGCTGCTCCTCGGCCGCCTGCTGTGGCCCGATCCCTGCAGGCCATGTTGAGGGACCCCACCGGTGCACGAATCTGTGCACTGGGCCTCTAGTCTAAGATAGTGCCCCAACTACTCTCTACCTCCTTTAATTGCCTCTTTTTCATTGTATATTTTATCGTAATCTGATACCATATGTATTTCCTTTCTCTTTGCTTCTTTTCCCTTTGTTCCCTGAGTGCAGGGACTTAGGTTGGATCACAGCTGTACACCTAGGACTCAGAAAAGTACATAATACACTGCAGGAGCTCTGAAGTCCCTGCCGATCCATGTGAACTTGCTGGATCCCTGTCAGAGCTTCCCAGGCACATCATGGACTGGAAACTCCGGGGAGGTTGTGATTCTCACAGAAGCACCCAGTGAATGAATGGAGCCAGGCCTTTCTTTACCAGTTCTCGCCATCTGACCCACCCTAGCCAGGCGTTTGGGGGAGAACAAGTTCCGGGCCAGGGTCCCCTGACCTCCAACGGTGCCGGGCAGCAAACTGAACTCTATGAAAGAAGAAAGGTGCTTAGCAAGACCCTGTCACGTTCCTTAATGCCTCATTAAGACTGTTGTTTAATGATCACACCTAAGAAGTAAGAAAAGAATACTTGAGTCTAATGACATTACTTGGGCAGAATAGCTTAAGTTATTTTTAAAAATGATCACCAGTAGCACATTTTTGCATGTTCCAATCCTGCAGCTCTCAATCTGGCCCCCGTAAAAAGTAACATATGCTCACAATAAATCTTTAAAATGGCTTTATTAATAGAGTGGCTGCAGTGACAGTTTTATAAATGGGCCCCATCTTCATGCAAACTGTGTTTTATTAGATTGCATTATAATGATTTGTAATAAGAATACAGAGATGGATTCTGAGAGAAGGAACTCCAAACATCCCTGAGCCAGTCAGGGGTTTCAAAGCCCGTGATTCTGGGAGGCAGACTGCGCATCCGGGAACAACAGACACCATCAGATTAGTTTTGCCACAGTTGCATGCGTCTCCGCCTGCTTTTCCCAATCAGATAATAACAGTCTAATAACTGGCTTTGTGTCTGTCAATCCAATTACTTCCTATTTGGGATGTGCTGACACTCCATTAAAGCGGCAGACAGATGGCAGGGTCTTTCATTACCCTCAGACTGAATAATTAGCTTACTGGGCACATAACCAGGCAAGGAGCCCATCTATGCAGTCAGGTGTCTTCCAAATGAAACCAAAGACATAGATCACTAAAAATAATCTCATTAGTTTAATGTTATGTCGATGCCGTGCCTATAACAGGCACAGCCATCTAGTTTATCCTACTGTCAACTCAGAGCCTTTCTGGGCAGCTCAATCAGGAGAGGGGCCCTCCGGCCATATTTCCACCAGAGCATAAGTCTGACTGGTGTCCACACAGGAGAAACACAACGTCAGTCTGAGATCCCAGTGATGTCACCTTGAGAAAGCAAAACTGTTCCTTCATTGACCCGATCTCTTCTCATTAAGAAACAAAAGGAATATAATACTTATTAAAATAAGCTGCCTATGGAGAAAGCGAAGTAGAATTTAACCTTAAATTTTTAGGCATAGAGGTCTGGGTGCCTATAGTGAATTAAAATGCAACCATAAGAATTTGAATGAAGTTATCTTATAAATCTTCATAGGATGCTTACAAACAATTTAAACGGAAGCACTGTCATCTGTCTTCCATATGCCTCACTCTATTGACCATAATGATCAGCATTTAGCAGGTGTTCCATAAATTCTCCGTAAATCAACTTACAGGTGTTTTTAAAAAGTTAATTATCATAACGATAATTTTTGAAAGGAAAAACTGTGATATAGTTGGTGAAATTGATGCCCCAAAATAAGAGTGTTGACTTCTAAGAACCTACATGGTTGACACAGACCCCTCTCCACTCCTCTACCCTCCCTGAATAGCTTTGTGTCAAATGTCTCAAAGTCATGATCGAATTCTAAGTAGATACTGGGCACTTCATGCTTTCAATGGGTTAGAACTTGAGGAATGAAAAAGGCAATTTAATATGGAGACAGCACGATATCATGGAAAAAATATGGCCTGGGAATCATCGATAGACCTGGATCCCACCTGGCTGCCCTGTTACAACTGTGACCTGGGGCCTCAGTTTACTCACCAGGTGAAACCCACAGATCCTTTGAGTACAGCCCTCACATCCCAGGACTCAATATGGGATGCTGCCAGGACCGGGCCATTTCCTCAGCTTTCCTCATTGCTAAGAGTAATCCCCTCAGGGCCCTAAAAGGAAATGAATATTCATTTCCAAAGGCGACAAAGGCTAATAAAACTCCCAGCTGCAGGGAACAGAGGGTCAACACACTAAAATAGCACTAAAAGCTAGGAGACATTAGTGTATTGAACCACCATCTCAGACAACTTTATAGCCCTTTAAGGAGGATTATTTTTTTCATGATTATGGTTAAAGGGAAAAGCAGGCCCATTAAACCATTGTTCTCCCTTTTCTAAGTGTCTTCATCCCTTATTTATTGCGGGTAATAGTTATATTCAACAATAGTTACGTATGAGCTGGATGGTGTAATACCTTACTTTTTTTTGAAAGTTCTTTGAATACACAGTCTCTTCGATTGAGCATTTACGAAAGCATTCACAGAGGGCAGTTGCCTTGCAAAACAGTGATTAGATGGGAGGTGCTCAGTCAATGGAGCCAGAGTGCAGCTCTGAGGAAGAGACTCGTGGCAGGCGGCTTGGCACATTCAGGCTATTATCCTGAATACACCAGCCCGGACAGCCCCCTAGGAAACTAGTAAAATGATGGAAGGAACACTTGGGCTGAAAGAATTGAAACCTGAATGAGTTGACTTGAAGGTAGTGCCTCTCAGATGCTAAGAGAAGAGATCAAATAGCCTAGTAACTAGAGTTCAAAATGGGGAAAGAGGTGATTTAATTTTGAAATTTTACAGACACTGAAATTTAGTAAGAATTCCAAAGTAGAAGAGGCAGGCTATGTTTGCTGGGCCACTAAGGAGGCCAGGGAGTATCAGTGCCATTAGTACAGTTAGCAAGGGGCTAGGCTGCCAGTGGCTTTCTGAAGTACAGTAATGCACCATTTAAAGTGGGAGAGCCTGGACAGCATGGCTCAGTGGTTAAGCATTGACCTAGGAACCTGGAGGTCACGGTTGGATTCCTGGTCAGGGCACATGCCTGAGTTGTGGGCTCAATCCCCAGTGGGGGGCATGCAGGAGGCAGCCGATCAATGATTCTGTCTCATCATTGATGTTTCTATCTCTCTCTTCCTCTCCCTTCCTCTCTGAAATCAATAAAAATATTTTAAAAAGTAAACAAATAAAGTGGGAGAGAGTAGGAGAGGGTAGAGGGAGATACATGATGATGGAAGGAGACCTGACTAGGAGTGGTGAACACATAATATATATAGACAATGTATTATAGAATTGTACCCCTGAAACCTACATGATTTTATCAATCAATGTCATTCCAATGAATTCAATAAAAAATAAAGTGGGAGAGAGACACTTAGTCTATGACTCATCTGGACAGCAAAGATGAAATACCACCCTAATTACTAACGTCACCTGAATGTATGTGATATGGTATTTCTAAAGAGTTAGTTTTCCAACTGGGAGTCAAGAACACTAGAAGCCTCGTGAAGGCTTCAAAGTTGATTACAGACAGTGGAAAGTAACGCTCCCCCTCCCCTCCCCCGCCATTTCACCTCCCCCCCACCCCCTGACACACACACACACACACACACACACACACACACACACACATTCAACAGCAAAATAATCGGCAAGATGTATGGAGAAAATGGCCTCCATGCTCAGGGGTCCTGGATCTAACTCCTCCTTTAGCCTCCCTGTGTCTCAGTAGAGCTTAAGAAGGAAAAGACTTAGAATATGCAAGGGGGGTGTTTCCATTGAAATTAGAAGGGTACCATGGAGTTGGAAGTGCTTTTGGAGCTGTTCAAAGCTATGTGAGGTCCCTGATACATCCTGTCAACAGAGTGCTACTCTGGTAGTTGCCTCAAACCACTCTGAAAAAATCACTGATGAAGATGGTGAAATGAGGTGAAAGGCTCCCTGGTCAGGTTCCTTGGAGGATTCCAAGGCCCCATTTTTATTAAATATCTTTATTTGCCAATGAAACACACTGTGCTTGCTTTCCTGGTAATGGGCCCATTTTCACAGGTAAAGAAGGAAGGGGTGGCTGGGGTGGGAGAGGCTGCCTCAGAAAAGTGAAGTGAATGCTTTCCTTCCCCTTTTCTTGCCCGAAACCCCCAAGGCCAGGGGGACACCCAGGCAGATGACCCACCACTTGGCTCTCTCTAGACCAGCGATCCTCCAGATGCACTCAGACCACCGAGAGTTTTGATACGTCCTCCTGAAAAACTACAAACACATATCATTTTTATACACTATTTTCTGGGCATCAAAACTGTCTTAGTTCGTAGATCCATGTTGGGATAAAAATGCACACTCCACAATAGCTCCATTTATGGCTGCATCGCAACACAGTAATTTAGATTTCTGTTCTTCTGAACAATTTTCTTCTATAGCAGTTTTTTTTTTTTCATTATCCATATTCTTAAAAAATGAAATTGCCTTAGTCATAAATAAAATAATCACTTTCAGTGGACAATGTGAGAAGTACTTGTTGGGGCACTTTAAATGGTGAAATATTATGGGCGGTTTAACTCTCGTCTGAGCAAGTGTGAAAGCCCTAACGAGAGCATCCAAACCTGCAGGACAGAAGGAACGGCAGCGGATTTCCTCAACCAGGTCCCCGTTGTGGGGGTCTAAGGACTGCCTGCCACTGTGCTTAAAACTACATGGGTCTGGGCTTAGGAGTATTTACCCAAGGTTCACAGCTGTCATCTCAGAATCTCAAAGGCAGCTGTAACTTCCCCCTCAAATTCCCTAAACCACAAATTCCCCTAAAAAGATACTTATCTGCATGTGAAAAATAAAAAGTTCAACTCCGTTTCCACATGTCATACATGAGAATAAAAGCTATAGAGGCAAGTTTTATTTAGAGCCACAGATGTTTGATTTCTAAATCTCAGATAACATTTCTATCTTGTAAAAATTAAACATATATGGTTTATATGATGTAGTTGGTAGTGGGAAGACTGGACCTGAAGTTCTAAATTCTAATTCTGGTTCTGAGACCCCTGCTGCTCCGCCTGGAGTAGGGTGACTTCTCTGAACCCCCGTTTGGACCTGCTGACAGTAGTTTACACGTCAAGAACTATTTTACTAATTCACTCTCACTGAGGTTTTTGTTTCGAAATAGTTCCCCTAACCAAATTGCATTTATTAAACAACTGATTTCTCCTTTTAACATTTAATCCAGATTTATATAACTGTCCAAAGAACTTCTGATTAGTTTTTCTTCTACCCTTTGTCCAACCATCCAAGCAACAGACACTTATTAAGCTCCTAGCATGTGTGAGGCCCTATTCAGGGACCTGAGGACACATAACTGAGCAGTGTCAACCCAGCCTTCACTGCTTGGGAGCCAACAGGTACCCCACCTTGAGTTGGTGTAACTCCAGCCAGAACATAACTGAACGGATGGGTAATTCTGCAGGCATAGCCTGAGTGCATCCATACTTGTGAGGCTTATCATCCCAGACTTCTAGGAGCTGGGACCCCTGGATGGTCTGAGATCAGCTGTCAAATCCCTTCCGGTTCTGAAACATTAAGGTCTCACTGTTCTAAGTGAAGAAGAAAGGACCTACAACTCAATACCAGTCCCTGGTATCCGGCCCTTATACAAATGATACTTCAATGATTAAAACACTCCCACCTCTCCCCAGTCTACATAAATGTCTCCTTTCACGGAAACCTAATTACGTCTACAACTAAAGCAGATATTTATACTGATAATTCAATTGAGGTAATGTACATCTTCCTCCATGCTTCAGAGAGTTGAGTTTAAATGCCTTTTTTGATTACTAATTAATTTCTTAGTGAGTGTAATGCCTGTGAACGCCACTGGGACCACATGCCTGAGAGTAAATGCTGTTTACTTGACAGGCAGGCTCCACAGAGCCCCCAGCCGCATGCAGCGGGACCTCTTCCGTAAACCCCGACCTGGAAAGGCTGGTTCTGTGCAGCTGAATAGTTCAGTCATGATTTCTTCCCTTCAGTTACTGGCTACTTATAAATTGCACGCAGGAGGATGACCCGGCGTTAGCCATAAGGGAAGAATTACATGAAGAATTTGCCTAATCATTGATTTCAAATGGAATGCATGTGGCCTCTCACAAACTAAAACCTGGAGGAACAGGGCTAACATGTGAACTTGTAATAAAGGCAAATTGCATCCTTGTCTTTTCTGTCAATTGTGTAAATTCTCTCACTCTGTGCAATTTGAGGTGTTACTGTAATCACCCCCATAGTTCCAGGAAATCGAATCATTTTTGCATCATTTGTTTCAGCCTGCTCAGTGCTTAGCAACATGTAAGTGCCCCCAATGGATGGGCAGACTCATTAGCAGCCTAAAGCTTGAGGAGAACTAAGCAACCTCAGTAAAGACATCTCTCAGATTTTTGCAGTGAAAATCAATTCTTCAGACTCCTGTCCTGTCCACATACTACCGCAGGCTCCTAACAAAGCCTGTCCTTCCTCCAGCTGGGCAACTGCAGTTCATGCAGCACCCTCTCATTCACTGGCATATAGCGAACTGTAAAGCAGGCCGGCTCCCATTTCTGCTGGGAAGATCGGGTTGTGCTACTTATGCGCTCATTATTTACCAGGCTGGAGGCAGCTCTGACTCCCTTAGGAGACACCTAACACTAATGGTGTCACGTTTGTTACACGAGAATATGTATTTCTTCTAATTATGTGGTCAATGGGCTAAAGACCTCACTATCCTGAAAAAGAGGTGAGTCCTAGGACACTTTAAACTAGATGATAGATATGTTTATTATACCTAAGATGAAGAGGTAGATACTAAATCAGTAGAATATGGTTGTGATGCTTAAAATGTACAGCTTATACAGAAAGTCTTTCACTACTTTCTACAACAGTGTATTCTTAGAAGAAACTGAAATGGAAATGAGAAAGTTTTTTCCCATCAGCCTCCAATCTACATCAAATGACATCTTTCCTTGGAAATGGATAGGCTGATGAGTAAACCTCCGATTACTGTACTGGAAACACAATCTTATACCCAAACTAAGTAACGGAAGCATGGACTTTGTAGTTTGACCATGGCTATCCTTAGGTCAACACTAGACCTGGAACCCAAGACTTCTAAATACCCTTCAGTCATCTTTCCAATGTATTGCTTTGTTCTGTTTTATCATCAAATGGTAATCCTTAATTGTTAGTGTGGCAGACTATAAAGTTCTATTAGGAAGCTTGCTGGAACTTAACAACTGAACAAAGTAAGAGAGGTCATTTTGAGGTGGGGATGGGGAGGGGAAAAGTGACACAGAATTGAGTAAAGGTCAACACAATACAAAGTGGAGAGCCCTGCCTGCAGAGCGACCACTTGAGGACAATGACTTCCTCAGCCCAGGGCGCCAGAGCTTTGCAGATAAAGAATTCCTTTCTCTCCTTCCCTTCCTTCCGTCTTTCCATCTGTCTTTATTAAGATGTCATTCACATACCATATAGTTCACCCATTTAAGGCTTATAATTCAAGTAGAGGCCCGATGCACGAAATTCGTGCAAGGGCCTTGGCCCTGGCCCCCGTCCACTGCCGCCACCATGGCCGGGGGCCTCTGCTGCCTCTGCCACCTCTGCTGCGCCCCCGCCCTGGCTTTGTCCGAAAGGAAGCACATCCAGAAGGACGTCTGATCTAATTAGCAGATTATGCTTTTATTATATATGATTTTTATATTCCTTAGAGTTGTGCAGCCATCACCATAATCAACTTTAGAACATTTTCATCACCCACAAAAGAAATCCATATCCATTTGCAGTGACTTTTCATTTCCCCCACTTCCTGCCCTAGGCCGTTACTAATCTACTTCCTGTTTCTATGCATGTGTCAGTTCTAGACTTTTCATATAAATGGAATCATATAACAGGTGGTCTTTGTGACTGGCTTCTTTCACTTAGCATAACGTTTCTAAGGTTCATCCATGTTTTAACATATACCTGTACCTCACTCCTTTATATTGCAGAATAGTCTTCCATTGCATAGATATACCATATTCTATTTATCCATTCATCAGTTGATGGATGACATTTGCTTTCTGACGTGTTAAAAAGCCTCTTCTAGGTTCTTCCTAACTTATAGTTCACTGTTATCACTATTTTTATTTTCTTTCATAATGATTAATGGAATTGTGTTGTTTTTTTTATCTGAGGAAATAAAAACAATCCAAATAAGAACTGAAAGGCAGATTGAAGATACAGATTAGCCCTGGCTGATTGGTTCAATTGGTTGAGCTTTGTCCCATGCACCAAAACATTGAGTTGAGTTTTATCTGGCAGTACAGAAAAACTTTAGAAAATATTAGTACACAATTGGTATTTAAAGTCATGAGAGTAGGAAGTTCATCTGAGATACCCTAGTTCAGATAGAAAAGACAAGCGGGAGCCAGCAAAGGAGAAGCAACAGCAGCAAGAAAGGGGCAGACCCAACCAAAACCTTAACAATTATTACATAGAAAACAAGTGTTTTCAATATATATGGACTTTATTCCCTTTTCCTCTAGGAAATTCCCTAAAATATGGTATGTTATAGAGAATATATAATAATTAAGAACACGATTATTGGGAAGAAGCACCTAGGTCATGCTGGTACTACCTGTGTGACCTTGAACAAGTTATTTAACCTCTAGGAGCCTGTTGCACTACCTGTAACATCACCTATGTGCTGAGGGATGAAATGGCACAAACCATAAAAAGTGTTCAATATACTACCTGACAGAAAGTGTTCAATAAATGTTACTTATTGTTATTCATGAATCTTTCATCTTTTATGTCTAAAGCACTTTCCATCTATATACTGATCATTTGGGATTTATTTATAACCTTGAAGCATAATGGTAACTACTTCTGTGTTTATGTCTTATGTTGTCAACTTAAGCGTAAGCTATTTGAATTCAGAAACTGGCTCAACTTTCTTATATTCTCCACAATTCTAGCTCAATACTCTGAGCACAGCAGAAGCTGACTATATATATTAGTGAACTAATTTTATTATTTTACATTTTGACAGGGCAGAAAGTATATGGGTCCTAGGGGTTTTCCTCTCTCTTTGCCTGAACACTTTTAACAAAGGAAAATGTAATATGCATCACACTCTATGTTCCTCACAGATAAACCGTAAGTCTTCTAACAGCCAGGGTTTCTGGCTCTTACCTGGCTTTTGTTGGATGGGGGAAGAAGTGGCAAACAACTGAATAAAGGTTAGCAAAATGTAAAATGACAGAGTGTAGAGTATAGATCTCCTATGTGACCTTAAGCCTGAACAAAATTGATTCCTGGACCTACTGTTCCAAACTTCTCAGGTACTGAATATGCTTTGAGAGCTTTCAATACATTTCTGGAACAGGCGCTGGTCTATAAAACTCTCTGACACCTGCTTTTTTATTAATGAAAATGAAGGTTATGGGTTCAATAGCACATGGACACTTTTGGGGTGGCCTACCCAGCCCAGTCCCCTTCTCAGTGAAGAATCCATATTCCCCAGAATGTTAGACATTTTGAAGCTATTTTTTCCGCTGTGTGGCCCTGTCTTTGCACTAACTGATTTGCACAGTGTCAAGAGATACTTGGCCAATGCGGGAGATCTGGATCATGTAATGGGAGCACCGGAGGGAAGATTTGCAGACTCCCCATACCGAGGTCCCCAAGAGGCCCTAGTTGCTATCCTTCCAAAGCTTGTGTTCGTGAGACATGCTATTGTCCTTCCAAAAGTTTCCCCCCCTTTTTTTGATATTGGTTTCTTTTACTTACAATAAAACACACACACACACACACACACACACACACACCATGATTCATTGATACATTTGGTACACTGGAAAGAGGCTGAGATTTGAAGTAAAGCCAAGAATATAGAACATATGCCCATTTCCTTCCTTCATCTCTTCCTTTGACCTCTTGGGTTGGTGACTGAAAATAATGACATTCTCAGGGCTGAGGATGAAAGGAGCCAGGCAGTTTCAAGAAAGTACGTGTATGCTTAGAGAAAAAGAAAGGAACATGGGTGATTTTTGTCCAAGTCACCCAAGGTCCTCCATCTCTTAGCACTATATTCCTAAATTACTTAGTTAAACAAAAGATAAAAGTCCGAAATTGTGGTTCAGTGTAATAAACCGGAATCATATGGGAAGAAAGGAATCCACTGAAAAACTTTCTCAATTCCATGGGAGTGCCAAAGAAAACAGTTACTGAAAAACCTAAGACTTGATCAAGTACTTGTATTATTATACTTAAATTAGAAGCCCAGTGCACAGTGGGTCCCTTGGCCTGGTTTGCACGCTCTTGCAATCTGGGACCCCTCAGGAGATGTTGGAGAGCTGGTTTCAACCTGATCCCCATAGGCCAGGCCAAGGGACCCCACCAGTGCATGAATCCGTGCACTGGGCCTCCAGTATACATATAAGATTTTTGGTTAATCTCTTCCCACTCTCCCCACTCCCCCCTTCCCACCCATGGAACTCCCCTCATCAGTCTGTTCCATGTTTCCATGCCTGTGATTTCTGCTCCTGCACTGAGCACCTGCCCCCTGCTGGTTAGTGAGCATCATAGCTACTGGCTGGCCAGCCGGTTGGCTGGTTGCTTAGATATATATATATATATATAAGCATAATTGGTAGCTGGGAAAAAGGTAATATATAAGTAGGAGCTGGTTTACTCACAACACCCTGATACCCATGGTGTGGATTTTCTCCACACCGACAATTAAATCTCCAACTCTCTGGACACCAGTTGGATGTCCAACGATTCAGTTCAATTCAGACACTAACTAGAGTTGGTGCTAGACCCAGGTTAAGAACTCAGGTCCACAAAACTGTCCCCAGTTCAAACACCATCACAAGCCCCAGGCCTCTCACACCTCTGACCGACCAGCTATAAATCAGGTGCCAACCATCTCCTCCCCGGGTTTGATGATTTGGTAGACCAGCTTACAGAACTGAGCAAAAACAGGTAACTTACTATTACCAGTTTATTATAAAGGAACAAATGAACAGTCAGATGAAGAGGTACAGGGGGAGAGGTCCAGAAGGGTCCTGGGTGCAGCACCTTTGCTCCAGTGGAGTTGGGGTGTGCCACCCTCCTGACACATGGATGTGTTTGCCAGCCTAGAGGCCCTCAGAATCCTGTTGTTAAGGGGTTTTTCTATGGGCTTCCTGCAGGCACGATTGATTACATCATTGGCCTTGGATGGCTGATTCAACCTCCAGCCTCTCTCCCTTCCCAGGAGGCTGGGGACGGAATGAGAGCTGAGAGTTCCAACTCTTTCATCATCTTGGTCTTTCTGGCAACCAGTCCCCATCCTGAAGCTATCCACAGGTACCAGTCATCACAGGAGCATGCAAGTCTACATCACTCCAGAGATCCCAAGGGTTCTAGGAGCTGTGTGCCAGGAACAAAGGTCAAATATATATTTCTTATTGTACCACAAGTAATAATACCTTGATTCTAAACACGATGTACTAAAAGCCAAACAGGTACAGAAGACAGAGTTTGAACGTATCACTGCAATAGTGGTGCCACCTTTGGACTGACCAATAGAGTTCTTTTCCCAGATCCCCTTTTGCTGTCAGGCAGTAATGTGAGCGATAACTAACTAGGGTTGGAGATATGGTGACTGGTGATTTAGTTTAGTGAAGGTCCTATGGGAACTGAACTCAGGGCACTGGTCTTGCTCAAATTGTGCTCCAATGAACTACAATGTACTATTCTGGGGTCGTGGAGCTGCTGCTGACTGTAGCAGCACAGCTGTTCAGAGTAAAAGCCAGCAGCCAAGCAGTTAACTGCATTTGGCAAAGAAAAAAACACTTTGAAATGCCTTCTTTTTTAAAAAGTTAGCCTGAGAGCAGCTGTGATTCTGGAACAGCTTGTTCTGAACCACAAGGCCTTCCAGCCTCCCAATCCCCCACTATGCTCCATGCTCAACTGGCTTGCACAGCTCTCCCGAAGCCACTCTGCAGCATACTAAACTGGGGATTCTTTAACACCAAGCAACACTCTTTTCTCTTTAATGGGATAATTTAGCCTTCTGACTTTCGCAGAAGATGCATTTAAGACTTAGTGATGTCACCTAATTACAGACTCTGAAGAAATCTGCAAGCCTCATTATAGCTAGCCTGGCAGTCAGCTCCCTGACGGAGCCCACCAGCAATGCCACGAACACCAGGACTGACTTCCGGGGAGAACGAGAGAAAAGCACAGGTCAAAGCCTGCACTCCATCAACTGAATACTGATGTCCAAGGCTCTTCACATATCATCTAGTTAAATGGGGATAAAACTCAGAGAGGCAAAGACTGAGGGTCCAAATTAGAAAGCAATGATCAGTCAATATTCCTACTAATAGTTATTAAGATGTATTTTCTCAATTAGAGTGATCAAATTAAGATACCAAAGGTACATTGTTCTGTCCTCCTAATGTGGTCTTAAAGTCTTAACCACCAGAGTTCAATAACTACTGTGCAAGCACTCCCACTTGACCTTTTGCCTCGTAAGGTAGAGATAATGAAGATTAAGGGATAAAAATACAAGCTTTCTTTGCTTATTTTAACCAAATGAGAAAGTGCTTTAAGAAAAAATTAAATGGCATAATTAAGAATGTTATTGATTTGAATTAACTTAAACTTATTAATGTTACCATTGAAAATGAAAGGATAGTTAAAATGGATATTTTAAACAAACAATTACTATTCTTTAAGAACAAAAGTGACAAGAAAAGAAATCCCGAGCTATCCTAAGTGAAATTACAGGAGGCCAGAGGGTGAGAGGAAGAGACAAGGAAAGTTAATCAGTTAGCAGCCATGGCCTAAACCAACAAAAAGCTAGCCATGTGCCTCAATGTACAGCTTCCAGGCAGCTATGCAACAATTACCCAGAAAGAACAGCCGACTGTCAGAAGCATCCTACTGGTGCATGAACTTTCCCAACTGCTGCCCACAACTAAGCCAGAAGCAGCAAGTACTCCTCCTTCTGGACTGTTTACCTATCCCCAGCTTTCCCTGCTTCACCTCCCCCCACCCCCATCTATAGCCAATGTAAGTTCTTTAAAAAAGACTGACATCTGTCTTCCCCACGCTCACTGCACAGACGAGCTCCATGAACCCCAGGATGGCAGACACACTGTGTTCTCTGTGTAGTCGCGCTGGTGGTTTAGACTCCAGACCTCCAGACCTGGTCCTTTCTCAGGCTAGAAAGGGTTTGTTTATGGCTCAATAAAACTTTTCTTTCAGAAAAACTCTCCATCTACAAGGTCTTTTGTTTGTTTGTTTAACATAAGGATGGGGGTGTGAAGAATGTATCATGTTCATAAATTATCCAAAGAAAGCATATCAAAACAAGTCAAAAATAAATATGCATTTCATCTACTGCAGAAAACGTTCTCTTCGTTCTCACTGCCATCAGATCTGCTAAGAGTCTGAACAATTCAACTGCACAGAAGAGTGTAGCAAAATATGAAAGAGTCGCAACTCCAAGTCTGTATGATCTCCTGTTACTGAGAACACGTATCACTGGGATATCACAGCAAAGGAAGAAAGAACTAAGCTATCTTTTTAGTCTGTCAAAATCAGAACCTTCCTCCCTTCTAAATAACTTAGGTTTTAAAACTATCTATAAGCAATAGTCCCACACACCAACTCTCCACACAGTTCACTGAATGCACACTTTATTCCACTATTTAAATGCGAGAGCTCAAGAGCACAGACAGATGAGCAATTGGCACGATGACTGAGATGAACAGTCTGGCCTTCTGCTACACAGAGTCATATAAAATTCATTGCTCATAAAAGCAGTTATGTCCTAGGGCTGTGGTCCGCAAACTGCGGCTCGTGAGCCACATGCGGCTTTTTGGCCCCTTAAGTGTGGCTCTTCCTAAGCCTTAGGAGTACCCTAATTAGGTTAATAATAATGTACCTACCTACATAGCTTAAGTTTAAAAAATTTGGCTCTCAAAAGAAATTTCAATCATTGTACTGTTGATATTTGGCTCTGTTGACTAATGAGTTTGCTGACCACTGTCCTAGGGGGACTGCACATGGGATGATGGCCAAGGCCATGGCTTGATATCATGATGTCATACACAGCAGTGCTTCCTATGTAAGCATCGAAGTCCACCTGGTTATGTGACCATGCCCCACTCTTTCAACAATCAGTCACAGACAATCCCTGGTCTCTGGATATCTCCAACCAGAGCTGGTCTTGGCAGTCTATGGAGCAATCAGACTTAAGGCTGCCATGAAGACGTGGATGCTCTAAGTTCTCTGCTTCTGGGCAGGGCCTAAAAAAGTAAAGTTTTTAAGGGATACAATGGCTCGTAGCCACGGTAGAGGATATGAGTTAGAGAGGATCTAAAAGTCATTTATTGAATACTATAAACTGTATAAATTGCTGTATACATTCTATTACTAATGTTCATAAAACTCCCATAAAAATAATCATCCCCACTGACACTTGGGTCTTTCTACTCTGTCACCCTACTTTCCAATGGTTGAGCAAATGACCAGAGCAGAACCCACCAGTGGGTGGCCTTGCAGGCAGAGGGCAGGTCTGGGGAGACTTTTCCTGTCTTTTTGTACACTCCTCATAGTGCCCTCAACCTTTGCTATCACCCCTCTCCCCACAAGAACAGTACACCTCTATTAGGTACTCGGGTCCCGGGATATTTAATCTAAGGACAATCATTCCTGCCCTCACTGAATCCGATTTTATCTACAAAAGAATGTTCCAGGGGACCCATTAGAGTGTCATTTGACCCAGGCTGCACTTCCACGATGATGATGTGAAGGAGGCTTCCATTTGAAATGTATCCTGTAGCAGCACTCGGCCTCCCCGATGGGAGTCTCCTCTGTGCAAGTAGATGACTGCAAAAGAAGCCCCGTGCCTAATAAGATCTACCTGCAGGGACACCAGATAAATTCTAACTGAATTTTGCATCACTTTGATTAATGCCAATGCCCCCAAGGCCCCAAGAATGGGTGCATTTGTGTAATTTGAAATAATTTAATAATTTTATAAAACCAAGGAGAGTGTTTATTTGTAAGCCTAGAGGCCCAGGTATCTAACTAGTTTGGATCTAGAATGATTGCATGCCCTCAGAGGTTACATTTATTTTAGTAACTAAGATATGTATAAACATAACAGTTACTAATGCAGCATTTTGACAAATAACTAGCGATGTCTGGATTGATGACTTCCTCTGAGCTAAGGAAGCTAACATGTTCTCAGCAAAAGCTTAAAAGATACTGTGAACATAGATAATACTGCAACTCTTCGCAGCCTTTAGATATTAGCCCATCCTGGTTGTATTCATCCCCAAAGATAGGTCACGTAGAAAGACTCATGCAGGCTAGGATTACAAAGGGGGTCGGTCTCTCTCTCTCTCTCTCTCTCTCTCTCTCAAAAACTTTTGTGTGTTGCCCTCATTAAGTGGTGTGTCTGGAAGGAGATGTTATTTGCTTTGTAGCTGTTGAAAGTAATGTTATGTTAGACAACTCACCCAAAGGTATAAGCACTGAGAGTAAGCCAAGAACACATTGGGAGCTGAGCTTCTGAGTCCCTACCTCTCCACTGACCACCATGACTTCATGCTGAGTCCGTAGGGGAGACACACAGGCAAGGAAGGCCCCATGCAAGACAAAGTCTCTGGAGACATAATTAGCTCTCCCACAAGCTTCCAGTGCGGGGATGGCTGGGCTTTAATTGTCTGGACACTGAGATGCTAGAATTGGAAAGCGGCTCTGCACTCATGGATACCCCAGTTCTTGCATTTTGCAGAAAAAGAAACAAACTCAGAAAGCCTAAGTAATATGCTGAAGGAAACAACCAGTAAGTGGCAGAGCCAGACCCCAAACTCGGGTCTACCAGCGCCTTGCCCATTGTTCTTTAACATCGCCATGGTGTGGACAAACCATCTTTAGATTTCAGAACCTACAGAAAGCCAGTTTATTTTTACAATGAATCCTGAAACCCCATTTGATCTGATCTAGAGTTTAATGACCACCCCCAGGGCTACCAACAAATAAACCAGGTAACCTGCAACACTCTTCAAGTTTCCAGCTTCACCAGCCTTCTTCAGGGACTATTCTGAATTCTGCTTTTAGAGGTGTGTAAGTGTGTGTGTGTGTGTGTGTGTGTGTGTGTGTGTGTGTTTGCTTCTTGATACGTTATATTTCCCTATATAGAAAGTCATACTCTCTAAGAGCTGTCATTTTTTCTTAGAACCACAGCTGGAGGGACCGGGCAGCATGTTCCACCATAGTCAGTGCTGCTGACACACTGGCCAGGGTCTCATGCTTCTGGAGAGGAACAGATCATATGCCCAGGTCGGTGATGTCACCTGTGGTCACCATGAAACAAGGCATACATTCTCAGAGCAATCTTTGGAGGATCAACTAATCACTTAGCACTCCAAGAAGCAAAATTGGAAAAAACTTAGTTTTAAAAAGACCACACACTAAAAGGGGCTGTGGCGGCCATGGAGGTGCTACGGGGAGTAGGGTTGTGCACACCTTAGGACCTGTTGGTGGTCATGTCCGGCCACATTTTCTGGAGTAGCTCCCAGCTGTTGGGGAAGCATGGCAGGCACACTTGAATTGCAGCATTGCAGCCTGATATGGATTCCATATGACACGACTTTGAATCCAAACAACAACAAAAAACACTTATCTTGGGAATTATTGACCAGCATTCTCTTAGCAAATCAGGGAAAGTTGCTAAGTCCAAATAAGAGGCCTGCCTCTATTGGTACAAAGGGGCAGTTTTAAAAAAATGCACAGGAAGAAACCTGTTTAATACAAGCTCTTAAATGCAGTTTTTGAGCTCCCATATCCAAAACACCCCTGAGCTAATATCATTACAAAAACGAAACAGAAACCCTCTTACTGACTTGGTAACACTGCCAAATAAATTGCTAAAAGTGAGGCCTTTTTAGATTCTTTAAAAAGTAATTATAGGACAAATAAAGTATTTCAAATATGAAGAAAATGAAGGATATTTTTGGAAGACATATTAGCCATGAAAGTTAAGGTATTTAGGGTACTGCTTGATGAGGAAAAATAAAAACATAGCTGGTTGTAAAAAACTATTAGTGACCATCATCTGTGAACCCAAACTGATTCCTCCAGCAACGCACTGACTGCTGCCCTGTAATCGGCAGGACTCACTCCGGTTCCACAGTGAGTCATCACTACTTGGCCAAGGTATCACTACTGAAATGTCTTACAGGATCCAAAGGTCTAGTGAGCCTGAAACGTATTAAGAAACAGAGTTTTTGTATTTGTTTCTTCTCTTTTTTCCCCCTTCACACTTTGCTTTTTATAGTATCATAAATCCACAATCCTCAACTAGCACTATAGCAAAAATAAGAGTTAGCACTATTGAGCAAGCCATTAAAAATAAGCCCATTTTTTCTAGACAGGGACATTAAATGCACAGTATTTAAACCTCTCACTTATACAATGAAGATAACAAGCAGTTATAAATTTTACCCTATCTAAAAGCAAAACCCTGTGGCCTTCCAAAACAAAATGACCTTTCTCATGCATTTTTTCAATGGGAAGTTTAAATTCCAAAGGTAATTTTGCTCCAAGGTACTCACTGATATATGAATATACTCACAGAGATGAGTCAACACAATTTGTTTGATTGCTTCCTCATTCTTCTGTTATATCAAATCTTCTAAGGCAGCAGGAAAGATCATAAGCATGTTTGAGGATTGCTTATTTGAAGGTACAGAGGAGGCCAACCCCTATCATACCTATTACAGAATACAGCCCGACCATGAAATCTTAATTAACACTGTAACAATTTATTTAAAATTCTCTGATGCACCCCATGTGAGGCTAAATCAGAATGGAAACAGTGCTAGCATTTTAGAAGAATTAAATTAAGAGAAAAACTCCAACATGGCGGAGGCAACACAGACTATTAAGAGATTAGACAAAGCAGTTATTGTTGGGTATTGTTTCTGCTGTGTGCTAGGATGAAGGGAAAGCAGAGCTTTGGTTAGACTCTGCTAACTCTCTGAATGAGTAGTGGTGGAAAGACAGGGCAGGTAAAGGGTCCACCACCATCCCACTCAATCCACACCCTAGAAATAGTGGAGAAATGTTCAATGAAATAAAATCAGAGATCAAGTTCTGTTTAAAGTAAATAAGGGAATTATGAGAAACTTGGTTTATTTTTTTCTCATTAATTACCCAGTAAGATCCAAATTAAGAGTTAGAGTAGCATGAATGGAAACTTGGGTTAAAACTTACTCTATATCAAGCATGTCAAACTCACCGCCTGTGGGCCGCATGCCTCATTTATTTGGCTCGTGTTAGCCTTTGAGTTTGACATGCTTCCTCTACATACTTTGGACTTTTCCTTTTCTTTAATCACAGCACAGTTCTAGGAAGAATAGCTGCAATTTTCATCAATTAAGTATACTTTATAAGCCTTTGAGGGACACCTTTCTGTTTTCTAAGTAGGGAATAAAGTAAAGAGTGGATGTTATGAAATATCTAGGCTGCACAGAGGTACAGAAAAATGTAGTTCAAGGAAGAACAGAATATCACAGGTAAGGTATGGCACAAACTTCATAATGACTCATGATAATAGAAAATGCTATACATTTGTGCTAGCTATATGCCAGAGACTGTTCTAAGAACTCCACATATATTAAGCTTAATCTTCATAACAACTCTATAAGGTAGGTACTATTATTATTATCCCATATACGAGATAAGGAAACTGAAAAACAGAGAGTTTAGTAACTTCCTCAAGGTCACACAGCTAATAAATGACTAGGCAAGGATTTGAACCCAGACAAGATCATTTTAAAGTCTGCATTCTCAACCATATACCACTATCTCTCTACTGCTCGTCTGCTTCTTACTACAATTCCAAATCAGGCCATGCCTGATTCCACCAAAAATCATAATCCGCCTTGTCCTTTAGAATGACACTCACCAAGAATATGAAAACACTTTTAAGCTCTATAGTAGCAGCTTCTCAGATGACCTTCCACAGGAAGTATTTTTATGATACATTGTGGTCCAAAAGGAGACCCTCAGATTGCCTGAATCAGACCTAGATAAACAATTAATTAATAACATTTCCTGATGATTTCTTCTGAAGCTACATCTCTGAAAGCAAAATTAACTGACAAAACAAAAAAAGAAAAAAATATATTCAATAGAACAAGCAGAGGCCTAGAAGAACAAAGTGTACATGGTTTTTGATCTCAATAGAAATTCTGATAACTACTGTGTTCAAAGAATTCTCCTTGATAGGGAGTAAGAATCATTAAAGATCCCGGTAAAAATAATTTTAAATGAATAATCTTGGCAGACTAAATGTAAAACACCAATAACAAAAGATAATTATAAAATAATGTCCGAAAATATAAAGAAGTAATTTTCTTAGCCCTCAAGTGGTCCCATATTTAGAACAAAATTAAAGCTTGTATTCTTTTCCCCTGTGGTTACATTCCAGAGGCTAAAGGGGCCTTGTTGTTACAGCAGTTTGGCTTCCCTATTTTAGGATGGCAGTGAGCTATACATAACTATTCTAGATACAAAGAAATTAGGAGCACATAAGTAAAATGGGGAACAAATTTGTGGCTCATAATTTGCAATACAGAGACATAGAAAATCATGTTTTTTAAAAACATCCATATGAAGACCCAAAGCAATAGGTTTTTGAACTTAATCCAAATTATTTGGCATATGAATAGGCTTACTCTGAGCCAAATGTTAGCTCTTGAACATTTGATAACTCTTAGAAACAATGTTGATAATTCAAGAGGATACAAATCAAATAGGAATTGAATTTTTCATAAATTACACATGATCTTAAAAATTAGAGAGAAGAGTGAGTGAATACTGTCCACATTCACAACAGAACCCAGTTCGCCAGGCGCATCCTTCATTCACAAAGAGGTCAATTAGCCTCCTTTGGCTGCTTCTTTTTACACATAAAGGAATCGGGCTTAGGGCAACACGTGCCAAAATGTCTGGAACAAGAGACAAGATGTTCAATTACCTCCTGAAAGACGGCTGAATAAATTAATGGGGAACTGAAATTCATGGACAAGACATGCCAGTGCAATTAGCGTCAGAGAGTGGAGGAGGAGGAGGAGAGGAGGGAACTGTGTTGTTGTTTTACTGAGCAGCAACATGAAGACACCACCGCTTGTACTCCTAGCACCAGAGGGTGGAATCAGAAAATAGACTGTGACAATCATTAAAGGGACAGTGACAAAAGAAACCAAAACTCAATCTCCCCAAGTGGCTAACCTATTCTTTAAAGCCCTGCTTGCAACTTGACGTTCCCACTTGCTTTAGCTTTATGGCCCAGCTAGATTTAGTTCTCTATTCTTATGCCTTATTTATTTGATCGAAGAATGCTTTTCGTCCATAGGCTACCCATAAATATCCAAAGGGCTTTCAGTGCACGGCGATTACACACAAAAATAAGATAGATGTATTTCCTTCAAGAGAACTTGTGATATTTTTTTCTTCTAGCACTGGGCCTAATTCTATATTTCTTAAGAATCCTTTTATTAAGTTCCAAGAATGCAAATTTCAGGGTTTTTTGTAGACACTAGAATTTTCCAAATGATCAACAGCCATGAGTTACCTGCACTGATGGTCCCAAACCAGCCCTTCTGTCTCCTATGCATTCATGGACTGCGGACTCACCAGAGAGGGAGTGAACAGCTGGTGGGATATGGATGCCTCAGATGAGACATGGATAGGGAAATAAATCTCTCATATTTTCTTGGATATTTTGATGACTTAACTGTTTCAAAGTCCTCTCTATTGTAGTAAATCCATGAAAAACCAAGGAGAGAACATATCGCAGATAACATTAGTGTCGCTATACATATATGTTGCCGGGTGTACCTGCTGCATGTTTGGCAGAGAAAATTAAGTTGTCTTCTTGTCTAACTTTATAAAGGATGATCAAATGAAAGACAAGAGCTCAAGGACAGTGCTCCACTCTGTACCCAGATTAAGAGAATCATACGTTTGTAGATTACTCTGTGGGATTGTCAAATTGGCTCCTTTATTAAATGGTCTAACAAGTGGCTTGAAGTCACTTCCTCGTGAGACAGGCTAAGAGGGACCAATGAGCACTCTTCTAGTTTATATAAAAGCCTAACGCATGGGGGCACACATTTTATCCATGTTGATTTCTACTCCTTTTCCCCAAAGGACAGGGCCATTGCAGATAGAAGAGATTAAGAAACCCTGATATGTGGTACTATGTAGTCCCTGCTTAGAGTTTTGGAGGGAAAAGGAATGCCTTGCTTCTGACAACACAAACTAAGAGAGTAAAAAATTGTAAAATATTGTCCACCTTTTTGAGAAACTGCCACACCGGTGAGTCCATCAAGAGTTGCATCCTCTTAGAAAGCATGCCTGGAGCCAGGGTACAGGCAGTGCTCTCACTGCCTGCATGGAGCTACTGCTGGAGGGACAGACAGCCACGTTAACCATGTTTTCATCATTATTTATTCAACTAATAAGCGGGGCAAGTTGAGTGGAGGATTAGAATCTTCAGGGAAAAATAATCATAAACTTTGAATTGACATTGTAAGTTGTCCATAAGGCTCAATGATTCCTGAAATTGGTCCAGGGAAGAGCTTCGTACAGTCCATTTAATTCACCTAAAAACCTCTAATTCACTACACCCAATGGAAATATGAAGTCAGAATTAATGTCCATAGTTAAGGACCGTATACCATAATATGCACAAATAGAGTAAGAAGTTAGGCTTGAACTAAGTGGATTTTAAAAACTGCCCTCTCCCCCTGTGAAAAAAATCAAGTTAAATGCCTTCAAGTTTTTATGCTTAATATTCATGGTCAATATGTCACTGATTATCAGCAATAGCTTGAGCTAAACAGCAATGGCATAAGAATAATAGCAATAACCTGGACTGGAGCTAACACTAGATGCTGACTATATGCTGGCTTCTGTCTAAGCTAACTTTACATATATATCAAATCTCATTATCTCTGATTGCCTTCTTTTCTCAACATCTTTATTCAATGTCGTTCTACTTCCTACTGGAACATCTTTAAATTTTTGCAAACACTAAGAGTCCACAGCTGGGAAGGAGGCTGCATTCATTTAGAAAGCAAGTGAACCATTATGGTAGCACATATGGAATTGGCCAGTCATATGCTTTCTGCTCAGGCCTGAGAATAATTCAAGACATCAGTCTGGATCTTCAGGGATGTGGATGGTCTGCAGTCCTGCAGCCTTCCCAACCGGCCCTGGCTGGTTAGATCCTTGGGGAGAGAATCACACACCCAAAACTATGGCGTCATCTGCTTTCAGGTACCAGTTCATTTTGCACAGAGAGCAATCACTCAGTACAATATGCTATGCCCTTACAACCAGCTACATGTTTTGAAAATATCTTTGATCATGAGGGGACCAGATGTAAGAAAGAGGCCTTTTATGTAAACATGGCCCTATTATTAGGATGGTGCGTGTGTGGAGATTACATCTGACGTGCATTTTCTACTGCTGGTAGTAGACCGCAGACCAACTACAGAGTCCATTCAGGTCAGAAGGGCTGTGGACAGAGCGGCGGTGGAGTTGGTGAGGGGGGGCACAGTGGGGACAGTAAGTGGCTTTGTGTATGTATGACTACATAAGGGCAAGGAAAAAAAGCGTCAGTACCTCCAAGATTTACATTATCAGCTTAGTGCTGACATTTCAACTTCTGAAATGCACAAATTAATTCAAGCCTATAAAACAGTATCCAGAGCTTACAGCAAGCTGTAGGCCGCACATGTTAGGGTGTGATCTGCTCTACAGCAGCATCTCCCAGGCAGTCCCCCAGGGAGCTCCCAAAGCAAAAGCAAGTAAACAAGCCTGGCCAATAGGAGGTAATGATCAGGCTCCACTCCACCCACTGCATTTGGTTTCTTCTGAAGGCAGTGCTGATGGGGGGGAGGAGAGGGCGGCAGGAGCAGGGATTTGTACTTTTAGAAAACGCTCTAGGGAATTCTTTCTCTGTCATGCTTGGAAGCCACCACCCTGGAGACATCAGTTATGACCACTTGGACTGAAAAAGACTGAATTTCTGCACAGGACTTGAGTGGCTATATCTCTAAAACAGAAAACAGATGTGTAATGGCTAACCTGTAAGTGAATATGGATTTCAATCAGAAAGGTCCTGAGAGCCTTCTTATGACCCTTAGCAGGCGTTTCTGAGCTAGACAGACACTGGGGAAAGGAGACGTGACCAAAGCAGCCGAGGGCAGCACAGATTGCTGGGAGTCCTCCAGACTGCGTGGAGTTGCGCCCCCTTCACTCACTGCCCCCTGAGGGTGTTATTCCTATGCCCATTTTACAGATGGGGAAACTCAAGGACTGAAAAGTCTCATGGTTTTCACAGTCACCGGGTAATAGGGCAGGAGGCGATGCTCTACAGGGAAAGGAGCAACCGCCCAGAAGTTGGGAGATGCAGTTTCTGCTCAGGCTTGCCATGAAATGACTTTAGCACTGTGGGTCTCACATATCCTTGTTTGTAAATAAAGACATTCGAATGATTGAGTCATTTCTATGGCACCTTGGAATTTTCACAATCTACGATTTTCAGCTGCCACAAGCAAGATTTTCACTTCATGGCTTAGTTTCTTTTATGTTATACTTTATTGCCATGTTATAATGCTGGTCAGCGAAAGGGGGCATTAAAAATCAAGGTTAGGCACTATGGAAGGAGTTATCCGAATCTGAGGTTTATATATATGAGAATAGATCATTTTAATTAACAAACTGTCAGTTCTGCTTTAGTGAAACTGGAAGGGGGAGGTGCCCCAGTGGTTTGCATCCAAGGGTGTAAAGGATACTTTGCTCTAACACAGGTTGCAACTGGTAAGTGGCATCCTCCATGAGCCCAGCTGTCGGAGCCTGCTGTGCGAGACGTTCCTAAATGTTACCAGGGCTGCAGCAGCAACTCTGTCTGCAAAACGCATGCCTGGCACAGCCTGGGACACAGAGCACATACTAAGTGGGAAACATAAATGTGCAGAACGGCTGTATAATTGTTGAACTTGTGCCTCATATATTCATAGTTAATTTTGGCAGCGAATTTCAGTTACGGGAAGGGGGAAGATGGGGCGGGGGTGACTTCCCTTGTCCTTCAACTTCCCAGAAATGTATTAAAAATGACAGCCTGTGATTGCTGTAGACAGTATCTAATTAACTGTCATTATAAAACACATGTCAGAGCCTGGGGCCTATGAGGGATCTGATGTCTGATTTCTCTCCAGAATAATAACAGTCTCCTTTGAAACAAGCTGGTGAATGAATTTTGTTGTCTTATTAATCAACTGATTTCAATCTGACCCCTATTTCCCTCCCCTGCCTTATTCTTTCCTGCTGCACCTCCCGCCCCTCCGTTCCCCCAACGACTTTGGAACCATACTTTAGACAAGTGATGGATTTAAAATAACTCCTTGTCATCTTTTGCCAGAGCAATCGCAATAAAGAGCTACCGCAGAAATATGATATGGAAATGGAAGCTGTTTGTAAAAACTATTAACTCAATAATGAAACAATTATTCTTAAACAACCATGAAAATTACTTACAAGCCTTATTTTCTCTCATTTTGCCACACCACAGATTGCGATTCTATTTTCATTCCTATTAATTAGAACAAAGACTTTAATCCTTTTCTACCTCTATTATGCAAAAACAAGCATGGTTATTAGGGAGCTATCTAGTTTCCAATTAATTTTTTTTTTTAGGGATGAGCTGCAGAGCTGGAATCATCACGGATGTCCTATGTCGAGGGGGTTGGGACGAGATAGGGCCTGTGTCGACACAGAGAGTAAGAAATTTCCCTCAATTCACTGCTCCATTCACAAGAATACTCCTCAGCCCCTCCAGGGCAGCCTGCGACTAAGCAGGAACTCAGCAGTGAGGCTGGATGACACAAGAGAAGGGCTGTCGTTGACAGCGTGTGTAAGAGCCCGCATGCAGCATCCACCGTAACTCGTCTCCCCACCTGCTGCCACAATGCGTGACAGCATTGGAGGAGTTCAGCTTCTGCACCTGCTTGATCTGTGTCACTGAGAATGACCATCTTGTGTTTCTCAAACTGTGCATCATAAGCTGCATGAGATGAACTGATATGCAATGGAGTAGGACAAAATGGAACAGCATTTTGAAGTATCAGAGTGTATCGTATATGCTAATATGCATGTATGTATACAAATATATATATATATATATATATATATTTATGCCTTGCATACTCTTGGTTAAGGACAAATATTTTGAAAATCCTTGGACTAAGGCAAATAAATTAGTCATCAAATATTCATTACATACTTAGATGACCCCAAAGCAAACTGAATTGGCATGATGCTTGTCAGCTACTCAACTGAACTACAGACCTACTCATTAGCCACATCGGTTCCCATCCTTCTTCCACAAGGAGTAGCTGGACCGTGTGGGAATGATCCTGGCCCCATAGTCTAAAGATAGGCCTATGACTCCTGGTCAAGTCGGTTCCAACTGCTTTTGAAGAATTAGCTGAGAATCTAGGATGCTGGTAAATGTGGAAAAAGCTCCATTATGTGAATTATTGAAATGTAAAATAAGTCATAATATTTCACCTTGGTGATCATAGCAGATAATTATATTCTACTTTAAACATGCTATGAGCTTGCCTACAAAGAAGAAGCCATCACTTGACTGTGACATATGCAAGAGCCAATTATCTAGTAATTTACTTATACATCAGATACTTATTTACATCTGCTCATGAAAGCACTGATAAGTAATCACCATATAAAAAAATCAAAATCTGGGTCTTCGTCCATTAGCTCTGCTGAAGCACCTTGTTCAGTCTTATGTGGGTCAGGTCTTAGAAGATAAACTAGCTGAGAGGTTTAACAAGGCTAATGTACTTTGTGAACTGGGCTGCTATGTACAGGGTCAGCTCAGGACAAAATTGTTCATAGTCCATACATCTACCCATCTATGCAACTAGTATTTACTGAGTGATAACTATGTATCAGGCATAGTGCTAGATGCTAGGGATATGGAGTTAAAGATATGTTTTTTTGTTCTCAGAGGATCGTTATATAGTAAGAGAATACCAAGAAATAAACAAATGAGTGCATAATTATTAGAGATTCCTGTCACACAAACAGACAGTGGAGAGGAAAGGAAGGAGCCCCTCGTTCTCGGGAAAGACTAATCAGAGGAGAGCGGATGATCCTGAAGCTGGACAATGGCTGGCGGGAGAGAAGACCTAAAACCGAGCTTCTGAGTGAGGCAGAGCGGTCAAGCAGAGCAAAGCCCCCTGCAGATGTGAGGCCAGGTCTGCGTGCTTCATTGAAGAGTTAGACTAAAGCCAGAAGGTGGGGAGAAAGACTAGAGCCCAAAGTTCATTACTAGTAAGTCACTGAGTATCAATCTCGCAATTCACGGTTGATCTTCTCAAAATTTGCAATCTTTCCCCTCAGCACTTAATTATTTAATACCTCATGTTACTTCCTATCATCATCAAAGTACCTTACCTAGGACCACCCTTTTGAAAATGGGAAATAAAAGTATGCCTCAATATTTCCTCTCACTTACTTTTATGCTGGGGTAAATTTCATCAGAGAATATTCATTCGAACATTCACTCACTATATTTCTATGTAACTAAAACATTGTACAACATTCTTGGTGCAACAAATAAGACACCTACTTTCTACATGAAAAAAAATTTCAATGAGATGCACAGATGATATTTCTCATCCCTGATGCCCTACTGAACTACCCTCCCTCAGGCAGTGCGCCCTGATCTCTTGGCTAGATGTATTTCTATCCCTCTCTGACCTGCCACCGCACTTTACTTAAACTTCTCAGTGCACGTGGTACACTCCACCTTTCATTCTGTGTCTCTTCTATGGAGTTATTAGCTCCAGAGGGAAGCATTAACGGCATAGAATTTTGAGGAAGACGAACCTGAGTAGGAATCTCAGTTCTGCCCATGGTAACTATGTGAGCTTGGGTAAGTAACTTATCTGAGCCTCAACTTCCTGGTCCCTAGAATACACATCAATACCAAGCACCTTCCAGGGTAGTTTGGAAGGTTAAGTACAATTTCTAGAACAGTGCTTGGTATATAGCTCAGGCTAGGAAACTGCTGCTTCCTTCTCTTCCTCCCTTTACAAGGGGCTGGGATCATGTCTAAATCTCTTACAATGCTCAGGAAGGAGAAACACATGGTAAAGATACCCAATAAATGCTTGAGGGTGAATGGGTAAGTAAATGAATGACAAACAAATAAAGGCAATATATGAATTCAATACACCTCCAGCCGCAGCATTCAGGTGCAATAATAGACTCACGGAGAAAGATCTTTGGACATAGAAGTGTCCCTGGAACCCTCATATCAAAACATGAAGATGACAGTCTCATGACCTTATGGGAGGATAGCCATACAGTTAGGGCTATGCAGTGTGAAGGGTAATTTCGTAGATTTCTTGGGAGTGGTAAACACCTTGCGGGTTAAATGGAGAGTGTTAGATATCAGTGACAGTGCTCACTGGAAGTGATTTATGACTTCCAGTCATTACCCCTCCACCCCCACCACTGTGGTTCTGGAGGTTGCAAACCACACTTCTACACCTCTGGCCAAGACTCACTCAGTTCTTTAGAATCAGTCCGTTTCCCACAGGGACAGGCATGATAATTTTATATGGAAAGTTGCTAAGCTTTCAGGATTTTTCTGAGTAATTAATCAAGTGAGACATCTTGTTTACAAGTAGCTGGAGAAGATGCATTTGGGCAATCTTCTTTCATAATACAGACATGCTACAAGACAGAATTTTCTACTAGGATGAAACAAAGAAAGTCTTTTTTTTTAAAATCCTTTCCATAATAACCTATATATAATGACAACTGCTCCATAGAAGGCAAGGCAAAAGCTCCTGGTGAAAAGGAGACAGGCGACATTGTTTTTGAGATATGAAGCTATTGGGCCCCTTTGTTCTTTTTCAGTTTTGAAATTTATTCTTCAAGATCCTCCTCCCCCCATCCAACTTCCATGCCTCATCTGAAAATACAGAAGTTGCAACTGCTATACTTTATCACCATGAGGTGGAAGGTGCTTGGATCATAGCTGAATATGATTCTTAAATGTACACAGTTCTATAAAGAAAACTTCGAAAAATAAACCTCTAATTGGTATTTCACTTATTTCTTATTCTTGGTCTTAACCCCAGTCCTACATTAGAATCCCCCAGGGTAACTCATCTTGATTTCTTTAAATCAAATCCATGGGAAGACTTGTCAGTGGAACAAAACCCTATTTTGTGGCAGCTTAAAATCAATTAGTCTACTCAAACTGCAATGGAAAAACATTCCATGGCTGGTCTTTAACTCAAGCTGTTGGAGACCATGTCCAAGAGGCATTAGCTTAGGATTCTCTCCTTTGTTTACAAAGGAAAGGAATAGGAAGCTACAGCCTAGAACAGCCGTGGGCAAACTATGGCCTGCTGGCCGGATCTGCCCGTTTGAAATGAATAAAACTAAAAAAAAAAAAAAGACTGTACCCTTTTACGTAATGATGTTTACTTTGAATTTATATTAGTTCACACAAACACTCCATCCATGCTTTTGTTCTGGCCCTCCGGTCCAGTTTAAGAACCCATTGTGGCCCTCAAGTTAAAAAGTTTGCCCACCCCTGGCCTAGAGCTATGCCAAGAATGGTTTAAGTGGCCTCTATCATGTTACCCCCATCAGAGGCGCTGCCTTTCCAAAGTATTTTAAAGTTGTCTGCACTAGTGGCCGAGATGTCCTCAGCCACTCAATGACTTTCACAGAGCAGCCGGCCTCCAAGTGACACGTGACCTCCTGGCAGAGCTCATCCCCTCTCACGCCACCTCGCATCTGACACTGGTGCCTGAAACTCCTCCTCATGCAGGGAGGAGACACTTTGCTGCTATTCTTGTATTTGTGGCTACACCTCCCTTTTCCTTCTCCACCAACAGCCTCCACCCTCTAATCTCTTTAGCTTCATTTCTTCCCTCTGACCTTAAATGTCATCACCTACATATTTTACTTTGCCCACCCTCAATAACATCATTTATTGTCGTAGATTCAAATCAGCATATATATATCACTGACTAAATGTCAAATTTGTAACTAGTGCTTCAGACCCCAAATGCCAAATGCCAGCTATATATCCCCACAAGCGTGATATAGGGGAAACTCAAACCCAAAATGAGCACTAGCTCCTCTGTCAATCCAAACTTTTGCTCTGCTCTTCCCACTGGATTTCACAGCCTAGTCAATGGCATTCCCACTGGCCCAGAGGTCAAAGGTCATCTTTCAGGTCTTTTCTCCATCTCTCAACCCACCTCCTATTCTGTTCTTACTTAATTACTGATACTGCTTTGGTTGAAGTCCTCCTCACCTCAGACTCTGTTTACCAGTACAGCACCCACACTGTGGTAAGGATTTCTTTAATGCAAACATTCAGAGAAGCTCTCTGTTTAAGGCCTTTCCTGACCCCCCACAGTCCAGCCACAGAGAAATGCAGTGCACACTCCCTGGGGCATGCAAAGCCCTCCAAAACCTGGTGCCGGCTTGCCTACCTAGTCCTGTCCCCCACAGACACCCGAGCCAGGTTCTTCAATGATTCCACCTCTCTGCCCTTGACTTCAGCTCTGCCTGGACGCCTTCCACCTTTGGGGGAATTCAACTTTCAGCACCAAAAGCCTCCCTTCTGTGAATCTAAGTCAGGCCAGTGGTCATTCCCTCCCAAGCCTCCGGTCACTGTGTGGGACCTCAGTCTCTTTGCCAAAGCCCCGGGCTCAGCTGTAGTTCAGAACTGAGAAGAGCCACGTAGGGTACTGACTACATATTATATGACAACTCTGGCAGAACGGGGAGCAGCACCTCATAATCAAACACATACATAAAAAATTACCCTCAGGTACAAATCAGGGCCATATGTAGCCTCATATCCGTTCAGGCCATGTCTTGGTACTAAATGAGCCTCACAGGGAAAAACATCAAAACCTTCTGAACTTTCAGGAATTGGGAATTCTTGTACATGTTGCCAATATGCTGCGGCCTCCTTGAGGTCAAGAGGTATCTTTCTTAGTCTTTAAATCCCAATGCCTGGTGTAAGGTTTGGATTATTATTAGCGAAAACATCCTTGCTGAATAAATATATTATCAAGTCTGCATTGACACCAGCATGCTTTTGGTGTTTACAAACAAAACTATGAATAAGCTAACAAGCACTATCATAAAAGATCAAATAAATCATGGCTTACATTAAGGACTGTCACGTGGAAAGTTGGCTTTAGAATATCATAGATGAACTGAAAAGATGCAGTATAGCCTCATTTTAAGAGCATGGGCTCTGGAATCAGAACATGGGTTCTGGGTGCAGACCCCAGGCCTGTTAACGATAGGATCGTGGGCGAGTTGCTTGACTTCTAGACAGTTTAGTTTCTTCATAGATAAACTGGATTATCATGTTAGCATCTACGTGATAGCCTTACTGTAAAGATAAACAGAATAACACATGCTACATATACGCTTAGTATGAGTTGATTGATTTAAAAAAGAGTTTATGATTATGCAGTGATAAGAAGAACATTTATAACACTTGTGCTGACGTAGCTATGAGGGATCAAGGTGACAGTCACATGTATGGAAGGCTATAAGCATTGCATTTACCAAGCTTATTGAAGCGCTGATCTCTACCCCTTCCCAGTATAAAATCTGACACTTTCCTGGTGTCTCACCTTGGTGCAGAGGGACATATTTAAAGTGTAGATGAGGCCAGTGAAACAAAGGGACCTGCTTTCACTACACAGAAAGTGAGTCTGTTCCAGAGGAAAAGTGTAGCAGATATAATCGAAGTGTGAGGCTCCCCGTGGTGATTGCTAATAGTCCTTCAAACCTGGAAGCTAAATCTGTACAAAATCCAGCTCCTTTGGATATTAAACATTCATGATAAAGGGGATAAAGGAAAAGTTCAAAACTGTCTCAGATTCCCTTGTTATCTAGGAAACAGAATTGATGTATTGCATTTAGAGATTTTCCCCCCATTAGCTAATAACCAAAAGTTTCTCCAAGCAAGTTTTTCTTCTTCTTAAACAAATGCTATTTCCCTTAGTTGTTAATAAAAAGAACAATAAAAAGGAATCATTGTCCTTGTATGAGCTGCATGGCTCAAGGCATGATGTGCACAGACAGACTTTAAAATTGGAATGAAAACCAGACACAACCCCAGGACAGAGAGATTTGATGGATTAAAACCATGTCTGTTCAGTCTCTAAGAAAAATGATGCATTAGCCTAACCATTGTGTAAATCAGTGGTTCTCAACCTTCCGAATGCCGCGACCCTTTAATACAGTTCCTCATGTTGTGGTGACCCCCAACCATAAAATTATTTTCGTTGCTACTTCATAGCTGTAATTTTGCTACTGTTCTGAATCGTAATGTAAATACCTGATATGCAGGATGTATTTTCATTGTTACAAATTGAACATAATTAAAGCATAGTGATTAATCACAAAAACAATATGTAATTATACATGTGTTTTCTGATGGTCTTAGGCGACCACTGTGAAAGGGTCGTTCGACCCCCAAAGGGGTCGCAACCCACAGGTTGACAACAGCTGGTGTAAATGGTTGGCAAGTTCAGCTGCTATCAATTACCAAAATGTGGCTTTCTTGGTAACAAAAGTCAAATTGTCAATGTTTAAAACCAAATCAACTTATTTTAAAACTGTGCACCAGGCCTCAGTTAGCCTCATTGTATGCATTTCACATTTCATTCTCACAGTGTTCTGCGGTGAGCACTAAGCAGAGATGTGGCAAGTGATGTTCAGAGGCTAAATAACTGGCCCATTTGTGGTCAAGGCCTTGCACGTGGTCGGCCAAGTCTCTGGTGCATCAGATGTCAAAGCCAAGTGCTTCCCGTCCTAACAGGAAGCACATAGGATATGTCACCGTACCAACCCCCCACCTCTGGCACCAAGTCTTCATCCTCCTAATTCCTAACTTAACCTTAAAGACTCAGTTTAAGTGTCAGAGCCTGTGATGTAACACCCTCCTTTTTATGTTCCCATAACCTGCTCTTTATATTTCTTCCATAGCCTTATTACAATATTTTTAAATTACCCATTTACTGATCTGACTTCTTTATGAGTTGATGGCTTTCTAAAAAGAGGGGCTTTTCCTTTTCCTGATGGTACATGGTCCAGTGCCTGGCATACAGCGGTCCATCAAAAAGTGCTTGTTATATTGAGCCGAACATCTGTCCCCAACATGGCATCCAATTTTAGGGAATTCATTAGAGTGTTATCACGTAGCTAATAGCTATTACCTTCCTGCCAAATAAATGCAAATTTTCAGATGATAACTAGGAATCCCTCTCATAAAAACACTACAGTATTTCCATTTTGTTAATTAGGGTTCATTACCTAACCTTGGTGATAGTTTACACTAGATGCTTTACATGTGTTATGTCATCTGACTTTCTCCCTAGTCCCATCTTCCACGTAAAGTCTCTGAGGCTCAGAGAATTGACAGATTATCTGAAGAGGTACATTTTAAACCCATATCTGTCTGGAGCCAAAGCTTAAAGCCCTTCAGGTAGAAAAGAAAGTTTTTGGTGTGAATTAGGGAGCATAAATAGAAAAACTAAATTGCAAATATTTTAAAGTTGGTATTTCAGAGAGAGAATTTAGTTTTAAACTAAATGAAGAAAAACAACAAAGATCAAGCCCTCTGGATAGACACAAGAGTGTGTGCAAATGAAAGGCAACAGTTACATAGGAGAGGTGTGTTTCTAACATCCAGTGTCTGACAAAGATTGGGAGGAAGGGGAAACTTATAGCGGTAGAGGAATTTTGAAAATTGAGAGAGGACAAAAAAAAAAAAAAGAAAGAAAAGAAAAGAAACGAAGAAGAGCCAACTCCATTGCGAATTATTTTAACTCTAATAGAAGATTTGCAAGCTTGGGAAACTCTATAAATATACTAAGTATGGAGAATGATCATAACCAAGCGAACTGGGGGATCTGACATTAAACAAGTGCTTCAGAGAATATGTTCGACGGTGAACTGAACCTGTTGGGTCTTTGACAATCATTGCCAAGTACTAATTCTCTCGCTCCCTCTTCTAGAGTTGGTGACAGAGAGGTTCGGAGGGCCAGGAAGGTTTTCCTTAAAGCAGTGGTTCTCAACCTTGGCTGCACATTAGAATCACCTGGGAATCTTTTTAAAATCCTGATTTCTGGGCCTCATCCTCCGGAAATTCTGTTTCTTTGTTATTAATGTTGTGGCCCCACCCCATAACGAAGAAACAGAATTTCTGGAGGATGAGGCCCAGAAATCAGGATTTTCAAAAGATTCCCAGGTGATTCTAATGTGTAGCCAAGGTTGAGAACCACTGCCTTAAAGGATTTGGTAATGTTGACCATCCTATTCTAAAACTTTACCATTCCTAATTACAATTTGATATTGAAACAACTCTGTTAGATTTTAGCCAGTCCAAATTCCATGGAGGTGGCTAAATATTTTTCAACTACCATTCTAATGATATGTCACTGCTATTATTTTAGGAAGCATATTAAGTTGGAATTTAATTTAAATAGAAAGCGAGTTGCTTTCCATTAAAGAATTACACTGTTTCCTGTGTTAAGCAAATAATAATTAACACAAGTACATCCAGTTATAATTAGCAAGGAATTTAATTAAACAAATATGCCAACATAACCAGATGCATGACAAAGTAATTGTAATATGCCTTGCCAATGCATTCTCTCCCACTTCATAGTTCTTACATAGTAATTATAAAACTATCTCTCTCCTTTAAAAAAAATAAGTACAGAAGTTTTAAAGATTAGCCTCCTAAAAGCCATATTCAAGGGAAAACTTTAAAAAGCAAGTTAATGAAAGCCTAGCGAAGGGGCAGCATTGGAGAACGCAATCATTTATTTCACTCAGCATTCCTAATACAAGCGTAATTGATTTTGATTCTTTAGCTCCATCTGAACTTTTCCAGATTATAACCTCACAAAATTGAAGTGATACTCTTCCAGAGTAAGTACATTATCCTTCAAAAAGAAAGCAAGTCGCCCAGAAATCATATGCCACTTTGAGCCCCAGAAGAGTCCCCAATAGGGAAATAAATCACAAAAGGGAGAGGAACTGTCGACTCACAGGTAAAGTTCAAAGTCTGCATGCTAATTAAACACTGAGAAAAGAAAAATGGGCTAACCCATTTTCCTTACAGAAAAGACTATATACGGAAGAAGGTAATTAATGCAGAAAAGTGGAAAATTTAATTAGCTCATTTCTAGAGTAACTCCAAGAATAAACTTTAACATCACAATGCTATGTTATACAAAGATCTTCAAAAAAAACATGTGTTTTTCTTTTTATCCTATATGTAAAAAAAATATGATACTTGTAGTGATTAAAAAAACAAACGATTTGCCCATGGTAAAAGCGCACATCTACTTCAATTCCCAAGCCCACCATCGTTAGAAGTATTCCATTAACCTTGGGCTTGCAAAATGAGAATAAGCTATTTTAAAACCCTATCTACTCTGCATACAGAACGATTCAGCTGCTCAGCATTTAACTTTTACCTAGCACAGGTTACATGGAAACCAGTGGGAAATTCAATCAAAAGGCAGGAGGGTTAGAAGTATAACAGTTAGAGATCATTTCCATTTAAATATTAAGTCCTGAAATCAAGGGGGGAAAGTAAGTGATCCTGATTAGATAAAACACGAAGTTAAATCAAAGTGAAACTCACCCTAAGCAATTAGGATAGGCTCATTCTACAGGAAAGCCAACTTATGTTCACAAACACTTTAATATTAAAGATAGCGGCAACAGCCTAACAAGTCCCACTCCAAGTAGGACTTCCTAGGTTATAAAAAGCTTTCACGCATTTTATGTTACCTGATGGCCACAACTATAGTTACCTAGTAACCGGTATCTGTATTGAATAATGCAGAAACTGAGATGTGGAGAGGTTAAACGTCCTGCCTAATAAATGACACAACTGGGATCGAAACCAGCTCTTTGGATGTTGACTTTACTGTCTTTCCCACCGCCTAGAAGAAAGGCCTTTATATGTATAACAGAGCACAACACTCTCCAGATCAGCACAAGCTTGAGTAATAAAGAGTCAGCAAAACCCAGCTGAGTAGCTCAATGGCGAAACAACTTACCAAGTTATTCAATAAACTTGAAACAACTACCTTTCTCATTATTTCAAATATTTCTCAAAAGTCATTAAGCGGCCTATCTGAGACATAAAGTTTCTTTCCTCACTGTCTCACAGGAATCTCTTCTGCGAGGAGGCAGTTTTTGAACTGAAAGCCTCAAACCACACAAATTCCAGTGGCATGGGCGCCTCAGTAAAATGTGATATTCCTGAGCTAAATCCGCTCAGCCCCTAACACGCTGAAGTGGATGATTTGTCTCCAACTCAGAGACACCGTGACAGAATGTCCATGAAGGCTTCTCCTGGGAGAGAGAGAGGGCTTCAGGTTTCACTGGACAAGCTAACTTCTTAGAGCACATCTCCCCCTTTTAATGGCAGGAGTATAAAGAATTATTATTTTAAATGTGTGACCTGTTAGAGCAGTTTTTGAAAAGTATGCCAATACTAAGAAACACTCCACCCTGACTTCCATTTAACATTTGAAACCTACACAGAAATTGTGCGATGCAGAAAGATGAAAAATGAAAGTTTGTTTCTTAATCACTAAAAATAAAATGAATGAATGTTGAAGTTAAATCAGCTGATTCATTTACCTATAATTCCTTGTTTAATCCCATATGTAACTTATAAGGGAATCAGTACTGACATCATTAACATAGGAGACAAGGGCAAAAGACAGAAGGTTGAGAAATTCTACTGATCCACAGAGAGCTATGCTTTGTGATTTATTTTTATTTTTACGGCTACAAAAATCAAAAGCAGACTAGGAAGCTTCCATGTGCTTCTGAGAGGTCGAGTAGTTGGTGAACCTGGGACTGTGGGGGCACTAAAAGCAGAAACGTGCAGGAGAAACCCGTCTAAATGCTTTCAGAGAAGGCAATTTTCTCCACACTTCCTTCCCAAGGCTTCTGCACCTAATAAAAGGATTGTAATTTCCCTCTCTTAAAAGTATCTGGTATTACAAATTTGTTTTCCTGCATACTCAGATAACTTTAAAAAACACATTCGAATGCAGGCAGTTTTGTAGGGAAGTAACAACAGCTGCTCACATTTATTAAGCACTAATTCCAAAACCTGTGTATTAACTCCTTTAGTCCTCCTATGAACGCCATGGAGTCATTTTACAGATGAGCAAACTGGCACATCAAGAGGCTAAGTAACCTGTCCAACGGCACGTCATTAGTAAGTCTTCAGGGAGCCAGGAGTCCAGCTCATTTTTTTTTTTTTAAATTTCAAAACTGTGCCCTTCACCACTTAATTCACTCAACACGGCAACCAACATAACACGCAGGGGTGGCAAAGGTAGGTTTACAGTGTGAGTGTGTGCAACAGAGTTGATTCTTGTATTCTTATTTATTAACTATTGTATTGCTTTCCATAAGAACCACTGTAACCCTCTGGCCTGCCCTATATTTTTCTGTGCCGGGTACTGTGCCAGGTGAAGGGTATACAGAAAGGAAAGGCATGGTGTGTGCTCAGGGCAGACACGTGTTGGTGAGAGCCTAGTGACTTACAACGAAAGAAGCTTTCTGCGCTTGGTGCTCAGTCCTGTTTCAAATAAACCAACCTTGTCAGAAATGCATGTGTCCACGGTTCCATGGGACACGCTAACCTCTGGCCTGGGGGACATCCTGACTTTATAAATTTGTGTCCAATAAACAATTATTTTAAAGGTCCTCCCACATTGTAAAAGCAAAATATGTTAATTGAATAGCCAAGTTTAGAGTCCAAAAAAAAATACTATTTTCAATACTTTAATGTATTTTCTTCTTGTCTCTTTTCTATATTTACAAATAGTTTTTTAATATATCATATTGTATATACTATTCTGATATTACCATATGCACTTTTTATTTTCAATATTATTAAAAACTCTCAGTAAATATTGTTTTAATTACTATATAACATTACATCATATGGATGCACATGATTAACTTATGATTGATTCCCCTATTTCTAGATATTTAGTTTGTTTCCAATTTTCTGTTGTTATAAACAAGCTGAGATGAACATATTTTTACAAAAATATTTACATATCGGTGTTCTACCCTGGTATAAACATCTATAAGTGAAAAATACTAAGTTTAAATATTTTCATACCTAGTGTATTTATCAATGATCCCACTAGCAGACTGTAAGACTATCTGACAAAGGTAAGGAAACAATTCTTACTATAATGTTCATTTTCTGGTTTCTAGTAATATTGCCGCTTTTATAATATATTCATCAGCCATTTATGCTATTTTTTGCACATACCAGGTATGCGATTTCATATGTTGATTTTTACAACTTAAGTCAAGCTGTAGGAACTAGGACCTCTTATAGGTAAAACATAGTTGAAAATCAGCAATTTCATATTGTTCAAACCTAGCAGCTCAACTTTTAGGATTTGAAACTGTATCACTTCCCCAGTGATGGCATTTTCAGTTTATTTGGGACCCAGGAGATTTGTACATGAACAGAAGAAAAAACGTTCCTGTCACTAGTTTCAGTATCATCAGCCCAGCTCAGAGCCCTCTGCCTCCTCTTGCAACCAAGTACCCAATGGCATTATAAAATTTATAATCCCATTTAATATTTTCCCTTAATAGAATGTCAGTTCCGAGAGCAAGGAAGAGAGGGGAGGGAGGGTTATAAAATCATTGAAAATCTCAGAATCCAGTGTCTTCCAAGATAAAGCCCTCACTCCATACACCTCTCCACCTGATTCCACCCACCCCCGCACTTTCTCTCCTGCTACAAAGATGCGGACAGAAAAGGCCCGGCGCGAGAATGCTTGGCTCAAGGAGGCAGAGAAGAGCATCCAGGTATCAGATCACATGCTCTTTTCTAACCCTCCTTGGCAAGCCACTTCCGGGAAGTTTCATATGAGGGACGGAGGGGAAACCAACCAAAATTGTCCACTGGCCAGTCCCTTATTAAATGAAGATAAAAACCACTGGCCCAGGTGAACGTGTTTGCTTCCTACTTGGAATTGCTAGCAAGTTGTACAAGGGGCAGTTAGAACTGAACCAGGTCATAGACAGAACTCACTTATCAGCTACCATCTCAGTCAACAACATTGATTTCACACTGAACAGTCAATCAAACACCAGCCCAGCCATATGGTGGGTGGGAAGGGCAGGGGACCTCTCTTTCTCTCTCAGGCAACCTGGGGTCTAGCGCTGCTGCCACCACACCAGCTGTGGGACCTGCCCAGAGTCAAGAGCCAATGTGTGGGTCAGGTCTCTGTTGTAAAGGAGATGGATTAGACCAGCTCGGAAGTCTCTTTCCAGGCCTGGACAGCTGGATAGACTATGGCTGCCTCTTCTCCTACAGCTCTGGAAATAGTACATTTCATCAAAGGAGACTCAGAACATCTTTCAGCACAGGCTCTTAAGCACCCTCAAACTCTCACATATGCTGGAAAATACAAGGCTTTTTATGAGTTTCATGAACCTGTTTCAGATGCTTTAGAAGAAATAATGTTATCCAAGCTAATTAAATTATTTCATCTGTGTGGCTCAATGCAATTGTTGGGATTTTTCCAAAGATGCTCCCTAGGGTATCTTCTGCTTACATTGTTTTGTTCAAAATTACAGAAAATGCTAATCTTCCTTTAAGACTTCTTAATGAGGGGTGGTGAAGCCCAGTAGACTACTTAGTTAACACTAAATTCTTCATTTATCGGTTTGTTTGCTGATAGGCTGCTGCGAGCGCATCTGGGCGCAGGGCTGTGAACTTGTAGTCTTGTTTTTGAAATCAAGTTGTGATGCTGGGTATTACAGGCCAAATAATGATAACAGAAAACCCAAGAGATGACAAACATCTGTTTATTCTGTGCTTAATTCTGTTTTATCAAATATTGTTTGCAATAGGAGACCATCTCCTAAGCCTCGGAAATATCCTTGTTACACAGAACTTTCTGTTATCTAGAAAGAAAGACTTTTGACACTGGATTCTGAGATTAAGAGAGGACAGGTTTCCAATGATTTTAGAGCCCTCTCTCCTCTTTCCCCCTTCACTTTAAGAACCAACATTCTGTTAAGAGAAAATAATAATGGTGAACACTTTTCCATACCTTTCCCATCACTAAAACAGTAGTCTGAAAAAGTTTGTTAATTAACAGTAATTCAAATGTAGTTACTGTACAAAAACACTGCACCAAAATGGTCCTCTTCACTAAAAGGACCGATCGGAAAAGGACAGGGCCCTCCGAATGCCCGTGTTGTGCACACCCGTGGTGACCCCACACCACCTGCTGTGTCCATGGGCTCTCTGAAGTGTCCCTATGCAGAACTGGGCAGCACAAAGGGCCCGGTGAAAACAGAGATGATCTCCCTGTGCTTTCTCCTGGAAGGGATCTGACTTGTCCTGAACGTTTTTGTCTTTGGTCAGACAGGTGCTGACTTGGAGAGGCAAGGAGTAATTCTAACCTGCACCCTGCTGCTTCTCTCTTTTTCTACCCACCTTGTGTCTGCTTTTCTCATGCTAGAGGCAATTGCTAGACCTAACTGAAAGTAGGTGAAGTCTCCCACTACTTTCCCACATTACTTTTCTTCTACTTTACTTCTAAGCTCTGACTCCACATCCCTTCTAACTTTCAAGATCTGATGCCCTAGTCCAGTGGTCGGCAAACTGCGGCTCATGAGCCACATGCGGCTCTTTGGCTCCTTGAGTGTGGCTCTTCCACAAAATACCGACTTCTGTGCATGGGCCACGAAGTTTCAGTTGCACTGTACATGCGTGCCCGCACGTGGTATTTTGTGGAAGAGCCACACTCAAGGGGCCAAAGAGCCGCATGTGGCTTGTGAGCTGCAGTTTGCTGACCACTGCCCTAGTCTATCTCTTTACTCCTTTGCCTCATTACCCATCAGAACTTCAACTCAGCAAGGCCCTTTTTTTCAGTTTGCTGCCCCAGAGAAAATGGGTCAGCAAGCGATTCTAAGCTGTATCTGATGACAACTTTATGGGCAGTGGTACTCAGTGTGGTGAAGACACAGGGGTGTGGCTACCCAGAGTCATGGCTACCCAGGTTTGACCGTGGTTCTGCCACTTACTAGTGTGTAACCATGATGTGTAACCAGTATCCAATTAATGTGTAACTAGTATGAAATCCTGTTAAATCTATATTTCTTTAGCTATAAAATGAGAAAGCTCATAGGACTGCTGTATTTAAATGAGATAATACACTAGTAAAGAAAATCATGTTAGATCTGTACCTGGGACACAGTAAATATCCAGTGAAGCCTAGATATTAATTTATTACATCACTAATATGTTATTACATATTATCATCATTTATTAGCCTCTCCCAGATCTATTAGGGTATTAAGAGAATATTGCTCAGAAAAATAATACCTTAATCCAATATTCGGGGGTGGGGGGGAATTCTGTGGTCAAATGAATATGGGAAGTGCTCTTCCCATTATTCTAGAACTAATCTCATTCTTGGCATTTCATTGCTCCCTAGAATAATAAAAATTCTAAGAAGTCTCATAGTAAGAAAAAAAAATCCATTTAGTTTTATTTACCACCCCTATTCTTATTTGCTTTGGAACTCTTTGCCTGTCTAAAACATCTTGAACATCTTACAAGATTCTATAGAACACAACTCAAGAGAAAGTGCCTTAATGCAGAGATTTTAATGGCATAATTTCAGACACTGTTATAAGCTGGAGGTATGTGATTAGCGACATGTGGAACCATCCCTGAATCCCATAAAGTTTCATCCTATTTAAAGCTGTCTAGCCCCGTGGTCAGCAAACTGCGGCTCATGAGCCACATGCTGCTCTTTGGCCCCTTGAGTGTGGCTCTTCCTAAGCCTTAGGAGTACCCTAATTAAGTTAATAATAATGTACCTACCTATATAGTTTAAGTTTAAAAAAATTGGCTCTCAAAAGAAATTTCAATCGTTGTACTGTTGATATTTGGCTCTGTTGACTAATGAGTTTGCCGACCACTGGTCTAGCCTCTCAATATCCTACTGGCCCATCTTCTCCCCACTCTGGAGAAATGCCTCAAAACATCATCCAGTTATTCCTTTAGCACTTGAAACTGCCAAAGAACTTGAACTCTTATGAAGGACATGCTCTTTATACTTCATGATCTGAAGATTGAAAAGGCAAAATCTACCCCAGAAAAAAAAATACTCTCTCTCTCTCTCATATATATACTAGAGGCCCCGTGCACAAAAATTTGTGCACTCGGGGGTCCCTCAGCCCATCCTGTGCCCTCTCGCAGTCTGGGACCCCTCCGGGGATGTCCACCTGCTGGCTTAGGCCTGCTCACCGGGGGATTGTGCCTAAGCTGGCAGTGATACATCCCTTGGGGGATGTCCACTTGCCAACGGGCCAAAGCTGCAGTTGAACATCCACAGAGCTGCTGAGGAGGCAGGAGAGGCTCCCACCATCGCCAATGTGATGCCTTCAGCCTGGCTTGTGGCTGAGCAGAGCTCCCCCTGTTGGAGTGCACTGACTACCAGGGGGCAGCTCCTGCATTGAGCTTCTGCCCCCTGGTGGTCAGTGTGTGTCATAGTGACCAGTCATTCCCAGTCGTTCTGCTGTTAGGGTCAATTTGCACATTACCGCCCTAACGGGTTTGGCTCAGTGGATAGAGCATCGGCCTGCGGAATGAAGGGTCTCAGGTTCGATTCTCGTCAAGGGCATGTACTCTGGTTGCGTACACATCCCCAGTAGGGGGTGTGCAGGAGGCAGCTGATCGAAGTTTCTCTCTCATCGATGTTTCTAACTCTCTATCCCTCTCCCTTCCTCTCTGTAAAAAATCAATAAAATATATTTGGGGAAAAAAATTGCATGTGCACATTACCCTTTTATTATATAGGATAGAAGCCTGGTGCACAGGTGGGAGCCAGCTGGTTTGCCCTGAAGGGTGTCCCAGATCAGGGTGGGCAGGGGACCCCCAGCTCCCTACGATCGCCCACGCCGCCCCTGCTAGCGATCGCTGGCTCTGCCCATGCTCACGCCTAACACCTCTGGCCAAGGCATTAGGCCTGGGCAAGAGACCCCCAGCTCCCCACCATCATCAACTCGGCCCCTGCTCCCTGCAATTGACTGCTCCGCCCTAATGCCTCTCACCCAGGCATTAGGCCTGGGCAGGGGACCCACAGCTCTCCAAGGGACCTCCTGCTCCACCCCTTCCCAGGCCTAACGCCTGTGGCCAAGGCATTAGGCCTGGGCAGGGGACCCCAAGCTCCCACCATCAGCGACTGTGACCCTGCTCCCCATGATCACTGGCACTGCTCCGGCCCAGGCCTAATGCCTCTGGCCAAGGCATTAGGCCTGGGCAGGGGACCCCCGCAGCTGCAGCCTCCCAAGATCATGGGCTCCACCCCTACCCAGGCCTTACGCTTCTGCGTTGGGCCCGGGCAGCGGGGACCCCCAGCTGCAGCTGCACCTGCCCCGGCCTAACACCTCCTCTGGCTGAGGCGTTAGGCCTGGGCAAGGGACACCCCCAGTTGCAGCCGCCTGCGATGTGGGCTCCACCCCTGCCTGGGCCTTACTCCTCTGGCTGAGGCGTGAGGCCCCGGCAGTGGGGACCCCCAGCTGCAGCTGCCCCTGCCCAGCCTAACGCCTCTGGCCAAGGCGTTAGGCTGGGCAGGGGACCCCCCCGCAGCTGCAGCCGCCCCCCGATCGTGGGCTCCGCCCCTGCCCCGGCCTTATGCCTCTGGCTGAGGCGTGAGGCCCGGGCAGTAGGGACCCCCAGCTGCAGCTGCCCCTGCCCAGCCTAATGCCTCTGGCCAAGGCGTTAGGCTGGGCAGGGGACCCCCCCCGCAGCTGCAGCCGCCCCCTGATCGTGGGCTCCGCCCCTGCCTGGGCCTTATGCCTCTGGCTGAGGCATGAGGCCCGGGCAGTGGGGACCCCCAGCTGCAGCTGCCCCTGCCCAGCCTAACGCCTCTGGCCGAGGCTTTAGGCTGGGCAGGGGATCCCCCGCAGCTGCAGCCGCCCCCCGATTGTGGGCTCCGCCCCTGCCCGGGCCTTATGCCTCTGGCTGAGGCGTGAGGCCCAGGCAGTGGGGACCCCCAGCTGCAGCTGCCCCTCCACAGCCTAACGCCTCTGGCCAAGGCGTTAGGCTGGGCTGGGGACCCCCCGCAGCTGCAGCCGCCTCCCCCCCCCCCCATTGTGGGCTCCGCCCCTGCCCGGGCCTTATGCCTCTGGCTGAGGCGTGAGGCCCGGGCAGTAGGGACCCCCAGCTGCAGCTGCCCCTGCCCAGCCTAACGCCTCTGGCCAAGGCGTTAGGCTGGGCAGGGGACCCCCCGCAGCTGCAGCCGCCCCCCGATCGTGGGCTCCGCCCCTGCCTGGGCCTTATGCCTCTGGCTGAGGCATGAGGCCCGGGCAGTGGGGACCCCCAGCTGCAGCTGCCCCTGCCCAGCCTAACGCCTCTGGCCGAGGCTTTAGGCTGGGCAGGGGATCCCCCGCAGCTGCAGCCGCCCCCCGATTGTGGGCTCCGCCCCTGCCCGGGCCTTATGCCTCTGGCTGAGGCGTGAGGCCCAGGCAGTGGGGACCCCCAGCTGCAGCTGCCCCTCCCCAGCCTAACGCCTCTGGCCAAGGCGTTAGGCTGGGCTGGGGACCCCCCGCAGCTGCAGCCGCCCCCCCCCCCCCCCCTCCGATTGTGGGCTCCGCCCCTGCCCGAGCCTTATGCCTCTGGCTGAGGCGTGAGGCCCGGGCAGTGGGGACCCCAGCTGCAGCCGCCCCTCCCGGGCCTTTTGCCTCTGGCGGAGGCGTTAGGCCCGGGCAGAGGATCCCCCAAGCTGCAGCCGCCCCCTGATGGGCTCCACCCCTGCCCATGCCTAATGCCTCTGGCCGAGGCGTTAGGGCAGCGGGGACCCCCAGCTGCAGCCGCCCTCCCACCCAGCTGCAACCGCTCCCTGATCGTGGGCTCCGGGCAGCGGCTGCAGCCACCCGGAGATCCCTGGCTCCACCTCTGCCCAGCTCCCATTGCTGGCTCCACCCCTACTTCCTGCTATCACTGGCCAGAGCGGCAAAGGCCAGGATTCTCCGATCATGGCCGGGGGGCAGGGCAAAGGCGGCCCTAGGGGCCGCCTTTGCCCTGCCCCCCGGCTCTTAGCTCCCCCCTGGGTTTCCGATCACTGTCAGTGCCAGGGGGCTTCTACTGTGCTTTCCATTTTGCCTCCCTGCATTGTGCCTACATATGCAAATTAACCGCCATCTTTGTTGACAGTTAACCGCCATCTTGGCTGGTGATTAATTTGCATATCTCGCTAATTAGCCAATGGGAAGGGTAGCGGTCGTACGCCAATTACCATGTTTCTCTTTTATTAGTGTAGATATCTTAGTTAGGTTATTAAACTTCAAAGATTAATACAGAATCCTTTGTGTATCTGGGCAAGAAAATGAATGTATTTTATGCATACACTTCCCAGTGTGTAACTAGGTAACAGGTACCACTCCCATTGTATACCATGTTCTGGCTTGAGTTATTAACAATGTATCTACACACATAAAACAGAGGTGGAAAGAAAGAGCATGCATCCATCCCCGATGCTCTCACTGCCTCTGTAGCATATCTCAGGACTGAAACCCTCTCATCCTCCGTGTGCCGCTTGGTTTGCATGTCTGCCTCTTACACACAGTGGGATAGGTCCCTCGGAGACAGAATCCTGGCCTTTTCATCTTTGGGTCCCTCGTGCCTGGCATGGTGCCTGGGAAACCATAGGCCTTCCATAAATATCCAGTCCATTCAGCCAATAAATGATGGATTGATTGCATTATTTCATACTAGCTCCATGACTTTCTGCCTGGGTCACAGTCATAAGTGGCACCATTAAAGGTGGTTTCTAACCAGCCCAGCAATTGAGAATTTCCCTGACTGAAGAGAAGATAAAAGCAACTATGAAAGCAACCCTCCCTTAACCCCCGCCATGAGAGAGCAGGTCTGGAGCCAGACAGCCTGCTTCTTCCCTTACTTGCTGTGTCAGGCGAGTTATTTAAATTTTTAAAGACTCGGTCTCCTCACCCGTTTCAAAATGGAAAGAATAATAGCACAGTAGTGGTCAGGGTTCTCCAGAGAAACAGAGCCAGGAGGGTGACGGGATGTTACAGTTCACATCTGAAGGCTGTGAGCGGCAGAATTCATTCTTGCTCTGGAAAAGTCAGCCTTTTCATTCTTTTCAAGTTTGCAACTGACTGGATGAGGTTCATCCACATTCTGGAGGTCAATTGCTTTACTCAAAGTCTACCTGTTTCAATGTTAATCTCATCCCAAAACACTTTCACAGAAACGTCCAGAATAATGTTGGACCACATATCTGGGCACCTTGGCCCAGCCAAGTTGACACATAAAATTAACCCTCACAAGTCCCTGCCTCATAGAATTATTGGGAGGGTCAAATGAGTTAATAAATATAAAAGCACTTAGAACACTGCGGCATTAGTACTGAGGATTTATGAAGAGGTATTCAAAAGATGACCAGTTTGGGGTCACTGAACAAACATATATTTAGTCAGAATCCTGATCCATGAATACCTGGTCCTTACCCAGGTCTGCAGTATACTGCAGGAACATTCAGGTAACAAGCTTTCCCACAACATGTGAAAGACATCTCATTATGGGATTCTTCTCTTTTTGAAACACAATGCAGTCCACGCTGGGATTCCATGGCAAAAAGCCTCTCTCAGAAGAATCCACCAGTTGTTGCGACCCTAGCATCTCTCAGGAAAACAGCTGACTGGTGAGTCTCCTCTCCCACAGGAACCTGGGCATTTCTGAAGTTGGACACCCTCATGACACTCCTGTAAACATCTACATCACAAAGCAGACACAGTCTACTTCTTGAGAAAAAAAGCATTTCCCCCTAAAATGACTTCCTTCTTCCTCTCTTATTTAACTCAGCAGAAAATCCTGGAAAAATTTAACTGAGGCATAAAATGCAACTTGTGTTTAATGGCTTACATTCAACATGAGCTCCCTTGAGCACTGGAATCGCATTTTAAAGGTAGGACCCACTCTCTTCAGTGTAAGAAGAGGGCCCTGGAAGACAGAGTGGCCCCCTCTGTACTGAGGCAGAATGATGGGAGCTGTGAATGCTCTTACATACGGAAAACAGAATCGCAAACAGCCAATTTCAGGCAGATTTTATAATAATGTACCGTGAAGCTAAGGAGCATATTCAGTCCTTCAATACATGCTTTTAAAAGGCAGCCGGTCACGGGCCTGCCCATTTGTTCCCTCTCTTGCCCAGCAGCCTAAGTGCAGTATTTCCACATTTCGCTGCAGGAGTCACCATCTTTGATGATAGCCACAGTGATTCTCCTAAACTAAATAATCAAATCACACCCAGATATTTTAAACTAATTTTAACCATTATTTTTATGTAACTTTACCAAGTATTTATACATGCTTTTCAGAATTTCTTCCCATTTTTGGCTTTTTAATTAAGAGAAAAATGAACCATAGCATCTCTCCCACCTCTCGGACATGAAACACTTTCTGAATTCTGTCATTTCTGTGAATTTTTCTCTCCTGTGCTTAGAGAGAGTCTTGGTTTCCAGGTGGTCTTGCAGGTATTCTTTGTGTGTTTGTGCACTGAGGCATTTTTAAATGGAGTGGGTCCAAAGCTGTCCACATTCTAAATGAAGTGTATGACACAAAAAAGTGCAGAACTACCAATGCCAGAGAGACTTACTATATTAAAAGAGTAACAGAATCAGACTGGTTATGGTGTAAAGGATTTACAGATAATCTCAGAGATGATCAAGCTCAATATTTTCATTCTAAGTTCAGAGAGATAAGTGAATTTGAAATCACTTCTTTAAAGTGATTATCAAGTTAAAAATAAGTGGCAATCAGTAAGTCTTCCTTAGCTATTTAAACATCTCCATCCTCCACCTTAAATTGTAACACAGGTATGCAGGAAAAACAAGTGAGAAATGTCATCAAGATGGTGATTATGAATGATTTATTTTCTATAATGGGGTAATACTATTTTAATAATGAAAATGATAATTATGAAAATTACATGGAAATATGAAAAAACATGATGTGCAAGAGAAAGAAAAAGAAGACTACAAATCAGTACATGCAGTATTATATGAATATACACTCAGGAAGAAAATAACTGGAGGGTGTGTAACTAAGCAAAGTTGTCATGCTGGACTAGAGTGGTGATTGCTTTCTTCACCCACATATCTCACTAGTTTCACACTATTTTCCCAATGATTTCACTGTGTAGCAGGTCACCATGACACACTGGTAAAACAAGCTAAGTCTTGAAGGATGAAAAGGTATCAGAGAGAAGGGAGGGCGAGACATTCGGAGAAAACATTCCATCTTGAGTCAAGACAAGAAGAAATGAAAAAACAGGAACATCTGGGGAAAGACTATAACAAGTTCAGGGAGTGTGAACACCAGCTGTGAGGATGAGATGTGTATCAGCCTATTTGCACAGTTAGCATTCAGCAAAAGGAATGTAGTGATGCCATTATTATAACTCAGTTCCAACATTCTACATGAAAGGCTCACTGGATCCTACAGACCCCACCCCGCTCTACCCTCTGGATCCCAAAGACCCCACCCCGCTCTGCCCTCTGGATCACACAGCCCCCACCCAGCTCTGCCCTCTGGATCACACAGACCCCACCCCGCTCCGCCCTCCGGATCACACAGACCCCACCCCGCTCTGCCCTCTGGATCCCAAAGACCCCACCCCGCTCTGCCCTTTGGATCCCAAAGACCCCACCCTGCTCCGCCCTCCGGATCACACAGACCCCACCCCGCTCTGCCCTCTGGATCCCAAAGACCCCACCCCGCTCTGCCCTTTGGATCCCAAAGACCCCACCCTGCTCTGCCCTCCGGATCACACAGACCCCACCCCGCTCTGCCCTCTGGATCACACAGACCCCACCCCGCTCTGCCCTCCAGATCACACAGCTTCCATACATGGTGGTGCAGTAAGAGGAAGCAACTGAAAAACTAGGTTAAGTGCTGCACAGACATGAGTGAGTCCCTAGGAAAGTAAGACTTACTGGAAGAAGAGATTGTAGATGCTGGCCTTAAAGAAAATAAATTAGAAAATTCAAGAGAGATAACAAAGTAGCCATTCCAAGGGAGAGAAGCGGTAGTGAAAATCAAAAATTAGATGTAAATATTTTGCAGTTGGGTTTAAGACAACATGTAAAAACCAACACGACAAAAAAGACGTATAAAACTGGTTTTGCTGAAAATGAAGAACAAACAAGAACTGACACTCAAACCAAGGCCCTGTTGAGTACAGAGTTGTTTGCTCACTTATATCGTCCACCCAACTTTTGCTTTCCTGCTTTAATTCTGTCCATGAAAACCAATCTTGCTTGAATGGAATGGAAACCAAGCCGTTTCTCAGAAGATGGAACGCCCTCTCACAAGCTGGAAACTCAAATTGGGATGGAGGCAAAGCAGCAAGGAATAGTCGGGCTATTTGGGGCTATGTGTCTTCTGAGGCCTTTCCCTGGCTAACCCTTCCCACCCGGATATTCGACTAATTGGGACTCTGGATTTCAAGCAGAAGTCTCCAGCTATAATTTGGTACATCTGCTTAGAAATGTGACCAGATTCTCAAATGATTTAATTTCAACATTTGGGAATGAGGGACACTAGTGCAATTACATATATCTACCAGAAAAATGCTAATAAAGGTCACTTTGCTGAGAAAGTAGAAAGACACGCAAGCAATTAAAGATGACTTCGTGACCATGAAGCACACTGGCCTCCAAATATTCTGATGGTTCTCACGCAACGAGAAACTTGAAGGACACAGGAAGGCGGTACAGGAGACAGTGCTTGGTGATGGCCCTCCTCCATGCTGGTACACGATTGGGTGTGGAATACAAATCACTTCTCTGAGTGGCCTGCCTCTTGCATTTCAGAAACATTTGCATTCTGCAAAAATCCGTTTTCTGAAATTTTTCCCCTGAAAAAGTTCCACGCAAGTCTACAATCCCTTTACACATCAGCTGCTCATCTCTCCTGTCCCAACCCATCTTATTTAAAAACTGGACTTCTCACAGAATGAAGCACAGAGATATTGCTGGTGTATAAGTTTATGTATTCACTAGAGGCCCAGTGCACGAAATTCGTCCGGGGGGCGGGGGGTGGTGGGGACCCTCAGCCTGGCCTGTGCCCTCTCACAGTCCGGGAGCCCACGATCCATCACCCTGCAGAGGGAGGCCCCGCCCACCCACTGCAGCCTGCCGGCCGGTGGCCTGGGCCTCCCTCTTTGGGGCAATCGTGGAGGCCCGCCCCCTCCACAACTTATTGATGGCTCCGCCAGCCAGTGGCCTGGGCCTTCCTCTGCACGGTGATCATGGGGCTATGGCCAGGCCCCCAACCAATTGCATCGCACCCGCCTTGGCTGGACTGGTGCCAGTAGGTGTCATAGCATGGTCATCTGGAAGGTCATCCTGATGGTCGGTCGGTCGGTCAGTCAGTCGATTTGCATATTATTTTTATTATTATAAATATTCCAGAGGAAATCAGTGGTCTACTGATGCTGTCTGAGTCTCTGTGCAGAGAAAAGTCTATAAAAACGAAACAGCCTGGACTCTTGAGAAACTGGAGTTCAATGGACACTTTGGAAAAACGGCTTTAGGCCAATGATCTTAAACACATCTGAGTCTAAATGTGTATGAAATAAAACCATTTCTGTCAACCGTTAATGGCAATGGCTCACTATTAAGGGCGCACAGAATCCAGAATCTGGGGAAGGAGACAAGGGGAGGAGACGTGGTAAAGAACCAGAAGCTCATGTAACCCGAATCCTCAGGTAATTCCAACATACAGCCCCCTTCTGTGCTGATGACCAGAACACCACAGCACCAGGCCTGTAGCTTTCCTCCACTTCAGATAAATCTCCGGCATCTCATTTGGGTCTCACAGGTCTATCTGTTTAGTACTCATGGCACCAAAATCTACTGGCAAAGAAAAAGCCAACCAACCTTTGGCAGAGGCAGACTGACTAGGATTCTTTGTCTTTTACTGAATCTCAAGGTGCTTTGAAAGCAGAAGCAATTTACTGTGAAAAGGGAACTGATCATTGATTTGGTATTAAAATACTAGTTCCCATGGAATCCTCCTCAGTGCTTGAACTAGAGTGTTTTAGACATAACACTATATATCCTTGAAGTCTGACCAGATTGGAATTACTTATGACATAGACTGAACAGAACTCAAACCAACTGAGCCACATTTTTAGATTTCTTTAGTCTGATTATACTGAAAGCCTTTAAATATAGGCCACCATCCATCAGGACACAGAAACCTGGATAAAACTGTAAAGTTGGCCACCTGGGGGACCCCTCTCCTTCCTGTCATTCCTTGGACTTCATTGAAAAGTCTATCAGCCAGGGCAGGAGTCCTGAAAAAAAAAGAGCCTGACACTAGAGCTCTAGATTCTAATTTCCAAGTAATGAAGTTCCCCCAAATTACCACCAAAATGAGTCACCATTACTGGTGTGAGGATGGAAGTGTTTGTCTTATATCCACAAGAACAGACACCTGACTTAGGTATGGCCAGCCACCCTGGCTCCTGAGCGTACACTGCCATTGTCCCCTGTAGACATTGAGCAAACTCACTGACTCCAAGTGCCCTTGTGCTAAAAGGGCTCACACAGCGAGCCCCAGGCCGCTACCTGAGGAAGGGTCAGGGTGAGCCCTTGGCGAATATTTGGGAATTTGCAGTTTGGAACCGTTCTCACCTTTTCCTAACTGATAAGCGTGCACATGAGCCTGGACTGTTTGTGCAAACAGTGTGGTTTATGCTGATACCCGCTTTCCTGCCTGCAGTCAGTAAGTGTGGTACCTAAGAGGCAGAGTGCCCACAAGACCAGGTGCCCAGGCCTGACCTTGGCACTGAACCGCTCACCGTGTTGTTGCATTGCTGTTCCTAGGACAAGAGTGCTCTGTGTGACCTCCTCATGGGAGAGAGCGAGCAGAAGGAAGCCAGTACACGAATCCTCCAGACTCCCCTGTGCCTTTTCCCTTCTCAGCCAGCGGTGCGTCCTTCCACCGCACTGTAACAGATCTGACCCATGGGCACAACAGCAGGTCAAGTGAGTCCTTCTAGTGCTTCTCCAAACATGTGAGATGGACTCTGAAATGACTTCCCAATCCAGGGCTTCACGTGGCTCCTCTCGTCACAGGGGCCCATTCATGGGCAGGCCTCTCATTCCCACTCTTGAAGCTTGTCCCAGACTATTCATAAGGTGTGTTAATGGAGAAGAGGCATTGTCGACTTCTAGGATCTGAGTTCTTCCTTCAAACTGTATCATCTCATACACATAGGCTTCTGAGGAAATAGGCTCAGGTTCATTGGCCAATAGGCAGTAGTAACTGTGATGGTGGAACTCTAAGGCCAGGTAGAAAGATGTCAGTTGGACAACTGAGCAGTATGAGAAGTATCCTGGAGCAATACGGGCTTTGCAGGCCTTAGCTCCCACCACACCCTCGGTTCCTAGGTCTGCAAGTAGGGTTGGCGGAGCACACGGGAAAGGTTTGAGGAACAAACCTTTTCTACCCAAGGAAGAAAAAAATCCACTGGTCTCTTAGCCTCTTTAACTGTATAGATTCTTCTTTTTCAGTGTGAGAACAAGGAGCAAAAAGCTAACAAGCCATTCTAAATCTGAAAGGCTAAATTTTCAATCAGGATGTAGAAGATATACTTATGTGGTGATGGCTGATAGGCAAGAAAATAATTAATATTCTCCTTGGCTGCTGGTTTTTCTTGATGAATCACACAGATTTTAGATACTGCCTCAGAACAGAAACAGTTATGCTGAGATGGGGGAAGGGGCGAGCAATGGAGAAGCTAAATTAGGTGGTGTGCTCAGTCTGATCTGATGAGGGGCAAAAGGCTCAAGTCACCTTTACTTTTGAGCAAGGTAATTCAATCCATAGGGTCCAGCCAGATACATCATCATCATTCACCAACATCTATTTCTCTGCATGCTAATTTCAAAACCAAGTCATAGATTATTTCATTTGACTCTCACAGCATACAAATTTCTATGAATATTTCTGGTGTGGCTTTAAGTAAATGATGTTACTACTAATTCACTTGGAGTTCTTATTACATGCCACATTTCTTAAATGTGAGGAAAATAACAGCAACATCAACAACCAACACCACTGCCAATAAGAGCAACAGGGCACTGATCATTTATTCTTCCTACTAAGCACACAGCTTGCTGTCACTCTGCACTATGTTGCTTTCGATAGTAATTGCTCCTAGGTGTGTTCACTACAATGCACTCCAATATTATATAAAAATTAAAAATAACTGGTCTTAATATACAGCAGTAATAGCATTTCAGAAAAACCAAATCATTAGTGATTTGGAGTTAACCTAACTTATGAGCTCAGAGAAGGTTTTCACAACAACAAAACGCTATTGGAAGATTCACTACATGCATCTACTTTACGTCACTTCTGCTCCAGACTTGGGGATGTGGACACTTTCTAAGTGCTGCTTGAAACAACACAGCTTTGCACTGAACTTCTGAACCCCTGACTCTCTCCTCAACTTATTTTCTTATCTCCTTGTCCTACTCTCCTCTGTGCCGGCTTTCTCCTAAGTGTTTCAGTGAGACCCTCACTAAGTAAGAGAAAGTTTTGCCCTGATTTATAAGAACCATGACAGAATTGAGTGCTGTCAGTATGGCAGCCGAAGGAGGAGTCATGGGAAAGATGGGGTGCATCTCTGTGACTTTGAAATTTTTCAGTAACAGATGGAAAGGTTTTTGCATTCTGATTTCTCTCTGTTGTCACAATCCTATTTTGCTGAAGTTTTAGGCAGAGATGCACAGTGGCTCAATGGTGGAGACTCTGGCACTGGGAAATTAACACCAAGAAAACCGATGAAGGAATTTGTAATTTAGCCAGGTTACAATATTTTGAATTAAAAACTGTAGTATTTCTTCATCTATAATAAGGCTCTAAGGTAACACTTCACCAGCAAAATAACTGAAACTCTACCTAACGTGGAACTGCAAGTGTCCTAACTAGAAAGGAAGAGCTTTTCATATGTTCAAAACAGAACAGTGGAAAATTAACTTACCGAGGATTTTCCTACACTGATTAAAAGCTAAGGCAAAAAAATTAAAATAAACAAAGGCTGTGAGGTGAAACAATCACTTAAAAAAATGCAATGTGAGAAATATTTTCTTATTATTTGCTGTCTTACCATAAACTATAGAGCAATAATACACCTTAAGGAAGATGAGATAATGGTTTAAAAGAGTTTTCACCTTATCAAATCAGTTATAATTTTTCTATTAACATAATTGTAAACACAGAAAAGTGAGAAGTAAACATATTTACTCAACAAATATCTTTGAAGAGTGTCTGTCAGCCAGCCCGTGGCACTAGACACATGATACACAGTAGTGAACAAGACCAGCATGAGTCCTTTCTCGTAACACTTCCATTCTAGAGGGTGAGAGAGTTAAAACCCAAGTAAACTAATCAATAAAATAATTGTGTATGGTGATAGGTACCTGGCATTGAAAAAAAATAAAAAATAAAGATTAACAGAAGGTGATGGCTTTAAAACAAACCACAATTAATATTTTGTTCTATTTTATTCCAGTGGTTTTAAAAAATGTGTTCTTATTTTTATAACTGTAATCCTATCACTTTATACCCTATTTCTTTCATTTAAAGTTCCCTCATGATCATTTTCTACATCACGATACATGCTTTATGAACATAAGTTTAATAATAGTTTTTATTAAGTATGCTAATATTTATAGAACAATGTGTAAAAGGCACTTTATATGTTAGCTCATTTGATATTCATAAAAGCCTATAAGGTTAAAAAAATTAGAAAGTTTAAATAACTTACTAAAAATTGTATAGTAAAATTAAAGCATAGCTAAGACTCAAAACAGGCAGCTGGACTGGGGTCTAAGATTTTATCACATGACTAACCTATACCGCCTTAATGGCTGCATAATACATCATCATTTTTATTTGTTAATTGGTATTATAGGGTTAAAATGAAAGACAAAAATATGGAGTGACAATGAAAGCAATAAATACAGGGGGGAAAACAGTAGAGAAATAGAAAAAAGCTCCCCTTGGAATGTCTCCATTTCATGTGAGGCATGAAGGTGAAAACAGAGCTTTCAAAAATGACCCCCTTTGCAAATTTCTAAACATCGCTAATAGAGAAGTGGTTATGTATTTAGAATAACCTTTTTCAAGCAAAGGAACAGATTTATATTGTGTACTATTTTCACCATAAAAGCATCAGCTTGACCCTTCCAAACATTTGGACTCGTGGGCAACAAGAAGCAAAGGATTTGGCCATCAGATGTGTCCAGGGTTAAATGCATTCGGAGATTTCTTGGCCTCAGCGAGTCTAAAGGGTGCACAGAATCTTCTGAGGGCCCCGACACCATCTTATAAAACTGACAGACCCAGCCCGGCCAGAGTGGCTCAGCTGGTTGAGCGTTGCCTCATGTACTGAAAGACACATGATACACAGCCGGTTTAATTCCCCGTCAGGGGTCGGGGAGCATGTGGAAGGCAACCAATCAATGTTTCCCGTTCACACTGATGTTTTTCTCTCTCCCTATTTCCCTTTCTCTCTCTCAGCATGTCCTTAG